>NC_051063.1:54376290-55830444 GCF_004664715.2 Peromyscus leucopus | reverse complement strand
TACTGGAGGCTGCAAAGCCAAGGGCAAGCAGCTGTTTCACGAATTTGTGCCCCAAAAGTTGGATGGCAGATTAAGCATAAATCTAATTAATCTTTATCAATAAAAAATTGGGAGTCAAATATTGGGGTAAGAACCTGAAAGATCAGAGAACAGAGAGCAGCCGCCAGTTGCTTCCTACCTCTTCCCTTCCTCCATCCAAAAGGGCCAAGATCCTCTCTCAGCCCGGCCTTACTACTTCCTGTCTCCTCTCTGTCTACAGTGTAGCTAGAATCTTCCTGCCTGGCCCACAGTCAGGACAAATCTTTGTCACCCGCCAGTCCCACAGCCGCTCAGACCCAACCAAGTAAACACAGAGACTTATATTGCTTACAAACTGTATGGCCGTGGCAGGTTTCTTGCTAACTGTTCTTTAGTTTAAATTAATCCATTTCCATAGATCTATACCTTGCCATGTGGCTCATGGCTTACCGGCATCTTTACATGCTGCTTGTCCTGGCAGTGGCTGCAGTGTCTCCTTCTGCCTTCCTGTTCTCTCTTTTCTCCTCTCTGTTAGTCCCGCCTATACTTCCTGCCTAGCCACAGGCCAATCAGTGTTTTATTTATTGACCAATCAGAGCAACACATTTGCCATACAGAACATCCCACAGCACTACAGTCCTCCAAACCTCTATGGTCAACTAGTGGCTAGTTCCGCCCTCTGACTCCAAGTGAGCTTTATTTGTCAGAACACAAAGTATCACACAACAATATGGTGGCTCATAACCACCTGTATGAGATCTGACCCCCTCCAGGCGTACATGAAGACTGCACATGCACAGATACTAAATAAATACATAAATAAATCTTGAAAGTTTATTTCAAAAAACTTTTAAAAAAGGAATCAGATGACATGCTCAAATAGGGAAAATGAGGACAGTTTGATAATGAGAGCTGGCGTATAGATGTGTGGGCGGTGTTAGGGAGCCTCCTCAAGGAGGGTGGCACTCCAGGACCCTAGCAGCGGAGGGGGGGGTTAGTGCTCTCCATAGGAAGACACAGTGGTGCTACGTGACAGCTGTGGCCTGCCCGAGATGACCTTGGCTGTGGCTGAACAGGAAGGGAGGCCTGGAGGGAATTCTCTCTTTTCTCTGCACCCAATCCTTCTGTCTCCCATCTCCTGGGGGCAAACCCAGCCAGCATCAGAGGCTCCAAGAGTTCAGGTTTGTAGTTGGCAGGAGGCAACTTGGAAGGCAGAGTCTGTGGAGAGTGTAGGAGTGGATCCAAGGCCTGCTAAGGCCTCTGCAGTCCAGTCTTCACACAGGTAAGCATCTGTGGAAGTGGGGAGGCCTTACAGGTGTCTTGCTTGTTCTTAGCCAGGGTTTCCATGACTGGGCAGCTGCAGAACAAGATGAACAGTTAAAAAAAACATAAACCCTACCTCCCAAGAGGTTCTAGAAAGACTTGGGTGAACTGATAATGACAAACGCTGTCAGACTTTTTGGGAAATGTTTCTTCTGTTCACTGGGGAACAGACAGTCCAAGTGGAGATGCTGGGCAGATTGAAGGGATGTCCAGGCCTCTAAGAATTTAAAACCTAAAGCAATCGATCATCAAACTGGAGTAATGGCTGCTGCCCTGGCACCCAGAAAAAAACCAGACAAATCCTACTCTTGTTTCCAAGTTTTTACATTTTTAATTTTTTTTTTTTTGATCTGGTTCCAGATCCCCTGGAACCAGAGTTACAGACTGATTTGAGCCAGCATGTGTGTGCCGGGAATCAAAATTGGGTCCTCTGTAAGGTCCACTGAGACATCTTTCCAGCCTGAGAACTAAGTCTTGAAAGTTGTCCTCTGACCTCGACATATGTGCACTGTGGCATGCGTGCCTTTATTAAATAAATAAGTGTTTAAAAAAAAAAAAAAAAAGACTGGAATTGGAGAGATGGCTCAGAGGTTAAGAGCACTGGCTGCTCTTCCTGAGCTCCTGAGTTCAACTCCCAGCTACCACATGGTGGCTCACAACCATCTGTAGTGAGATCTGGTGCCCTCTTCTGGCCTACAGACATACATACAAACAGAACACTGTATACATAAGTTGTTGTTTTGTTTTGGTTTGGTTTTTGGTTTTTTGAGACAGGGTTACTCTGTGTAGTTTTGGTGCCTGTCCTGGATCTCGCTCTGTAGACCAGGCTGGCCTCAAACTTACAGAAATCTGCCTGGCTCTGCCTCCTGAGTGCTGGGATTAAAGGCATGTGCCACCACCACCTGGCTAAATAAATAAATCTTAAAGAAAAAAAAAAAAAAGATGGAGCTGGAGAGATGGCTCAGCAGTTGAGATCACTGGCTGTAGATGTAACCAACCGTCTTATTAAATAAGAAGCACAGAACCAATGCAAAGAAGAAAGCCAAGAGATCAGAGCTAAGAGCCTTACCTGTCTGCTGCAGCTAGCCTCTTCAGCCAAGGGAGACCTACTTCCTGTGTGTTTGTCTTTATATAGACTTTCTGTTCTGCCTTCTCATTGGTTGTAAACCCAACCACATGACCGCCTTGTCACTGCCTGTTTATACAGCCCTCCAGATCTTCTATGGTTGGTATTGAGATTAAAGGCCTGTGTCTCCAATGCTGGCTGTATCCTTGACCACACAGAGATCTACCTAGCTCTGCCTACCAAGTGCTGGGATTAATGGTGTGCACCATGAACGCCCAGCTCTGCTATGGCTTGCTATTAGCTCTGACCCCCAGGCAACTTTATTTATTAACATACAAATAAAATCACATTTCAGTACAAATAAAATATCACTATAACTGGCTGCTCTTCCAGAGGACCCCAGCACCCACATGGCAGCTCATAACTGTCTGTAACTCCAAGATTTTACACCTTCACACAGACATACATGCAGGCAAAACACCAATGCAAATAAAATAAAAATAAATTATTTTAGACATGGGACCATCTAGTGGTATATTGTTATGTCATTAAGGAAGGGGTGCTGCTGCTACCCTCAGAAGGAATTAAGATAATTCCATGTGACTCTGAATTGTTATTTTACAAGAGGGAGTTGTTGGGTGTTCACCCCAAGTAAAGAGGATCTGGACAGACAGAAAAAAGATTCTGATAAGTCCAGCTTGGTGGAACAAATGAATGTATTAGATAGCTTGCCTTCCGTCCTTTGTAGCTAGAGTTTTCCTGCCTTGCCCACAGTCAGGACAAATCTTTGTCACCCGCCAGTCCCATAGCCGCTCAGACCCAACCAAGTAAACACAGAGACTTCTATTGCTTACAAACTGTATGGCCATGGCAGGCTTCTTGCTAACTGTTCTTATAGCTTAAATTAATCCATTTCCATAAATCTATACCTTGCCACATGGCTCGTGGCTTACTGGTATCTTCACATGCTGCTTGTCCTGGTGGCAGCTGGCAGTGTCTCTGACTCAGCCTTCCACTTCCCAGAATTATTCTCCTCCTTGTCCCTCCTATACTTCCTCCTGCCTGACTACTGGCCAATCAGTGTTTTATTTACTAACCTATCAGAGCAACACATTTGCCATACAGAACATCCCACAGCACTTTCTTTTTTCTTTCTGACTATGTATTTGTTCCTTTTTTTTTTTTTAAGACTTGGTTTGTCTGTGTAACAACCCTTACTATTCTGGAACTTGTTTTGTAGACCAGGCTGGCCTTGAACTTGCTGAGATCTGCCTGTCTCTGCCTCCTGAGTGCTGGGATTAAAGGTGCGACCCACCATGCCCGGCTTTATTTATTAGTCTTAAAGACTTATTTTTGAGCCGGGCAGTGGTGGATCTCTGTGAGTTCAAGGCCAGCCTGGACTACCAAGTGAGTTCCAAGAAAGGCACAAAGCTACACAGAGAAAACAAACAAACAAACAAACAAAAAAAGACTTATTTTTGACTGGACTAAGATTTAGAAGTAGACGCTCTCAGCGAGGACAGCCTACATCTGTTTCTGGCATTTTTCTTTGGCTTCTTTCAGACTCTTGGCCAAAAGTTGAGCATATCTATAGCCTCCGCATTTTCTTTTCTTTTTAGAATATTCATTTAATTTACATTGGTGTGAAGGTGTCAGAGCCCCTGGAACTGGAGTTATAGACAGTAGTGAACTGCTATGCAGGTGCTGGGAATTGAACCAGGACCTCTGGAAGAGCAGTCAGTGCTCTTAACTCCTGAGCCATCTCTCCAGCCCCTGCTCATTTTCCTAGTGCACTGTTTCTTCAGAACAATGTGGAGTAACAAGATGCTGAATCATGGGTGTTTTGGTCCTAGGCTTCTTATCTTCTCTGTTTAAGGGCTTTCTAAAAACATTTGGGGATGTCTTCTTCTTCAGAAAGATTGAAAAGCTTGTGGACTCTGCTAGCTCCTTTGAGCTCCAACCACCACTGAGGCACAGTATCTGTTGGTCCAGAAATATCTTTCTCTCTTTTTAAAAACAAAAACAAAACAAGAACCCGTCTGAGAACAGTCAGACTGGCATCCCCATGCACCTGCACTTCCTCTCTCCGGTTCCCCTTGGTCTGTAACAGCAATAGGCACACTGTGCTGTGGGTTAAGACGTGTGGTTATTTATTTATTTGTTTGTTTGTTTATTTATTTATTTTGAGACTGAGTTTCTCTGTGTAGCTTTGGAGCCTGCCCTGGAACTCGCTCTGCAGACCAGGCTGGCCTCGAACTCACAGAGATCCACCTGCCTCTACCTCTTGAGCACTGGGATTAAAGATGTCCAGTTAAGACATCTTGCTTCATGGGAAAATCTTGTTTATCATTCTCACCACTAATTCGAATGCAAAACCCTTACACTCATCACCCAGAGCATCAGCAGCTACTTTTGGCCCCGTAAGCCTCTCATAGAGTTTGCATTTATTATCTGCTTCAATGATTTTCTGACAGCTAGTGCCTGGGAAGGAGATATTTAGCCGCATCCTAGTCGACAGCCTAGGAGGTACCACGAAAATAAAAAAGCTGTATGAAGTAACTTTCAAGAGCACGGGCCACTCACAAGCATTTACACTTCCCCAAACTACCAACTCCCTGCCACTAAGGATATTTTGACTTGAAGGCCACAGCAGAATCAATACAAACCTGGGTTCAGAGCGCCGCCTAGTGTTAACGTTGTAGAGGAGACTACAGGCGCCCACTACAGAAGACAGACAAACGCAGTCTGGGAAAGCCGGTTTCTGTGCTCAACCCTTGTTATTTCCAGGACTCCGATGTGACTGGTTTACCGAATCTGTCAGACAGAACAGCTAAATGACCTTTTGTGGCAATGTGGAGTTATTCTAAGACTGGCTGTGGTGGCAAATTCTAGGTAAAGGCTGGAGGATCAGGAGTTTAAGGACATCTTCAAGTACCTAGCAAGTTTGAGGTCGGCGGTCAGAGGACTAGTCCTACTAAAGTAGTGAAACTTTGTCTCAAAAAGCTTACTAAGGGGCTAGAGAGATAGCTCAGTCATTAATAGTATGGTCTTTTAAAAGACCCAACTTCGGGGGCTGGAGAGATGGGTCAGAGGTTAAGAGCACTGGCTGTTCTTCCAGAGGTCCTGAGTTCAATTCCCAGAAACCACATGGTGGCTCACAGCCATCTGTAATGAGATATGGCGCCCTCTTCTGGCCTACAGACAAATGTGCAGGCAGAACACTGTATACATAATAAATAAATCTTTAAAAGAAAAAAAAAAAACAAAAAAGACCCAACTTCAATTCCCAGCACCCACGGGAGACTCAGAGCTGCTGACCCCAGCTCAGGGGATCTGGTGGCCTATGGCTCATGCAGCACTCTACTCATGTGCACATACTTACACACACACACACACACACACACACACACACACACACAGATTAGAAATTATAAAATGAGCCAGGCGGTGGTGGCACACGCCTTTAATTCCAGCACTTGGGAGGCAGAGGCAGGCGGATCTCTGTGAGTTGGAGGCCAGCCTGGGCTACAGAGTGAGTTCCAGGAAAGGCTCAAAGCTACACAGAGAAACCCTGTCTCAAAAAACCAAAAAAATAAAAAATAATAAAATACAATAAAATAAATCTTTTTAAAAAGCAAAATAAGGCCAAGTGGTGGTGCACACATTTAATCCCAGCACTTTGGGAGGCAGAGCTGGATCTCTGTGAGTTTGAGGCCAGCCTAGTCTACAGAGTGAGTTCCAGGACAGCCAGGGCTGTTACACAGAGAAATGCTGTCTCAAAAAACAAAACAAAGCAAAACAAAGCTTGTGTCTCTGTGTACATGTGATGTCTTTGCGCCCGTGCAAGGACCTGTTCAGATTCAGAAAGCAGAAACATCCCAAACACCCTGCTCTGGCACTCTCTCTCCCATCCCCTTCACACAGGCTTTCTTGCTGAACCTGAAGCTAAGTTGGCAGGCAGGAAGCCCCATGGATCCCCTGTCTGTAACCCCCACCCTCACCCCCCATTCCCCGATCCTGCCCCACAGTGCTAGTGTAAGTGAATTCTGGGGAATGAACTCAGGTCTTCATGCTGTACAGCAAAGTGCTCTTATCTGCTAAAACCATTTCCTCAGCCCCATATACTGAAGTCTTAGTCTCAGACAGAGACTTCATTTTGGAAACAGAGTCACTGCAGATGTCCTTGGTTAAGATGAGGCCATGAAGGTGAGGAGTTTGTGCCATGTGAACAGGTAGTGAACAGGTAGTGTACACCTATAACACCAGCACAGTGGAGGCTGAGGCAGGAGCACTGAGTGTGTGGTCAGTCTAAAAAGCAAGAGCCTGTCTAAAGTGAGACTGACCTTGAACTCCTTTCCTCACCCTCTAAATTTTATTTCACATTTGTGTGCGCACAAGGTGCCTGCCTGAAGCCTGCAAAGGTCAACAGAAAACACTGGATCCCTGGAACTGGGTTAAAGACCCAATTGCAGGCTGACATGTTCCTGCTGAGAACCCAGAGTCCTCTACAAGAGCAGCCAGTGCTCTTAACTCTGAATGATCTCTGCAGTACATCCTGATTTTCTGGCCTCTAATTCCCAAGGGCTGGTATTGCATCATACCTGACTAGCATAAAGACCAGACTGGCCTTGAACTCACCAAGATCCTTCTGTCTCTGTCTTGATGTGTCCAACTGTGCAAGTCTTTTTAGTGTCAAAGTTTTGTCTGCAAGTTTTTATGTTTGTGCACCATGTCGGCGCTGGGTGGGGGGTCAGAGCAGGGCATGGATTCTCTGGAGCTGCAGTTACAGATGGGGAGCCACAATGTGGGTACTGGGACTTGAACCAGGTCCTTTGCAAGAGCAACTAGTGCCCTCAACAACCTAGTCAGGTCTCCAGCACCCTTGTAGTATTTTAAAAGCACAAGTTTCCCTCACATCTTGCAAACTGGCCATAATATACACGGCAGCACCGCACCGTAGCCTTAGAGCGTTTAGACTCAGGACTACAATCTCCCAGGTGGCACTGCGGAACCTCTGGGTTGCGTGACCATAAAGTGACCAATAGCTGAGGAGTTCAGGAAGGTAGCGCGTTATCTCAGCCTACCCGCACTGGAGCAGTGAGACTACCTCTCCCATAAGCCACTGCGGGCTTGACTCTCTTATCTTTTTCCAGACTTGGCGAGGGCGGGGCGTGTAAGGACTCCTCTTTCCCGGCAGGCGCTGCGGCCCGAGGAGGCGCGGGACTTCATTTCCCAGCAGGCATCAGGCGGCGGGCCCCGCGGTGCCTTGTGTGGGATGTAAGCGCGGAGGTGGGCTCGGGGGACCGAGGCCAGGACTCTCCTTGGGACTCGCGGGAGGCTGGTTTGGGTTTGCCTTCTGGACAGGCTCCAGAGGGCCGGGTAGAGGTCACAGGGACCGGGAGGGGTGACCTTTGAGGGTCCCCAGAGAGGTCTCTGGGACGCAGCCTCATCGGGGCTGGGGGTCCCGGGATCGTAAGGAGCAAGAAGGCCCCGCAGCCTTGGTTGAAGGGTCTCAGCGACCGAGCCGCCGCCCGTGAGCGCAGGACGAAGCGGCTGGCGTAGCAGAATTGTGGCGGAGGGTAGAGCCTTCGCCGAGCCTGGGAGGGGGCTCCCCCGCCGAGCCCGACCCTCCCTCCCTCGGCTCGCCCGCAGGCCACCGCCCGCCGCCATGGGGCTGAAGGCCGCCCAGAAGACACTGTTCCCTCTGCGCTCCATCGACGACGTGGTGCGCCTGTTCGCCGCGGAGCTGGGCCGAGAGGAGCCTGACCTGGTGCTCCTCTCTTTGGTCTTGGGATTCGTGGAGCATTTCCTGGCTGTCAACCGTGTCATCCCCACCAACGTGCCCGAGCTCACCTTCCAGCCCAGCCCTGCACCCGACCCTCCTGGCGGCCTCACCTACTTCCCGGTGGCCGACCTATCCATCATTGCTGCCCTCTATGCCCGATTCACCGCCCAGATCCGCGGCGCTGTCGACCTCTCCCTCTACCCTCGAGAGGGGGGCGTTTCCAGTCGGGAACTGGTCAAAAAGGTGTCCGATGTCATATGGAACAGCCTCAGCCGCTCCTACTTCAAGGACCGTGCCCACATCCAGTCCCTCTTCAGCTTCATCACAGGTTGGAGTCAGACAGGTGGTCAGGGGAGCAAACGAATGTTGGCTTACCTCTTCTCGTTGTCAGAACAATATGGTTTACAGCCCCTTTGAGACCTGTAAACCTTGTATAGTGGGGCAGGTATTCTTTCTCCTTTGCAGCAGTGGAGATAGACTCCCGAAGAGGGGGAATGATATTCCAATGTCCGAATGACAGGGGCTGGGACTGGAACCTGATCGTTTGGTATCAGATCTTACCCTCTACTCCTTCAACACCCCCAACCCTGCCACTGATGAGCCACAGGGATCTGGTGGCCCAGCATATGGGGAAAGAGGGTGACAGCAGATTGGGGACGTAGGACAAAGGGATGGATACATTTGAAACAATTAAGTGAGATGATGCCTATGAAAATATTTTGAAAGGAAACACAGACTTGACCTCAAGAAGGCTTAGGACTTGCAAAGTGCTTCAGCTCCTGGTGCATGGTATTGAGCAAGAATCTGATGCTATTTCTGAGCTTAGCAGAAAAAAAGTGTAGAGATGTTAGTCAAGGCGTGGGCCCAGGGTGTGGGCGAGTGGGGGGTTCAAGAGTCATGGGTTTGTTCTCCCTGTTACAGTCTAATAGGTGGACAGTAAGATACTGGGTTAAATCATTATGTTAACAGAAATTATGTTAACAGAAGTACGGCATGTAAAAAGAGAGGGACAGTTTGTGGCTGGGTGGAGCTGAGATCCAGGAAGGTCTCCTGCTGGGGTTGGGTTAATGGGAGAGGTCCTGAGCATAGAAGAGAAGGGGGAGTATGATGGGTAGGAGCTTGTGAGGCTTGGACACAGGCTTGAGAGGTGTTGGGGGGCATGGCCCCCTTCTTCCAGGCCAGAGCTCTCACTCCTGCCCTTCTCTACAGGCACTAAACTGGACAGCTCGGGCGTGGCCTTTGCAGTGGTGGGGGCCTGCCAGGCCTTGGGTCTCCGTGATGTCCATCTGGCCCTGTCTGAGGATCATGCTTGGGTGGTGTTTGGGCCCAATGGGGAGCAGACGGCTGAGGTCACCTGGCATGGCAAAGGCAATGAAGATCGGAGGGGCCAGACAGTCAATGCTGGCGTGGCTGAGCGGGTATTGTATCTCCCCCAATCTCTCCCTATCTTCCCTGGCCACGCTCCTCTCATCCCATCAACCGTCTGTGTGTATGTATCAAGGGGGAAGGCAGATTCAAATTGCCATTCCCTAGAACAGACTGAGATGTCTACTTTTGTGCCTTTCCAAGAGCTGGCTGTACCTAAAAGGATCATACATGCGTTGTGACCGCCAGATGGAGGTGGCGTTCATGGTGTGTGCTATCAACCCTTCCATTGATCTTCACACTGACTCCTTGGAGCTGCTGCAACTGCAGCAGGTGAGCAGACTGCCTCTGCCCAGCCCCCTTCCCCCTCTGTGAAATGGACTGGCCTTTCTCAGGGCTCACCTCTGCCCAGCCCCCTTCCCCCTCTGTGAAATGGACTGGCCTTTCTCAGGGCTCACCTCTGCCCAGGCCCCCTTCCCCCTCTGTGAAATGGACTGGCCTTTCTCAGGGCTCACCTCTGCCCAGGCCCCCTTCCCCCTCTGTGAAATGGACTGGCCTTTCTCAGGGCTCACCTCTGCCCAGGCCCCCTTCCCCTTCTGTGAAATGGACTGGCCTTTCTCAGGGCTCACCTCTGCCCAGGCCCCCTTCCCCTTCTGTGAAATGGACTGGCCTTTCTCAGGGCTCACCTCTGCACAGGCCCCCTTCCCCCTCTGTGAAATGGACTGGCCTTTCTCAATGCTCAAGGGAGAATGGAGTTGAGACATGAAAGGTTTTGCTTTATGAAAGGACTGCGTCTTGAACTCTGGCTCTTCTCTGGTGGAAGGGCCCTGTTGCTTCTGGACACCACTGTACCTGATAGGCGGCTCCCTTCCCCTCACTCACACCTCTTTCCCTTTGGCTCTAGAAGCTGCTTTGGCTGCTATATGACCTAGGACATCTGGAAAGGTCAGTAGAGGGATGTGGTCAGACTAGACCCTGGGGGAGCCAGGGGCCTGGGTGACAGCCTGGGTTTATTATCTCTTCTTAGGTACCCCATGGCACTAGGGAACTTGGCGGATCTGGAGGAGCTGGAGCCCACCCCTGGTCGGCCAGACCCACTCACACTCTATCACAAGGTGAGGGCATCTCAGAAAACAGCAACTCTTTTCTGGGGATTGGGAGGAGGTAGGTGAAAAACGCACTACCTTTAATCCCAGCACTTGGGAGGCAGAGGCAGGTGTATCTCTGTGAGTTCCAGGAAAGGCGCAAAGCTACACAGAGAAACCCTGTCTCGAAAAACCAAAAAAAAAAAAAAAAAAAAAAAAAAAGAAGAAGAAGAAGAAGAACTGTGTGCTGGAGGGTATTTCCCGCCCTACTTTGTATCAGACACATGTATAATGAGGATAGTTGTGGATTTTAGAAGTGCCCTCCAGCCTAGGACTGGCGGAGCCTGGATTTGTCCCGCCAGCCCTGTTTTCAGCCTGCCTCACTGTCTGGCGTAGCGTGTGGGAGCACTGGAGAGGTGTTAGCTTGCTCAGTGTGGTAGGAGGGTGGTTGGCCTTGGAAGTCTTTGTAGAGGAACGTGTGGGGAAGAGACCTGCCCTGGCTCTGAGTGCTGCCCTGCCCCTCTCTAGGCCTTGTTTTATGGGGTCACCACTGTATTGTCTGTAGGTTCGGGCCTGGGATGGAGGTGGGAGAGAGTGGAGAGCACCAGGAGGGGTCAGCAGGGAATGAAGCTAGGATTGGAGTCAGGGAGGACTCTTTGGGGTCCTCCTTTGGTAGCGGACCACTGATGAGGCATTTGTGCTAACCCAGGGTGCTAGCTGGGGGCCGCCTCCCTGAGGTTCCTCTGCTCCACCCTCCAGGGAATTGCCTCGGCCAAGACCTACTACCAGGATGAGCACATCTACCCCTACATGTACCTGGCTGGCTACCACTGTCGCAACCGCAATGTCCGCGAGGCTCTGCAGGCCTGGGCCGACACTGCCACTGTCATCCAAGAGTGAGGATCCCCTGCCAGGGCCTCCAGCCTGTCCTTCTGTCACCTTCCAATTGGTCGTCCAGGAGTGAGACCTGCCCCAAGTCTTGCCCCTCTCTGATCAGCCCCACACAGCCAAGGCTGCCCTTACCCAGGAAGAGGCTTATGCCTCTGCTTCTCTCCGCTCCCCGCCCAAGTTCTTCTGCTCTATAGTCAGTTGTCTTATCTATGGTGCCCCTGTCTCTGCCTAATTTCTAGTCCAGCCCCTACATCCCACTCCTTCATCTCACCTTGAGCTAACATGGTCACCATCGTCTGGATGACAGAAAGTGGGATGTCCCTTTGTGGGGGCATGGTCAACCTGAATCCTGTGTGTTCTCACAGCTACAACTACTGCCGGGAGGATGAGGAGATCTACAAGGAATTCTTTGAAGTGGCCAATGACGTCATTCCCAATCTGCTGAAAGAAGCAGCCAGCCTGCTAGAAGCAGGCGAGGAGCGGCCAGGGGAGCAAGCCCAGGTGAAGGGCAGGACTCCACTGGTCCACCCTCCTACCTAGGCATACTGGATTGCATGGGCAGGACTGGGGAGTCTCTTTGGCTGGAGCCGATAGCATGGGTTTGGGTTTAAGGGACTTGAGGGTGTTTGAGAACTAAAGCCTTTAGGTTGATGTCCATCTCTTTCATGGCCAGGTCCTCACCTGGGCTGGGCTGTAGGTGAGGAAAGGGATACTTCCTCTCCGTGCATGCATACCAAGGGTGGGCTTTATAAAAGGAAGGAGGTCCTGGCTTGCATTTACCTTAACTGAAACCAGGGCTTTGCCCAGAGAGAGCCGGGTCTGATCTCTTCTCCATCTTCCCTCTTGTTCAGGGCACCCAGAGCCAAGGTTCTGCCCTCCAGGACCCAGAGTGCTTTGCCCACCTGCTGCGATTCTATGATGGCATCTGCAAATGGGAGGAGGGCAGCCCCACACCAGTGCTGCATGTAGGCTGGGCCACTTTCCTTGTGCAGTCCCTGGGCCGTTTTGAGGGACAGGTGAGAGGTCCCTGTGCAGGGGGGCGGGAGCTGCAGGTGGGGACAGTAGCCGGTAGGGAGTGAGATCATTGCCGAGCCTGTCTGTGTGAGTACAGACAAAAGGAGACAGAGGGGTGGCCAGGGCCGAGCCAGGGTTCTCACTGGTGACCCACCTTTCCCTTGGCCTGCACTCTTGCTCAGGTACGGCAGAAAGTGCACATAGTTAGCCGCGAAGCCGAGGCAGCAGAGGCTGAAGAACCGTGGGGGGACGAAGCCCGAGAAGGCCGTCGGCGTGGTCCTCGACGGGAGTCCAAACCCGAGGAGCCACCCCCACCCAAGAAGCCCGCACTGGACAAGGGCCCGGGCTCGGGGCAAAGTACAGGGTCAGGACCACCTCGGAAAACGCCAGGGATTGTCCCAGGTACTGCCCGTGGCCCCGAAGTCAGCAGTACTGCTCAGGCTCCAGCCCCCGCGGCATCGCCACCGCCGGAGGGCCCAGTGCTCACTTTCCAGAGTGAGAAGATGAAAGGCATGAAGGAGCTGCTGGTGGCCACCAAGATTAACTCGAGCGCCATCAAGCTGCAGCTCACGGCGCAGTCGCAAGTGCAGATGAAGAAACAGAAAGTGTCCACACCCAGCGACTACACACTCTCTTTCCTTAAGCGGCAGCGAAAGGGCCTCTGAACTGTTGGGGATTCCCTGACCAGGCCCCAGGCCCTGCCCTCACTCTCAGCAGGCTTCACCCTAATTCCCTAACTCAAGCCCAGACTACCCACCGTCCTGGGGGCCCAGAGCTGTCCTGCAGTGACTGGGAACCTTCAGTTCGCTCCTTTAGGCTGTGGCTCGGCTCTTAGAATTTAGCTTTCATCTCCCACCAGCCGGCCAATTGGAACCTCAATGTAGGTACATGCAACCAATCTTTAAAGGTCCAACCCCCGAAATTCAATGGACCGCCATGGGAAGGAACCTTAGTCAAGCCTGAGCAGTTTGGTATTCCTCCCACTTGGGGGCTGAGGTTGACCTTAGCCCAGGAACACTGATGCTACCTGGAAACCTGAGAACCAAGGACTCCATTCAGTCCCTAGGGGTAGATTTCCCACACTTTAGAGTTCCATCATTGGGGAATCCAGTCTCCAGCCCAAAAGAACTTGTTGCTGCCTGAATTTGGAAATTTTCGCTTCCTCGCCTCCCTAACCCTACAGTCCAGGACACGAAGCTTCGACTCTTGTCTGTGAATAATGAGCCTCGCCCCCTTCCTGACCAAACTGGCCCCAGAACAGAGCAGGACCTCTTCCAACCCTCTGGGAACCTCCCCGAGGTCCCGGGAGGAAATCTGCACGGGGTGGGGGAGGGCCAGCCTCTTCCTGTTTTGTACATAGATTTATTTTTTAGTTCAAGGAAGATAAATACATTTTGTTAAAAAAAAAAAAAGTGTGCGTGTTTCATCTGGGAAGTCGAGGATGGGGCGGGGAGTGGACGTCCACTTGCTGTGCCTTTGGATTTTGAACTTCACGCTCCGCACCTGTAGCGCATCGAGAATCCGGGTGGGGAAGAACCTAAGCCCCGCCCCTACTTAGGGGACTTCCCTGCGCAGCCAGGGCGCCTCCTCCTGGCCAGGCAGGCGGAGGGGCATCCCCGGCCTGGCCCCGCCCCGGCCCGGCCCCGCCCCTACGGCCTCCGAGCCTCGGCGCTGCCCCCGCCTGCCCTCCCGCCTCGCCCCGCCCCGCCCCGCGCCGCTCCGCGCCGGCTCCGCAGCTTGAGCCGGCCGGCCGGTCCGGCGCCGGGCCATGGCGCTGTTGCGGGATGTGTCACTGCAGGACCCGCGGGACCGCTTCGAGCTGCTGCAGCGTGTGGGGGCCGGGACCTATGGCGACGTCTACAAGGTGCGCTGTGCGGGGCGGCGGGACGGGCGGGAGTGCAGGAGGAGGGTGCATCCGCACGTCCCGCCGCGGGAGCCCCGGCCCCGCCCCCTCCTCACCCCGCTTCTCGCCTTGCGCTCCTCAGGCCCGTGACACCGTCACGTCCGAACTGGCCGCGGTGAAGATCGTCAAGCTAGACCCAGGTGTGGGCCCGGGTGGGGCCTCTGCGCTCCAGGGAGGCGGGCGCGGGCGCGTGAGCTGGCGGGGGCGGAGAGTTGACATTTCCGAGACCCCCAGAGAGGCTGTCCCCAGGAGAGACTAAGCTGGCACCTGCCCGGCCAAGAGAGAAACACATAGGGGCACCGTCTGGACCACCCCTGTGTGGCCCCCCATAATGCCTTGTGCTCCCCAGGGGACGACATCAGCTCTCTTCAGCAGGAAATCACCATCCTTCGTGAGTGCCGCCACCCCAATGTCGTGGCCTACATTGGCAGCTACCTCAGGTGAGGTTGTTTACCCTCTTACTCCAGACCGCCCTCGTGTGCCCTGCTCTGAGCCAATCCCAGCTCTTTGTACCCCCAGGAATGACCGCTTGTGGATCTGTATGGAGTTCTGTGGAGGGGGGTCGCTGCAGGAGATTTACCACGGTGAGAACCAAACTCCATGGGACCTGGCCTTCCCCCATTCCAACAAAGGGACAGGAGGGCATCCTCCAGGCTGAACTTGGGCTCCTCTCTGCCTCTGACTGGCTGTGTGACCTTGAGAGAATTGCTGTCCTTCTCTGGGCTCAGTATCCCGGCCTAATGTGGCTAACGTCACTTTCCTGTGGTGGTGCCTGCAGCTTCCCACTATGCAGGGTGGCTTGGGAGGGTCACCACATCCCTCAGGCTCCCTCCGCAGCCCTCATACTGTCTGTTTCAGCCACTGGGCCCCTGGAAGAGCGGCAGATAGCCTATGTTTGCCGGGAGGCACTGAAGGTACAGGACTCATAGGCAGCACCCACTTTGGAATCCTCAGGAGTGTGGGCCTAACCCCGCTGGCCCTGTGGGGTGTGGGGCCTTGGGATGGGCTGTCCCTGGGGCTGTGGGTCCTAAGGGGAAGGGGGCCCCAGTTCTGTTGCCGGAAGCAGCCCATTTCCCTCCTGGCTCAGTCACTTCCTGTTTGGGGAGGGGGAGGGGGAAGCGGCTTGGGTGGGGGGCCCCAGTCCTGAGGAGGGGCTCAGGAAAGATGATTAGTGCTGAGTAGCTGTTCTCTTTGTCCCCAGGGGCTCCACCACCTGCATTCTCAGGGGAAAATTCACCGAGACATCAAGGTAGGGGTCAGCCAAGGGCATGGGTCAAGTAAGGAGGAAGCTGCCAGGCACCTGACAGGTCCTTTCTGTGTCCGCCTCCAGGGTGCCAACCTTCTGCTCACTCTGCAGGGTGATGTCAAGCTGGGTCAGTACCGGGGCATGCCATGTGGGTGAGGGTTTAGCAGGGACTCAGAGACCATCATAGAATTGAGTGCTGTGGATCCTAGTCACTTTGCCTCAGTTTCCCCACTTAGGAGATGTAGCAGTATTACCTGCTTGCAAATAGTTGGCTGAGGTCAGCTTGGGAGGGACCTGACATGAGATCAGGTTTTCAGAAATGGAAGAATGGTGACCCCTCTCAGGCCTGGCCTTGCTTGGGACAGTTGTGGCTGGACTCAAGTCCGCCTGGAATAGCCTGGGCCCTGGGGTGGGAAGTAAGAGAGGCCCTGGGGCTGGCAAGGGTCTCTTTTTTTCCTGCAGCGGACTTTGGGGTGTCAGGTGAGCTGACGGCATCTGTGGCCAAGAGGCGGTCTTTCATTGGCACTCCATACTGGTAAGGTGGGGGTGCCCTGGCAATAGGGGTAGGGTCCACAGGTAGGGTGCCTGGCCATCCCATCTGTGACCCTGACTCTAGGATGGCACCAGAGGTCGCTGCTGTGGAACGCAAAGGTGGCTACAATGAGCTCTGTGACGTCTGGGCCCTGGGCATCACTGCCATTGAGCTGGGCGAGCTACAGCCACCGCTGTTCCACCTGCACCCCATGAGGTCAGCCTAGCACATGCCCCTTCCCTGACCCTTGCCCTGCTGACCCTTGACCCATAACCTCACATCCTCCCCAGGGCCTTGATGCTCATGTCGAAGAGCAGCTTCCAGCCGCCCAAGCTGCGAGACAAGACACGTTGGTGAGGACTCACCCAGCAGCTGAGATACCCTTTTCCAGCCGAGGCCTATGGGATGGATGCTCCTGCCAAGGCTTGAGCGTGGTTCCCACCCTAGGCCCCGGACTCAGTGTGGACAGGAAGGAGGGAAGGGCTGGTGCCTTGTGATGGAAGCGTTGCTATTGTGCAACAGCATCTCTGTCCCAGCTGCTCCTTCCTTGGTGGCCAGCCGGCCGGGGCAACTGACAGGATGTTCTGTGCAGAGCTTAACCTGGGTCTGGGGGCGGGGGGCGCTTTTGTGCCCGTTAGGACCCAGAATTTTCACCACTTCCTCAAGCTGGCCCTCACCAAGAACCCTAAGAAGAGGCCCACAGCTGAGAAGCTTCTGCAGGTGGGAGGCAGGGGATGGCCTGGGGACTTGAGGCTCACAGAGAAGACCTGGAAGACAGGGACCAACCTGATCAACCCTTGCTCTTCCAGCACCCATTCACAACCCAGCAGCTCCCGCGGGCCCTCCTTACCCAGCTCCTCGACAAGGCCAGCGACCCCCACCTGGGAACCCTCTCCCCTGAAGACTGTGAGCTGGAGGTAAAGCAGGGACCGGAAGGATGGCCCCACCCACCCCTGGTTGGAAGGGGCCTGCAGGTGGTGTAAGTCGGAATCGCTGGACTTGTGGGGTTCCAACACAGAGCTGCTCTCTAGTCGAGCCCACCCGCCATGAATCTCTTGAGTGGGTCTTGCCTCACTGCACGCCCTCAGGCCCAAGCCAGCCATGACTATGACTAAGCTATTTCCCTTCCTGTGTGGCCTTTGGCAAGTTTCTTGACGTTTCTGTGCCAGTGTTCCCATCTGTGAAATGAGGGTTATTGTATTTCATAGTAACCTTAGAGGGTTGTCATGAAAACAGAACGCCGGATGGATGTCAAGACCTGGAAGAATTCCTGGCGAGGGGTGAGTACTGGGTGCAAGTCTACTGTGTGTGTTCTTTCTTAGACCCAGGATATGTTTCCAGATACCATCCATTCCCGGGGCCATCATGGTCCGGCTGAGAGGACCCCCTCCGAGATCCAGTGTGAGTCTTTTGACAGGGCCAAATGCACCTGTGGATCTGGTGTTATTTTGGGGGTCCATCATGAGACTTTGACCCCCTCCTAACCCCATACTCTGGATCCCTAGTTCACCAAGTGAAATTTGGTGCCCCCCGCCGGAAGGAGACGGATCCTCTCAATGAACCGGTGAGGCACTGGCTGTGTGGAGGGGGGGGGTGTGCGGGGTGGGGTGTGGGGTGGGGGTGGGGGTCAGATGTGCAGATGCAGAAGTGTCCCAAATCAAGGCCAGTCTGAAGCAGGGGTTGCCTGTGTCACCTGGGGTGCTGGGCTGGGGGCCCCTCTTGGGCCGTTTCCTTTAGACGGCACTGGAAAGTGGAAAAGTGGCCGCCCCTGCTAAAACCTGTTTCACAGGACTGAGGACCCCACTTGAGCGTACTCCTCACTCTGCCTGTCACAGGATCCTGCCATCCCCTCTGCTCTTACTGTCCAGTCCCACAGCGCTCCTCTCTCGGCCCCGCCGTCTTACTGTCTCTCTTATCTGTCATTTTGTCTTTTACAAGGCTTCTGTCTCTTGCGAAAACAGTCTCTGTCTGTCTGTCTGGCCTCTCCTGCTGTCCTCCTCTCTCTTTGTTAATGTTGAGACAGGATCTCTGTCTAACGTACTCTAGCTGGCCCTGAACTCTCCCTGTAGTCTAGGCAGGCCTTGAATTTCAGCTCGTTCCTGGCTACTCCCTTCCATCTTGGATACCCTTCTCTTTCTCTTCACCTCTCCCCTGATGTCTGTGCCTTGGTTTCCTCCAGTGGGAGGAGGAGTGGACGCTGCTGGGAAAAGAGGAGCTGAGTGGGTGAGTGGGCAAGCCTGGGGACGCTGAGGGGCAGCCTGGGTCTTATGGAAGACCGACCACTGACCCTTTTCTCTGGCCCAGGAGCCTGCTGCAGTCGGTCCAGGAGGCCCTGGAGGAAAGGTGAGGGGCCCGTACCTGGGATGCGGAAGGCCTCCAGGCCTGGGGGTCAGTCTCTTCTCACACCTCATCACGCCATGTGCTGTGTCCCTGTAGGAGCCTGACCATTCGGCCAGCCTTAGAACTCCAGGTATGGATCGGAAGAGGGTGGAACTGCGAAGTAAGCCGTGTGCACAGGGTGCCTTGGGGTAGAGAGCATCACAGGGCACCTGCTGATGGCCAGGCTGTTTTCTGACCCTCTTGCCAGGAGCTGGACTCCCCAGACGATGCCGTGGGAACCATCAAACGGGCCCCGTTTTTGGGGCTGCCCCTTACTGAGCCAACACCTGATGACAGTGTCCAGTCCTGCTCCCCAGGTGAGGCTCAGACTTGGCAGGCCAGGAGGAATTCTGGGGTAGGGCTGGGGCTTGGAGTCACTGTGGTCTGTGCGTATAGGAACCCTGTCTGCACCTCCACCTGGTCCTGGCAGCCCACCATTGCTGCCCACTGCCTGGGCCACCCTGAAGCAACGGGAGGACCCTGAGGTGAGAGGGCACCAGAGGGGTGGTGGGAGGTGGGCTGTAGTGTGTCACCTTGGCCCTGACTCCTTCCCTCCCATACAGAGATCATCCTGTCACGGCCTTCCTCCCACCCCCAAGGTGCACGTAAGTGTTTCCTGGGCATCCCCAGGCCCTGTTGTCCTGGCCCTTCCCACTGGTCCCTCACCAGCTGCTTGCTTCCTTCCCAGATGGGTGCCTGCTTCTCCAAGGTCTTCAATGGCTGCCCCCTGCAGATCCATGCTGCTGTCACTTGGGTTCACCCTGTGACTCGAGGTGGGCCAGGGGTAGAGCAGAAGCAGTAACCTAGGACAGACACCCTTGGGTTTGGGCCGGGGGGTGTGGCAGCCTCTGACCCCATACCCACGCCCGCAGACCAGTTCCTGGTAGTCGGGGCTGAGGAAGGCATCTACACCCTCAACCTGCATGAGCTGCATGAGGACACACTGGAGAAGGTGAGGCCTCTTGGCTCTGGGGGGCAGAGGCACAGGGGTCCGGGTGCTGACCGCTTGTCCACTGCCTTCGGTCCCAGCTCATCTCCCAGCGCTGCTCCTGGCTCTACTGTGTGAACAACGTCTTGCTGTCGCTCTCAGGTAGGAGGGGGGTGCAGGGGCAGCCAGAGCGCCCCTCCCCAAACTTCCTCTGAGCCCTGTGTGATTTTTTCCCCTTCTGCTTCAGGGAAATCCACGCACATCTGGGCGCATGACCTTCCGGGGCTTTTTGAGCAGCGGAGACTGCAGCACCAGGCGCCCCTCTCCATCCCTACCAACCGCATCACTCAGCGCATCATCCCCAGGTCAGCAAGTGGGGGGTGTGGAGGAGGTCCAGAATAGTGCCGGCTGGACGGGACTCTGCCAGGGTCTTAGCAATCACTTAGGCCCTTTCCGTCCCTGAGGCTGTTTCCTCCTGGGCAGGACAGTTGGTGGCCTCGCCTGCTGTCCCCCGGGCTTGTCGGAATGCACAGAGGGATGTGGGTGTGGAAGTGCTTTGTAGATGGCGGGGCTGTGGGCCCTGAGCTGGGCCTGGCACATGAGTCAAGAGAAACCCTGCTTTGGAGAAACAAAGGACTCCCGGAGGGGCGGGGGTAGAGTTGGAGAGAGTGTTCTGGAAGTCAGGAGGCTGAGACAGCTCGGAGGTAGAGGAAACATTCCAGTGCTTGGGGGGGGGCGGGGGGGGGCAGTGTGTGCAGGTGGGGCCACGGAAGCAAGGCCTGGGCAGCGCCGTGGTGGTATTTGGCCTGAGGGCTGAGAGCCGCACAGGTGGCCGAAGCCTTCCTCTGTTGCCAAGCCTCGGACTTGGACTCTGTCCAGGGGACAGCAGCGCCGTCAGCATTTCAAAGGAGCCTATTGTGTTCGGGTCAGTACGCTTCGGGCGAGAGGTGGTTCAGCTCACTGTCTGAGAGCCGGGCTGCTGTGGTGGCTTGTGCCTGACATTCCAGCAGTCAGGAGACAGAGGCAAGGAAGATCGCGAGTTTGAGGCCAGCCTGGGCTACAGAGGAGAAGACTTTGTCTCAAAAACAAAAACATGGGGGTGCATGCCTGTAATCTCGGTACATGGGAGGTAGGGGCAGGAGAGTCAGGAATTCATGGTTATCCTTGTCTACCTATTGAGTTTGAGGCTAGCCTGAGCTACGCGAGTTCCTGTTTCTAAAAACAGAATAATAGATGGGTCACATAGAGGGCTACAGTCGGGATGGTATTTGGGCAGCAGGACGGTCAGGTCTGGACACGGGCTGCAGAGGAGCCCACCGCAGAAGAGAAGCAGCTCAGCATTAATGTGCGGTGTGCGGTGCAGCTGTTAGCTGGTGACCATGTAGCCGGTGTCGTCCTCATACGCCGTTGGCATTGTGCAGGGCTCCAGGACATCTGTGGACTGAAGGGACCTGTGCCCCTTTCTCTTTATGCCGTTCTTTTGTGGAGAGGAGGAAGATAGATGGTAGACCTAGAAAAATGAGGCTCTTTGGCAGTGATGACTCAGAGCCCACGCCGTGGGGAAGAGTAGGATGAAGAAGAAGACTTTGAAGGGCTGTTCCGAAAGCCTTCAGTGAGAAAGCGCTATTTGAGCCAAGACTGAGGAAAGGGCTGAGGCCGTGGCCTGCTGGCAGAGTGCTTGCCTGGCATATATGGGCCTCCATTTAGTCCCCAGCTCTGTAGGAAGAACCTAGGACTTGGAGGAGTATGGGGCTGGCAGGATTGCTCAGTGGGTAAAGACACCTGCCACCTGATGATCCGATTTCAAATCCTGGGACCAGTTGATGGAATGAGAGATCAACAGGCTGTTCTCTGACCTCCACATGCACAGCTTGGTATACACACGTGCGCGCACGCATGCGTGCGCACGCGCGCGCGCGCACACACACACACACGAATGCATGATAAGAAAAAAATAAATTTATTGGTTTTCTGAGACAAGGTTTCTCTGTGTAGCGCTGGCTGTCCTAAAACTTGCTCTGTAGACCAGGCTGGCCTCGAACTCACAGAGATCTGCCTGCCTCTGCCTCCCTGAGTGCTGGGATTAAAGGCGTGCGCCAACCCCGCCCTAGCAGTGGAGGTGTGGGCTGCAGTCGGAGTAAAGAAAGTGAAGATTGGTCTGGTTCTGCTTTGCAAGTGGAGCCCGCAGGATTTCCTGGTGATAGGTGGTGTTTGGAAGGGAAAGGGGAGTCAAGGCTGAGTGCCCGGCTTCTGGCCCAGGCTGAGGGAAGGATGGAGCTGTCATCAGCTGTGAGTGACGTCAGAGTCTGGGCTGATTTCAGATTGGCCACATTAAATAAAGCATAAGCCTGTCATCTCAGCATTCAAAAGCTGAGGCAGGAGGATTACTGAGGTTTGATGCTATAGTGTGAGACCCTGGCTTAAAACTTGCATTTCAGCTGGGCGGAGGTGGCGCACGCCTTTAATCCCAGCACTCAGGAGGCAGAGCCAGGCGGATCTCTGTGAGTTCTAGGTCAGCCTGGTCTACAGAGTGAGTTCCAGGACAGGCACCAAAACTACACAGAGAGACCCTGTCTCGAAAAACAAAAAACAAAAAATAAAACAAGGGGTTGGGGATTTAGCTCAGTGGTAGAGCACTTGCCTAGCAAGCGTAAGACCCTAGGTTCAGTCCTCAGCTCCTGGAAAAAACAAACAAAAACCTTGCATTTCAAAAGATGCACCCATATTCTTTGTGAGTGGGACCTCCCTAGTCCATCTGGGAGAACCGGAATGCCAAGAACAGTGGGCCAGGTAGGGACCCCAGTATTACTATGACCAAGCCAGGCCAGGGGCAGCAGTATTGGGGAGACCCGGAAGAGACCCTTATCTGCAGAGCTCACACCAAGCCTGGATGTGGTGTCCTGTGGCCTCTGGGCTTCCCGGGCCTTCATTCTGACATCACCTCAGGCAGCCGGCTTAGCAGAGTCCTGGCAAGTCGGGCAGCTTTGAGCCTGTGTCTACTTTGAACATAAAGAAGGGAAGAGATGGAATTCTTTAGAGGAAACACGAGATGCAAACCTACCCAGATGCTGGCCGGTGGGCGAGTGGGAGGAAAAGGAAGGGCAGAGGGCAGTGCAGTGAGGCAGACGCTGCTTCCTCCCAGGGGCCTGTCCTGGCAGGCGCACAGACAGGACCTGAGTCACGGGGAGGAGATTGCCCTGTTAACAGCTTAGTTCCTCAGATGAAGAAACAGTCTCAAATGGTCAGTCCCCTGAGGGCATGGGGGACTCCCCATGAGACAGCCACCCACTGGCCCCACAGGGCCCTAAGCCTCAGCTATAGGTACAGAAGGCAGGCCATTTACTGTTTGAAGTCTATGTTTCCCAGGGCCTGCTTTTGAAATGGGTTGAGTATGCTCAAGCTGGGACCTGTCTCAGCTTCTGGTCTCCACGCTAGCTGCTTCACCTGGCAGTGAGGAAGCAGACACACAGAGATGAAGGTACCTTTTTAAAACCAGCACTGGGGAGGCAGAGCCAGGTGGGTCTCTGAGTTCGAGGCCAGCCTGGGCTACAGAGGGAGATCCAGGACAGCCAGGACTGTTTCATAGAGAAGCCCTGTCTAAATAAATAAAGAAAGCCGCACAGGACCTAGGGTGGTGATTTTAACTTATAATCCTAACACTTGGGAGATGAAGGCAAGCGCAAGAGGATTGCCCCAAAGCCTGAGCTAACCTGGGCTACTGAGTAAGACTCTGTCAAAAACTAAATGAGGGCTGGTGAGATAGCTTGTCAGGGAAAGGCGGTCACTGCCAAGCCTGATGGCCTGTGTTCCGTCTCAGGGACGCACACGGTGGAAAGGGGAACCGGCTCCTGCAGGTTACCCTCTGCCCTCCACATGTGTGCCATGAAGTCCTGCCCTCCACGGTCAGTCGGCCAACCCATGTAGAGAATCACTTCCTTTCTCGTAGTTTACATTTATTATTATTACTATTATTTGCTTTTGTTTGTTTGAGACAGGGTCTCTCTACATAGTCCTGGCTGTCCTGGAACTCACTCTGTAGACCAGGCTAGCCTTGAAGTCACAGAGATCCTCCTGTCTCTAGCTCCCAAGGGCTGGGATTAAAGGTGTATGCCACCATGCCCAATTACATTTATTATTTTTGGGGGGTGTGATTCATGTGCCAGAGTATTCAAGTAGAGGTCAAAAGACAACTTACAGGAATAATTTTTCTCAGTCAACCACATGGATCCCAGGAATTGAGTTCATGTTGTAAGTCTTTAAGGCAGATGCCTCTACCTAATGAGCCATCTAGCCAGCCCAAGAAAAGTTGAAAAAGAAGAAAGACAAAAAATGGGGGGGGGGGGTCACAGATGGCACTGAATCTGGTGACTCAGGCTTTTAATAAGTACCTGGAAAGCTGCAGCAAGATGATCAGGAGTTTTAGACTAGCCTGGGCTACATGAACCCTGTCACCGGAAACTTACAAATGACCCAGGACTGGAGAGATGGCTCAGTGGTTAAGAGCACTTACTGCTCTTCTAGGAGAACTGGATTCAGGTTCCCATCACCCACACACATGGTAGCTCACAACGACCTGTAACCTCAGTTTCAGGGCATCTGGTGCCTTCTCACCTTTGCAGGCTCTAGACAAATACAGTGTACATACATACATGCAATCAAACATTCATACACACAAAAATCAGCTTAAAAAAAAAAACCCCAAAACAAAAGAACAGACAACCCTTCCTAGGGCCCCAGGCTAGGGAGCCCAAGATGCTCACAGCGCCTCAGTCCCTTGCAGCTCTTACAGGCACATTGCTGCACCTCATGGAGCCTAGTGTGTCATCCGTAAGGCAGGAGAGGACAGTGACCGCCTCACAGAGCCTTCCTGGGTGGCTCCCAGAACATACGCTGATTTTCACCTTACAGGCGCTTTGCCCTGTCCACCAAGATTCCCGACACCAAAGGCTGCCTGCAGTGCCGTGTGGGTAAGAGCTGGCCGTGTGGGGCTGGGAGAGGTTCCGTGAGTCCCAGCCCTTGCCCACCACCCTCCTTCTCCTGCAGTCCGCAACCCCTACACAGGCAGCACCTTTCTGCTGGCCGCCCTGCCTGCCAGCCTGCTTCTGCTGCAGTGGTATGAGCCCCTGCAGAAATTCCTGCTGCTGAAGGTAGGAGCCCAGAGGGCCCTTGGGTGGCAGAGTGCCTGAAGGAGAAACAGAGTCTAGCCTCTCTGCTGTCCCTCAGAACTTTTCCAGCCCCCTGCCCAGCCCGGCAGGGATGCTGGAGCCGCTGGTGCTAGACGGGAAGGAGCTGCCCCAGGTGTGTGTGGGCGCAGAGGGGCCCGAGGGACCTGGCTGCCGAGTCCTCTTCCATGTCTTGCCCCTGGAGGCTGGACTGACTCCAGACATACTCATCCCGCCTGGTGAGCAGCTGGGTGTTACAGGGAGGGCAGAGGTGAGGGAGGGCACACTTCAGACCAGGCTCTCTGATCGGGGGGTCCCGTGAAGGATGTCATTAGACTAGCCTGGGCACAGGCACAGGCCTATGGTCCCTCTTCTGAGGCTGCAGCAAGAGGGCTGCATGAACCCCTGAGTTAGATGCCAGCCTGGCTAATATAACTAACAATCCTAAGCTTTAAGAAAAAAGGAAGAAGAAAAAAAAAAAAAGGCATGGTGGTATAAATATTTGGCAGGCTGAGTCAGTAAGATCCTGAGTTTGAGGCCAGCCTGGGCTATATAGAGTTCTAGGCAGCCTGACCTACATAGTGTGGTCCAGTGTCACAAGCAAAATAGGTCTAGGCATGGTGGCACATGTATTTAATACCAGCACTCAGGAGGCAGAGGCAGGTGTATCTGTGAGTTCGAGGCCAGCCTGGTCTACAGAGCGAGATCCAGGACAGGCACCAAAACTATACAGAGAAACGCTGTCTCGAAAAACAAAACAAAACAAAACAAAACAAAAAAAAAGGTTTGGTAGCCAAGGAAAAGCTGGCTGCCTGTGCATAAGCCTGAGCCAGCAGCAGCAGGAAGAGGATCTCTGGCCAGGTAGGGACTGGAGGCTTCCATTCTGAGCAGGGAAGGATGACATCTCACCCATGAGGACAGCTGGGCAGTGGGTAGAGAAGGAAAGGCTCCTGGTGCCAGGCCCCCCGCAGGATTTCATTCCTAATTTTCCTGTTGCTTTTTTTTTTTAAATAAAGATTTATTTATTTATTATGCAATATATTACATATACAGTATTCGGTCTGCATGTTTGCCTACATGTCAGAAAGAAGGCATCAGACCTCATTATAGATGGTTGTGAGCCACCATGTGGTTGCTGGGAATTGAACTCATGACCTCTGGAAGATCAGTCAGTGCTCTTAACCTCTGAGTCATCCCTCCAGCCCCTTGCTTAAAAAAAAAATATATTTTTTAGATTTATTTTACTTAATGAGTATGGATGCTTTGCCTTCGTGACCACATGTGTGCCTTGGATGTCAGAAGAGGGTGACTTGGAGTTCCAGAGGGTTGTGAGCCATTATGTTGGGTGCTGGGAATCAAACCTGCATCCTCAGGAAGAGCAGCCAATGCTCTTAACCACTGAGCCATCTCTGAAGCCCCCTCAGTCTTAATTCTTACAACAGCCTTGGAAGTAGGCTTTGTCATGTCTGAGTTACCAAAGAGAAAAATTAAGTTCACAGAGAAGGGACTTATGCCAGGTCACACATCTAGTGATTCTCACAGCCTAGTGTGTCTGACCCCAGAGGCTCCTTAGGACTCTGGACCCATCCTCACTCCTAGGAAGCCTAAGAGCAAGTCCCTTGTTCTGAGTGTGATCCCATAGGGCTTGTGTGAAGTGAAATGGAGTTGTTCAGGACTGGCTGTACATGTCCCCTTAGTCCTTGGAATGCTAGAGTAGGCTGGTGGTTCAAACAGGCTTTGCCTCGCCTCTCTGCCCACAGAGGGGACACCAGGCTCCGCTCAGCAGGTGATCCAAGTGGACAGGGACACGGTCCTGGTCAGCTTCGAACGTGAGTGCCCTAGGGTCAGGGTTGGAGGGTTCTAGCAGGCCCAAGCATGGCAACCATGGCACTGGCAGGCCCTGCCCTTCTCCCCGTTCCCTCTACCTTGCAAAACCGTTAGATTACATCCTAAAGCTCGTCACCAAGGTCTGTTCCCTTATTTGACCACTTCCTCCTCCTGAGGCTGACTACCAAAGTCCAGCTATCAATGTATTGAAGTCCAGCAATCAGAAGCCCCTTTTGGCTGCCTGAATTAACATGCCCAATGAAAATTAACCAACTCATCCTGACAAGGGTTCCCCTTTCCCTTTATAAACTGCCATTTGCCTGTGGGCGTGTCTGCCTCCCCTCTATCCAGAGGTGGTCCTTTGTCCCTCTGAGGCAAATATCTTCTTCCCCTTCCCCTCCCTTGTTCCCTTCCCCTTGTCCCTCATCTTCTGTCTCTTGTCTTTGTCTCTTATTCCCTGACCTTTGTCTCCTTTGTGCTGAGAACTTGATCTTGGGGTGTCTTGTGCCGATTTTGAGGTCCTTTCAGTGGTGAGGAAGGCCGTCCACGAAGGGGGTCCCCTATCCTCCACCCACCCGCTCTCTCCCTGTGCAGGCTGTGTGAGGATCGTTAACCTGCAGGGTGAGCCCACCTCTGCACTGGCCCCGCAGCTCACCTTTGACTTCCCTATTGAGACTGTGGGTGAGTAAGCCAGATGTGGGTATGGCAGCATCCACAGTCCGGAAGCATGTGTGACTGAGTCAGGGCTAGGGTTGGCAGTGGGACCAGGGCAGATTCCCTACTCCTGTTGGGGAGCCATTCTGGTCACCCTGGATCAGTGAGGGTCCGTCGGTCGCCCTGGGTCAGGCCCTATGGCAAGGATCGGGGGATTCGTTGAATGTAGGGTCAACAGAGCTCATTCTTCAGTCTGCCTGCAGGACAGTGTGCTGGCTTTCTGGAGCCATGGCATGCAGGGCCGAAGCCTTGACACCAACGAGGTGAGTGGGACTCGGGGACCTGACTGCCTCCAACTCCGAGGGCCCTGTAAGAAAGGACCTGCTGGGATGGTCTCAGAGTCCCTTGTCTTCCAGGTGACTCAGGAGATCACAGATGAGACCAGGATCTTCCGAGTGCTGGGAGCCCACAGGTGGGTAACGGTGGCACCTGAAATGCACCTTCTCTTGCGGATACCACCCCAGGCTCGAGATGGGGGGGTTCGCCTGGCTTTCCTGCCTTGCTCCCCTTGTGCCTCTCCCCCCACCAGGGACATCATCCTGGAGAGCATTCCCACTGACAACCCCGGAGCACACAGCAACCTCTACATCCTCACGGGTCACCAGAGCAGCTACTGAGATGGCGCCCTGGCGGCGCCCAGGCCTCGGTTGTCACCTCCAGCCTCTGCTGGGGCCCCGGAGGGCCGACTTAATTCTGAGAAGTGTTGGGGAGCAGGGAGGGGAGGTAGCCCACCCCCCTCAGCAATAACTGAACCAGAGGAAGCTGCGACCACCTACCCTCCCTGCAGTGTTATCCCCCCAGTGCAGGGGGCCCTGGGCGGGATGGGGCTGCCTGGCTGATCCATTCCATTTTCTCATTTTTCCTTTCTGTTCTTTCTGCCAAGAGCCTGCCCCAGGTTCTATCCTGGGCAACATGTATTTAAGAGAGAATTATATTGGTATTAAAGCTGGTTGGTTTTATCCCATTAGTCCCTCTGAGGTGGAGAGGGGTCGAGCCCCCCCACTTCTGCCCCTTTCTCTTCTCCTCACGCTCTGTCCTGCAGGACACTTTCCTGTAAGTACTTGGTTGGTCTCAGGCATGCACCGTGGAAGGGCAGTCCGCTGGTGCTCGGGGGAGTCTAGACTCAGGTGACACAAGCCAGTGGTCCAACATCCATCTTGGACCTGTATCTTCCTGGTCCCTGCCCAGAGCAGCCCTCACTCAGTTTTATAGATTGAGACATCTGCTGTAGTTTGGCGTCTTGTGGATGCATGCACAGAATTACAGGCAAAGGGACCTGTCCAGGGCAGCCTTGCCTCAAGTAGGCTCTTGCTTGTCGTCTGTGGGAGGATGCTGGAAGCTAGCCAAGGAGCTAGCCACCATGTCCATGACCATTTCTGGGATCTGTGCCCTGGCCCTGGCTGCAGGGTCCCACTACAGACCTGTAACAGTACAGTGAAGCATCAGCTTAGCCGGGAAGATGGATCTGGGTCTCTTTAGTGTTCATTCATTCCATGCCAGGCCGGGTGGTCACTACCAAGATACGGCTCAACCCCAAGAAACATGTTGGAGCCCATGTCCCTGGTGGCTCAGCTTGTGCTTCATATTGCCCTCCCTTAGTCCCCTTGCAAAGGGCTCAGAGCCCCCAGGGCCAGGTGCCCCCTCCCCTGTGGCCCCAGATACTGGCTTGCCAGTGACCAAGGCCACTGAAGGGAGGGTGGGGCACACAGAGCCAGGCCTGTGGGCACTAACGGGGGTTGTGGAGCCAAGGTCCAGAGCTCAGTGCTCTGTTCCAGCTCATTGCCCCCTCCTGACATTTAGAGCAAATGTTGGCAGAGAAAGGTCTTAGGCCTGGTGTGCTGGCTGCAAGTGCTTGGCAGCTTAGTGAAGCAACGGGTGGGTGAGTGGGTAGACAGCAGCTCATGTGACTGGAATCTGTGGCCCTTGTGGCTGTCACTGTCCCGTCTTCAGAGCCTCGATTGCTTGGTTTCTAGTGACCAAGAGGGTTGCTTGGCTGCATAGGGAGCCAGGCCTGGAAGAGGGACGGAGCATATGTCCTCAGTGAGACTCCAAATCATCTGAAGGGTCAAGGGAGATAGGGCTACACAGGAAAATCCTAGGTTCCTATCTCCCGGATTTCTTGGGAGCATGCTGGGGGTGGGGGAGAGAGGGGTTGCCAGCCGCCCACACTTAACCCAGGTGCCCTGGGAGAACGGGCCTCAGACTTCAGAGCAGTGGGCTGCACACAGTGCCACCTTGTGGCAGGTGGCTCAGCGCGGAGTCCATCTGAAAAGGAGGTTTAGGGGTGTAGTATGCCAAAGTGAGGCCTGTGAAAGGAAAGGCCCACGGATAGGGTTGGGTGCCACAAGCCAAAGACAGGGCAAGCCAGGAATATGCACTGAAAGATGTAACTTTATTTATATATTTGTTTATAGACAGCCTTTTTCAAATACAAAAGAGACTTCGATGAAGCCGACTGTGGTGAATGCCTGTGACCCCGGCACTCAGGAGGCAGAGGCAGGAGGACTGTCTGAGTTGTAGTCCAGCCTGGGCTACATAGTGAATTCCAGGCCAGCCAAGGTTATATGTAGTAAGATCCTGCCTCAAAAATAAATAAAACTTGTCTCTCCTTTGTCCTCCAGTCCCTTCTAGAAGTATTTATGATATTTAAACAATTCGGTATATTTTTATTCACATGGCAACAGTCCATAGATCCTGCTGGCTCTCTGAAAATACATTCTGGAGATCTTTCCATTATCAGCCTGGCCTATTTTTGTATAGCTCGTGCGGGGTGGTACATGTTTCAGGTAAATGATGTTAACTGAAAGGTCCTTATTGACGGAATGTATTTCTACTTTAATATCACAAACCACACTGCAATAAAGAACTCCTGTGTCTGAGCCACTCTGTGTACTCAAGTGTGTTTCTGGGGGATCAGTTCCTGGAAGTGGCATCTCTGGGTTGGAGTGGCTCTATTTGCCACGGCGAGGTACCATACAAATGCCCTCTGTGGGTGTTACCTGTGGGATGGGGACTCTTCATCATCTGTGGATAGAGATACATCACCAGTTATGGTGACTCACACCTGTCACCCAGCACTTGAGAGTCCGAGGCAGGAATGCCAGCTAGGACTACATACCACGACCCTGCATGAAAAAAGCAGAACAGAGAACATGAGCTCACTAGCATGTTCAACAAACAGGCCTGTGCCAGAGGGCACATGGGAAAGCCCTGGTGCAGCGCATCCCTGAAGGTGCGGAGGAGCCTCTGGAATGAGCAAGGGAAAGTGATGTGGAGCACAGGGCAGGGCCACATTCACTGAGCTTGGTTTTCCCCAGGATGCACCATCAGCTAAAGCAGGGCGGGTGGGCAGTCAGGAAATGCTCTAAATTCTTGATACACCAACACCAAAGGTCTTAAACCAAAGCAGTAAGTCCCATAAAATGGCCAGTGTGTGCTGTCAAGTATTAGGAAGCTCAGAAACCAGCAAGACAAACTATCAGCTTTCCACGCATGCGTGCACACAGAAGGTCACAGGAGGCTGAGCATAGAGGTGCACATCTGTTACCCCAGCACTTGGGATGCTGAGGCAGGAGAGAGCAGTTTAAGGCCAGCTTCAGCTACATAGTAAGAATGGCTTTTGGGGGGTGGGCGGGGGACAAAAAGTGTGGAGGGAAACGAAAATGGCGGCCTTCAAGCTGGGGCCTCAGCAGGAACAGGCACTGCACAGGGGTGCCCGACTCGCCCGGGACGGAGAGTTGACAGTGGGACTGTAGATACTCTCTGTTTATGGCTGTTTTGGTCTACAATGGAGGGGCAAACCCAAGGCCGTACGTTAGACCCACACTCTGCCACTTGGCTTCATCCGCGGCCCCGGAAACCATGTTTATACTGTAAACAGAAAAATGTCCAGAATGAAGCCGGGTGGCGGTGGCGCACACCTTTAGTCCCAGCACTGGGGAAGCAGTGGCAGGTGGATGTCTGTGAGTTCGAGGCCAGCCTGGTCTACAGAGTGAGTTCCTGGAAAGGCGCAAAGCTACACAGAGAAACCCTGTCTTGGAAAAACAGAAAGAAAGAAAACTGTCCAGAATGACCAATTTATGAAGCTGATTATTTTGAAGCTGAGGCAGCTGACTCAGTGGGTAAAAGCACTTCTCTAGGGAGGTGGGAGAGTCTGCTTGAGGATACACTAGCATGGAGTACTCAACACAGAATCAGAAATGAGACAGACCTCAACGTGGAAGGAGAACTGAATACTGTCCTCTGACCTCTAGAGCCAGGCAGATCTCTGTGAGTTCGGGACCAGCCTGGTCTACAGAGTGAGATCCAGACACAGAAACCCTGTCTCAAAAAAAAAAAAAAACAGGAAGATTCAGCATGCTGTGAGTGGCACCGTCCCCTAGGCAGGGGGCCCTGAAATGGAAGAGCTGGAAGAGCCAATTTTTTTTCTCTGCTTTTGACTACGAATATAACTGCCTCCTCAAGCTCCTGCCTCAATTTCCCTCAACAGATAGACTGTCCCCTGTAATTGTCAGCCAACTGAAGCCCTTTCCTTTTGTCAGGGCGTTACTACAGGAACGGAAAGAAAACTGGGGTGGTAGTTCCAGGTAAGGACTGGGAGAGATGGAGACTGTAGTTCACGCCTCCCTCCTAATCCTCTCCCTGTTTTTACAAAGTTTATAACCGATGTGGTGGCGCACGCCTTTGATCCCAGCACTCAGGAGGCAGAGGCAGGCAGATCTCTGTGAGTTTGAGGCCAGCCTGGTCTACAGAGTGAGTTCCAGGACAGTTAGGGCCAAAGAGAAACCCTGTCTCCAAAAGCCCTCGCCCCCCCCCCAAAAAAAAGTTTATTCTTACTTTATGAATGAGTGCTTTGTCTGCAAGTTACATATACCATGTGTGTGCCTGGTGCCCTTGGAGGCCAGAGAGGGCACTGGTTCCCTGGAACTGGAGTTAAGGACAGTTGTGAGATACATGTGGGTGCTGGGGAACCTAACCTTAGGTCCTCTGCAAGAGCAGCAAGTGCTCTTAACCACTGAGCCGTCTCCCCAGTGACCCCTTTCCCTAACTTTGTGATGGTCTATTCTTTCCACTTACTCTCCATGGCATCCTCCCCTCCTCACGTTCACATGCTCTAGCAGGTAAGGAAGTCTAGGCTGGGGTGCAGCTTGGGGGCAGAGCAATTGCTCAGCATGCACAAAGCCTTGGCTTCGATCCCATTGCTGCTGAACAGATCCATGGAGAGCACAGGTGTAGCGTGAATTCTAATTGGTCTTAATAATAAAAACCCGGAGTCAGGTATGGGGGGTAAATGCTGAAAGATCAGAGAAGTAAAGGAGCAGCCGCTGGAGAGACTTCTTACCTCTACTGAATCCTCAGACAAAGAAGGGCCAAGCTCCTGTCTCCTCCCACCTTACATTTCTGTCTCCACCTCCCTGATGCTGGGGTTAAAGGCCGGAGCCTCCACTGGCTGCCGGTTTCTCTTTTAGACTGGCTAAATCTCATGTAGCTCAGGGTGACCTTGAACTCCTGATCTTCCTGCTTCCCTTTTCCTAAGTGCTGGGATTAAAGGTGTGTGCCACCACTGCCTGGCCTCTATGGTTAGCTAATGGCTAGCTCCACCCTCTGATCTATAGGCAAGCTTTGTTTGAGCACAAACAAAATATCACCACACACAGGTGCTGTCCTAGGAGATGCAAGATCTATTAGATTTTAAAAAAGCTAAAAATAGGGTGTGGTTCAGCCCATGCCTTGGGAAGTAGACAGGAGGATTAGCAGGCCAAGGCCAGCCTCAGCTACATATTAAATCGAGGCTAATCTGATACATGAGACCTCATTTCAAAATAAACGATGGAGCCGGGCGGCAGCACACACCTTTAATCCCAGCACTCAGGAGGCAGAGCCAGGCGGATCTCTGTGAGTTCGAGGCCAGCCTGGGCTACCAAGTGAGTTCCAGGAAAGGCACAAAGGTACACAGAGACACTCTGTCTTGAAAAACAAAACAAACAAACAAACAAAAAAAAATGGTTCTTGGAAGGGAAAGATCCCATTCCTGCCTACTGTCCTACCTGAAGCCCTGGTGTTCTACCAATCCCTTCCCACCTTGAGCCCTCTGAGATGGAATGTGAGATGAAGCCATCCTCTATTTTGCTCACAAAAGGCTTTGAGTAAACTTGTTTTCTCGTGTGTGTGTGTGTGTGTGTGTGTGTGTGTGTGTGTGTGTGTGTGTGTAACAGGGTTTCTCTCTGTAACAGCCCTGATCTAAAACTCTATAGACCAGGCTGGCCTTGAACTCAGAGATCCTCCTGCCTCTGCCTACAGAGTGCTGGGATTAAAGCCTGGCCCCAATTTGTTTCTTTCCTACCAACTTCTGCCGCCTAGGTTTTTGTAGAGTAGTTACCAGTGCTGACCTCAGATTGCAGTGCAGGGCCCAAGAGTTTGTAAAGGGCTTGGCTTCAGTATGTGGTTCTCCAGGGTGGTAGGTTCACAGTATTCAGTGTCTGAGCGAAACTCACATACGGTTACGGTGCTTCACAGCTTCATGTATGGATCACATATTCCGTAAAATTTTCAGTTTTGAGCCGGGCAGTGGTAGCGCACGCCTTTAATCCCAGCACTTGGGAGGCAGAGGCAGGCGCATCTCTGTGAGTTCGAGGCCAGCCTGGTCCACAGAGCAAATTCTGGGACAGAGAAATCCTGTCTCAAAAAAACAAAAACAAAAACAAAACAAAAAATTCAGTTTCAACCAGGTGTGCAATCACTTAAAAATAAATGTATCTTGAAAATTTTAAAAACCAAAGGTCTGGTTGGTTTGTTTGTAGAGAATTTACTTAGCAAGCAAGAAGGCCTGGGTTCCATCCCTGGCAGTGGTAGTGAATGTCAATAATTCCAGTACCCTGGAGGTGGTGAGAGAGGGGATACAGATCCAAAATTTAAAGTAATTTGAAGCCAGCCTGGACTACAAGTGACCCTGTCTGGGGGGAAAAAAGAAGCTGGGTGTAATACCATATAGCATATCCCTTTAATCCTAGTACTCAGGAGGCAGAGGCAGGAAGCTCTCTGAGTTTGAGGCCAGCCTGGTCTACAGAGTGAGTTCCAGGAGAGCCAGGGCTACACCGAGAAACCCTGTTTCGAAAAAAGCAAAACACAAAACATAAAATCCCAACACTTGGGAGGTGAAGGTAGGCAGATCTCTGTGAGTTCCTGGTCACAGCCTGGTCTATGCAGCAAGTTCCTAGGCTTACCAGAACTATATAGGGAGACTCTGTCTCAAACAAAACAAAAAAACACTAAGGGGACTCTACCAAATCAACAGGAGTCACTGGTATGAAGTGCAGGCAGAATCTTCTCTCACTGGTTCTTCTTTTCCTTTTGGCAGATTTCACGTAGTCAGGCTGGCTCTGACATTGATAGCTTTACCTCTGCCTCCTGAGTGTGTGATTACAGGCATGTGCCACCCGCCCTGCTCACTTTGGTTATTTTGTGGTAGTATGGCTAGGACCGGGGCCTTGTACATGCTAGGCAAGTGCTTTATCACAGAGCTGTCCTCTTTTTCTCTAAAAAAGAGTGGTGGCCCACAGCTGTCTGTGATTCCAGTTCTAGTGGATCTGATCTGGAGGCTTTTTCTGCTTCTGCTGCCAACAGGCTTGCACATGGTACAAACACGAACTCACAACTCTCTCTGTCTCTCTGGTACAAACACGAACTCAGATCTCTCTCTCTCTCTCTCTCTCTCTCTCTCTCTCTCTCTCACACACACACACACACACACACACACACACACACACACACACACACCACACGTTTGGTTTTTCAGGACAAGGTTTCTCTGTGTAACAGCCCTGGCTGTCCTGGAACTTGCTTTCAATCCCAGCAGAAAGAGGCAGATCTCTGTGAGTTTGAGGTCAGTGTGGTCTACAGAGTGAGTTCCAGGACAGCCAGGGCTACACAACAGTGAAACCCTGTCTCAAAAAAAAAAAAAAAAAAAAAAAAACCAAAAAGCCCTTTCAAGTCTTCTATCCTCCACTAACTTAGGACAAGTCTGCTGGAGCAGGTACTTCACACTGTTTCATCTGTGAGGGTGTAGGTGTCGTGTCCACTCTTCAATGGAGTTCATGTATTTCTCATTCTTCTTCACCCATTAGTCCATCCAGCTCTGAAGGGACAATCACTGTCATCTTGATCAGCCAACTACCCTCATGGATTTGTTGAGCAGCCCCAGGTTTCCTGCACTGCTTTGTGGATTTCAGTTTACCTTTTTGGGAGGAGAGTTCACTGGCAGCCTTCACATTCTCCAGAGCACCTCACTCATCCCACAGCATAGCAGGTCTGGTGTGCAGCACTCGCCCTTGATGGGCAGGAAGCCACAGTGGTGTGCAGGCTGCAGGCCATGGCTCCCAAGCTCCTTGCCATGATCAGGGTTCCAAGGGTCACCACGCTGTGCCTCCACCACTTTTCTATTGTCGTGAAGAGACACCATGACCAAGGCCAATTACAGAAGGAAGAGCTGGTGAGTCTATAACCGTCATGGCGGGGAGCATGGCGGCAGGCGGCAGGCGGCAGGCGGCAGGCATGGTGCTGTAGTAGCAGCTGAAAACTTACACTGTACCAGCAAGTACAAGGCAGAGAGAGACAGAGAGAGAGAGAGAAACGGGGTGTGTGTATGTGTGGTGGGGGGTAAGGGGGGTGGGAGTGGGGGGTGTAATTCTCAGTCAAACCACCACACTTGCCATGGCTGCTTCATAATAATTATTTTCAGTACTTGGGATCAAACCCAGGTCCTTGGCCATATTAGGCCAGCATTCTACTACTGGACTACGGCCTCAGTTCCTCTATTTAGTTTTAATTTTTAAATTTTTTGAGATCATTTTTATGTGTATGGGTGTTTTGCCTGTGTGTGTTTGTGTACCACCTGTGAGTAGTGCCTGAGGTGTCCAGAAGAGGGAGTCACGGTCCCCTGGAACAGGAGTGACTATTAACAGGAGCAGGCTGTTAGCTGCTGTGTGCACGCTGGGAATTGAACCTGGGTCCCCTGGAAGAGCAGCCAGTGCTCTTACATGCTGAGCATCATCTCTCCAGCCTTCCTCTACGTAGTACTGAAGGCTTCTCTAGGTATTACAGACATGTGGCTTTTCTTCTATTTTTGCAGTTCTGGAGGAGGAATCAAGGAAGTTGCATGTGCTAGGCAAAAGCTCTACCACTGATTTGTATTCTCAGCCCAGACATTTGCTCCTTCTCTGTTGCATGGCAACTTCTTCCCTAATCTGTCATGATCTGTTGACTTGTACCATCCATCATTCATGAGTTTGTAGTCTCTCAATTCCTAGATTACCCCAATTCTAAATTGTCTTCTACATGTTTTAGGATTCTTTTCTACATCATTTATTTTTTAAATTGTATTTGACTTATGTATATGGGTGTTTTGTCTGCATGTAAGTCTGTGCATCACATGCATGCAGTACTTGTGAGGCCAGAAGGCGGCTTTGGATTCCCTGGGACTGAAGTTACAGATGGTTGTGAGCCACCATGTGGTGCTGGCACCTGAATGGGAAAGCAGCCCATGGTCACATCTGCTGAGCCACCTCTCCAGCCCCTCTACATCATTTATTAAACATCTTTCTCTCTACTGGGATGGAGTAATCAGCTTTATGAGAATCCTATCCCCAGTTCTAGTCTGTTGTGTTAAACTGTTTTTCTGGCAAGAAAATTGTTTCATTGCTCTTATGTTTACTTTACAGGAAGGCATGTCTAGCCTCCGTTTCATTTACAAGTTCCCTACTATTTTCATGGCTATATACTTTTTTTTCCAAGACAGTTTCTCCGTTAACTCATTCTATAGATCACGAACTCACTCCGTAGGCCTCGAACTCATGGAGAACCACCTGCCTCTCAAGTACTGGTATTAAAGGTGTGTGTCCTCACCGCCGGCTGGTTATATACTTTTAAGGTAACGTAATCAAATTCTCAACACACTGAGATTTCGATGGAAGTGCACACTTGATAACTTGAATTGACTGTGTGTGTGTGTTTTCCCTCTCCTAAGAATGACCTCCTGATTTTCCTTTTTTTCTTTCTTTCTTTCTCTCTCTCTCTCTCTCTTTTTTTTTTTTTTTGGTTTTTCGAGACAGGGTTTCTCTGTGTAGCTTTGCGCCTTTCCTGGAACTCACTTGGTAGGCCTGGCTGGCCTGGAACTCACAGAGATCCGCCTGTGTCTGCCTCCCGAGTGCTGGGACTAAAGGCGTGCGCCACAATGCCGGCATAAAATAAAATCTTAAAACACAAACAAAAGACTACCCTACTTAGAGCAATTTCGTAACGCTTTATTTATTTTAAAGAAAACAGGAAGTTCTCCTCTACCTGCGCCGTGCACGAATCCGCTTCCTTCCCTCGAGCCCGCCCCTTCCCCGCGGTTCCTGGTTACCTCGGGCACAATGACCGACGTCACTCAGGGCCTCCGCTCCGGCCGGCTGGGGGAGGGGCGCGGGCCGCCTGGCCCCACTGCGCACGCGCACCTCCGACTCTCGGGCTTCTCCGCCGGGCTCTCTCGATTCCCGAGCAACTCGGCCCTGGGGGCGGGGAGCCGCTTCAGCCAATCCCGCGGCGTTACGACACCGAGGCGCTCGGCTCCACCGCCTTCAGCCAATGAGCTAGCCCGTTCGCTCTACGTCATAGCCTCTGCCCCGCCCCCTCCCCGCCTCCCCGGCCTCGGAGCGCAGTCCGCGCAGTCACAAATGAAGTGCGCGCTGCGACACCTCCCCGCTCCCCCGGCCCCGCCGCCATTTCGTCGCCCGGCCTAACGGTCCGGCCAATCCCGACACGTATCGGAGAGGGCCAGCACTCCACCAATCGGAGGCCGCCGACTCCGACCTCACCTCGGGCCGGCCCAATCCAGGCCCCGGTCCCGCCGCCCCCAGCCCGCCCCCGCCGCATCCTCTCTCCTCCCTCTTTGTGCGTCTGGCGCCGCCGCCGCCCGCCGCGTGAGAGGACTGGCTCCCCGCGCTCCTCGGCAGCGTCGTCGGGTCCCCTCCCCCCCGGAAGGTTCGCGAAGGAGAAGCCGCCGCCGAGGACGAGGAACCGCTGGTGCCGGTCCCCTGGGGCGCCATGGCGACCGGAGCGAACGCCACGCCGCTGGGTAAGCTGGGCCTGCCGGGCCTCCCCCCGCTCCCTGGGCCCAAAAGCGGCTTCGAGCGGGGCCTGCCGGCGCTCGGGCCGCCGCCGCCGCCGGGATCGCTGGGGGCCCTGACGGCGGCCTTGCCTCCAACCTCGAACCCGCCACGGCAGCCGCCCCCGCGCCGCCGCTCTTCCAGCGAGTGTCGCCTCCGCGCCACGACCAGCAGCCGGGCCTGACCGCGGCGGCGGCGGCGGAGGTGAGTCGGGCCGATGGCGCGCGAGAGGCGGCGCGCGGCCCGGCCCGGCCGGCGGGGAGGCACGCGACCGCGGCTTCGCGCGGCAAGGGCGCGCGCGTGCGCGTGCCCGGGAGGTCCGGGCGGACGCGCCCCGGGGTACGCGCGGCCTGGTTTGAGAGGCTTCGAGTGCGCATGCGCCCCGGGGAGAGGAAGAAGGGCGGGAGGAAGCGTCCTTTGCGCAGGCGCGCTGGGGCGTTCAGGCTTGGTGGCGCAATTCTGATAGCTTGAGGAGGCCACCTGTGCCCCCCCCCCCCCCCGAGCTGGTGTGGACAGGAGCGTGTAAAACGGTCCACGTAAAGACGTGGTGTGAGCGGCCCCCTTCATGACTTTAGGAACCTGGAAGACCAGTCCCATGACAAGAGTGTCTCCTTTTTCCGCAATAAAGCCGGTTTGGAAGGCTTCTAGTGATGTTTGGGTTCGATTTTTATTTTTTTGAAGGCTGTTTATCTCCTTTTGTTTTCTAGTAGGTTCTCAGAGTGACCAGCTTTTCCTGTGCTGTTTTAAAAGGCTTTTTCCCTGGCCTGTAATCCTGAGAAATAGAAAACCTTGTGTGGTAAATGTAGGGAAGAATTTGATACATCAGAGTTCTGATGCCAAGTGTCCACTGGTCAGGAAAATTGAATGTTGATCTTGCCACGCGTGAGGATGGGCTTACTGAAGGACGGGGCATTTCACTTAGCAATATGTAGCAAGAGCTTTGGTGGTTTTGTTCTCTTGGAGCTAGTTTCCTGCTGCTTTGTAGACATGATTTTCCAACTTTCTTTTCTGCCGTTTAAAGCTTCCAGAATTGATAATGCACATCTCCTTAACACTTCCATTCTGGGTTCCTATACCTTGTGAATTGGAAGGAAGGATGAAGTGGCCCGTGCCTTTATTTCCAGCACGTGGGAGACAGAAGGCGGGTGGACTGAGGCCAGCATGATCTATGTAGTTCCAGGATAGCCAGGGCTCTGTAAAGAGACCCTGTCTCAAAACCGAACAAAAACAAAGAATAGGTGTGCTTCGCTAGTAGAGCCCTTACCTAGCATTTGCAACGACCTGGGTTTTCCAAACACCACAAGAGAAAATCTGTTCCTTGTATTTACACTCTCTAGCAAGTTCTTCCAGGAAAAACAAAACAAAACGAATGTAAATGTGAAGTGTGTCTTTCCTGACAGGACCAGAACAGATACCTTTTAATGGCTGCTTATTTTCTTCTCTGATCTCTGAGATTCTTTTCCTTTAAATTTTAGGTGGATGTCTGTTTTAGTCTTAATTATCAAGAATTGCCTGTTGGTAGTCACTCTCATGGTTCATATTTCCCCCTGATGGACTCTGTCTGTCTTTAGACTTCCCAAGTAAGAAGAGGAAGAGGAGCCGTTGGAACCAAGACACAATGGAACAGAAGACAGTGATTCCAGGCATGCCCACAGTTATCCCCCCTGGACTGACTCGGGAACAAGAAAGAGCTTATATAGGTAAATACACGTTCTGCATCCAGGTGCATCTTCAGTTTGTTACTGCTTATTCTGAGTGACAACTCTGTTGAAAGTCTGAGATTTTAGTCTTGGGACAGGAGTGATGAGGTGTGCTTTTATAGCTTTGGTGTAAACTGTGATTGGCTTGGCCAGTCCTGCACTTGTAGCTTGTTTGGGCCTGCTTCCAGCAGCACATAGGCCTTACTAAGCAGCCCACTTCTCAGCTGCTCTTGCTCATTGATGAGGTGCATGCTCTCTGCCTCTGGACAGGCCCCAGTGGAGAACACTGCAGGTATTGTAAACCAGGTGCCTTTTTTGTAGCATGGCCTTTCACCATAATGTCATAGTTCCCTTTCCCTAAAATGGTTTTGCTTTTTTTATAGGTTACAAAACAGTTCAAACAAAAAGTGGCTCTGAAAGTATTTACAGTTCACCCATTTTTACCATTTTGTTGAATTTAATCCTTCCCTTCAGCATCTTTTCTTGTTTGGTCTTTAGAGAGCTGTCTTAAAAATGAAGGCTCTTGCAATTAACCACTAAATGACTGCTGGGAAGGGTTTATTTATTACTGTTTGATTTGAAATGAGGTTGTTGCAGGATTTTTAAAAATTAAGTTACTGTCCACAGTTGAATTGAAATTAAACCTCAGAATTACTTAAAAACCAAGGTCATTAATACAAGTTGTATATATCTGTCCAGCTGTCTCAGAAAAAGTGCACTTGATAAACATTTTCAACTAACCAAATAAACATCCTCTTTGAGCAGAAACCTAGTGGGTCCGTAAAGCTGTGGCCTTCACAAACAGTTTCAAGGCCATGGGGTCTAAACCTGGAGGGTCTTCATTTCCTGGTTTTTAGATTGCTGAGAATTTTGAGGCGTTGGAATTGTCTGCTTCTCACAGTACTACTAATCCTACTTTTTCTCACTGTTGCTGTTTACTCCTCCCCAACCCTTAGGTGTCATTAGACCAGTGTTGGACCTTCCAACCTTGTAAAATGCCCCTAGTGGTGTCATAGCCCACGAACGCAGAAGCGAAGACACACTTAATACTTTTCCAGCTCTTTCTCTAAGCCCTTAAAGACTATTTACATCTTTCATCAAAGTAGATACAAGAGACCATAGTGTAGGTTCTTTGCTTCATGGGGAGATAACAGCTTTTTCTGGTTGATTCAGTTCTGGATATTCAAGTTAGATCCCACAGTTAAGAGGCTGCTCTACGGTAGTTAACTTTTATCTGAAGTTCCTGAGCTAATGTCTTGACTGTAAATCTAGAACTTGTTGGAGTAGGGGAGCTTGGAGAGCAACTGTGTCCTATTGCATACACTTTGTCCAGTTGTCCTCAGTATCCTCTCACTATTAAATTTTCTTTTAATCGGTGTTGTCAGCATGGAGATGTTGTATAGCCCTGTGAGATATACATGAAAATTAGAATTGTCAGCCAGGCGGTGGTGCACACCTTTAATCCCAGTACATGGGATGCAGGGGCAGGTGAATCTCTTGAGGCCAGAGAGTTCCAGGACTGCCAAGGCTACAAAGAGAAACCCTGTCTTGAAAAATTTAATGCATTAATCCTAATTATAAGTAAGCCATGCCCTTCCTACCTGCTCAGAAACTTGGGTAATGATAAAGATGTAGGAGAGGTAGTTACGTACCATATTGACTGAAGCCACTGTAGTCTGCTATCCTGCTGCTGGGTTACATTTCCCCTGAGTTACTGGAAGCTTTTAATGAATCCCTCATCTCTTGTCATTTCAAATTTCAGGGCCACATGCATTCTCCTTGACCCTCACTTTTCATCTTTACACACCTCCCCACATCATTAGCTGGTCTGGAAATAAACTTAGCCAGGTGTATCACATACCTTTTACCCAATCACTGGGGAGGCAGGAGCAGGTGATCTCTGAGTTCGAGGCCAGCCTGGTCTACAGAGCAAGTTCCAGGACAGCCAGGACTGCACAGATACCCTATCTCAAAAAAAAAAAAAAAAAAAAAAAAAAAAAAAAAAAAAAAAAAAAAAAAAAACAAACAAAGGAAAAAAAAAAAACAAAAAATTAACTTACTACAGAACCTTGCTTAGATCCACTGGTTTATAAAGAAAGGTACTTGGTTTGTTCAATATTTGAGTAAAAGCTGTAGGTATTGGGGACTCTTAGTACAGGTCTGGTTGTACAGAAAGTAGAAAATGTACGTACGAATCTGTAAATGTTGAATTATTAAGTGTCTTGCCTAAAGAATTTTAAACCTGGTCTTAATGAAAATGGTCTTTATTCAACTGCTATTTTTGTTGTTGTCCCATGTTAAATGAGTGATTTTGGGCTGTGTATAATATTTACTGAAGAAATAGAAACTTAAGTCTTGCCCTGAGTTTGATGGGAACCAGGTACTGGTGATATCTTAAATGGCGTTGGTTCAGGGTGCCAATTGTAAGCAAGTGTTGGTGGGGAAGGGAAGAGGTGAATACTTCCTGATCATTGCAATTGTAAGCCGTTAGGGAACAGTCTTAACTGCTAACCCCTCTTCCAACAAACTGTTTGCTTCCTTATGTGATAACCATTTGAAGTGAAAATTAACTGTAGATGTAAATGGACTCCTGCTGCTAGGTGGTTGGGGGTTTTTGCCTCAGTGTGTCACTGATCAGTCAACCCTTTCAAAGTCTCCGAGTTCTTCATGCTTGTTATTGAGATTTGAGATGTTTTTTGGTAACATTGTCTTTTTTTCCATCCTTTTTTTTCTTTCCTAACCTGGTTTCTTCCAGTGCAACTACAGATAGAAGACCTGACTCGTAAACTGCGCACAGGAGACCTGGGCATCCCCCCTAACCCTGAGGACAGGTTGGGAAACAGTTTTAACCAGCTGACAGTAACGCTTTTACCTTTTTCTCAATATGTTTTTACTGGTGGCAACATATTGTGTCAGTTCAATAAAATCATAGTTAAGACGACTGGTATTCTGACCAGGGTTTATTTAGAATGTGTGTTCAGTCAACAGTTAGAAAAGTTGGAATGGAATTTAATGGGAGAATAAGTTAAAGGAAAATGGATAACTGGTTTCTAATTGGTAAGCATGTAGATTTTAACCTGAAAATTTACCCACCCCTAGGGACAGTGAGGGGTGGCCATTAACCTGCCTTTTCACTGGCTGCTTTGGCTGGAAAGCACAGGGGGCAGTTTTTCTCGTGGTATATTATGCAGGGATTTGAGAATATTTTTACCATCACTGAATTTGAGCAGGCCAAGCTTGTTGAAGTCTTACCTGCTTGTGGTTTTGAGATTGTTTTAAAATTAGGAGATTTCTAACCAACTTCCTTCATTGCCAATTAATTTTCAGCCTTGGCCATTGCCTGCGGGTTTTGGGAGGGAAAGGCAAGCAATAAACCCCTAAATTACTTTTTCTTTTTTAAAGGGAACGTGGGCCTCAAACAGCTGTGGTCATGTCATTTCAGTTTATAGTTTCTCGTCTCTGAAAAGTTAAAGTTCATGTGAGAGAGGAACTTTTTAAGTGGAATTTTATTGGCTGATCTTTGAACAGCTAAAGTCTGGTCATTTAATTGACAATAAGCTTCCACTGGAATCTCTCTTAGGGCCTGTAGTATAGTTGAAAAGATTGCTTTGAAAGTGTTTCTGGCTTTTACTATTCTGGTAATGGCTTTCTTTAGAAGTTACACACAGTTCTGCTTCCCCTTGCCACGAAACAAATGAACTTAATGATTCCTCCATATTGACCTTCTTTTGCTTCTCAAGTTTGTTATTTTTTTCACATATAGATTTTAATTGGAAAGTTGTATTTTACATTTCTTTGATTTGAAAATTTTTATTTTTTAATTTTTTAAGATTTACATTGTAGGTTATAGACCACAACTGTTTAGTGCCTTTTTGGCCTTTTCCCCTTTAATGGTACGTCTACAGGTTACCAGGCAATTCCTCCAAAGGTTGAGTTTTTAACAAACCTTGTTTGCTTCCTGGAGAACTGGGATTAGAGTGCAGTTGATGTTTCTGATGCCTCTTCTAGGTGAAGAAGTCCGGCCAGTCTAACCTCTAGATTGCTAGCTTTTGCTTTTCACTTCCACAGTTTGGGAAGAGGTTAAATGGTTATGAAGTTATAAAGCCTTTAAAAGGCCAATTTGGTTCTGGTACAATTTGGTATTTAGCCAGAAACATTCGATTCTAGATAGCAGTGGGGTGGGCATGTTAGAAATGAGTCAAACCAGAGCAGGGTTTTTCCTCCTTGATATGCTCCATTTTGAAAGAGGCCATAATGCCTGATTGCTTTTGCTTTTAAGCCCAGGTGGAGGGAAATACATGAGTTTCTTACCTTACTAAGATGATTTCTTAAGAAGGTGTATTTCAAAATTAAGCCACTTTCTGCTATTTTGATGTTGCTTAACTTGCACAATTAAAGTGTTTTAAAACCTGTTATAGACTTAAATGTGTAAGATGACAGTCTAATGAGCTGGGGACGTTTGCTTGTGTTCACTATGATTGGATTGTGCTAACAGTTCATCCAGATGCTAGAAACGGAGGTGTCATTTAGCCGTCATTAGCCACGAACAAACCTGACCTTTTATTCCATCGTGTGTGTAACCTGGTATGACATGGTTCCCTTTAGGCTGAAGACAGTGGGAGCAGCCGAGTTCAGTTCTTGCTCTCCAACTAGGCACAATTCTCTCAACTAAACCAAGGGTGTAGGAGTCGGGACTACTTTTCAGGATGTTTTTAAAAATAACCTGATACACATGGTCTCTTCCCTTCTTGCAGCTGCTACTAAATTTTCATACAGAGTATCAAGCTATGGTCCTTTTTGTAATCTTAACTCAGAATTCTAGGAGTATAACTTCTCTTTTTTTGTTACCGCAAAATCGAGCTGTGGTAAAGTGACCATTTTATCATTATTACTATATATTTTTTTATTTTTATTTTTTTGCTTGTAGCGTCAGCATTTTACTTAAAAATGAGAGAGAAATTTCTGCTTTCTGGACTTGTAAACTCTGGCGGAGAATTGTAGTTCCCCCTTGCTGTTGGCAGGTTCAGACCCTAGACAAGTGTTTGACCAAATCTGCATTTGCAGCCTCTTGCAGAAGCTGCGTTAGCACTTTAACGGTTTTCTCTACCCAGACTCCCACCTCGAACAGCCAGCCAGGCCATTGAAGGAAAAGCAGAGACGAAGCCTTGCACCATTTCTCTCCAGTGCGGGGGCCAAGTAGCTGTAGTAGCATGAGTCCCAGCCGCTTTGGTGAACGAACTTGTGTTCACTCTGTGGTAGGGGTATAGATGCTCTTCCTAATACACACAGTTCACCTCAACTCGGGTTTCTGTGCTTCATCAAGTTGGGTTACTATAAATTTTTTCAAATGAAAGAATCATTTGGCAAGAAGCTTCCAAAGGATGATACTGTTCTTGCCACTTGTGGTCCAAGGGTTTCCCTTTAATGGACCCTTCCTCAGTCACTTTAATAAGTGAAAGAATTTTTCCCTGTCTCACATATACCCACATCGCTTAATGTTCAGTCAGATTCCATCTCCCCGTTCCACACGATCTTGAATAGCACACGTTATGGTCGGTTCCTCCGAAGAGTTTTGTTAGGATCTGAGAGGCAGAGGGTCTGGGGAGACTTGTTATAGTCCATATGGGAGCAAGGGGGTGGGGGCAGAGCAGTAATGGGGGTCTGTCTCCCACAGGTCCCCTTCCCCTGAACCAATCTACAACAGCGAGGGGAAGCGCCTTAATACTCGAGAGTTCCGTACTCGGAAAAAGCTTGAAGAGGAGCGACACACCCTCATCACAGAGATGGTGGCTCTCAACCCGGACTTTAAACCACCTGCAGATTACAAGTAAGCAGAGTCAGGTGTCTGGGACGATTCTGGTTTACTATTTACCTTTTGGCCCAAATTATCCTTACTTCTCAGGTGGTATGTTCTTAATTAATTGTAGATGAGCTTGGGTTCCAGAAATAGAGATGGTGATGGTCTTTTCTTTCTTAGGCCTCCAGCAACACGTGTGAGCGATAAAGTGATGATCCCCCAAGATGAGTATCCAGAAATCAATTTTGTGGGGCTCTTAATTGGGCCCAGGTGAGTAATTACTAGTCTATGGCACCCATTGACATACTTCAGGGTTTTAGGTTTTTATTTGGGTTTTGGCTGAATTATGCCTTAAATTTGATGCACACCACCACCCTCCACATCTTTCCATTTTATGTAGAGAAGTAAAATTCTGAGATGATGTTGCTGACCTTAATGTAGAATTCTCAACAGAGTCCTTAGCTGGCGAGTCTTGGTGCTCTGCATTTTGCAGTTTCCCACCAATGGCTATTCAGCCCAGCATTTTTACTCTGAAACCAGAATTTGCACTGAATGTATAAACACTGTCTTTTCTGCCTTTGATAGAGGGAACACCCTGAAGAACATTGAGAAGGAATGCAATGCCAAGATCATGATACGGGGGAAAGGATCTGTGAAAGAAGGGAAAGTTGGGCGCAAAGATGGTCAGATGTTGCCAGGGGAGGATGAACCTCTTCATGCTCTCGTCACTGCCAATACAATGGAGAACGTCAAAAAAGCAGTAGAGCAGGTGTGTGGTGAGCTCAGAAGGAGGCTTCTTGTTGGAAACCTAGTGATGGCCCCAGGCACTTTGACAATTAACTGCTGCTATGTCTTAATAGATCAGAAACATCCTGAAGCAGGGTATTGAGACCCCAGAGGACCAGAATGATCTACGGAAGATGCAGCTTCGAGAGTTGGCTCGCTTGAATGGTACTCTACGGGAAGATGATAACAGGTCAGTGGTAATGTTGAGAAGACTGCATAGAAACCTAAACATTTTGAGGTGGAAAGGTGGTTGGTCTCTACAGGTCTTTGAACTGATTTCTCTACTTCAACAGGATCTTAAGACCTTGGCAGAGCTCAGAGACACGCAGCATTACCAATACTACCGTGTGTACCAAGTGTGGAGGGGCTGGCCATATTGCCTCTGATTGCAAATTTCAGAGGTGAGGCCTGACTGCTGTTGGAGTGGCTCCCTTGCAGCCCACTGGTCTTCAGGATCCTCCTTCCCATACTGGCTTGTGGTTCATGTACTAGAGCAGCATCCTTTCTGTGGGTGTGGCTGGGTGGTGAGAGGTTTAAACATAGAGGACTAGAAATGGGTAGAGTCTCCTGTTGTCTTGTCCCGACAACTTACCCTCTGGCTGTAAATGTTGTCGTTAGGCGCGATATTCATTCACGTTCGCTGCATAAGATTTGTTAAGACTAGGGGGTTTTTATTTCCATATGCCTTTTTTTTAGGGGGAGATGGCTGTAGTTTCTCTAAGTCTTGCGTACCCTTCTCTCAAACGGGGAAGATAGATAGAGGTAGATTTTTTTTTTTTTTTTGGTCTTTTTTAGATTTCAGTTTTTCTCCCGCATGTATGTCTGTACTGTGTGTGCCTAAGTGCCTGTGGAGATTAGAAGAGGGTTGTGAGCTGCCATGTGGGTGTTGGGAATTGAACCCAGTAAAGGGTTAGAAAAGGGGGCACACTTGACTATTTTCTCCTTTCCTTATGTTTCCAACCCTACTTTAGGCCTGGCGACCCTCAGTCAGCTCAGGATAAAGCACGGATGGATAAAGAATATTTGTCCCTTATGGCTGAGCTCGGGGAAGCTCCTGTCCCTGCATCTGTGGGCTCCACCTCTGGACCTGCCACCACACCCCTGGCCAGTGCACCAAGACCTGCTGCTCCTGCCAGCAACCCACCACCACCGGTGAGCCCTGGGACAATTCTCTGGTCTAGCTCCTGTTCTCTTCTGTGGAGAGAGACTGAGAGCTATGGCCAAGAGTTTGAGCTAAAGCTTAGAGGTGGATGTAGCTGGCAACATTGTTCTTCTGGGATGTCTGGACTTTGTGGGTGTCTCGTTGTGGGAGGATCCTGTCCCTGTGTTCTGATCCTCTGACTATGTCAGAAGAACAATGTTGCCACCAGGGGGAGCTGGCATGGACATTGGCAGGAAATGCTCTCATGTAGTCTCTCATGTCTACAACGCAGAGTCGCCCACCCTGGATGAATTCTGGTCCTTCAGAGAATCGGCCCTACCATGGCATGCATGGAGGTGGCCCTGGTGGGCCTGGAGGTGGCCCCCACAGCTTCCCACACCCATTACCCAGCCTGACAGGTGGGCATGGTGGACATCCCATGCAACACAACCCAAATGGACCACCACCACCTTGGATGCAGCCACCACCACCACCAATGAACCAGGGCCCCCATCCACCTGGGCACCATGGCCCTCCTCCAATGGGTAAGTAAGTGTCAGACCAGAAACCTTGGGCTTTGTGGGGGGTGGATAGGCTCAGACCAAGTGGCTCTAAGCTTTAAGTAAGTAGTTCTGAATGTCTAGCCAGTGCTCTTGAGTCTTGCCGAGGCCTAGGCTCACGGAGTATCTTCTATGTGAGGAGGCCCACAGAAGAACTTTGGAGAGGTTAATAACTCAAAAGGCTGTGTGACTAAGAAAGCTATTGAGGACGGCTCACCTGGCCAGTTCAATTGTCCTGCTAAGTCCCTGCTCTTTCCTTCCATCAAGATCAGTACCTGGGAAGTACGCCTGTGGGCTCTGGGGTCTATCGCCTGCATCAAGGAAAAGGTAATGCTACTCGACTTAGGATTTCTGTCTAGTGCTGGGAGCCAGTGGGGGCTCTAGGCCAGGTCTCCCATTCTCGAAAGCCTAACACTTTGTTTGCCTGCAGGTATGATGCCGCCGCCGCCTATGGGCATGATGCCGCCGCCTCCGCCGCCTCCCAGTGGGCAGCCCCCGCCTCCTCCCTCTGGCCCTCTTCCTCCATGGCAGCAGCAGCAGCAGCAGCCTCCACCACCCCCTCCGCCCAGCAGCAGTATGGCTTCCAGCACCCCCTTGCCATGGCAGCAAAGTGAGTGGAATATTTTGGGCTTGTGGGGGTGGGTGGGATGTGGGCTGGGGCTGAGATGAACAAGCACCTCATATCTCAGATGGGCTGGAGGCACCTTGGTTGAGGAGACTCTAGTCTCAGCAAGGGCAGTGGGCTTGAAAGCCAGACTGCCTGGCCCAAAGGAATGTCTTGGGGAGGAGAGCTGATGTTTGGTGTGGTTGTGTTTGGGAGAGACTTGGGAGGTCTGGAGGGAGCCTGCTGTTGTAGATAGGGCACCAGAAGGCCAGGCTAAGCTGCTGAATGAGCTCCTGGTTTGGCCGTGCCTTGTGCGCGGCGTCAGAGTGGGATGGTGCATGCATGTTCTGGAGGGGGTTGTGATTGGGCCTGAGAGACTGCAGAGAAAAGGGAAGGGGTCAGTGGGGAGAGAGCTGCTGTGGGCTTGAGGTTGAATGTGCCGTTCGGTGGTGGCGGCGGCTGGGCGGAGGGACGTCAAAGCCGGTTCTAGTGTCTGGTACTTTCCCCTTAGCCCCTCCAGGGGCGTTGGTGACAAAGGGCTTACTTTGTTAAGCCCAGAGACCATGAGGCTGACCCCAGGGTAGTCCTGCCCACCCCTCCACTCCCATCACCAGGACAGCCCCGCCCGCCCGCCCCCACCACCGTACCGCATGCCAAGCAAGGAGCAGGCGCCCCTCGACCCCCCCCATCCCAAGGCAGCAGCCGCAGAGAGCCGCGGTGTGCCCCCGCGCGTGTGACCTTGGGCTTCTTTACTACCCCAGATACGACGACTACCACCACGAGCGCTGGCACAGGGTCCATCCCGCCATGGCAACAGCAGCAGGCGGCTGCCGCAGCTTCTCCAGGAGCCCCTCAGATGCAAGGCAACCCCACTATGGTGCCCCTGCCCCCCGGGGTCCAGCCGCCTCTGCCGCCCGGGGCCCCTCCCCCTCCGCCGCCTCCGCCACCTGGTTCCGCCGGCATGATGTATGCCCCACCCCCTCCTCCTCCGCCTCCCATGGACCCTTCTAACTTTGTCACCATGATGGGCATGGGGGTGGCGGGCATGCCGCCCTTCGGGATGCCTCCAGCTCCCCCACCGCCTCCACCACAGAACTAGACTTGTTTTTTTAAGAAAATATATATTATATACATAGAGAGTTGGTCTCGTTTAAACACACGCCGAACCTCACCATATGGAGCCAGACATTGGGATGCACGCATGTGATTGTGTGTGCACGCATGTGTGTGTGTGCACGCACTGGGCTGGGCCAAGTGACTGTGGACTCGCTTGGGAATGGGCACGTGGTAGTAAGGGCGCCAGCTTGGGCTCTCCTGGCGCCCTGTAGCATCGAGTGTCTTCTTTGTCTTCTTCTCTCCTCACCCAACTCCCTTTGCCTTTCCCCAAACCGGGCCGCCAGGATCCCTCCCCGCGGCAGCGATGGCCCGAGCCATGAGAGTGAGGACTTTCCGCGCCCATTGGTGACTCTTCCAGGCAGACAGCCTCAGCAGCGCCCCTGGTGGACAGGATGGTTCGGCAAAGCAGCCTGAGTTATTTTTGTGGACGGAATCGGAACACGCTGGCTCCATATCGTGAAATTTTTATTAATTTTTATCTTTTTCCTTTGTTATTTCCTTATCTTTTCCTTTCTTCAGACTCCGTCCAAGGAGATGCTCTCCCCGGTCTTCTGCTGCAGATAGAATTCCTTTTCCTTGTCTCCATTCCTCTTCTTCCCAAGGAGAGAGGAGCAAATGGTTTAGGCACAGACTTTGACCACTAATGTCAGGCTTGGGGTTGTGGGGGCGGGTCCTGTGTGTGGTTTATCTTTGCCACCTTTTAAAAGTGTCTTGAGAATTTTGACATTGCTAGATAGGGTTAATCCGGCCCTGGGATTCACATCTTTCCTGCCTGCCCGCCAGCCTGGAGTCTTTTCCCATGCTCCTGACCACCGAAGCTGCCTCCTCAGATGCCATTTGCTTCTCTTCTTCCTGGAAAGCTTCCTTTTATGTTTTATTTTGACCCCAGATGTCCAGATGTTTTGCAGTGTCTGGGGCTTGAGCCCCTTGTTCTTCGTTCTGCTTCTTTGCCCCCCTCCCCCCCTTCATGGAGTGATTATGTTGACAATAATGTGTAATGCGCGTTCTTTTCACTGGTTTATCTACAGAAATTTCTCTGGGCTTTTTTTCGGTGTTTGAGTCAACACTGCACTAAAGTGGGGGGATGTTCCATTGAATAAAAGAGCAGTGTGGTTTTCCGGGTCTGTTTCTTTTCTTTCTAAACCCCGTTTTCCCTACCAACAGTACCAAAGTTTCCCTTACCTACCTTGTTTTAACACCTGGCCCCAGCTCCTACCTCCCATGTGTGGGTGGTTTCAGCCTGTACCCTGTTTCTACTTGATGTAATTGAGAACCAAGCTCACTCCACATCTCAGTGGTCTCTGTCATTTTGAAGGCTTTTTCTTGGGGGCTCTGACCTCCATATTTGATGAGCTCCAGTTAAGATTTTTGTGTCCTAGCTGCCACCGACTTAAGGACCTGGGCCTGGGGAGGCATCAACACTAAAGGTCAGGCCAACTAATCCTGCTTGTCAGGCATAGGGCTGCTAAAATTAAAACCGCCAAGTGGCTTTTTTCTTTCTCTGCTGGTGGCTCTCAGCCTGCCAGCAGTGCAGGCTTAGAGGGAGTGCTGGGGGCGAAATGCGGTGGTGTCCTTGTGCTGAGTGGATACCTCTGCATAGGGTCTTCTGCAGTCTGTTGTGTTTGGGTAGTAGATAATACTTAGATGGCACCCAAAAATTCCACCTGCCTTTGTTAGAGCCAGGTTTTTGAGCAGCTGCTGCAGCTAGCTGTTGCTGGGCAGAGCTTTCCTGCTGGTCTGTCCAGTAGCCTGCCTGTAGTTGTTACAGCCCGCCCTTAGAAGTTCCCTAACCAAGCCCCATACTAAAGGTTTTTCCCTTTGTTGTTAACCTTACAGTGTGGGGGCAGGGCCTGGCCACCCTCTTCGACCTTGGCCTCACCTCATTTCTTCCCTCACAATCTCGGTTTCCCTGGTGGGCTCATTGGGCGGTTAATTAGCTCTTTGAAGCTCTGGAAGCGGCAAAGTGGCGCTGTGTGGGTTTTAGAAATAAAATCAATAAATGACTTAACCACTGCTCAGCTATCCTCTCGTCTCCCCCCTCCCCCCCCAAGGGGGAGGGTTAATGTGCTCCTGCGGCCACCTCACCCTGCTGCCAGCCTTTGTTACAATTTCAGAGAGGAAGCTTGAAGGCCTAAATGCAGCAAGCACTTGCCCATGCTGGCAGTATTTGGGAGGTGGGAAGCACCCACTTGGCCTATGGCATCTTGGGCAGGAAAAGCCCGGTCCTATTGTGTCAGGACTGTGCCTCACTTGATGCCAGTTTCTGATGATGGCAGCAGTAGCTCCACCCCCATTGATGTTGGGCAAGGGACATGCCAGGTAGAAAAGGTCAGCATGAGGTTTCTGTTTATTCCTGAGACTTAAGACAAGTGCTTTGCAGAAACACAACATTGGTCCAATAGGGAGGCCAGGTTTCTGGTTAGAAACTTAGTCCGACATAAACAACTTCAAGTTAGTCTGGGTTAGATGTATTTTCAGGGTTCTGGGAAGTAAGCTACCCCATGACCCTGTGTTAAGGGGTGAGATAGAAAGGGTGCAAGAGACAAACAGGTATGTTTGAACTTGTGGGTCTTCATGCAGGGAATGGGGTCTGCAGAATAGAGGAGCCCTGCCATGTCACCCCAGAAAGACCCTGGAGGAAGTCTGGCAAGCATGTGTACGTAGCCTTTAGACTTAGCAGGGGTGTCCAACCTTTGGCTGTGTAACATGATGTGGTCTGCAAGTGTGTTGGACTACATTCAGAGCTGTCTTGCTGTGTGCTGTGCCGTGGGTTGGATTAGAAAAGGAGAGTAGGGGCTGGGTTGATAGCAGGGAGGAGCAGTCCTGAGGGAGGACCTGTGCTGGAGAACAACAGGTCAGATAGGCTGTGCTGATGGCTGAGTAGACTTGGGGGCAGTACAAAGGGTTACATGGCCCCAGCATGCTGGCCACAATTGTGTGAGGTGCTCATATGGATAACAACCTGTGGTTATTGGTGACCAGAGCTCTGGCCACTGCAGCCCTCCAGGGGACAGTGCAGGCCAACGCAGCCCTAGATGGGGGTGCAGAGGCTGGAAATAAATGATGGTGGGGGGAAGAAAAGAAATGATGGTGCTGTGACAGATGCAGCCAAGTATTAGAGCCTGTGTTTGATTCTTTGAACCTACATGAAGATACTAGGTGTAAGGCTGGGTGTGGAGGTGCACCCTTTAATTCCAGCCCTTGAAAGCAGAGTCAGGAAGGCCAGTTTTAGGCCAGACAAGGGCTACATCATGAGACCCACCACATGTATGGGTTGCGTAAATTGTCAGTGGTGTCTTAGGGTTTCTATTGCTGTGAAGAGACACCATGACACAAGAACAACATTTAATTGTGGTGGCTTGCTTAACAGTTCAGAGGTTCAGTCCATTATGGTCAGGAGCGTGGCAACAGACGTGCTGGAGCTGAGAGTCCTCTATCTTGCAGGCAACAGGAAGTGGACTGAGATTACTGGGCGGTATCCTGAGCATAGGCAACCTCAAAGCCCACCCCCACAGTGACATACTTCCCCCAACAAGACCATACCCAATTGGGCAAAGCCACACCTAATAGTGCCATTCCCACGAGATTATGGGGGCCAATTACATTTCAAGTACCACAGTGGGTTTTTATAAAGAGAAAAGTGCCACAAAATTGGGTGAGTGAGCATGAGTATGAGATGAAAACAAATGAAATCCTCAAGAACTAAACAAATCCAGGTGTGGTAACAGTCTGGGAAGACAGGAGACAAACAGATTGCTTCAGCTCACTGGCCCGCTGCTCTAGCCTAGGACAGTGAGGATGTGGTTTTTGTTTGTTTGTTTGTTTGTTTTTTTGTTTTTCGAGACGGTTTCTCTGTGTAGCTTTGCGCCTTTCCTGGGACTCGCTTTGGAGACCAGGCTGGCCTCGAACTCACAGAGATCTGCCTGCCTCTGCCTCCGCCTCCCGAGTGCTGGGATTAAAGGCGTGTGCCACCACCGCCCAGCGAGGATGTGTTTCAAAGCTGGTAAATATTCCTGAGGTGGATGCTGGGAGTTGTTCTCTAGTCTCCATGTGCATCCACACACAACAATGAGCACATATATACAATGAAAATAGCTTAAAAGTGGTTTTCTGTTTGTTCTTTTGCCTAAAATCCTGTGTTCTATCATCCCCATCTCTTCCCTACCCCCAGAAAAATTAAAAGTCTGGACATGGTGGCACATGCCTCTGATTCTAGGAGGTGGGGGAAGGTCCATCAGAAGTTGAAGGTTAGCCTAGGCTTCGTGAGATCCTGTCTCAAACTAAAATTTGATGAACCAAGCCTGGTGTATGCTTTGATCCTAGCACTTGGGAGGCAGAGGCAAATGAATGGATTCCCGAGCTCAAAACCAACCTGGTGTATATAGTTTCAGGTCAGCCAGAACTATGTAGTGAAATCTGCCTAAAAATCGCTGTGAAGAACCAGAACCGCCATTGTGTTGTGATACTTATTACGATGGTTCAGTAGGAAAGCACTTGCTGGGCAAGCATGAGGGTCTGACCAGATTCTAGGAACCTGGACCCCCCATAATTTAGCTGTTGGGACAGGAGGACAGATCGAGTGCTGATCACTATCCTAGCTCCAGGTTCAGTAAGACCCTGTCTCAGGAACAAGGTGGAGAGTGATACAAGGACACCTCACCTCTAGCAAACGCGCGCGCGCGCGCGCGCGCGCGCACACACACACACACATAAGTCAGAGAGGCCCCCAAATGATACAAACAAACCTGCTGTTTGCTCACCAGAACTAAACGGCAAGACTAGTGTTGAACCACATACACAGAAGACAGACCAAAAGCTGGAAGTGGGTATGGAAACGAACTCTGGTGAGAAGGCACTATGCAGGCTGGTGGGAGAGAACTGTCATCAGTTTTACTCAGCTGTGGATGCGTGCAATAGGGAAAAAGTCTCTTGGAGGTAGTTAACCACTTCGGAATTTGAGGCCTCCACAGGAAGAAATTCACATTTGGTACTGTAAGCTGAGTTAAATGCTCATGGTTGGGGAAGTTGCAGGCCCTACTGGGAAGTGACTGCTGTAAATCTATGACATGAACTGAATGGTCTCATCAAACTGCCTTCTGAATAACTGTGGCGATAGGTTAGTGTTGAGGTCAACTTTAATTCACGGAGATCGGCGTACCCTTGAGTCCTGGGATTAAAGGTGTGTGCCACCATGCCCAGCTGATGTGCTTTAGTATGTGTACATGTATGCCATGTGCAGTTGCCTGGGGATGGCAGAAGAGGGCATTGGGTCCTCTGGAGCTGGAGTACAGGCTTTTGGGACCAAAACTTAAGGCCCCAGGAAGAGCTTCACGGGCCTTTTTTTTTTCTTTCCCTTTTTTTGGTGTTTTGAGACAGGGTTTCTCTGTGTAACAGCTCTAGCTTTCCTGAAACTTGCTTTGTGGATCCACCTGTCTCTGCTGGGATTAAAGGCCTGCGCCACCACACCCGGCCGGCCTCAGGTGCTCTTTTAACTGCTGGGCCATCTCTCTAGCCCGTAAGCTTCATTTTGCATGGGAGGGAGTGGACGCAGTGGTAACTGCAAATATTCCTAACTGGTCAGAATGCTGAGTCATGAATGATATATTCCTATCACCCCAAGGCATTGGAGAACATGGCTTAAGAGGGGACAGGAAGAAGAAAGGAAGCAGAGGATAGAGTGGGGTGTTGTGGGGTGCCATTTTCAGGGCATGGCATGGCTGTGGCAGCTTTGAGCTCCCAGCAGCTGTGGTTACCTGCACAAGATTGGTTTTGCCAGTGTCCTGTCATGGGAAGGGAAGAGATTGACAAGGTCCTGCTACTCCCTGATGCTCTATGGGTAGTTGAATGGTTGCTGGGAGAGGGAAGGGACATTTTCTGCAGTGGTGTGGCCACTGGTAAGGAGTTCACAACTGTCTCTAACTCCGGGATCCAGACACCCTCGTACAGGCAAAATACCAATAGAAGAAGAAAAAAAAGGTATGGGGAGTGAATATGATCAAAATACATTACAATACATGCATGAAAGTAATGAAAACCATTACATATAATTAATGATGCTAATAAACATCTAAAAAAGTGTATGAAAGACTAAAATGTGGCTGACAAGATGTTTCACTGGGTAAAAGCACAAGCCTGATGACCCGAGTTTGGTCCCTGGAACCCAAGGTGGAAGGAGAGAATCAACTTGCCAGAATTGTCCTTTGACCTCTGTGTGTGCACCGTGTGCACCCCACACTCACACAATAGTAAGCACAGTTTTAAAAAACTGAAGAAGTAGAGGTGGAGGTGTAGCTCATGCCGGAGCACTTGCCTGGCACTGAACAGTAGAGGAAAGAGTCAGTGCTCTGTTCCCACTCCATCTGTGTAAGCATCTGTGTGTTCTTCCTGGCTTCCAGATTTGATAACCTGGCTCCAGGAAACAGCAGCAGGGCATTGTGCCAGTGGTAGGGGCAGAGGCAGAGCTTAGCCTGAAGACTTGCAGGTTAGGCCACACACTGAGCTGTTTGAGGACTGCAGAACCCTGCCTGCCCGAGGTCAGAAAGTTCTCAGAAGCAGTGTGGCTGTCCCAGAACCAGGTTCATTCAGTAGTACGCTGTAGCTGTTTAACTCTGACCCTCGGAGTAGAATACCCAGTTCCTCCCCTCAGTCAGCTTGCTACCCTGGGGGTGCAGCCAGCTTTTGAAATAGCCTGAGGGCCTAGGTTCTGTTTCCTCAAAGAAGCAGAGGGGCCTCCCCTGCCCCTATCCCCACCTGCAAGTTAGGAGGCAGCAGCTGATGAGGCAGGAATTTTGTTCAAGAGTATATATGCATTTGATAAAGGAGTCCAAGATTCAGCTGGGTAAAACAACCAGCCTAAGGACACAGTGAGAATAGAACATGAGCGGCAAATACAGCCAAAGTCTAGAGAGGAGAGCCTGGAGGACTAGGCTGTACAGATGAAATGGAGAGAAGGGACAGAATAGGCGCCTGGCAGTCACAGAACTAGGACTTAGCACACAAAATCCCTGTCCACCGTATGGCCTGGTGGGAACAGGAGGAGAAAGCCTCCAGGCACCCCTCTACCTGGCAGTGGGTCATGGGGAGACCTCAGTGCTGTTTTCCAGGGTTGGTTAGTTTGTTGGATTTTGTGGTGTTAGAAACTGAGCGCAGGGCCTAGGCCAGTACTAGAACACTGAGCCATATCCCAGCCCTCTTTGTATTATTTTGAGATTGCATCTCGGTGATTTTCCCAGGCTGGCCTTGAACACTTATCTGTAGCCCAAGCAAGACTTGAGCTCCTGGCTACTTGTGGTGACACACGCCTTTGGCCCCAAGTATTCTGGAAGCAGAAGTGGGTGGTCTCTGAGTTCAAGGCTAGCCTGTTTTACATAGTTCCTGGATGGCTAGGGATGCAGAGTGAGACCCTGCTTCAAAAGAAATAATAGAAAAATACTTGAACTTATGGTCCTGCTGTGGCTGAAACTCCAGACGGATGACACTTGATGGTGTCATGAACTGGTGGGGAATACTGTCTCACCCTTGCAGACCCACAGGACTATAGTTCCCAGTAGCCCCTGCTTCAGGCGGCAGCCTCAGCCAAAGCTGTCCTGTAACCCGACTATCCCTCTAGAAAAGGTCACTTCAGAGCTCCTTGAGAGACAGCAACAGGAGGAAGCTCAGAGCTACTGTGCTTTGGTGGGGGCGGGGTGAGACAGTGGCCCTCTACCTCAGGCATCCATCTTCCCCCACAGCACTCCCTGCAACCAGGGTCTTGGTCTTCCCTCCCCCCCCCCTTTTTTTAAATTTATTTTTATGTTCATTGGCATTTTGCCTGCACGTATGTCTGTGTGTGGGTGTCGGATCCAGAGCTGCCATGTGGCTTCTGGGAACTGAACCTGCGTCCTCTGAAAGGACCCTCGGTCTCCCTTTTCACAGCTGCCCAGCCTCTTCTGGACTAGCAGCACCCTCTGTCAGGGCACACTCTTTCTCAGCTCCTGGTTCCTCTTGCCCGTGCACAGGACTTCCCCAGCTGTGTGCAGCTGTGGACTGTGTCCCAGCCGGGTGAGGAATGGCTGTGGCCAGCTTGACAGGCACTAGAAGGGGTTGCACTCTAGGCAGATGTCACAAGCAAGCCCTGCAAAGGAGAATGTGTCCTGCACTGGTGACGATGCCTTGGCCTCTTTAAGGAGGGTCCACAGTCCAGTCCCACTTTTCATCTATAGCTCAGGAAAGAGCCTAGATTGGATAACGTCTTAGACAAAGTCTCAACCAGAATGTTTTTGGTAAGCCCCGGGCCTCCCAGAGTAGTCCAACTCTTTCTGAAGTATCCTGGCTGCAGCCTCCAAAAGCCAGGGGCCAGAAGACAAGGCCAGAAGGCTCAGGCAGCCTAGAAGTGGGTCAGCTGTGAACACGCCCCTCCCCCCTCCCCTTCCCCTCCTCTCTCCTCTCCACTTGCCCCCAAAATAGCTCCCTGAGCTTCAAGGCCAAGACCCTCCCACGTCCGGGGAGGCGTGTCATGCTGCTCTGAGCCAGGCTTTAAATCCCCTCACAGTTGGGCAGCTCCACTCCCTGGCTGGAGGCACCTAGGCCATCAGTCTGTCTAGTCCGGCCTGCCCTTCCTGCAGCCATGTCCAGGCCTCTTTCAGACCAGGATAAGAGAAAGCAAATCAGTGTCCGTGGCCTGGCCGGTGTGGAGAATGTGTCTGAGCTGAAAAAGAACTTCAACCGCCATCTGCATTTCACCCTGGTCAAGGACCGCAATGTGGCCACTCCGAGAGATTACTATTTTGCTCTGGCCCACACCGTGCGGGACCACCTCGTGGGACGTTGGATTCGCACACAGCAGCATTACTACGAAAAGGACCCCAAGGTGCTACAGTAGGGGACACCCTGGGTGGGAAATGATCTGGGAGTGAGGCCTGGCAGTGAGCGGTCCCTTCCTGAGGGCAAGTTTTCTACAGCAAAATAAATTGCTGTTTTAGGAGCCTGGGGTTGGAGGATCTAGGGGAGCTGAACAGAAAGAATATTGAGGAGGGGAGACCCATGGGTGCTCAGGGTAGGCAGGCTGCTTACACATGCACCAGACAAGGTTGGAGGGGGCTGCTGATGGGCAGGAAATGTATCCTCCTGTGGTCCAGTTTGGACCTGGCATGGAAGGACATGTCATCAAATGTGTGCATGGCACTGTCTGCTTGTGCCACAGGCAGGGCAAGGCTGGGGCAGCTGGGGTGGCAGGTATCAAGTATCTGGTAGGGTCATTGGTAAATGTCAGGAACCTAACACCCCACAACAGGAGTGGGGGAGGGGCAGGGAAGGACCCAGGAAATGGGGAGACAGGCGCCTTCAGCATCTTCATGCCTCTGTTCATCTCCGCACGGGGGGCTTGAGGGTGAAGGGGAACAGCAGCGCATGGACGAGAGATGGCAATTCCAGCCCTGAGTCACCGTGTGACCTTGAAAATGACTTTTTCCTCTGGGCCTTGGCAATGGCTTCTGGGGGAGCACTCAGAGGTGCTTCTCTATGTCCTGACTTCCTGATGGGTTACATTAGGAGGGTATGTACCTCAGAAGGGGTTCCCACTTCTCATAAGCACCTCAGTCCCCGAGATAGGCCTGGCCAGCCTCATTCTCCAAAAGAAGAAACCGAGGCCAGATGGAAAGGCATTTCAAAAGAATGTAGGGACCAGTGCCTTTCTTAGTTATTGGGCCCCAAAGCCTGAAATGGCTCCTCTGAGCAGGGAGAAAAGAACTGGTGACAGACGAGACAGGCTGGGGCCTGGCAAGGAAGACAGGAGGGGTAGAGGCCCCGTCCCAGCCATGCCTAGCTGCATGTCATTGGGTGGCCCTGATCCCTCTTCCCTGTCTCTGGGTAGAGGATCTACTACCTGTCTTTGGAATTCTACATGGGACGGACGCTACAGAACACTATGGTGAACCTGGCCTTGGAGAACGCCTGTGATGAGGCTACTTACCAGGTGGGGGAAGCACTTGCGGTTGGGGGGTTCCCATGCTGCCCCTTGGGCCTGACCGCTGCCACCCCTTCTCTCAGCTGGGCTTGGACATGGAGGAGCTGGAGGAGATCGAGGAGGATGCGGGGTTGGGTAATGGGGGCCTGGGCCGCCTGGCAGGTGAGTATATGTAGCTTGTGGGGGTGGGGAGAGGAGCCCCCCATTTGGATCCCTAATGCCCACTTCCCTGAACCCATAGCCTGCTTCTTGGACTCCATGGCTACACTGGGACTAGCTGCCTATGGCTATGGGATCCGCTATGAATTTGGGATTTTTAATCAGAAGATCTGTGGGGGCTGGCAGGTGAGCATTCCCGCCCGACCCCAACTTGGTGGTGCTCAGTCACAACAGAGAGAGGTCTCTCATCTAGTCATCCATCTCTGGGTAGGCTCAGAACCCAGCTCCCCTGACAAACATCCTTGCCTCAAAGCCAGCTGGTGACCCCTAGAACAGGTGGTCCACCCCTGCGGAATGCTTAGGGTAGAGCATGTCCCCTGCTGGATGACTCGCCAAGCCAGGGCACAGTTCCTGCTCTGTCCCGCCACTCATGGTATGTGAGTCCCTGGAGCTCACCTCGCCTGCCTACACTGTTCCCTTTGACCCTCTAGATGGAAGAGGCCGACGACTGGCTTCGCTATGGCAACCCCTGGGAGAAGGCCCGCCCCGAGTTCACGCTTCCTGTGCACTTCTATGGCCGAGTGGAGCATACCAGCCAGGGTGCCAAGTGGGTGGACACCCAGGTGAAGACGGGCACAGGTTCTGGGGGGACTCGGTGAGAGGCAGGAGGGAGGGAGCGCCTCGAGAAACAGGACCCAGGAAACGGGCCGAAGAAGGCTCTTGAACCCACAGTCTTTTCACAAAGGAGGGAACTAAGGCTCAGAGAGGTCAAGAGATTTACTGGAGGTCACACAGCCGAAGCTGGGAGATGCTAGTCAGGGTTATCAGGGAGGCCAGGCAAAGTCTCAACCCTGGAAGGAGGAGGGCACCAGCACTCTGCCCTGGCCAGCTCCTCTCCCCAACACATGATTTAGCACAGTGATTGAAGACTGTCTGCACATTTGTGCTGGGGACCCGATGAAGGGAGGCAGGAGAGAAAATGAGGCCTTTCGGGTGGAACTGGCACACTGAAAGCCACACAGCACATTGAAGGGATCTCAAAGCCCACCTTGGCGTCCCAATCCCTGGCCTGTGGCTCCTTCTTCTGACTTGTGGCTGCAGGTACCAGTCTCCTCCAGGGCTGCATGGAAGCCCTGAGACCTTCGGAAATGGTGTTTATCGCTCTTTCATCTAGGCCTGCGCCCAGTCAGGGCTGCTGCTGCATGTACCAGGTGCCCAGGCTGGAAGCTTGCAGACTGCCTCCCTTCGGTGTGCAACCTGGTGTCTGTGGGGTTGGGTAGTGGGGGCCTGGATTCCACTGCCCCATAAGGGTGTTAACAACTCAGTGTCAGGGAGGGACGGTGAGGCCCCTATAGGCAGTCCTCTGGAGGTGGCCCTGGCATTGTAGTAGCAGGTAGTTCTTTGGAGCAAATTGGTACTTATAGATTATGGGAGGTGGGGCTGGCTGGCATTGGTTACTGCTAGCTAGCCCTGTGGTCAGCTAGATATAAGACCTCTTCCAGGTTCCCTCAGCCCTCTCCTGAGTCCAGTGTGTTCTCATTTGATCAGGCCAGGCTGTAGAGCAGCCATCAACAGAGATCCACTTAGGGTTCAGTGCTTGGCACCCTCTCCCTTCCCATGGTCCCCCTGGCAGTCTAAGGAGGCAGGTGTGGGGATGTCCAGTGGGAATGCTGGAGAGGTCTTAGTACTCCTCTGCCGTGCTGAGGATTGTTCAGTCCTTGCACCTGCCTGGCAAGTGTTTTACCCCTGAGCTATATCCTCAGCTCTCTTTATTTTTCACTTGATACAGGGCCTCACTTGCCCAGGTTGGCCTCGAACTCACCCTGTAGCCTAGGCAGGCCTTGAGCTTGTGATCCTTCAGCCTCAGCCTCTCCAGTGGCTGGGATTCCAGGCCTGTACCAGCAGACCTGTCTTCTCTTTTTATAGATGAGGCTCAGAGGGTCCACAGCTTGCTCCTGGTAACCCAGCTAGTAAGCTCTGTACTGGAACTGCCTTGGACATTGGCAGAGTTCAGTGCCAGTGACTTAAGCTTCAGTTCTTCCTCGGGGAGACCCCACAAACCAGACTCAAGCACTGCTCAGGGCTGGCCCCTGGCAGCCTGTCCGGCTTCTGACTCAGGTGCTCCCTGTAGGTCGTGTTGGCCATGCCCTACGACACACCCGTGCCTGGCTATCGGAACAACGTTGTCAACACCATGCGCCTCTGGTCGGCCAAGGCACCCAATGACTTCAACCTCAAGGACTGTGAGTCCCTCTGCTGGTAGCTGGCAGCCCTGGTTACCCCTGCCTGACCCGTGCCCAGCCCCAGCCTCACCCCAGTCCACTTTGTCCCTCAGTCAACGTTGGCGGCTACATCCAGGCTGTGCTGGACCGAAACCTGGCTGAGAACATCTCACGTGTCTTGTACCCCAATGATAACGTGCGTTGCCCTTCAATCTGGAGGCTGGAAGCCCAAGTCCTTGGAGAGGGACAGGGGAGCCGGGGGTGGGGACCTTTCTAGTCCCCTTGTTTGCTGTCCCTGTGTGTCCTATCAAATCCTTTGAATCCCAAGGGAGGGGTTGGGATGTGACATTTCCTGGGAGACCCTCACAGGACTCCTAGTTCATCTATGTCTTTCTGACACCATCTGATACAGTCACTTGGTGGGGCAAAGACCCCTAGGTCCAGCGAGTGGGGGCAGTAGGGCTCTGGGACACAGTGGTAGGAGCTCTCCTGGTCACCCCCACGGCAGCTTTGGGCCTCACCCCCTGCCACCACAACTATGCTCTGCCTTGTGCCTCCCCTAGTTCTTCGAAGGGAAGGAGCTTCGACTGAAGCAGGAGTATTTTGTGGTGGCTGCCACTCTCCAGGACATCATCCGGCGCTTCAAGTCCTCCAAGTTTGGTAGCCGTGACCCTGTGCGCACAAACTTCGATGCCTTCCCCGATAAGGTAGCAGCCTGGCCCAAGGCTTCTTTCTGTCTCCCTCTCTTAAGTCCCATGGCATCTCCTTCCAGCCTCCCTTCACGGGTGAGTGGAGGCTGGACGTGCAAGATTCAGTATCTTTCCCCCTGTCAGCTGCGTCCTGCTCCAGCCGCCACCGCGCCTGGTCCCAGCCCAGCCACAGAAGGGCTCTGAAGGGGCAAGGAGCACTGGCGGTAGAGCTTGGTCTGGAATCCATCCTGACTTCCCACTCATCCCCTGCAGGTGGCCATCCAGCTCAATGACACCCACCCCTCCTTGGCTATTCCTGAGCTGATGCGGATTCTGGTGGACGTGGAACGGCTGGACTGGGACAAGGTAGGTTTCGGTCGCTTTACCCTCACAGGAGCCACTTTGCCTCCAGCGTCTCCTTCCCAGTATGAGGTGGAAGGACAGCAGCAGACCGAACAAAGACTGTGGACCGGAGGGCTGCTTGAAACCCAGCTGGGCCCTGGTGGCGCCGCAAGCTGCGCAGTGTGTGGAGAACATATCTTGACTTCTTGCCTTGTATGCCAGGCCTGGGACGTGACCGTGAAGACCTGTGCATACACCAACCACACAGTGCTGCCGGAAGCCCTGGAGCGCTGGCCAGTGCACCTCATGGAGACACTGCTGCCCCGGCACCTGCAGATCATTTATGAGATCAACCAGCGCTTTCTAACGTGAGCTGGGGCGGTGTGGGAGTGGGTCCCCAACCTTGAAGTCAGGAAGCCTATGGGCTGAGTCTCTGCGGGAGGGGGATTGGAGGCTAAGGTTCCTGGGTCCGGATCTTAGTCTCAGCTCTGGGCTTTTTGGGGGGTGCAGCGGGTGGCGGCCGCATTCCCCGGGGACGTAGACAGGCTGCGGCGCATGTCCCTGGTGGAGGAGGGCTCAGTGAAGCGCATCAACATGGCACACCTGTGCATTGCCGGCTCGCACGCAGTCAACGGTGTGGCTCGCATCCATTCGGAGATCCTCAAGAAAACCATGTGAGCCTCTCTCTCCCCAAGCCCCGCCCACACCACTCTTCCGCAGCGTATGGACCCCGCCCCTTCACATGGCACCAAACAGGGTCTCCTGGGCTGATCCCTCACCTGAGCGCGTCAGTTCTAGCCTTCCGCTCTGTGGTCACTCAGGGCGGGCTTAGTAGCAAGCACCCATAATGCTGAGCCGTGTCATCCACCTCAGGGGTTACCCATTCTTATAACACACTAGCCCCCTTCCAGTACAGTCCTGTTCCAGATGACCCCCTCTTACACACAGCACCCCAACCTGCACCTGCATCCAAGCCTCTTTCAGGAAAAAAACAGAGTAGGGGGCCGAGTGGGAGGGCTCTGCAGAGGTGAACGGTGACCCCTCATTCAACCCCAACCTGCAGCTTCAAGGACTTTTATGAACTGGAGCCTCATAAGTTCCAGAACAAGACCAATGGCATCACCCCTCGGCGCTGGCTGGTTCTGTGCAACCCTGGGCTGGCAGAGGTCATTGCGGAGGTGAGAGGTCACTGTAGAGCTGATAGGATCAGTACAGGTCACTATCAGACCGTCGAGTGGGTAGCTCCCTGTACAAAGGCCCCCGCTGAGGGCTACAATCCTGTACTGTGTTCCCAAGGCTAGTGTCCACCTGAGGGAGAGGCTCTGCTCTCTTACTGGAACAAGCTCGCCCTGTGGCTAATGGGGGCCCTGGCTACAGAGGCCAGCCTGCTGGAGTTAGTCACAGTTTAATGTTGTCATATCTGAAGTGAGACTGCAAAGGGGCAGGTGTCTGGTGGGGAGGCTGGAGGTCCTGCCAACAGGAGGAGAGGCGAGAGGTCAGGAGGCCTGCTGGGGTCAGGTGGAGCAGCCACCAAAGGGCTCAGGGTCAGTGTAGGATGAAGATGGATGTATCCGCCGCGCTCTGGCTAGGAAGCGTTGGGAGGAGAAATCCGAGGTGGAAGGGTCTATCTAGCCTGGAGGAGGAGAGCCAGGATTGGGTGGTCTTAGCCGAAAGCTGTATTCCCACAGCGCATTGGAGAGGAGTACATCTCGGACCTGGACCAGCTGCGCAAACTGCTCTCCTATGTGGATGATGAATCCTTTATCCGGGATGTGGCCAAAGTGAAGCAGGTGGGGAGGACTGCAACCTGGGACTCCTGCGGGGGGGGGGGGGGGGGGGGGGGGGGGCGTGGCGTGGCGGGGGAGGGTTTAGCATCTGGAGAGGACAGGAGTGGCAACCATCTCTCCTACCAGACTCAGCCATTGGTGGGAGTCAGTGGTGGAAGGCAGCATCTGCTATCATTGAGAGGATGCTGGCATAGATTAATAATGTCTGCCTTGGTGCAGGGGTTGAGGGAAGTAGCAGTAGGCGAGCTTCCTATCATCTGTTTTCCTGGGCCTGAGTGAGTGGAAAACAATGGGACTAGAGAGCTTTTTTTTTTTTTTTAAGCTGAAGCCCCTTGGTGAGCCCTCTGTCTCTTCAATCTGCAGGAAAACAAGTTGAAGTTCTCTGCATACCTCGAGAGGGAATACAAAGTCCACATCAACCCCAACTCCCTCTTCGACGTCCAGGTGAAAAGGATTCATGAATATAAGCGCCAGCTTCTCAACTGCCTTCACATCATCACCCTGTATAACCGTGAGTGGCTGGGACCCCACCCAACTGAGTCCCCAACTCTGGGCATCTCTCAGCGTACCACCAATGGCTGAATCAGTGTCTCCTGGGGTCTGGTGACTACCTTTAGGATGGGGTGTTATTCCCACATCTTAGTTTCTTTTCCTGTTGCTGTCATAAGATTCCCCGACAAAAGCAATCGAGGGAAAAGGATTTGTTTGGCTCCGTGTTCTAGGTTACAGTCTGTCCTTGTGGGGAAGTCAGGCCAGCAGGGGCTTGAAGCAAGCAGTCACATTGCATCTACAGTCAGGAGTAAAGAGCGATGGATTAATGATGCATGCCAGTGGCTCTCTCTCTCTCTCTCTCTCTCTCTCTCTCTCTGTCTCTCTCTCTCTCTCTCTCTGTCTCTCTCTTTCTCTCTCTCTCTCTGGGACAGGTTCTCACTATGTCGTCCCAGCTTACCTGGAATTTACTGTGTAGAACAGGCTGTCCTTGAGCTCACAGAGACCTGCCTGTCTCTGCCCTCCAATGCTAGTGCTGAAGGCATACACCATCATGCCAGATCCTCCATTCTTTTATAAATTTTATTTTACGTTTACTTATCTATTGTATGTTTGTGTGTACGTGTGCATGCCATGATGCAACATGCCTGTGGAGAACAACTTTCACAAGTTAGTTCTCTCCGTGCGCCTTGTGCATCGCAGGGATTGAACTCTGGTCATCAGACCTGGCCCCGGTGCCTCTACCTGCTAAACCATCTCTCTGCCCCTGCTCTCTCCACGCTCACACAGTACAGAATCCCCGTAGGGAAAAGTGCCACCCACAATGGGCAGGATTTCCCACTTCCATTAATATAACCAAGACAATCCCTTACAGACATGGTCAGAGTTCTGCCTCCCCCTCCCCCGAGGGGATTCTAGAGTTTGTCAAGTTGACAGCATTAACCGTCATACCCCGCGTCACAGAACAAACTGAGGTTCAGAGAAGGAGACCTGATGGACAGAGAGCAAAGTGACCAGCCCAGGCCAGCACTGCCCATGGCCCAGCCCTAGCCCTGGCTGCCATGTTGGTAAGTGCCCCTGATGCCTCTCTTCTCCACAGGCATCAAGAGGGAGCCCGGTAGGTTCATGGTGCCAAGGACTGTGATGATCGGAGGCAAGGTGAGAAACCCAGGGCAGACTGGCCCTGGCTCTTGAACATATGCCTGGATGGCCACAAGACCAAGGTGTGGGAGGGCTGAAGTGCTGACCCAGACTGCCCCACAGGCTGCACCTGGGTACCACATGGCCAAGATGATCATCAAGCTCATCACTGCCATTGGGGATGTGGTCAACCACGACCCTGCGGTGGGAGACCGCCTCCGAGTCATCTTCCTGGAGAACTACCGAGTCTCACTGGCCGAGAAAGGTGGGTGCTGCGGTGGCTGCCTGGGAACTCTGACTAGCTCGGTCCCAGAGCAGGCATTAGCCATCTTTCCCTGACCTGTGGTCAGGATAGAGAAGAAATTGGAGGGGCTGGAGAGATGGCTCAGTGGTGAAGAGCACTGGCTGCTCTTCCAGATGACCTGGGTTCAATTCTCATCACCCACATGGCAGCTCACAACCTTCTGTAATTCCAGTCCTAAGAGATCTGATACCCTCTTCTGGTCTCTACAGGCCACAATGCATGTGGTACATATACATGCTGGCAAAACGCCCATCCACATAAAATAAAATGAAAATTATTCAAAAAATAATAAGATGGAAAATGATTGAGGAAGACTCTAGGCATCCACCTCTGGCCTTACACGCATGCATGCACACGCACACACTGTACGTGTACAAGGAAACTAAACAAAACCTGAAAAGCATAGCAAAGAAAGACCACACAGTGAGTTTAAGGCCAGCCTGATCCACATCGTGAGTTCCAGGTTAGCCAGGGCTATATTGTGAAACACTGTCAAAACAACCATAAAAACCATGGCGGGATAGGGTTCAGGTTGGAATCAATAAAAGGCAGTGGGTTGGGGGTGAGAGACTTGGGTGGAAAAATCTCAGGGGTTGGGGTAGAGAGGTGCCTGAATCTATCTAGGCCCTACTCCAGCCTGGCCGGGCTGTTCCTGGGACTGACCTTGTGTTCCTCCTGCAGTGATCCCTGCTGCCGACCTCTCAGAGCAGATCTCCACCGCGGGCACCGAGGCCTCAGGCACTGGCAACATGAAGTTCATGCTCAATGGGGCTCTGACCATCGGCACCATGGACGGTGCCAACGTGGAGATGGCAGAGGAGGCGGGGGAGGAGAACTTCTTCATCTTCGGCATGCGGGTGGAGGACGTGGAAAGGCTGGACCAGAGAGGGTATGGGGTCAGGACCACCGGAGTGGGTGGTTTACAGTCAGGAGGCAGGCTGGGAGAGGCTGGCCAACCTGTGCAGCATCTTAGTCACGCCTGCCGGGATTCTGGAAAACTCAAAAGGGAGCTTGCGGCAAACAAGGCTAAAGAAAAGAGGAAGTAACAGGACGGGAGGAAAAGAAAGCGGAAATCACGTAGTTCTGAAATTGAAAGTAAAATTAAACCATTGGCTTTCTCTCTGGCAACCATGGCAGAGAGAGACAAAGGCTTATATTGATCCTTCAAAGGAAACACATCCTTGGTATTACATCTTTTTTTTTTTTTTTTTTTTTTTTTTTTTTTTTTTTTTTTAATTTTCAAGACAGGATTTCTCTGTGTAACAGCCTGGGCTGTTCTGGAACTCCTTTTTTGTAGACCAGGCTGGCCTTGAACTTACGGAACTTACAGAGCTCTGCCTCTGCCTCTCCAGTACTTACCCAGCTTGACATTACATCTTAAATGTTTTAATTAATCACTGATTGTTAAAATGGAGCCTCACTTTGGGGCTTACTCTGCTCTTGGAATCCCTGGGCTCAAACAATCCTCCCTCTGCCTGTGCCTCTGCCTCTTAAGTGCTTGATTGCTAAAGTGTGCACATAGCTAAAATAGAGTTTTATTATATATATGTATGTGTATATGTATGTATTTTTAATATTTTATTTTATGTGTATAGATGTCCTGCTTGTATATATGTCTGTGTGTGGCATGCCTACTTGTACCTATAGAGTCCAGAAGAGGACATTGGATCTCCTGGAATTGGAATTACAGATGGTTGTAAGCTGCCATGTGGGTCCTGGGAATTGAACCCAGGTCCTCTGGAAGAGTAGCCAGTGCTCTTAACTACTGAGCCATCTCTCTAGCCCCATATACATATTTTTTTTGAAACAAAGTCTTTTTTTCAAGACAGGGTTTTTCTTTTCTTTTCTTTTCTTTCTTTTTTTTTTTTTGTGATATATATTTTTTATTTTACAATACCATTCAATTCTACATATCAGCCATGGGTTCCCCTATTCTCCCCCCTCCCACGCCCTCCCCTTACCCCCAGCCCACCCTCCATTCCCACCTCCTCCAGGACAAGTCCTCCCCCGAGGACTGTGATCAACTTGGTAGACTCAGTCCAGGGAGGTCCAGTCCCTTCCGCCCAGACTAAGCCAAGTGTCCTGCATAAGTTCCTGGTTTCAAACAGCCAATTCATGCATTGAGCACAGACTTGGTCCCACTGCCTAGTTGCCTCCCAAACTGATCAAGCCAGTCAACTGTCTCACCTATTCAGAGGGCCTGATCCAGCTGGGGCCCCTCAGCCTTTGGTTCATAGTTCATGTGTTTCTATTCATTTGGCTATTTTTTTTCAATAATTGAGTAAAACTGAAATTTATTATAAGCCACAGTCGTCCTAGGACCTCCATGCTATATATATATATATAGCCTTTATGGTTCTATGGGTTGTGGTCTGATTGTTCATTTTATATCTAGAATCCACCAATGAGTGAGTACATACCATAACTGTCTTTCTGGGTTTGGGTTACCTCACTCAGGATGATTTTTTCTAGTTCCATCCATTTGCCTGCAAATTTCATGCTTTCATTGTTTTTCTCTGCTGAGTAGTACTCCATTGTGTATATGTACCACATTTTTTCATCCATTCTTCCGTTGATGGCATCTAGGCTGTTTCCAGGTTCTGGCTATTACAAATAGTGCTGCTATGAACATAGATGAGCATGTATCTTTATGGTATGTATCAGCATTCTTTGGGTATATGCCCAAGAGTGGTATGGCTGGGTCTTGAGGTAGTTCGATTCCTAATTTTCTGAGAAACCGCCATACTGATTTCCACAGTGGTTGTACAAGTTTACATTCCCACCAACAGTGGAGGAGTGTTCCCTTTGCTCCACATCCTCTCCAACATTGGTTGTCATTGGTGTTTTTGATCTTAGCCATTCTAACAGGTGTAAGGTGGTATCTCAGAGTCGTTTTGATTTGCATTTCTCTGATGATTAAGGATGTTGAGCATTTCTTTAAATGTCTTTCAGCCATTTGTAGTTCTTGTTTTGTGAATTCTCTGTTTAGCTCTTTAGCCCATTTTTTAATTGGACTGTTCAGTGCTCTGATGTCTAGTTTCTTGAGTTCTTTATATATTGTGGAGATCAATCCTCTGTCAGATGTGGGATTGGTGAAGATCTTTTCCCAATCTGTTGCTGTCTTTTGTCTTATTGACTGTGTCTTTTGCCCTGCAAAAGCTTCTCAGTTTTGAGAGGTCCCATTTATTAATGGTTGTGCTCAGGGTCTGTGCTGTCGGTGTTTTATTTAGGTCTTTTTTTCAAGACAGGGTTTTTCTTTTCTTTTCTTTTCTTTTCTTTTTTTTTTTTAAAGATTTATTTATTATGTATACAGTGTTCTGTCTGCACATATCCCTGCAAGCCAGAAGAGGGCACCAGATCTCATTACAGATGGTTGTGAGTCACCATGTGGTTGCTGGGAATTGAACTCAGGACCTTTGGAAGAACAAGCAGTGCTCTTAACCTCTGAGCCATCTCTCCAGCCCAAGACAGGGTTTTTCTATGTAGCCCTAGCTATCCTGGAACTCACGATATAGACCAGGCTGGCCTCAACTCAGAGATCACCTGCTTCTGCCTCTCCAGTGCTTAGATTAAAGGTGTACGCCACCACCACTCAGCTGAAACAAGGTCTTTCTAAGCAGTATGATGTGTATTTTGTTGTTGTTCAGACTCAGCCTCTCCAGGTAGTGAAGGCTAGCCTGTGGCTGCACTCTCAGACACTATGCTTTAATTTATAAGTAATCCAGGATAGCCTTGAACCTCAGTCTTCTTCCTACCTCAGCCTCCAAGATTCCAGGATTATAGGCCTGTGCCATCATGTAGTCTTGGGGATCAAGTCAGGGCTTAAGGCATGCCTGGCAACACTCTCCACTGGGCTATCTATCTAGACATCTTCTCATTTTTAGACTTACTTATTTCATTTTGTATGTGGAAGTGTTTTGCCCCAATGTGTGTCCATGTAGCACATGCTTGCCTCGTGCCCTTGGAGGCCAGCAGAGGGGTTGGGAACTCGAATTACAGGTGGTTGTGAGCTGCCATTGGGTGCTGGAAACGTGGGTCCCCTACAAGAACAAGTATTCTTTTAACTGCTGAGCCATCTCACCAGCCCACATGTGATTTAAAAAAAAAAAAAGTTTTACTTTTGTTATTTTTATTTGTGTTTATGTGTGTGTGTGTCTATGTGAGTGAATGCCCCATGTGTGCAGGGGCCAGAAGGAGGTGTGGACCTCCTGGGGCTAGATTTTCAGATGGTTGTGAGCCAATTGCTGTGGATGCTGGGACAGAACTCAGGTCCTCTGAAACAGCAGCAAGCACTCTTCACCATTAAGCCATCTTTCCAGGCCCCACATTGGGAGTTTTTTAAATAAAAATAATGCTTGGGCTGGGGAATAGATCTGCTGGTCAAGTGTCATTTCTACCACAAGCCTGAGGCTGCCAGTTTGATTCCAGAACCCACATAAAAGCCAGAGGTGCTCCCAGCTCTGGGGAAGTAGAGAGGCCAGCCTGGCCTACTCAGCAAGTTCCAGGCCAGTGAGAGACCCTATCTCAAAAACTCAAGGAACTTGAGGAACACCCAAAGTTGACCTCTGGCCTTCACACACACACACACACACACACACACACACACACACACACACACACACACACAAATATGTGGTCACTAACTGGAAAAATACAAGGCTGGGGAGATAGCTCAGTAGATAGTGCCTCCTCTGAGGACCAGAGCTTGGATTCCCCAGCACCCAGATAAAAGCCAGGCATAGCAAAGACAGGAAAACCCCAAAGCCAGCCAGCCAGCTAGGCTAGCTGAATCAGAGTTCAGTGCGAGACCATGCCTCAGGAAATAAAAGATATCCAGTGTCTGCCTCTGGCTTCAACACACACATGCACACATACCCCCACTCACCCCCACCCCACATGGACACACATACATACCACAAACAAATGAGAACTATAAAACAACATCAACGACAGTAACTGGAATCCATAATCTCACATGTCTCATGTAGCCCAGGATGCCTTAACTCCTTTCCTCTAGCTTCCACCCTGGAGCACTGGGGTCATAAATGTGCCCCACACCAGGCCCTCAGATTTGTAAATGCTTGTTTAGTGTTCCATGCTACAGCCAAGCTATGTGGGTTTTATTGTTGTTGTTGTTGTTTTTGCTGTTTTTTTTTTAACCTTTATTTTTATTTTATGTGTCTGGGTGTTCTGCCTGCATGTATGTCTATATGCCATGTTCATGTAGTACCCACAGAGGCCAGGAGAGGGTGTTGGATCCCCTGGAGCAGGAATTACAGGCAGTTGTGAGCTGCCATGTGGGTGCTAGGAATTGAACCCGGGTCCTCTGGAAGAGCAACTTTTAAAGGCCGAACCATCTCTCCAGCTCCCCAGCCAAGCTATGTTGTAACCAATTCCCAAACCCAGGACATTAAAATTGACCTGTTGCTATAAATGTTAACTGCAGTGAGCAACCTTCCCCACCAATGCCCAGATGTCTGATTATTCTCTTCAGAATTATTAGGAAAGCCAGATCTTGTGGCTCTTGCATTTAGACCCAGCACTTGGGAGGCAGAGGCAGGAAGGTCACTGTTGAGTTTAAGGCCAGCCTGGTCTACACAGCAGGTTCTGAAACATCCAGGATTATATAATGAGACCTTGTCTCAAAACAAACAAACAAACAAAAAACAAAAGTTAGGCTATAGCCACTGCTCAGTCCACTGTTGGATGTACTGTGCAAAACAAAGTGATCTTTATTTGGTAGGGGGCAGGCTAATTTTGGGATAAACATTAGGAGGCGAATACATGGGATCAAAAAGTAAGTTCCTGGGCTGGGCAGATAGCTCAGTGGGTCAACGTGCTTGTGGTGTGGTCTGGTGACCCGAGCTTGTTTCCCAGACCCATGTAAATGTAGTAGCACAAGCATATGTAATCGCAGCAAGCCTGAAGGGAGGGGAGGTGGAGACAGGAGACTCAGAAGCCGGCAGGCCAGCTGGCAGTGCTAAGGGAGCAAGGTGAAAAGCTGACTCAGAAGCAAGGGGAAAAGCAAAGCGAGGAGACACAAAGCTTGTCCTCTGACCTCCACATGCATGGCGAGGCATGCTCACCACCCCCAATACACAGATCTCTGAGTTCCAGGCCAGCCTGGTCTACAGAGTGAGTTCCAGGACAGCCAGGGTTACACAGAGAATCCCTCTCTTGAAAAACCAAAGAAAGAGTGTGTTCCTAAGCTTCTGCCACAGATTTTCAAATGCTTCTGGAAGGTTGGTACCAGTTTACATTCCAGCAACAGCTTCAGAGAGCTGGCATTCGCTGCCGAAAGGGCTCTTTCCTAGAAATTTCTGACTTGGAGTGGGGCATGGTGGTGCGCACCTGTAATCCCCACACTCTGGAGGCAGAGGCAGGTGCATCTCCTTGAGTTTGAAGCCACTCTGTTCTACATGCAGAGTTCTGGGCCAGACAGGGCTATATGGGGAGACCCTGCCTAAGAAAGAAATCCCAGATTTTGCTTTCTGGGCCCTAATGCATTTAATGAGATTTGGGATGTTCAAGACCAGACTTCTGACTTCAGACCAATTCTGACTGCAGAGTACTGGGTAGCGTGCCAGTGTGGAGGCTGTGCACAGGCCAGGGGAGTCACAAGGTAGGGCAGCGCAAGGACCTGGATCACCGTGGAAGGGGAACTCTGTTGTTGATCCTGACAGTGAGCCCGGGAGAGAGGGTTTAAGATGGGAGTGGATGATTGTTACCTTGAAAACGAGAGAAAGCGGAGAGTGAGCTTGGCCTGACTGTGTGAGTTTAAGGGGCACTCCTGAGGATATGCCTATCAGAGGTGGGCATGGGATGATAGAAAAAGACATTCATAGAAGGTTTTGTTTTGGTTTTGTTTTTGTTTTTTGGTGATGCTGGGGATGGAACCCAGGGCCTCTCACATTCAGGCAAGCACTCTGACACTGGGAAGAACTGTCCTTGCTGGAGCCAAGACTTGTCTATTTTTTTTCCCTTTTCTAAAATTATAGGTGTATGTTTGTGTGTGCACAGGTGCACTGAGCCATCTCTCCAGCCCCAGATTTGTCTTTCCTGGCTCCTTTGGGCCAGAGTGTCTTCATCTACAAAGTGGATGAAGAAAAGCTAAGTGCAATGTGGCAGCTGTGGAGGCCTTGAGCCTTAGCTCTTCTCAGGTTTTCTCTGTGAAGCTGGGGACCCTTTGCAGGGAGCTGACCACAGGTGTGCTCTGGCAGGTATAATGCCCAGGAGTACTATGACCGAATTCCTGAGCTTCGGCAGATCATCGAACAGTTGAGCAGTGGCTTCTTCTCCCCGAAACAGCCCGACCTGTTCAAGGACATTGTCAACATGCTCATGCACCATGACCGGTGAGCTGGCTGGCCAGGCTACATGGAGGCTCATGAATGAACGGCTTGGGTGGGTGGGGAGGCTGCCCATGGTTGCCGCTTCATTCACTCCAATTGTCTGCTGCACCCAGAAGGACTTGGCCCTTAACCTCACAGAGCTCTGGTCTCTCCATTCCCCTCCAGGTTTAAAGTCTTTGCAGATTACGAGGACTACATTAAGTGCCAGGACAGAGTCAGTGAGTTATACAAGGTGAGGGGCCTTGGGTCAGGGGCTGGCAGGGCTTTGACTCTGGCTGGGATGAAGGAGAATGGGGCCGGTCTGCTGACAGTGTGAACCTAGAGATTCCCTTCCTGTCTTCAGAACCCAAGGGAGTGGACACGGATGGTGATCAGGAACATTGCCACTTCTGGCAAGTTTTCCAGCGACCGCACCATTGCCCAGTATGCCCGGGAGATCTGGGGTGTAGAGCCTTCTCGCCAGCGCCTGCCAGCCCCGGATGAGAAGATCTGATCTTCCACACCAGACCCCACATCTGCCCTTGTGTCTGTTTGCAATTACCGGGATCAGACTTGCTTTTCATCCAGAGGGTGGGCCCCTGGAATACTACTCTGCCCTCCCCATTTTGGAGCCCTCTGTCATCAGTCTCTAGGTCCTGGTGCCCAGTGTGATTAAGGACACTGCCCTCTTCTTTCCCCTCAACTCCCTACCCCTCCTATTTATGAATGGGGTCTGACCAAGTGCACCCACTCCCCAATAAATCGACTCTCCCTGAGTTTCCTTACTTCCCTCTCTGTTGCAAAATATTTTTAGCTCTCGGAGAGCTTAACAGCTGCTGCGCAACCATCTCCTTATCCTCCCCCTTCCCCCCCCACCGCAACACACACCGAGGCAGGTGCATCGTCTGCGGGGAGAGAGGGGCAGCCCATGGGCGGTGCCTGGGACTCAGTCCCTTTTCCGGCGTCGCCCTCCACGCCTCTCTTCCCAGCGCTGTGTCCATACTAGGTCACCGGCCAGCTTAGTTGGCCGGGGGCGGGGCGTCTGCCTGGGTGGGGCCCACCGGGTCAGGGAGTCGGGATTCGGGCTGGAGCCTCTGGGACAAGGGAGCATCCATGCTGTTGGGGGAGGGTCCAGAGGAGGCTGGGCGCCTTCTTGGCTCCGCCCCTAGCCCCGCCCCATTGCGGCGTTTTAGGGTCTCTTAGCAGGTGGCTAGATAAATCGGAAATCAGGGGAGTATTAGGGCTTAGGGCATTCGCAGACCGTTTAGGCGAGGGCAGCGGCATGTTCCTGGTTCTGGAGAAACTGAGATCTATAAAGGGCCTGTTCTGAGCCTCACATTACCAAGACTGAAGTGTAGAGGAGGTCCTGCCTCCCTCGCCCAAAGCAGGGAGGGGCAATCTTCCGAAAGGGTTTTGGGGCCCCGGGTTTCACAGTGAGTCTAAACGGCCGGAAACTGTTACCTATCCCCTAGGCTAGCTTGTGAGGGACCCCAACTGCTTGTGGGTGCCCCTCCCAAGTTCCTCCTCTCCTGGGCCCATGCATCTGGGCCTCCAGTTCCGAAGCTGCAGAGCACCTACCCTGTTTGCAGGTGCCCCTTCCCCTCTGGCCCAGGGGGGTGCCCCTCGCCCCACCTCTGGACTTCGAGCCTGGGTCCCCAGGGAGCCGCGTGTTCATTCATTCCTCACCCCACGAGGCTCCACTCGACCAAAAACAGCTCGCATTTTGTCCTAGCCCCTCCCCCAGGCCATCGCAGGGACCCGCAGCCCCACGCCCGCGACCTCCACCAGGCCGGGGCCGTTGCTGCCCGCAGGAAGACGCCCGGCCCGGGCTGGGTGAACCCCGTGGGAACGGTTTGTCTCGAAAACAGGAACCCGGGCCGGGGGGCTGGGCGGGGCGCCCCTTCCCCACCGCAGTCCGCTTCCTGCCCCTCCCGGCTTCCTCCGTGCGACACCCAGGCGGGGCGCAGAGCCTGGGGGTGTCGCGGTGGGGGAGGGCTGCCGCACCAGGTCCCCACGCCACCAGTGGCGCAGCCCCCCGCCCGCGGCCACGCGCCCTGGGGCGGCAGGGGAGGGGTTAAGCTGCTGTAGGGCCCAAAGCGCGCGGGGCGAGAGGGGGAGTCCCCAGTGGAGGAGGCGCGGCGCGGGGCGCAGGGGCGGGGAGGGGGCGGGGCGGCGGGGCGCTGGGCCGTAGCGCGGAGAGCGGGCTGGAGCCGCAGCCGCAGCGAGGCCGGCGGGCGGGAGCGCACGGAGGTGGCGCGGGCCGGGCTGGGTGCGGGCTCCGCGCTGCGGGTCCCAAGAGTGAGTGAGTGAGCGAGCGTGTGCGCGCGCGGGCGGGCGGGGCGTGGGACACAGAGGGCGCGGTCCCTTGGGATCCCCTAAGGGCAGGCCGCGGGGACTGCGGGTGGGTGGGGAATCTGCGGACCCGGTCCTGGGTAGGACAGAGCTTGCAGAAGGGCTAAGGCACTTAGAGCCACCCGCGGGAGGGGGGAGTCCGTGGCACACCGGTGCTAGCCTGACACGTCTCTACCAGGCCCTTCCATGCAAGTCCCCATTTGACAGATGGGAAAATTGAGGTTCAGAGAGGCCAAATGATTCTCAAGGTCACCCGGCTAGGAAGCGAATGGCTCTGAGGAGAAGTCCTCGGGAGGACTTCCTAATGTGGGGGAGTTTGTGGTAGGGCAAAGTCCCTTTCCTCGGGGCAAGGCTCTGGCAAGGTCCGGGGTGTGAGGAACCCCGGGCCCTGAGGCTGTGTGTCCTGGAGCATGATTGAAGGGGGAGGGGCGGCGAAATGGGTGTGTGCGCAACCACGGGGGTATGTGCATGTGTGTGGGAGTGCACATGGGTGGAGATGCACACTGTCTTTGCGTGTGTGCACACGTGTACAGATGTCAGAGCTACTGTGGCTGAGGGATCAGAGGCTGGGCTCGTTCAAGTGAACAGAAGGTCTGGGAGGAGAACTGCGTGCAGGTTTGGATTCTGGAGTAAAGGACCTGGGTATGTGTGGCTGGAGATTTTCATTGCAGGTGTGCATGGGGTGTGGGTGCCATTGTGTGTGACAGGATGGGAGGTGAGTGTCTGTGACCCTGATGTGTGTGAGAAGGGTCTTCTTGCTCTTTATGTAGGTCATTGGCCTCCGGCAGATAACTTGTCTAGAGAATGGGTGTTTGTCCCTGTATGGATGCTTATAGTCCCGCTGGTGGCCAGGGTTACTTAATGGTGTCATGCAGGCCATGGCCACCCCCATGGCGCTAGCGGCCCCTTCTGGGCACTCGACTTGGTGCTCTCACGCACAATTTAACTATGCAGCGGGGTGGGTAGGAAGGAGGTCAGGAGCCCAGGCTATATGAAATATATGACAATTCTGGAGGGGCTGGGCCGGCACCCCTGGGACCTTCGTCCATGTGGCTTGGGAGCCCACGGTTCCCAGGCTCTGGCTCCCCACTGACACCTCCCAGCCGCAGTGGGCTACCCCCACCCCCGCCCCAGGAATGTTCTTCTCCACTCCGGCCCTCCCCACAAGGGCAGGCCCCTGGGGATGCTACGGCCCCGCCTCCCACTCGCGGGGAGCCCAGGAGGGGGCGATGTGGGCAGGACGCCTGGGTTCTCTCCTCCCTCCTCCCATCCCAGGGAGAAATTCCTCCGAGGTCCCCTCAGGCACTGGGTTCCCAAAATAACCCTGCGGGGGAAGGGAGGCTGTTAAGGGAGGGGAAGCAGGAGGAGCGCAGAACCGAGCTGCGGGGTGCTGCAGGTGCCTGTGGGGAGCAAGCGCTAGGAAAGGAGGGCCCGCCAGGAAGCTTAGGGCACCATCTAACCCCTGGGCTCCTGGCTCGTCCTTATTCTGGTAGAGCCCTTCTACCTTCCGCGACTCCGCGGGTGGGCCGGAAGCCTCTCGCTAGTTCATTTCCCAACTAGCGGGTTGCACCATCCCGGGGCAGGACCGTTTAACCCCGGGAGTGGCAGCAGCAGGCAACTCCGCCCCTGCCCAGCAGGGGGCGTGCCTGCTCCGCCCCGTTCCTATGCGCCCCGCGCTCCCTCGGTGCCTCCGCTGAACTCCCACTCTGCTTCTCCAGGACAAGGGTAGGGTTCGAGCCCCGTGGGAGGCTTTCGGACCGTAGCTCGGGCCCAGCCCACCGGCACCGGCGGCCATGGCGAGCACTCTGGACTTGGACAAGGGTTGCACGGTAGAGGAGCTGCTCAGAGGCTGCATCGAAGCCTTTGGTGAGTTGCCTGCAGCACGAGGGGGCACACCAAGCCTGAAGCAGACCCTGGCCAGGACCTACCAGGCTCCCATCCTGCAGTCCACTTAACGAAAGTCGCTCTTCTTTGCAGAGAAGTGCCCAAATAGACCCTTTATCCACACGGCAGGGAATTGGGGCCGGGGAGGTCCCAACTCTGATCCGGGAGGGGCATTATCTGTCTCCCTGGGGGATCCGGAGGAACTCTCTATCTCTAGCCTGGGAACTGTTTCCGGCAGATGGGGGTTGGTTTATCTGGTGAAGGGGTGCCCCCTCCCCCAGCACTCAGGAAATGACCTCTGATTCTTGACCCTGGGGAACCCAGGCTCCTTCCGCCCCAGCTGGTTCCCCTCTGGACTATGGGCTTGCTCCAAGCTCCCTCCTCCAGCTCCTGGATCCTATGGTACCCCTTGCCCACCCGAACTTCTTTCTGAACTTTGACCTCCTGGCTTTGGAGTGCTGGGGAAAACAGTAGGTGGGCGGGGTCAGGAGTGCAGACCCGGGGACCTGACCCCAGCCTGCAGACCAGGCTGCAGACTAGGCTTTGGTATCTGAGCCTCCCGACCAAGGGTCAGCCGTCTTCGCTTTGACTTTTGGAGCAGATGACTCCGGAAAGGTGCGAGATCCGCAGCTAGTGCGCATGTTTCTCATGATGCACCCCTGGTACATACCTTCCTCTCAGCTGGCCGGGAAACTGCTCCACTTATATCCTTGGCGGGAATGGCTGAGGCCCGGTTGTTGGTCCCCGAGTCCATCCTGCTTGGTTTGCTCAGGGCCTTACATCCTGGAGTGCAGGCCTTCCCTGTATCCCACAATTCAGACACCGTCCTGCCGTCCCCTAGGACCTAGGCTTTGTCCTGTACCTAGCTGAGGACCCGGTCTCTTCTGTAACCTAGGCCTTGCCCTCGCCCTCCCTAAGGTCTTGGATCTGTCCCTGCTCTGTCCAGGGACCTCTTCTTGCCCTTCTCCGAGGCCGGGTCCTCCTCTCCACCTATGGTGGAGTCCAACCCTCTACCTCCATCTGTGGCTGCTCCTGCAGTGTTCGTCCCCCTTCCCCAGTCCTCCTGGAACCCAGGCTTTGCCTAGAGTCCCACCCCTGGTTCTCAGGTCCCACCTCTGCTCCCAGTCCTCCTGGAACCAGGCTTTGCCTAGAGCCCACCCTCTGCTCCTGTTTCTAGCCTTAGGTTTCATGCTGTTGTCCTTAACTCTCCCTTACCTATCAGCAATCCCGGAAGGACAACTCCAATTCTCTACAGGTGAAAACGTGTCACCTGGTCAGGTGAGTCTGGGTCCTGGCCCCTCCTCTTGCTGCCTTTCTCAAGCTTCAGTGGGCTGCAGGAGTGGACAGCGTCCAGGGAATCGACCACGTGGGTTTGCCAGTGGGTGCTGTCCAGGTGTGCTGCTGGCCTCGTTAGTTTCTGCTGCTGTGTGTTGGGGTTGGGGGATGGAGAAAGAAAGAAAGCACCGGAGGACAGGGTGGGTGGGGTGGGTGGGTGTTTCTGACAGAACAATCTTTGAGACATTTTACCTCACTCTTTGGGGGGTGAGTACAGTCTTTTTGTTTTGTTTTGTTTTTTGTTTTTTGAGACAGGGTTTCTCTGTGTAGTTTTGGTGCCTGTCCTGGATCTCGCTCTGTAGACCAGGCTGGCCTCGAACTCACAGAGATCCGCCACCTCTGCCTCCCCGAGTGCTGGAATTAAAGGCGTGAATACAGTCTTCACAGTTGCTTCCCTTGCCCACTTGGGGATGGGGAGGGAGGGAGGGAGGGCGGGCTGCCTTCGTGACTTGACTCTGCCTGCCCACATCCGGACCTGGGTACTGGGATCTCAATGCATTTCCCTGCCAGAGTTGACTTGAATGCCAGAGCTAGGGGCTCTGTGCTTGAGTTAAGTTCAGAGCCAGTAAGAGCCTGACCGGCCCTGCTAGGACCCAAAAGGAGCCGAAGGGGCACAGCGCAGCGACGAAGGGTTTCAATCGAAATGGTGCGATTCGTTGAGAGCGTCTGTGCGTGGCGGTGGGGATGAATTATACGCTTGCGTCGCGGGGCACTTAAGCTTGCCAGTACACCATTCTGTGCTTAATAAATGGGGGGGTTAATCTGAGGGTTTGCAGATGTGACCTTGGAGACTGTAGGGGTATGTCACGTTGCGTAACTTTGCCTTTGAAAAGAGACCTGCCATGACCCCTGTCCACGCGTTACTAACCCGAATGACGCGTCTCCAGCTGCCCGTTACAAAGGACCGTGTTGCGGTGTTAGTGGGTGTGCGAGGCGTTAGCCTGACCGTTTCCTGCCCTGTCTTCCCAAGCGGATGACTGCTCGCTAGACATCTCTCCTGAGCACAACTTGCTTATTACTGCGCATGTTTGGGTCACGTTGCTTCTATGTTGTCTGTGTCCTGTTCATGCCGTGTGCGTGATTTTTCTCTTCCATGCGTTTAGTCTCTTTGTTTTTCTTTTGTGTTGGCGCCTGTCGCTTTGCACGGTGCATTTGTGCGACATACTGCAGCACGGGTAGCTCTAGTGCACTGTAACCACAGCCTTGCGCTCGTGGGGTGAAGGAGGTGAATGCCTACTCTCGTTCCGCTTGCGGTAGGAGATATGGCCACTCTCTCCTGTTTCCCTTGATGCCTATTTTTTTTTCTTTTAATATGCTTGTGCTCTGGATACTGAATGGTTTGTCTGCCCAGGCACTGGAACTGTGTTCCCACTGTTTGGTGATTGGCGTGTTTCTGTGTCTGTCTCCCCCAGTAGATTGTTGAGCTCCTCGAGGGCAGGAACCGTGTCTTTGTTCGTCTTGTAACCCAGCACCTAGCACAGAGTACGTTGTTCCCATACGGCTGTGCAACTACTAGCTGCGGTGTCAACACGTAGGAGCTGCTAGCACACTGGGAGCATCTGTCGGCCGGAGTGTGCCTGCGCGACGTGTTGTCTGTTTGTTGCTGTCTCTTGTGAATGGGTGGCTCGCTTTCTGTATAACTACCGTGTCACATGGTGACTCAGTTAGAGAGTGTGAGTGTGTGGCCAAGACCTGTGGAAAGGCCTCCGTCTTGAGGCGATGCCCTTTAGGCTTGGTTCTCACAGGTTGATCGCAGTGGCCCTGACATGTGATCGACATAGAACATCGGCGACGGCGTTCTTCGAGCATCCAACCAGCGGAATACCACCCGCGAGTGGCACGACCACCATACACAGTCGATATGTAGGCTGCCGCAAGCGAGCCAGGTGAACCCAGCCGGAGGCCCCGTGGAACATTGTAATTAAAGTCGGGCCAGAGAAGCTACTGTTCCTGAAGCTGATTTGACCACCCTTTGGAGGCCTCTTGGCCAGCTACCTGCAGTGTGCGGACAGCAATCTGCAATACCTCCGAACACTTGGTATTGTGTAGGTCATTCCGTCTCTTTCTGCTGAAGATCCTGAGCCGTGCTGGATGCGCTTGATACGGCATAAAGTAAATATGGTGGGTTGTCGTCCATAGTGTGCGGCGTCTGAGAAGGGGGTTCCAGAAAGGTGAACTAGAGGAGCGTCCTCAAAGAGCGCTGGGTAGGCTGCCTGGGCTCCGCTAAAGATGTCCATTTGGGTTTGGAAGGTCAGTTAAATTGGCAATGAAAGGGGAAGGGTGAGCGTGATAAGCGGGGTATGGGAGGCCAGCAGGCACTCCAGGCCACAGCAAACCTACCGCTACACTGACGTTATGACTAATCGATGCGAGGGCTTGGTTGACCTCACGGCTGCCGCACCGTGGACAGTATGAACGCGCGCGTCTCTTGGGAAGCGGTTCTTCATCTCCCAACTCTTCCTTGAATCCTGAAGCGACTCCTACGACAGCTCGGCTTGGCGTCCAAAGACTCTTATAGACTCATCGAGCTCTCAAGTCAAGATGCTCTCTACCTCAAGCCTATACACAAGTCGAGGCTCATCTTTAAGCTGCCCTCCATCTCACAGCACTTCTTGCTGCATGATGGAGCAGAGAAGACGATTGACCACATTTTATCACTGCGTGAAGACCCATGCCTCTTCCTGATGGACAGCACCAGTTTCATGACGATACACCACCTTCTCTCCCCAGACAGGGTGGCGGCCCTCTCCAAATGTCAGCGCGGCCTTGGGTCAAGGGGGCTGCAGGCTTTGACTTTGCTGGGAATGACCGCCGACATGGGCGGTTGACCACGGCGTTTCATCTCCCCCTCGTGTCTACTTGCCCTCCCAGAAACCTGCTTACGCTAAGCTGACAGCAACTTTTCTTCACTGCTCTTACAGATGCGCTCGCATTCGTTGGAGAGGCCTGGTGGCACACCGGAGGCGTACCATGCATCTGCATCGCACTACAGGAGGACAGCGGCCACAGCCCACATGTTGCCAGCCCTTTGATGCAGCCCATCAAGAGCGTATTCATTCGGTCCACCTGGCTTGTGACGAGAGGGCCCTCACGGCCTTCGTGCTCCCAGTTCAGCCTTCCCAGTGTGCCCAGTGCTGCGGGGGCCCAGCATCCTCGTGCGGGCGCGCGTGATTAGAGCTCCGCCATTGACCTAGTTCGTGTCCGTCTGACACCGTCAGGGGAAACTGAGGCTTTGGAGGAGGAGTAACAGATAGTAACTGGCAAGCATGGACATGCTGATACCCGCTCTGGCAACCCAAAAGACCAACATCTGCCTATGAGTTGTATTGAAAGGTGGCGCGCACGCCTTTAATCTCAGCACTCTGGCACCAGCAAGAGGCAGGCGGCCATCTCTGTCCGCACGCTCTCTTCTGCGGCCAGCTGGGAATCAGACTGTGCCTCTCTTCCATCCAGGGAGGGTGGCCCTCGTCAGAGAAATCCTACTGAGCATCACGTGCTCAAATGCTCAATTTGTGTTTAATATAAAAAGTCTAAATTATAAGGTCCTTGGTGCCCTCAGTGTGATTAGGACACTCGCCTCTTCTTTCCGATCAACTCGACCTACCTATAATTTTATTGATATTAGTGCGGCGTCCATGACACGTGCACCCACTCCCCAATATAATCGTACTTCTCCCTGCGTTCTTACTTCCCTATACCTGTATGGCTATTTAGCTTCTCTGGGAGCGTTTACGCTGCTGTGAGTACTGTGCACCACTAGAGATATTCACGCTCCAAGTGACTAGCGCTCACAGCCTAATTTTTTTAATTTAGTGTTGTTCCTTATCTCGCTCGCTCGTACCAGCAGGAGCAAGCGCCTGCTCAGAGAGCTAATTCTCTTTGTCTGCTAGTTTGATGTGGGAGGGGGAGCATGGCGCTCTCGTGATATGTGCCTGTGAGCCTTCAAGTGTCCTTATTATACGCCAGACAGGCTCCGAAGGCTATAACGTCCTTTTTTCTTCAACGTTCCTTCTCCCATGTCGCCTGAATATCTATAATAAAGATGACACTGTGTCCTATAGACCACGCCGACCGAGGCGTCTCCGGCACCCGTATAAGTCGTAGCATTTTTGGCTTTGTGAGCGATTCTGCTTGTGATGATAGATAAGGCACGCGTTGTCAAGGTAGTGTGCGTATCGGGAATTTATAATAAGAGAGAATAATAATAGATGCAATGCAGGAGCAAATCTGGTGAGTTAGAGACAGAGAGACTCAGCGTCCTTGATGCGTTCGGCTGGGTGTCCTGCTTCATCCTTCTGCGGCCTCCTGCTCTCGCTCGACCAGGTCTCTCTATGTGTACAGGCTGTTTTTTAGTGTCTGATGTTCGTGTGGTGTGGCCTGTTAGTAATCTCGCAACACTCAGGTATTTCGAGTTTGGGGCCTCCTATGTGGCTCGCGGACGACGCGTTTAGAGATGGGGGCTTGCTCTGGGGTAGCTCGCGACGCTCTGTGATGTGTGTATGATGCTACTACTTCTTGTATCTCTTAACCTCGCTCCTTGTTGTTCTTAGCCTTACAATTACCAAGTGATAGTTGTAAAGAGCTATAGAGTATAAGTGACGAGTAGGTGCCTGGCTCCTCACTTCCAAGCGTGCCAGGGGCCGAAAGACCATCGGCCTACATCTTCCGCACAATGGTTTGTCGGACAGGCGCCGAGTTATATTAACTGTAGTGGTCCTACGGCTCGAGATACTACGAGTCTACACACCCTCATTTTACAACAAATTTTACTGAAGAATAGCCTTTGCTAAGAAGAGGTACCAAAATCGTAAGTGCGTGGCTGGACATGCCCAGTACACGCAGAGTCAAATCATTGTGTGATGCTCTTGTTTCTTTGCCTGCATTGCACCTAGCTCGAAGTTTGAAGCATTGCAGCCACTACTCTAACTGCTTCATTAAATTTAGAAATAACATTTCACGCTTCCTCCCTCTGTGAGGCTCGTTCCTGGACGTATACATTGCACATATAAACGGCTCACTCGAGTAACAAACTTAACACACACAAACATTTAGTCTCTCGGCAGCCCTCGTGTTCGCTCGCAGGTGAACTGAGCCAGTGTTAGTACCATTTCACCTAACGCACATCCAGAGAGCAATACATCGGCAACAGCTTGCATCATATCTCTATATACTCATATGTCTATCAGCATGACTGTCCCAGTACGCCTCACATGAGCCTCAGAGATCTTTTGGTACCCGTTGTGCGCGCGATGACGCGGCACCGGCACCAGGGTGACACATATCACTCCTAGCTTTCTCTCGGCATCGTGAACCGGCCGGGCAGGTTATCTAGTGGGGGGCGCCCTTCGACACGACTCTCAAACGACGCTGTTCCTCCCTGCTTATCCCTGCCCTCCGGTCTCCTCTCGTCGCACCAGGCGAGGGTCACGCTCGCATGCGATGACTAGCTCCATGGGTTATCCCGCGTGGGAATGCTCTCTCTGCCGCCCTTCAGTAGTCTTCTCCACTCTCGTACTCCCCGCCTTCTACCGTGCCCGCCGCTTGGGCGCAAGGGAGGGTAAGCTAGACTCGGATTCTCGCTGTTGCGGCGACGAGCGCGGGGTTGCATGCGGAGTTAAGCGCCGGTGCCTGGCAAGCGGGGGGCGAAGGCAGGCGCCGGCGTTTAGTGCTCAATGTGTCACGAAGCTCCGCGAGAGGCCGAGATTCCTCAGCATCCGCTAGCGTGTCAGAGGCTGCGAACATGGATCATGGTCTGTATACTCTGCACGGAGGTGACGTAGTAGTGCTGTGCATCCTCGAGATCCTCGTGATTTAGTCTCGCGGTGTTCTGCCTCGAACTGCGATGGTCGTGTATATGTCAGCATGCATCCTGACTCACCTAGCTGATCTGAACGTGAGCCATGAGCGTGCGTTGTGGGCACACGCGGGCGGCGGGGCGGGAGCTCGGGACACAGAGGGCCACAGACCCATAGTGGGGTCCGTCTGCATATCGCCTTATCGGGCATCCGCTGGGCTATAGACTGTGCGGTAGTGTGCTTTCCAGTCTCTAGTCATGACTCAGCATTGACCCAGAGCCTCGGCAAAGGCTTCTAGACTTAGAACGGCCATGAGTCGCCTGGATCACGGTTATCCTACAGCCCTCAAGTGGTCTACTCTCCTCTCATGCAAGTCCCATTGACAGCACTGGAAATTGGTGTGCTGACTCTCATTACGATACCGAGCTGACGTGACGAATGGCTCTGAGGAGAAGTCCTCGGGAGGACTTCCTAATGTGGGGAGTTTGTGGTAGGGCAAAGTCCCTTTCCTCGGGCAAGGCTCTGGCAAGGTCCGGGGTGTGAGGAACCCGGGCCCTGAGGCTGTGTGTCCTGGAGCATGATTGAAGGGGAGGGGCGGCGAAATGGGTGTGTGCGCAACCACGGGGGTATGTGCATGTGTGTGGGAGTGCACATGGGTGGAGATGCACACTGTCTTTGCGTGTGTGCACACGTGTACAGATGTCAGAGCTACTGTGGCTGAGGGATCAGAGGCTGGGCTCGTTCAAGTGAACAGAAGGTCTGGGAGGAGAACTGCGTGCAGGTTTGGATTCTGGAGTAAAGGACCTGGGTATGTGTGGCTGGAGATTTTCATTGCAGGTGTGCATGGGGTGTGGGTGCCATTGTGTGTGACAGGATGGGAGGTGAGTGTCTGTGACCCTGATGTGTGTGAGAAGGGTCTTCTTGCTCTTTATGTAGGTCATTGGCCTCCGGCAGATAACTTGTCTAGAGAATGGGTGTTTGTCCCTGTATGGATGCTTATAGTCCCGCTGGTGGCCAGGGTTACTTAATGGTGTCATGCAGGCCATGGCCACCCCCATGGCGCTAGCGGCCCCTTCTGGGCACTCGACTTGGTGCTCTCACGCACAATTTAACTATGCAGCGGGGTGGGTAGGAAGGAGGTCAGGAGCCCAGGCTATATGAAATATATGACAATTCTGGAGGGGCTGGGCCGGCACCCCTGGGACCTTCGTCCATGTGGCTTGGGAGCCCACGGTTCCCAGGCTCTGGCTCCCCACTGACACCTCCCAGCCGCAGTGGGCTACCCCCACCCCCGCCCCAGGAATGTTCTTCTCCACTCCGGCCCTCCCCACAAGGGCAGGCCCCTGGGGGATGCTACGGCCCCGCCTCCCACTCGCGGGGAGCCCAGGAGGGGGCGATGTGGGCAGGACGCCTGGGTTCTCTCCTCCCTCCTCCCATCCCAGGGAGAAATTCCTCCGAGGTCCCCTCAGGCACTGGGTTCCCAAAATAACCCTGCGGGGGAAGGGAGGCTGTTAAGGGAGGGGAAGCAGGAGGAGCGCAGAACCGAGCTGCGGGGTGCTGCAGGTGCCTGTGGGGAGCAAGCGCTAGGAAAGGAGGGCCCGCCAGGAAGCTTAGGGCACCATCTAACCCCTGGGCTCCTGGCTCGTCCCTTATTCTGGTAGAGCCCTTCTACCTTCCCGCGACTCCGCGGGTGGGCCGGAAGCCTCTCGGCTAGTTCATTTCCCAACTAGCGGGTTGCACCATCCCGGGGCAGGACCGTTTAACCCCGGGAGTGGCAGCAGCAGGCAACTCCGCCCCTGCCCAGCAGGGGGCGTGCCTGCTCCGCCCCGTTCCTATGCGCCCCGCGCTCCCTCGGTGCCTCCGCTGACTCCCACTCTGCTTCTCCCAGGACAAGGGTAGGGTTCGAGCCCCGTGGGAGGCTTTCGGACCGTAGCTCGGGCCCAGCCCACCGGCACCGGCGGCCATGGCGAGCACTCTGGACTTGGACAAGGGTTGCACGGTAGAGGAGCTGCTCAGAGGCTGCATCGAAGCCTTTGGTGAGTTGCCTGCAGCACGAGGGGGCACACCAAGCCTGAAGCAGACCCTGGCCAGGACCTACCCAGGCTCCCATCCTGCAGTCCACTTAACGAAAGTCGCTCTTCTTTGCAGAGAAGTGCCCAAATAGACCCTTTATCCACACGGCAGGGAATTGGGGGGCCGGGGAGGTCCCAACTCTGATCCGGGAGGGGCATTATCTGTCTCCCTGGGGGATCCGGAGGAACTCTCTATCTCTAGCCTGGGAACTGTTTCCGGCAGATGGGGGTTGGTTTATCTGGTGAAGGGGTGCCCCCTCCCCCAGCACTCAGGAAATGACCTCTGGATTCTTGACCCTGGGGAACCCAGGCTCCTTCCGCCCCAGCTGGTTCCCCTCTGGACTATGGGCTTGCTCCAAGCTCCCCTCCTCCAGCTCCTGGATCCTATGGTACCCCTTGCCCACCCGAACTTCTTTCTGAACTTTGACCTCCTGGCTTTGGAGTGCTGGGGAAAACAGTAGGTGGGCGGGGTCAGGAGTGCAGACCCGGGGACCTGACCCCAGCCTGCAGACCAGGCTGCAGACTAGGCTTTGGTATCTGAGCCTCCCGACCAAGGGTCAGCCGTCTTCGCTTTGACTTTTGGAGCAGATGACTCCGGAAAGGTGCGAGATCCGCAGCTAGTGCGCATGTTTCTCATGATGCACCCCTGGTACATACCTTCCTCTCAGCTGGCCGGGAAACTGCTCCACTTATATCCTTGGCGGGAATGGCTGAGGCCCGGTTGTTGGTCCCGAGTCCATCCTGCTTGGTTTGCTCAGGGCCTTACATCCTGGAGTGCAGGCCTTCCCTGTATCCCACAATTCAGACACCGTCCTGCCGTCCCCTAGGACCTAGGCTTTGTCCTGTACCTAGCTGAGGACCCGGTCTCTTCTGTAACCTAGGCCTTGCCCTCGCCCTCCCCTAAGGTCTTGGATCTGTCCCTGCTCTGTCCAGGGACCTCTTCTTGCCCTTCTCCGAGGCCAGGTCCTCCTCTCCACCTATGGTGGAGTCCAACCCTCTACCTCCATCTGTGGCTGCTCCTGCAGTGTTCGTCCCCCCTTCCCCAGTCCTCCTGGAACCCAGGCTTTGCCTAGAGTCCCACCCCTGGGTTCTCAGGTCCCACCCTCTGCTCCCCAGTCCTCCTGGAACCCAGGCTTTGCCTAGAGCCCCACCCTCTGCTCCTGTTTCTAGCCTTAGGTTTCATGCTGTTGTCCTTAACTCTCCCTTACCTATCAGCAATCCCGGAAGGACAACTCCAATTCTCTACAGGTGAAAACGTGTCACCTGGTCAGGTGAGTCTGGGTCCTGGCCCCTCCTCTTGCTGCCTTTCTCAAGCTTCAGGTGGGCTGCAGGAGTGGACAGCGTCCAGGGAATCGACCACGTGGGTTTGCCAGTGGGTGCTGTCCAGGTGTGCTGCTGGCCTCGTTAGTTTCTGCTGCTGTGTGTTGGGGTTGGGGGATGGAGAAAGAAAGAAAGCACCGGAGGACAGGGTGGGTGGGGTGGGTGGGTGTTCTGACAGAACAATCTTTGAGACATTTTACCTCACTCTTTGGGGGGTGAGTACAGTCTTTTTGTTTTGTTTTGTTTTTTGAGACAGGGTTTCTCTGTGTAGTTTTGGTGCCTGTCCTGGATCTCGCTCTGTAGACCAGGCTGGCCTCGAACTCACAGAGATCCGCCCACCTCTGCCTCCCCGAGTGCTGGAATTAAAGGCGTGAATACAGTCTTCACAGTTGCTTCCCTTGCCCACTTGGGGATGGGGAGGGAGGGAGGGAGGGCGGGCTGCCTTCGGTGACTTGACTCTGCCTGCCCCTCCGCCAGGTACTGGATCTCAGCATTCCCTGCAGAGTTTGACTTGAACCCAGAGCTGGCTGAGCAGATCAAAGAGCTGAAGGCCCTGCTAGACCAAGAAGGGAGCCGAAGGCACAGCAGCCTCATCGACATCGAGAGCGTGTGCGTGGGGGGAGCTCAGGGGGCACTAAGCTTCCTACACCATCTGTGCTTAATAAATGTCTGTTCAATTGAATGAGTGAGGGTCATGTCACTCTCTTGCTTGAAAACCTTCCATGACTCCCTGTCACCTTCAAGACACCTCCAGCTATTAAGGCCTTTCGTGGTGTCAGGCTAGCCTGACGTTCCTGCCCTGTCTCCCACGGCCTGCCCTGCATCCCACACACTTCATACTGCGGCTGTTTGGGTCCACGTGCCATTGTCTGTGTCCCGCATCCTTCTTCTCCATGGTACTCGCTCTTGTTGCCCTGTCTCCTCCATTGTCACCAGACTCAGCACGAGTGTGACGTCCCTGCCTGGTGAGGGTGTGCTACTCCTCCGGGGCAGAATTGGCCACTCTCTCCTGTTTTCCCGAGATGCTTTGTGCAGACGGCTGCCCAGAGCACTGGGAACATGTGTCCCACTGTTTGGTGATGGCGTGTTTCTGTGTCTGTCTCCCCCAGTAGATTGTGAGCTCCTCGAGGGCAGGAACCGTGTCTTGTTCGTCTCTGTACCCCAGCACCTAGCACAGAGTACGTTGTCCATCGGTGTGCTGAGCGCGTGGCGGAGGGGGCGTGCGGAGGAGTTGCTGGGACTTGGGGATGTTAGTGCTTAGGACGGTGGCTCCTGCTGTTCAGGTCCAAAGTCAGTTTGAGTGGCATGTCTGAGTGTGTGTGGGGTCACAGGAGGCAGGGGACATCTCCAGGACATCCAGGGCTCACTACCCCTGCTCCCCCAGCCCCACCTACAAGTGGAAGCGGCAGGTGACCCAGCGGAACCCCGTGGAACAGAAAAAGCGCAAGATGTCCCTGCTGTTTGACCACTTGGAGCCCCTGGAGCTGGCAGAGCATCTCACCTACTTGGAGTACCGCTCCTTCTGCAAGATCCTGGTGTGGCCTGAAGGCTTGTGGTTGGGGTGCAGTGTGGGTTGAGAAGGGGGTTCCAGAAAGGACTAAGACCCGGGGGTAGGCTGGCTCCCAAGGATGGTTGGGTGGTTCCATTAAATGGCGGGGAGGGTGAGCGATGGGAGAGGCCAGCAGGGCACTCAGGCCAAGCCTACCTGCCTGCAGTTCCAGGACTATCACAGCTTTGTGACTCACGGCTGCACCGTAGACAACCCCGTCCTGGAGCGGTTCATCTCCCTCTTCAACAGCGTCTCACAGTGGGTCCAGCTCATGATCCTCAGCAAGCCCACAGCCACACAGCGGGCACTGGTCATCACACACTTCGTGCATGTGGCAGAGGTGCCCACTTTCCCTGCGTGCCCAGCCTCCTTGTGGCCCATCAAGCCCCCCCCCTTCTCTCCAGAAGGGTGGCCGGGGTGACACGCTGCCTCCCCCTCTCTCTTTGCCTCCCAGAAACTGCTGCAGCTGCAGAACTTCAACACACTGATGGCTGTTGTTGGAGGCCTGAGCCACAGCTCCATCTCACGCCTCAAGGAGACCCACAGCCACGTCAGCCCTGAGACCATCAAGGTACCTGGCTTGGGAGGGGCCTAGGCTTCTCAGTTGCAGCCTTCCCAGTGCAGTGCTGGGGCCTGGGCATGACAGTTCTTGTCTGACAGTTGAGGAAACTGAGGCTTGGAGGAGGGAGTAAGAGCTCTGAGCTGGCTGGGCGGTGGTGGCGCACGCCTTTAATCTCAGCACTCTGGAGGCAGAGGCAGGCGGATCTCTGTGAGTTCGAGGCCAGCCTGCTGCTCTACGGTGCAAGATCCAGGACAGGCTCCAAAGCTAATTTTTTTAAAAAATTTTATGTGCGTTTATATGTGCATGTATAGCCAGGACAGGCTCCAAAGCTAATTTTTTTTTTAATTTTATGTGTTTATATGTGCATGTATAGCCAGGACAGGCTCCAAGTGTTTTTTATGTGCGTTTATATTGCATGTATAGCCAGGACAGGCTCCGAAGCTAATTTTTTTTTTAATTTTATGTGCGTTTATATGTGCATGTATAGCCAGGACAGGCTCCGAAGCTAATTTTTTTTTAATTTTATGTGCGTTTATATGTGCATGTATAGCGTAGGTGCATGCAGGAGAACAAAGGTCACCTTGATTTTCTTCTTCCTCTGTCACTCCCTTCATTTGGACTTTTTGAAGTTCTTAGTAATTTGTTTTATTGAGTGTGTGTGTGTATGCCACATATATTCGTGTGCCCATGGAGACCAGATGGGTCTTTGGGAGCTGTAGGCATGTGAGCTTCCTGACACGGATCCTGAAAACAGAACCAGACGCTCAGGAGGTGCTCTCAGCCGCTTCTCCAGCCCCATCTGATCTTGCGATAGGGTCTTTTACTGGACGAGAACTCACTCACTGGCCAACGAGCTCCAAAATGTCTCTCTCCACCCACTGAGTGCCCTGGTTACAGACAGGTATACAACTATGCCTGGCTTTTATGTGGGTGCCAGGGACCCACACTTGGGTCCTCATGCTTACATGGTAGACACTTTACTGATGAGCCACTTCCCCAGTGGCTACATCATGAGACCCTGTCTCAGAAAAAAAAATAATAATAAAAGGGGAAAGCCGCTATATAGTTTAAAAAGTAGAACACTGAGGTCTGGAGAGATGGCCCAGTGGTTAATAGCATTTGTTGCTCTTGCAGAGGACCCAGGTTCAGTGCCTAGCACCTACAAATTGGCTCAGGGTACCAGGCACGCACACAGTACACACACATACATGCAGGCAGAACATCCCACATGCATAGGATACAATTTATTTATCTATCTATTTTTTTTTGTGGGTTTTCTAAGACAGAATTTCTCTGCATAGCCTTGGCTATCCTGGAACTCACTCTGTAGACCAGGCTATCCTTGAACTCAGAGATCCACCTGCCTCTGCCTCCTAAGTGCTGGGACTAAAGGTGTGCGCCACCACTGCCTGGCAATACATCTTAAAAAAAAAAAAAGACTGTTGCTGGAGTGTGCTCAGGGGTAGTGTGCACTTGAAGACCCTGGGCTCTGACCAAGCACCAAGTCCAAACCAACAGAGCCCAGAAAACATTGTTGCTCCTTAAAAGATGATAAGGTAACCCCTGCACAAGCAGCAGGGGGCAGGGTCAGGACCTCCATGATGAAGGCTTTCCTTTCTTTAGTTTAACTGTGTGTGCATCCCAGAACAAAATGTTAGGCTTTTTGTTGCCTGTTTCCAACTTCTTCTGAGTAGACGCACACCCGATGTTATGTCTCAGATCCTTTCATTCTGCCCAGATGGGCGTGGCTTGCCATCTTGTGGTGTGGGGCAATTGCTCTTTTTTGTTGTCTCATGTTATTGTAAATCTGTCCTAATTTAGCATTTGATGTATTGTTGAACATTTGAGAGTTTTCATTATTATTATTATTATTATTATTATTATTATTATTATTATTATTATTATTTGGTTTTTCAAGACAGGGTTTCTCTGTGTAGTTTTGGTGCCTGTCCTGGATCTCGTTCTGTAGACCAGGCTGGCCTCGAACTCACAGAGATCCACCTGGCTCTCAACCATCTTGTCAGCCTTCTTTCTCTTTTTTCTCCTCTGTCTCTCCCTCTTTTTATTTCTTTCTTTGATTCAGGGTCTCACTGTGTAGCTCTGGCTATACTGGAATTCCCTATGGTAGACCAGGCTGGCCTTGAACCCACAGAGATATGCCTGCCTCTGCCTTTCCAGTGCACTTTCAGGCTGTTTTCGAGATTGGGTCTCATATATCCCAGGCTGTCCTTGAACTTGCTGTGTGACCAAGGATGATGCTCTCAGCAGAGACATACACCGCCACACCTGGTTATGTGGTGTTAGGGATCAAACCCAGGGCCTTATGCACAATAGGCAAGCACTATACCAATTGAACTGCATCTCCATCTCAAGCTTTTCTTTGAAGGACCCTACCACCACACCACTTTTTTCCCTGGAGACAGGGTTTCTCTGTGTAGCCCTGGCTGTCCTGGAACTAGCTCTGCAGATCAGGGTGGCCTTGAACTCAAAGCCTTTTAAAGATTTATTTATTATGTATACAGTGTTCTGTCTGTCTGTATGCTGCCAGAAGGGGGCACCAGACTTCATTGCAGATGGTTGCGAGCCACCATGTGGTTGCTGGGAATTGAACTCAGGACCTCAGGAAGAGCAGCCTGTCCTTTTAACCTCTGAGCCATCTCTCCAGCCACTTTTCGAGACAAGGTTTTGTTGTATAATCCTGGCTAGCTTGGAACTCATGTAGATGGGACTGGTTTTGAATTTATAAATTCAGGCCCACAGTGATTCTCCTGCATCTGCCTCCCCACTGCTGGGATTCCGGCCTTATGTGACCATGCTCAGTATAAGTTTTTTCCACTATTTACCATCACCAAACACCGTGTGTAATAACATCCTTCTTGGTCAATAGGCCTGTGTTTAAATGTTGATAACCTGTACTCAGCCCTGGTGTAGATGATGTATGGTAGCTCATAGTTGTTCCCTTGGACTCATAACCTATGAGTTCTGACCCCTGGAGTGTGAGAGAGCCGTATTGGAAGCTAATAAGGGAGGATTTGACTTTTTTGCCTATCCTTGACCTTGCTCCCCATCCATTCCCACAGTTCTAGGGCTGAGGTGGGAGGAGAGCTGAGGTGTATGTGAGTGACACTCTGACTTTTTCCCCCAGCTCTGGGAAGGTCTGACAGAATTAGTGACAGCCACTGGCAACTACAGCAACTACCGGCGCAGGCTGGCAGCCTGCGTGGGCTTCCGCTTCCCTATCCTGGGTGTGCACCTCAAGGATCTGGTGGCCCTGCAGCTGGCGCTGCCTGACTGGCTGGACCCGGGTCGGACCAGGCTCAATGGAGCCAAGATGAGGCAGCTTTTTAGCATTCTGGAGGAGTTGGCCATGGTGACCAGCCTGCGACCTCCAGTGCAAGCCAACCCTGACCTGCTGAGTCTGCTCACGGTGAGGGGCTGGGCACAGTGTCTACATATGCATTTGCTATGGCTGTGGGCATGTTGGGTTCTGAACAAGGGGCGGAGGTTTAGCCTGGTCTCTGAGGTTTGCACTGAACCCTGAGGTGGTTCCAAGGCTGGGCTGAGACACAGGTCTGTGGTCTGATCCCAAGGCTGCTGTGTGGACCATGGGCTGGGTCTGAGGCTGGGCATGAGTCCCTTGGTCCTAAGTTGAGATCCTGGCAGTGGATAGGACTAAGCTGTGGATTTGGTGGATGACATGAGTGATTTCTAATGTGGTCCTGGCTCCTGAGTGAAGTTTCTTTTAGTATTTATTAATTTAGCTTTTGGAGACAGGATCTCACTCTGTAAGCCAAGCTGACACAAACTTACTAAGTAGCCTCGGCTAGCTTTAAACTCGTGGTGGTCTCTTCGCCTGAGCCTGCAGAGTGCTTGGGTCGCAGGGACCGTTCCCAGCTTTGGGCAAAGGTTCTGACTCCATGTCTTGGCTGATATTTTGCCAGTGTGTTGTTTTTCAAGTTTGCTCAGCCGGGCAGTGGTGGCGCATGCCTTTAATCCCAGCACTCGGGAGGCAGAGGCCAGCCTGGTCTACAGAGCGAGATCCAGGAAAGGCACAAAGCTACACAGAGAAACCCTGTCTAGAAAAACCAAAAAATAAATAAATAAATAAATAAATAAATAAATAAATAAATAATAAAGTTTGCTCTGTGGGCCGGCTGGCATGGGAGTGGTTGGGGTGTTTTCTAAGGTGGCCTTTGTCCTGAGTCTAGCTTTCCCATCAGGCTCTGGGCAGACTGGTAGTCCTATGGCTCTGGGGGTTTGTAGCTCCCACGTGAGAGGGGAGCAGGAACCTGAGGGTATTACTAGACCTATGTGTCCTAGGTGTCCCTGGATCAGTACCAGACAGAGGATGAGCTGTATCAGCTCTCCCTGCAGCGTGAACCACGCTCCAAGTCATCGGTAAGGGGGCCCCTCACCCCTCACTTTGCACTTGAGGATCCTGCGCTCACGGGGGGGGGGGGAGAATTACAAGGACAGAAAGACCGTTTCCCATCCGCTACACCCACCTACTTGCTTGACAGTGGAATCCTGGGGCTGGGGGTGGGGTTGGCTTTGGGCAGGCACTTTCTATTTATTGGAGCCTTAGGTTCATTCCCACTCCGGGCCTGGCTCAGACCTGACCGTTCCCACAGCCAACCAGCCCCACCAGCTGCACCCCGCCTCCCCGACCTCCTGTGCTGGAAGAGTGGACCTCAGTTGCCAAGCCTAAGCTGGACCAGGCCTTGGTGGCAGAGCACATAGAGAAGATGGTAGAGGTGAGCGCTCTGGAGGGTGAGGGAATCTGCTGGAAGCAGGGGTCTGGAAGCAGGGTTCCGTGAAGCTAGTTTCTCCAGAGCCTTGTCCTGGGAGCCACTGCTGTATCTGAAGGCCCGTGCTCTGACCATTCCCCAGGAGGCACAGAGCACAGCACGCTAGCTGCATTATGGGCTGGTGAGAGGCAGGCCTGAAAGGACATGGGGAGACATATCTGATGCTCTGCATCATATAGACTGGGCTCAGACGGTCCTTTTAATTCTCCCTTCTCCTGGCCTTGTTAATTCTCTCTTCTCCTGGCCTTGTATGTTCCTCTGTAGTCTGTGTTCCGGAACTTCGACGTCGATGGGGATGGTCACATCTCCCAGGAGGAGTTCCAGATCATCCGGGGCAACTTTCCTTATCTCAGCGCCTTTGGGGACCTGGATCAGAACCAGTGAGGAGGACTAGGGCCTGGGGGGTGGGGTAGAGGGAAGGCATCAACCCACTTCCCCTTGGGCTCCACTTCTTGAGTGTGCAGAGAGCAAGGCCTTGCCTGGGAAGCTGCCCGTGCGCTTGGGGTGGGAGGAAGCTGCCGGCCATAGAGGGATAGCGTTACCTTGCTAGTCTGGACAGATGGGGAACCCCACCTGAGCCTTGCAAAGAACACTATTTTATTTGTGGAGCTCACAGCTGCCGAGAGTGTGGGGAAGCTGAGCCCCTGGGTAGCTGGCTTTAATGAACAGTAAAGAAAGGCCGTAATTAGCAGCACCCACTTGCTTATCCACAATTCATATGCTGACAATTTGGAAAAACATCTGGTTCTCTGAAGCAGGTTAAATGTGCCCTCCGTAACCATGTTTATGCCCCATTTTTGCTGAGATGACAAAAACCCAGTCAGAATTTACAGTCCATCCCAGGTTGATTTATTTTTAAATGTGACCTGTATTTCAAAAATATGTGGTTTGGGGGCTGGGAATGTGTCTCAGTTGGTAGAGTGTCTGCCCAGCATGCAGTAAACCCTGGTTTCATCTTTACTGCTGTGTAACGGGGCATGGTGACAGTCTCCTGGAATCCCAGCATTTGGGAGGTGGAAGCAGGAGAGGCCAAAGCTCTAAGTCATCTTCAACTACATAGCAAATTTGAAGCTAGCCTGGGCTACATGAGGCTCTGTCTGAAAAGAAAAGTTTATTATTGTTCCCACATTGCAAAAATTTATGGTAAGAACAGAATCCAGGTAGTCAATTCCCAGTGAACAAAGTGTTTAAAGTAAGTGCATGTTAAAAAACAAAAACAAAAACAAAAAAAACAGGGCCTTTAATCCCAGCATTGGTGGAGGAGGGTCAGAGGCAGGAGGGTCTCCGGGAATTCGAGGACAACCTGTTCTACACAGAGGAAAAAAAAAAAAAAGTAAACTAATGTTCCAGTCCTCATTATGTAGCCCAGGCTAGCTTGAACTCATTATCTAGCTCAGGCTGGCCTCAAACTCAGAGCGATCCTTCTTTATTTTTCCTAGTGCTGGGATCACAGGTGTGTGCCACCCTGCCTGGCTGCTTCTATCCTTTTTGGCACGCATGTAAAATAGATGCAGATTTTGGTCTGAAGTGTATTTCATGGACAAACAGGATTCACGTGTTTATCTATTCCCAGTCATGGCCAGATTGCAACAGAAGCATCCAGTTTCATGTTTTCTCCCTGGGCTGGTGGGTGGGTTTGTTTGTTTGTTTGTTTGTTTGTTTGTTTGTTTTTCTGGGCTCTTAACTCTAAAGCCTGCAGCTTCATGGAGCCTCAGCCCTAAGACTCAACCTTTTATAAGCTCAGACAGCTAACTGGCCACCAAACCTCATTATTTGGCTCATAAAGAGAGAAGAGGCTATTTACCTGGGATGGAGGTCAGTGGCAGCTCCTGAGCTTAGCATGCTCAAGGCCCTGGGTCTCATCTCCAGCTCCCTTAGAATTCAGAAGATCAGTCCCAGCTCACTGCTTCTTTTGAGTTCGTTATCCCTGCCCCTTATACTTTTTTTTTTTTTTTAAAGTTGTTTAAGACAAGGTTGCTATGTATCCCAGGCCAGTCTTGAACTGACTCTGTAGTAAGGCCTGGTGTTGAACTTGTGACTCTCCTGCCTTGGCCTCCCCAGGACTCCTCTGATGAGAGGAATTGTGTGTAACCACCATGTCTGGCTTCTGAAGCTCTCTATTTCTGGAACTTGAAGATTTCTATCTCTTATTGCAAAATCATCTATGCATTTAAAAAAACTGTTGATTACTTTTGTTATTATTTCACTTATTTATTTACTTCCTTTTTTTTGGAGACAGGGTCTCACTCTAGCTTAGGCTGGCTGGGAACGTATTATGTAGCCCAGCTGGCCACACAATCTTGGCCTCCAGAGTGCTGGAATTCCAGGGGTGAGCCACCCCGGCCCACATTTTAGTTCTTTTCTGTGCTGAGTATTGAACCCAGGGCCTTATGCATACCAGGCAGGCACTTGAGCCCTGAGCCACATCCCAGGCTTGTTTTTATCTTTGCTCTCTGCACTATCACACACATCTTTGCACATGGATTCATGTAAGGGTGCATCATTTTATTTATTTATTTATTTATTTATTTATTTATTTATTTATTTATTTATTTTGGGGTTCTGGATATTGAACTGGGGCTTCATGTTCCAGGCAAGCACTCTGCTGCTGGGCTGTGGTGTCCATTCTTTAGAGGACTGCACTGTGTGGCCGGCCACCCCTTCACCTGTGCCTCTTCCAACTGATACGAATGTAGATGGTCCAGAGCTGCTCTGTAATGATCTGTCTGTCCCGCTTCTGGGAAAGTCTTGGTGTCCACTTTCTTGGGCCAGTGTTTCTGGAGGAGAGATTCCTAGAAGTGGGCTCACTGGATCCAAAGCAATGTACATTCTGAGTTAGGAGAGAGAGCTTGCCAACTGACCTCAGACAAGGTTGCACCCTGTCAGCCGTGCCCAAGTGTGCCTGGTTCCACTTCCTTGACAAGAGTGGAGGCTATAATAAGCCCAATGGTTTTGCCAGTTGAGTTGGAAAATGGTGTCTTTGTTAATTTGCATTTCTCCAACCCAACGAGGACTGTCTATTCATATGTTTATTGGCCACTTTTATATTTCTTCTGTTAATTGTTCATATTCTTTGTCATCCTGCTGGGTTTGTGCATCTTCCCGTTGATTTCTAGAATCTGTACTAATGGATATTAACCCCTTGCTGTTGAGTTTGCAAATATTTTCTTATTGTCTGTCACTGATGTTGTCTTTTTCCATATAAAATTTTTTTTAAAGCTTTGTGTGTTTGATATGTCAACCTTTTCTTTGATGGCATTTTGGATTTGTATGATGTGTAGACAGGCCCTCTGCTCAAGGTCACAAAACAATTCTCAAATCTTACTTTCATGATTTTATGTATTCATCTGTGTCTCATGCAAGGAGAGTGTGGTTTTCATGTAGTTTACATATGTCATATAAAGTCTATAAAGTCTATCTATCTATCTATGTATCTATGTATCTATCTATCTATCTATCTATTGTTTTTTAAGACAAAGTTTCTCTGTGTAGCTCTGGCTGTCCTGGAACTTGCTCTGTAGACCAGGTTGGCCTCATATTTACAGAGATCCGCCTGTCTCTGCCTCCTGAGTACTGGGATTAAAGGGCTGTGCCACCACTGCCTAGCTAAAGTCTATATTTTATTTTGTTTATTTTTTAAATAAATCACCAGTTGCCCCATTGAGATGAAAGTTCTTTTATCATCATATCATAGAACATTAAGTTTCAAATAAGGGCCAGCAGTAGAAGTGACAGCCACCAAGAAGTGACCAAGGAGTGGGATGGGGTGGCACATGCCTGTAATTCTAGCTTCTGAGAGACTGAGGCAGGAGGATGAGGAGTTCAAGGCCAGACGGGGCTATAATAGCAAGTTTGAGGTCAGCTTCAGCTACAAGAGACCGGAATGGCTTTTTTTTTTTTTTTTTTTAATCCTAGCACTTGGGAGACAGGCAGGCAGATCTCTGTAAGTTCTGACCCAGCCTGGTCTACATAGTAAATTCCAGACCAGCTAGGGCTATGTAATGAGAGCCTGTCTCAAAAAGACAAACAAAAAGCTGCGGGGAGGGGGATATCTCAGATTAAAATGTAAAAAATAGAAAAAAAGAGAAATGACTGAGGACCCACCGGCCACTTGGACATCTGTATGCATTTTCTCCTTTGACTCTCAACAATACATGGGACACAGTAAGTAGGGTTACGCCCATACGGAGATGAGGAAATTCTAGCACAAGGAGATTAGCCAGCCCGAGGTCACAGGGCCGAGAAGTAGAGCTGAGGTTGTTTTTATGGGGGACCGGGTGTTTGAAATGGAATTTCTCTGTGTAGCTCTGGCTATCCTGGAACTCACTATGCAGACTTGGCTGGCCTTGAACTCTCATCAAAGGCATGAACCACTATGCCCAGCTAGAGCTGGGATCTGAACTGAGATCTATGCCTAGAACACACTGGAGCCTAAAATACATTTCTAGATGAAAAGGGGCCCTTGGGAAGCGGGGGTCTGGAGGAAACACTGGATCACAGGCGCAGCTGCTGGCATGCCCTTCAGAGTCCCCAGTTCTCAGGTCCCCTGCAGGTGTAGAGGTGTAGCGCAGAGCACACTGCGGGAACTGGGAACGGAGACGCCCAGCTTCTTTAGCTGACACCCCCTGCGAGATCCCCATTGTCCTGAGGAGGAAACCCTAGGGAAATGACTTGGCCAAGCCCACACTAGTTCGTGGTAGATGCTAAGTGCCCTCTTGTTTCTTGCACGGACCTTTTTCTCCTCCCGTGGGGTTGGGGAGGTCCACCCTGGCCCTAGGACTCGAGCTGAGATGTCCCCATGCCCACCAGGGATGGTTGCATCAGCCGGGAGGAGATGATCTCCTACTTCCTGCGCTCTAGCTCGGTGCTGGGCGGCCGCATGGGCTTCGTACACAACTTCCAGGAGAGCAACTCGCTACGCCCGGTTGCCTGTCGCCACTGCAAAGCTCTGGTGAGCGCCCGCTGCCCAGACTTACAGCGCTATCCATCTACCCTTCCAGCCCTAGCCTGCGGGCCCACACCCCGCTCTTCTGCTGGCCTCTCCTCTGCCAGAGCGCTAGCCAACCTGCAAAAACACCTTGGTTCCCAGACCCCGGTCCCTGTTCTCCAGATCTATAAAACCTTAAGCCCCCAGCATGGTCCCCTCCTTTATTGCAGATCCTGGGCATCTACAAGCAGGGCCTCAAATGCAGAGGTAAGATAAAAATCGAACAAATGGCTTCTCTGCTGGACCAAGGTTTGGGTGGGAGAGTTCCTGTTGGCGTAGGGATTTTTATTTTGATGAGGACAATTTCCAGCAAGGGAAGTACATTGTAGCCAGAGAGGCACCTGACTGACAGGAGGGGCTTGTCTTTTAAAAGACTGTGGAGGGGCAAACTGCCTAGGAAAGGGTACTTTGGAGAGGGCATAGAATAGGCTTGTAGTTTGATGAGGTGATTTCTCAGGAGCAAAGAACCCTGGGAGAAGCACAGGCCTGAGGGACGGGATGGAGCGTTTTCTGACCCGTCCCGTTTTCTGACCCGTGGCCCTCCTTGAGTTTCCCTTCTTCCCTCGCTCAGCTTGTGGTGTGAACTGCCACAAACAGTGCAAAGACCGCCTGTCCGTGGAGTGTCGCCGCAGGGCCCAGAGTGTGAGCCTGGAGGGCTCTGCACCCTCTCCCTCACCCACACATACCCACCATCGGGCCTTCAGCTTCTCCCTGCCTCGCCCAGGCAGGCGCAGCTCCCGGCCCCCAGGTAAGAGGGTCCCCAGGAATCAGTGTCATTGTGGCTTATAAACTTATCCAGGATGCTGGCTGGTTCAGACTTCATGATTCTTTTATTCATGTATGTATGTATGTATGTATGTATGTATGTATGTATGTATGATTTTATTTATGTATGTATGTATGTTTTTTGAGGCAGAGTTTCTCTGTGTAGTTTTGGTGCCTGTCCTGGATCTCGCTCTGTAGACCAGGCTGGCCTTGAACTCACAGAAATCCACCTTTCTCTGCCTCCCAAGTGCTGGGATTAAAGACGTGAGCCACCGCTGCCTGGCTATGATTCTTTTATTTTGGTGGGACTATAAAGGGGTTGGATAGGTAAGAGTGCCAGAAAGTGTCCAAAGAGCTCTTGACTTTCTGAGAGTGGCAGGGAGAGAGGCCCTAATTTAATTAATTAATTTTAAAAAGATTTATTTATTTATTTATTTATTTATTTATTTATTTATTTATTTATTTATTTATTTATTATATGTATGTGTGAGGATGCCAGATCCCCTGGAATTGGAGACAGTTGTGAGCTGCCATGTGGGTTCTGAGAATTGAACCCAGGTCTGAGCCATCTCTCCAGCCCTAATTAATTTATTTTTGAGACAGAGTTTTACTATATAACTCTAGCCAGCTCTGCTTCCCAAGTACTGGAATTAAAGCGTGTACCCTAATTTTAAAGAAGCTTCAAGATTCCAGTTGTACTTCTGTTTTGTTAGGGGGATTGGAGTTCCGTAAATTATTTGCATTTCTCTTTTTTGCCTGTCATTATAAAAGTCCCTTCCCCCAATAACCTCTGGGTAGTACTCTTGGAATCTGCTGATTTTGATCAGTTTGCTGAAAAATCACTTGCCAAATGAGTATTTTCCCAGAGAACAGTCTGAACAATAAGCTAAACTGAGGTCCAAGGCAATTGGACCACAATCATTTGGGTTGCTGTAAGTCCTCAAAAAAACAGAAAAGAGGAAGCTGTTTGCAGTCAGTCTTCAGATGTGCTGGACTCTAAACTGTGCAATACACACAAAATCGACGTTTAAGCAAACTGCACAGGGATGTGGCGTGGGAAGAGCTGCGGCAGAAAGAAGCGTAGAATAAGCCTCGAAAATGGGGTCGTTTGGTCGTTCTGCGGATTGATTTTTGGAGGATGGGTCTGCTTCCAGGATGGGGATGGGATGAGAGCCTCCTGTGATGGGAGAAGGCTGCTGAGGACACAGGGACCCGGGGTGGATTTGTGGACAACTCTCCTATGCCTCTCCACAGAGATCCGAGAAGAGGAGGTACAGACAGTGGAGGACGGAGTGTTTGACATCCACTTATAAGATGGTGAGTCCTCCCCCCCAACCCCCTTTGCAAGCTGCCACAGAGTCCTCCACAGAGGGCTGGGGTAGCTAGCCTAGGGGAGGGCCTAGGAAGTGACACTTTTCCCAACAGCCTGGGCAGGTGGGCTCATACTTTGACCAGGTGTTGTCTTCCTTACATCTTCTGTTTTTTCTCTTCCCAGCTGTGACTATCAAGGACTCATTCCTGCTTTGGAAGACTCGGAGCACAGCAGGGGGACTGGCATTCCGGGGCAGGAGACTGGGCTGAGGGTGGGGGCTGAGGGTGGCATGCACTGAGGTCAGGGCCAGGGCTGGCGTCCCTAAGGTTGTACAGGTTCTTGTGAATATTTGTATCTTCCAGATGGAATAAAAAGGCCCGAATAATTAATCGGACAATTAGCCTAAAATCCTCAGATGCTGTATTTCTAGGGACTGCACTGTTGGGGTCTAGAATTCCATAGGCTGGACAGGTTGCAACCTCATGTGCGTCTGGAACCTGGAGGTAACGAGGCCTTAGAAGCAGAAAGACCTCAGAACGCAAGGCTCTTGGGAAGGGTCTAGAATCTTGGGGGATTCTGAGCCTTGACACTAGTGAGTCTTTGCACCCTAGAATTGCTGGGCCTGGTACAACTCGAGTTTTCGACCCATAAGCAAAACTCCCCTGCCTTCCAGGTCACCTTCTGGGCCCTGGCTGAAGACTCCAGTGTCAGGGTGCTCGCTCGTGGCAGCAGGAGGAAGAGGGCCGCCCAGGGGGCAGGCTGTGGAGAGAGAGCTGAGAGCCAGGAGGGGTGGGGACAGCTAGAGGCTGGGGCTGGTGTGCCTCAGGGTGGGGGCTGAGCTCCATGGTCACGCAGCCCCTTGGCCTGGCGCTGCTGACAGCCGGAAGGACAGCGACTTCCAGAGGAAATGCATATTGATCCTGCTCAGCTCCGGAGGCCTCTCCTAACCTAAGCTTGCTCTTCCCTCCTGAGTTGGCAGCGCGGAGAACCTGGGGGTGGGTGGGTGTCACCATTAACTGAGTAAGGCCAAGGCCATTTCTAAGGCTGCGCTGGGACAGGAGGATGGTCCATGGGGGTCACCCAGAGGATCTAGAGCCTGCCCAGCCTGCCCCTAGGGTCAGGAGGTACCTGATAGCAATCCTGAGAAAGGGAGTTACCTCTCCAGATTTCCACACTGCAGGATGCCCTAGAGCAGCTGCTGGATTGTTCTGGGAGTAGAGAAGGATCACCCCAACTCCCTACCTGCACATCATCCTGCTCTGCAGACCCGGCTGTGGTCTCGGGGTCCTTGGAGAAGCACTGTCCCACTGTCCCAGAGACCCCACTTCCTGCCCACCTCTACCTTTTGACTCCACTTCCCCTGGCCTCCTAGTCCTTATTTTGGGCCACCTCATTCTCCTGACCTGTCACAAGGATCATCAGCTTTAGTCCCGTCCCTCATCGAGTCCCCTACATTGCCTCTCCTTCTGTCCTCAGCCCCTCCTGCCCTTCCCCCTCTGGAGGCTGTAATATCCGTTTCACGATTTGGGGGCTGAGTTGCTATAACAACAGACGGCGATTGTGTTGTGAAGAGCAGCTCGCTCCTGCTCTGCCAGCCTGCCTCCCGCTGCCTCCATCCCTGCAGCCTGGCTGGCTCCCCAGCCCACCCCCAGCCCCTTCCTGGCCTCTTCCCAGTGTGTGGTGTGGCCTGGTGCTCAACTCTGCCCATCCGGGATGCGACATGTACCTGTCTTTCGGCTGTCATTCAGAGGTGTCAGAACCGGATGTCTGGGCTTCACATGTGTGTGTGTGGCCTGCACCTGTGTCTGCAGGTTTTTTTCCCTCCCTATGACCCTACTGGACTGCGTACATGCCTAGAAGGGTGTTTACTTCATGCTTCTCACCAATGTCCACACTGTGTGGGAGCCAGTGTATGTGAGGGGTGTATTCTGAAGTGGTGGGGCCTTGCTGCCACGAGGGGTCTGAATATGGAACCTCCCGACTAGAGGAGAGAGGCAGGGAGGTGAGGCAGGCTCCAGTGACCTTTCCTGCCCTTGATGGGAAAAAGCTGAGGGTGGGGACAGGAGACCAGTGTCACCCTTGCTCCAGCCCCACCCAATTCCTTGGTTTTGAGCATTGTCATTGGGTCACTGCACCTGCTTGTCTGTCCCTCTGCATTTTGGTGTGTGTGTGTGTGGCCTGCAGGAGGAGGAGCAGTAGAGGATGGGTGGGGCAGTGGGCTGTGGGGTCAGAGAGGCCCTGACTCAGCAGTTCCTGTTCTTCCTTCTCCAGGGGCCTTGGTGGAGGGGGGGGAGCAGCTTGAGGGTCTTTCCAAGGTCAGGGTAGGCCCCCAAGTCTGGGACTTGGTTCAGGAATCTCTCTTTCCACTGCCTAGGAAATACCCTCTGCTGCTAGGTCCCCTCCTATCCCCCTTACAGGTTGTCAAAGGAGGCCCTCTGGAGGGCGTCCACATCCACTAACTCAAGAATTGACCACTCTCTGGAAAGTACCTTCCGATGGTTAGGGTGACTCCGTGGGCAGGTCCCTGTGAACACCTTGGGTGTGTGTTTGCCCTTGACTGTGCAGGTACCTGTGTGCACAAGTATGTAGGTTCTTGAGTGAGTGTGGTTTTCCTGTGGTGAATTACCATAGTTGGGCATCTCTGAAGTGTCCCTTTGTGCCTTTTGGAAACGCTAGGCACACACAAGACAGGTGTGCATGGCTGTGTGCCCCCATGTGTATTTGCATGCATAAGTGGTTTGATGTATGTTCTTGCATATTGCCTCTGGCTAAGGAAATGCCAACTGCTACCAGCTGTGCAGATCACAGGCCCTGTAACAGAAATCAGGGGCCTGGAGAGAACTGGCAAAATGGTCTGCCACACACCCACGGCCACACCCACGCCTGCACATTGCCTCATTGAGAAGCCCCGTGTCCAACTTAGCTAATGGTATACACACTAGGCGCTGGCTCTACCTTTTCTCGGTGGAATGAGTGAAGGAGGGTGTTCCCTTCTCACACTCTGACACAAACACGGCGATGCAGACATTCTTACTGCAGAAGACCTGCGCCCCAGGACCACATTCTGAAATCCACAGCTAGGGGTGGGAGTCTGAAGGGAGGATGCTATCAGCCTCGCACTCAGTAACCGGGCGTGCGTAGCCCCAGCCCAGCCGCTAATCTTCTATCCCAGCCCAGCCTTCCACGGGGGTGGGAGATGGCTCCAAACCCTGGGATTCCCAGGAGTCTGGGTTGGGAAACCCCAAACCCCTAGGTCTGTTCTGTCTCTAGCTCAGCTTTTTCTCCCCCACCAGCTTCGTCCTTATCTCAGCAAAGCTCCCTAGCTGTTCAGTTCCGGAGGCTTCCGACTAGAAGATGCTGGGATAGTGATGGGTAGGGTCTCTGCAAGTGACTGGAAAAAGCCACTAACAGTCGGGGGTTCCAGGTAGCCCAGGCCAGCCTCCGGACGCAGCCAGCAGAGGGCGCTGTGGCTCAGGCCCCGCTCAGGTCCTGCTCTTTCGGTGCCCCAAGTCGGGGTTCAGTCTTCTCCTTTGGTTTGTCCCAGCCCTGGGCACTGTTTTCGGGACCAGCCGGCAGGGGCGGGTGGGTGTGGGATCCAAGGACCCAACCATGAGGAGAGAGGGCTAGGGCACCTGGATTCCCAAGACATTGAAGCTGGGGAGAGCACCTGCTGGGTTAGGAAACCTGGACGTCTAGGCTAAAGTCCTGAGAGGCGCGGAAGGGCTCGGATGCCCTGGGGCCGGGACGCCTGGGTCCGCGCGGGGGAGGAGGTGGGCCAGTGGAGCCCCGGGACTGGCGGCTTCTGCACCTTCGCATTGGCCGCGCAGCTTGTCCGTCAGCGCTGCGTGGTCCAATGCGCGTGCCTGGGGGGCGGGCCCTGGTGCTGATGCTGCCGTCAGTCGGTGTTGCAGGGATGCGGCGGCGGGAGCAGCCGCCCTGACTCTTAGAGCATCCTCCTCGGAGCGGCACCGCGGCGGGGCGGGCGGGGACGCGGCGGGGACCGAGAGGCGTGAGGCGGCCGTTATCGCTGGCCTCGGATCTGTCATCTGCCGGAGACCAGGCGGTCTCGAGGCTCTGATCCCCACCCTTTAGCTCCTGGCGCCCCCAGAACCAGGTATGGGAGGGGGGGCTGCGGCGGAGACGGGTGGGGGGCGGGAGCCAATCGGGGGAGGGGAGCGGGTCGGAGGGGGCGGCGGATGCAGAAAGGACGGATTTGGGGGCGGGGGCGCCGAGTAGAGAGGACTGGCTGGGTGACAGCGAGGAGGCTAAGCCACTGGGGGAGACTGAGGGACTCCCTGTGGAAGGGGCATTGGCCCTGAGCTGGGGCGAATGGAGGGGATGAGGGAGGGTCGTTGGGGGAAGGGATAGGATGTGAAGAAGGGACATCCATAGGGTTGTGAGAAGGGGTCTGGAATTGGGGGAGGTCCCCAGTCTGTGCTGCTCCTGGCAGCTGGAAGCAGTGATGGGTCAGAGAGGCTGCGAGCTGTTGTGGTCTGAAGGGTCTGCAGGGGAGAAACACTGGTTTCCGTGGGAGAGGAGGCCGACTGGAGAGAGGATTGAGAAGTGGAGAGGGAGGTCTGGGGGTAACCACTGAAGAAAAGGTTCTCCTGGGGGATGGGAGCCAAGGGGAGAGGAGGTTATCAGGAGGGGGCAGAGGGGAAGACGCCAAGATGCTCTAGGCATAGATGAGTCTGTGATGGGGAAGAGCTGGACAAGATGGGGGGCCTGAGGGAGAGGAGAGAGGCTTGCCGGGGAAGGCCGGGGGTGACAGAGAGGGAAACCAGTAGGAGAGGGCTCTACTTGGGTAAGAATGTACTTGGGGGCAGCGGTAGGGTTCTGGTCACAGAGTGCTGGAGGGGGAGAGAAAGCTGCTGGGCCCTGGGCTTACTCCCCCACCCCAAAGAGGTAGGGACTATTTCTCATGTCCCAGCCTTCTTCCCCAGAGGAAGGAACAGTCTGCCCTGGGTTCTCTGGGATAGAGTACGAGCCCCCGGACCCTGGGTGGGCTCTGGAGGTAAAATTGGCTTTACAGTCACCCCTCTTCAGTCCTACTAGAGGCATCTAGGGCCTTAGTGAACCGGCAGGGCTGGGAGGGGCTGTTTCTTGGTGTTCCACGGCGAAAGGGGATCCTGCCCAGCTGTGAGGCTCAAGTAAATCTGAGGGGGTGGGTCTTGGGTCTCCAACCCCCTTGACTACTTCCGGCTTTCACGCACCCTCATTTTTGCACATATTGTTGGTGGGTGGGGTAGGCAAGGACCTTCCAGTCATCCCTGCCCCTCCTTCTTGTCCACCTTCCCAGTGTCTGGGCGTTCCTTCTGGGGGAGGGTTTTACATCCTCTATCTTCTGCTAGAAAAAGAGAGAGAAGAGAGCAGGGGAGAAAAAAAAAGAGAGGGGCGATCAGCTAGTCAGTTAACTACATGTAGAGCCTTCTGCTTTGTGGGTGTCTCAGCTACTTGGGTCCCCAGCTCTCCCACCCCAACCTGGGGTGGCTCAGGGGTGGAGGAGACATTAGAGTCGGGGTCACTTCCTTCTACAGTCAGGGAGAAGGGTCGGGTGGGAGGCTCCTTGTCTCTGCTAAGGGAAGTGTGCTCAGACCCATGCCATCCTCAGCCGCACAGGGGTGGGCGGGACTGATCAGTTGGCTGTGGTTGCTGGGGAGTTGCTTCTTGGCCTGGGCTGAATCCACATGACCGCAGCTCCAGAGAGGAAGGGGCCGGGCACTGGAATAGCCATCAGGAACCTCCATGTCTCTCCAGGCTCAGTCTTTACTCAGGTTCAGTTGTTCTGTTCTGTCCACCCTTGCCAGGGGCACAGACATCCTGACACTGATCCACTCTCTTGGTGGCACCCACCCAGACACACACCTACACACCTACACACCTACACACACACACACACACACACACACACACACACACACACACACACGCATATACAATACAACTCCCCAGCAGCACATCACCCACACTCCCAGCCCAGAGAGACTGCCACCTCCCGTGTGCCTCAGAGACCTCCTCCAGGTGTCCTGCTTCAGTGCATGACACATACAGAGCCCCTAAATGTACCCAGGTCCCCTGACAAAGCACCGCCAGCCCTTACTGTTAGAGACACACAACTTCTACCACTATTCATCAGCCCAGGCTCACAGACATCTCAGGCCCACTTGCCCTCCTGGTATATATACGCTTGCCTTCTCTTCTGGGTACACACGCCCACGCCTGCACACCTTCCCAGACACACCAGCCTCTGCCTGCCACATCACATGCACCGCATGCTAGTCTGAGTCTTGAGCATTTTGAACCAATTCTGTATGTGTGCACGTTAGCACACAGGCTGTCTGGTTACATCCTTTATGTCTTGACCTGCACCCTATCTATAACTCTCACCACATTTTTGTCATTCTCTTCTCTTCATATTTTCAGAACGCTCTAAAACCCAGGTTTACTCCAACTGATCATGACCACAGTCACTCCAGGCCAGCTTTGCCCTTAGCTACCCCTGGCCTTGTGCAGAGCCTTGAGTTCTGGCCCAGCATTTCTCCTCCACCCAAGGCCTGCCCGACACTGGAGACACAGTGTCCGTCCCTTTGATTCAAGCTCCTGCTCAGCCCCCACGGGGACTCCCAGAAGTGTGTCCTCACACACCACCCACCCCTTGTGGTTCCATCTGTTGGTGCAGTTCTGTCCCAGCCTCTTCCGTACTGACAGGACTGTGGACTTGCTGAGAGTCATTCAGTAATGCATACCTTCCTGTCATTTTCAAAGCTGTTTTTTTTTTTTTTTTTTTTTTTTTTTTTTTTTTTTTTTTTTTTTTTTTTTAACCACTGCCGCCATTCAGTGTGGGTGGATGAGGGTGAGACTGCATGGACGGTGCCTTGTCTGCCAGTGAGCCTCAGTTTCCTTATCTGTATAAAGGGTGTTTTCATACTGATATCAGGGGAATGGCTCAGGGTTTGGATGAGGGAATTATGATGGTTGCAATCACAGTAGCAGCAACTGGATTTAGTGTGCACCTACTGTGCGCTTGACTGAACTTTTTCATCTGGTGTATTTGTCAGGCACATGGAAAGCCCCCGTCAGCAATAGGTGTTTAAATATCTTTTTACATTGGTTTATTCATTTTTTGTCTGTGATGTGCATCATGGTGCATGTGCAGGGGTCAGAGAGCAGCTTGTGGGACTTGGTTTCCCCTTCCACCATGTAGATACTGAGGATCAAACTGAATAGTCAGGCTTGGCAGCAACACCTTCCCTGATGAGCCATCTTGCTGGCCCAGCAGCAGGTATTTTTTTAAAATTATATTCTTTCCTACACACACACACACACACACACACACACACCTGTCAGACATCTTCAAGAGCATTCCATCCGCTTCAGGCTTACTCATGAGCACCCCCCCCCCAGAACTATCTGTCCCCTCTGCATCTCTGAAGTACGCTCTCCCAGGTCTGTGTGCCCCAGCTGTGTATGGCACAGCGGGGCTTCCTGTGATCACCCCTCCCACCACTCAGCACCAGGCTTCCAGAGACTGTGTTCCAGCCCCCATTCTATCAAGTCACTCCATCACATCTCCGTCCCCAGCCCACCCATCACCACAGCCCCACCCACCTGGCAGGAGTCTCACATGCACACACCTCCAGCTGCCACCCTTGTCCTCCCACCCTAGCTGTTTTTCTCCGGACACACAGACGCACGCGCACACGCACACACACACACACACACACACACACACACACACACACACACACACACGAGCACACACCAAGTGCTGGCATCCCACGCTCACCTGTCCTGAGGCCTCTTCATCCTTTCTCCCACTTCCTAGGGAAGACAAGCTACTTAGAAGAATAGAGAAGGACCTAGAGGTGAGATAGAATCAAACTGGAGACCGTCCCAGCTCTGTCACTTGGGAGTGGCGTCACCTTGTGTGGTCCCATCTCTTGTAAAAGGGAACCTCACTAAGATCTACTTTGCTTATCCCCTTGTCAGGGGAGTTCTTGTAAGGCCCTGGCAAGGATTAAAGCAAATACCAGAGACATGCATTGCTGCAAAGCCGGAAAAGGCTGAGAGGTTCTAGAAGTAATCATTAACCCAACACACTTCCACACTGCAGACATCTCAGCAAGGCTGCGCTTTTACACATACTCTGACGCTGACAGTATTTCCAACTTGTGGAACTGGCATCTGTTTTGCTCAGACTGCTCTGGGAATTATGGAGCCCAGACAGGGGAATCCAGTTGGTCAGGATCGGTGGGTCCAGTGGGAGTATTTAGAATAAGATGCTAGTGAACTCTAACCTTGTATTCTGAAGGAAATGGGAGCCCAAAGAGGCTAAGAAACTTGCCGAAGGTCACACGGGTTTAATGGCTGTTGACGGAGGTATAGCTGGCATTGGAAACCAGGCTCCTGAGTGCTAACCATGCGTGCTTCGGCCTGAGTGAGGCTTGGATGTATGCCTGTCTGGATCCTCCCCGGTCTTCACTAGGTCATCAGGGCTGGAAAGGCGAGTAGGGAGGCAGGAACTGTTTGTAGCCTGTCCAGCCTGTCAGTTCTGCCTGGGGCTTGTGTGTGGGAGATATTGTCCTTAGAAACCATTATGAACCCAAGGGTACCTTGGGCCACACAGTCTGATGTCCTCTTGTTATGACTCAAGAGCCACCCCCTTCCCACGCCCAGTGTCTCTGAATAGCAGTCATCCCCTCTCAGCTTGTACACCTCCACAGATGGGGAACTCATTCCTGCCCCCTCTGAGGCAGCCTACTCCACTGGTACATGGCTTGGACCGCAGGCAAATTTCTTTAGAGCTTGATCCAAATTCTCCCCCCTCAAAACATGCACTTCTCCCACCTGTCCGCGGGCTGCCTTCTGGGGCCCCCAGAATGTGTGTAAACCCAGATCTTCCTCCCTGGCGCCTGGGGGAGGCCCCTGCTGTCTCGCTTCCAGCTGGCACGAGGAGAGGAGAACCAGAGAGAGGCTGCGTTCTCAAGGCTGGAGGTGTGTGTGAGCACACGTGCGCGCGTGTGCATGCACAAGTGCGCGTGAGTGTGTGTGCGCGCGGCGCGTGTGCATGTGTAGGCGTGTATGTGGGGGCTGGTCGGACAGCCAGCTGAGTGGATGCTGGGAGAAGGCTGATGCCAGGATGGCTTGGAACTGGCATCCGTTTTGCTCAGACTGCTCTGGGAATCACGGAGCCCAGGCAGGAGAGTCCAGCTGGTCAGGATCGGTGGGTCCAGTGGGAGTATTTAGACTAAGAGGCTAGTGGACTCTGCTCTAGTCCTGTCTTCTGTGTCAAGGCCAGACAGTGCTCCTCTCTTAACTGCTGGAGAAAGCCATCTTTTTGTCTCTGCTCCTCTCTACAACTCAGTTTCACTTTAGGGAAATGATGGAAAGAACCCCACACATGGTTTAGTCTTGAGGTGGGTTTGGGGTCCGTCCACTGTGAAGGCCAGATACCGCCTGGTGGCCTGTGGGCAATGCAAGGCTGAGGGATGCCATTAAGTTTGGGACCAGTAAACTCTTTTCTTCTGTGCCAGATTCCAGCTCCCCATTTGTTGTCTTGTTTGTGAGCATGGGTGACGACATTGCTTCTTAGGGCCAGGGAGAGGGATCAGGTGGTGCCTCAAGGGTCCAACCTGGTATCTTACAGTGTGGGGAGCCCAGACATTGCAGGTCACTTACCACGGTGGCACAGGCCTGGCTGTGAGAAGATGGGGAGGCTATGTGGGTGGCTCAAGAGAACCAGGGAGTGATGAGAGGGTAGACAGAGGCCCCAAGGACACCCAAATCAGCCCACCCCAGCTCTTCCTGCACTACACCACTTGCCTGCGTCCATCTGTGGGTCGGGGGTGCTAGGGTGATGGCAGGATGCTGCATCTTGTGATGCCATGGGAAAGGTCAACTCCCCAGAGGAGCAGTGGCTTACGGCCAGAGGGACCTGGCAGGGTATACTGAGCTGACATCTGTAAGTAGGCAGGAGCCCCTGGGTCTACTTTGGCCGGTGTCCCCCCATTGGAGAAAAAGCATGGGTTTGGGGGGGACAGTGCTTGGGTAGTGTGGGTACAAAGCCCAGGAGAGGGCCCTTGCCTTACACATCTCCCTTAATACCTTTACCTTGATGGAGTTGTACAAGGCAATGGAGTCCATCTCTGAAGCCTAGGTTGCTGCTGAGGCCTGAGGAAAACAGCACAGGAACCCCTGTACACGAGGAGCAGAGATGTTTGGAGGGGGAGCCAGCAGAGCCAGGCCCTTTGGAAAGAAAGGCTGTAGGGAGTAGCCAAGAGCAGCAGGTGTCCCAGGCACTGTGGGCAGGGTGGAGTGGAAAGGACCCAGGTGTCTGCTTAGCTCTCTTAGGACTGTTTCTGCCTCCTCGCAAGCCCGAAGCTGCCCCAAGGGTCCCTGGGTCCCCAGAGAGGGGACTCCAAGAGGGCTGGGCTTCCCTTTGGTTGACCCTGGTGCAGAGTCAGGAGGTCTCTACTGCAGAGCTGTGAGGAGAATGAACAATGAGCACGGAGGGTCTGAAGGCCAGCCTCTGCCCTCACCCTCCCTAGAGGCAATGCGCAAGCCCAGTCTCTGCCCACAGCAGCTGCCTACAGATGGGCACTCTCCCTTGGCTGTTCTCTCCCTCTACACGCAGGTTAACTGGAGTCACCCCTTGGTGAATTCTCAACCATTCTGCGCCCCACCCCCAACCAGACAACCTGCCTCTGGCTCTCAGGACCCAGGCCCTGCCTGGGAGCCTCTGGAATCTTCCTCTACTCCATCTACCCATCCTCCTTCAACTTCTTCACTGGGTAGACAGAACAAGACACCTTCCGCAGGCTTCCTCCTTGGCTACCTCTCTAGAGGGCGGGGGGCTCAGGGGACTGGGGTGGGGGTGGGGCAGAGGAAAGGCACCCCTCCCCCCCAGGCTGGGGGTGTGTGAGTGGACAGCAACACACAATCTCATTCCCTTCACCAGTGGAAATCAATAGCTAATTAATTCTCTCCCCCAAAATAGTGTCCGGAGGTGGGGGTGGGGGCTAGGAAAGAGGCAGACAGAAGCAAGGCGGGGCCAGACTGAGACCCTGGAGGAGGAGGAGGGGTGAGGGGAGGAGGAGGGATGGTCAGCCTTTTGGACACCAGGGCTGGGCCTCTGCCGGGGGTCTCCATTTGCCCTCTTTGGAGAAGGGAAGCTTTGGCTTTTCCGATTCTCTAGCTTCAGGGTCCCTTGCCCCTGCCCTGGGCTAGGGGTGTATGTGTGTGTGTGTGTGGGGGGGTGAGGGCGTCAATCAGGCTGGGAGCAGGTGCTGCATTTAATTTGATTGGCTAATTAGCCCGTGCATGCTAATTATCTCCATTACCCAATGAGGAGAAGCGGTAGCACGCTATATATAACTGGCAGTGTTTGCAGGAAAATGGGGGCTGCCGGCCTGGCTATCTTCTCCCTGACTCGGAAGGGGCAGCCTGGGGGGGTGCCGGGGCGGGGTACTTTGTCCCCACCCCACCATGGTAGCCTGTAGGACTCCGACAGGCAGCAGCCAGAAGCAGGGTGAAAGAGCTGAGAAGGGGGGCCAGCTCTGCAGCTGTATTTCAGATGTTCCCCTCGCCACCACGGGTTCCAGAGCCCTCTGCTGTCTGTCTTCCGAACGTGGGTCTTCCCAGCCCCCTCCCCTCTGAACACCCCCTTACTGTGCAGCCCTAGCTCTTTATCTCTCAGCTTCCTCCCTGGTAGCTCTCTAGTTCCCACCCGACCCTAGCTCCCCAAGTCACTCTGGGAGCTCGCCTGGGGCTGCCCTGCTCTTTGCCTCTATCTTGGGCACACTGGAGTTGGGCAGACTTGGATTTGAGGTCTAGTATGCTCTTGGCTGTCTGTGTGACCTTGGCCAAGTCTATGTGACCCTAGATTCCTCTATATGGGTTTCCCCAAGGGTGAATAGGAATAATGGAACTCTTTGACTAAGTAAAACAACGTTTGTAGAAATGCCCTGGATCCTGGGCCATGACAAATGCCATTTGAACTTGGAATTTGATTTTCTCAACCTTCTGTTTCTCTTCTTCCCACCAGCCTTCTCTCTCCACCACTTTCCATGGGCTCCTCCACTTCCTCTTTCTCCTCTCCACCTGTCCCCAGCTCCTCTGAAACTCTGGCCCCTCCCTGCTTCTTTCCCAGGCTTCACATCACCTCCTTCTCTCCCTCCTTCCCACCCTCCCTCCCCAAAATAAAATCAATGCAATATTCAGGAGGGTTGTTGGATATAAATAATTACGACTTGGAGTTTAACGAGATGCAAATTCCCCTCCCTGTCGTGGGGTATAAATTGCTCTCTGACAGCCCGTTACAAGGGTAATCATTTCAGAAAGGCAATTTTATGCAAATGAACCTGCCTGCCTCCCGGTAGCTCCCCCCCCCCAGCCCAGGGCTGGGGGCCTGGATAAGCTGAGTGTTGAAGAGAATCCCAGGTACTAGGACGAATCCTGAGGCTGAGGACCTAGACCTGGAGGGAGGTTGAGGGTGTCTCACCCTTATTCAGAAAGATCTGGGCAGGTGGAAACTGAACGTTTGACAGTGGACCACCAAATAAGATTGGGAGTCTAGAAAGGGCTTAGTGTGGCACAGGGGGGAAATGGAGGCACAGAAGTGAATGTCTGTGCTCATGGATGGATGGGTAAGGGCTTGGGGTGAGGATACCTGGGTCCTGGCTGGCTTCTCGCCCTTGCCCCTTCCCAGTCTGGTAACCCTGTGGTACCATTGACGAATTGGCATTTAATTAATCCCAATGAATTATTTAGCAACTTCATTATCCAACATCAAGAGCTGATGAGAGAGACTTATCCCTGGCTGAAAGTGGGAGCCAGGCCCAGAGGTTAGGCGGCTCAGAGAAGTGGCTGGGGTTAACTGCGGGAGGACGGTGCCTTAGCCGCACCCCCTCCAGGAACTGGCCTTGGTTCTGACCTTTGGACTTCAGAGAGGGTTAGGGTGACATTGGATTTCATATAGACTCTAAGGAGTCACTTCTTCGCCGCTTGGCACCTCAAACCAATAAACGCCCACAGCGAGCACTCATTTCAACCGTTAGCCCCCCAGCACTTTCAAGTATAATGGTATCTCTTGCTTTGGAGAACCTCTGCAGGTCAAGACCAGCTGAAGACCTCAAGGGAGCTGGCCATGCTGGATCAGACCTGTAATCCCAGCACTTGAGAGAGGAGGTGGAGGCGGGAGGAGATCAGGAGTCCCAGGTCATCTTCTGCTACAAAAGGAGTGGGGGCGGGGGGGGGGCAAGCAGCCGGGGCTAGATGAGACTGTTTCCAAAAAACAAACAGAAAAGTGCTAAAAGGAAACAGGGAGTCACCTGCTAGTTTGAGGTGGGGAGCCAGATACCAACGACACCCCTTGACTCTGAACCCTCGATTAAACCTTTCCTCTCTGTTTCTTCGCAGGCGTCCCTCCCCCACCTTCCATCCGAGCCCGCCGCGGGGGAGGGGCTCCGCCGCCGCCGCCGCCGCCGTTGCCTTCCGGGGACGTGGGCACGTGAGCCCGGGCGGCTGGGTCCATGGCACTGTGAGTCGGCGAGGGAGCCCCGCTCCGCGCGAGGGGCGCCCGGCCCCCTCCCCGCCCCATGCGCCCGCGGCTCTGAAGCCTGAGCGGGGCCGGGGCCGGGCGGCGTCGGGCCGCCGGAGGCATGGCGCTCGGGAGTCGGTGGCGACCGCCACCCCAGCTGCCGCCGCTGCTGCTGCTGCTGCTGGCGCTGGCGGCGGGCGTCCGTGGCCTGGAGTTCGGCGGCGGCCCCGGGCAGTGGGCTCGTTACGCGCGCTGGGCGGGCGCGGCGAGCAGCGGCGAGCTCAGCTTCAGCCTGCGCACTAACGCCACGCGCGCGCTGTTGCTCTACCTGGACGACGGCGGCGACTGCGACTTCCTGGAGCTGCTGCTGGTGGACGGGCGCCTGCGGCTGCGCTTCACGCTGTCTTGCGCCGAGCCCGCCACGCTGCAGCTGGACACGCCGGTGGCCGACGACCGCTGGCACATGGTGCTGCTGACCCGGGACGCGCGGCGCACGGCGCTGGCGGTGGACGGCGAGGCCCGCGCCGCCGAGGTGCGCTCCAAGCGGCGCGAGATGCAGGTGGCCAGCGACCTGTTCGTGGGTGGCATCCCCCCCGACGTGCGCTTATCTGCGCTCACGCTCAGCACCGTCAAGTACGAGCCGCCTTTCCGCGGCCTCCTGGCCAACCTGAAGCTGGGCGAGCGGCCACCGGCTCTGCTGGGCAGCCAGGGCCTGCGCGGCGCGGCTGCCGACCCCCTGTGCGCTCCCGCACGCAATCCCTGCGCCAACGGCGGCCTCTGTACCGTGCTAGCCCCCGGCGAAGTGGGCTGCGATTGCAGCCATACTGGCTTCGGCGGCAAGTTCTGCAGTGAAGGTGAGTCCCGGCGCGGGAGCGAGATGGAGGGATGCGCGGGTCGGGTCCTGCTGGCCTGTGTTGGGGCGGGAGGCGGAGGGAGAGCGCACTCAGCCGTCCACGGCTGCGTGGCAGCGCCGGTGTTAGGGCCTAGGGAGCCCCAGCAAGTGCCTGAGGGCCGGAGCTGCTCCAAGGTAAACCCGGAGGCCGGCGGTGTGGGCGTGGCCCGGGGCGTGGCCAGGGTGAGCGCTCACGCGACCTGTGCCTAAGGATCGGAAGGGATTGGTGGCTCGGGGCTGGTGAATGGATGGGAAGGTCTTGTGGGTGGGGCCTGGGCAGGTCGTGCCTGTAGGGGGACCTGTAACTCGGGCGGGGCCTTGTGTGGCTTAAGGTAGAGTTGGTGGCCCGGTTGGGGAGGTCCGAGTGGGCAGGGCCTCTGAGGGGCTGGGGTTTGCCGGCTCTAGCCACTGTCTTGTAAGAAAGGTTGATCTGTGAGGCCTGGACAGAAATCCGCGTGAGGACCTACACCAGAGGGCCGAAAGGGAGATGGGACAGAGATGCTGTGACCTAAGAAGCCAGGAGGACGGGAATAATGCATCTCCTCTGTCACAGAGTCTCCAGAGTTGCTACAGCCGGTGGCTGAGGTTCCTGACTAAAAGTTGACCTTTTTGGTGATGGGCCAGGATGGCAGGCAGTCTCTCCCAGGTGCGAGACTGGAGGCGAGACTTATGTCTCCCAACACGGAAGCCTTTTTCAGCTTCAGGCTGGGATGAGATTATAGGACTAGATAAGGCTAGGAGGTGGGACAGAATTTGGAATGGGGCCTCTTCCAGCACCCCAGTTTGTAAGAGAGGTGTGCCTGACTGAGCTCATTGACAGGAGAAAGAAAGGAGGTTGGATCGGGGGCAGCTAGTCTGTGCTTTAGAGGGATGAAGGAAGGGGCACTTTTATTTTGGTGTGACTGAGAGGTCAGAGGAAAGATTTTTCTCCATTGCTTTGGGGGTGGCAGCTCATTGCCCAGCAGGTGTGTGCAGTAACATTTGTTTTTGTCTCTACTTGCTTGGAGGCTGCTTTGCAATTGTGTGTGTGTGTGTGTGTGTGTGTGTGTGTGTGTGTGTGTGCATCTTCAAGGAGGTGGAGTCTTTGAGGGAGTGTGTGTCCACAAACTAGTGTGGCCCTGGGAATGGTGTCCCAAAGCTGTGTGCATGTGGTCAACCCTGGAGGAGTCAAGTCTGTAGACGTAGCCCTGTGTATGGGAAGTCTGTTCTTCAGCATTTTGACTGTGTAATTCTAACTATGGTAGATGAATAGGAGGGGGCCAGGTGGGATGGTGCACAGGCATAATCCCAGCATTTGAGAAGTAGAGGCAGGGGGATCAGGAGCTTCAAGTCATTCTCAGCTACATAGTGACTTTGGGTGACAGCCTGGGCTACATGAGACGCTGTCTCAAAACAAAACAAAAAAAGCAAGCAAACAGAAAACCTAAGGAAGGGCTTTGGATTGTTTTGTTGGGTGGTGTTCTGGGATTCATCTTCAGGAACTGAGTGTATTAACATGGCACCTTCTCGGCTTTTCTCCAAGGAGCTCAGGCGCTCCCTAAACTGTGAAACTGTGCAGAGGCCCGCGAGTCTGCCAGTATGTTTTGGGTGCTTATGTGTGAATGGGTCTGTTTGCGTTGTTCTTACTGACTGGAGACCAGTGCCTTGCAGAGCGACTAGAAGACAGCTGTAAGGGTTTGCACCCACGTACAGGTTCCGATGTGTGTGTTTCACTGAGAGACCTCAATAAGACATTTGGAACTTACGAGACATTTCCAGAACCTTAACTTTATCCTCCAGTTCCTATAATCAACACCCCACCCCTACCTACGGCCTTCCTAAGAAAACAGGATGAACCATCTTTCTAATTCAAGGGAGGGGAAATTGGAGCTATGAAGAGGTTGTGGTAACTGTGTTTTGATCCCACTGTGGTAGAACTGGGCGTAGGTATATGAGAATCACATTCAGAGGCATCTTGGTCAACCCATTCTCTGAAAGCATGTATCCACCAGAGGCCTCCTGTGAACTAAGTGTGTGCTCCCGGAAGTGGGTTGTGTGATGATGTTGTCTAAGACACAGTGAAGTTTTTGTGTGTGAGAGGCATGGCTTTATTGAGTGGGTATGCTAGAGTCACATGGATGTTTGGGTCAGCTGAGCAGAGGGAGACGGCTATGTGCATCTGACCCACTGTGTGACAGCTGGCAGAGGCAGGGGTTCCTGTGTGGATGTGGTGTCTAGACACCTCTGTGTGTGATCTGTGGAGAGAGAGATGTGCTTTGTCTGTTAAAGGGCAGGATGTGTCTGTGTTCTCCGCACCGAATATAGTACTCAGCAGCTAGTGGGTGTTTGATTAAGACTCGGGAATGAATGGAGGGATGTTAATAAGTATTTGAGAGAATGAAGGCTTGAAGTTAAGCCACATGGGCTCTTGAAAACTCGCATGTGCATGTTTTGGGAACTGTGCTGTGGGTGGTCATAGGGTGGAAGACACTGACTGCATCTTAAGCTGACAGGTGTGGCAAGACCACCCCCTCCTCTTTCCACGTCCTGCCTTATTTATTTTCCTTGTGTTTGTTCCTGAGTCCCTAAGCAGCTTCCCCCTGCCCTCAGGGACAGGGTTTCTCTGTATGGAGCTCATTCTGTAGACCAGGCTGGCCTCGGACTCACAGCGATCCGCCTGGCTCTGCCTCCGGAGTGCTGAGATTCAAGGCGTGTGCCACCACTGCCTGGCCAGCTTTTGTAATAAGCAGAGCCCATTCACTTCTTCCAGCAATTCCTGTGTCCGTGTGTGTCTGTGTGTGTCTGTGTGTGTCTGCGTGTGTTTGAGACACTCTTGCTGTGTAGCCCAGGCTGGCCTCAAACATGATGATTTTCCCACTAGCACTCTGGAAGTGCTAGGATTGTAGGTGTGTGCCATCCTGTCAGGCTGTCCTCCAAGACACCCCCAGGGGTGTCAGAAACAACATCTAGCAGAATCTGCTTCTTTTTTAAAAAAATTAAAATTTTATTTATCGTTAGTGGGTGTGTGTATCTGTACAGGTGCACATAGACCACAGCACACATGTGGAGGTCAGAGAACAACTTTGTGTCCTTGGTTCTCTCCTTCCACTTTCCCATGGCTTCTGGAGATCACGCTCCGATCATCAGGCGTGGGTGGCAAGCACCATTATCTCACACGGGTATGTGTGAGTACCTGCATGTATGCATGTGCGCCATGTACATGCCTGGTGCCCTTGGAGGCCAAGGAGTGTGTCAGATCCCCGAGAGCTGGAGTTCTAGAAGATTGTGAGTGAGGCTGGGAACCAAACCCGGTCTTCTGGAAGAGCAGTAACTACTCCTAACCATCTAACCATCCAACTCCACTGACCCATCTCCCCAAACCTACATTTTAATTAAAAAAGTTACTCCTCTTATTTATTTCTCTTGTGTGGGGGCACTCACGCCACAGCATGCTTGTGGAGGTCAGAGCACAGCCTTCACGAGTTGTTTCTCTCCTCCCACCGTTTAGGTCCCAGGAATTGAACTCAGGTCACCAGGTTTGGCAACAAGCACCTTTATCCACCAAGGCATTTTTCTGGTCTTTCTAGTATATTCTTTTTTTGTTTGTTTGTTTGTTTTTCAAGACAGGATTTCTCTGTGTAGCTTTCCTGGAACTCGCTTTGGAGACCAGGCTGGCCTCGAACTCACAGAGATCCGCCTGCCTCTGCCTCCTGAGTGCTGGGATTAAAGGTGTACGCCACCACTGCCTGGCCTTCTAGTACATTCTTATCCACCCAAGGAGGAAGAACACGGCCTCCTACTGTTGGTTATTGAGGGGGCAGGAAGACCAGGTCCCAGAAGATTTCTGAACAGTCTCAGAGACTCCTTAGTCTCTTTGGAAGCTACAGTCACTTCATTATTACCTGCTTTGAGTGGTTTCCAACTTTTTCTGAAATCAAGGACATTTTTAAAAGTCAGTAATTCACAGTACAGCCTTCCAAAGAGTTAGTTATTATTTTTATATGTGTTTATTGGGAAAACAAACGACTCAAAGCTCTCATGAATTCAGAAAAGCTTTTAGATGACTTTGATGTTGTATTCACCATTGTGGTTAATAAAATATACATTAGGAAAAATAGTTTTAGCTTTATAGGCAAGATGTACCAATTTGCCTTGAGATGTTTGGTATACATATGGATTTGTGGATCTTTTGGAATCTCCTCTGTAATTTCCTGGGGTCTGGACTTACCCACCAACTTGGGAACTCACATGCCAGAGTATTTGCTGCTTGCTTTCTCGGGGGCATCTGGCCACATGTAGTTGCTGACAGAGCTAAGGAAGAGTGGCCGAGTATCCGGGTACCTGCTGCTGAATGTGTGACCAAGTCGGGGTAGTGTAGACGGGCTTTTTGCTAAGGTTTATCCATCTCTACTTCCTCATGTTACCTATGTATGTGGAGAAGGGCCAGAGAAGTGATCAAGGAAGAAGGGTATGCAGGTAGGTGTGGGAGACCCCAGATGGAATGGGGTGTACACCTCGCTCAGGAGACAAAAGAAAGGACTGTCAATGTGTGTGCTGCGGACAGACGGACACTCTGTGTCCTTGGTGGGCTGGCGATCAAGGACCCCTTTGTAGTGAGCTGAGGCCTATGGGGAGGTCAGAAGTGAGGAAGATGAGCGTCTGCCCCAGGAGCTGAGAGTTCAGTTGAGGAAGTAGATAAAAGGCCGTCCAGTGAATGGTGAAGAGAGTCTGCGTTCAGGCCTCCTGGCCAGTGGCTTCACACTTGAGCTGCTGTCTGTCTGAGCGGTGGTGTAATAATGTGATAACCTGCATCAAAGACTCACTGCAACAATCCCAGTTAGTCTAGATGACGTCAGAGAGTCGTGTGTGTGTGTGTGTGTGTGTGTGTGTGTGTGTCTCAGAGAAAATGCTCAACAAGTACAGGCTGGGCATCTTCAGTCAGAAATCTCACGTTCCAAGTTACTGTAAAGGCTGAGGGGACTGACAGGCTGTCTGTCACAAGAGGACTCTTCTACACCGGCCTCATCTGATGGGTGCAGTGACACACTGTATTAAGTCACCTGCTGGCTGTGTGCATAGGTATATGTAAAACAAGTGAATATCTCGTTTAGACTCGGGTCCCATCCCCAAGCTATCTCATTATATATATTTAGACATTCCAGAATTTAAAAAAAAACTACTATTTGAAACACTTCCAGTCCCAAACATTTCAGATAAGAAAGAATACTCAGCCTGGGGCTGGAGAGACGGCCCAGTGGAGAGTACTTGTTCTGGCAGAGGACCCAGGTGTGGGTCCCAGCACCCACATTAGGAAGCACACAACCCCCTGAAACTCCACTTCTAGGGGATCCAATGCTCCCAGCCTCCATGGACACTTGCACACACTTGGTGCACATAAACTCATGCAGACTTGTGCACATAAATAAACATAAATAGATAAATGATTTTTAAAGAATATTTAGCCTCCAAGAGCAATAAATAAACAAAATTCCAAAGCACAATACACAGTGTGGTACCTGTATAGTAGTGTAGTGATTCAGTGATAGATGGCTGTCCGGGTATGGTGGTATTACCAGCATTTGTCAGGGTGGGGTGCACGGGCAGGAGAAACCCTACAGATTTGAAGCCAACTTCGGCTCCCCAAGTTCCTGGCCAGCCTGGGTAACATGGTGAGACCTGGTGTTAAAGAAACAAAACCACTCCTAGCAAGATGGCCACCACGCTTGATGACCGGAGTTCAAATCCAGAACTGTGGTAAGTGTGCATGTACATGCACACTGAATAAAATTTGTCTCTTGTGGACAGCATAGCATTGAATCCTGTCAGTTTTTTTTTTTTTTAAACTCATAGGGAAGACTCTAACTAGATTTATTGTATTTATTTATTTAGCGTGTGTGTGTGTGTGTGTGTGTGTGTGTGTGTGTGTGTGTGTGTGTGTAGGTACATATGAGTGGCACATAATTAGTGTTGGGTAGAGGTTTAAGAATTTTTATTTTATTGGTACTGGGGATTGAACCCAGGGCTTAGCACAGGCTAGGCCAGTGTTCTGCTAGTGAGCTAAATTCCTCCTTGTCTGTCATTCCTAGAGACAAAGTACACTGGGGTCTCAGGGCAGGGAGGGGTTTACAACTTAGAGGACTGGTAATGGGTTGTGAAATGGTATTTGGTGACCAGAGAAGTGGTGGTGGAAGCGGGTGTCGAGGAGGGAGAAGAGACGAGAGAGGAAGTGCAGCCCACACACAGGGAGAAGCGCATGAGACCGCAACGACGCACCAGACGCACCGCTCCGCGAAGAGCACCACCAAGACTTCACGCCACGAACGACCCCACACACCCGTGAGTCATGCATTGGGCGCGATTGTTAGAATAACGCCTATGTTTTGTTTGGCTTCTTCTATCTGTTTCTTTCTCTGTACGTTTTTATTTTTTGATCTCATATCACAACAGGACAGAGATAATCACGTTTTGTATAATATATTTAATTATATAAGACACTTATAGAGAGACATTTATTATAATTGATTTGGTTTTCGATCACGTTCTTAGCGTGGTTATTTGTGTTCTGTTTATTTTGTTATGATGCTCCTTTCTAAGTGTGTGTTTTCGATCTCATCAGGAATGTTGGTGGTGGCTTTGGTTTCTGCTTCTTCTTTTGTCTGATTTTGTGTGTGGTGGTTCTCTTATTTCTTTCTTTTTCTTTGTTTGTTGATTGTCAGTTGTCTGGTGTCGTGTATCTGTTTTTGTGTCTTGTTAGTAGTTGAGGAGGTTTATTGGGAGTGTGCGCTAGGTTATGTGTGACCACCTGCAGTAGGGTAATGTGATTGATAACCGTGAGGTGGTTCCTTTGTTGATTGGGTACGAGTGCTTGGATTTCGGTTGTGTTATTATATGATGGGTGTCCGCGTTTTTTCGGGCGAGCTGGACATTGGTTTCTGTTTGTGGTGTATGTGGGCTGCTGTTGTGGGTTGGTGTCATAGAGTTTGCTACAGGCCGCGCCGGGCGCGTTGAGGTTGGGTGTACCGCATGATGAGACGAGGAGGATTGTGATAGGGTTGTTTATTTGGATCGGTCTTTGAAGGGTGTGTGGCGTGTCTATTTTTGTTTGCGCATCGTGGTTCGGAGCGCCTTTATTTATTTTCGTTTGAGACACGGGATTATAGGTTTTTTTTTTTGTCATATGTTTGAGTCGTTTCTTCTCTATGGATTCGACGAGATCGTTCTGTAACTGTTTACACGGGTCTTCTTTCCCATTGTTAGTTTTTTCTGGTTATTGTTGTTTCGTTGATTCATCTTTTTTATATTTTTCTTTTTGATAATCTTTGTTTTTTCTGGTATGTTCTAGTTAGATTTTCAGGTTTTTTTCTTTCATTATTGTTGGTTATTTGTTCATAGTTTTATTGATTCTATGATTTTTTTATTGTATTGTTTTAGGCTCATTTTTATTGTTTGATTGATTATCAAACCATGATGGGGGAAGAATGATTTTGAGGGAGATTTTTTCAATTTAGGTTATTTTCATATATGTTTATTTACGTCAGGTATTTATGTTCATTATGTTTTTTCTTATGTGGTTGCGTATCGTTATATGCGCTGTTGTTCGTTTGTGCGACAGTATATTGTAGGTAGGATTTCAATGTTCTAGTTCTGTGTTATTGGTGATTTTTTTTTTATTTTATCTTTCTTATGTTCTTATATTTATTGGTGGGTTATTCTTTCTTCTATTTTTGTTATTTTCTGTCTGTGTGGTGTGTGTTGTTTTTTTTCTTTGCGTTTGAGGGTTACTTTTTTGTATTGTTCTTATTATTCTTTCTTCTGTGGTCTTGTGTTCTTTTATTTGATTTGTGTGCTGTTGAGTTAGTTATCTTTGCGATGGGATTTATTTTGCGAGTTGATCGGCCCGCGTATTCTTTTATATTCTATTTCTTTCTCTTGTCTTCGGCATTTGTGCTCTGTGATTGTTATTCAATCTGGGCGCTCACCTGGTGAGTTTGTTTTTTTTGTTTTGTTTTTGCTTACACTGTTCGGTTGTTGTGTTTGTTGTGTTTGATCCGTGTAGTGTGTTGTGTTCTGTGGTGTGTATGTGTGCTATGCAGCTTGGAAATGTTGTCTGTCGGTGTTGTGTGCTGTTGGTAGTATCTAGTAGCATGTTTTTGGTTCGGACGGTATTGTTGGGTCTCGCTTCGTTGCCTTGATATCGTTGGTATTTGTGTGTCGAGATGTGAATGTGTGGTTGTATTGTATCTGGTTGGCTGAGTCGGGGTGTGGGTGCGGTTGGTTTTGGGGGGTGAGTCTGTGTGTTCATGTGGTGGTGGTTATGATGCTACTTTGTTGTGGCTTGTTGTTGTTTGTGTGTTTTGTTTGTTGTGTTGGTAGTTATCTTCTTTATGCTAGGGTTGGTTGTTGTATGTAGTGATGTCGGTTGTTGGTTGTGTGTTGGGTTGTTGTGTTGTATGTTTTGTGTATATGTGTGTGTGTTGTTGCTCTTGGTAGATATTAGTGTCTAGTGGCTGTTGTGTTTTGTGTGTGGTGTTGTGGTTTGTAGAGTGAAAAGGAGTGTTGATGTATTTGTTGGGTATGTGTCTCTGTATTATGGGAGTGTGTTGGTGTTGTTGGATCATTGTCATGATTTGTTTTGTCCTGGGGTCTCTGTCTTTTAGGTGTCTCTGGTTTTTCGCTCTTCGGATGATCCTTTTCAGTCGTTAGGCGTCTATGTGATGGTTCTCGTGTTGTTGTATGTGTTCTCGTGGTTGGTGCGTTTTATGGTCTTAAAGGTCTCTTCTGTGATCTATGTATTTATTTGATGTTGCAGTGCTGGTGTGGTGAGTATATTGTGTTGTGTTTGGTTGTTATTGTCTCTTGTCAGAATAGTGCAGATTGGTATTTGGTGCTTATGTTTTCGTTGGTGTGGTATCTAGTCTTTGGTGTGTGCATGCAGAGCGGGGGTGTTGTGTTGGTATGTTGCGGTTGGGTTGTTGTGTCGTTGGTGTCTCGGTATTATCAGTTGTGTGTGTTCTCCAGTGGATGTCTCCGTGATATGGCTCCTGGGTATGTTTATACGTCGTGCCATTTTAGTGTGTTGATTGTTCTCTCTAGTTGCGGGTTCTTCGCTGTTGTGTTTGTGATGTTATTGTCTTTGGGTTTTTGTGTGTCTTTGACTCTTGTTATGTAGGGTTGTTGGGTATTCTGTTTGTTGTTGGGTATATAGTTTGTTGTGTGTGTGTTCGTTTGCTCTTATCTGTTTTTTTTTTTTTTTTTTTTTTTTTTTTTTTTTTTTTTTTTTGTTTTTTTTTTTTTTTTTTTTTTCTTATTTCTTTGCTTGTTTTGTTTTAATCTGTGGGCTGTGTATGGTGGGGTTGTCTGTGTTGGTGATGTGGTGGCTGAGGTGGGATGGTTGTCGGGGTGCGCATTGCGGCCATGAAGGTGCGGATGTTGAGGATGTTTGTGGGCGGGCAGGCTCGGGAATATGTTTTTGTATGTAGCTTTTGTGTTTTTTCTGATTTCTTTATTGTGGGTTAGTGGTTTTGTGTTTTTGGGTTTGTGATTCTTTTTCTTATTCTTCTTTTTTTGTTTTGTTTGTGGTGGATTTATCTGTTGTTATTTATTTTCCTTTGTGTTCGGTTGGTGGTGGTTGTTGTGTTGTGGTTTGTTTTTTTTGTTCTTTTTGCTTCCTCTTCTTTTCTCTCTTTCCTTTCTTCTGTCTTTGTGATTATGTTAGTTCAGTTCAGGGTGCTTCGTGTAAGGTCGCTGTTGGTATAGGGAGATAACAGGATATTACTTATTCTTATGCGCTTGTGCGAGCTCCCATTTGGCGTGGGCGAATGCTGGCGTGTATGTGTTGGTTCCCTATATGTGGCCTCTAGTATTTATTTACGATGGATAATGAACGGCATTGATAATGCCTCAGGGGCATTACGTAGCTGTACGTGTTGCTACTTCATATATGCCTATCTTATGTTGGTATGTGTTGGTTGGATGTGGTATCATGATGTGGCTTTGAGGGTTCTTTAGTGTGTTGGGTTTTGTTGTGGCTATGTGGTCGTGGCGGCTACGTTTGAGACGAAGCCGGGCCGGGGTCGCACTAACGAAAGCGTATGGCTCCTCGTGTGGCAAGACTGAATCTTCACTTGCTCCGTGGAGAGACAGGGAAGCACGGAGATCCTTTTGCCAAGCACCAAGACGGAGAACAGTGGCAAGGGAAAGCGACGAACCTCCCATGGAGCCCGTGGGCGGCGCCCGGGGGCAGGAGGGACGTCAGGGAGACCCCAGTACGGAGCACGCACGACAGGGGGTGCGCTGGCCTCGATAGACGGGACCTCGGACTGCCGGACTGACGGCGGGTACCCTCGGAGGGCCGCAGAGCGAGCGGGTGCCGATACGGCGGACGAGCACGGCCCCCCGTCCCGACCCAGCAGCAGCGGGCGAGTGATTGTCGAAAGTCGCGGGGTAGTCTCGTATGGGTGACGAGAGTGAAGTATCAGTGAGTGCCAGCTCCAATGGACTACTTTGCCATGCTTTTTTTGCGGTTGCTTCCTGTCTGGCCTTTTTTTTGTGGGCTAGCAAGGGCACATTGTTTTGGGGTTGGTGACAGTTGTCGCTAATTCGGGCAAGCTAACAGCCTCCCGCGGTGCGGCTGGTGGTCCTGGATGTTGCGTGCCTATCGGCGGGCGAGAGTGAGTATTGGCTTGGCAGAAGGGTGGAATCCCCTTTTGACGGGGATGGGGGGCCTTTGAAGTGGTCGGATGCGGGGGGTTGCCCAAGGTGAATACATCTATGTTGCAGGGGCGGGCGTGGTGACGGTGCAGTGGAGGTGGGTACGGTAGGACGCGTGGCGAGCGTTGGCGAGCGGGAGGAATCGCGGTGTTGTAAACCTACTGGTAGCCAGGGAGACATCTGTGAAGGTGCGTGCTGTAAGGTGTTACGTCGGCTCTCAGGGTAGTAAGGTAGGGGGGCCGGGGTGCTGGATCCTCCAGGGGCTTCTTTAGTAATGTGCGGGGGCATAGGAGAATGTGTTTGCGCGCCGCCGCGCTTTAGCGATTGACCGGGAATTGAGGTACTTCTAGTAGCCAGTACGGTGAGTTCGACCTTCTCTCTTAGGATTGGATTTTTTTGTTTTTTTTTTTGGTGAATAGGAGGATGGTGTGTGTGATCTCGGTTTCCCTTAGTGTTGTCGTTCGCGTGTTGGTGGTGGGTGATCTGCTAGAGCACGGAGGGGTCCGCAGGCAGGGCGTTGGCGTATCAAGAGGGCGTGTGTGCGCCCCGAGGCCGGGGGGAGCAAACCATGATCATATATATTGACAATGGTGGGAGCATTGCCGGAATGCCTGTCTTGAGGTCAGGGGGGACGGGGAGGCGATGGATGAAGTGCATGCCTGGTTGCTAGTTTATCGGGTGGTGTCATCTCGCATCGATGTGGGCCGCGCGCCGCACCGCGGTAGAGTGCCCGGGGATGCATGGGTCGAGACGACGCGGGTATAGGGGGTTTAAGCTGTGGTCGAGAGGTGCACTACGAGACTTCACAGACGGTATTATGATGACTTGGGGAAGCGGTGTGTGATCGTCGTGTGAACGTGCGGATGTCTGTTCCTTGGTCGCTACCGGGGAGGTGTTTCGGGGAGGGCACTCGCCAGGCCTGAGGTTAGGTTTTAGCGGGGCAGGTGACGGGAATCCAGGCCAAGCTGAGTGTTGGACCTCGATTTTTCTTTTCCCTACGGTAGCAGTTGCCTTATTCCTAGCAGCCTCCACTCATGCCAGTGGGGGATAAGTAGTATCGAGAGGCGCGAGAGGATAACATGGGCGGTCTGGGAGAGCTAGCTGAGGTCTCGCGATCAGGATTACCCGGGGCCCGGGAATGTGCACGGACGTGAGATATTGACTCAGCGGGCTCTGTATGATACACAGGGAGAGCGGCGGTCCCGCGGTCTCGTCGTCTATGGTGCGGGGTGTATTTTAATGGGCTATTGTGTTGGTCTCGGTGTAGCAGTAGGTGTGGCGCGCGGGAGCTCCACTAAGTTCTCTTCTCGGCAGTCTGGACTTTCATGATTGTCGTCTCATCGCGGTATGAAAATAGAACTCACATGACACGCCACGCTCGCCCACGCAGCGCAGGCGCTACCAAACGCCGTCGGCGGTCCGCAGATGACGGGAAACTGAAGCTTGCAGGATGAACGCTGTGCGATTGCCGCGCCGCACTGTCCGATCAGCCATGTCCTCAGTGTTTTCCTCAGTGCGCCTCTCGCGGCGAACCCTTTCTATTCTCGCATTCGTCGCTGCTCGGCTCTCCCTACGGTGGTACGCGGGCGCCGGGTGTCACGCGGGCTGGGGATCCAGGAGCGCACGCCGATCCCTGGATGGTGCATGGCTCCGGGGCGCCCCGCCGCGCGGCTCGGCCTTCCGGGGCGCCTGTCAACCCTCTCGCCTGCTTGGGTTGCGGAGGTCTTCCTGCTGCCTGATATGCGGCCTGTGCCGGGCGCGTACCGGTTCCCAATTTTTGCTCTGCAGGTTGCGTGTTTGGGATGGTGACGTCTCTAGACTGCAATCTTGCCTTCGCACACGCAGCACGGCCCGGGCGGCGTGCTGGGGTGTGCCAAAAAAAGGCGGTGTGACATCGTGCAAGCTAGTATGAATTCAGGTCGAGAGCACTAACATCCGGAGCAAGCACCGACGGCACACCGGCCCGACCACTGACGCAAAGGAGGTAGAGCGTAGCGAGGTGAGATGGGGTGGGGATTGCGAAGGGGCGTAGATAGCGAACCCCGGTGACGGCGGAGCAGAACGAAGAAAGGTGACGTACGCCGAGGCGCGTCGGACACGCAATCCAGGTCAAAGACGCCCAGAAGAGGAGAGCACGTAGGCAACCTCCGCGACGTAAATGCCGCGGAATAACGGATTGGCGCAAGCAACCTTGGCATGTGAGGCTGATCAGGGGATGAGAGTAGACAGCTGTGTTGCAGTGGTCGTGGATATAACAGGCATGACCAAGGGCGCGGGGAAGGCGCGACGCACGCGCCGCGCCGTCGGAGTACCGCTACATGGTTCTGCTCTTTTTTTCTTTCTCTTCTCCCCTCTCGTTTCCTCGCTTTTTTCTCTCCCGCTCTTCTTTCTTCATCTTCTTCTTATCTTCTTTTCTCGCCCTTATCTCTTCCTCTTGTTCTAGCCTCGAGAGCAGGGCGCCGTCGGGGGCCGTGGATGTTAAGGGCCCGCGCGGCCACGGCGTCGCGCGGCGCGAACGCACGGACGGAACGGAACAAGCGCGAACAACTGCCAGCGCGGGGGCGCGGAGGCCGAAGAAGGAGGGACTGCCGGCCTGCCAGGGGATCGCCACTACGCGCCGGCCCAGGCACACCCCACAAGATGCCCCGCAGGTGGCCTCGGAAGTGGCAGCGGTGCCAAGGGGAACGTGGAGAAACCTATCATTGACGGGGGATGGTGGCGCGAAGGGCCAGCCGGTTGACCTCACGCCTGCGGAAGCGAAAGGGGGGCGGCCAGGGAGCAGACAGGGCTCGCACTATGCTAGAATAGGCGAAATGGGAAAAAAAGAGGGAAAGGCCCTGATGGTTGAGTTTGTGTGGTGGAGGGGCGGGTAAGGGGGGATAGAGGAACCGGTCGAGCGAAAGGAGTAGCGAGTGGATGAACTGTATGAAAGAATGACGGAACAGGCGCGACAAGTGGGCCGGACGAGCCTAGACGATAGATCGATATGGAGGTAAGTCGGGAGGGCCTGGGGTGTGTGGAAGGTGATGGGGGCAAATAGTATGTGAGGGTAGTGAGTGAGGTGTTATTATGTTTCGAGGCAGGGAGGATCGGTCAGGGCCAGAAGAGGGCACCAGATGTCGCAGGGACAGATGGGTGGGTAGCCACCAGGGCGGGAAGAAGCGGCAGACGCGCGGGAAGAGCAGGCAGGGCCGCGGATACCGCGGGAGTCCAGTCGCGCGCGCACCCGAAGTCGGGAGGTGCGTAAGGAGCCAGGCGAAGCGAATTGGATAGTATGGTGATACTAGTAACATAACACTTTCTAGGCAAAGGAGAAGAATTGAGAATGACTGATGATTTCTTTAAAGATGTATTCACTTAAATAGTGATAGGCGGGATAATCGTCGAGCAAAATACTGAAATAGTCTCCATACGCCGAGGAACTAGTTTTGCGGAAACAAGGGGGCGCGTATAAAGGAGAGGGATAGAAGTCGAGTATCTCCCGGTTGCCCAGCCGACCCAGAGCGAGAGCACGCTAGCCGGGTGCGCGCGGGAGAAAGAGAGGGCAGGAGAGGGAGGACGGGGGAAGAAAATATGTACGTGGGGGGGTTGGCGTTTTGCGGTCGGGCTCTCATTCTATCCTAGAGGGGCTTGTGTTCGGCTGGGAAATAGTGTGGGACAGAAGAAGCTTGTCGGCAAGTCGTCGTGTGGTTGGGGTGCGGTCTAGGAATGTATGGTCTGGGGGTCGGTTTGTAGATGTATAGGTATGGTGAGACTCATATGTTGTTGCATGCGCCAATGCCATACGGGTAGATGGGGGGCATGGTGTGGGCAGTTAGTTGGCGCGTCTCGGACGTCACGTTTTTTTTTGGCTGCGCTCGGGTGTATTGCGGGGTGTGCTTATGGCTGTTGGATTTGGTGTGTATGGTGGTGGATGATCTCTATCCGAACAGTGTTGGAGGTATGTGATGGGAAGATATATGGGCCAGAATTGCTAGGGGGAGATGCTTGAAGTTTTTCCTAGTGGAGCCTTGGGTAAACCTGGGCGGGGTAGGTATGCTAGTGGGTTTCGGTGGTCCAGGGGGGGGAGATCGTGGGCGTCTAGAGGCGTCGGGGCGGGGCAATTATTTTTTTATCTCGGTATTGGGACTTGGAAGAGGGGTGAATTCATTTAAGCCACAGCCGCTTTGGGCCTTGCGGGGGAACACCAATAAGTCCTATGAGCCTCGTTTCGTTGGCCTATAAGCAGCAGAGCTCGGACTTGCCATGGAATGTGGAAGGCTAAGGCGAGGGAAAAAAGAAACTACAGATTGGGGTGAAGGGACCAGCGGGGAGGAGCAAACGGGGGTGTCTGGTAGGGACAATAAGCCGCAAAGACAAGGGGGGGGTAGGTGAAGTCTGCGTGGAAGCGCGGGCCCTCAGCAAATTGCACTATGGCCGGGGGGTGCCGCAGCGCGCTGGAAAAAAAAAAGGCCCTAAAGAACATCATAGCCAGATGGGCTCGTGGGTGATAGTAGCCAGCGGGAGGGGGCGCAGGGCGAAGATCGCGCCGGACGCGCCGCGTGGAAGACGGGAGGGGGAAAAAACGAGGGACTGGGGGGAGAGAAGTGGAGAGACGTGCTCCCGGGCGCGCGCGCCAAGCGACGGACACGGGGGACAACACAGGGGAATAGCAGGGAAAGGCGGGCGGCCAGCGGAAGCAGGCGGAGAGGGGCCGCAGGCGGCGGGCGCCCGCCCACACCAGCGGGCACACATGGGCGGGGGGGACAGGGGACGGCCAGTCGGGCTCGGGGAGCCACGGGGACAGCAAGCGAGCATGAACAGGGCGAGCAAGCAGTCTAGGGAGCCCAGAATACGCCCGCCCACTCTGCTTGTGGGGACGAGCTAAAAAGGGCGCAAAGCCAATCCAGGCAGGGGAAGGGGCGCGGGGAGACGCCTAGCAAGACGGGCCACCAGAGGGGTATGGGCAGCGGGGCACGCGCAGGAACTGCCTGTCCCAGAGGATGCGCAAACGGGGCAAGGTTCTGGCGGCAAGTTGGAACGGTGTACAGAGACAGTAGGAGGAAGTCGGGGGGAGTCGCACGGGTGGATGAATTGTGTTTTTCGGGGGTTCTGTGTATGGTGGGGAGGGGAATACTGGGCCTCACAGGGGGCGCGAGGGGGGGAGCGAGAAGGGGGGCGCGGCCGCGGGCCACCAAGCCCGCAGCCCCGGAGCCCAACGGAGGAAAGAAACAGACAGAGGCGGAGAGTGGAGGTGAACGGCGCGGTCCAGGAGGGACAGGCCGACGGGGGGCGAGCCGAGACGCCGGAGACGCAGCCCAGGGCGGGGAAGCGAGAGGGGGCCAGGGGGGCCAGGGCGGGGACCGGGGCCGGGGACAGGAGGCGTTTCCCGGGACGGCAGGCGGAGCGCCGCCGCGGCCGCGGGCCGGGGGCGCCACGCAGCGCCGCGGGGGGGAGGCCGGCCGAGGACGGCCGGCCGGGGCGACGGCCAGCAGGGGGAGGGGGAGCAAAAGCAAGCAGCCACAGCAGGGGCCACCTAGGCCGAAGCCGGGAGGAAAAGGCGGGGAAACAAGGGGAAGTGGAGGAATTACGGGGAAACTAGGGAGGGAGTGGGGGGGGAGGGGGCCAGGAGGGGGGTCGGGAGGGAGGGCGGGGGGCCACAGGCAGGCCGGGGAGCCCGCGAGGCCAGAAGAGGGGAGCAGGGCCCCGGGAACGGGAGGGACACCCCAGGTGGAGGCACTCAAGGGGGGGCGGGGAACCGGGAACGCAGGGCGCGGGAAGAGAAGAAGGCACGGGGACTGTGCCAGTAACTTCCAGGGGGCAGCCCGCGAAGAGGGGACGAAAAGGGGAGGAGGGGGTGGGGGGGGAGGGGGGCGGGGGGGGAGACAGCGAGGGGAGCAGGGGAAGCGCAGGGCAGGGGGCGCAGGGAGCCAGAGGACAACCCGGGGGAGGGAGAGCGCGCTCGCAGGGGATGGTAGGGCAGAGAGGAGACGCGGGGGGCCAGGCGGGCCGGGACAAGCACCCGGACCGGCCCGGCGCGGGTGTTCCAGCGGGGCGGGGTGCCGAGTAGGGCGGAAGGGGAGGGCCGGCCACCAACAGGGGGGAACCGTTGATGAAGTGGGTCGGCCGACAAGGGTGCCCCAGAGGGATAAGGGGGGTCCGGGGTGGCTGGAGCAGTGGGGCAGGGAGAGGGGGCACAGGGGACAAACAGGGGGGGGAGGCGACCGGGGGTCCGGCCGCAAAGGGCGCGCGACCGAGAGACGGGAGGCAAGGGCCGCAGGGAACGAGAAGCGGGCCAGGCGGCGGAGAGGCGGCGAGCCAGGGGGCCGGGGGAGCGGGGCGCGGGCCCGGGGGCCCCAAGAAAAACTATTAGAGGTGGAGGGGGCCACCTAGGCGCCCGGTCGGGGAAGGGGCCGGGGAACGCAGCGGGGGGCACTAGAGCGGGAGGAGGCCAGCCGCCGGCGCGGCGTGGGGAGTACACGGGGTCGCCTCGAGGGCTAACAGATTCGATCATATGTGAAAGGGCACGCGGGCCGACGGGGGAGAAGAGGAGGGGGGACCTTTTGGAAACAGCACACAACAGGTCAGCCAGCCACTGGAGGGCGCAGCAACACATACCAAAGTTTGTGTGGAGGTTAGTAGGGTTGTGGGAGCTGCTACGTTTGTGGTGTTGTCATATCCAAACAGAGCAGTGGGGGACAAGCCAGCGGGGGCGGTCGAGCGGGAAGGTAGAGATGTGGAAGTGAGACTATGGGGGATGGCGGGCGGCTGGGCATATCAGGGGGCAGGCCCGAGGAGATATGCCGTAACTGGAAAAGGACAGGGACTGGTGTAGCGGGGAACCAAGGCATTAGGCTTGAGGAGACAAGGGGCAGCAAGAACGGGCCCATTAAGGGAAACGGCGGCGCGCGGGGAGAACCCGACAGGGTGGAAGTGGCATCGGAAGGGAACCAGGGACGTGCGCAAGAGAGCGAGGGTGACGGGGGGGGGGGGGGTGGGGGGGGGGGGGGGGGGTGGGAAGAGGAGGGAGAAGGTGGCCGAGGGAAGGGGAAGGGAAAGAGAAGGGGGGGGCGGGGTGCCGGAAGGGCGGCAGGCCGGGAGAGGGAAGGGGGGGGGAGCAGACGGGGAAAGGAAGGGAACCGGAGAAGGAACTAGACCGCCGGGGGAAACGTCAGCAAGGAGCCAGATACAGGTGAAGGAGACAGGGTAGGACGGCAGGAGAGTAGACAGGTGGCTGGGGCCTGAATTGCTGCAGGCCGGGAGATTGAAGGGGTGTGATCAGACTTGAAAGGAGTTAACCTGAGAAGACTAGACCTTCCCTGGTGAAACCCAGCAATGAGCCATATACATGAAGTAGACATAGACTGCAGTAGATATACATGCAGTAGATATACACTGTGGTAGATATACATGCAGTAGATATACACTGCAATAGATGTACACTGCAGTAGATATACATGCAGTAGATATGCACTGCAGTAGATATGCATGCAATGGATAGACATAGACTGCAGTAGATATACATGCAGTAGATATGCATGCAATGGATAGACATAGACTGCAGTAGATATACATGCAGTAGATATGCATGCAATATATAGACATAGACTGCAGTAGATATACATGCAGTAGATATGCACTGCAGTGGATATATACTGCAATAGATAGATATATACTGCAGTAGGCTTGAGATGTGGTCGTGGCACTTAGGTAGCATGTGGATATAAACTGCAGGGTGAAAAGACCCATTGAAGGGAGATTATCACAGAGGCCTATTCAAGCTCCCAGCAGAAGAGGTAGGGCCTCACCTGGGCTGCACTGATGGGGCATGGAGGGTTTTAGAAGGTGGAACCCATGGGTCCTGGTAACTGGTGTGAAAAGGGGAGCACTGCTTCCTGGGTGTCTGGCTCAAGGCAGGAGAGGGCTTGGGGGAAATGGTTCTGAAGCCATCTCTGAAAGGGTTGAGAGCAAGAGTCTGTGAGAAAAAGGGGCGTGGTGCCTCTGACTGGCAAGTGATTAATGGGATAGCAGTGGAGAATGGTCCAGGTGAGTCTCCTCCTCAGAGAATGGAGAGAATAGACCACTGAGCACATGGCTTACACCCAGGCAGGTGTGCAGTGTGACTCAGGGGGGTTGGTAGTGGACCTGACCCTAGGTTAGGTGACATCTTGGGACACTTTTTAGAGATCAAGAATTGTAGGTTGGAAAGAGGGCCTTTGCCCTGAGACATCGAGACAAGCTATGGGTGAGGAGAACAGGTGGCTGGGGGGCAGGGAGGTAGACATGGAGGGGCCTGGGATGGCAGGTGAGGGATGCAGACAGCACACAGCAGATGAAGGAGAGAAGTGGACTGTCGCTTGCTGGCTTCATGTTTCTGGGTATACTTTTAAAAATTTATCCATTTAAAAGATACCTATTTTATTTTATATGTATGTGTGTGCGCCTGAGGACAGGTATTTGTACCATGTGATGCAGTGCCAACAGAGGTCAGAGAAGGGCATCAGATCCCCTGGAACTGGAGTTGTGGGTGGTTGTGAGCCCCCACCATGTGGATTCTGGGAACCAAACCTGAACCTTTAAGATTAGTAAATACTCTTAACTACTGGACCATCTCCCCAGCCCATTAAAAAAATTTAAGTTATGTGCCTCTGTGTGTGTCTGTATGCTATGTGCATCTGAGTGCAGTTGCCCAAGAAGGCCAGAGGCACCTGATCACTTTGGAGCTGGGGTTACAGGTGGTGGTGAGCTGTCCAAGTGGCTTCTGGAAACCCAACTAGGGTCCTCTGGAAGAGCAGGAAGCCCTCTTAATGGCTGAGCTATCTTTCCAGCCTGGAAATACTTTTTGAAAACATCTGCTATGTGGAATTATCTAGAAATCAAAATGATTCGTTTGCACAGGTGCTGGTGGCTTGGGAATGGCCAGGGTCTTCTCGTCCTAGGACCAGAGAGTTCCAGCACAGCTCTTCTCAGAGAGCCCAAGGGTTTCCCCAAGGGTTGTAACATGTGCCGAGGCTCAGCAGCCTTAGGAAAATCATGGTCTATACAGCCTTGGGGGTGTAGCTGTCAGGCAGAAGCCTCTCTGTTGTCTATTGCAGAGCGTATTTGTAACATGGAGGCTAGTGGGGCTGTGGGTGGATGAAGAACGAGGTGGGTAGGTAGCAAGGCAGCTGCGTTCACTGGGGGGTGGTGTGGGGGTGGTGGGTGGATGCGTCAATAATAGCATGTATTAGGTTGCTGTGCAGGTGTTGACGTTTGCTCTCAGTCTCTGCATGTGTATCACAGGGGTGACAGTATGACGTATGATAAATAGCAGTATTCATTTTTGCAGTATAATGTCCCTCCCTAAGAATACATGAACAGATCCCACAGAATGTGCTCATAGGAGGGAGGAGACAGCATATGCACATGCGTGTGAATCGATGTCTATCTCAGGATCTGCATGTGTGTCTTTCCTCGAGGGTTTGTGTGTCTGTAGATTGGGCAGTTTCTCTCTTCTGCCTTTGGCTTCCTCTAGCAGCCTTCCAGTGCGTGACCATGTGACCGCTGTCTAAAGCTTGGGGCTCCCTGGTCCCCTTGCGAAGCCTGCTTGAGGAGCTGTGGCTGAGCTGAGGGAACTGCTCCCATCAGGTGTGCCCCAAGGTCAAGTCCAGGTCAGGTCTCAACAGGTGAGGCTGATGGCCCATGGGGTGTGCCGTGATCTGGGGGTTCCCAGCGTGGCCCTCTGACTTTGACTGAACTTAAGGTGACCATCCATTTAGAGGCCCTTTGCTTCACCCGACCCCGTAGAGGGCATCTGGGCTCATTTGAGAGGCAGAAGCAGGAGGGTTAAGACATTAGGGCCAGCCTTGGCTATGTAATGGCTTTGAGGCCAACCTGGCCTATCCAATATTTTGAAATAAACAAGCAAACAAACAGATAAGCAAACGCGTTCTGGAGTTGAGGATGCAACTCAATTGGTAGAATGCTTGTTTAGCATGCATAAAGCTTTGAATCTGATCCCTGGTGGTGCTTAAAAATGAACACGGTAGTGCATGCTTATAATCCCAGCACTAAGGAGGCGGGAAGACAGTCCTGAGCTTGAGGCAAGTTGTATTACACAGTACATTCCAGGCCAGTTTGGACTACAGAATAAGACTGTGAAACACTCAGCGATGAAAACAAATGCAAAAATCAACGAAGAGTAAAGACATGTCTCCTGATCGCAGAGGCGGAGCTGGGGTCAGAGGGGCTTAGGAGAGGGTGCAGCCCACCCTTTCGCCTTTGTAGTTGGGGTGCAGAGAGGTCGAGTGACGCAGATTGGCAGTTCTGGGATCAGACCCAGGGCCCGGCCTGTGCCACGCTCTGACCCTGTGTGGCGCCTTTTCTTCCTGGCAGGGTAGGGGGCTGTGGGTGGTCGGATGCTGGAGAGTGAATGTTTCAGGCATGAGTTGTGTGAGAGCTAAACGCGAGAGAGTGGGTTGCTCGGTGCTTATGTGTGTCAGTGTGTCACTGAGCGTGAGTGTGTCTGGGCGAGCCCAGTGAGACAGTCTCTGGTGTGAGCAGATCCCCATCTGTCTCCGAGCTGCAGCGGAGTGAATGTAAGGGAGGAGGAGCCTATCTCAGGAGTCGGGAGCCTGGCTGCTCACTGCTTTGCTTGCCGCCCTGCCCTGCTTCCTGTCTCTGTGTGATCTTGCGGCGTCATGCCCCTGCTCTGGCTCTCAGTTTCCTGGCATAACAGGATCTAGTGCAAATTGCAGAAGTCCCTCTCAGTCCGCCCAGACTGGCTGACTCTGGGGAGACTCATTCAGGGGACAGCGTGGCCACTGTCCGGTCCCCAGCAAAGCTGCTCCCTGAGTTTTTAGGTTGGGTTATTCATGTCAGGGCCTTGGTGGGTTGGAGGACCTGGAACTCCTTGGTCCTTAAAGCAACTGTCCATGGCATATTTGCTAACAGGTCTCCTTTCTCTTCTCTCCCCGCTCCCCTTCTCTGAACTTGGCTGACTATAGAGGAACACCCTATGGAAGGTGAGTGGAACCTTCTCGATCATTAGGGTAATACACATCTCCCCAAAGGGTCTGCTTGAAGGGGTGCTGTTGGCCATGTAACAGCTCCCTGCCTGCTCATGTTTGTGAGGTGGGCGTGGGGGGGACGTGGGGGTGGAAGGATGTCCGGGTCTTCTTCATCGGAGTGCCTCTTCCTAGGCTTCTCTCTTCATTGACTGAGTAAGCTACTGGGTAGAGGGTAGGACTTTGTCCTTGCCGATGCTGCTCTCTGCTGCTCCCAGCCCTCTCCCAGGTGGGGGAAGGGAAGAGGGTCTCTGGGAAGAGGTGATGAGTGGGGGGAGAGGGACATAGCTGATAGTGTTGGAAGTGCCCAGAAGTGAGTAGGTAGACACTGTTTTGCCCAGCGTAGAAAGCTGCAATGGATGAGCCGGGCGGTGGTGGCGCACGCCTTTAATCCCAGCACTCGGGAGGCAGAGGCAGGTGGATCTCTGTGAGTTCGAGGCCAGCCTGGGCTACAAAGCGAGTTCTAGAACAGCCAGGGCTACACAGAGAAACCCTGTCTCGGAAAACTAAAAAAAGAAAAGGAAAAAAAAAAAAAAAAGCGAGCAAGCACATAATGGCTATGTATAGAAGGGAGTTGGGGGTGGCAGGGCTGGCTGCTGGCCTGGAGCCTGTGCTGGAGAGAATTCACGTCTCTGCTGCAGGACTCAGGCCAGTGGGGGTGTGCTTGAGAGTACAGGCAGGGTGGGGTCTGTCCCGTGGTTGGGGTGTGTGGGCAGAGCCAGCTCCTCTGCTCTGCTAAAGCTGCCCATGACTGAGAGGAAGGGGGCAACTTCTTTGTTCAAGCCAGTCCCGGGGCAAGGGTGGGAGTAGGCTTCTCTGGGGTCTCTGTCTGTTCTCTCCCTGCCTTCTGTTCTGGTAGCCTCTCTCTGGTTTTCCTCTTTGCCTCTTTTTCTCTAGGGGTCTGTCTGTGGACCTCTGTCTGTCCCTGACCTTCCCCAGGTTCTCTGGGTTCTACCATTCTTGGAGACTTTCCCTCAAGCTTTGCTTTCCCTCTGTTTCTTTTCCTCCTTTGGGGTGGACTAGGATTGAGGACAGGGTGGTCCACACGTGGAGGCTGGATTCTGGTTGATCTTACAGGGCCTCACAGTGGGGCTGGCAAAGTGATTATTACCAGGGAAGGCCATATCCTGATCAGCACCCTGCTCCACAGTCCCCGGTCCTGGGAAGACAGTGGGTAGGACATACTCTGAGACCCCTGAGCCTGGTCCTTCTGGGAGGAGCACAGTGCAGCAGGGATCTGGGCATCCTGAGTAGGGCAGGCGCAGCAGGGATCTGGGCATCCTGAGAAGGGCAGGCGGTGAGGGCTCTAGGCCTGGGCATGAGTGGAACCCATTTTCCTCGTGGTATCCATGGCTTGCCTTGTCTCTCTGTGTGGGGCTACTCAGGTGCCCTGGTCCCAGCAGACCACTCTCCATGTCTGCATCTGTATGTCTGCGTGTGCACACATTCATGTGGTTTGGCTGTCCGTGTGGGCCCGCTGGGCACTGGCTTGTTGCCTTGTCCATGGAGTGGCATGTGTCCACGAGTCTCTGGAGGAGTGTCTGGGGCTCTGTGTGTCTGCATCTGTGTTTGCATCTCTGTGTGTCACTGTTTACCCCTCTTGCACACGAGAGAGAAGGAGAGAGCCTGCACATCCGAGTGGGCGCAGCCTTCTGAGGGCTGGAGATAAGATTGAGTGTGGGTCTGACTTTTACTTGCTCTTGATGTCATGCCTCCTCTGGAACAAAGGGAGAGATGGAGGGAGAGAGAGAGACAGAAGAAGGGGTCGGAGAGGCTTGGGAGGAAGAAGTGGGGAGTGTAGAGACAGAGAGAGGAGCAGGAGGGGGGGTTCAAAACAAGACAGCTGTGGGGAGAGAGCAGAAGACCCAGGCTGAGAGGAAAGGGCGGGCGGGGGCTGCAGGGAAGGGGCTTGGAGCAGGGAGAGGAGAGGGACCGTGAGGACAAGAAGGGAAGCTCAGCTTTGGGGACGTGGAAATGAGAGCTGCGGTGGGGTGTCCTGGTCACCTGCTGGTTTAGATGTGGGCCTGAATGTTAGCAACAGTACAGGGTGTGTGTGAGATGCTGTGTGTGTGTGTGTGTGTGTGTGTGTGCGCGCGCGCGCGCTCGCAAGGATAGGCAAGAATATGATCCCGTTGTTTGTCTCTCTGCATGTCTCTCTCTGTCTGTGTCTCTTAATCTTGCTGTCCTTTCCTTTTTCCTTACTGTCATCCTGGGGTCTGGGTGCAAAAGTCAAGGGTGAGACTGCAAGTGAGGACGTGGGTTGGAGGCGAGGGCTTCCTCTCTAGCAGTGAGGTCCCTCTTCAGATCTCTTAGGGGTCCTCTGTGTCTCTCCTTCTCCATCTGTCCATGATGCTGGGATGCTGGGATGCTGGGATGCTGGGATGCTGGGATGCTGGGATGCTGGGGGGGGGGGGGGGGGGGGGGGGGGGGGGGATGCTGGGTGGGGTGCTGGGATGGGGGGGGGGGGGTGGGGGGGATGGGGGGGATTGGGATACTGGGATGCTGGGATGCTGGGATGCTGGGATACTGGGATGCTGGGATGCTGGGATGCTGGGATGCTGGGATGCTGGGATGCTGGGATGCTGGGATGCTGGGATGCTGGGATGCTGGGATGCTGGGATGCTGGGATGCTGGGATGCTGGGATGCTGGGTGCTGGGATGCTGGGGGGGATGCTGGGATGCTGGGGTGGGATGCTGGGATGCTGGGATGCTGGGATGCTGGGATGCTGGGATGCTGGGATGCTGGGATGTTTGGCCTAGCTTCCTCTAGGAACCTAGGCATCCTGCTCTGCAGCACCCTGAGCTCTTCCTCTTTCTTCCTAATCTCTTACAATCAGGGAGAGGAGACCCAGATTAGCCAAATAGAGTACCCTAGGAAGGACCTTTGGCAATGCCATCCATCACTGCCAGCTTGTGAAGGGAGTGGGAGGAGGGGCAGGCGGATGCTCCAGGTAGACATGGGCGAGAGAGGCACCCCAAGGGACAGGGGCCAGGGTGAGGAGGAAGAAGCTGGGGTAGGAGAGGAGGCAGGCTGTAGGGAGGGATCCCTCGGCCATCCAGTTATCCAGGCCTGAGCCAGGGGTAGACAGGAAGGGAATGGGTCTCCCCTCACCAAGATGGCTGGTGCTGTCACGCCTGAGGGAGCTGAGCAGCTGGTTGCCTTGGTGACAGAGGGAGAGTGTCGCATGCTAATGAGGCTGGCAGAGAGCTGGGCAGCTGAAGGGTCTTGAGGGTAGATGTGTGACTTCCCCCAGCCGTAGTCAGGCCTAAGGGGCTGTGGGTGGTAGGGGGGCAGAGGACAAGAAAGTGACACTCCACAGGGCCTTTGACTCTGGACTGAGGGCTTCAGGGGCCTGGATTCTAAGAGTGGGCTTTCCTGGTAAGGCTGTTGCTGACAGGCAAAGTGAGCGGAGGGTTCAGGGCCTGGGGCCTGAGCTTTAGAAGGTGCTGGAATTTCGTGAGGGAAGAGTGAGTGGCAGGGTAGGGCTGTTTGGAGCAAGGACTAAAAAAGCAGCCTGAATGCTCGAGCCCCGACCAGTGCTTTGAGTAAACCCTGTGTCCTCCCGAGAACGGTTTGGTCCTGGTGCTGCTCCGGCCGCTGTGGCCTCCTCCCTCAAGCTAGCCTTAGACCTAGAGGTGAAAAAATAAATAAATCAATGAGACCCTGAGACGGAGAGGGAGGTACCGGGAGCCATTTGGCTATGAGCTCCTCAGGAGTCTCCCACGGCTTCCTGGGCACTGGGTATCTTGGCTCTCGCTCTGCCCCAGAGATGCTTACGGCTCTTTAGCCTCCATGAATCCATAATGGCTCCAGTTTCCATCCCAAGGGCCCGCATCTCAGGCCACAGGAGCTGGGATGGTTTTCTAGCCAACAGAGCTGTCCCTCCAGACAGCAGGAAGGTCGGGCTTGTGGTCAGGTGGGGAGCTGGGGTTTGGTAGGGCTAGTTGGTCATCTCAGGGGGTCCTGGGGGATCAGTTCTGTGGCTGGCCTGGTGGTGTCGGCTTCTCTGGGGTCTGGGGTCCTGGTCTGGTTCAGGCTGCACTGACTCAGGCTTAGGAGGGTCACCTCAGATCAGGGTTGCCAGGGCTTGCCCACTGGGCTAAATTGTCCTCAGTCTGTTTCTGGATCAGTTCAGCAAGGGCCTGGCCAGGGAAAGGGGACCTGTACAATCATTTAGGCATGAGGCGTTTGGGTTTCAGAGAGCTTGATGTCCTGCCCAGGGGTCTTGGCTGTCCTTTTTGGACCTTGCTGTCCAAAGGCCCGCGATTCCGCAATTCCCAGATTGTGAAAGAATCACGCCACCATCTTTCGCTCCAGAGTTTCCATAGACTCAATTTCCTCTTCCCGCTTCCCTGGTTCCCCAGAGCCCTGGTTTTCTCTCAGAGCCTGCTACCTCTACATGAGGCTGGAATGGACAGCTGGAAGGCTTAGGATTGGAGAGGGTACCTTTTTAAGTCCCGGTGTGGAGGTTTCCCTTAAGACCCATCCATATTCCTTACACTTGGCACTTTCTCCCAAGGTCACGGGGACCCAGAGACTGTGTGGGGTGGTGGTTGGAGATCCCCCTTGCCCACTCAATCCCCTCTAACAGGACACGCTCTTTTTCTCCAGGTGGCTTTGATTTTTGTGTTGTGTTTTATTTTCTCCTCCATCCGAATTGTTTTTTTCTCGTTGACCGTTTTTTTTTTTTTTTTTCTGTCCACCTCCTGGAAGAAAAAAAAAAAAAGAAAAAAGAAAAAAAGAAAAAGGAAAAAGCAGCCTTTCCAGAGCCATGCTTCCTCTCCTTTTCCTTTTTTTTTTTTTTTTCCGGCAAGAAGAAAAAAAAAAAGAAACCAAAAAATTCTCTCCTTCCCTGTAGCAACTCCCCGCCCTGTCTCCTCTGGCTCACACCTCTCGCCCACCCCTCTGACACCCTGATCTCTCTCCCCTCCCTCCCTCTGCTTCTGCATCGGGCCCCTTCCCTCAGCTGCTGGGCTGGGGGCTTCTCCCCCGATGTCTGTCACAAGTTAAAAAGGGTTTTTAAATTGTGGCAGCAACAACTTTCCTTCCCCTCTCTCTGGCTGATTTTGATGACTCGTGTTTTCTTTGTTTCTTTCCTCTTTTCTTTCTTCCTTTTCTTCTTTTCTTTCTCTCTCTTTCCTTCCCCTTTCCAAGGTCCGGCTCACCTGACGTTAAACAGCGAAGGTATGGTTTGAAGTTTTGGTTTGGTTTGGACTGGATTGCCCCAAACTGTGCCTGGCTTTTCTGTTCTCTTCCCTCCCTCCTTCTCCCTCACCCTTCCTGCCTCCTTCCTTCCCTCCCTTCCCTCTTCCTCTGCCATTTCTTTATTTGTATGGGGGTGCCTGGCGGGGGTGGGGCCGGTCCTCTCCCTCCCTCCTCCCCTCCCCTGGGTCCACTGTCCACCCTCATCTCACCTTGGTTTCTGATGTCGAGATGTAACTCTCCTGCCGTTGTCTCCAGTCTCTTTTTATTTCTCCTTTCCATTTTCCTGGTGGTATATCTTGCTTTTTTCTTTCTCATGGTGGTATTTGATTTATTTCCACTCATCCTGATCACTCCTTTCTTTTCTATGAATGCGAGTAAAAAAGAAAAAGGCTTGGGTTGCAGAAACGATTTGAGGCAGACACAGCCCCGTTCCCTTGCTGCTGTGAATGAAAACAGAAGGTGTGGGGGCTGGAGGTGCAGGATCCCCCCTTTCCACGACGCCCCACCCTCTGCCTTTACCTCCATTACCTTTGGAATGTCTCTATTTCTGTCTGACAGATGACAGTATGTCAGAGACAGGTGACTGTGTCGTGATCACACAGCCCTACTAGGTGGCGTGGCTGGGGCTTGTCATTTAACTTGAGCCTACCCTTGGCCAAGTCCCTCCCACTAGTCCAAACCCCTGTGTTTTCTAGCTCTGTAGCAGAGTGTTGTCCTCTCATACACAAGGCCCTGGGATCCAGTCTCAGCACTGCAGGGGTAGAGGAACCCTGGCATTAAGCAGCCTGGAAGAGAACCCTGGAGTTCTGACTGATCCCCTCCAGCTCTGACCTCCCTGCCATCCCCGTTATCCACCTCTGTGAGCACCTTGGCACTGCTGTACCTATACATACAAGAGACAGGGCTGAGTGTTGAACTGTGAGCAAAGAGATGGTGGGACCACATCTGGGATGCAAGAGAGCCTCACTGAGATCTGAAATTTAGGATGGGTTTAGGTCTGAGAAATGAGGGCCTGGGATTCATGCAGGCATGGGAAGTTAAAGCTGAAGTAAGAAGGAGGAAGTCCCACACAGGGAATTAGGAGGAGGGTCCTGGCTGAATCACATCCTTCTTACCTCTAAATTCTTGGTTTGGGGAGTGTTGGTTGTGATTCACCTTAGACACTGATGATGTTTTCTTGAAGGGTCCTGGAGATGCTTCCCCTCATCTAGAAGATTCTGCAGCTCAGATGTTTAACCTAGTCTTAGTTCTGGGGACTGGAGTCGGAGGAAAAGCCCAGAAAGGAACCTTTCCTTCTATCCCTGAATCCTCCTCTGGATCTAGCAATAGGGTTGGTTGCCTGGGAGCCAGGCACCAGAGAGCATCTGTTCATTGGCGAGCCTGGGTGAAGCTCCAGCCAGTCTGGAGCCCAGACATGGCAACCTGTGCCTGTGGGGCAGAACTGGGCCCTGTGTGGTGATGAACAGGAGAATGAAGCTGAGAACTGATTTCTGAGTAGGAGTTCCCTACATGCCTGGTGAGCCCTACCTAGCCAGGACCTCCTTGGATGAGCACAGTCCTCTGTGAGCGTGATGGAGGGGCAAACCTGGGAGCCCCATAGTCTCAGTGGCGACTGTCAGAGCACCCACTGTGGGGACTTAAGCAGGGATAGGTGGCCCATAAGAGGACAGGTACAGAACAGGAGGGATTTTGGAACACAAGTGTCCATGTCAGGCAAAAGCAGGTTGATAAGAATATTCTCTAACCCGGCAGAAGCTGTGAACAGAGGTACCCGGTGAGGGAGAAGCATCAGCCCAGGGATGTGGCAGTGACCCCACAGGATGAAGGGGAAGTTTGGGGACAGGTGTTCAGGACTGCCCTTCTCCCCGACTTAGTCTCCTCACTCTGGACAGAGGCTGGAGATCAGTGGTCAGAAGTCTGATAGGGTGTGTGGGGCTGGTGGCCTTTGGATTGTCACATGGCCCCTCAAGAGATCTTGAAGGCCAGGGAGTCCCCAGAGAAACTCTCCTCACCTGCCTACAAGCAGCACCTTGTCCTGGATAGAGCCTTCCATCACCTCAAGACTGGGATGGGACTGGCTGCCGAGTCCCTGTGCCTGACTCCCCAATTCTGCTTCTCCAGTAGGGTCCTTACTGTTCTCCGAGGGGGGGGCCGGGAGAGGAGGAGCCGGCGATGTGCACCAGCCGACAAAAGGTCAGTGATCCCGTGGTCTCCAGACAGCCCAGCCCTTGCCCTGCTGTAGGCTAACTGCATTCTGGGAGGAGAGGAATCTTCACAGGTGTATGGCATCTCCCTGTGCCTTGCCTCCAGGCTGGGGGCAGGCCTGCACCCCACAGCCATTCCCCGGGCACCTTTCCATGCCCCACTGTGAAGGACCACAACCTCCATCTCTTCCCCAAAGTTCAGCCACCCCGATGACGTACCAGAACACAGATGCCCTTTCCCGTGAGTGGTCAGGCCCCTCCCTAGAAAGTGTTGCTGTGGCAGAGTGAGAGGTGGCAGGGTACCATCACATTCTAGAAGCCTGCTAGGCATCTTGCCTGGGGGAAACTGGTAACGTCTGTGATCTGTGTGTGTCACCTATATTGTCCCAGTAAAGCATGGTGACATTTAGTGGCAGGCATTATTGCTTTCGTTTTATAGCTGGGGAAACAGACACCGGTCAAAGCCCCAGATGCCAGCACAGGGCAGACCCCTTCATGTCTTAGGAAACTGGGAGTCCAGCTCACTGGTTTTGGCCAGAGGCTGCTTCTCTCAGGACTCTTTTTGTTGAGAAATGTCCAGGCCTGCTGGTGCCCTCTTGTCTGCCTGGGCTTGTACGGTCCCAGCCCCCGCTCCGGCTCCCTGCTGTCTTACAGCCAGGCTGTCCTTGCTGGCAGTCTCCCTGAGCTCCCGGGCCAACCTGGACACTTCCGGGAGCCCCTTTTGTTCACGCCTCCTTCGAATCAGTCAGACCACACCCTGTCACCCCATCTGTTTGCTGCCCCTCATGGCTCTGAACCCCTGAACTCGAGGACAGGGTTTTCATATTCTCTCTTTCCATGCTCTGCACAGCTCTTGGCATGTATGTAGGCATGAGCTTAGCACATTTATTAAATTAAATTAAATTAATTTTGATAGGCTCTCACTATGTAGTTTTGGCTGACCTGGAGCTCACTATGTAGACCAGGTTGGTCTTGAACTGACAGAAACACATCAGCCTCTGCCTTCTGAGTGTTGGGATTAAAGGTGTGCGACACCACACCTGTCTCACAATTATTTGAAATGAGTGAATGGTCACTGTTCCTAGGAGTCTCACTGACGGCCTAACAAATAACTACAATAAACCATGGTCCACGTGAGTGAATGGAAACTGCAGACTTTGTTCAGAGGAGTTAATTTACTTATTCATTCATGGAGGAGAGCATGTGCACCTCCACAACATTATATCGGGGGACAGAGTCACTTTGGGTTGCATTATGTCCTGTCCTGCCCTTCATCATTCCTGCAGCAACCTGGGAGGTAGGCTGGCAGGTGGTTCCTTTGTTTCTCCTCCAGAGGAGAAAGCTGGGCTTAGAGCTGCTGGAACTTGGCCAAGGTCACAGAACTGGCTGGCAGGGCCGGCACCAGGGCACAGGTCCTCTTTCTCACGCCACATTTCCTCCCCAAGGAGCCGGACAAGATGTTACTAGGCAGTAAGTGCCAAATGAACAGAACACACAGAACACACAGAGCCAGGCGGGCCAGAGGGGCTGGAGATCTTCCCAGAGGAGGCCTTTGAGCTGGGTCTGCAAAGGGGGCAGCTGTGTCCCTCTCTTTCATGGTACTTGGAAACGCAGTCAGTTCTGGCCACAGTCAGCTTTGTTGGGAACACTCTTGAGGCCACAGACTCCCTGATGGAGAAGCAAACAAGTACCAGCAAGGACTCCCTTCCTGCACTCGGAGCTCTTAAGGGTTGTCGTTTCTCACGTGCTGATGGGAGTTGTAGTTCCTGGCCATGGCCTGCATGGGTGATGGAGCAAAGCGCCCCCTGGCGCTTCAGGATCTGAGCATCCCAGATCCAGCTAGTGCTCTGAGGAGCTCCCGGGTCACAACTATACATTCCCATCCCTGAGGCACCACCCCCATCAGGGGCCCTTGAGGGCCCACCCCCGCTCCATCGCGGTTCTCTCTGTGTCTCTCACTCTCACGCTCTCTCCTTCGGTTTTCTTGCTACGATTGCCCACCCGCCTTCCACCCCTCTCCTTAAAAGCACTCAGACTCCCTTGGACAGCTCAGTGTCTTTCCATTTCTGGGCCGAGAGGACTGGGGTCCAGCCAGCTCAGGCTGGCAGTGTAGATGGCTTTGCCTCCTCCCCTGGGTCCACCTGAGGAGTCCAGGAACGGCCTCATTTCTGCTCTTCGCCTTGGCAGCCAGGGTCCAGCCTCAGCCCCGCCTCTCCGCTTTTTTCCTGACTTCTTTTGTTTGGTCCCAATCACTTTTTCAGGTGGCTGCCTTATACTCCCTTCCTTCTGTCTGGATCTCTGCAATGTGATTTGCTTTGACCGCAGTGAAGGTGAAGGAATAGAAGGGGAGGTCTGGCTTCTGGGTGGGGCTAACAGGATGGGTGGTAAAACCAAGGTCAAATGCATTCCCCTTTCTGGTCCTTGAGCCCCCTGGCTCTGTCAGTGTCTGAGCAGCAGGCCTGGTTGCTATGGAAACACTAAAGCCCCAGAAAGCCGTGGCTTTAGTTCCCCAGAGGTCCCTGTCCCCTTTCCACGCTGGCTGGCCCTTCTCCTTACCTGTCCCCTCAGGGTTCCCTCCTGTTCTTTATCGATAAGGTTCCATGTGGCCTCTCTTTCCCTCACAGTCCTGTCTCCATTTCTCTTCCGACCCACGGATGGTCCATCTTTGTCCCCTTCCAGGCTGGCCTCCCCACGCCACCATTAAACACATCCTTGTCTCTGCTGGCTGCCTCACCTTTGTTTCTGGTCCCCTAAATAGACAGAGGGAGGGATTCAGATTGTCCCTATGTGGCCCATGCCCAACCCCCCTCAGCTCGCTGCCCTGTGCCCTCAGGACACAAGACCTTGCCAGCTGCAGTGAGGGCCATGCCAGGCACTGGGGCAGCAGCTGGTGCCTTGGCATCCGGATGCAGTGGGGGCAGAGTGTGGGCAGCCTGCCTGGAGGGAGAGAGGCAGTCTGTGTGTGCTGGAGAGGAGTTCTGCAGAATCTGCAATGAGAGACCCTCACATTCATCTATGGAACTGCTGCTCAGCCCTGCCCCCGGGGAGGATGGGAGCCTTGTAATGTCCTCCATGCCCATCACACAGTGCCTACGCTCCCCTGGACCTCGAGAACACCCCAGGAGAAGCTCAGATCGCTCAGCCTCTGCCCAAAGCCCCTCATGACACAGTCCTGTTTGCCTCTTCTCAGCCAGGGAGGCTGCAGGATCAGTATTTGCTGACAGAGAGACAGAAGTCACTGCCTGGATGCAGACCTTCTCCTCTCTCCTGATTTGGAATCTGGTCCTCTGCCCCGTGCTTGTGCTCTGGTGTGTGAAGTTGAGGGGCTGGACCCCGACTCTCTGGCTCCAGTCATGGTCTTTTTACTTGTCATCCATGTATAGACCACCAGCAGTCCCCATGGCCCTTCCAAGGAGTTATGGCTTCCCACCTAAAGAGTGCCAGTGGAAAGGACCTTGGGCTGGGTTCTGTGTCCATGTACACACACACACACACACACACACACACACACACACACACACACACCAGCTAGGTGTTATACACACAAACAAAGTCTAGGTGCTGTGTCTATAAGTAAAGATACATAAACACACTCACTCACACATGTGCACACAGGTCATGCACATCCATGAGCATACACATGTGAGAGCCAGGCCCTCCCATGCCACTCACTTGGCGTCTATGGGTCATACACCTGGCACTGTGAGGCTTCTTAGGTTGGAGGAAGAAGTTGGGAGAGGAGGGCGAGCTGGCATGGTGAGCACCCATGTGAAGGCAGCGAATGGCCGGTACCCTGGTGTATATCCCTGTCACTCGCCATGCCTTCCCATGTGTCATATCCCTGTTCCTCTCCACTCCACGGCTTCCCAGTCTCCTCATCTGCTAGACAGTAGACCCACGGTCTCATCACTAATGGAGAGGCCTGAAATTGCCCCTGTCCCTGGGTACTGAGAGTAGCCGCTACCAAAGAAGAGGCAAGAGGAGAGGCGGGCTGCTCAGGAGGCGCTCCCAGGGAGAGGGCAGGCAGTCTCCTGCTTCTCCCCCGCGTGCCTTTGTTCCGGGGTGGCAGGGGTTGAGAGCATTGGTAGGGAGGAGATGGAGGAGCCCGCAGCTTTGTCTGGCCCTGTGGCAGCTTAATTGTCAGCTGTCAGTGTGAGAGAGCCACTTAGCAGCCCCTGCTTTGGGAATGGACCTGGGAGCAGTTGACTTTAGATAGCAAAGACAGCAGGGTCCAGGTCGACAGGATGTAGGAGGGGAAGAGCGCCTAAGTTTAGAGTTGGGACCCAGGACACCGGCGTCCAGGACCCATGCTTGGGCTGCTGGAGGTGCAGGGGGAGGCTCTGGCGTACCCCATACACTCAGCCTTCTCCCGTTTTCCCAAACCATGGCGTCCAGGCAAGGAGGAATTTGTGGCAACCTTCAAGGGCAATGAGTTCTTCTGCTACGACCTGTCACACAACCCGATCCAGAGCAGCACTGATGAGATCACACTGGCCTTCCGCACCCTGCAGCGCAACGGGCTGATGCTGCACACGGGCAAGTCGGCCGACTACGTCAACCTGTCCCTCAAGTCTGGGGCTGTCTGGCTGGTCATCAACCTAGGCTCGGGTGCCTTCGAGGCCCTCGTGGAACCCGTCAATGGCAAGTTCAACGACAACGCCTGGCATGACGTCCGGGTTACCCGAAACCTGCGCCAGGTAGGGGGAGCAGGAAGAAGGCCCGGGGTCGGCCGTGTCGGGGGCGGAACATGCAGAGAGGACACAGCGATGCCTTGGCTTGGGGTGGGAGAGAACAGAGCTGGGCAGTGAGGTGGGGTTTTAGAGAAGAACAGAGTCGGGGGCTGTGCGAACCTGAGGCGTGGCCTCGGCTGTGTGACAGGCTTCTGAGACCTCATCCGCCAGGGAGTTGAGCTAGGGGGAGGCATCAGAGCTGTTCCTGGGCAGAAGCCTGAGGCCAGGAGTAGTGCTGGGCTCAGATTGGTAGGAGCAGCTAGGGTGCCGAGGCCTGGTGCTGTAGACTTGGGAGGAGGGGCTAGAGCCTGGATGAGGGTCTGTCTAGTGGGTGGTGGGGTGGGGAGGGGGCCTGTAGGGTGGGCAGCAGGACACTGAGGAAAGCAGAGATACAAGTGGGACAGAATATGGTCTTCCCTCCATGGGGCTTTCCCAGGGCAGGGATGCACTGGGGGAAGGGAGGCAGCGGTGGGTGAGAGAGTCAGACCCAGGGAGGGCGGCTGGCCCTGCTTCTCTGGGAGTATTTGATTTTCTTCCTGTCCGACAAAGCCAGGCTTCCCTTCATGTCCATGTTCACCTTCTGCTGGCTAAGCCAGCCTGCAGAGGGGGCTCAAGTAGGTTTTTTGGGGTCAGGCCCTGCATGTAGGATGGCACCCTTCTTTGCAATGTCCCCTGTACCTTCAGACCCTGCATAAGGCCTCTTAGGCGTGGCTCCCTTCGCCGCTCTCAGGATCCAGCCATGGCGGCGGCTGCAGACTAGGCATCTCTCTGGCCAGGCTTTGCTGGACAGGAGCCTTGCGGATAGTTTCCAGCCCTAGGAAGCCCCCATGTCCACTCACACTGACTTTTCTTCACTGGTAGGTGAGGCCCCTGTGCATTCCCTGGGGGCTCCTGTGTCTGCTTCTCTACAGTGGCTTCCCTGTTCCTTACTTGCCCCTCCCCCTAGTTCTTCATTCTCTTGGGTCCCCGGTCTTGCGGCTAGCGGGCAGCAAGCTGTTGCAGCTTCATCTTCCACAGGCCAAATGCAACGGAGAACACCGAGCAGTCCTGACTGTGGAGGCTGCGTCCCAGGCCTCACGGCTGCTCTCTTGCCATGAAGTCTTTGGACTTCTTGTTTCTAGTCAGGTTAATCTTCTGTTCTCATTCGTCTCCTCTTTCTTCTTTCTCCACTGGAAGCCCCTCAGTGGGGCTCAAGATCCCGGCTGGCCTTCCATCCCTCTGACCTGCTCTCATTTAACACCACATGGGGAGGGACCCATGTTCCCCTCTCTTCACACCTCTCCCCTTGCTGAGACAATGTCCTGACTAACTGCACGGCTCGTCCGGAAGCCTGAAGCGGCCTGTTGCGGTCCTGTGTGGACGTGCCCATTCTGAGTGCTCCTTCTCCCTGTGCTCTGTAGAGTGACGTGTTTGTGGGGTCACTTCCCCTCCAGGCAGCACCCCCACCCTGTGTCCTGTCACCCCATTCCCAGTCAGAGCACGGCCTTGCCTCTTATCCCCACCAGCGCGATCAGGTGTCACACACACCTGGGATGCTGTCAGGTGTCACACACACCTGGGATGCTGTCGGGTGTCACACACACCTGGGATGTTGTCAGGTGTCACACACACCTGGGACGCTGTCGGGTGTCACACACACCTGGGACGCTGTCGGGTGTCACACACACCTGGGACGCTGTCGGGTGTCACACACACCTGGGACGCTGTCAGGTGTCACACACACCTGGGACGCTGTCGGGTGTCACACACACCTGGGATGCTGTCAGGTGTCACACACACCTGGGATGCTGTCAGGTGTCACACACACCTGGGATGCTGTCAGGTGTCACACACACCTGGGATGCTGTCGGTGTCACACACACCTGGGATGCTGTCACTCAACTGGGATGCTGCGACTGTCACAACCCACATGGGATGCTGTCGGGTGTCACATTTGCCATTTGGCCAAAAAAAAAAAAAAAATGTGATCCACACTGGACACAGAGCGGAGAAGGCAGTGCTCGCTGCCCTTGCAGCTCCTGGGGCAGGATAGGATTGTTCCAAATGAACAGGACAGGGGCTGGGGAGACGGCTCAGTGGGAATAAAATACTAGTCACACAAGTGTGAGGACCAGAGTTCAGATCCCCAAAACCCTTGTAGAAGCTGGGCAATCCTGGTGTAATCCCAGTCACAGAGGATCCCCAGGGTAATCTGACTAGCTAGACTATCGAGGATGGGCAAGATCTGGGCTAAGTGAGAGACTCTATTCAACATAGGAAGAGTGTTAGGGAAGCCACCCAGTGACATCCAGTGGCAGCTTCAGGCCGCCACATGAATTCACACATGTGTCTTGTGTGCTCATGCCCACATGTGTGCTCACATATGTGAACATACATATACACACATGCGATCACACCACACACGGGCAAAAATAAATGAAATACATAAATGAACTAATTTTTTAAAAAATGATCAGAATAAGGCTGTCCACATGCCCGGTGGACCACAGAAGCAACGATGGGAATTGGGAGATTTCCAAAAAGGAAGGAGAGGTCTGTGGTAATGCTGAGCCACCTTCATGGATGCAGTGACTGACACATGACCTCAGCACACAGAGTGTGGAGAGTGACCCATGTTCATCTCTTTCTCGAACATGTAAAGTCATGGGTGCAAGTAGGTGGCAGATGGAAATTCTCTTCCACTGGATTGTTCTACAAGATGGCTCAGAGTACGGACAGGTCATACTGACCCAAGAGTGGAGGTCATGGGTCTCAGAGAGTGTTTGCTTAAAGACCTTGATGGAAAACCCTCTTTACAAAGGGCTCCTGGGGAATTTCTGTCACTATAGAATCCAAGGGCAAGAGTGCCGGACTATATTTGGGGAATTCTTGGCGTAGCTCGAAGGCCATGCCCTGGGTTTGCTGCTCTCCAGCAGGGCCTAGCCACCGCCAAACCCTTTATCTGCCTGTTTTCTGAGAATTTGAAGAGAAACTTCTTTGTTCCTGTTGCTCCGGAAGTGTCTGTTTATCACTCATGCACACCATGCCAATGTCTGGAAGCCTTTTGGGTCATCATAACTCGTGGGGTGTTACTGGCATCTTGCGGGTAGTCCAGGATTTGAGTTATCACTGTAGTTTGTAATACAGCCCCACAACAAGGAATCATCTGACCTCAAATGTCAGTGGTGCCTCTGGGGAGATACCCTGTTCATCCAAGTGTGTAGAGTCCAGATGACGTGCTAGGATTTGAAGAATTCTGCAATAATCACATGGGTGGTAGGAGGTGAGGTGGCTTTCACTAAGGCCCAAGTTTTGTGGGTGGAGAGTAGGCCAGGGACATAATATAAGAAATGACGTAAGGATGGGGGGCGTAGCTCAGTGACAGACGCTGATCTGTCATGCAACAAGGCCATGGGTTCCATCTTTAACATCGTGCGGGGGATAAAGGAACCAGAAATGACAGGGTGGATGGCCAGGATCCAGAGTGCTGCAGCTTCTCCATTATTTCCCTCGTGTGACTGGAGTGGCTGGGAGGTGGCTTTCTGGAAGGACCCCAAACCAACTTCTGTGAGTTATGGGCGTGGGTCAAAGGTCAGCTCCACATAAGACTAGGCAAAACCATTTATCTTTAGCCAACACCAAACTTGAAAGACAAGCTGGCTACCAAAATATCACATAGTGTTTCTCTTGTTCAGCTCAGATGATGCCTTTTTTCAGTATAGACACTTTTAGAATCTCTTCTGGGGCCCAAGAATGGAGTTCTTCAAGGATGAATTCCCCAAAGATAGAGTCTATAAGGATATGATGGCCCTGGATGGGACCCTCAAGGTTGGAGCCTTCAAGGATGCAGTCAGTCATCAAAGATGGAGTCCTTAAAATGGGCTCCCTGTAGGATGGAGTTTTATAGGATGGGGTCCTCAAAGGTGGAGTCTTCAAGGATGATATCTTCAAGAATGGAGTCCTGAAGAATGGAATATTCAAGGATAGAGTCCTCAAGGATGGTATCTTCAATGATGGAGTCCTCAAAGAAGGCATATCCCAGGATAGAGTCCTCAAGGATGGAATTTAGAATGCACTAGATGATGCAGACACCAAGATGATGGATTCCTGAAGGATGGGGTCCTCAAGGATGCAGTCCTCCATGGATGGGATCTCCAAGGATGAAGTCCCCTACGTACTCTGTGTGAAGCTCCCACTCAAGGATAGAGGCCCCCAAACAACTGGAGTTCCTGTTGTATCCTGTCTCTCACAGCATACAGCCTGTCTTAGATCCCAGATTTGCAACTTTCTGGACCTGTCTACACTGACTTTTCTCGCCCGACTCTTCCTTTCCACAACTCTCCCAAGGAGACCACCCGCTCGCTCACTCTCTGCTGCAAAGTCTAAGAGCTGGGATTTGAGTCAGATAGTTGTTAGCAAGTTATATAACGTCTGAGCTCCAGTTCCCCAGAGGCAGAGTGGGAAGGGCCTCCTGGTGACTGACTGGATGTGGCAGATGTCTTACCACACCCAGCAACTGCCTGGCACAATGTGGGCACTGAAGAGCTCACGGCCGCCATGGTCGTTAGCTGCGTTTCTTTTTCCTCCCAGGTTTTTTTTTTTTTTTTAATTTACCTGAAATGGCACCTTCTTCATAAAGCTTCCCTCGATCCATCCCATAGCCAGCTCTCTTCTTTGCTGCGTTGAGTTCATGAAACTTGTATTCTGGCCCTCTCATCACATCCTGTGAGTGTGTGTTAACACTCGTGTCCATTCTTTTTCACCTAATTCCAGGTTTTAAGCAAATTGAGGGCTTAATACCAACAACTGTTGGATCTGTTTAGCTGTTTTTCTAAGTTCTTCCCCTGATGCATCTGTTTTCTTCGAGAAGCTTTTTCCCGTTTTTAGACACGGTATGAGGTTAGAACCTGGGGCCTTGTGCATGCTAACCAAGCACTCTGTCACTGAGTTAATCACCCAGCCTTCTCCCTTGTCTCCTTCTTAAACCCAGTCGATCGGATTTTGGAAATGAGGACCCATGTCCAAAATGAGCATATCCACCTACTTCATATGGGTACTGTCACTGGTATGGTGGCATACATCTGTAATTCCAAAGTCTGGAGGCTGAGGCAGGAGGATGGACATGAGTTGGAGACCAGCCTGGGCTATGTATGGAGCTCTGTTTCAAACGGAAACAATGTTGAGTTTCCCTTTGTCTTCCTTAAAGAGGCTCTGACCTGCCTTACCGGAGCAGCATAGTTTGCCCCTGCCCTGCACAGTGCCATCCTGTCTGCCTCTCCGCCCTGGAATATATCCACGTCCAAGGGTCATTTATCTTTCGTATCTCACCTAGGTTGTGTGTGTGTGTGTGTGTGTGTGTGTGTGTGTGTGTGTGTGTGTGTGTCTGTTTGACAGTGTCCCATTAGGCAGCTTTGGCTGGCCTTGAACTCACTATGGAGTTCAGACTGGCCTCACACTTCAGTCTCCCAAGTGCTGGGTGGGATTGACGGCCCGCACAAACACACCTCACTTTACGGAGTTTTCATGACAATTCTGTGAATGGGAGCTCTGACTCCCTTTTACTGATGAGAAAGCTAAGAACCCCCCTCCCCCTCCCCAGAAGACAAGCTTGTTTGTGCCTCCCTGGGTAGGAGGTAGGAGGCCATGGAACTTGAAATCGGACTAGAAGTCACTTCATTTCTTTGCCTCTGCAGGTGACTGGTGGCATGCTATTCCAGAAAAGTGCACAGGAGGCTGTAGTCTCCTGGGCTTCTGACATTCTTGGACATTCTCAAATCTCAAGACCATTGGAATGGTCTGTCCCTCTGGACTTCCGACCTGAGAGAGCGAGTCCTTTCCTTTGTCCTGAGCTGTGTTTCTGCATGCTCACAGGCTGTCCTCAGCCCAGACGTTGGAAGTTCGTGTCTGCAGACCTCCTCTTGGTGTCTTTAGGGGGCTGGGGCTGCACTCAGAGTTCAAGGTGGAGATGGGGTATCATTTTCTCCAAAGCCATTTTGTTTAGACACGGTAACTTCTCTTGCTGACTCCCATCTGCCTGGGATGCTCTTCTCATTCATGGCCACCGCCATGCCTGTGCTTCTGGACTCTAGAAGCAGATGAAACATTAGGGTTTATTTGCTGGCCCGAAGTATTAGTTCTTTAGATCGAGGCCTTTCTCTGGGGGCCACTGTACTGCAGCAAGGGCTCCAATGGAAGCTCCATTCTAGTATTCCACTGTAGGAGTCTCATGGTCACCATGAGGGTCTGCAGCCTCCACTCCTAGGTCTAGAGGGCTCTGGTCTCATCAGTCTCCCAACCCTACTGTTTCTTGGGGGGGAGTCTGGACCTCTTGACAAGTTAGTAGAAGGCCTGGGGTTTGAACTCACATCTTTTCCCTGTCTTGGCTTTAACCGACTGTTCTGCTCATTAACACTGGGACTTCCTTTGTGAATACTGACACGCCCCCACCAACACACACACACACACACACACACACACACACACACACACACACACGCACACACACACACAATTTTATTTTCCATAACAAGTCAGAACATTCTCGGTTTTTACTTGTAGTGACCTTCCCCCAGCCTTGTTCAACTGTGAGATAATATCAGACAATGATATCTTTTGGGGTGCCATCCGTTTGGCTGCCCTGAGGTGGATTGCTCATTGCTCTGACTAGCTGTTCCTCTTCATTTCACCACAGTGCTGCCAGCTGGCAGTACGAAGCCTCTGGTCACAGCCTATCATCACCTCACTCCTGTCATTGTGCTTGTGACTAGACCCCCCCCTTACTATGTAAACTGATTCCCTGTAGCTAATAATTAATATCGGCTACTCAGCCCTTCTAGCATCTTGGTATTGACTTCTGTTATTTTTAATTATATGAGTCCCTTATTAGTTGTCTTAATCAATTACTCTTGTGCCCACTGTTTACAAGAATTCTTTAGCTAACGGAGCTATCCCTAGAAGACCACTCCCCCGCATCACCGTCTCAAGTCTGCAGTTTAGTATTTAGTGGGCACCAGGCAACTGTATCCCTCCATCTCTGATACTTAGTACAGCTGCCTCGGTCCTCTCCAAAGACCAGGCGATTTTGAAGGATATTGTTTTGGCAGTGGGAGGAAGAAATGGTGTTAGGAGTACATAGAGACAGGCTATTTAGAGGTAAAGTGAAAGAATGTGGCCTGCTTCAGAGAAGAGGGGAGTGCTGAGGTGCCTGGGCCTCTGGGTGCTTTTATCTACAGGTAGAAGGGGAGTGCTTTTCTGACTGGTTGTGGGTAGTGGAGGTCCAGGGATCCATGGGTGTCCATGGGAGGAGCCTGGTTCTTGGGAGACCGTTATCTGTCCCAGGGTGTTGAAGGGACGCTTAGCTAGTCACAGGAAGATGAGAGAACGGGAGGGTGGCTGAAGAGCCTGGGGGACTTTGGGGAGGGCCTAATAGGGCCCCTGGACAAGTCAGAGTGGGCGGACAGGAGGGGTCATCTGGGGGTGAGACTGGGAGGAGGAGGAGGAGAGGGAGGAAGGTTTGGGATGGTGTGGGCATGAACCCTCGGCAGCCCGAGGAGGGCTAGCTTCCCTTCCCCAACCCCAGTTCTCCAGTTCTCAAGGAAAAGAAACAATGGAGGGGGAGCCCCTCTTCCCCAAGGATCCCTGGATCTATTTGCCCATCCCCCATCCCCAGGAAAAGCAGACACCCAGTCCCCTCCCATGCTGTCTTCGGCCTCCAAACGAAGTCGCCTCTTGTCCTTGCTAGTCCTGTGATTCTCTAGGGGCGGTGCCCACTCTTCTCCCAGCCTGCCAGCCAGCTGGCCGGTCGCCAACCAGTTAACCCATTAACCCGACATGGCCACTGGTCAGCCAGTTGGCTAGCACCCCTCGCTCCTCGGCCAGTTCTCTGGAAAGCCATCTGGGTGACCAGTCAGCCAACAAAGCCACCCGCCCACTCCTGAGTCAGTGTCCACCCCTTCTCACCCCCCTGCTCCCTTCTCCCTCCCTTAACTCCCTAACATCTCAGGACTACTAATCCTGCACACTGGGTCTGCTTCTTAACCTTTCCCCCCCCTCTGTTGGACACCCCCTACCCCTACCCCCCGTTGCCAACTCTGTGTGTGTTACTAACACGCTTATAACCCAAGGGACCAAGGGATGGGCAGGGACAGGTGGGGCCAGGTATGAATGAAAAACCGAACTAACTTTCTGTCTCATCTGCGGAATGTCGGCCATCTTTAAGTCTCTGCTTCCTTGGTCCAGTTTTCTTTTTTTTGTTGTTGTTGTTTTCTTCTTTACTAACCGAGGTCTCTAACTGTTCCCCTTCTCTGCAGACGTCCGTCCTTCGGGAGGGCATGAGGGGGAAGAGGAATCCAGAGGAGGGGCTGGGGGAGGCGCTGGGAGAAGAAGGGGTTAACTTTGTGTGTGTGCTTCCTTCCTCCCATTATAATTTCCCTTTAAACCCGTCTTCTGGACCTGTGGTGGGAGGGTTGGGACGACCAAGCAAATACATACGGCTGTATCTCCTCCGTCCTGGAGTTTCACAGTTGGTCATTTTATTTTTCTTTTCTTTTTCGTTCTGTTCTTCTGTCGTCCTTGTTTCTTTTCTTCCTTTCTTTCTTTTTCTTTGACCCCCCTCCCCTCCCCTCTCCGGTGAAGCACGCAGGGATTGGACACGCTATGGTAAACAAACTGCATTATCTGGTAGATATCACTCTAATTGTCTTACCGTTTGGTTTGCCGTGGGTTTTTTAACTGTTCGATTCTCCCACTTTTGTTTCCTCTCTCCTCATTTGGTTTTTGCTCTTCCAGTTGCTTTCTTTCTCTTTTCTCTTTTTTTCTTTTGTGTGTGTCCCAGACAATCTTTAAGTTTATTCCTGTTTTAGTTTCCCTCCTTCCCTTTTCTTTTCTTTCGATCCAAACTCAAGTCCAAAAGACAAACGGAAATCCAGGCCTTTGGGGGGGCCCTGCCCCACACTCCTGTCTCCTGACAGGTGCCGGGCCTGAGAAAGCTGGGGCAGCCCCCCATGTTTATCAGCTCCGCTTAGGCCAGCCCGGTGCTGAGCTTATTTCGATTCATTTCTTCTGTTCTTCCTCCTGCTCCTTGGTTTTTATTTTTGTTTAGTTTTTTTTTTTTTTTTATTCTCTTTGATTTGGTTTCTTTCTTGGTCTCCTGAAAATCCATGGAAAACACCATCCCATGACACGCTACGCTATGCTCACTGTCAGCTCCAGACAGGGGCCCCTCAAGTTGGGAAGAGGGCTGGGGGTGCCATCTCCAGGGGCAGCCAGCTGGGCATGTTCCCCAGATGGGATGGCCTTGGGACCTCCTTCAAGTCACCAGTTCATGCCAGTTTAGGGGCTGCCCCACACTGGCTGTCGGCCCTACTTCCCAGCCTTGAGGATTCCCCGGCTCTGTCTCCCTCACATTTTGCATGGCATGAGTGGTCTTTCCCCACACCAGGGATAGCGTCCAGATTCCCCCCACCGCTCTGCTGCTCTGACTAACACTGTGTTCCACTGTCTTCCTCCCCTTCAGCCCCACCCCCGTGTCCCCTGCCTCTCCTGCATGGCCTCGGACAGGGCTTGGTTTCCTTCCCTGTTGAGGTCATGAGAGGAGGAGCCCCAGCAGGGATAGGATGGGGGCAGCTGTCCTTGTCCTTGCCAAGCTCCTGTGTTTGGGTTGGGCTCCATCCTGGTGAATGCTGTTGTGGGTGTCAGTGTAAAGGCAGCTGGTGTGTGTTGGTGTGTGGGTGTGACTGTGTGTAAATGTTGGTGTGATATTTAGGGGTGTTAGTGGGAAGCCGTGCTGTGTGTTTGGGAGACTGCTGGTTCTCTGCATGTGTGAGTGCTGGTGGGAATCGGGGGCTGCAGGCTTGGATGGGTTCCGGGAAGGGTTCTGTGTGGAGGCGGGCTGGTGAGCCTGGCTCTCCAGTGCAGGTGCAATGCACGACAGGCAGTGAGACAGGGAGAGGGTGGGGAGGGCCCCATCCTCCCCCACTCGCCTGCCTCCGAGTGAGTGTGTGCCCTCAGGCCCGCTGTGTGAGATCCCCTGGGATTCCCTGTGCCGGCCCAATTCCGGCTCCACAGCAGCAGCCGGTTAGTCATTGCCTATTAATAATGCAGAGTGATTGAACACCAGGCTGGGGACCCTGCAGATGGACGTGTCTGCTCTCATGGGGTGGGAGGGGTGTGGGGCAGCTGCCTGGCTTGCCCAGCCTCCTAGTCCTGCCTGGCTGGAAGGCTAGGGAGCAGGGAGGTTATCCAAGCTGGAGTGTCCAGCCTGAAAGGCCCTTTATGCCCTCAGGAGGCTTCACCTCTGAAGCCACACTGAGCCCTTGCTGGCACTTTTGGATGTGTGTGATGTGTGTGTTCTCCTTCACCCATGTAGACCAGTGTCCATGGCCAGTGCCTCCCCAGCCATGGCCAGTCTAATACCTTGTGTGGTCTCCCTAGCTTCCCAGGATTCCAATGGAGCTCGCACTGAGATCTGTACTAGCTCCTCACAGGCCCTGTTTCTCCAGCTGCTGCTTTTGAGAGCTAGGTGTTACCCACTCTGCTGTTCTTGAGAACCTGCCAGGAACTGGCCATTAAGAACTTTCTTTACTAGCTGACGAGATAACTCACCTGGTAAAGATGTTTGCTACCAAATAGGATAACTTGAGTTCGATTCCCAGAACCCACATGGTAGAGAGAGAGAGAGAACTGACTCCTCCAAGCTCATCCCTGGCCTATGTATGCATGTAAATATATATTTACATACATGATATATAATTGTAATTTTTAAAAACTGTCTATTCAAAAACAAAAGGAACTTTGCTGGGCAGCCAATTTGTGACTCAGGGAACAGGGAGTCAAGATCAATGCAGGTGATATCCCCAAGTACCAGAGGGAGATCACCCTAGGATTAGGGCCCAACAGACCTTCTTTCTAGTCTCCATGGTGAACTTCTGACCACATGGGCCCAGGCCAGGAAAGCTCAGTTCCCTCAGCTCCCAGCAGACTAATGGTGGACATGCCCAGCTTGTACCACAAGTCTGTGTGAAGATCAATCAAGGCAGCACAAGTTCCGTGCTTTGGAAAGGAATTATAATTTCATTAAGCTTAATAAAGTGCTGGCCCATTCCCTGTTACCAGGGCAGGGATGTTATGTGAAAAGTGGTTCCCTTCCTGTAGCAGACCCTGAGGAATAGGCCTCTCAGGTCCCGCTGGAGATCCTATTACAACCCCTTGTTAGGAACCACTCTCAAAATAACTTCATGAAACCTCAGGATGCTTTAGAGATGTGGAGGAGGAGAGAAGAACGGCTTACTTCAGTTGGTCAGGAAGCCAGCAGCCCTGCCCAGTTTCAGGGCCGATAAAGAAAGAACCTGCTGAATTCTGAGCCTGCAGGGTCCACACTTCCCTGCGTCATCAGTACAAACGGGAACCAATCTGTTGCCTTGTGTGGCCTTAGAAACCCCTGCACACCTGTGCTAGGGACTGGCTCCTTTAGGCCCAGACTAAAGTCAAAGAATGGGGTTCAACAGGTGCTGATTTGCAGGGCACCCCTCTGATGGGTTCCATGTAGTTTTGTGTTTATTTTCTAACTCACTCATTAGGACTCCTAGCATCTGCGTGTTTCTCTTGGTGAGGAAGTGGGAAGACAGAAAAGGCTCCCTCTGTCATCTCTGTTGGTTGACCAGGCTGGTGAATGCTGGCTTGTGAACTAATATTGTTCATGCCCACATTAGGGCCTCTAAATAGCTTTTGCATTTGGAGTTTCTTTCTTTATTTTTTTTACATTAAAGAGATTTATTTTTATTTTATGCGTACAGATGTTTTGCCGGCATGTATGTATGTCCACCATTTGCATGTTTGGTGATTCCCAGGAAGCCAGAAGATGTTGAGTCCTCTGGAACTGGAGTTATAGATAGTTGTGAGCTGCCTTGTGGGTGCTGGGAACTGAACCCCATCCTCTACAAGAGCAACAAGTGCTTATAACCACTGAGTCATTTCTCCAACCTCCCCCAACCCCCTTTTTTTGAGACAGAGTCTATATAGCCTTGGCTGCCCTAGAACTCACTGTGTGGACCAGGCTGGCTTTGAACTCAGAGATCCACCTGCCTCTGCCTCCCGAGTGCTGGAATTAAAGGCATGCTCCACCATGCCTGGCTTTCTCTCTCTCTCTCTCTCTCTCTCTCTCTCTCTCTCTCTCTCTCTTTTACATTTTTATTTATTCAATCTATTTATGTGTAGTGAAGCATGTCATGGTGTGAGTGTGTGCAGGTCAGAGGCCGACTTACATGCGTTGGTTCTCTTTTTCCACCGTTTAGGTCTGGGGTAAAACTCAGGCTGTGGTTTGTCTTGGCAGCAAGCACCTTTACAGCCCGAGCCGCCCACAGCTATCTCCCTGGTCTACGTTCTGAGTTTCATTCACAGTTGATGACACCTGGACTTCAGGCAGGAGGCTGAGCACTGCTGGTCCCACTTAGCAGATGGGGAAGCTGGGACCCAGAGAAAGTGCCTCCCTTTATACTACGGGGGAGTTGATCATTTATTTCACTTAATTAACTGTATGCTCAGTCAGCTGGAAAGAGATGGGAGGGCCCAAAGTTGTTCAGCCCCTTTTAGAGACAAAAGTCAGAGCCCTGCATGGTGGCTCATGCCTTTAATCCCAGTGCTTGGAAGCACTTGGGAGGCAGAGGCCTGATCTCTGAGTTCAAGGCCAACCTGGTGTACTAAGCGAATTCCAGGACAGCCAGGGCTATACAGAGGAAAGAAACCCCGTCTCAAAACAAAACAACAACCAGGAAAAAAAAAAAAAAGAAAGAAAAGACAGGCAAAATTGTTTTGGCAGAAAAAAATTTTTATTAGAAAGGCAAAATTGTTCTGGAAAACAGCAAATGATAGAGAGCCTGGGATTTCTGACCTGAAGTCTTTCCCTCCTAAAATTCCCGAAATCCAGAGTTCAGCCCTCCTGAGAGGGCTGTGACTACTGCCTGTGTCTGGCACAGAACCTGAAGCAAGCTTAGCCGGGCTCTGATCTCTCCCTCAGCCGGAGACTGCATCTCACTGCTCCCAGCCCTGCTTCTGGCCCATGTCACCCTAAGGGGCTGCTGGGAACTTTTTTGTGGACTAGTTGTTCTTAAGCATCAGCTTGTGGAACCCTTGGAATATTTGATGACAGCAATGTGGTCTAACAGGAGACAAAACAGGCTGGAGCAATGGCTCAGTGGCTAAGAGCACTGACTGTTCTTCCAGAGGCTCCAGGTTCGAGTCCTGGTACCCAAATGGTGGCTCACAACCCCCTGAAACTGCAGGTCCAGAGACTCTGGTGCCCTCTGGTGCCCTCTGCCGGCACTGCGCTCACACGGTGCGCAGACATACACGCAGGCAAAACGCATAAAATAAAGAAATCTTTAAAAAAGATCCTGGGTAGCCTAACAGGAGACAAAACAGCCTTTCATGTTTTGTCTATACCTACATTGTCACTGGGCTCAAGGAGGTCCATTCAGCCACCCGCAAATTAAAGTATTTGCCCTCTGTCTAACTCTCCCTAGAAAAGGGGGTGTTAAGGATGCTGTGAGCTGGGGTCATGCTAGGCCCCTGGGATGGCATGAGAGTTCCCTTTCCCCTCAGCCTTTCTTCCTGGGCACAGTAGGTATGGGGATTTGCTCCATATGGGTATATTTGTGGCTAGGACTTGGATTCCCATCCCACCAGCCTTCCTGCACGAGCTGAGGAGAGGAAGGGTCCATTCAGCTCACTAGATTTGAGGAGAGGAAGAGTCCATTCAGCTCACTAGAGTCCCCTTGAGCCTCCTCCAGCCAGTCTCCCTGTTCCTGGAGAGTGTGTGGTTCAGGCCCTAGGCTCATCTTCTGGGCAAACACTGCACTCATGACCCTGGGCTTCCTCAGCACCCACCATGTTGAGTGGGCCAGTGTGGGTTGGTCAGATCCTCTGCTGTGTCTTGGAGGGACCTGGCTGTGGTCACCTGTGCTGTATGGAGAGGAGCAGTCAGGACCTCTTCACAGAGTCTTCTGGGATGGGCTGTGTGTGCAGCAGATGTGTGCAGGCTGGTTGTCTGTGGTGAATGGCACAGGAGTGTGTGATGAGGAACCTCAGGTCTGAGGTTTCTTTCTCTGACAGTCCTAAACAACTCTGACCCAGCGGTTGCTCCCCTCTCCTCTTCAGTGGAAGGAGGCTTCTTCCTGCACTCCATGGCTCTCTCCTCGCCTCCATCTCTGCTCTTCCCCACCTCCCCTGCCCTGCATGCCTTCCCACCGCTGGCTGCCTTTCCCTGGCCTGCTCCGAGTGCCTGCTCCCTGACCCTGCTCTTCTAACCCGCATGGGTCCCAGCTGCAGTGGCTGTTCTGTGTGGCATGTGCTCCCCTCCTCCCCTGCTGGCCCCACCCCTTCCAGAAGCTTCATGGGGGGGATTGGGGGGCAGGGGTATCAAGAGCCCCTGGGGTGGAGGGGGCAGGGGAACTGTTCCCCTGTTCCTGCTTTTACTAACGAACCTGCCATTTTTGTGTCTGGACTGATTTGTCTGAGGGAACAGTTGGTTTTACTAATCTTAAATCATCCCCCTCCCTGCCTTCCCCAGACACCTTCCTCCATTCCCTCTACCTCCACTTCCTCTCCACCCACGGCCTTTTCCTCTGTTCTCCCTCAACTTCTCCCCACCCCCTGGCTGATCCCTTCCTCAGCAGACCTCCCTAAGTTCCCTGTCTCCAGCTAGCCTTTCCCCAGCCCTATGAGTCAGGAGAGGGAGATTAAGGTCATCCTTTCCCAACAGGGCCCTCCATGATTGATCTGAATACAGCCACCAGGCAAACTGAGATTTACTTCCAGCCTGGAAGGGGATTCAGGAGGATGTCTTGGGCCTCCACAGTCGGCTCCAAGTCAGATCCTTTAACTCCAATATGGCCGAGAAAGGGCAGCCTTGATCTTGACATATGTAGTGGGATGAAGAGAGCCCACAGAGGCATGAGGGAGATTCCAGGACGGTGCCCTGGCTTCAGAGGCCAGGGATGGAGACTTCCTGAGGTGCTTCCCCAGGAGGGAAGCAGTGCCGAGCACTGCCCAGCATGGTCACTCACATGAGGCTCTCCCAAAGTCATAGGGGAGTTAGGTTTCAGCTGGAGAGCCCTGCACTGGGTCGCAAGGCAGCTTGATGTGGACCTTTGATGACCACGTGCTAAGTCTCCTGGGGTGGCTGAGGTTAGTGGGGTTCCAGGGACATGTCAAGCCAGATGTTTGCTGACAGCCTGATTGGGTTGAGCCCACTTAGGCACAGGAACTGATTGACAGCCGGTTCAGTCTTAGGGGTAGATACAGTAGCAGGGGGCATGGAGGAAGAGAGTGAGTGTAGCCATATTGCCCCAGGGAGACCCACTCACCGGCCTCACCTCCCCTGACTTACCCCGCCCCTTTATTCTGACCCCCCCATCCTCCCTCCAGTTCCCCTCGGCCCAGTCTGATCTCTAACCTCGTTTGCATGTTTTTGTGACTAACCTCTCTGACCCTCCCTTCCTACCCAAACCCTGTTTCCTAGCTTCAGGACAAGGGGAGGGAGAAGAAATAAGTGATCATGACCAATCCTTCCCTCAAAACAAGACTTGAAAGTATTCAGACTACCCCCTCCCAAGACACCTGTCTCCTCCTGTCCTCGAACCCAGTTCTTCCAGCACAAGGTTTGATGGTTTCCCGGGAGGTGGCTTCTTCAGTCTGCGCTCTGCTCAGCCCCAGCCCTCTCACCATGAGGTTCCAACCAAGCACGGGGCGGGGGGGGGGGGCTTTTGGGTCCCCCTGATCTTAGGAGTTCTACCCCACTCTTCTGACAATAGAATACTGAAGGCCAGCAGCTGGAAGGTGGCTGGTATAGGGGTCATCACAGTGTGTGACTGGCAGGTCCTTACTTCAATACTTTACCTGCAAAGGGGGTACTTTTGAAATATATTTGGGGAGCAGGAAGGGCTCTAAGCCACAGCCTGTGGAAGTGCAGGACGGGGCTGACAAAGAACCAGGTCCTCGGTGGCCCCCTTGACTCTCCTAAGCCACAGCCTCGTAGAGAGAAGTTTGTGTCCCTTCTGCTGCCCCCTTCAACCTGGCTGTGAAGCCCCCCAGAGCTCCTCTGAGGGGCCAAACTCTTCAGGGACCAGGTAAACATTTGCTGACTAGGGAGAGTCAGAGTTGCCCCAAAGGTGGCATCTACCTTCCCCAGCCCAGTGCCCGGTACCTCCTGAACGCCAGGCATACCCCTGCTCTTGGCATCTTGCTTTCCGGGTGAATTTCCCACCCTGGGGAGGGTGTTTCCTTAGGTTAGCCCTGGCCTCGCTGTTTCTAGGGGTGGAACTACAGATGCCATCTACAGAGAAGGAGGAAGTGTGAGCTGGGAAATAGCAAAGGGCCACCCTCTTCTTTGGAAGAAAACCAGTGACTCATCCAGGTGTATAATCTCAGCACATGAAAGGATGAGGCAGGAGGATTACCACAAGTTCAAGGCCAGTTTAGGCTTTATAGACTAGTTTAGGGTTTTTTAAACCTAAGCTCTAGACTAGGTTTTTCTAAACAATGACTCAAAGTGTTGTGGTACCTTAGAACTTGAGTGGCAGAGGTAGGAAGCAGCCCTGGCAGATGCCATGCAGCTCCTGTCCTAAGCCTTGCAGGCATACCTGGGTTTTCCTCTTCATGGTCTCAGCTGCAAGAACACAGTGCCCAGATGGAAGGGCTGCCAGCAAGTCTTAGCACTGCCGCCCAGGAAGGGGCAGGAAGCGGAAGGCTCTTCTTCAGGAAGAGGCTGAGAAGCCAGCCACACGTGTGCCCACAGTACTCTGCTGAGAGAAAGCGGAGGGGGTCACTTCCTGCCCCCCACCTCCCACAGTGGGGCCCTTTCTGAGGTCCCCTAGTACAGAGAACCTCCCTGGAGCCGCTTACTGAGCCCACCATGGCTCCGTGCCACCTTCAGGCTCCCACCCGCCGCCGTGGGTCATGCAGGGCAGGCCTTAGCCTACCCTGAAACCATCAAATCTGTGCTGCTTCCTCTTCCTCCTTCCCCCTCCCCCCCACTGTTCCACCTCCAAGACAAGCAGACATAAAAATGGGGGTCCCCCTCCCCCACCGCCCCCTGGTCCCTCCCTTGCCCGCCTGTGGCTCTTCCCAGGGCGTTGATGCCGGTTGTCTCCTGTCTCTCCCCCTCCTTGGGCTGGGCAGGTGACCATCTCGGTGGACGGGATCCTGACCACCACAGGCTACACACAGGAGGACTATACCATGCTGGGCTCTGATGACTTCTTCTACATCGGAGGCAGCCCCAACACAGCCGACCTGCCTGGCTCGCCTGTCAGCAACAACTTCATGGGCTGCCTCAAGGACGTGAGTAGGGCTCGGAAGGGCTACAGTTGACCAGCCTGCCTTGTGATTTGGTCTGACCTGGCCAGCTGCCCCTGGCCCCCATGCTTGATGAGTCCATGGTGGGATTGTAACCCTTCATTAAAGCCTAAAGCTGTTGACTCAAGTCAAGAGGTGTCCAACGGTGTGTCTCCTCGGGCCTTGGAACTCCCTTCCCCTCTGAGGCTCTTCAGAGCTGTGGCCCTCAGGGAAGGCTGGTGGGCATGAAGGCCGAAGGCTAAAGCCTAGCTTCAGTCACATGACTTCCACTCACTCACTACTCTGTTGTCTTGGCCAAGTCACTTGACCTCATGAGTTGCCTGATATGTAGATGAAAGGTTGGTTCCTACTTTGGCTCTTGTACAGAACTCGGGAGAATGTTAACATGCCCTGGAAGACAGCAAGGACTGGAGTAGTTAGCAGCCCGGCTCACAGGACAGCCAGCCATGGGCTCTAACAGAACCACATCTGCTGAGCATGATGGAGATTACAGGAGCACATCTGTAATCTTGGCACATGGGAGGTAGAGGCGGGAAGACAAACTCAAGGTCATCCTCCGCCATACAGAGAGTTTGAAGCCATCTTGAGCCACGTGAGACCCTGTCTCAGAAAATAGCAACAGACAGTAGCAACAGTTGCCTGCCTTTTTGTCATTGTGGGTGACGGTTGAGTTGGACCCAGGAGCTCACAGTGGGAGCTGCCTGGCCGGTGTGGGGCTGGAAGACAGGACAGAGGCAGCAAGAGGGAGGTGTAGCCTGAGCCTTGTGGACTGATTGATGGCTCCGAGCTTGGGGCCGTGAGGACTGGTGACGGCCACGGCTGCCAGGGAGGGAGGGCCCTGGGTAGCCAGATCCAAGGCTGCGTCTGCTCCTTTACCCAGACCCCTCTCCTCTTTACAGGTGGTCTACAAGAACAATGACTTCAAGCTGGAGCTGTCCCGCCTGGCTAAGGAAGGGGACCCGAAGATGAAGCTGCAGGGGGATTTGTCCTTTCGCTGCGAGGACGTGGCTGCCCTGGACCCCGTGACCTTTGAGAGTCCCGAGGCCTTTGTCGCACTGCCCCGCTGGAGCGCCAAGCGCACAGGCTCCATCTCTCTGGACTTCCGAACCACGGAGCCCAATGGGTTGCTGCTCTTCAGCCAGGGCCGGCGGGCTGGGGCCGGGGTAGGCAGCCACAGCTCTGCCCAGAGGGCCGACTACTTTGCCATGGAGCTGTTGGATGGTTACCTCTACCTTCTGCTGGACATGGGCTCTGGGGGCATCAAGCTGCGGGCGTCCAGCCGCAAGGTCAATGACGGCGAGTGGTGTCACGTGGACTTCCAGAGGGACGGCCGCAAAGGTCAGGAGGCCTCTGGACCCTCCCTTCCCTTGGCCACTCTTGGGTACCTGCCTGACCTCTCAAGCTTTCGTTTCCTGCTCCTAGTCTCCTCTCCCAGTCCTTCTTTGGCCTTTCTGTCACCGTGATTTGGCAGAAGGCACAGGGCCACTCTTTCTTATTTGTGAAAGGGACACTTACCCCAGGGTCACTGTGGGCGGGAAAGATCACATCTGAAAACACTAACATAGCACCTAACGGAGAGATGTCCCATGTCTTGAAGAAAATAACTCAAAGCCAGGAGTGGTGGCTCACACCTGCAGTCCCAGCACTCAGGAGACAAAGGCAGGAGGATCACCGTAAGTTCGAGGCCAGTTTGGACTATATAGTGAGTTCCAGACCAATCAGGGCTGTGCATAGTCAAAACAAAACAAAGAACACAGCTTTCCAGCCACGGTTCCTTTTTATCCAGAGGCTTATTTCTTTAACTTAACTGGAAACAGCTATCCCTACTGTCTGGGAGGATTGCTCCTAGGACTCCCAAAGATACCAAAATCCACTATGCTCAAACCTCTTATAAAAGGCAGTGTAGTATTGTATATCACCTGTACACATCCTACTGGGTAACTTAAGTCATCTCTTGAGTCCTCAAATTACCTAACGGAAGGTAGACGCTGGGGCTAGGTCTGGATGGGGTTCAGCTGGTAGAGCGCCTGCCGAGCATGCGCAAAGCCTGGGTTCCAGCACCACGTAAACCAGGCACGGTGGTGCTCGCCTGCAATCCCAGTACTAGCGAGGTAGAGGTAGGAAGATCGAGAGTTCAAGGTCACCCTCAGTTGCATAAGGAATTTGAGGCTTGCCTTGGAGAGAGAGAGAGAGAGAGAGAGAGAGAGAGAGAGAGAGAGAGAGAGAGAGAATATAAATGCTTCTAGTTACATAGTAGTTTTGTGATGGTCATTAGTATGTTGTTGAATAAGGACAGCAGTATCTGTATGTGTTTAGTGCAGACAATCCTTCCTTTAAACATTTCCATCCATGTTTGGTTGTTTGAGTGCAGAGTCTTGTACACAGCCTCTGCCTGACTCTCTGAGCACTAACTGTGGGCTGGCTGCCTGACAGACTGTCCACCTCATTCTGGCCACCAGAAACGCAGTGAATAGGCCACCACACCAGCTTCTAGGCTCGGGTGACGTCGGATGTATTCTGAGTGATGTGGCTGCGGACTATTTCTCAAAACTTCTGTTGTTCTAGCCGCCCTCTCCTTCATCCTTCCTTTCCAGCCTCCGTCGCCCAGGCTCTTGTTTCCTGCCTGCTAATTCTGGTGTGCTTGCCTCCATCTTGTTGAACCTAAGTAGGAGAATTGATACAAATGAGGCCTGACACACTATCCAATTTAAGTGCTTATCAACGTCAGCTACATTTTCTCATTCCACAGCTGTCACCACTGCTGGCCTGAGAGTCTGCTCCCAGGGAGGAGGGGACTGCGGGTCTCCCAGAAGGGAGGCCTTGCTCTCCTTTGCCCTCCCCAGAGAAAGGACGTTAGCCCCCGGCTCTGCCCTCAGGACAGCACCCCTGGGTCTTCACTGACAGTCACTAGTGTTCCACACAGGTGGTCAGCGATCCTCGGGCTGGACGTCCATTCAGGAACTCGGGGCAGCTGTTTAAACATGGCTGAGAACTTACCTTGTTTTCCTGTGTCCCCACACTGCAGTGCTGGTGATTGAACCCAGGGCCTGCCCCCCCGGAGCCGCGCCCCAGACTCCTCTTTCCTGTTTTTCTGTCTTTTTTTAAATTGTGTTTGTGTGTTTGCTCTTGGGCCACGTGATGTGTGTAGAGGTCAGAGGACATTTTGGGGAGCTGGTTCTGGCCTCCCACCTTTTTGAGAAAGGGTCTCCCTTGTTTCTCCTGCTTCCAGCATGCCCCAGGCTAGCTGGCTTCTGGGTGATTGTCTCCATCTCTCATCATGCCAGAGGCATGCCGGGACCTTGGTCACATGCAGCCACATGTGTGCTCAGGGGATCCAGCTTGGGTTGTCCCCTTGTCCGGCAGGTGCCTGCACACATCGACCGTCTCCGTGGCCTCTCCCTCCTGTTTTACTTTTCTTCTTAGTTTGGTTTTGGAACTGGGGTAAATTGCACATCACACAAAACATACAGTGTTAGTCTTTAATCGTGATCACACTCACATTGCTGCACAGTGCAGCGTTGACCACACTCATGTTGCTGCACAGCCCTCTCTGCCATCCAGGTGCAGGTTTTCTGTCTTCCCCAACTGAGGCTGTCTTTATTAAACCTCAGCTCTCCTCTTCCCCCTCCTGCCTCTGGCCCCATCTGTCTGTTCGACTCTGACGACTCTGAGATTTTAGATTAGTGAAGTCACAGAGTATTTCTCCTCCCTCTTCTTTTTCCATTTTCACGTGTTTATGTTCATGCTTGCGTGTATATTGGGGCACATGTATGTGAGTGTACATGTGTGTGGAGATCCAAGGCTGATATCAGGAATCGTCCATCTTATTTATTGCGGTAGGGTCTCTCAATCAAATCCCGAGCTCACAGATATGGCCAGCCAGCTTGCTCTGGGGATCCCTGTCTCTGCCTTCCAGAGCTGAAGTTACAGGAGGGCCACACCCCACCGGCATTTATATGGGTTTCTGGGGATTTGAACTCTGGGCCTCATACACGAGGAGCAAGCACGTTAAGCACTGAGCCACCTCCCTCCCTCCTCCTTCCCCTCCCTCCCCCCTCTCTCCTCCCTTCCAACACAGGGTCTTACATGTCACCCAGGCTAACTTTGAGATCAAGATCCTGCTGTCTTAGCCTTCCAGAGTGCTGGGATTCCGGGCATAGGCCGCCATATCCGACTTGTGTATTGACTTGTGTAGTTATCTTCTCGTGCCCGGCCGTTTCAATGAGTACAGTGTCTTTCGGGGTTCATCTGTGTTGTAGTGTGAGTCAGAACTCCCTCCTTTGAAGTCTGACTAACACCCCCGTGCCGTGCTCACACCTAGTTTATCTGTTCTTCATCAATGGTCAGTGGGTGAGTCAAGCCGCTCCCGAGTCACCTTTGGGAACAGCTCTGGAGCAGAGGTCAGAGTGCACTTCAGTTTCCTCTCCAGAGCTCTCCGCTCACTGTCCACCTTTCCTCTTCCTCTCACATTCCCTTCCTGCTGGATTCCAGCAGTGAGCCAAAGGATGGGTCACAGCAGGCTCTGGGGACTCTGGGTGATCCAGAGGGAGAGAGGCAAGCCACAGGACCCTGAAGCAGGTGAAACCTTGTCATGAGAGAACAGGCTGGGGCCACAGGCTGGGCCGTGGCTCAGCAGGTAAAAGCTCTTACTGGTCAGGTCTGATGGCCTGAGTTCGTTCCCCAGATCCCACAATGAAAGGGGAGAACTGACTCCTGAATATCATTCTCTGTGCCTGCCCCCCACATCACAACACACACACACACACACACACACACACATACATCACAACACTCACATACATATCACAACACACACACATATATTACAACACACACACATACATCCCAACACACACACACACATATCCCAACACACACATACATCCCAACACAAACACACACATCACAACAGGCACACATATCACAACACACACACACACACACACATCCAAACACAAACACACACATCACAACAGGCACACATGTCACAACACACACACACACACACACACACACACACACACACACACACACACACACACACACACTGGGGTCTGGAGAGAGTCAGCCTGCTGCTCTTTCAGAGGAGGAGAGTTCAGTTCCCAGACCACACCAGGAGGCTCACAACCACCTGTAACGCCATCTCCAGGGGATCCCACTTCTTCTACTGCCTCCATAGGGATGCACACACATGTACACACACAAATAATAAAATAATTCCTTAAACAACAACAGCTTGAGCTGGGGAAACGGCTCAGCAGTGAACGACCTGGGTTTGATTCCCAGCACCTGTATGGTGGCTCACACCCCTACACACACGCAGGCACACACACACACACAAGATACAAATAAATCAATCTTAAAACAAAAGCCTTTATAAGGAAGCCCAGGAGATGAGGAAGGCTTCGAGGAAGGGACCGGCTGCCAATAGGAGTTGTGTCTGCCAAGAAGGCTCCAACTCTGCTCCCCGAGTTCCTCTGACTCTGTGCTGATCACGGACCTCTCCTCCAGGCCCTCCCTCTCAAGGTCCCCACCCCACCCGTGTGTAAGAGGCCCAGTGGCTCCTGACCATCCTAAACCTTGCTAGAGCTTTGCTTTTCTTTGTTCACACAGGTTGGTCTCCACCACGGCACTGACCCTGCCTCTGCCTCCTAAGTATTGGGGTCACGGGTGTGAACCACTGTGTCCGGCTGCCGCCACTGCCGCGGGCTCCTCCTCCACCTTTCTTCTTTTAAGAGTTTGTCCGAACCTGAAAAAGGGAACCGTGGGATAAAAAATAAAGGGCTTCCAGGGCATAGTGGCCTTGCCTTTCTTTAATCCTAGCATGTGGGAGACAGAGGTAGGTGGAGCTCAGTGAGTTTGAGGCCAGCTTGGCCTACAGAGCAAGTTATAGGCCAGCCAGGGCTACACAATATATATATATCTCAGTGGTTAAGAGTGTGTACTGCTCTTGTAGAAGGTTCAAGATGGTTTCCTAGCATCCCCCTGCTCCATTGGCTGGCTCACAACTTCCTGTACCTCCCGCTCCTGGAGACCTGATGACTCTTTCTGGCTTCTGTGGGTACCTGCACTCACATGTACATACTCCCAAACAGATATACGCATACACACATAATTTAAAACAAATCTTTAGACCAGGCATCCTAGCCCTAAGAGTAGGAGGAGACAGGTATCTCTGTGAGTTTAAGGCTGCCCTAATTTACATAGCGAGTTCCAGGCCAACCAGGGTTATATAGTAAGATCCTATGTCAAGAAAAAAAAAAAAACTCTAACAAATGGACACAATGGTACATGCCTATGACCCCAGCACTTGGGGGATGAGGCAGGTGCATCAGAGGTTCAGGGTCATCTTTGGTTACATAAACCATTCTGGGTTGCATGATACCCTGATTAAAAAGACAAAAACAAAACAAAACAAAACAAAAATCCTGAACCAGAACAAACAAATAACACACACACACACACACACACACACACACACACACACACGCACACACACACTCGGAGTTGCTGGACATAGTGACACACATCTGTAACCTCAGCCCTCTGTAGGCAGAAAGCAGGAAGATTTCCTAAGTTCTAGGCTATATATTGGAATCTGGCCTATATAAGAAGCTCCAGGCTAGTGAGGGCTACATAAACAAGTCCCTGTCTTACACACACACACACACACACACACACACACACACACACACACACACGGAGATTCAATTATTACAGTCTCCTCTAGGTTCTCTGCCTCCAGCTCCTGGTCTGAGAGGCTGGGGGCGGGAATGATCCAGTGAGTGATCTGAGACTGGGTCCCAAGCTCCTCGACTTGAGGACTGTAGTTAGGAAGTTCTGACAGAGGCTAAGTGAGGCTGGACCCCAGAGACAAGGCTGTCGGTCATTCTCCTGAGGCCGTGTGGGGTGCAGGGTGCTTCGGTAGCAAACTCAGGGCACCCCTTTCCAGACTGTGACTTCCCTCCCCACTGAAGCTCACTTTCCTTTGGTTCCCAGGCTCCATCTCTGTGAACAGCCGCAGCACACCATTCTTGGCCACGGGAGAGAGTGAGGTCCTGGACCTAGAGAGTGAGCTGTACCTGGGTGGCCTCCCCGAGGGGGGCCGGGTGGACCTGCCACTGCCCCCCGAGGTGTGGACAGCCGCTCTCCGGGCCGGCTACGTGGGCTGTGTTCGAGACCTCTTCATAGATGGACGGAGTCGAGATCTCCGGGGCCTGGCCGAGGCCCAGGGGGCTGTGGGTGTTGCTCCCTTCTGCTCCCGGGAGACGCTGAAGCAGTGTGCGTCGGCCCCCTGTCGGAACGGGGGCGTCTGTCGAGAGGGCTGGAACCGGTTCGTCTGCGATTGCGTCGGGACCGGCTTTCTGGGTCGGGTCTGTGAGAGAGGTGAGCTGGTCTTGGTCTTCGGCGTCCTGTGTCGGAAGGACCCCACTTTCCATCCTCGTGCTCCATTCCTCTTCAGAGTGCCCCCAGGCCAGCCCCAGGCTTCTCTTCCAGTAATGATTCTCTTGTCTTCTCTCCGTCTTTTTCCATTTCCCCGTTTCCCATCCCTCTGCTCTCCACTCCTGGGGCAGAGGCCACTGTCCTAAGCTATGATGGCTCCATGTACATGAAGATCATGCTGCCCAATGCCATGCACACAGAGGCAGAGGATGTGTCCCTGCGCTTCATGTCCCAGAGGGCCTATGGACTCATGATGGCCACCACCTCCAGGGAGTCAGCCGACACTCTGCGTCTCGAGCTGGACGGGGGGCAGATGAAGCTCACCGTCAACCTCGGTAACCACCCTGTCCCAGGCCTCCCGGCCTCTCCCTGACTTGCCTCTGACCTACACTCCCCTCTGTCTGGAGAAGCTGGTGGTGGCACCAGCCAGAGGTGACCTCCTCAGTTTGGAGAAAGGTAGTAGCATCCTGAATCGGAGCCCCTGAGGGCTGTGTCTCTGTCCAGGCCCCACAGCCTTGAGCAATGTTTCATGGTTGACGATAATGTGGGCTGGTGACCCAGAACACAGCCACACACACACACACACACACACCTGTTGGAATGCGTCTGAGTGTGATAACTGTCCTCTCAAGTCACTCCTGTGGAGTGTTGGTGGCATCTGTCCTGCACACACAAGATGGCACAAACTCATTCTTGTCTGCATTCACTTGCTCATTCACGGGCTCATTCATTATGGAACTGCTTGTTGACATCTGCTAGGTACAAGCCTGAGCTCAGCTCAGCCCAGTGGCAGATATAAGGGCGACAAACAGCTGGCCCCTGTATGCCGCCATCCTTAGCTGCTCCGCTTAGATTAGAGCTGTCTCTGGGATGCTGTGTGCAGGTTCCCGTGTGCATTCTGGACACAGGAACATACCACCTCGCACTTGTCTTGCAGTTTGTGTTCATGGCTGTGTCTCATGTGAGTCCCATAGGTGTTCTGGGAAGACACCAGCTCACCAGACAGGTACTGCAGACCAGGCCAGCCTTGAATTCACAGAGCTCCATCTGCTCTGCCTCCCGAGTGCTAGGATTAAAGATGTGTGTCACCATGCTTGGTCCAATTGTGAAGTTCTGTGTTGACTTGGCCAACACAACGAAGCCGGTGATTGCTAGGGAGGAGCCGGTGCCGAACCCAGACCATGGACCTTCAAGTTCAGAGTTTTGGGTGGGGCTTGTCAGCCCGCTGGCTTTCTCCATCAGACCACTCACTATCTCTGCTGTTGCCCATGGGTGAGAACAGGGTCTAGCCTACACATCCCTGTTGGTCCTCGGGGGCATAGAGGGCATGGTTAGGTTATCTATTAGGTTATCATGGTCATGACGGAAAGAGAAGGCAGAGTTACTCATTTGGCTGGTTTCTAAGGGACTTCTTATGAGGGCCAGCTGTGTGCCAGGTCAGGAAGCAGAGCCAGGAGGCCGCTTCACGGGGTGCAGTGCAGGGCACCCTGATCGGAGAGGCTCTACAGTGTTCAGGCTGCTGGCCCAGCTGGCCAGTGCATACTATGAAAGCTCCACACCCAAGGACCTGCCCTGTAGAAGCCTTCAAGGCCCAGAAGCTAAACAGAGCACCGTGAGTTCTGGTCATAGGGAGAAGGTGGGCTCTCCAGAACACCAGAGCTTTGAGCTTTTAGATGTGCACCCGGATTCTCATCCCTACCTTGATCTCTGGAGCATTTCTAGGCTAGATCGTGGGCTTTGGGAGCCTCGTTTAGACGCCTGTGTTGAGTGTCACTGCTCACCTGGCCTTTGTACTCTTCGGTCAAGGATAGGCTGAGAGGCAGGAGCTGGGCTGGGAGGAGGCTGTGCGGGTGACCAGGGCCTCACGCGGATGTGAGGCGGTACCTACAGCTCTGCTCCAGTCGCAGCTCATTGAGTGGAGGGCAGATGACAGTCCCCTCCCCCGGCTATATCCCTGGGCCGTGTCCTAGGAGGAAGGTCCTGTCCAGTGTCCCCTGTGCCATTCTGCTTTTCTCTGTCTACCTGGCCTGATGGCATGCATGTCGACTCACATGGCTGAGTGTTTGGCTCTGCTCTGTTTGGTGTGGCCAAGCAGGGGAAGCCTGGAGCCTTTGATCCTCAGAGAGAAGACACATGCTCTGGCTTCTTTGGACTGTTCTCAATTCCCTGGGAAGAAGCGGGAATTTCTTTAGGTGAGAGATGGCATCCTTGGCCAGGATATCTTATCACGGTGGCCCTTGGAACCTAACCCTTGGGATTTTACCTCCTTCCTACAGGCCTGCCTTTCTGTCTGTGTCTCATGAATCTCAGAAGTCAGAACAAGATCCAGAGACTTCTAGTTTGAATGTCCCGGACTGATGACAGCCAATAGCCTGAGCCCTACCCCTCTGGCTCCACCCTATCCCCAGCTACAGAGACATGGGTGCTGAGAGCTAATCTCTAGCATAGGTCATGACAAAGCTGAGACCAAACACTTGGGGCAGACACATCTGTCTACAGGTTCCTCTGGAATGAGGGAGGGCACAGAGGTGTGTAAGCACCAAGCACACTCCAGTGTGGCACCTCAGCCTGGGAGAGGGACCCAAGGTGGAGCCAGGTGCAGGGGCTTGATTCCACACAGTCCAGTCCAGCCCCGAATTTCTCATCCTGTGAACCACCCAGGGCATGCTGGGCTCCAGGCAGGCAGCAGCCGTAGTTCTGGGCTGGGCTCACTGCTAAGGACCAAGAGGTTTGTTACCTCTGTGTAGACACCAGAGACGCAGAGGTCTCTGTCCAGCTGCCCAGCCTGGAGCTGAGATGAAGGGCTCAGGGCTTGGGGCCAGAAGACCCAGGGTCTAACCTGGACTCTCCCATCACTGGGTAAGTTAATTCCCCTCTCCAAGCCTGCTCTTTTCCTTTTTAAAGTAGGGCTAAGAATCTTCGCCCAAGTGCCCAAGGAATCAGCTCAGCTGGTGAAACATTTGCCTTGCAAGCATAAGGGCCAGCATTCAGTCTCCAGCCTGCATTTGTAATTCCAGCCGGGGAAGTAGAGTCAGGGAGGGTTCTGGGACTTACTGGCCAGCTAGCCTAGTCTAACTGGTAAGCCCCAGACCACAGTGAGAGACTGTCTCAAAAATCAAGGTAGACGGCTTCCGAGGAATGAACACCTGAGGCTGACCTCAGTCTGACCTCCAGATACACTCCAGTGTGGCACCTCAGCCATGGGAGAGGGACCCAAGATGGAGCCAGGTGCAGGGGCTTGCTCCCACACAGTGTCACCAGTCCAGTCCAGCCCCGAATTCTTTATTCCTCCTCCTGTGAGCCACCCAGGGCATGCTGGGCTCCAGATAGGCAGTAGCACAGAGGCCGTAGTTCTGGGCTGGGCTCACTGCTAAGAGGTTTGGTATCTGATTTGTGATCTGAGCCCGTAAGGAGGGAAGCCAGAGGTTCAGAGGTAGCCACACAGTTCAGCAGACTCCAGGCAAGGACACTCAGAGGTGGTCCTGAAGAAGGAGCAGAGGTACCAGAGATGCCCTGGTAGAAGGGGCCTTCTGGGATGTCCTCTGGAGACGGGGAGCCTGTTACTTAGAGAGGGCCAGAAAGCCTCGGATGCCTCCTTCTAGACAGAGGACCCGGAGGACTGGAGATTGCCTCCCCCAGCAGTTCGGCCACAGGACATGCCTCTGAGCAAGCCACAGTCTCCAAGCGGGGGAACTGGTCTCCGTCCCTAGGAATGCTAGTGTCCCTGGATTCTTCGCCCTGTTGCAGTGTGGTCTGCTCCTTGCTGCCTGCCCTGGGTCTGGTCTGTCTCTAGGAAGCACCCATGAAATCTCCACGAAGGGCAGTCTAGGCTGCAAGGGCCCTGCTCCTTCAGCCCCTGCCCACGTGCATTCCCTGCTCTCTCTTCAGAAGCTGGGGTGTCCGGAGATGCCCAGCTCTGACATGGACCCTCTGGTCATGCTTGAAGTCAGCAGGAATACACGTGACATCCCAGAGCCCTGGAAGAACCCACTGCCCCCCCTCCGCCCCCACCAGGGGCTGGCAGTGATTATGTCTGCAGGCTGGGAGCCTGGGTGAAGGTGACAGCAGAGCCGAGTGGGACCTCTCTGTGCCGTGCCACTTGAGAGAAGTGGCTGGGTGTGTTTGAGGTTCCTTGTGTGGAGTTGGGGGCTGGCTGTCTTCACCCCACCTCCCCAGAAGTGAGTTAGAGCAAGCCAGGGAACCATGCTGGTTCCTTTCATCCCTCTCCATGTGGGCTGTTTGCTTCCCACCCCACCCCATCCCATCTCATGTTCACACCATCACCCCGATCTTGATGTCTGGCATCGGTGTGCCCATCCATTTCCTGCTCTTGAGGCGCTGGCTGCTGACTAGCGAGCTACTGGTTATCACTCTCGGAACAGCATTTTGGGCAATGTGTATGGAAGAGCCGCTTTCTCTCTCCAGCCCGCTCTCCCTGCTTTCCTTCGGCAGGGTCCTGGACCCCCTGGATACCCATCTTCAAAGGGGCTTCTGAGGGGGAGTCACTGCAGGGTAGGCTGGAATTGTCACCTCTTCTCTGGACAGACGGACACCCTGACACCCCTGGAATAGCCTCTCCTTGGGATGGGAAAGTCAAGCGCTTCCCTTGGGCTGTTCCCTTGTAGGAGACCGACCTGCCCTTCCAGCCCCTTTTTTCTTTTTTGGACCCTTCATTGGTGAAGACTCTGCTGGCTCGGAGAGAGCCCCTGGGACCTGACTCCAGGGCCTGGCACCCTTCCCCGCTCATCCTGACCAGCTTCCTTCCCTCTGTTCCTGGTTCCTCCTCTTTCCTCTCTACCCTCACTCAGCCTCCTTCCCCTCACTGTGACCCTTCACTTCCTCTCCTGTCTGTCCTTTGGTCTTCTACTGTTCCCTTGGTGCCCAGGCTGTGGCTCAGGGTCCCCGCGGCTCCTCCCACTCTACTGTGGTTGACAACGTGTGGAGCTCAGCTGTACTGCCTGAGGGGCTCATGACCTCAGGGCCACAGGAGGTATCTGGTTACCACCACTGCAGGAACCTTCCCCGGCCCAAGGGATGCCAGCTGCATCCTGGGCCATCGGGCACCTGGGCAGAACTTGTTCATGGAGAACCCACAGGAGGCCAGGGCGTCACTCTTAACTAGGGTTGAAGACTGTCCCCCAAAGGACCAGGGCCACACCAGGGTACACCCTCAACGTGCCCTAGCCTCCCAGTACCGAGGAAGAGAAGCCCAGGCTCAGGGAGATCTGCCTGAAGTCACACAGGGAGTTTGTGGAGGACTGAGGTGAGGACCCAGCTCCCCTGCCTCGGAGCTCCAGGCAGTGCCGTCACTCCAGCCTGGCCAGGCTTTGGGCTTATGAAGTGCTATGGCATCCTAAGGGCACACTAGAACTTCAAATGACCCAGGGCTCTGTCCCCTTGAAAGGGTTTGCTAACTCCCACCAACCAAAGGGTTGATCGGAGGTTCTTGGGGGCCTGGGATGTTGGCTCTGTGTAAGTCTGGGTTTTCTAACCATGAGAGACCCTTCCAGACTTGAAACTGGGGGACAGCAATGCCAGGCCCAGGGCAGGATTGAGGGCCTTTGCTTGTCAGTGACTTTCATTGGGCCTAGAAGTCACTGATCTTGCAGATCTTGGTGTCCCTATCTGATGCCTTGGCTCCTCCTTAGGAACACTGACAAAGCACTAGTTCTTCAGGGTGTTCTTTGACCGAGTGGTAGCCTGGTGCCCCCAAGGCAGAGATGGATAGAAGGAAGGTTCCTGTAGGGGTGGTGCCAGCCTCTGGGGCTTTGGGAGGTATATGGCCTTAGGAAGGGGACCCTGGGGCAGACCCCTCTTTTGAGCTCAGAGCTTGAGGAGTGACTGTGTCACACCTGAGCTCTTAGCAGGGTGTCATCCCAGAGTAGGGGATGCAGGGACCCTGGCCTTCCCTGCCCATCTCCCTCCTAGGGATTGGGTAGATGTGGGGTCGGCCAAGCCCTCATCCCCTGGCGATCCCCTGTACGGCTGGGATTCCCGAGGTGCCTATCTCCCTCAGACATGAGAGGCCTGGGCCCCTCAAAAAGGGGAACACAAGCCCTCTTCCCACCACCTGACTGCCCTGCCTCTTGGCTTTGGGGAGGGTTGAAACCCTCTTGGGGGCAGGAAGGACAAGGGTCCTACTGAGGAAGGGAAAAGGGCACCTGGGCACGCGTGGTCCCCAGAAAGTGGCCCTGGAGGGAACCCCTGCCTGCAGATACCCCTCCCTGTGAAGGATGTAAAAAAAAAAAAATCAAAAAACCTTGTTTTGCCTTTTTTTCTCCCTCCCCCTCTGCCCACCCCACGGCCCCCCCAGACTGCCTGCGCATCGGCTGCGCACCTAGTAAGTGGCTTCCCTCTTCTTCTGCAGAGACCCGAGGGCTCTGGGAGGCTGGACATTGGGGTTTAGGGAGAAAGGGATGGAGGGAGCGGGGAGAGAGAGTTTCAGTTCTGGGTTGTGAGGCCAGGTGTGTGGGGAGGGGAGCAGGCATGGAGTTGGGAAGGGAAATTGTGGAGGGCAGGATGAGTAAGATGATGCAGAACCAGGGAGAAGTAGTTGGTGAGGATGCTTATGGGTTCCGGGAAAAGGAGGGCAGGACACCTTGTCTCCAGTCAGCAGTAGCAGCAGCAGCAACAGCAGGCAGAAACCTGGAGCTAGGTGGCCCCTGCTGCAAAAACACAAAGCCTGGAGACATAATGTTGCATATCCTTCAGTGACCACAAGGGGGCAGGCAAGGCACACGAGAAAGACGATTTGGGCAAGGGGCGGGGCATGCCCAGAGCCTCAAAGTCTAGCCTTTATTGCCTGAGTCTGCAGAGTTCCTGTCAAACCCCAGAGTTGGCAGTGAGGGCGGTGGGTGGGGAATCAGAAGGAGAGCTGATGTAGATAGCTCCAGGTCTCTCTGCCCCTGGGCTAGGTGCTCAGTCTCGGGGAGTTTCTACAAAGTGCACCTTGCAGTCAGATCACCTAAAGGAGTGTGTGGGCATGGGAGGCACAAGTAGAGAGTTTGTGTGTTTGTTCAGTGCCCCGCTTTAACGTGGTTGTGGCACAGTGTATGCACATACCTGAGGCCTTTTAAGGCCAGCACCCTGAGCCCCAGGCAGACTGAGCGCTCGGGACGCAGGGGTGGTTCAGAGGTGCTACAAAGCCCAGCAACGTGGGACAGATGTGACAGCGCCACTGTCAAGAAATGGCCACAGTTTCCAGGAAACAGAGCAGGCTCTTTGAGTGCTGTGCAGCAGTCCCAGGGTGTAGAGTTAAACAGGCATGTACAAGAAAGTGACGGCGGGTCCGAGCTGGGTTGTGCATGTGGAGGGTGAAGCTGTGGGTGCCCTTCCTTTGGGGTGTGTCCTGTTTTGAGTGTTAGGTCTGAGAATTCAGCTGCGAGAGTCACGCATTACAGGTCCTCAGGAGACGAGGGGAAGGTGTGTCTGTGTTCAGGGCCAACGTTCATGTCCCATTCTATACAACTGGCATCCTCTGCCGTCACGCCAAGCAGTAGGACTGGACGAATTGGGTTCGTGACCCCAGGTGTGAAAGACTCACCTGCATGCACTACCGGTGTGAGGCAAGGGGCGTACACACCGACGTGTGCTAGAAGTTGAGCGTGCACATGTGCAGGTGGGCTCCCTGTGCCGGGGGTGGTGACCGGAGATGTCTGCGGCCGTGTGCGGGCGCGGTGCTCACTCCCCCCTTGGTGCTGCAGGTAAAGGCCCCGAGACTCTCTTTGCGGGGCACAAACTCAATGACAATGAGTGGCACACGGTGAGGGTGGTCCGGCGTGGCAAGAGCCTGCAGCTGTCCGTGGACAACGTGACCGTGGAGGGTAGGTGGCCGGGACCCAGGGTGCTGGGCTTGTTTCTGGTGACCCGTGCCTGGGTTTTCACCTCTGCCTGGGTTGTTACTTCTCCCGGGGAAGTCGTGACTATGGGTCTGGACCCCAGGGCCCTCCACTGACTCCTGCAGCTCCTCCCAGAGTGGAGGGTTGTTAGCACTGGCCCAGGACATCTACTGATGCCACTTGCTGTGGCTCTGTGTCACAGGAGGAGGTGGTGTTTCTGGGGACACAAGGCCCCAGCCCAGAGGCGACCCCGTGTCTGTGTACTGAGTTCCTCTCCCTCACATTGGTCTTCTGTCCTGAGCAGGACAGATGGCAGGAGCCCACACTCGGCTGGAGTTCCACAACATTGAGACGGGCATCATGACAGAGCGGCGGTTCATCTCGGTGGTGCCCTCCAACTTCATCGGGCACCTGAGCGGGCTCGTGTTCAACGGTCAGCCCTACATGGACCAGTGTAAAGACGGGGACATCACCTATTGTGAGCTTAATGCTCGTTTTGGTCTTCGTGCCATTGTGGCCGATCCTGTCACCTTCAAGAGTCGTAGCAGCTACCTGGCTTTGGCTACGCTCCAAGCCTATGCCTCCATGCACCTCTTCTTCCAGTTCAAGACCACGGCCCCCGACGGGCTTCTGCTGTTCAACTCAGGCAACGGCAATGACTTCATTGTCATCGAGCTGGTCAAGGGGTGAGGGGCTGGGCATTGTGGTGATGTCCCCTTCCTGGCCCAGATACAGCTCCCCTGGCCTTCGGGAATGTTCAAGGCACCCAGACCTCAGGTCAAGATTCACATCCCTAGCCATCAGTCAGGAGGGTTCCTCCTCAGCCAGGATGGAGAAGCTGACCCCTGCTTCCAGGCTGCTGGCTCCTCGGCTGCTTCCTTGCCAGGGTTCCCAGCTACACCCCTTCTCTGCCCATTGGCTCCCCTTTGCAGAAGGAGGCCCAGTCCTTCTCTTGCCCTGGAAGATTGCACCCCCAAGCAGCTCAGACTCTGCTTCCGGGCGACTCCTACTGTATCACCCAAACTCCCCCTCTGTCTGGTCCTCTGGGGTCCCAAGAGCAAGTACTTCTGTGACCTCTCTGCACTCGTCAGGGAGCTGGGACAAGACTTCACGTCACCGTCTTCTCCTGCCATTGCTTTGGTTCCTTCCCATGGGATCTCTTCCTCCACCCCTCCTTCCCAGGCCCCTAGCTCCCCTGCCCCACCCACCGTAGCTCATTCTTCCTTGGCATCTCAGCGGTCCTCACCTGATCGAGTGTCTCCTCCCTACTGTGGGGCAGGTACATCCACTACGTGTTTGACCTGGGGAATGGCCCGTCCTTGATGAAGGGGAACTCAGACAAACCGGTCAATGACAACCAGTGGCACAATGTGGTGGTGTCCAGGGACCCGGGCAACGTGCACACGCTGAAGATCGACTCCCGGACTGTCACGCAGCATTCCAATGGTGCCCGAAATCTGGATCTCAAAGGTGGGGCTGGAGCCTCTGGAGAAGGCCAGCCCTAGCCCAGCTTCCCTTCTCCAGAAAGAACCCCCCCCCCACTTCAAGGGGTCAAGGCTGCTTCTCCTTCCTCTCCCCCAACCCTCTTTCCCATTCTCCACTGTGTCTGGCCGACATTTCTCACCTGGGTCTCGCTGGGTTCTGTGAAGTTACACAGACAGAACTGGGCAGACTGTTTCCCACCAGATCCCGTCTTCTCCAATGACTCTACGGCAGTCATTGTCAGCCAGCCCCCAGAGTAGGTGGCTGAAAGGAAGAGGAGGAGAAGGGGGAGGAGATGGCTGGGCAATGGAACAGGAGACGTGAGGCCTGGACGGTTCCAGAGCCAGCTGGGATTCATGCTGCCTCCTTGCACATGCCTACAGCACCCCCTAGGTCTGCAGGGCCCCATGTGTGTCCATGTAACTTGAGCCTGTCAAAACTTGAGGAAGTTCTCCAGAGACCAGGGAATTCACCCCCAGAGTCCCCAGACCCCACTAGCTTGCAGGACAGTGCTGTGAATTCTCCTTGCTCCCAGGAGAGGGCGATGTGGTACAGAGAATCGGAAGTGGCAGCCGACCCAGGGACTAGTCTTCAGATAAGATGCCCAGGGCTGCCAAAGCTCTACTAGATGTTGGTCAGGACCTCCCTTGTAGGAGAACTAGAGTCCATGCGGGAAATTAGGCATCTCCGAGGAAGGCTTCTTCCCAGAGCCCCACTTGTCAGGAGGACTTTGGAGGAGAGAAGGATGCTGAGTGGAGAGAGGCCTGTTTTGGGAAACAGTTTTGGGGAAGTAGGGGAGTGGGGGCGGAAGGGATGTGGGGCTGCACATCCATGAAAGGCCCTGATTACAGACCGGAACTGGAACCAAACGTGTGGGAGAAAGCATGGAGTGGGTCCCTCAAGCTGCCCCCCCCCACCCCACTACCGCAGGCAACGGGACTTCTGAGGGAGGGGAGCGGACAGATGGCAAAGGGAAGGGAAGAGGAAGGGTGGTGTTGGGGGGGGTATCTGCTAGGGATACCAGAGCGAGGCTTTCAGATGTCTGGGAGGACCCAGTGGTGGGATGTGGCATCCTGGGAGGGGAGTGAGGACCAGGAGGACCGGGTGCTGACCGCACTCCCTTTGCAGGGGAGTTGTACATCGGTGGCCTGAGCAAGAACATGTTCAGCAACCTGCCCAAGCTGGTGGCCTCTCGGGATGGCTTTCAGGGCTGCCTGGCCTCTGTGGACCTCAACGGGCGCCTCCCAGACCTCATTGCTGACGCCCTGCACCGGATCGGGCAGGTGGAGAGGGGCTGTGATGGTGAGTGTGGCTGAATGGTTAGGTGTGGCTTCTCAGGACTTTCAGAAGCCTGCCCCAAGAACTCTGGGACAAGGAGGACAGGCAAAGGACAAGGCACACGCTCTCCCTGGTGGCTCCCACCCTGATCCCTGCTCCCAAACCTGACAGTCTTTGAACGTCCTGTTCCCATCCCACCCCAGCACCGCGTCAGTATCCGGCCCTTCTGGTTTGATGGACCAGGGGCAGAGCCTCTGCCTGGGGGATGTGGCTGATGCCAGGGCGCTTCTCCTCCTTGCTCTTTCCAGGCCCCAGCACCACCTGCACCGAGGAATCTTGTGCCAACCAGGGCGTGTGTCTGCAGCAGTGGGATGGTTTCACCTGTGACTGTACCATGACTTCCTACGGAGGCCCTGTCTGCAATGACCGTGAGTGTCCCCTCCCCGCCCCAGCCCCAGGAACTGCCTGCAGGGGAAGAGGGATTTTGCTTCCTCCTGTTCTACCACCACCGAGACTACAGGGGCTGGTGGTTGCTCCCCTAGCTGGCGTCTCTGGAGCCATCTATTGGCAGGTGGCCTGTCCTGGTTCTGGGATGGCAGGACATCTGATTTCCCTAGACAAAGGCCCTGCTGTTCCCGCTTTCTCTCCCTAACTCAAGAATCCCAGCTGCGGGTTGTCCCTTTGAGCTACAAGGTCAGTCCCTAGTGTCCTCCCTTGCTGGCTTGCATATTGTTGAGGCCCCTCCCCAGAGAGAGAAGCTTTGGCAGCGTTTTTCTAGTCCCCAGTGGTTGGTGGCCATCAGCTGGCTACAGCTCAGCAGAGGGAGGGCAGCTGGGTCAGACATGGGGGTGTGGCAGGGGTGCGGAGGCTTTGACCTTTCTGATGACTGGGGATGGGGCAGGTAGATAAGCAAAGTGACATCAGAAAAGACACACGCCCAGACACACACACACACACACACACACACACACACACACACACACACACACAGGAGGATAAAGCTTCCCTGCTTTTCAAAGTGGAAGTGAGCCACCTGGGGCCTGGAGATGCCTGGAGGTAGTTACAGCAGGCCTAGGTGAGACCTCCTGCCTGGCTCCGGCTCCGGCTCTGGCTCCGGCTCTGGTTCCAGCTCCTTGCCATTCATCTGGATCTGCATCATCTGATGGGAGCCCTGAGTCATTCCAGGGGATGAGGCTCTTGGATGGCTGTTGGCTTTTTCTTTGATAAGATGTCCAGCCCTTCTTCCCCGCGTTTCCTGGTTCTCAGGTGTGGCCAGCTGTCCAGCTCTGTCCCCCAGGACTTTCATCTGACCTGCTGTCCTATGTGCCTCCCTAAACCTCCCAGCCAGCTCAGGACCACCTCAGCCCTGCTGTATGTTCTACTTGGCTTCAGTTGGCACAGACAGTTTGGTGCCACCTGCAAAGCCCTTTCATTTGGTCCTTCGCCAAGCCTCCAGCCACAGGGGTCAGTGGTCGAGCTCTGCTGGAACCAGGGGTCTCTTGACTATGATGGTTACTCCTGCTACACATGGGATTCTGGGGTTGGCGGTGATACCCATGTTGGTCAGGATATAGGGCATCTGGCCTAAGTACAGCTGTTCATGTTCACTATTGTGCTTCAGGAAGGGGCCTAGAACTGGAGGGGTGTGTGTGTATGCCTAGAGACTTGCTCCACCTTTGGGCAGAGGTGGGAGGAGAAAGTTCTCTAAGTTTTAGGCTGGTAGAAAAACAGGACACCAGAGCTGGGGGCCCAGCCTTACTCTGGGAAGTGTCATCGTTCCCGGCACCCATCTGTGTATCTGGTGGCATAGCCTGAGCAAAACTGTGGAGCTAAAGAAAAGGTGGGTGAAGCCTGGAGCCCCCAAAGGGCTCAGCGCTGTTCTGAAGGAGCCAGGGCTACCTGGAGCTGCTCCGAGGTCTCCCCTACTGCAAGGGCAGCGTGAGAAACTGGGCGGGGTGCCAGCCATGTTCCCTTCTCTCCCGGGGCCTCTCCTCTCCTGGGTTTTCGTGCCCACTCCATGTCTGTCCTTCTTGGAGCCCTGTGCAGGTGCACACTACCACACAGAAATGAGTAACGGGATTTACTGTGTGTGAAGAGGGGGGGGGAGGGGTACGGTGGCATGGCAGAACTGGTCCTCTGAGGATGTTCCGAGCTGTCTGGATGGAGGGAGGCTAGGAGGAAGAGAGGCCTGACCTTCAGCACAGCCTCTTCCTGCCTTTTGCCTCAGTTCCTCCATCTGTATCATGAGGGTTTTGTGGGAGCTCTCAAGAGTCAACTCGGGCAGACCAGCAGGAAAAAGATCAGTTGGAGAAGCAAGGAGAGGAATGGGGACGGGACTCTTCGGGACTCTCGGATGGGAGGAAAGAGGAGGGAAATGCGTACACCAAAGCCCTGGCTCCTGCTGTCTGAGGACAGCCCTTCCCAGAGGCTGTTAGTCTCTCACCATGGCTGCTTCTCCATCTCCCCTCATCTCGTCGGCCTCTATTGATCTCTTGCACACCTCCATCTCTGTTCGCTCTTACCCTCGGTGTCTGTGTCTCCCCCACACCCCCCCAGCACTCTCCAGCACTCTCCAGTTCCCACTCACCAATATTGATTGGCCTCTAGGCGGTCTCCCTTCCTCTCCTCTCCCACCACCAGCTCCTCCCTCTCTCCCTCTGGGGCCATAAATTTTCTGCCTGCTTGGAGCCTTGTCAGTCTGTACTCCAGAGTCAGGGGCCCAAGGATGGGAGAGAGTGGGCAGATGGACCAGACCTCGTGGAACCCCACCCTACTGTCTCTCCTCCCTTGGGGGGCTACACACCACTTGAGCCTCCTCTTGGGTCCCCCAGGACTGTTCTCCACGTTTGAAGGGTGTGGTGTGTGGATACCCTCCCCCCAACCAGCAAGCTGGGGGAGTGGCTGCAGCAGCAGAGGTGCTGTCCTGAGCTTGCTTCCTTGCTTCCTTCCTTTCTTTCTTTCTTTCTTTCTTTCTTTCTTTCTTTCTTTCTTTCTTTTTTTCTTTCTTTCTTTCTCTCTCTCTCTCTCCCTCTCTCTCTCTTTCTTTCTTTCTTCTCCTCCTTCCTTCCTTCCTTCCTTCCTTCCTTCCTTCCTTCCTTCCTTCCTTCCTCTCTCCATCCCTCCCTTCCTCCCTCCCTTCCTGTCTGTCTCAGAAACAGTCTCAACTCGTACCCCAGGCTAGACTCCAGCTTGTGGCAGATTTTCTACATCAGCTAGTGCTGGATTTCTAGACATTAGACCCCAACCTGGCTTGTACTGGGTCTTGACTGCACCCATGAGCTCAGGGATCACCATGACAATTTTGCATCAAAATGGAATCTGGAATCAATAACTAGGATCCACGGTCCCCCCCCGCTTCACCTTTTCTTTCTGCTCATCTGTCCCACTTGTTCAGGGTCCCCTGTGCATCCTCCGCTTTTCCTCCTCTGCCTCCTGCACTGCACCCTCTCCCTTGTCCAAGCAGGATGATGTGAGTGCGAAGGCTGCATCCAAACGAGAGGAAGGGATTTTATCTGCACGGATCTCTGGGGCCATGACAAATGCTTCCACCCCCAAGTTTGGAGAGCAGATCCCAGTGTGAGGGTGTAAGGATGCCCCCTAAGAGAAATGGCTTCTTCAGCTGGATGTAAATGGACACACAAGGTTTTGTCCTTCTGGGCAACTAACTGTCCTGGAGAACCCTGGGGAGCTAGGGACTGAGACTAGGGGAGGAGGAGTGGGGAGGACGGAGGGTTGGAGGAAAGCAGGAGGGCCTGTAAAGGTAGGCAAACACCTTGGCAGGCAGGTGTGTGTGTGTGTGTGTGTGTGTGTGTGTGTGTGTGTGTGTGACTATCCAGTGCCTTTGGGGCTTTGGATAGGTTGTTTCTAGGAGTATGGATGACTGTCTTAGAGGCTGAGTTTCAAGGGGGTTGGGAGTGTATGTTGACCATTCATTGCCCATAACCAAACATGTATGTGTGTGTCCACATTATGCCTCTGTAAGCATTTGGTATGCCAGTATCTGATCACACACATGCATATATGTGTCTGAGCTGTGTGTCTCCCGGCACACTGGTGCCTATAGGGACGCGTGGTGTTTTTTTTATAACCGAGTCTGTCCACAACCCAGCGTGCACATGTGTTCCAAGGGGTGCTGAAGAGGGCTGTGGCCACATCTCTGCGTGCTGGACCAGCAAGCACTTTTGGGGCTCGTCCAGATGGGGGAGGGGAGGGGAGGGGAGGAGGAAGAGAGCTGCTTCTCTTGCAAGCCTCAGTCCTGTTCAATTATTCAGCAGGGCCCCTTCTCCAGGAGGGGGGTGGCGGTGGTGGTGATGGTGATGGTGGAAAGCGCGCTCCCGATCGCGGGGGAGGGGTGGGGCGCGTGCATAGGAGAGGCGAGCGCCGAGCGGGCTAGCCAGGTGCCTCGCCGCGGAGCTGCCCAGCGCCGCCCGCAGATCGGGAGCCGCTCGGGTCCCTACGCCCTGCCCCCCCTCCTCCTGCGCTTCCCCTCCCCTCCCTTCCTTCCCTCTGTCCCTCCCTCCCTCCCTCTGTCCCTCCCTCCCTCTCCCTTCCAGCCCTCTCAGCCTCTGCAGCAACACTCCGCTGCCTCCATCTCTCCGCCGGAATCTCGCAGGCTCGCGCCTTTCCTCTGCTTGGCCCCGCTCCCCTCTTCTCCTCTCCCCTCCTCTCCTCTCCCCTCACCCCCCCCCATCACCCGGATCTGCTTCCCTCCCCCTCCTCCCGCCCCCCCTCCCCCGGCCGCTCCCTCCTTCCTTCCCTGGCCTCCGTTGGGCGGCAGCGGCGCCGGGTCGGTTCCGCGGTGCTCTTGCTTTCTGGGGAGCCGGGCCTCGGTTCCTTCTGCGCACCCCATCTCCCGCCCCGCTGGGTTTTTCTGCAGGATTTCCCTACCGTCCCCTCCCCAGCACCATGCCCCCACCCGCTGGCCGCTGACGGTCCTCTGCGCCGCCGGCCCGGCCCCAGCCTGAGGGGGGACCCCTAGCCGCCCGCGATGGACCCAGGCGCCCCGGACCTTGGCCTTCCCGCTGCGCGCACCCCGAATTCCCCGGCGGGATCCAGTTGATTTGCTTGGCTCGGGACTGAGGCTCCGGCTCTGGTTTTTCCTTCGCTTCACCCCTACCCCCCTCCCGGAGCTAGCAGCCGGAGGGGGGCTTCGCGGGGCCGCGCAGCCCCGCGTCCCCGCCCCCGGCCATGGGGCTGTGAGGTGGCCGCCCCCGGGCCGAGATGCCCCCCGGGGGAAGCGGGCAGGGGGGGTGCCCGCGCCGCCCCCCCGCCCTGGCCGGGCCCCTGCCGCCGCCGCCACCGCCGCCGCCGTTGCTGCCGCTTCTGCTGGGGCTGCTGCTGCTGCTGGGGGCGACCGAGGGGGCCCGGGTCTCGTCCAGCCTCAGCACCACCCACCACGTCCACCACTTCCACAGCAAGCACGGCACCGTGCCCATCGCCATCAACCGCATGCCCTTCCTCACCCGCAGCGGGCACGGTAAGTGGCGCCCAGACGCCAGAGGGCTGGCTCGGGGGGTCTCGGGTGCACCGCCCAGGCCCCGGGAGCCCCGAGGGCCGCACCCCGACTGTGCGCTCGCGGAGCTGGGCTTTGCGGTGGAGCCCCTTCACCTCCCATCTCCAGCTCCCATCGTGCCAGCCCCACCCTCACCTCCATCTCCATGCCTCCTGCTCACCCTCATCCCTGTCTTCCCCGGCGCTTCCTAGCCTCACCTGTCTCTCCTCCTCTTATGCTTTGTTAGCCTCTTCCTCTCCCAGAGCCTCATCGCCTGTCTGTCCTTTCATCCTTTCCGTGCATCCTCCCTGAATCTCTCTTCCCCATCACCTCCATCCTGCTCTGTTCATGTCTGTCTTACCTCCACCTCTGCCTCACCCTCACCTCCCCATGGCTGGTCTGTTACCTCCTTCCTTCCACCTCGGCCTGCCTGGCAACCTTCCCTTTTCCCATCCATTACTGCCTTCCACCACTTCTCAAACGATTCCCTCAGCCTAACGCCCCATCATCCGGACCCCTCTTTACCGCCTCCCACCCTTAGTCCTTATCCTTGCTCTGCTTCTGTTTGTGACCCTCAGCATGTCACCTCTGGAGCTCAGTCCCTCTGTGCTCTCACCTCTGCAACCCCGCACTCATTCTCCCTGCCACCCCAGCCCCTCATACCCTCCTGTCTCCAAGCCCTTCCTTCCTAAACAGACCCCATCACCTTCCTCTCTGGCTCTCATCACTGCTCATCTCCACACTTCCCCATCTAGTCTCAGACCTTCATTCCTTCATATCAGAGACCTGTCCCAGGATTCTCAGTAGGCCATCTCTTCCCAGTTCTGTACCTGTCACCTGTCCCTCAGACTCTGTGAGCCTGTCACTTTACATTATTGCACCCCACAGCACTTATGCTGGGCGCCCCATTTCCTGCCACGTCCCCCACGTTTCATTGTACAGCAGCCCCCATTGCTTTCCAGCCCCCCTTCACATTCCACCCCAGAGACCCATCACTTCCCATTCTAGTTTATCCATCACTTCCCTGCTCCCCTCTCTCTGCACCTTGTCCTTCAGCTAAGCCCCATCACCTCCATCTCTGTCCTCTCTTCTTCCCACACTGTGCCTGTCAGCCCCCATCCCCACACCTCACCACCGTTCATCCCGGACTCCCTTCCCACTTCCCAAGCCTAATGACTTCCACTTCTGGACACTTCATCTCCGCCTCTGTCACCTGGGCACCCTGGCCCTCCATGCTCCTGTCACACCTGCTCCGGACTCACAACCCCTCACAGCCTCCTCCCGTCTCCGTACTTCCAACCCATCCGCTCCCATTCTCAGTCCCTCATCCTCCTCGCTGACTGTCCATCACCTGTCACGGTCAGCTCCATTTTTGTCCCTCCATCATCTTCTAAGCCCACATTGTCGTCCTGTCCCATCCATGCCTCCCATTTCTACACTGTCTGTTTTCCCACAATTGTTCTGTGCCTGCAAGAAGATTCCTGATCTCTGTGTCCCATGTCATATCCGGTCTTTCAGCACCCCCCCCCCATATGCCACTACTTTGTTCCATCCGTTCCTCAGGAGCAGCCTCTTCAGACTGTGCCTGTGTCCCTTCATAGTCCCTCTCTATGGTGTCTCAACTGCCATCCCCGCCCCATGCAGTACTCCCCGGTTTCTCTTCTCCCACATCCTCACCCCGCACCATCCTGATCTCAACTCTGCCTCCTCAGGACCTCTCTAGGCCTCTTCATTCGCCCCTGTCCTCCTCACTGTCTTCTCCCAGCTCTCAGGCCCAGTCAGGGCTGCTTCCAAAGACTCTCACACAGAACGTGGTTATTCTAGGCAATGCTGTGAGGCATAAAGAGAGAGTTAGGAAGGGGGGCCAGGTGTGATGGAGGGGTGCCCTGTCTGGTGAAGAGTAGACATGAAAGAGAGAAGTGCTGGCTGGGGGGTGATGGGCAGGTGGGGAGGAGGGCCCAGGAGCTGGCTAGGAGCAGAAGCCAGGCCGAGGGAGGGAAGAGGAAAGCAGGATGCTTTATCCTTCTACAGTTCTAGATCTCCCAGAAGGTGCTCGTCACAGCCCCCAATGCTACAGGGGCACAGGTCAAGATAACGGGGACCTGACAGACCTGTGCTGTATTGGCATGAGCATCGCCTTGGGGGTATCTCGTTGGGATAGAAGGCAGTGGAGGATGAGATGGGGGCAGCAGTGGAGGATGAGATGGGGCACTGATGGAGGTAGTGAAGAGATTGTCAAGGCTTCAGGGAGGAAGGAAGGGGCTAAGGAAAGCTAAAAGAAGAAGAAGCAATCTGTCATGACTGACCCCATCTCTGCTCACCTTAACTATGGGGGAGATGAGAGAGCTAGCTTCCCTTGGGACTTCTCTCTGGGCTGGAGGCTAGCCAGGTTGCCTCCTGCTCCAAGGTTCTCTAGTGTGAGGACATCTCTCTTCATGGACACTTGCTTCTCTGCTTCTCCACGAGTCTCTCCTTGCCCTTCCTCCCTCCTGAGTACGTTCCCACTTCCCTCCCATCCCCCAACCACTCCCGTTACATAACCTGCCAACCCACCTGCCAAACACCATTGACACTTCTGCACCTGATGTCACTGTGGGGTATGCATGCGGTGACCAGCACACCTGGGACCTAATGGATGGAGGACATGACACCTTTCTGGCTGTGGACCTCTTTGTCCCAGTCCTGGTTTCTGAGTTCTTGATGATCTTCAGTTCCTTCCCAGTTCCCCCAGGAGCCAGTAAAGGAAGATCCAACCCCAGCTTATTTCTGAGTCAGTAGCTTTCGGCATAAAGGGGACTACCATGTATGTTAGTATGGATGGGTATGTCAACTTGGAACTGACTGAGCAGTGTTATGGCCAGGAATGAAGTTAAGAGTTGAGGAGGTATGTAGATCAGGAGGGAGTTGAGTTCAGGGGCCTGTGCAGAATCTCCACACCCTGGCTGTAGTGGTCCTCCTGGGAAGATTTGTTGGTGACAGAAAGCATCTAAGATACAGGCTTTTCCTGGGTTGTGCAGGATCCCCTGATCATTCTAGATCTCCCAGAAGGCTTTTGTTATAGCTTCTGATACCTACTGGAGCACTGGCAGACAGAGCGGCTGCACATGTACTTTTAGCCCTGGAGCATGACTGAATGGGTGGTTTTTATTTTACATGGAATAACTGCCATGAGTCTGGGTTCCCTAACCATTGTTAATGGTTGGTTGTTTTCTCTCTAGAATGTAGAGGTGTGTGTGTGTGTGTGTGTGTGTGTGTGTGTGTGTGTGTTGTTGACGATATGATCATTTCTAGTATTTTGTGGCTTTGTGAATTTCTGGGTCTAGGAGGCATTGAGGAAACTGTGTTGGATGTGGACAGAAGGTGCCAATCTAGAGCCTGTGACCTATTATGTCTGATTAGAAGCTCTCTTGCCATGGGCCTCGGTGAGGTGGGACTGGTCAGCATGCTGTGCACAGTCAGCTCCCTGTTTCCCAGCAGTGGAAGAGAACAGCCGGTCTACACCAGCCTCGGGCAGCACTGGAGCTTGCTTAAGGCCCTTTTGCTTCTCAGGTCCTTTCTGGATGCTGTCAAGAGTTATAGACCTGGAGTGTTGTCCTGGGCACTAAGGCTGCCGTGCTTTCTTGGAGGAGTCCCGGCCAGGGCCAGGGCCAGGGCCAGTTTGCTTGCTTGGCTGAGCTGCGGGAAGCGCCTCCCGAGCGTGGCCGGAGGGGCGGGACTTGACAGCAGCCCCGCCTTCTGCACCCGACCTCCTCCTTAAGCCAAGCCCCCTGTCCCCGCCCGTGCGGAATCCGTGGTGCTGGGGAGAGAAATGTCTCCCCGGGGTAATTACTGCAGCCCCAGCCCAATAAACCATTCATCCTTTCTCTCTTCTGCCCAAGAAGTGTCTCTCCAACCTGGTTCCCCCTACAGTATAATAAACGCCCTTCGGCTTTAACAGGTCCGCCCAGCACAGTAAACTGTCTGCAGTGTGAGAACAGCTGGATCATAAATCCTGGGGGAGGCCGGGACTGGGGAGTGGGAGGGCTGGGGCGCAGGCGCCCATCCGCACCTCGCCGGCCCCTGCCCTTGGCCACCCGCGGAGGCCTGTCTTTGTGCGTTTACCGCCATGTTTCCCCGGCTGCCGCGACTCCTGCGGTGGGGTCTGCCTCTCCGGGCTGGGGCTTTGTGTGCAGTTGGGTGCGTCGCCGCCCGCGCGTGGGTGTGGGGTCCAGGTGTGCGTCACTTGGAGCTGTGTGTGCTTGTAAGGCCTGGGACTTGGCTTGTGGGCGTGCATCTCAGACCACACCGGCTTCCAGGTCTAACCCGGCACCTGGCTAGCTGGTGTTCCGGTGCTCTGGGCTCAGGCACGGCGCTGTCCATGGTGATGAGCTGTGTGACATCCAGCAGGAAAGGAAGGACCCGGCAGGAAGGACCCGGCGGGTTTGGGGGCAGACTCCACGCAAATGTGTGAGTCTGGTGTTTTTTCCCTGGTGTGAGAGAACCAAGAAGCCCAATGAAATCCTCCTCTCCCTGGGAGACCCTGGAGCCCAGGGGTCAGGGGGTGTGTAGAGAAAGGTCAGCATCTCTGCTCCCCCAACCCTACCCCGCAAATTCTCCGTGCAGCTTGTGAGTGGAGGGTAGAGGGAGGACCCTGGGTATTATGGTTGTCATGGAAACAGCCAATTTTCTGGAGTGCTGCAGTGCTGGGAACCGAGAGACTGTACTGGCTGAGGCGTAGCTGCTTGGCTCTGGCCTCCAGGACCAGCCTTTCTAGACAGGCAGGTAACCTGCACTGAGTATAGAGGTGATGTTCGCTGTATACCCCTCACTGGAACTGGCTCTCTACTCTAAACTTGGAACTCAACCCGAAGGCTCAACCTTGCCCCCTGTGCCTCTAGGGCCTGAGGTAGGGGGGGCGCCTATGCCTGCAGGGGCAGAGCTGGTTTCCCTCTGTCTGCTCAGGTGCTTTCCAAACTACAGTGTGCAAAAAGATGACCATTTTAGACACTGTGGTTTTTCCCTGTCTGCCCTGTCCCTGGGGTCCCTTCCCATTTTGTCTTCTGTCTGGGAGGTAGAAGACAAGGTAGGTGTTCTGGGGACCAACAGGAGACTGGTCCTTTCTCCAGCTCTAGTCTCATTACCTCTGATACCCGGGCTGCATCCCTTCCATTCATAGCCTTCCGCACTCGGTAAGCACCCTCACTAGGCACTCAGAAGTCCCCTTTCCTATGGGGACCTAGAGTTCCCTAGGACGGATCCCTCCTTCCACCTGACTGCCCGGACTACAAGGGGCCTACTGAGTGAGAGACCCTACGTCCCTGCTTCCCCAAGACCAGAGCTCTCCACCTCTGTGTTCTCTACTGGGCTGCTCCAGGCTTCTGCCCTCAGGCCTCATCTGCATCTCTTTCTCACTGGCTAAGTCTTCCCTTGAACCCCTTTCCCCACCCCAAGAAGTGCCTTGAGAGGAGTCGTTAGTAGCTAATGATTTAATCAAGCATTTTATGAATCTCATCTGCTCTGTTTATGTCCTAAAGAATGCGAGATGAGTCTCTCCTCTTCCCGTCCTGCAGGTCCAAGAGTCTAGTTCTCCAGGCCTCCCAGACAAGGCTCCCTTCCCGGAAACTGGGTGACCAGCCCCCCTCCCACTCCCACCTCCACCCCCAGGGAGCTCAGTCAGCCGCAGGAGGGAACATGGCGACTAATGGGGTTTATTTTGGGGCTGAGATCGTTAGGGACCTCACACCCGCCCCCGGCAGCCGGATGGCGAAGAGGAGAGGGAGAAGAAGAGAGAGGGTGGGGTGGGGGAGGGTTGGGAGAGGGAGCCTACATCTCAGGCTCCTACTCTCCTGCTTCTCTCACCTACATCCCTCTGTCCTTCTCTGTCCATCTGTCTCTCTGCCTCCTTCCTCCTCTGGCTGTCAACCCCCCCCCCCAGGTTTGCCTCCTCCTTTCTGGGCAGGATTCCAGGCCTCTGGGCTTTGGCACCCAGGTACCCTTGCCTGAGGGTGGAAACAAGGATCCCTGGACAAACCAGAAAGATTCCCAGGGGCCCAGGAGAGGACTCAGGGGCTGGCACTGGCAAGGAGCCAGAGAGGAGCTATGACTCACAGCTGCCCACAGCCCTGCTCATCTTCCCGCCATCACTTGAGGCTCCCTCTTGCCTCCTTGCTGCTTGGCTCTGGTCCCAAAGAAGCACTTGGGAGAAGTTGAGCTGGTCAAAAGCAGGCCCCAGGTCCGGTCTACACGGGGCGTTCTTGCTGCCTGGGGCTTTTAGCGGCAGCTTCTCCCTGGCCACACCCTCTGTGTTACCTGTACTGCCATGATTACAGCTAGGATTCTTGGAGAGGCAGCGACCCCTGTCTGTGTGCATGCATGTGCACAGGCTCTCACCTGGGCATCTGGAATTACAGGCGTGGTGCCTTCTGTGGGCTCCATAGCGGAAGCCTCCTCGTGCCCTAACCCTGGTGTCCTCAGGCTCTGGCCCCATCCAGCCACAAGAACCCATTGACATTTCTTCTCCGTTTCCTTCTCTCTACAGCTGGGACCACATACATCTTTGGGAAGGGGGGAGCGCTCATCACCTACACATGGCCCCCCAATGACCGGCCCAGCACGAGGATGGACCGCCTGGCTGTGGGCTTCAGCACCCACCAGCGGAGCGCTGTGCTGGTTCGAGTGGACAGCGCCTCCGGCCTCGGGGACTACCTGCAGCTGCACATTGTAAGGACCTGGGCCCAGCCCTAACCCTGCCATCCTGACCCCACATCTCCTTAGTCCTCACTGCTGTGGATGTCACCTCAGCTCTGCCCCTCGTGGGGGACACTCAAGGCCCCGTTCCCTCATTTTTTGAGATTCGGTCCCCTCCTGGTCACTCGAGAGTCACCCATTTGATGTGCAGAGCAGCTGTGTCTTCCAGTCATCCAAGGTGTCTGTGAGCTTTCTAGACACCTACTACTGTGGTCTTCAGAAATGTCCTCACCTTTAGGGTGTCTCTGGGCTGCTTCTGTTCACTGAACCCTGACCTGTCCCTGTCTTCTCCCTCACACCTCCTTGCCCAACAGCAGTCATCTGTGCCTCTTTGTTTGGACTTGGAATCCCGCCCCTGCCTTTACTGTACCTGTGACCCCGTTTCCATGACCTTTGCATTCCCAGGAGACCCTTGACCAGGTCTTTCCCACAGATTCTGCTCAGGCTCCTTCCTCACTGATCTCTTGGTTGAGCCCCACATCCCATTAGTCTATAGGCAGTTTATCCCTTCTCTCCTTACTCTTTGTCCACCCCACACCCTCCCCTGTGACCTCTGACCCCATCCACACCCTTCCCTGTGACCTCTGACCTCACCCACACCCTTCCCTGTGACCTCTGACCCCACCCCACACCCTCCCCTGTGACCTCTGACCCCACCCACACCCTTCCCTGTGACCTCTGGCCCTGCCCCACATCCTTCCCTGTGACCTCTGACCCTACTTCACACCCTTTTCTATGACCTCTGGCCCTGACTCATACCCTTCCCTGTGACCTCTGGACCTGCCTTACACCCTTCCCTGTGACCTCTGACCTGCCTTACACCCTTCCCTGTGACCTCTGACCTGCCTTACACCCTTCCCTGTGACCTCTGACCTGCCTTACACCCTCCCTGTGACCTTTGTTTGGCCTTGTCAGATTTCGTTTCTGACTTAGCCTCTCCTCCACCCCTTCCTCCTCCAGGGTCTTAAGCCCCAGACACCGACTTCAGCTTCCATCTCTATCCCAGGCTCCTTTCTCCCTCCCTGTTCTGTTTGCGTCCCACATGCTGGCCCCGGCCAGAGCCCTGAGCTGTGACGGTTGAGCAGGCTGGCAGGTCTGTGCGCCAGTTGGGAGGATCCGTGCGGGGAGCCCTGGGTTTTGAGGAGGGAAGACCTGAGAAGGGGAGGGGGGCAGAGGAGGAGGCTTGAACAAGTTCTGGGCTTCCTGTCTGAGTGAGGATGGGGTCCTGGCCCCTCCCACACGGCTCTTCAGAGAGGTCTCCCTCCTTCAGAGTTGTGCAGGGAGAAGACCTGTGAAGGCACCCGGTCGGCAGAGCATGGCTGGCAGTGACAAGGGACAGGCAGGTCCCCAGGAGGGAAAGGGCAGGAGGGAGCCTTGGGTGTGAGAGGGGGCCAGGGAAGAGCCCTCAAGTTCTGTGCGGCAGCCTGCGGAGAGAGATGGTGCTCTGTGGACAACAGGGGATGCTGGTGTGTGGCATCTGTGGCAGAGATGGCTGTGAGTCGAGGTGACCCAGGTGGAACTGGCAGAACGTGGCCATGCATTTACGTTGCTTCAGGGACTGGAGTTTGCTGTGGCTTCAGTTGCCTGTCTGTGTGATAGAGTGTCACCATTTCCCTTGGGTCTGTCTTTTTGAGCCAGCCCCCCTTTCCATCCTGTGGGGGCCTGTGTGGCTTCGGAGCTGACGGCGTGAGTTTGAACCCCAGCACTTCCCCTTTCTTTGCTCTGAGTCTATGCGCGTCACTGCAGCTCTCTGAGCCTCAGTTTCCCCAGGAATGCGGCACACTGCGAGGGCAGAGGCTTGATGAGATCGCACGTGTAATGTGCTCCCTGCACTTAGGGGGTATTCGGCATCCTGGTCACCTGTGACCACACACCTGGGCAGTGTGTGCGCATCTGGGCTTGCAGGGTTACAGGGTGATGCTTCCTCCCAGGGCAGGAAGGAAGTCTGTGAGGAGAGACGTCCTTCTTCCTTCCCTCAGGCCTCCCCCGGTGCAGGGCTGGGAGGGAGGGAGCGAGCTAGGCCTAGGTGCTGCAGAGGGTGGGGAGGATGCTGAGAGGCGTGGAGGTCCCAAGAGAGGCTGGCACTGAGGGGGAGTCGGGTACCAGATGGGCTCAAAGCCCCTCGGGGCAGCCCCCTAACGCCCTCCTCCCCGGGTGACACATCAGCTCCTACCACAGCGTCGTTAGCAGCTCTCGGAGAGCAGGGAGGCGGCGGCAAAATAAGAGAAACGCAATTTGACGTTTCTAATAAAGCGTCGCTCCACTTTGCCAAATTAATTTTGACTCCCATAATTATTTGCTGTAGGAGCGGCCGCGTTCTCCCCACCGCCGCCTAATGAGGTAATTGGGGAATTAGGAATTAATGACTTTAACAGAAGTGACAACTGACTTCACATCGGGAGCAGCTCTGGGGAGCTGCCTCTCCCCCAGAGTGCACAGCTCCAAGCTTGGCTGCCTCCTAGGAAACCCAGGTGTCCTGCCTCCCAGCTCCCCCAGCCAGTCCTCTGCCAGTCCGGCTCCCAGGCTGCCAGCGCCCTTGACCATTGTCACTGCCCGGGCGGAGCCTCGTGAGGGGGAGAAACCCTCGGAGACATCCAAGGGGCTGATACTATTCTGGGTGGTATCATTACTAACAATAGTAACCGGGAGGCTTGGCTGTTCCCTTGCCTGTGTGGGGAGCAGATGATGATCGCGTCTCCCTGGGGATGTTGTCAGTCTGTGGGTGGGTACATGGGTGGGGCCTGCCAAGACTGTTCGGCAAGGCCGCCTCAGTTTCCTTGCTTTACCTCCGTGGAGGTGGATGACAGTGTGTGTGTGTGCACATGTGTGTGCGTACAGGTGTGTATGGCTTGTTATGGATCTTGGGATGGGGAGAACTGGACCCCACAAGTGGGAGAGAGATAGCCATGGGGACCATAGCTGCATACCCTGGTCTTCGACTCTGTCCTGCCCCTCAACCCACCCCTCACCTGTCTGAGCCTCCCCGACGCCCCGTGCCCCCAACAGCCCCAAGCATTCAGCTACCTTTAGATGTAGTTAACAACCAAAGGGTTTTCTTACTCAGGCTGGACTGGGAGTCTTTCAGTGTTCGTATACTGGACCAGGCCCCGGAGAGTGATCCAGGGGCCCAAAGGAGCCTTGTGTCTGCCCTGTGTAGGAAGAGGGTCGGGCTGACTCTTGCTGTGCTCATGATGGCTGCTGGGAGGTAGAGGGGATGGAACAGAGGCTTAGCTTTGGGCTCAGTGGCCCTTCACTGGCTTGGTGAGACACCCTGGTCCCGAAGGCAGGTCAGCCTTAGCATCTCTCATGCTCCGCCCCTCAGCTCTGAGTGTCTCCCAGACTAGTGGGCAAGGGACCAGAGCAACGGCAGGTTCTGAAGGTGGGTCAGTTGGGATTCAAATGCTGGGTCCCCTCTTGTGAGCTGAGACTCAGACAGTACTTAAGGCCAACCTTAGTTTCTTCCTGGGTAAAATGTGACACTACTTGTGTGTTTTGGGGGTCTCAGCAAAACTCCTCCTCTCACTTCAGCACCGTTGGCCAAAGCATTTGTGGGTTGGAGCCAGGTGGCCTCTTTGGGGTTGCTGAACCCGTGGGCCTGGTTCCTAAGATTGCACACTCCGCATCCTCTCTGCTGGCTAGTCTTTATCTGTCTTCTGCCTGCTCCCTCAAACCCCCAATTCCATCTCAACACCCCAAGATTCTCCTTTAATAAAGCTGGCATAGCTCTACAGCTCTCTTCTCTTCCCTTGTCCTCCACCCCTTCCAGAGTCTGGGTTACCCACAAGTCTGTGGTTGCAGAGGTCAGAGGTCAGGCTTGGGAAGCTGTACAGACCTGGGGATGGTACCAGACTGGGGTCTGGGGGGTCAGCCTGGCCTCTGTGGCTGTGAACCCTCCTGTTGTGATGCCTTAGGGAGGCCTCGACCTCCTTGTCATCCACGTGGACTCCAGGGGCCCTTGAATGGCATAGGTGCCCAGTAAACATTTCTGAATATTCTGGATGATCCTGAGAGCAAGCGGCAGAGGTGATCAGTAGAAAGGACTGCATGCTCGTTCTGCAGTCCTCGGTGGTGGTTCCCAACTGATAAGCCTCCAGGGTACTCTACTGCCTGCATTTGCTAGAGGGCAAAGCTGCCCACTGCCTGGGGTAGTTGAGACCTGAGGAGGTGCTTTCTAAAACCCATGAAAGGCTGTTGAGAGAGGACTTTAGGAACCTCAGGTAGAGTTTTACAAGAACAGGTAGTTGCCCCCTCCTCGTTACTGACCTCCATCTCCCCATCCCCCAGGACCAGGGCACTGTTGGGGTGATTTTTAACGTGGGCACGGACGACATTACCATTGATGAGCCCAACGCCATCGTGAGTGACGGCAAATACCATGTGGTGCGATTTACTCGAAGCGGTGGCAATGCCACCCTACAGGTGGACAGCTGGCCAGTCAACGAACGGTACCCAGCAGGTAGGTGGCACAGGTCCGCAGATCCTCTGCGCCACAGTGGCAACAAGGTGGGACAGGGTGGTTTCCGGCAATGGGAATGCTGTGGGGCGTGGCTAAGTGGAGAGGCGTCCGGCTGCGGGATCGGGTGTGGCTATGGAAAAGATTGGGTGGCACCCAGGTGGGGGCATGGCCAAGAAAAAGTCGAGAGATGTGAGGGTTCAGAGAGGAGCTGGTGATTTGGGGGAGATTATCATTTGGTGGATGAGGTTGCAGTGCCAGAATCCAGTTTGGGAATGGGCAGAGAAGATGAAGGAGGGTAGAACTAGGGAGCGTCTGATACCATTGAGGAAAGGGTGAATTTGGAAAGGAGGGGCAGGGTGGAAACGGTGAGACCCATGCAGAAGCCTTGGAGAGAGATTTACTAGTTAAATGAGCACATCTTGTCAGGAGGCAAGAGCTGTTCCTAAAAACAGAACCAGCCGAAGACCCAAAGTCAAGGACCCATATTAGCCTCTGTAGATGCTGGAGAGATAGCTTAGAGGTGCAGAGAGGAGATCCCAGTGTTTCAGGCAGTAAGGGACATGGTGGAAGGGAGAGAGGAAAGACAGAGTTCAAAGGAGGGTCAGACACCTTCAATAGCCATCACACAGCAACACACAAGACACCAGAGTCTGTGCCTGGCCCGGGAACCCAGCGATGAGGATGCAGAGACTTAGTTCCTAGGGCTACAGCTGTGGTGGTCAAGGACAAAGCAAGGTCTTCGGAACCCAGGAGAGGGAAGAGGATGAGGCCATGGCGGGGGGATAGGAAGCACAGGAGGGAGCCTTGGGGTGAGAGGAAGCCAGAGGAGGAGTGATGGAGGGTTCTGGAAATAGTCACAGAGACATCTGCAGAGATGGAGGCCGCTCCAGGATTGATGCAGAGAGATGCAGAGATGCTGACACACACTCGGCTAGGGAGAGGAGAGGTGGACAGAGCCCTGCAAGAGGCCGACCAAGAGGGAGGGAGGTGGAAGCTGCAGGGAGAGGGACAGGGGGTCAGAGCTATGGATGCCTGCTGCCTGTTACACAGGACCCCACTGAGCATCAGGATGACCACCTGTGACCTCCATTGCTGCTAGTCAGAGTGACAGAACATGGGCAGGACAAGCCCTCAGGGCTCACCCTTGCCGAGACACAGAAGCCAGGACAGACAGGCTCAGGACTCACAGTCCTGAAGGCTTACATCCAAACGACTGTGGGAAACCCTTGAGATAAGAGCTGCCCATATCCTCTTAGTAAACAGAAGCTGACATGCTTATAGGTCAGCCCGACACTCAGATGACCTCAGACATCCAGAAGGCAAGATGGATCCACAAGAAAACGGTTCCGTAGAGGAATGCTAGTCTACCCCAGAGCCCTGGGCCTCTGTGGGGTCAGACATGGTAACTCTCCTCACAGGCCTCCCTGGTCTCGCCACAAGCAGACCCTGCCAGCCCAGGGCATCAGAGTTCACTCTGGTTCAGGGAACAGTACACTCCTTTATAACAGTGAGGACACTGGCCAGTGCTGGTCAGGGCATGAAGAGTTCACCATGTCCAGTCAGGCCTCATGCCCAGAGGGTCACCTCAGCAGGCCAAAGGCTAGAAGGAGGCATCATGTCTGATGTCCTCTGCCAGGACCCCTGGATAGGTATAGGGAAAGGCTGTCTGGCATTCCTTGCTTGCAATTCTGGGTATCTTTTAATCTTTTGGGGCATGGGGCCAGGCGCTTTCTACGTAACTCTGGCGGGCCTGGAACTCACTATGTAGACCAGACTGGCCTGGAACTCACAGAGTGCCTCCTGAGTGCTAGGATTAAAGGGGTGTGCCACCACACCCAGCTAAATCTGGGTCTCTTAAGGGCCCAGTTGTTGCCTGTGTGCGCTGTGAGGGTGGCTCCTGAAAAATTCCGGCCGCCACTACATCAGTGAGAGCGGACCCACGCCTATCACTCTTATTTATTTATTTGTTTGTTTGAGATGAGGTCTCACTCTGTAGCCCTGGCTGACCTAGAACTTGCTATGTAGTCCAGGCTGGCCTTGAACTCGTAGATACCCACTTGTAACTGCCTTTAGAGTGCTGGGATTAAAGGTACGCACCACCATACCTGGCCTCCCACAGACTGTGGGGTCTGACTCAGTGGAACCTGATACTTAATCCTGGATCTCTAGGGAAGGCAAGGTCTCATTGCCCCAAAGTTCTTAAGGGTGCATCCTTCATGTACACGTGAGCATAAGCACAGGTACAGGCCTGCCTGAGTTCCCAGTTAGGGTAGTATAGCCGTGAGGTGCAGACTGGAGGAATGCCCCTACCCTAGCAAAATAAACGGAGTGGCCATGTTTTCAAAGGGAATCGTGTCCCTGCTCACTGTGGTAGGTTCACGGAGAAACACTGAAGGCACATTGATAAGCCCCTTCCACATAGGTGTGCATGTACCCTATGCAACACACACACACACACACACACACACACACACACACACACACACACACCACTCTCTCTCGCTCCTTTCTTGTCTCTGGGGTAGGAGCTTGAGCGTGGAGAGAACAGGTGGGTATCCAGATGGGGAGCCAAGGATGGAGAAGGGTGGGGCTAAAACTGGGGGAGGGAGTCTGAAGGAGAAGGCTAGGAGCTGGCAGGGCCTGCAGATGAGGGAGAGAAACGGGGGCAAGGCCGGGTTCTGAGGGCGGATTGGTGCAGAGCCTGGCTCCGTACAGAGCGCCTGAGCTTGTTGAAGTGGAATCGAGATGGGGAAGAGAGCAAGGGAAAGGCCAGGGCAGAGCAGGGAGCAGAGAAGGGCCAAGGAGACCTGCAGGAGATGGGATGAGAGGGCTGTGGAGAAGGGGGTGTTTGGCCGGGGTGAGGCTCAGTGGACCCCAGCAGTGAGGTCCTGAGAGAAGGTAGGAAAGCCTGTAGAGAAGGCAGAGTCTCAGGGCCTCATGAGTACCTAGCAATTGCATCCATGCACACATGAATGCAGGCGGGCGAATTCGTGAAGGTGTTCCCGAAGGTTCATGGGAAGTGCACATAGGCTGGTCCAGACCCTAGTCTCTGGGCACTGGGCAAGTGAATGAGAGTAGGAGAGAGTTTAAGCACCTAGCTTCCCCTCTCCCCATGGCCTGCCACCCCATTGCCTGTGGGCATCCCCAGCCCTGTGCTGTAGCAGCAGCCAGGAACAGGGAGCCAGGGCCAGGTGAGCAGGCAGAAGCAGCTGTAAGGGAGAAAAGTGAGGAGGATCAGGGGACCAAGGTGGAAGGGTATGGTGGGCCATGGGTGTGGAGGGAGGTGGGAACCGGGGTTGGGACAGCTGGAGTTGACTCCAGGAGATGATGGGAGCTGGCAATGATGTTGAGAAGTGGTTTAAAGCTCAGTGAAATGAGTGTGCCGGGCACCCCCTTAAATGCTGCATAAACCCTGCTTAACCCATCCCTCCCACTTCTAAACCACCCTCTAAACGCAGTAACCAGCTGGACCGCCCCCTAACTTAAACCTGCTAAATGCCCCGCCCCCACCCACCCCCCTCTTTGGGGTGGTGGAGGAAGTGGGGCCCCAGCCTCAACAGCTTGACTACATAAACCTGTTTAATCTCTGACCTTCCAGCTGCGGGGGGCGGGGGGTTGTTTTTGTTTTTCTTTTCCTTTCTGCTTCCTTTCGCTTTTCTTGATTTTCCCTCTCCTTTGGGTTCCTCTCACCCCCAAGGGTGGGGCCGGCTCTGGTGGAGCCTAGGGAGGGGGCCCCTGGGAGAGGAGGGGCCCAGCATCTACTCCTGCCTCTCTCCTTCCTGTTGAATGTGGCTGCTTGCTGGGGTCTCCTGAGAACTGCATAATTACTTTCTAAAGCCTTTGGACTGCGCTGCCTGAGAAACCTACTGTCTTTCTAAACTTTTCCAAGGAAACTTTGATAACGAGCGCCTGGCGATTGCTAGACAGAGAATCCCCTACCGGCTTGGTCGAGTAGTAGATGAGTGGCTGCTCGACAAAGGTAATTAACCAGAATTAACTAACTAACTAACTAACTAACTTTAAAAACACGATCTTAAAGGTGCAGAGCTCTCTCCCCCACCTCTTCGCTCCGTTGACATGCCCGTCCCCAAGTGGAGGGACAGTTGTCCGGGCAGGATGCTCCTTTCTGCCCCCTACACTCAGTCTGTCTGTTTCCGGGAGGTGGTTTGGGAACAGGGATGAGAAAACCAGGTGCCTACCCTTCCTAGGCTGACCCTCGAAAGATGGAAGCGCCCTCGGCTTGTGCTGAGCTATGGCACCCACAGCAGGAGGGGAACACAGGCTAGAAGGTGCCTCTGGCCAAGTTCACCTCAAATTTACTTAAGGGCCACAGGGCAAGGAGGGCAGAGCCACTGAGAGAGGGCTCCGAAGGGCTGTCGTGAGGGCGAGGAAGAGCTGGAGCCTTGGGTCATGCTCTAGACCTCTGAGGCCTTGGTCTCAGGCTCCTTAGGAGCAGGGCAGGCTGAGGGAGGGTACGGGAGAGAGAGAAGGCGGTGGTCTCTTAGGGGTTCTTAGACGTTTCTGCCTGCTGATCGGCTGAGGAAGACAGAGCAGGTCCCTAAGAGGCCCTTCTGTGGAAAGTGAGGTGCTGCTCTGTGAGAGGAGAGGCTTCTTGTCACCAGGGGAATTGGGGGGCCAAGGGCACAGCCATGTTATTCCCGCTGGAGGAGGGGCGAGCTCTGTACCTCTAAGGCTAAACTCTAGTGGGGAGCGGCAGTGCTAAAACCCCCCACTTAACCAGATGATAACTACTGTGCTTTAAACGTCCATGGGACTCCCCAAATAAAATCCCCCAATGTAACCTCCAGCCCCTGATCCATGGGGCCTAAACACGCTGATAACCAGATGTGATAAACCCACAGCAGGACAAAAACGTTAAAGGGACTGTAACAGACATCGCTAAAAACCTGCAGCCCCAGCCACACTGGGCTGCTCTCTCCAGTGGGGTGAACTTTAACCCTTTGAGGCATTCATGGCAGGTGGGGGGCAGGGGCCACAGAGGCCGTGGCTTCCTCTCCTTTACCCACCCTCCCCTCCTAGAATCAGAGAGGCCGAGGGAGGAGCCTGGGCTGAGACGGACAACTGTGAGACCCATCCACCACCCCCACTCTGGGATAGTTGGGAGAGCTGTTAGAGGAAGAAGACGACTGGGGGGGGGGGCAGAAAAGGGAAGAGCTCCTTGGCCCTCCAGAAGTGACAGTCACATCTTCTCTTTAAGCTTGTGTTTACTCTTCTAGAAAATGAAGACAAAGCATCTACATACACTCTTGGTGTAGACTTTGGCCCGGTACTGACCCTGAGAGCCTGGCCCCTCCTTGGTCTTGCTCAGCCCACTCCCCCGGCACCATAAGAAGAAGGAGGAGCAGGCTAGTCTAGGGCAGGGCTGGGTGTTCTTGGAGGGGATAGTGTGTCAGTTGCTGGGATTCAGCAGGGGCTCAATAAATGTTTATGGAATGGCTCCATTTCCTCCTTCCAAAACATGTCTGGAGTGGCAGTTCCGGGGGAAGCCTTACAGTAAAGAGGCCTGTGGGCAAACGGGTTTGGGATGAAATTGGTTCCTCCTTTTGGAAGTCCACGTGTCCGTTAGCTTTGTAAAGGCTCTGAGGAGACTTTCTGGAGAGGAATCTGTTTACCGGAGAACTCATCTGACCCTTAGGACCCTTCCCTCCTATGTTTTCCTCATAATTCTTACGCAGCAGCCCTCCGCCCTCGTGGGCAGGACTCAGCCACATGTGAGGAAGCGGGGCTGTTGGGGGGGGTCTTCACTTGAGCTCACAGTAGGAGGGTGCCGGGGGAGGAGAGTTTGAGTAAGGGGCCTGTGGAGACACATTAGTGACACATCCTTGGCTGGACAGATGTTTGGGAGTCCTGGAGAGTCTGTTTCTAGGGAGAGGATGGGTCACCGTTGGACTGTCTCAGCCCAGGCTTGGGGGGCAGGCTGACAGGTTTCTAACTCTAAACCAGATCTCTAACGAGGCACTAACTTGAGGCTAACGAGGGCTAAGGCAGGTCTTAAATGAAAGCAGCTGAGTCCATGGGAGAGTCGGGCAAAATTGTACTCCATCTGCCCCTCCCCAATAACATCAAAACCAAAGTTAAATCTAAACTTAAAAATAATAAATATCTTTTCTAAAAATCCAAACCAAAAACAACAAACTCAGAGGGTTAAACTGACCCCCCAGGTCCACTAAAACCAAAGCAAGCAGCCAAGCTCCCTGCAGGGGCCGTTCAGAGGTATCTAACACTGCCAAGTTGCAGGGCCAGGTTGGAGCTGGAGCAGTTTTATTGGCTGTCAGTGAGCGAAGCAAGGTCCCTTTAACATTTTCCTTATCTGGGCTTGCACGTCCGTCGTCCGTCCATACTGGGGGAAGGACTGTTCTCACCAGGTCCTGCTCCCAGGGCAGTGGCTGGGTCTCAGCAGGGAAGGAGAAGCTAGGCAGCCTGGCCAGCCATCATGGGGCACTTAAGGGTGGGGCCAGGCCGGAGCAGACCCCCACTCTCTGTCTCTCATCCTGCTGCTTCCTCTGCTCACACTCACCGACTCTGCCTGGGCCTGGCAGGGCTCCCTCCTGTCTCCGTGTCTGTCGCCACTGTCTCCTGCTTCGGAGGACACCGTGGCTTGGGGCTGGACCTTGGGCGGGATGTTTGGGGGAGCAGCGAGAGAAGACGGGGTGGAAGTAAAGGATAAGGAAGAGGGTGATAGCCCCGGGGGTGGGGTCAGAAAGGGACAGGTGCAGACGGAGAGGCATGTGCATGGTGGGAACAGGGCATGGCCAGGCTCCCTTTCCCAGCCCATGTGTGTCCTGGCGGCCCTCTCCTGTGGGGGTCCCACATGCCGGGCTGGGGGCTCTGGTTAACAAGGATTTTCCCTTGGTTGTCTGCCTCTTCCTCATTCCTCCCCATCCACACGCTGGCTTCCACTCTCCTCCCCTTGCTCTGTCCACCCTCCCGTCCCTTCCTGGCCTACCTGGACCGCCTGCCTCTCCTCTGCCTGCCCTTCCCACCCCATCCTCCACCCTCAGGACGCCAGCTGACCATCTTCAACAGCCAGGCTGCCATCAAGATTGGGGGCCGGGATCAGGGCCGCCCCTTCCAGGGCCAGGTGTCCGGCCTCTACTACAATGGGCTGAAGGTACTGGCGCTGGCCGCCGAGAGCGACCCCAACGTGCGGACTGAAGGCCACCTACGCCTAGTAGGGGAGGGGCCTTCCGTGCTGCTCAGTGCGGAGACCACTGCCACCACCCTGCTGGCTGACATGGCCACCACCATCATGGAGACCACCACCACCATGGCCACCACCACCACTCGCCGGGGCCGCTCCCCCACAATGAGGGACAGCACCACCCAGGTGAGACCCCTTCTGGGTCGGGGAAGGTCCAAGGGCTTTGGAAGCGGGGTGGTTTTGGAGATAGCTCGTTCTGACCTTGTTGTCATGGTGATGGTTTAGAGGAAGGAGGTGGAAGGAGGTCTTCACATGGTAATCAGGGATGTTGACCAGAGGGGGTAACCGCTGTCTCTAGGGGGCCCAGAGTCGAGGGCAGTTGACTGGAGAAGCCTACCCACCCTAGCCAGGAGAAGGGAAGTCTGGATGAAAACTGAGGGGATAGTGAAGAGGGTAACCATGCCAGAGCTTAGCGGACCAACTGGAGTTGGAAGGTGGCATCTTGGGCCGAGATGACACACTGGAGTGGTGACATGCAGTCTCCCAGGGTGGGCGGCCCCTCTCCAGAGGCTGGCAGAGGCAAGGAGCAGCCTCTCCCTATGCTGGAGTCCCTGTTGGGTTAGAGGTCAAGACTGTAAGTCCTCTGCCTTCACATATCTTCCACATGTGACGTGGAGCGAGCTCCAAGCGCCTCAACATGGTGGGCCTCTGCCTCCTCCTTTGAGTGCGTGTTCTGAATGGCGGTGCAGAGTTCCTGGTGCTTTTTCTACACACACAATTGTCTGCCCGCTCAGGAGCTCCCTGGATCTGGTTGGAGTCAGGGGGACCACACCAAGGAAACACAGCTCTGAGGAGCAGGCAAGCCTGGCTTTTGGGGTATATAGGACTGTCTAGCAGCTAGGTTCCCTGATTGTCACCAATGCCGGTGCTGAGTACTGGTTATGGAGTGCTTGTACCTGTCACGGTGACCTAGCTAGGCCACCTCAGCTGCTCAGTGCTTCTGTCTGTCTTCCCCAAGTGTCACAGTCTTGGCTGTTGAGCCTACAGGCCAGGAAGAATCTTGGGGTGTCCATGAGGACATGTCTCCTCCATCCCAGCCTGTCTTCAGCTTCTCTCAGGGCTGGGCTTGCTGGGTTCTGGGCTCTTCTTTCTTGTCAGTCTGCAGGAATCCTGGGGCTGGCCTGGTTAGGAGAGAGAGAGAGACAAGCTATAAGGCTTCCTCTTTGTCTTCAGTGCCTAGAAGTCTGGGGGATCTGAATGTTCAGGGGCTTTCTCTAGGGAGTGGGGAGCCCTAAGAAGAAGGCTTGGGCTAGCTACCTGCCCTCCAGGTCCTCCAAATCACATCTGATCTTAGTAGAAGAGGGTGGGCAGACTAGCCATGTGGGGAGGAGAGTGGACGGCCCCAAAGAGACACTGGGGTGGGTAGCAAAGACGGAGGTCAAGGAGGCAGAAGGGAATAGGAGTTCATGACTTTGTCCTTGGGCAAGGGCTGTTGGGTCTGAAGTGGAACCTGGGGAGCAGCAGGATAGGACCCTCTCACCCTGGCATCCTTGACCTCCACCCTGGCTCTCTCCTGATCTGAAGTCTCCCAGCCTCCCTTCCTTCTTGGACTTTGGGTCTCCCTCTGTGGCTCTCTTTCTTAGCCCCCACCCCCCACCCCAGAACTTCCCCTCCCCCTCAGGCTCACTCATCTCAGGGATCCTCTTTCTTTGCAATCAGGAGGAGAGAAAATGCTGACAAAGTCGACTCCTGTTGTCATGGCAACCATAGCCCTAATTATTGTGCGGAGCCTGGTTCTCCCTGTGGAAGGGGGTTGGGAAAGATGAGAGGTGATGGGGTGGGGACGCTGGAGATGGGGAACTCTCCGGACCCTGGCTCCCCCTGTCTATGGACCCCTCCCTCTGTGCCTGGGCCTCTTCCATACACCTTGCCCCTGCCCCAGGCCCCCTGGCCCCCTGGTATGCACCTTGTAGCCCAGGTGTGGCATCCCATCCCCTGGCTCCCCAGCGTAAAGGACTCAACACATGCTGTCTGGTCTTTGAGGGCCAGAGGGACCACAAGGCCGGCTCAGAGGCCAAGTCACTCAGCAAACGATGGGAGAACTGGCTTGGCCTTGGGCCTCTTTTCTGTGCTGCCCCACGTCCTGGGAAGCAGCTGTGGGATCCACTCACCCACCGGAACCCTCTCTTCCCCTGCCCCTCCCCTTATCCCCCCAGAACACAGATGACCTCCTGGTGGCCTCGGCTGAGTGTCCAAGCGATGATGAGGACCTGGAGGAGTGTGAGCCTAGTACTGGTGAGTGCCTTTCCCCCCTCCCCTGCCCCGGGCCCCCGCGACGCTGCTGGGGAGGGGGGCGACTGTCTGCCACCTGGCCCCAGCCCAGGGTGTGCTGCAGGCTTTAGCTTCCTCCTGCAGTCCCTTTGTAACTTAGAAGACCCCAGGCCCCTCACATGCCCTCTGTCAAGGTGCCTTTTGGTGTCCCATCCTTGGAGATAGTGGAGTCTTTAGCCTGGGTTACTAGGGGTGGAGAGCCAAGAGGAACTGGGAGAAAAGAGGGAGATGTGGCTGTAGAAACATGAAGAACTGCAACTCCCATTAGTCCTGGAATGGGAGGTAGGGGAACTACAACTCCCATCAGCCCTCAGGTCCAGAACTACAGCTCCCATCAACCCTGAAGACTGGCGCTCCCTTGGCCACTCATAGCCACTCATAGTCTCTGTTGGCCCTCCCTTGACCTCCTGCTCAGCCTCAGGGACTTATCTGGTGTTCTTGAAAGGGTCCCCAGGTTGCCAGGCTGAGGAGGACAGTTACTACACGGAACCTCTGTATCTGGCATTGCACTACGCAAAGATGCCCCTTAGGCCAGACCTGCAGTCCCCCTGGGGAGATCCTAGCTTGAGAGGGGCTGTAGGAACACAAGCTATGGGGAAGGGTTTCCTGAGTGGTGGCCCAGGGACTCTTGCTTAATGTTGCTGGCTGGAGCCAAGGCCACAGCTAAAGAAATCAGCTGAGCAAGTTGGGAGGGAGCTTGGCAATCTGGCTGAGAGCATGAGAGTGGGGTGGCCCAGTGGTTGCTGGGCTGCTCATCTGAGTAGGTTGGCAGTGACTGAACAGTGGGAGGTGGGCGCTGGGGGCTGACAGCAGGACTGGAGAAAGGACAGGATGTGGCTGCTGGGAGCTCCCAGTTGGGAAGCACAGGCCTTGGCTACAGCCTGAATGAACCCGCAGGAGTGGACGGGACACCCACATCTCATGCTTGGCTCCCCAGAGACTTCTCTACATTACCTTCCATGGTGGCACCTGGTCTAGAAGTTTCAGCAAGGCTGGGGCAGGTGCATGCAGGGATGGAGAAGGGCTGTGACCCTGACCTGGGGTCAGGGGTCTGGAGGAACTACCAGCTCCAGAAGAGACACTGAAGTTGAGGGTGAGCTGCCACCCAGTGGGAGTGTGGGTAGATAGCGTAGAATCATAGACAGTGGAGCCTGGGGGTCCTGGTCACAGACCAGGAGTGGAGACCCTCCCCCATACCCACAGGCTGATGCCCTTCCACCCATCCCTCTCATCCTCAGTAGTCCAGAGCTGAGTGGGGTTGTTCTGTGGTCCTGCACCAGGGCACTCATGGGAGGTGCCAACGGCTGGGCAGGAAAGACTTTTCCGTCCACAGCTCAGGGCCCGTGCATCTGGGAGCAGATGCCCTCCTCTACAGAAGGCCCCTCCATCTCTTTACACTGCAGATCCACTGTTGCCTTGGGGATGCTTTGGGCACGAGGCAGAGTCTGCCCACAGCACCTCTCAGCACTGCCTAACTCAGAAAAGTCATAGGCAGTGGCTGGGGATTCCTACAGCCAGTTTGCCGTAAATGGCTGCAAGGAATGACCTGTGAGAACTCTGGGCTGGGACTATGCCGTGGGGAAGGGGTGCAGCCTCATCTTCCATTCTGGAACATAAACTCTGTGATGATAGATTTCTGTTCTCCCGCAACTCTGCAGAGCCACAGCACACCACACAGAGATGTGCCACACACACATACACACACCAGGTTGGGGACATAGCCTGGAGGGTCTGATGTCCCCGCCCAGAGTCTATCTAGAAGCCTGGGCATGACCTACAGGGTGCTTTCTGGTATCCTGAGCCGTTTCAGGCTTTGTTAGACCAAAACGGTAAAGTGGACCTGAAGTGGATGGGTCAGCTGCCCCCACGTCAGGGCTCCCAGAGATCACCAACCACTGTGCCATTCTTTAAAAAAAAAAAAAAAAAAAAAAAAAGATCCACCATGTGAGGGAAGATAATGGAGGTGAAGGAAGACTGGAGACTGGGAGTAAGGAGGGCTGGTGTCTGGCCCAGCTTTGAAAATAAGTCCTGGAGGCAGGGTGGAGCGGACCTTGGAGCGCCAAGGGCAGCTCACCTACATCATGCTAATCCATAGCCCTGGAATGCCTACTGTCCTCATCTTCCCATGGGAAGCCAGGCAGGGATCAGGATTACTTCTGGGTGCCCAGGCCGACCTGGACCATGTTCCCCTCTCATCCTGGCCTCTCCAGTTAGAGTCTGCTTTGGGGCCCCAGGATAAGGGAGCTTTTGTAGCAGAGCACCAGGTGCCTGGCTAGTGACAGGCTGTCCGGAGCCGGACCCTACGGGGTCTACCCTCCCCACTTTCAGATCTTCATCCCTGGATGGGTTGTGGGCCCTGGGATCATCCCTGTTTGGCCTGTCCACCCCCCCATCCCTTCCCTTCACTCAGCCCCTCCACAGACCCCAGATCCTGTTCTCTTCCCTGCTGAGTAAGTCTGTCATCTAGCACGTTATTTTTCTCAAGGCTGGAGGTTCAGTCACACAGAGTATTATTAGAATTTTCCCTAGTGGGAGTTTAAGGGACACACACCTACAGTGGGTAATGTGACACCCCACCCTTGCTGGCCCAGCTGTCCTGCCCACACATTGTATTTCCAGCCTGGCCCCTGAAGAACTGTGGACTTTGTACCCCTGAGACAGAGGAAGAACACAAAGACTTATATCCACAGATATATATATATATATATCCATCTGCACATGCATGTGCTCTGACCAGGGACACACACACATACATGTGCATACACAATTGCACATTGCCTGGAAGCTCACATATTGCTACATAGACACAGACACACAAACACACAGACACACAGACACACACACACACACCATGTAAAGTGCATGGTATCTATACCCAGATCAACAGAGGCACATAGATGCTTAGAGTCATATGTGTGCTCGGATGCCCTGAAATCCGTGTACACCCCTGAGAAATCCAGAGAAACACAAAGCTGCACAGTGTACACAGTCCCATGAAGCATACTGTGTACCAGAGCCACCGAGTGTCTCATGTACATGCTTAGAGCTTCCTGAACATCTACAGGAGCCCAGACTCACAGCTGCTCACCTGCCTGGCCCCCGAGAGTCACACCTGTACATGCTCAGCTGCGCAAAGGCTCCCACACTCGGCACTGTGAGCCTTAAACCCACCCCGGTCCCTTACACTCAGGGCTGTGTGGAAACACATGCTTAAACCCAGAGGCAGCTCTCACCTGCTCACATCTGTTGATGATACAGACATGCTCTGAGCCAGAAAACCTCCTCATACATCATATACTCTGGGCATGTACTGTGTGTTCAGATCTTTGTGTGTTTGCTCACCTGTGCTCACACTCACAGAGGCACATGCCTTGTGACATGTCCTTGAATCCAGGGCTATACATCCATGCTCAGCTCTCAAAGGCATATAACTGTGGATTGAGCTACTTGTGTAACATTTGCTCACATATGTGTATAGACCACAGTCCCACATATATGTTCAGACTTCCAGATGCTCACACGTTTCCTAACCACAGACACAGCATTTGTGTTCAGGCATAAACACATTTTGCTCACACTCATGGAAGCTTGCATATACATGTATCCATAGAAGTGCCCCTCATGTCTGTGTGCACAGGTGTCATGTCTCTGTCCATGTGTACTCACCAAAATGCACATATCATTCTGTGGAGGGAGGTACTCATGGACCCACATGTTTGTCCCCACAGAAGGAGTCTCTGCACACTGAGGTGTGATATGTACTAAGATCAAAGGAGCATGGGGACATGTTGTCAGAGGGGTGTGAGTGCTCAGAACCCAGAAGTCTATGCACACGTATGCATTGTTCAGGCTTATAGACATGCACCCTTCCACACTGTCCTCAAGAGAGGGGACCTTGAGAAGCACATCCATACATGCACATACACACACACATTTATACCAAGACCTTGTAAAGCATATGTACACACACACACCCAGTTTCACAGATACATACATGTCTATACATTCTCCACAGAGACATACATGTTGATCCATACAGAAGTATGTCTACATTCACTCAGACTCCCAAAGAGGTGCATGTGCACACACACACACACACACACACACACACACACACACACACACACACACACACTGGGCCTAAAGTGGCCCACACAAATGCTCACAGACACAGGTGTATCTGTGTGCTCATTGGTACCCATGTAGTGGCACATAGATGAGCACACACTTATCTGCAGACCTGTAGGGCATGTGCACACTCAGACCCAATCCAGAACAGTGTCTGCTGTGTGTTCATTCCCAGGGGTATGTATACAGCTATTCAGACCCACAAGGGCACACCTACATGCTCAGGATCACCCAGTTTTGTAGAGACATACACACATGTGCTTGGGGGCATATGCCTAGGAGCATGGAAACACAAACCTTCCTGTGCATACAGGTTCATGTGCCAGATGAACACCAGCACCATGCATTTATCCTACATACACCCCTCCTCAGTGTCACCCACCCAGGAATGAGACCCTCAGAGGCATATTGCTGGCTTCATCCCACAGGTGCACACATTTTGTCATATGCACAGGAGCGTGTGTCCGGATTCCTAGGAGCTTCCAGAGTGACACTGGTTTGCTATAACGGACACTCCACAGCCTCTGCGACTTAACAGAGACCTCCATTCTCTTTCCCATGGGTTACAAACGATGCTTCTGACTGAGGGGAGCTGCTCTGGTAATGCCTCAGGGCCTGGTCTTCCGTCTTGTGGCTGTGTCATCTTTAACTCATGACTTCTCAAGGTGCAGGAATGAGCAAGGGATCAGACGCGGGAGGTTTCCATGGACTGGGCCTGGAGAGGCTCTCCCAGCTCACATTACATTCCAAACCTGGAGCTCAGTTTTGAGACGACAGCTGAGCTTCTGAGAAGGCCAGGAGCCACCACCTTGTTGTACTTCTATGTAGAAGTGCATACAAGTTTGGGGACCAGTAGAGAATGTTTTGCTTAAGTCTGGACTGTCGGATCACCAAGGATCTTTTTCATTTTACCTCCTGTCTCAGAATGTCCACTAGTGCCATTGCAAGAATGACAAAAGTCTTACTCCAAGAGGTTGTTTGTGGGGGATGGTGGCTTACCCCGATCCACGCAGACCTGCCTCCTCTGGTCTTGAACCGAACTGAAACGATCATTTACCTCACTTGTTCCAACACATCCCTAAAGTACAGTGGTTCTGCGGAGGTAGACCCTACAACAAAAGCTCATTCACGAAAGAAAAGAGGTTGGGCGTAGTGCTGAGCACCTATATCTAGCACTCCGGGAGTGGAGGCAGCAGGATTGCAAGGTCAAGGTCAACCTGGAGTGTATAGCGAGACCTTGCCCACTCCCACCTCCACAAAGGTGGGACTTAGGAAAGCCGGGCAACACATGTGGTGCCTGGGGTCGTTTTCATGCACAGAGCACACATGCCTGAACACAGGGGAGGAAATCCATGCTTTGCTAGGCCGGCCGGCTAGCTCCTGCAGCGGTAAGGACAGGGTCTCCAGCAAATCCTGCTTCTGCCCTCTGGGGAGGCTTTAGGCTGCTGCTCTGCTGGGCAGAATGTCCCCATCTTTATCCTCCATGGCCTTTCAGAAGTGGGTTTTGGGAGAAATGTTCTCCTTGGCTGTGTGTAAGTGCAGACATCCCACACCGACTTGTCCATTTCTGGTGGTTCCAAGGCTTTAGTCACCACAGCCACACCACAGCCCTCCCCTAAGCTCTGCTCTCCACCCCCATGTCTTCTCTTGTTTCTCGGCTCCTGCCCTCTTCAGAGTGCCGTGACTGTCTTGAGGACCCTTTAAATGGTAGGTGGAGAGACCACTCCTAAATCCTTGGGTAGAAAAAGGCCCTCACTTAGTTGAGAAGGTCTCTCTCATTGACCCTAGAGCTCCTTTCGGTCTTTACTCTGTGGGGCCTGGGGGCAATGGCTCTTCCGACCTCTGCAGGAATCACCCCTCAGGGTTATCATCTTCCCTCCCTCCCTGCCTGCAAGACAGCCCGTTCTTGTTGGAGTCTAGGTTGTAACATGTTGCCAGAAGAGGAACGTTAGAGCTGGCGATCCTGGGCCCTATCCTCAACTTTCCCTTGGCACCCCACCTTCAGCAGGTTGGCACAGGCAATGTTGTACCAAATCTTTGCCACAGTGGCGTGTGGGTCTTCATCTTTCCTGCCTCCTAGCCTTTCCTTGTATTGTCACTTGAATGCCGTGGCATTTTGTTACCATGACATCCATTTCAGGGGCCAAAGCCTATAGAAGATAACATTTGTCCCTGTAACAGATAAGCCCTGAATCTTAGTGGTTAATACAAGAGAACTTTCTCACTCAGGTGTACCCTCCCTGGACTCTGCCCAGAAGTCACGCTAGGAATCCACATTCCCTCCATCTGTGGCCCCTAGTGTGGAGGATGGAGCATGGGAGGCTGTTAGGAACAAAGAACTGGACAGGGTCTAATACTCAGCAATTGGGCCATACTCATTGCTAGGGATGCTGGGAAATGCAGTCTAGAGGTCAAGGTTCAGAAGGAATGTATTTATTTTATGGGGTAGTATACTGCTTGTGCTCAGAGCTGTGGTGTTTTGCTTGCATATTCTGAGGGACACATCCACACAGCGTATACACAAAACCCATGCCTCAGGCTCATAGGCAGCAGACACGAGAGACCCATTCTCATGCACACATGTGTTCACACTCACTGACATACACATAGGCATCTCAGATCCGTGAAGGTTGATGTCCTTAGGAATTTATGCTCGTCGATGCAGAAACACACGCCGTCACGGGGGTATGCATGTGAGTGTGTGTGCTCACACACATCTGCACACACCCTCCTGCTGAGTGGCTCATGGTCTCTGATCCCGAAGCCACTCTGGCCTCCGCCCTCGCCATGCTGGTGTTGCAGGTGCGGAGGGATGCCATCCTTCAGGCCACAGCCCTCAGTGGCATACTTCTCTGCTCCAACAGGTGAGTAGGGATGGAATCTAGCCAGTGTTCTGCTTGCCTAGCAGTGTATCCTGGGCCCCGAGTTGGGCTGTGTTCACCAAGAAGAGAGTGGCTTTTATCAATATTGTGGACGTGTGACTCGCCAAGTCATGAACCTACAGAGCTGTGTCCATGTATAAGGGCTGCTTTTTCTCCTAATCCACGAAAATGCTGACCGTCTTGTCCCTCCCAGCTTGGGTAGGGCCCTCAGCACTGATAGATTGGGTCTCAGCCAGTAGATGGCTTAGGCTGGGACCCCCTGAACCTCAGGTCCAGACTCCTCTGTGGGGTAGACATATCTTGACTGGATAGAAATTAGGGTCAATAGGTAAATTTTTTTTAGACAGGGTCCCACACTGTAGCCTAGGCTGGCCTCAAACTTGTGGACTCGTGGTGATCCTCCTGCCTCAGCCTCCCGAGTAATGGAATTTACAGGTAGGAGCCACTGCACAGAGCTTCACAGGTAGATGTCTCTTCAAGTCTTCTGTGCCTTAAAGGTTGAAAGAGCTTGGATTACTTCCTGTGAGTGCCCTAAAAAGGGGAGCATTGAGATAGAAGAACTGCTTGGGAATGGCTGCTGGTGCCCCAATCAGAATGGACTTCTCTAGCAAGTGGGCTCAATGTGCATTGAAGTTCTGTTTACTTGGGATAAGAAAAGCAGAGGGTGAGTGTGTTGCAGCTTTGATAAGCATGTATCTGTATTTTGCAATTGCTGCAGCTGCCAGAAGTGAGGGAGGGGCTAGAGGCTGCCTGGTGTCCTTGCAGGGTCGGATGGCTTCAGGGGCCACAGTCTTCCATTAGTCTCCCAGTGATGCAGAGCTCATCACAGGACCCTCCACATCATGAGTGTTCCCCTCACTCAAAAGCTCAGTGGGAGGGCCAGCAGTGGGACCATCCCAGTGAGAAGCCTCTGAGGTGTCCTCCCTTGCTCAGGCCCTGACTCTTCCCCTGGGTGAGTTTTCTAGATCCTTCCTGGACCAGTGCCCCAGAGAAGCCCATACGTTGATATGACTCCAGTGCCCCATAATCCAGGTTTAATGAGGGTGATGTGGGAAAGCCATGTGAGGCTGTCTGGCCTATCACTTTGGGAAAGGTTTGTGTGAGGGTGTCAGGCACAGAGGAAGTGGTATCGGAGAAAGATGCTGCTATGCACAGAGAGCACTGGTGGAATCATGGGAGATATGGCCGCAAACCATGGATAGAGGAAAGCTGGGAGAGCCCCCAAGGGAATGGGGGCTGCAGGGATAAGGCTGGGACCTGAAAAGGGAGCCAGGGGAGGCTGTGGGGCGTGGAGGCGGGAGATCTAGAAAGCCCGTGTGTCTCAAGGACTAGTGGGCTGGGGGAATTGATTGTGGGAGTGCCACAGGTTGGGCAGGATATGTGTGGTCCAGGCCCTCACTCAGTGTGAGGCAACAGGTTGGTAAAGAGCCAAGGTCTGTGTCCTGGTCATTCTGATGAGCTGCACTCTAGGGAAGAGTAATGACACTTCACTGTGTCCCTAGCAACGGCCAGCTGGTTGAGGATCATAAGCCAGGTTAGGGAATGCTTTGACCCTGGAGTTCCTGAGGGCAGTGGTAACTCAGTCTAAGATGGAGAAGGTGGAAGGCAGGGCCAGGAGAGGGTGGAAATGGCCTGAGGACAGGGAGGAAGCAGCGTCAGGGTTAGTTCTTAGTGGTGCCTTTTGCCCAAGATGGCGGAGCAGGAGGCCATGTGTAAAACAGCCCATGAAAGGTGCTCCATGATCCCCCATGTACCTGGCCCACCTCAGAGAGAGTGCCAGGGGACTTATCATTCACTTTCCCTTGAAAAGCAGAAGGACCTCAGCTCCGTGCCAGGCTCTGCTGGCTGCTAGTAAGATTGACAGATGGGACTCAGGCCTTTGGGCCTTCTCTGGCAGTGAGTCAAACTTGAGCCTCCAAGACCGAGCAGGGAGACAGAGTCAGAGGCACCAGGAGCAGAGGGCATCTACTGGAGTCAGCCTGGAAGATGGGGCATGGGCTGGATTCTGAGCATGTGTGAGCTGTCCATAGGGAGCCTGTTCTGAATAGAAGGCAAAGGTTAGGAGACAGCAGGTAGTGTGGGTGAGCAGAGAGGACCTGGCTGAGCTTAGGATTCATGTAGGGAGCAGAACCTGCTATGATTAGGCCCATGATGTCACTACTTGAGGGGCCAGGAGCTTTCCTGTGAGCTGAATTGGCCCTTGTGCAGGGATGCAGACACTGGCAATGGGAGGACCATGGGAATGGAAGGATGCACTATGTTCCCACATAGATTGGAGGGCCCATCAGGCCAGGCCTTGGTCAGTCTGATGATCAGCACTTCAGGGAAGGACATGTCCCTAGCACAGGACTGTCACTGGCCATCCAGTGGTCTCCAGTGACGGCCAGCTGGTTGAGGATCATAAGCCAGGTTAGGGTAAGTTTTGACCCTGAGTTCCTCAGTCTAAGATGGAAAAGGTAGAAGGCAGAGCTGGTGGAGGGCGGAAGCCAGGCCAGTGGATGGGAAGGGAGCGTTGTGAGGCTTAACCTGGGCCTGGAGCTCACTCCCCTAATTTTACTTATTTTGGTTATTTGAGACAGAGTCTTACATACCCTAGGTTGGCCAGAGCTTGCTATGTACCTGAGGATGACCTTGAACTCCTGATCTTCCTGCCTCCACCTCCACAGTGCTGGAATCACACGCATGTGCCACCATGCATGGCAGTATTCTAGTTTCATAGAGGAGGACCGGGGCCCAGTGGGGGTGGGACTTGTCTATAGTCACGCAGGAATTCAGTTGACACACCATGCAGCCTTCCGCCTGGGTTCTCAGGTGAGCAACCTTTCGCCTGGGTTCTCCGGTGAGCAGCCTTGCCAGCCTCCTGGAGGCGTGGGAGTGATGGCCCAGGCTTTTGTGGCCCCTGTCCTGGCCTCTGGGAGTCACAGAAGGGACTGGCTAATTCATTCATTCATTCACCTCACTTGGAAGCTCTGCTCTCTCCAGGCCCCAGTGTCCCCATCCACTAGAAGCTGGGTTTGAGGGCTGGGATGTGACTTAGAGGCAGAGCCAGAGTGCTTTGCCTGGCATTCACGAGGTCCTGGCTTCACAAATTGGTTCAACATTTCATTATGGCTAGGCCTGTGGTGGGCTAGGAATTCTGGAGCTTTAAACTTTGCATATAAGGGCCTGATGGGAAGTGCAGCTCGAGAAGCTTGGCAGGGTTTCTGCTTCAGTGGCAAGCTTTTGCTGTAGCCTCTGAGACTGATGGAGCTGCTGGTGGGAAGGGCCAGCAGAGGTATATGAGAAGTGGAGCCAGCCAGAAGGCATGGGTAGGCAGGGCAGTGAAATCCCTGGATGTGAGGCTTGGCCTGGCTGCCGGATCTGCTACTGGAAGCCTTGGGATGATTACCACAGAGGGGTGTGGGACTGTGGGGGCAGACGCCAAGTGAAGTACCCAGGTAGGGATGGGGTGTAGTCTGAGCTGGAGGTAGAGCCAGAGAAGAAGTCTTCAACTCCATCCCCGAGAAGCCCAGAGGCAACCTTCAAAGCCAGAGTTTGAGCCCTCCTTCTAGCCTAGCGCTTACCCAGCTTCTATCTACCTGAGGTCAGAAGCCTGGAGCACTTTGGTTAGTGAAGAGGCTCAGGAGGCTGATGGGAATTGTAGCTGTTGACCCAGAGACTGATGGGAGTTGTAGTTTTTGTAGTTTATGCCCCCTGAAGGGCTAATGGGAGCTATAGTTCCCGCCCATGGGGAGCTGATGGGAATTGCAGTTTCTGTCCAGGGTACTGAAGTTTTCAGACTTGAAGGGAAGACTTACACCCTCCCCACCACAAGGTCTCCCCCATTAGTTACCAGGGGCCCTATTTTAGCCAGCGAGTCCCTCCCTGATGGCTGTGTATGTATTTTCTTTTATTTTTTTGCTTTCTTCTTCTTTCCGTTGTTTTATTATTGTTTTAACAATAATAAGAGGGCCAGAGGCAGTCATAACCTGGCCAGGTTCTGGCGGTCCATGGGGGTTCTGGGGAGGGGGTGGGGGGAAGTCAGTGGGGGTCAGAGGTGGAGGGTGAAGAAAGGGGAGAGTTAGGTTTAGCTCAGAAACCACGTGACGCCCAGCCCCCCCCCCACTCCCAGTCCCCCCCACACCTCCCCGAATCCTATGGACCAACCCCCAGCATCAGTGTGCCTGACCCTCCCTCCACACACGCATTCCCGTCCCAAGTCTCCTCTCCCGTGGCCACCGAAATTAGCCCCAAGGCCCTCCCTATGGCCAGCCCCCTCCCCAAGCTCACACCCACACAGGCTCGTCACCGTCCTTCCGTGCCCTTTACCGACCCTCCTTTTCCCACGATGACACTGAGTGGCGCCACTTCCCAGCCCCAGCCCGCACAGTGCGAATTTTAGCCTTGTCTTTAAGGAGGGGGAAGAGGGCTCGAGAGAGGGAGGAGAGCGAGCTTTCTGGAGGAAGCAGGCTGTCCAGGGAGAACATCAGGGAGGGAGATGCCAAACAGATAGACAGAAAACGTTGTACGGAAAAGTTGTTTTTTCTTATTTTTTTTCGGGAGAACCCGCTTACACAGCTCTGTTTGTAATTTTTTTCTTCATGCTAAAATCACACGGCCTATTTGTTGATGTAAGTTGCCTGAATTCCGTGGTATGCTATCTTCTTTTTTAAAAACAAAAGCAAAAAAAAAAAAAAAAGCAAAAAGAAATATATAGAAAAAAAAATCCTAAAAGCTATTGTTGTTAGGTTTGTTTAAATGCTGCTGTTGTATGTTTTTAAAGCCTTAAACCAGTAGAAAAAAAAATTTCCGTTTCTTTTCAATTTCCTTTCCTTTCTGTTCCGTTTGGTTTCTTAAGACGAAACAAAAAGACCAAAACCCAGAGTCACAGAGCCCGCGCGTGGGGTGCCCAGGGCATCCGAGCCGCAGCCCGCTTAAAGCGCAGGCGCTGGCCGGCTGGCGGGCGGGCCCGGCCCGCGCTAGTCTCCGCCAAAGCCGATTGAACCGATTTGGGTGTGAGGCTGTTGTTTCTCTCTCTGTGCCGGCCGCCCGCGCCCCGGCCCTCGCTGACGCCCTCTCTTCTCTCTTCTCTTTCTTCTTCTAGGAGGAGAGTTAATATTGCCCATTATCACGGAGGACTCCTTAGACCCCCCTCCCGTGGCCACCCGGTCCCCCTTCGTGCCCCCGCCCCCCACCTTCTACCCCTTTCTCACGGGCGTGGGTGCCACCCAAGACACCCTGCCCCCGCCCGCCGCGCGCCGCCCGTCCTCGGGGGGCCCGTGCCAGGCTGAGCGCGACGACAGCGACTGCGAGGAGCCCGTGGAGGCCTCGGGCTTCGCCTCCGGGGAGGTCTTTGACTCCAGCCTCCCCCCCACGGACGACGAGGACTTTTACACCACCTTCCCCTTGGTCACGGACCGCACCACCCTCCTGTCGCCCCGCAAGCCTGTGCCCCGACCCAACCTCAGGACAGATGGGGCCACGGGCGCCCCCGGGGTGCTACTTGCGCCCTCCGCCCCGGCCCCCAACCTGCCTGCGGGCAAAATGAACCACCGAGACCCGCTGCAGCCTCTGCTGGAGAACCCACCCCTGGGGCCCGGGGTCCCCACGGCCTTCGAGCCGCGGCGGCCGCCTCCCCTGCGCCCCGGCGTGACCTCAGCCCCCGGTTTCCCCCGTCTGCCCACAGCCAACCCCACGGGGCCGGGGGAGCGCGGCCCGCCGGGCGCGGTGGAGGTGATCCGTGAGTCCAGCAGCACCACGGGCATGGTGGTGGGCATCGTGGCGGCGGCGGCGCTCTGCATCCTCATCCTTCTCTACGCCATGTACAAGTACCGCAACCGCGACGAGGGCTCCTACCAAGTGGACCAGAGCCGGAATTACATCAGTAACTCGGCCCAGAGCAATGGGGCGGTGGTGAAGGAGAAGGCCCCTGCTGCCCCCAAGACGCCCAGCAAGGCCAAGAAGAACAAAGACAAGGAGTATTACGTCTGAGCACCCAGTCCAGGCACCGCGCCCCACTGCCAACTGCTCCTTCCGGGAGGGCCCGGGAGGAGGGTGCGGCCCTCTCCCTGCAGGGGGACCTGGGGACTCTCTCCCCAGCTGCCTCAGGCTTCTCCCACGAAGAGGAAACGCAAAAAAAAGAAAAGGAATATAACTACGTGCTCATCCCCTTCCCTCCCGCTGCCCACGGCGCCGCACCGTCAGCTCTGGGGCTGGCTGTCCTTCTCAGCTCTGCGCCTGTCAGGCAGGGCACGTGCTCACAGCCCTGGGTTGATTTATTTTTTTAAGGGGGGGTAGTTTTATTTTGGTGGGGCTGGGCGGGAAGGAAGGCTGGGGTTTTGTAAAGTGTCCACTGCGCCGTCCGTTTATTTCCCTCGATTTTCTTCCTCCCTGTTCCTCCTGCCTTCCTTCTCCTTCCCAGCCCTCCTGTCCCGGTTCAGGCTTGCTGTGTCTCTTGTCCCTACCCTCCTCACTCTCCCCCCCCCCTTTCTTTTTCTTTCTTCTTTCTTTTTCTTTTTTTTTTTTTTAAAGATTTCTGTTTTCTCTGCTTCCCTCCCTTTGGATTTCCAGAGACGCCGGGAGAAGAGGCATGGGAGGGTGGGCCCAGAGCGGCCCAGCTTGGGTGGCTGGGTCCGGGCAGTGGGGTTCATTCTCCTAGTGCTCCAAGTCCCCTCAAAAGGAGAAGCTCCTGCCTGGGGCCGCCCAGGGATGGGGCTTGGGCCTGGTCAAGGCCTGTTGTGTGTGTCGCTGCCGGGCAACGTGCATTGCTGGGAAGCCGCCGGAGGAGCGGGGTGGGGGGGCGGGGGGAGGGGAAAGGCAAATGCAGATATATATTAAAAACAAATAACCGAGGTACTAGAGCTGCGGTCTGTGGCACCAGCTTGCTGCAGGTGCAGGGAAGGGAGGGGGTGAGGCTGTGTCTGCAGGATGGCTGGGGTCACTTCTCCGCCCATGGGCTCCCTGCCCCCCCACTTTTTTTCTCTTTGTTAACAAATGTGTCTGAGTCTTGGAAAACACCCCAAACCCGGAAATGTGTGGGAAAAAGAAAACAAAAACTTTCCAAATTCCAACAGTCCTGTGTAGTTTGTTCTGGGTGGGTGCTGTCAGGTCCTGGGTCTGGGCCTCCAGTGCTGCGGTCGGTCAGTCGGGGCCTCAGTGGCTACACCTGGCTGTTGGTAAGTTTTCTCTAATGTTTATGTATATAGCGTGAGAAGATGTGTGCGCCCTTAGAAGGCATCTTAGAGGAGGCAGTTCTCTGCTTCCACGACATCGGTCCTGAAGACAAAATTCAGGGTTCAGGCTTGATGGCAGGTGGCTTTGCCCACTGGACCAACGCTGAGCCATTTCGCTGGCCCAGTCTCCCAGCCTTTTGAGTTGAATACAACATTGGGTTATCGGACAACTGTTCTGTGTCTCATATTCAAGTCCCTGCTGGGCTGAGGGTGGGGGACACCTGTGGCTTGTGTGTGGTATTGGCTGGGGTTCTGTGACCTTGACTTCTCAGTGGATGGTGTGTACCAGCCACTCTTGTGGTACAGGATAGCTGTTACCTTTCCCAGTCTTTGGAAGGAGGTAGAGTCTCTCCTGGTGGCCAGGGTGGAAGTGGCTAGTTCAGGGCCTCAAGGTAGCAGTGGCCCGGCCCCTGAGGACTTGTTTCTCAGTGCTGACGACGATGTCGATGACGACGTTGCCTGTCTCTGCTGTCCACATGTAGGATGTGCCTGACTCCAGGTGGGACTATCTGTGAGCTTGGCCTCGCCTTGGCCTCCTGAACCTACTGGCTTCCAGTCCTGCTCGTCCTTGGGCAGCCTCTGGTCGGGGAGCCTGGGATGATCACACTGACTCATCTATGGGAGTCCGGGGAGGCTCTGACATGGGGCTGTGCTGCCAGGGTGTCCTGTCTCCAGGTGGTCATGCCCTCACCCCTGGGGCCTTGTGTTACTCTGTTCTCTGCTCAAAGTCCAGGCTTAGCTCACCTTCTTCACCTGCGTTGTTAGTCACAGAAAACAATAGGAGGTCCTTGGTGACAAGAAGGGAAGGAAAGACTTTATTCGTACTCCAGCAATCAGTCGGTACAGTTACCCTGACTGAGGCAGGATATGTTGTAGGGGTTGAAAGGATGGCTTCATTAGTGCTGGTTGCCATGCAACTGGGACTCCATCTGCCTCTCTGAATCAAGACTTGTCACTCAAGGGCTTTGTTTTCTAAAGAAAGGTTTCTGGATGTGGCTATTGACTCAGTTTACCTTTCCAAAAGGTTCTTTTGGCTCCTCCACTGTTGGAATCCCAGCAGCTTTGAGACTAGAAACTCTCACAATAGGCATAAAAAAGAGGGCATATCTCAAATGGGTATGGGCAACAGCCTCTGCCTTTTGTCAGGTGACTCTTCAGACACAGTGATGCCGTCACTCATTAGAGTGACAGAACCCTTTGTCCTGATCGGGGTGGCCATTCCGAATATGGATGGAGGAACATCTCTGTCTGCTTGTGGAGCCAGAACACTGTAGGAGAAAGAAGGATCCTTCTCTCTGCTGAGCTCTGCCTTCTGGAAGCTTCTAGGCATCCTATAGCGCCCCGGCCCCCAAATGCAGCCAGTTCTGGAGTGACAGAACAGGGTTGTCTTGAGGCATCAGGTGGTATAAATATAATCTTACTCTACCCTCTGTCTGGGGAGCATCACTAGGAAGTGTGTGTGTGTGTGTGTGTGTGTGTGTGTGTGTGTGTGTGTGTAAATGGCCAAAGGACATAATCTCCCAGAGGCTCAGGAGCTGCAGCTGAGGAGCAATCCTGCAGGATCAACGTGTCGGGCAAGCGCTGTCTTCTGTTTCCCACCCACCTTTTTGTCATGTGTACACGTGTGTGTTGCAGCCTTTTGTGAGGTACCTGAGAACAGCCACACAGGTGGATGCAGACTGGTGGGCCAGCTACTGAGCCACGGAGCAGCACACTGTCTCTGGGGACACCGCATGGCCTTTCTTGTGAGCAGTCCCAGCAGAACCCAGAGTCCTGGCTGATTCTGAGAGGGACAGAGGTCCTGTTGCATGCATTCCTATTTTCCTAGATGGCACCGTGGCCAGGGCAGGGCTCAGGAGACGTACAGACAGAGACTGTGTTATGGGCAGTCTGTTTCCCCAGGCCTCAGTTGTCCCATCTGTTAGAAAGGATAGTCCATTACAAGATGCAGAGAGCTATGATGTGAGGACCATGGAAGGGGCTGGTTACAGCGGCCCCAAACCTGGTCCAGAACACAGGAAAGCCAACCTTGGGAAAGTCTACGGTGAGAAGGCCTTCCTCCTACCCTGTAGACTCTTGCAGATCCTCAGGCACCCAGAAGGGGCTGTCATTCTTTTAATTTTCTCTCTAGCCAGTCCCTCATCCCTCCTTCCAACAGGCTGTATGCATGAGTGAGGATGTGGGGCAGGGGACCAGTGACCCTCAGGGAACTTACTTGCTGGAGGGTGAGAAGAGGCAGATGTGTAGCCCTGACCATGGGTACAGTGCCACCAGAGTCATGGGCTGGCCCTGAACCTTGGAAGGAAGGCCCCAGGGTGGGTCTGGAAGGCTTAGGAGAGTGTCAAGTGGGAAGGCAGGAAGAAGACCCAGGCAGAGGTTGTTGATAGGCATGTGACTGGAGTGGGAAGAGTTGGAGAGAGGCCAGGCCAGCTGACCAAGGGCCTCAGTGACACTGAGAAGCTGAGAGCCCTGTGCTTGTGCTGAACTAAAGAGGAGGATGGTCAGTTCTGAGTCCTGGGGCAGCTGGGGCAGTGAGCAGTGAGGATGTGTCCCGGGGCCTCGGCCTCTCTCTGGTGTGCAGCCTCATGGGGGAGTCGGTAATGGCAGTGTTAGGGGCAGCCTTCTGTCATTGAAACTGTCCTTTGCCCCCTCTGTTAGAGGGAGGTCCAGAAAGGCAGCCCTCTAAAGGGACCCCTGGAAGTGGGCCTCTTTGCTTTCTGTGGCTATCTGGAGAGGATAGAAGAACCATCTTTTCCTCCTTCTCTTCCCTCATCCCTTCCTCTTCTCCTCCTCCCTTTCTTCCTGCTCCTTTTCCTCCTTTCTTACTCTCTCTCTCTTTTCTTCTTCCTCCTTTTCATTCTCCCCCTTTTTAACAAATTATTTATTTGTGTATATCACCGGGGGAGGGTAACTGTCCATGTGGAGGTCAGAAGACAGCTTTGTGCAGTCCAGTCAGCTTTCTCTACCACCGTGTGTCCCAGGAATGGAGTTCCTACGGTCAGGCTTGGAGGCAGGCGCCTTTACCCGCCATCGCCAGCTCTACCCTTTCCTTTTATCTCTCCCTCTCTTTCTTCTCCTCTTGGTCATCATGGTCCTCCTCCTCCAGTCCTGTCATAGACTCTCAGGAGGCTACAGCCATGTAGACATCAGGGTGGACTGGCCTGCTCTGTCATGTGTCACCTTCTTCACTGACCTGTTCAGGAAAGAGAGAAGTGTGACTCCAAGGAGTAGAGTGACCCCTGACCCTTGACCCATGTCTATGCTGAGGACTGAACATCCTGCCTGGGGCTGAGGTCTGAGCTTACTGAGCGTATAAAGGTGAGATGGGTGGTGACAGCCTTGTCAACCACACAAGACTTTAGTGGCAGAGTCTGCCGCCTGTGAAGACCCCAGCAACACGCACCACACCCCAGGACCTCTCCCTGACAAAGGCCAGCTCGATCACGAGCACTTGCTCTCTCTCCCGACCTCTCTCTATGTGTCTTTCAAGGTGGACCTGGGATTGGCTGGGCCATTTGTCCCCCCACATGGTAGGGATGAAGCGCAGAGGGTTCAGATCCACCTGTCAGCCTGGGTCTCCACTCCCGCAATGTGCCGTGTGACTCTGGGCTAGCCTAGGCCTCCCTAGCTTCTGCTTTCTCCTCTGTTGAGTGAGAGGAGTGAGCCCCAGGCTGCCCTGTCTGGGACTTCTATGGAGGAAGAGGGGAGGAGGGAGGGAAGGAGGGAGGGAGGGAGGGAGGGAAGGAGGGAGGGAGGAAGGGAGGATGGAGGGAGGAAGGGAGGGGGAAGGGGAGGGAGGAGGAGCAGGAGGGAGGGAGGGAAGCAGGAGGGAGGGAGGGAGGGAGGGAGGAAGAGGCAGCTCCCAGGCTGGTCCACTCACTGTTTCTGGATGTCTTGGATGGTGTCGGGCAGCGGTAAGTTCTTGGTCTCGGGCAGGAGCAGTGCAGCCAGGCCACTGAGCACAGACACCACTCCAAACACCAGCAGGGGCAGCCAGGAGCCATAGACGCCTAGCAGCGGCACCAGAGGCCCCAGGATGGCTCCCCCTCGGGCTGCCACCTGGCCCAGGCCCACAGCTGTCATCCTGGGGAGGCACATTTGCCTGTGAGTCACACTCTGCCTGCCTCGGGCCTTGACCTCGAGCCTGGACCAACTCCACTAGGTCCAGGGAGGCCCAGTGGACCAGGCAGAGTGGACGCTTAACTGTGGAGCCCTGAGACCAGGTGGAAAGGAAAGCCATGGGGCCCTGGGGCAGCTCTCCCCTCGAGGTGACAGCCTCACCTGAGCACGGTGGGGAAGAGCTCACTGCTGAGGATGGTGACACAGGTGAAGGCGGACCCCAGTGACCCCAGCCCCAGCACAGCCAAGGACGAGCGAAGGACCTCCATCTCTGTGAATAGTCATGGGATCAGCAGAGTCCGGGGTCCTCTATTCCCGGGGCTGCTCCCTGGCCCGTAGGCTGGTCTGTCAAATGTCTCCGAGTCATGCCTCCAGTGTCCATGCTGTGTCCCCAATCTACTCACCTTCCAGCTCCTCAGAGCCAGACCCCAGGAGTCCTCCTCGCCTCCCTTTCTCTGCCACCCTAACCTATGACTGTTCTGTGTTAGCATTATGGCTTTCCTGATCTCCCCTAAATTTCTACCATCCCATCTCTTTCCTCCATACCCCCAACAGCCTCTTTCCTGGGGGTCCTCTGCTGTGGTTCCTCGCTGTCTAGTCTGGTTCCACACTCCCCTGCCTGGGGGAGGTAAGAGAGGCTCCGCTAGCATGTCACATGTTTGCCTCCTCTTGCTCACCGTGGGGCACCAGGATGTTGGCCAGGATGCAGAGTCCTGGCAGCACCAGGGAGCTGGCCTGGCAGAGACGTCGGCCCAGGTGGTTGAGAGCAGCAGGCTGCCTATCTTCACCGGGAGGTCCACAACCCCGACGAGCACTTGGAGCAGGAAGATGTTGCTTCCCAAGGCCTGCAGGTTGAGGGCCAGGCCATAGAAGGTGAAGCCGAAGGCAAACCTGGGAACGAGGGTGGGTGGATCAGCCTGGGGCGGCTGTTCTTCTGCCTGCCCTGTCGGTCTTTTCCAGGCCCATCTTGGGCACTGGGAGAGAGGGGCTGGTGGTACCTGAGGGGGAGCCAAGGAGAGAATCTGGGTGTTTCCCCCTCTCTCTCTGCTCGGCACTCCACTGGGGATGTTATCTCGTTGGCTCTAGATTCCACCGAACAGTACCCCCTCTACAGAGTCTTTTCTGGGTGGCCTAGGCTTCCAAGCTGGGGCAATAGCCAGTTTATGCCTGGTGCCTCTAAACAAGACGGGCCAGCCTGTCTGTCTGCCTCGTCTCTCCGCTTTTCCACCCCATCGCTTTGATCCTCCTCACTCAGTCTCTTCTAGGAACTTGGGCCGGGAATCCCTGCTCACCACCCCACCCAGCCTTGCTTGTCTCCTCTGGGACTCTGACTATAGACAGCAAGGTCCCTGGGCTAAAGGCCATTCTAGAGACATCTCTAGCCGGTGGCCCCATCCCTGGTAGGCAGCTGCCCTGACTTCAGTCTTCCCCACAGCTGGTAGGGTAAAATGGCATCTTCTACCAGCACAGCATGGAGACGAAGGTTCGAAGGCGCAGCCCAGGCGTGTGGAGCAGGGTGCCGATCGTGGCGCGGGTTTGGTCCCCACTTGGCTCCTCCTGCGTGGCTGACCGCAAGACCTGTGGGAGTGGGGGCTGTTAGCGCCAGGCATCCACAGGCCCCCTCCTCCAGGGGCCCTCCTTTGAGAGCCAGGGCCCTCACTTGACCTCCAAGGGAGCTCCTGTGCCAGGCCAGGGAGGGATCTGAGGGCCAGGGGAAGGGCTGAGGGAAGGCCCAGCTCCGCCTTACCTCCATGGTCAATGTGTCTCCCTCTGCCTTCCTCCTGTTGATAGCAGCTACCTTCTGTAGCTCCTGCAGGCCCTGCTCCAGCTTGCCCACCGTGAGGAGCCAGCGTGCTGATTCTGGAAGCCACCTGAAGTGGGCAGGTGTGGGAGGGGGGCACTGATTGTGGCCCCCATTGTATCCCCTCCCCGCCCCCCGTCTGTTCCCTCTGCCTAAGGAAGTGTCTTCAGTGGAACTGTTAGCTCCAGTCTCGGGGCAACTGAGGTCAATGGAGGCCATAAAGGACAATGTGGTAGCAGTGGGTAGCCAGGCCACCTAGATCACCTGTCTCCGTCCTCTCTGAGTGTGGGGGCCTCATGTTCTCTAGTTCCTGAGATGGCTGCTGGAGAGGGAGGGACTCTATTGTCCCTTCCCACCTCCTCCTTGTCCCCTCCCCCCCCCCCCCCCAGCCTCATCAGGAACCAGGCCTGGGTACAATAAGGACTCCAATGTAGCTACAGAACTACAATGACTACCAGGGTATCTCACCCTCAAGACATCTTTTCCCAAGTTGGGTTGCCTCCCTGCTACAAACAGCGTCACCCTCCCTGCTCAGGGCTCAGGCTCGGGCCAGTGTCTGTAACATCACCAAGCCCCTTCTGTCTGCTCTGCTCTGAGCCACTGATCCTTGGACCCTTTGACCCCATCACGCCTGATGTTCCCTGGCCCTGTCTCAGCCAGCTCTGTGTCAGGATGCGGCTGCTTGATATCAACTCGCTTCTCACTGTGTTGGCACCAAACACAGGCCACTCCCTGTCTCACCGATCTCTCTCTCTCTCTCTCTCTCTCTCTCTCTCTCTCTCTCTCTCTCTCTCTCTCTCTCTCCTCTCCTCTCCTCTCCTCCCCCCCCCACACTTACTTACTGCACTGAGAAGTGTTCAGCCCTCCAGGCCTTTGGTAGTGACCACCACACAGCATTGCTCCCCCTCCAGGCCCATGATTACAAAAGGTCCCCCCCCCACCGAGGACATGCTGTCTCCTTTGAGCAGCAGCTGGGAGGAGCCATTTGTTTTATATCCACTAGGACCCTGAGCACCCCCTCCCCAGCCGGATTTGAAGGACAAGGGAATGAAAGTACAAACAGAGTCCGTGATTTCCAGTGACCTTTGGCCTTGGAGACTTGGACAGTGAGCTGGAAGAGGCACCTGGGAAGTAGGCGGGAGGGGTCAGGGGTGAGGAGGGTCAGGAGGAGGGGTCAGGGGTGGGGAGGGGTCAGGGGTCAGGGTGAGGAGGGTTAGGGGTGAGGAGGCAGGGTCAGGGTGGAAGGGGTCAGGGTGGGAGAGGGTCAGGGTGAGGAGGGGTCAGGGGTGAGAGGAGGGTGAGGGGTTAGGAGGGTAGGGAGGGGGTGAGGTGAGAGAGGAGTCAGGGGTGAGGAGGGTCCAGGGTGGGAGGGAGGGAGTCAGGGTGAGGAGGGTGTCAGGGTGAGGGAGGGGTGAGAGGGGTCAGGGGTGAGGAGGGTCAGAGCGGTGGTCAGGGTGAGGAGGGGTCAGGGGTGAGGAGGGGTCAGGGTGAGGAGGGTCAGTGCAGGCAGGAGTCTGAGGAGGGTCAGGAGGCATGGCAGGCTGGAGGTATGAGTCCAGGTGGGACTGGAGATGCTGAGGGAGGGTGTAAGGGTGGGGATGAGGTAAGCTGAGGCAGATTTGGGGTCTGCAGCATATGAAAGGGGCTGGAGTTACTAACTAGCAAGACCCCTGAGGAAGGGAGCTCGGACTGTGCGTGACTCCAGTCTGCTGCCGGGCCACAGAAAGATGGCAGCTGGCCTGCTGAGGGCGAGTTGGAGCAGGGGCATCTGGGCTTTGGGCAGCAGTGGTGAGCTTTGTGAGGCTCTTGACCTCCAGGGCTCCTAAGCCCTCTGTCTGCAGAGGAGCGTCTCCCACACTGAACCCCCGAGAGTGGGCAGAGCGTCCTTCAAGGAGGCTGCAGCACCCACCATGAAGAGACAAAGTAGAGGAGGAAGGGCGCGGAGACAGCCAGCTGCAGCATCCTCCAGTTGCGCACACCGTAGGCCATAGAACCTGTCAGGACGTGGCCAAAGCTGAAGCCCACGGAGTTCAAGGTCATCATCAAGGTGCGGCCCCGGGCTGATGTCCACTCCATCACTGCCAGGTGGAAAGAAGGGCTCAATCCTGGGGCGTGCATTCAGCCTCCCCAACCCAGCACCAACGGGGGACATACAGAGACTGACTGTGTTCATCATGACACCCGCCACTGCGGAGGCCACCAGGAAACGGAACAGGCAGTAGAGGGGAAAGATGGGGATGAAGGCAGCTGTTATGCCCGACACAGCCACCTGAAGGTAGCTCCAGGTCAGCACCTTCCTGCGCCCAAACCTGCAGGACAGACACATGGGGAGGCATACTGTTGGCTAGCAACAAAGATCTGGGCCGGGAAGGGCCATCCTGTTCCTGCCCCCTGAATGAGGATGGCACAAAGCCACACGTGGGGCCAGACTCGTGTTCTCTACCCATGGGGCGGTTATGAGCACAAGAAGGCTCAAGTCAGGCCTGGCAGAGCACCCAAGCAGTGGCTGAAGGCTGGTGTGTGGCAGAGCAGATGTTAGGAATGAAAATTTGGAGAGAAACAGTGACCCCTCGAACTGGTGAGCCTATGGCTTAGAGAGAATGTCAGGTCCATTCAGGAGAGCCTGCCTGGACCAGCTGGGCACACTCACCTGTCTGAGGTGTGGCCACACACTGCGGCTCCTACCAGGATTCCAGCCAGGTAGATGGACTGGGCCATGGGTCTCATGGCCTGGGAATCACACACCAGGTCCCACTGGAAGAAAAGAAGGCCAGAGCTCACATCAGGAGGAGGGCAGTTAGGGGCAAAGGAGCTAGAAGGGAGCTGGGTGTGGGCAGGGCCATGAGGCACCCACAGGATTAGTAGCTTGGACTCTTAAGAATTATCCTGTCACCCTTGCTACTGGGTCAAAGGTCAGGACCCCTCCAGCCTCATCTGCTGCCTCCTGAGCCATGGCTCTTAGCTGAGAGCCCTCCACCTTCCCTGGAGGCTTGCTTTCTTTTGTACGCGCGCGCGCGCACACACACACACACACACACACACACACACACACACACACACGCACACGCACACGCACACGCTCAAACTCAGGGACCTTCCTCCTTCCTGCTTGCTGGGGTAGTTGCCCCTCTCCATTGGCTTGGACTGTGACTCCTCCTCCTCCTCCTCCTCCTCCTCCTCCTCCTCCTCCTCCTCTTTTTCCTCCTTCTCTTCCTCCTTTTCTCTTTCTGTGTGTGTCTGTGTGTGTGTGCATAGAGAATGTGTGTCTGTGTGTGTGTGCATAGAGAATGTGTGTCTGTGTGTGTGTGCATAGAGAATGTGTGTCTGTGCACGGTGCAGTGCTTGTGAGGGTCAGAGGTCAATCTCTGAACTGTCTACCTTATTTTTGTGACTTCGTCTCCTCACTGAACCTGGGCCTCACTGATTAGACTGGGCTGGCTAGTGAGCCCCGGGAGCCACCCTGTTTCTGCCTCTCTAGAGCTATATTACAGTCATGCCGCCACCTGGCCCATGTTTTTCATGGGTGCTGGAGAGCTAACTCAGATTTTCATTCTTACAGAGCAAGCTGATTTATCTCCCCAGCTTGCCAACACCTCTCATGAGAGGCCAGTGCTTGTCCGGGTCCTGTGCCCTCAGCCTAGAGACAGCCAACAGGTTCCTGAGACTGGGTGACCTGGAGTCCCAGCCAAGGCTCAGCTATGGATCAAGCCATGGGGTGACGCAGAAACAGGGCCAGTCTGTGTAAACGTAACTCACTGAGTAGTTCAGGCTGGCCTCAGACTCATGATAATCCTTCTGCCTCCCGAGGGCTGGGATCACAGGCACGACTGACTAAATCTAACTTTGCAGATGGACTCTTGCTCTTAGTCCCCTGCAAGTCTTGGTTGCCCCCACCCCATCCCCTCCGCCCACAGTGAGGAGGACTGGGGAGGTATATCCTTTTTGAGACTGGAACACTAAGTCCAGGCAGCTGTGACTGTGATTTTGACCTCCCAAGCACTCTTACTGTGGTCACGATCGTGGACGTGAAGACACTGCGGTCATAGACCCAGCCGTCCTCACATGGCTCAGTGTCCGCCTCACTCCAGTTGGTGGCTGTGGTGTTGGTCTTCATAAGCTGCCATTGAGGTTGACGGAAGCGGAGGCACTGGTGGGGTTGCTGAGCAGGGCCAGGTGGGATGGAGACAGTCAGAAGGTCATCGGGCCCAAAGTCCCCAGGGACACTTGCCTGGGCAGTACTGTTGTCCAGAAGGGGCACCCAACAGCGGTGGCGGGGCACAGCAGCTGAGAAGTTCTCCAGCATGTTCTGGCTGGTGACCCACAAAATGGGGGTCACCAGAGCCACGGTCTGGAGGACCTGGAACCTGCCCAGGCCCCCTACTCGGTCCAGGAGTTCAGAAAATGCCATGGATTTCTCCTGGGTATCACCATGCAACTGCCAGTTCACAGAGGCTGGCCCAGGACCCCCGGGTCAGTCTGATGAGTCTCCTTCCCCTACAGCTCTGCCCACGCCCATCTTCTCGGGGGGCACGTCAGGACAACCGTGTCACCCAGTCAGAGCCGACCAAGGCTCCTTGGTATCTGCCTGCTGGCTGTTTTTAGGGCGGCTCACCCTCAGACCTAGAACCCTCTGCTGTAATCTAGAGGCCTCGGGGTCCTCTCAGAGACACAGCAGACCCTGGCTCCGAGAAAGGAAAAAACAAAAAGCAAAAAACAGGCTCGGGAAGCAAGGAGTGGGGAGGGAGAAGTCACTCTGACTAGAATTAAAGTGTGACTAGGAGTCATTTAATAGAAGAAGGTTTAGTAATCATTTCTTCAAAGTTTAACCAGGCCAACGGCATTGCGAATGAAAGCCTCACCTTCTTCCCCCAGCTGCCCTCATGGCCCTGGCCTCTGTTTGGCAAGACCTGGGCCCTAGTCTTGCCACTAAGGGTGTTGGGGGCTGTCAGCCCTCAGGTCTCCTGCCCACCTTACAGGGACCTCAGGACTATGCTGTGCTCTAACCCAGGCGAGGTGGCTGGGAGGCCTTGCTGTAGGGAAAAAGGGCTGGCTAAATTAGAAACCCACCCTGACCCTGGAGCCCAGAACTAGGGAAAGATCAGGGCAGAAAGAAACACAGTTTGGCTCAGTCAGATCAGAGACATCAGTTCTCTTCCCCGGGCCAACTGACTTGTGAAACCAACCAATGACAGAGCAGGATAGTAGAACCCTGGGCCACGGGTTGACTCCACCCTCAAGACTTCCTGTGTAAACTGCTCAGCCTAATCAGTTAGAAAAAAGGCTGTTCTCTCCACCCTGGTAGAGGCAGCTACTCTCCTGGACTCCTCCTTCCCAAATAAATCTCTTCCTCAAAAGAGTTTTTGGGGTGTGAAGATCTTCATTCACTGGTGTAGAGAAGATTCTTGCTGAGAAGTTCCCCATTGGACAAAACAAGAGGCGGGGGGGGGGGGGGGGGGCCTGAAAAGGCAGGGCAAAGAGGAGCTGAACAGATCTCTGCTGAGACTCGCTCCCGTTCAGCCGTCAGAGCTGACCTAAGCAGCTCAAGGTGTGGCCTGACACCAAACCCAGAGTTTTTGCAATCAGTTTACTAACATTTTTGGTGCTGAAACCTGGGACACCAAACCCACAGAGTCAAAAAACGTGCACTTTACCTACATTTTGGTGCCGAAACCTGGACATCAAACCCACTGAGTTGCAAAACGTGCAGTTTGCTGACACTTGAGGTCTCAGGGCTGTCATGATGCTAGCTTGAACGGTAGCCTATGCTTGGGGATTTCGTGCGTACCCATGCCGTCCAGTCTATGGGCCTCACTGGCCACCTGAAGCTGCCACTGATCCTGCTCTCCTTCATTGATCCCTGTATGAGCCTCAATAAGCTTTTTTGACATTACCATATGCCCTTCTAGACAAATGTCCTAAACTATTGAGGCTCTGTCTCTTCCCTGGGTCTCCTTGTCTTAGGATCAATTTTTTGCCCATCATCACACAGCCCTCAGTCGGGGATGGAGTCACAGTGCACACCCTGGCTCTTCAGCTCCCAGTCTCACGTGTCTCTAAGCTGAACTAATTCCGAGGATTTTGCCTCTGTTCTATCGCCTCCTCCCACCTGTTACGACACTGCCAAACCTCACACTGAATCCTGTGTTAGGCGCCAGGGTCATGGTCCTCTAGCCGAGCAGCAAGCACTCAACCATGGAGGCGCCTCCCCAGCTCGGCTTGCCTGCTGTTTGAAGGATTCCCTGGCTGCTGGGAGGAGAACAGCCTGGCCAAGGGGAATGTGTGGAGGGAATGTCCCCCAGGAAGCCATGGGAGCAGAGTGTGAACAGAAATGGTGGTGAGGGCTGGCACAGAAAGGCAGGAGAGAAGCCTGTGGGCACCAGGCTTACTGACTGGTGTGGGTTCAAGGTAGTTCTGGGAGTGGAAGAGGAAAAACTGTGGTCAGGTGGTGGGTGATGGGGCCAGTCACAAAGGTGAGGTGTCCTGGGGAAGGGGAAGGTCAGAGTTCAGTGGCTATCCCCAGCTCTGAGTGGGTTGAGCTCAGCATATCCCTGAGCCATTCAGGTGGTGGCAACTTGGAGTGACTTGGGGACAAAGAGCAAGTGAAGTCACAGGCCAACAGAGACCTTTCATAGAAAGAGGTGTGGCAGAAGCCAAACCCTTGACCAGGCATGGAGCAGGGGACCAGCCAGAGAGATGTGAGGACAGGAATGGTCAGCAATGAAATATAGCTCAGCACGGCATTCCTGAAGCAGGGTGAACATTAATGCTGAAGACAGGGGAGGTGGAGTCTGGGGACTGGACTGGCCATGTGAACTTCCCTGATGACCATGTCCCCAGGGACTGTTGCAAAGGGTGGGGTGAAATCCAGACAGGTGCAGGGGTCACATGAAGACTGGAAGATAGGAAGTAGGATCAGGGCACACAGACGACACATTCCAGGAGCATCCAACGAGAGGCTGGAGACCTGGAAATCGTGTGGATCAGTCATCCACTGCTCTGACAAGCTGTCAACAAGATGATTCTCAAAGTCTCTCTTGCTCTCTTTCTGAAATAAGGTCTCGTTCCAGGTTGGCCTCAGACCTCCTGGCTCCACCCCAAGTGACGAGATTACAGGCGGGCATCACCACCGCTGATTTATGCACTGCTGGGGATTGAACCCAGGGCTTCATGAGTGCTAGGTGAGCACTCTGCCGACTGAGATACAGCCCCAGCACTCTGTGTGTTTGTGAGACAGGTTCTCATGTAGCACTAGAACTCTCTAGGTAAGAGGACGGCCTTAAACTCCTGATCCTGCTCTTCTTGAGTGCTGGGATAGGTTACATTACCATTCCTGACATGGAAGCTCTTTGAAAATAAAAAACATTTTTACTGTGTGTATATATGGGCGGTGTGTGTGTGTTATGCACACACACGCGCACACACACACACACACACACACACACACACACACACACACACTCACACAGAGGCCAGAAGAGGTACAGAACCCCTGGAACTGGAGTTATAGGCAGTTGTGAGCTGCTGGATGTGGATACAGGGACCTGAACTCCAGTCCTCTGGAAGAACAGTACATGCTCTCAACTGTTGAGTCTCTCCAACCTAGAAGCTTCTTTCTTAATTGTGTAAAGCCCTAGGTGGTGGATTGGTGGATGGCTGTCCTCCAATGTAGGAGGGAATGTAGCCCTTTCCTGCTTGTGACCCTACAATTGTCACCTGAAGCCACTGGTATCCCCTCAATGCCTGTGATAAGATTTTTGTAAGTGGGCCCAGGGGCCTCTCCAGCCTGGTTCTACTTTTGGATTGACACTGGTCATGGAGGGCTTGGCCCTTTGGCCAAAGGAAGCCTGGGACAGTGAGTATTCGGCAGCAAACGGAAGGGGCTCCTCTTGTCCCTGGTCCTTGGAGTTGAAAGGAGTCTGCTGAAGAGGGGCAGGGGTCCTGTGCACTCCAGTAGGTAGAGAGGAGTGGAAAGAGGGGGTCGGGTGCAGGCCAGAAGGAGCTGAGGCAGCAGTTGTTGGTCTAGTTTTAATTGGGATGTAAATGCAGGATGGGGAAAGGAAAGTCCAAGAACGTAGGTGAGGTTAGACCAGAAGGAGCCTGAGCTAGCTGCTGAAGGCCTTCATGTCCCTGCTGCATGGGCTGCATCAGACAGTAAAGTGGGTGTGTTTTCTAAACAGCCTCTGGCTGTTCTTTGCCATCATCCTTTCCTTGGTCCAGGGCTACATCATGGGCATCTTGACTTTCTGGACTGATCGTGCAGCAGGTTTTTTTCTTTTCTTCCTTCCTTCCTTCCTTCCTTCCTTCCTTCCTTCCTTCCTTCCTTCCTTCCTTCCTTCCTTCCTCCCTCCCTCCTCCCTCCCTCCCTCCCTCCCTCCCTCCCTCCCTCTCTCCCTCTCTCTCTCTCTTTCGGTGTGTGCATCCTCCTGGTCCCCAATATCCTGCGGTGATGGCAGCTGCCTCTGGCCTCCAGCCAGGCAGAAGAAAGGGCAGGCCAGGCTAGGAGAGCTGACTGTGGGTGACTCAGCAAAGCCCTGGGGGCCAGGGCAAGAGTAGTAAATCCAGGAGGCTGCTGGAGGAGGTGACAGCCTGAGGTGGCTGCTGTGTAGGGTGCTGCAGAGTTCCAGGGCACTGTCCTCAGGTTCTCGAGAAGCCGAGAAATCGTCACTGTAGGATCAGAACTTCTCGGCTCACTTTGTTCTAAAATGGAATGGTACTCCAGGGACAGTCTCTTAGAAGGGACCTAGTAGCCTGTCCCTTGTCACCTTTGAGTGGACATTTTAGTGTGTATTGAGACAGGATCTCATGTAGCCCCTAGCTTTCTTCTGCCTGGCTGGAGACCAGAGGTAGCTGCCATTACTGTGGGATATTGGGGACCAGGAGGATTCACACACCGAAGAAGAAGAAGAAGAAGAAGAAGAAGAAGAAGAAGAAGAAGAAGGAGAAGGAGGAGGAGGAGGAGAAGAAGAAGGAGAGAGGGAGAGGGAGAGAGAGAGAGGAAGGAAGGAAGGAAGGAAGGAAGGAAGGAAGGAAGGAAGGAAGGAAGGAAGGAAAAAAAAAAAGAAATCCTGCTGCACGATCAGTCCAGAAAGTCAAGATGCCTGTGATGTAGCCCTGGACCAAGAAAAGGATGATGGCAAAGAACAGCCAGAGCCTGTTGGAAATCTCTGCATATAGCTGATGAGGACCTCAGTCTCCAGTGCTCCTGCTCCCACTGTACAAGCTCTGGAATTACAGGCACCCCCCACCCCACCCCTGGTTTTATGGGAACTGAACCCAGGGTGTCCTGCACAGTAGGCAGGCAAGCACTCTATCAACTAGTCTGCAGCCCAGCCCGGAGCAGGAGCTCTCTGTGGATCTCCATTGCTGCAGAGAGAGGGACGTAGCTCTTGGGAGCCTTTTCCCTCCTCTGCTGCCTGGTCTGGCCCACCGGGCATCAACTCCTTCCTGTACATGCACACACTCCCCACCTCTGTTCTTTCCTGTCCCTTTTACCAGAACCAGCCATATCCTCCCAAATCTATTCCCGCCCGTTCCTCTACACCCGTGTGTGGGGGAGAAGCGCCTAAAGATGTCTGTCCCAAGTATGGGTCCTGAGTCAGGTCACAGGCTTCCAGGTTCCTGAGGGTCGGGTCCCAGTCACTGTTTCTCTAACGGTGCCCCAGGCAGAACTAAAGGCCAGCCTGCCTTTAAAAAGCCCAGGGTGTCTGGAGGATGGAAGGGTTGGTCTCTAATTCCCCTCTCCAGATGTGCGGTGTCTAAGTGAGGAGACGTGAGGCCTCAGCCCACACGCCACCTAGACAATCCCTCCAGCCCCTCTGAAGCACGGCACTCCTGAATATTGCTCACTCTAAATGGCTGTTCTGGGATGTTCTGGAAATCTGGGCCATTGCCCTTCCATATAAACAGTACCAACTCCACTCCCGATCACTACTGAATGTGTTCTGGACCTGAACTCAAGATCACCTCAAAATGACCTACAGAGCACCCAAGACCTGCTTCCTTCCGTGTTAATGACAGTGATGGTAATAATGGTGGTGGCGGCCACAGTGAAGCTGGCAGTGATGGTGGGTGTTACCATGGTGATGGTCGCGGTGATGATCGCGGTGATGATCTTAGTGGTTACAGTAATAAAGGTCCAGGTGAGGTGATTTGGGGAAGGAGGGTGGTGATTAGAGTGATGGGGAGGATTGATGGTGGGTATGGTAGTGATAGCGATGATCATGGAAATGATGGTGACGATGAAATGATGACATGGTGTTGGGGATGGGGATGGTGATATAGTGATGGTGGAGCCCGTGAGGACGGTGTGGGTGCTGGTGTTGGTGAGGAGGATGTTGATGTGAGTGAGGATGGTGATGATGGCGGTGACAATGACGACGATGAAGATGGTAGGGAAGGTGATGGTGGGGATAATGATGGTGAGGATGATGGTGATGGTGGTGGGGTTGGTCACGGTAGGGAAAGTGATGGTGATAATGGGGATGTTGGTAATAGTGACGGTGCTAAGGACAATGGTGATGGAAATGGTGGGGATGAGGCAGACAGACCATGCCTGTACACATATTTACAGAGGTGATCCTGAGGCAGAGCAGTGAAGTCGGGCCGACTGCTGCCTGGGGGGCCGTGGAGCTGCACTCAGGCCCTGCTGTCCCAGCATCTGCCTGTTTTCCTGTAGGCCACTGCTGTCCTCTCTCCCTAAGCTCCAGAGTCCATTTCTCCTGCTCCTCCACCTCCTCAAGGGGCCCCAGGAAAGTCCCTATGGTGCTCTTGGTGGCTGGAAAGGTCTGTCTTTCCTTCTGTACACCACCCACTGGGCCTGTTCAGTCTCTAACCAGATTCCAACTTTGTATGTACGTAGCCCAAAGTCCCCTAGTAGGCTTTTTCAGATAAAAGTAGCCTTTCTCCTTAAGCTGACTTCCAGGGCCACCCCCACAGCAGCTTTCTCCCCACACCCCTCCTGCCTGCTGTCCTGACTAGCACCCGACAGACACAGGGTCCCCAGGACGATTATTTTGATCCTGGAAGCATTCTCTATCATTCGAGAGCATTTTCCCTGCTGGCTTTGGCCAGCTACCTGTGTGTCTTACTGCCCACCTGGAGGTTGTGTGCTGGGCAAAGTGGCTGGGGTGGCCAGAAACTGCCAGCTTGTCATCAGCGAGATAGGCAGCTGGACTTGGGGGTGAGTGTGCTTGAGGCTTTAACTGGCCCCCTCATGGGAGTGCCCCTTTCAGCCTCTTCTGCCCTACTCCCTGACTCCCCGCTACCGTGGAAGGCGTCTGTGGCTCGCTGAACAAATCTGCCCTAAGTAGGTCAAGGAGAGTGCCGAGTGGCCGGCTCCATGCTCTTCCTTTCATGTGCCCAGCGGCTCCTGCAAGTTTGGCCTCTCTGCTCCAAAGGGACTTTGCTCTCCTTGCTGTGTCAAAAAGATATTTCATGTTAAAATTCAACGCAAGATGTTAAGCAGCCATAGGAACGAGGCTGTCAAGACAAGGGCTGCTCAAACAGGTTGAACTTCACACCGGCTTGTTCTGACGCGGGTCCTGCCCACGCTGTGACCAGCTGGTGGGTTTGGACAAGGCTAGGAGAGAATACCACCTATCCTGTGTCATCCCCCCTTACGGCTGTCTCCAGGTTCTCAGCCTGTCCTGGGGGATCCCACCTTTACTGCAGGGTATACATACGGGTGTGTTGGGAGGGCTGGAGGGGACAGGGGCTGGGGGATATCTCTTCAGAGGAATGGTTTTAAGAAGGTACCAGGACCAGGCTGGCTGTGGGGAGGAGGGGGATGCAAATAAGTAGATTCTGGCAGGTAACCTCATCTCACCAGAAAACAGAGTGGTGGCGTTCGGCTGGCAGGATGCCAACCCAGGGTTTAATGGGGATCTTTCTTCTTGCATTTTATGGACCAAGAATCCACACTTACTAAGATCAGAGACTTGAGCGCTGGCCGTGGGTTTCAACAGAGCCCACAGATTGTCCTGAGCCAGTGAGGGCTGGCTGCTTATTCTGCTCGTTCCTTGGAGAAGTCAGTTACCTTCTCTGCATCGAGGTTCCCTCCCCTGAAGCACTGACAATAGTTCCGCTCTTATGAGGCTCTTGTGAGGGTTGAGTTTGTGCCGAAAACTTACTCCAGTCCCCGGCATGCAGTGAGCACACTGTTCACGCTATTGCCAGGATTATTAGCATGGTTATTGTCATCACTATTTTTAATTGTTTTGACAAGGCAGCTTGTAGGTAACTTGTGGGAGCCTCTGAGGCTGAACTTGAGAAGTGCTCCTGGGGAGCTGTGACTGGCTCAGAGTCAGGTCAGGGTTTGGAAGCCAAGCAGAGCCCCACGCTGTTCACCATGGAGCGAGGCAGGTGAAAATCTGGGTCGAATATGACTCATCTTTTCACATATGGCTAATGTGTGTTTGGCGACTCTAACAGAGACCTCTTGTTTTCGTCTATTGAGGACACCTGTGAGGCAGATGCTGGGGGAGCTGGGCTCCTGGGAACTAAACACAATTGGCTCACTCCCAAGCATGCCTTTTCGGCAGAATGTAAAAGAGGGTTTGGGGACGGGCTGGAAGGTACCATGTCCTGTCCCCACAGAGAGCTATCTCAGCCTGTGCTCTGTGATGCTGCCTTCTGTGTCACTCCTGGATGGGTCTTCGTCCTGCAAATAGCCTTTGTCTACACCCACACCTACACACGTGCATGCTCATACATGTGTACACACAGGTGCACAACATGCCTGTACCACCCACCCACACCCACACACTGGAAGGACACAAAGGGTAGAGCTTTGAGCAGATGGAATCAGAGAGGGCGAGGCTGCGACTGCGCAGCCAGACGGCCCTTTGACCTCTTCTCTCTCTTCCATCCCTCTGCCCCTCAGTCTGTCTGCTGGATCCTGAAAAGACAGCTTGAGGGGCTGGGGTGTGGCCCGGCTGGTACAGTGCTTGCCTGGTGTGAAACCCTAGGGTTGATCCTGCGGGGCACGCCTGTAATCCCAGCAGTAGGGAGGCCAGAGGAGGAGCAGCAGCTCAAGATCATCCATGCTACAGAGTTCAGAACCAGCTCGGGATGCGAGAGGCCATGTCTTATACATACACAAATAGGTAAACAAACACATACATGCATGCAGACATGCAGACATACATACAAGCAGGATAGCTTGTGTTGGGCCTTGGCACAGAGCTCTGGGCCAGTCTGGGGGAGAATGTACCAGCTGTGTGTCATGGGAGGGTGGGGATAGAGGGCCTCAAGTGTGGAGCCATCCACCTGCTTTTCACATGAAGGCAGAGTCTATTGGGTAAGGGATGGCATGGAGGAGGCTAACAGGCAGAGGTACGAGGGCCTGTACGCAGCAGGCCCTCCTCAAGGAAAGGATATGTGCACCTCTGGGGCTGGGAAGGGTCTATCCAGAAGACCCCTGTGTGGGGTTGGGTCCACCAAATTCATAGCACTGTGTGCAAAATGGGCAGGTGGTGGGGGAGGGGTGGGAACCTGCATGGACTCAGGGTTGTCCGGATAGAACCCTGGGGTGTCACAAGGACTCAGGGCTAAACCCTGAATGGGGTTGTGACAGACATCTAGAAACTGCTTTTGATAAAAAGCATCAACTCTTCACTTGGCCCAACCAGTAACAGTAAGACCTAAAGGAAGGACAGACCACCTCCAGGATGTTACAGTTATCCGTCATGTGGAAGCCATACCCTAGAGCAGGTCATCTTGTAGCAACCCAGTTTGATCCCTGGGGTGATTAGCCTGTATAACAATTTCTTATTTTAAAACAACAACAAGCAGGGCAGTGGTGGCACTCGCCTTTAATCCCAGCACTCAGGAGGCAGAGGCAGGAGGATCCCTGTGAGTTCAAGCCCAACCTGATTAATAAAGCAAGTTCCAGGACAGCCAGGACTACACAGAGAGACTCAGTCTTGAAAAACAAAAACAACAAAAAACAAAAAAAATCAAACAAAAATAAAAAGCAAAAAACTCACCCCCACCACCACTAAACTCATTTAAGGATTTTTAAAACAATGGTTTAGTGTGTGTGTGTGTGTGTGTGTTTGCACGAGCGCTGTAAGGCATTGGATTCCATGGAGCTGGAGTCACAGGAAGTTGTGATGACATGACATGGATGCTGAAAATTGAACTCGGGTCCTCTGCAGGCACAGTCTGCAGCCTCATCTGCTAAGCTCTACCCCGGTAACAACTTAAGGACCACCTTGCAGGACCAGCTGTATTAACGATGGGGCTGAATCTGGGTCAGGATTGCTTAATAATGTACACTTCTCACTGCTGCTGCCACCTGAATTCTCCCTCTCTACAAAGCTAATTGTGTCAGCAACCCATGGTAAAGTTGGGGGTCAGAGGACCCCTTATCTGTTTATCTTCCCCGTGACCAATGATTATGTCTCCTTTTTCTGTTTTTTTACCGTTCTTTGTCTCTTTAAGAGTGTTTGGGGCAGGTGGCCAAATCTACCTTATTTGGGTTGCTGCAGTCAAGGCTGTTGCCCTACAGCTCCAGATTCAGAGAGGGCTTAGAAGAAGTGGGAATGAGAGGAGGACTGGGCAGTAATCTCAGGCTCCCAGCTTCCGCAGCCAAGCAGAACTCAGTGCCATTGACCCGATAGGACAACCCAAGGTCTGGGGAAGGTTGAGAGTTCAGTGTGGGCCATTCCGGAAGCTAACAGCTGCTGTTGGGAGGGTCCTGCTGCCGTCCCTGGATTTTAGGAGCCTGGTGAGAAGGGACTGTGAAGCAAGTGGCTGGTGGCTGGGCCTGCTGTTCTGGCCAGGGCTGGTCATGTGACTGAGCTGGCAGGTTGAACTGTGTGGCTTGGCCCCTGAGATCTGTTTGATGTGGTCCACAGGCTGTGACTGACACAGCCCAGTCAATGTTGAACACTGGGAGATTTCACATAAAAACTGTTTTTTCTAAGTTAAAAAAAAAATTCTCCGGTCTCATGAGCTCCATGGCAACGACTGGATGGACCTGAGTTGCTAATGCCTTCAATTGCACCAGTGAGCTCTTCACTGCCCCCTGCAGGTGAGCCCGGTACTGTCCCCTCCAGACCAAGCCCTGATAGGCCTGCAGGTGAGTCCTGCCCTGCTCCGTGAATGCAAGTCGTGAACTGTTCACTTCAAGAAATCCCTGCACTGCCCCCTGCAGGCCGATCCCTGCATTGCCCCCTGCAGCGAGCCTTGCACTGGCCTCTGAAGGCCGGTGCGGTTATTAAGTTACCTTTATTCAGACTGCCTGTTCTTACCCACCAGTGTGGTGTTTGTCACCCTATCTCCTCCTCTGGTCTGTGATGATTTCTGGCTTCCTTCCTTCCTTCCTTCCTTCCTTCCTTCCTTCCTTCCTTCCTTCCTCCTCTCCTTCCTTCCTTCCTCCCTCCCTCCCTCCCTCCCTCCCTCCCTCCCTCCTTCCTTCTTTCCTTTCTTCCTTTCCCTTCTCTTCCTCCTCCTTTTAAAAATTATGTGTGTGTGTGTGTTTGTATGTGGGTATGCATGTGAGTGAGTGCAGGGGCCCACAGGGACTAGAGGTTTCGGTGTGGTGTTGGGAATTGAACTCTGGGCCTCTGGAAGAGTACTGCATGCTCTTATCCCCTGAGCCACCTCTCCATCTCTCCTTAATTTCTGTCTGTCTTATTTCTTTTTTATCACGACTTTGACAGCTTTGGGGAGTAACACTCAGGCATTTTATAGAGACCCACAGTTTGGGTTTTCCTGACGTTTTTCTCGTGATCAGACAGGATATGGGCCTTGGGTATACCAGTGATGTGATGACAGGCATCCTCATCCTATCACCCCTGCGGATGTGTGAGCAGTGGCGCGGATATGCACTAAGGACCCCCAAGAACGTCAGGCGAGGTGGTATCTATCTTGGGCACCCTGACTCAGCCCCTTCACTGCCTGCTCTTATCCCCTGAGCCATCTCTCCAGCCTTAATTTCTGTCTTATTTCTTTTTTTTTTTATCACGACTTTGACAGCTTTGGGGAGTAACACTCAGGCATTTTATAGAGACCACAGTTTCTAAAGAGCTCCTTGTTTGCCCGCCAGCTCGCTCTCCACACTTTTCATCCCTTAGCTTCTCTCTCTTGTTCTCTGCTTTCACCCCTCCCTTGGAGTCTCAGGAGAGAACTCATACTGTCCACCGTCACATGCACGTGTGGTCAGGGGACAGCTTTATGGATCTGTTCTCTCCTTCGACCCTTACATGAGCCCGTCTCTGTTTCTGGACTCTGCGGGACAAATGTTTTCAGTATTGGGGATGGAACCCTGGAACACGAGTGTGGGTAACAAGTGCCCTGTCACTGAGCCACAGCCCAGTCCTGCGTTCTTCTCTTTGCAGAACTGTTCGAGCTGATCCAGCCCTTTGTGTGTTCCTGGAAACATTAGCAAGCGTGTGCTTGTCGATGTTTTGTTGGCATGGTTCTTTGAGGCAGGATCTCACGCAGCCCAGGCTTTCTCTGGAAATTGCTGTGTAGCCACGGATAACTTGGAGCTCCTCGTCTTCCCGCCTCTCTCCTACATGGTGTGATCACAGGTGTGTGTCTGCACGGCTGGCTGTGCTCGTCCGATTACACAAAGGAGGGTAACATGGAGGTGACGTCGAATCTGTGAACCAAACTGTGGAGAATTGGCATTTTAATAATACCGGGCTTGCCAATCCTGAACGCAGGTCAAATGGTTACTCTTTAGGCCTGTGTTTCTTCATGAGTTTGTGCATTTGTTCCTTCTAGCGTCATTCATCAGCCGCCTTTCCTTCCGTGATTTACTCCTGGGTATCACTCCTCCCCATGCCATGGTTAGGTGGGGTTTGCATCAGCACATTCGGTTCTGGAGGTTACTAGTTTCCAGAAACACAATATATCAAACGTGCATTCTTCAGCTCTGCCAACCTCAATTGTTTTAGTAACTTTTATTTTGATAGGGTCTTTTTATGTAGCCCAGTGAGCTGGCTATTTTTTTGTTGTTTTCGAGACAGGGTTTCTCTGTGTAGCCCTGGCTGTCCTGGAACTCGTTCTGTAGACCAGGCTGGCCTCAAACTCAGGGATCTGCCTGCCTCTGCTTCCTGAGTGCTGGGATTAAAGGCGTGTGCCACCACTGCCCAGTGAGCTGGTTACTTTTGATTATCAACCACACACAGCCTAGAATCACTGAGAGTCTTACTGAGGAATTGTCTAGATCAGCTTGGGCTGTGGACATGTCTGGGGAGCATTGTCTTTAATTTTTGATTGATGTAGGAAGACCTATCCTGAATCCAGGGACACCATTTCCTGGGCTAGCTGTGAACTGTATATGAAGGAAGCTATCTGAGCAGAAGCAGGAAGCAAGGACGGTTCGTTCTCTGCACTTGACCGTGGAGTAGTAAGACTAGCTGCTTGAGTTTCTGCCATGACTTCCCCTCAATAAAGGGCTGTGTGAAGGGCTCTAGCAGGCTGGAGTATGGTGATATTTTATTTGTACTGAAATGCGATTTTAATTTTATGTTAATAAATAAAGTTGCCATGGGGTCAGAGCTATTAGAGCCATAGCAAGAGCGTGATGGTTAGAAGAGCTAGGTAGATTTCTGTGTGTTCAGGGATACAGCCAGTATTGGAGACATATGCCTTTAAGACCTGGAGGGCGGTACTTACAGGCAGTGATGAGGCAGTCATGTGGTTGGGTTTAGAACCAATGAGAAGGCAGAACAGAAAGACTATTTAAACACAGACAAACAGGAAGTAGCTCTCTCGCGGGGAAGTTAGGAGCACTGCAGGAGGTAAGATTTTATCTCTGAGCTCTGACCTCTCGGCTTTCTCTTTTACATTGGCTCTGTGTTTCTTATTTTAATAAGACGATTGGTTACATCTACACTGGAGCATGGCAAACATTGCAGACTGGTTTTGCCCTTTAACCCTTTTTCTTCTCCTTTGCTAGAAACCATTACATTCCTAAAGCTACCCCCCAAGAATTATCCCTTATTTGGCCACTTCCTCTTCTTGAGACTGACTAACGAGATCTGGCTCTCAAAGTATTGAAGTCCATCAATTAGAAGCCCCCTTTTGACTTCCCTAATTAACAAGCCCAATCAATATTAAACACCTCATCCTAACACAGGGGTTTCCCTTTTTCTTTTATCAATTGCCACTTGCCTACGGGTCACATCTGTCTCCTCTCTATCCAGAGGCAAATATCCCTTCTCCCCTCTCTCTTGTTCCTCTTCCTTTCTCCCTTGTCCTCTGCCTTTTATTCCTCTGGGACAAATAAACCTCCTTTGTGCTGAGAACTTGGTCTTGGGGTGTCTTGTGCTGACATTGAAGTCCTTTTACTGTGACCTGGAATCGTTGTTGTTTTGTTTTGTTTTGGGATTTTGTTGTTGCTACTGTTGCTATTGCTGTTGCTGTGCGTGCATGCGTGCATGCGTGTGTGTGTGTGTGTGTGTGTGTGTGTGTGTGTGTGTGTGTGGTTTTTCTGTATAGCCTTGGCTGTCTTGGAACTCAGCCTGTAGACCCAGTTGGCCTTGAACTCACAGAGATCCTCCTGCCTCTGCCTCTTGAGTGCTGGATTTTAAGGTGTGCACCACCACCTGATGATTGTGACCTGGAACTGCAAGTCCAATGAATCCCTTCTCTTCCAAGTTGCTTTCTGTCAGGTTGTCTCAGCACAGCCACAAAAATACAGCTAGAATACCCAGGCTATTTTCAAGCCTGTGGCCATCTTGTTGCCTCAACTTCTGGGTAGCTGGGATTGCAGGTGTGTGTCTCCACATGGTTTTCTGAAGTGTTTATCTAATTATTCTTTATCAACAAAAACTTGGGAGTCAGATATTGGGGTAAGAAACTGAATGATCAGAGAAGAGTAAGAGAAGCGACCAGTGATCTCTCTCACTTTCTGTCTGTCTTTATCTCTCTGTGTCTCTCTGTCTCTGTCTCTCTGTCTTTCTCCCTCTCTATCCAAAAGGGCCAAAGCCCTCTCTAAGCCCTGTCCTACTACTTCCTGTGTCTCTCTATCTGTCCTCAAGCTTCCAAAACCTCTATGTTTAATTTTGATCAGCTCCACCTTCTAATTCAAAGTAAACTTTTTTGACAGTCTCAGAAGCATCAGAATTTGATCAAAATATCACACAACATTTTCCAATTTTTATCTAAATAAAAAGGGAAGGTTTTAATTCTGACACAGAAACTATATACAATAAGAACAATTATCAGGTAAGAATTATACTAATAATGTCCAGTCCATTTGCATTTGGAAAATTCAAGAAAAAACCTCTATTATCCATCTTATGTTGGTGAGTCCAAAGTTTTGTACCTAATTCACTTCCCATCCTAGCTTGTATTACCAACCCCAAACTATTTTTTTTAGACCTCAAACATTTTCTTAGATAGACAATTTAAGCTTTTATGTCTCTCAACCTTACATACTTTGTATCTCTTTTGTGAGTTTCTTTTCTGAATTTGGTAACAAGGAAAAGTAACTGTAACTATCTAGCCTTCAACTCCATCAGAGACCCAAGAAGGATATAATATTACCTGAGTAAACAGGAAATGCAGAGCAAACAACTTCCAAAACTATAGAAATGACAGAAACAGCTGGCGCCTGGACAGGCACCCAAGCTTCCTCTACAATGTTGGAGAATCTATCTTTGGCCTACAGGCAGGCTTTTCTGTGAAGCAGGAATCTTGAAGGACTATTCCACCTTGTCTTGGCAAAGTTATGCAGTTGCTTTCTTTTTTGTCCTGCTTGTCCAATTTGGACAGCATACTGTCAGCAGTCAAGGCAAGGACAGTTTCTTGGCCAGTGGCTAACTTTGCCACAAAGAAAGCAAACTCCATATGGAAGTTCTTCAATGCCCATCATCTTCTCTGAAGTAGATTGGTGCTACCAGGAGAAGTATCTCATTATCATGAAAAGCCTTATGTTATCAAAATATCTTAAATGCCATATGCTGTAGCTCTTGAAGTGTGTGAAGATCACCTGTTTATCTAAAATAGATATCTGTTTGACCTTGAAAACATACCTAACATGACTACAAGTTTGATTGTTATAGGTGACTAACTACTAACTTGAATTTCTTTATTATCCTAAATAGTTTGTAATAATAACATTCAAGGACTAGAAATATACATTACATTGTTAAATGAGCTGCATAGGTACAATATCTTAAACAAGAGTAGAAATGTATATACAATATTTTCTAACAAAAATAACCTTAAATTTGTATCAGCATACAAAAATCATTATCAATGTAAAATATTTAAGACTAGTAGTTGCTTTTTTTAGTTTAAAAGTTGATTCAATAATTTACCCTTTTATCCTATCATTTCTACAAACCCCCTTTTTCTTTTCAGAATGAGTTCTCTGAATCTAATCTTCTTTGTTCAGATTTTTCCTGACCATTACCAATAACAACTTGTAACCAACCCCCTAAATGATGAAAACTATCCATAACCCACTGAATGACCAAAAAACACCCACCTTACCTCTTGGGGATGTAGAGTCATGTTCTTTAGACTGCTTCCTACTGTCTGGGGGATGGAGCGTGACAGCATCTCTCAGGACCCTGATAAAATTGAAATAATGGTCAAGTCCTGGGAGAGCTAGCTGTATCGTTTGTTGCCAGTCTCTGTGTAATAGGAAACTGTAGAGCTTATCTGAAGTCCTGGCTGGAGTCCTGCATGAGACTGGACCACCTCAGCTAGCCGCCTTGAAATCATACTGAGCAGTTTGTAGTCCAAAGCTGAACTTTGGGTGGTGTTTGTCAGCTTAGTGGTGTTACCACAATCCAGATGGAATTGTTGTTGTGGGGACCCATCATCCTTTTGGAGAATTCAAAGGTCACTATTAGGAATGATCACAGTTCACTGCAGAAAACTTAAACATTTTAAATGATATGTGCTGCAGATTACAGAGAGGTTAAAGGACCACAATTTGTTAAGTACATCCAAGCACACAAACTTAATTCCTAGTTACCTGATTCAGACTCAAGCCTGAAATCATGTACAGGAAGCTAGATGAATCCTTTTTCTAGAATTACTTAGTACTCTATATGACCATTAATATCATGACAGAAAGTGTGTGTGTGTGTGTGTGTGTGTGTGTGTATTATAAATTTTGAGGTAATATTTATACCTTAAGAAAAGTTTTAAGGTGTCAAGATAAAACCAAAGGGATAGTGGCAATAGAATAGTCCCTTAATTTTGGTTTTTCTTCTGCCCCATACCAGGTGACTTTTCTGACATGAGGCAGATTTTGGATTTTCCTTTAACAAGCATGCTTGGGTTAGAGAAGGAAAGGGCCATGCTCTCCCACTCCAAAGTCAGCTTTAATTTTTAAATGAACTTGGGCTACTGAAAGACCATTTGTCTTCTATGTCTGTGGAGAACATCAGAAACAAACATGCATTGGACTGCAAGAATATATTACAGAGATTCAGCTGTATTTAATAATCTCTACCTTGACTGATCAGGGAGTCCTTCAAGAGGAAGCCATTTATCAAGGAACATTTGGTGTTATTTAGCTTTTAATATATATCATCTGTCTTCTGCTATGAAATTCTTGTGTGCTCATATACTACTAGGCCATATGGCAAACAGTTTAGCTTCTCACTGCTGATCCACTAGGTAACACCCCCACAGAGCCTGGGAAACAGGCAGACTGTACATACATAGCCTTGTTTCTTGTGCAAATGAAGCTCAGACCATCTTTTGCCTTCAGGCCTAGTAGCATTGCAGAGCTACTGAGTCAGGACAATAGAGATTTTTGCATAACCAGGTACAGTAAAGACTGGAGCAGAATTTCTGGTCCAGGCAGAGCCATGTGTGGCCAGACAGAAGGGAAGAAGGCAGAGTTTCTGTAGATGGTAAGGCTGAATGGCTCAGGCCCAAGAGTGAGGAGCAAGGAAGAGTTTTTGTAGATTGTAGGTGAATTAGATTAGGAGAGGAGAAGAGGGAGGAAAGATGGAGGATGAAGGAACAGGGGATGAAGAAGAGATTGAAAGCATAAGGGGTTAGTTACTACTAGGGCTATGAGGGGACAGGAAAAGTAGGTATGGAGAGGAACTGGATGTGAGGACAGAACTGAAGCTGTGTAGACAGAAGTTTTTTATAGAGAAATACAATAAACAGATGAAAGATCAGGGTGTACATTGATTCCTTGTCCTCAGATAACCCACGCCAGACATAGCGTCTTCCCCAGGACCCTGGGAAGATTGATAAAATTTTATCTTGTTGGAAATGTGCTGTATCATTAGGCCAATTTACTTTTTCTTAGGACATTTTTTTTTCTGGATGATTTGTCCTTTTTCTTCACACAGCTCATTTGTCTGGTGGTCTTCAGATTCCGTAGCTGGATGCCTTCATTCTCCTGGGAAGACAAAAACAAAACCCGCCCCAACCCAAACTTTTGGGAGTTTCCCTATTGACAAGTTATATCCGATCAAATGAAAATCATTTGTTAGTCTTATAAGTTAGTTTAGATTGAATGGCCACACTGTTTGATGAACTATTGCCTCTTCTAATCAAGAGGTCTCTCCTAATCTTTATCTATCTTGATGGTAGCCATAGATTTTCTTCTCCTGTGGAAACAAAAGCAAAACCTCTTCACCAATGTAACACATATCCTGGTTTCCATTCTGAAGTCAACACATCTTTAAAATACACAGGCTGATTTAATTCAGTAGATATTTTTTCTGTTATCCAATGTCTCTCCTCAGCTGCCATTCCTTTCTCATTAGCATTTAAAAAATTAAAGTTAATAATGCACTGTGCCATCTATTTCTGGTGGTCTTCATTACCCCTTTCTGTTTATTAGGCCTGTCTTTTAAAGTGTAATTGGGTATTTCTATAACTTCTTGCCTATAGGATTGTGTGGTATACCTATAATATGCTTTATGTTGTAATACATAAAAAAAATTCATTTTACTAGAGACATAGGCTGGAGCATTGTCAGTCTTAATTTGTACAGGTATTTCCATGATGGCCATGACTTCTAATAGATGTGTAATTACAGAAACACCCTTTTCAGAACTCAAAGCAGTTGCCCATTGAAATGCTGAAAATGTATCTAAGGTATAGTATACATATTTTAATTTTCCAAACTCTGCAAAATGAGACACATCCATTTACCAGTTTTCATTTCTTTGAGTACCATTTGGACTACTTCCTGCAGGTAGTGGAGTTTGGTTACACAAAGAACAAGTAGGACATTTCCTTATAATTTCTTTGACTTATTGCCAAGTGATGGAAAAATCTTTCTTCAAACCCTTGCTATTAACATGCTGTTTCTTATGAAATTCTGAGGCTTCTAGCACATTTCCTATTAGTAGCTCATCAATTTCATTAGAAATAGATGTGTGAGAAGGCCTGGTAGACCTTCATATGGGATCTGATATGTGTTATACAAGGGATGATTTCTATTTCTGATTATTTCTTGTAATTGAATAAATAGCAAAGTTAATTCTGTATCATCTAGAATAAGTTCAGCAGTTTCAATATGTAAAACAACTCTTTCTGCTTATTGAGAGTCAGTAACTATGTTAAGAGGTTCTGGAAAATCTAATAATACCATGAGAATAGCATATAATTCTGATTTTTGAACAGAATCATAAGGGCTTTGAGCCATTTTGTCTAAATTTCCTGATGTATAACCCACCTTTCCTGATTTGTTTGCTTCATTATAGAATGTAGGGCTCCAGAAATTGGTGTTCCCTGTACAATGTGAGGAGGGATCCAGTTAGTTCTCTTTATAAACTGAAGTTTCTTACTTTTGGGATATTTGTTGCTAATTTCTCCCCCAAAATTACTGGAAGCTCTTTGTCAATGTTCATTTTCTGCCCATAATGAGGAAATTTTATCATTAGTAAAAGGTATTACAGCCGGGCGGTGGTGGTACATGCTTTTAATCCCAGTACTTGGGAGGCAGAGCCAGATGGATCTCTGTGAGTTTGAGTCCAGCTTGGTCTACAGAGTGAGATCCAGGACAGGCAACAAAACTACATGGAGAAATCCTGTCTCAAAAAACAAAAACAAAAACAAAAACAAAGGTATCACAATTTCTGCTGGGGCTATTCCTGCTAATTGACAAAAATCTTAATTTTCCTTTCAGAATCAGTTCAGAAACTTTTCTACATAGGTCTTTAATTTTTTTACTCTGTTTGTGTGGTAAAAATATCTATTCTAAGATGTTATCTTCTCTCTGCATTAGAATTCCTGTAGGAGAATGTGTAGAAGGTAAAATAACCAGAATACAATCAAGCTCTGGATCCAAATGATCTACATGTGCATCCTATAATTTCTTTTCTATCTAGAGCCAATTCTCTCTCAGCCTCAGCTGATAATTTTTTTGGACTATTTAAATTCTTATCACCTTATAAAGTTTGAAATAAATTACTTAGTTCTTGAGTTGTCAATCCAAGTGTAGGCCATAGCCAGTTAATATCTCTCAGCAATTTTTGAAAATCATTAAGAGTTTGTAATTGATCTCTCCTGATTTGTACTTTCTGTGGTTGAATTATTTGTTAACTTATTTTATATCCTAGGTAATTAATAGAATATCCTCTTTGTATTTTTTCAGGAGCAATTTGTAATCCCCAACAAGGCAAAATTTTCTTTACTTCAAACATTTTCTATAAGGTATCTGCATCTGAATCAGCTAGTAAGATATCATCCATATAAAGGTAAATTATATATTGAGGAAACTGATTATGAATCATTTCTAATGGCTGTCATACTAAATATTGGCACAGGGTGGGGCTGTTTAACATCCCTTGTGGAAGAACTTTCCACTTATACCCCTTAACAGGATGGGAATTATTATAAGAAGACACTGTGAAGGCAAATTTTTCTCTATTCTGTTCTTGTAGATGTACAGTAAAAGAAAAATCAGTCTTTTAAATCAATCACTATAATAGACCTTCCTTTAGGTAATAGAGAAGACAAGGGAATTCCAGACTGTAAAGCACCCATTGGTTGAATCACCTTATTAATAGCCCTTAGATCTGTTACCATTCTCCAGTTTCCAGATTTATTTTTAAGACAAATATAGGAGAATTCCGAGGACTGGTCAATTCTTCAATATGTTGAGCATTTAGCTGTTCCTGTACCAGCTGTTCTAAGGTCTGTAATTTTTTTTCTGATGTCAAAGACCTTTGTCCCACTCAAACAGGTTTGCCAGTCAATCATTTTAAAGGCAGGGCTGCTGGTACCTTTGAAAGATCAGCAGCTGTTATGCCCTGTTTATGTACAACCTGAATGTCTGGTGACCATTCTTGATAATATCTTTTAATATTTTTCTCAGAAGCATACATTAGTTTATGTTTTATTTCTGAGATTAGAGTAATGTTAATCTGGGTATTCCATTGCAGTAACAAATTATGTCCCCATAAATTCATTGCTATGTCTGCCACATATGGCTTTAAATTTCCTCTCTGTCCTTCTGGTCCTATACACTCGACCCATCTTGCACTTTGTTTTACCCGAGATGAAGTTCTAATCCCTAGAATCTGAACATTTACTCCCTAAGGAGGACAATTTGGATGCCAAGATTTTGGTGCAATTATTGTTACATCTGCCCTGTGTCTACAAAACCGTCAATTTCAATGCCATTTATTTGTATTTTTTGTTAGGATCCTGCCCTCACTCCTGCACATGCGCAGCTCGGGGTTTTGCATCTTACAGCATCGGGGGCACTGAAGACTATGTACTCGCGAAGTGGTCATGCAACCTGTGCCTTAAAAAGCTGGACGCGGACCCCACCCTCTCTCTCTGTACCCTGCTCTGCTCTGCTCCCTCCCCCAGGCCTGGATCCCCTCTCTCCTCCCCCTTTTTCCCTCCTAATAAAGCTCTTTGTAACTCTGGTAGTTGTAGCCATGGCCCATGACTTTTACGCCCATAACCAGTGCCACCAACCAGCGCCATCTACCTATCATTTTTAGCTTTGGTCTTTGCTCATTTATAGAAGTTTGCCAAAATACTTGTTTTATAGTCTCTCCTGACAATTTTGTTTTATCAAATGAAGCTGTTCTTTCATCCAGAGCCTTATAATTTTTCACAGCAGGCATTAAGTCTTTTAATTGCTCTGTGGAGGAGTTTACCCAATGCTGACAGGGGATGATTGAACCAAATTTGACGCAGGGGCCTGCAAGAGGCCCCTAAGGCATTCCTGGTGGCAGAGGGTTACTTTGCCTCTCCTGTGGGAGCCCACAACTGACTTTAGTTTTTTAGTTTGAATCTGAAGTCTATTCTGAGTCAATAGAGTTCAAGCTTGTTTGCTCCAAGGCTGTGAGAAAGTCCTGATTAGCCTGCAGAGTCTCCTTGAGGGCTGCGAGAAAGTCCTGATTAGCCCACAGGGAGGAACACAGTATCTAGCTAGATGCAGGCTGCTGATGCCAGCCACAGATACTTTGAGATAGAAAATGAAACTTCCTGCTCCTTGACGCAAGGCAGGATAGATAGTGACTGAATGCCTGGGCTGTGCATTGTTCTACCTCTGTCCTTCAAAACTGTACATAAGCTGACTGTGAAATAAACTCAGGGCTGTCCAGCATTGACCAGCAGACCTCTTGACTCTTTTCTATCTTCTTCATTGTCTCTTCAAGCCGTACGCCTCTACCCAGCTACCCAGCTGACTGTCGGCAAGCCCAACACTCTCCCATGTTGATCTGCATTCTTTAGTCCAGTGCTGGCCTTTTCCATACCTTCTGTATATTCCAGAAAGCTGAGGCCTTCTATTTGGATTATCTCTAGAAAAAACATTGTTCCTTGGAATGCCTTGACTATAGTCCTTTTTCAGATGACCTGGTTTACCACAGTTAAAACAACTAACCTTTTGATTTTTCTTAAAAATTTTTAGAAATCACTTCGCCTATCCAAGTATCATAAGTGTGAGATCCAATATCAGCTGTATTTCTAATCCACTCATCTATGGGTGCTGATATTGCCTTTAAAGGCCTAATTACCCTTTTACATTCTGAATTAGCATTTTAAAATGCCAAAGATTCAATTAATATTTGTCTAGATCTGGATCTGCTATTCTATCTACAGCTGAAGTCAATCCTTGTTTAAAAAAAAATCAGTGAAGGCTTTTTAGTAAATGACTCAGTCCACCTTCTTGATTCTTCAAGCCCATCCCAAGCAACCTCATCTCAATTCAAAGCTGCTGTAAGGCATAGAGCCAAGATGTGATCATCAAATGTAATCTGTCTTTCCAAATCAACAAACTGGGCCTCACCAGGAAACTGTTCTTTAGAGATTTCCACACCTCTAGCCCTACTTCATTGTTCTATGACCCTAGCTTTCTCTCTCCACCATATTTTCAATTGTAACTGAGGACCACATCCCAATACTGCTGTAACTAAATATTTCCAGTCTTGTGGAACTATTCTGAGTGGCCCCTGAATTTAACATCTGCTCTACAAAAGGTGAATGCATACCATATGAAGCTATTGCTTCCTTAAATCTCTTCAAATCTAACATTTCTATAGGATCCCAGTTAACTTCTGAATAGCCTTGTGTGTACCTATCATCTGGTGGTTGTTCTTGAATGGTAACTGGACAAATTAAGGTTGGTTTCCTAATAACCTTGGGCCACTCCTCTTCAGTTTCATAATGCAATGGTGTGGTAACTTCTGCTCTAAACTCCTCTGTCTCTGTGTACATATTTTTCTCAGTTTCATTAGTTTCTAAGGATTGTATCTTATCAGTCAATTTTTTGTATTTGGGCTTGATATCAAACAACTTTTTAAAGAATAAAACGTGAATTACCAAACTGATAGTCAATCCCAACTAAGTCAATTATCCCTTCATTTAATTGTTCCATACTCAAACCATCCATTGTGGAACCATATAAAGACCTAAGTACCTGCACAATAATACTGTTCCCTATTCTTAATTGGGGGGTGGGTAATATTTTTAAACTAATTCCTCCCCTTAAGAATTCCCAGGTGTCTCTCCAGATCTGCTGACGATGACAATGAAGTGTGAGGCTGGCTGTCCCTATGCAGCACAGCTGGGCAGAGAATGGGGGCCGTGCACAGCCTGGCTGAGTGCAGTTGCAGCTGCTTGCGTATGCCTGGCGGCTGAGGGTGTGTGGAGGTGGCAGCAGCAGTAAAATCCAAGCAGGTGTCAAGGCAGCTGATCTGATGTGACTGAGGCCCAAGGAGGTGGTCCAGGTCCAGGGAAGCCGGAAACCCACAGGGAGAGGGAGCCAGCCGCCTGAAAAGCGGACACAGGGAATGTACAGAAGAAGTACATGTGGCAGGGAGTGAGGGCATGAGCCGGATGGTGGAGGGTGGCTAACGTCAATAGCATTTAGGACCCAGCCACCTGTGGAGTTTGGAGCCAGGGCTGGAGGCTGCCAAAGAGAGGCTGCAATGGGAAAACCCCAGACTCAGACAGAGGGCCTAGGGGGAGGGAAGCAAAGCCAGCCACCACCATAGTGGCTCTGACAGCTGCAAATCCAGCAGTGAATGATTATTTGTGATCTTGTGCCCCTAGTTGGATGCCAAATGAAGCATTTATCTAATTATTCTTCATCTATAAAAACTCAGGAGTCAGATATCAGGATAAGAACCTGAATGATCAGAGAAGAGGCACAGAAGCAACCAGTGACCTCCTCTCTCTCTCTCTCTCTCTCTCTCTCTCTCTCATTTCTTGATCCAAAATGGCCGAGACCCTCTTTAATCCCTACCTTACTGCTTCCTGTGTCTCTCTATCTGTCCTCAGTCTTCTAAAACCTCTATGGTTAATTTTGGTCAAATAGTAGCTAGCTCCACCCTCTGATTCGAAACAAACTTTATTGGCAGTCTCAGGAGCCTCATATCACGCAAGGGCCAGTGGTGGTAGCTCACGCCTTTAATCCCAGCACTCGGGAGGCAGAGCCAGGCCGATCTCTGTGAGTTTGAGGCCAGCCTGGTCTACAGAGCAAGATCGAGGACAGGCACCAAAGCTACACAGAAAAACCCGTCTCGAAAAACCAGAACAACAACAACAAAAAAATCACATAAGTTTTCTATCACCTTATTGCTCTGGTGTGGGGCAACACTGAAGGGAAGTTTCAGGAGTGAGCCTCCCCATTTCCTGCCCCAAGTTTGCAGGAAATGTCTGCCTCTCACCCCTCAGGACCCAGTTACTGCTGGGCAGCAGGACAGCCACCTGGGCACAGATGTCTTATCACTTGAGGTAGCCTCTTTAAGTCCTGCTTTACTCATGCCGCTTGTTGAGAATGCAATGTGAACCTTTGCTAATGCCCTTTGCATATCTACTGAGAGGAACATTTTGTTTATCTATTTTGAAATTTTGGGGTGTATATGTGTTGAGACAAGATTTAACTTTGTAGCCCAGGCTGGCTTTAAATATATCATCCTCTTTCTTAGCCTCACAAGTACTGGGGTCAGGGGTGTACACTGCCACTAGGCTGAGCTTGAATCTTTTTGTTTTAAGTTGGTTAATAATTTAATTTGTTAATCTGATTTTCAAATGTTCAACCGACTTTGTATTCCTGGAATAGGGTTCGTGTGGTTGTGGCTCCCTTTTTACAATGTGTTATTATTAATAGACTCAGCTGTTAACGTTTAAGTTGTTCTGTCTGGTGTGTTGGTCACAGGTTGTGGAAGCCACTCAGAGTGAAGTGCACGCTGGCATCTGGCATCTGTGAGGCTGCCAGTTTCCAGCACCATAGAAAAGAGAGCTGGTGTCTGTGTTCATTAGGGACACCGATTCACAGTTTTCTGCCAATGTCCTTGGCAGAATGGTGTGATGCCAGCCTCATAGACTAACCTGGGGAATAATTACCTGTATTCAGCTTTCTGGAATAGTGTGTTTAGAACCCATGCTGTTCCTTGCTCAAGTGTTTGGTAAAATTTACCAGTGAAGCTGTCTGATCCTGAGAGGGGATTAACCATAAATTAAACTTCTTTAACAGACTCAAGGCTAAGAGAATTAGCATTTCCCCCTCTCTTCCTCCCTCCCTCTCGCCTTTCTCTGTCTCTATTGTGCAACTGTTTTGTTGTACAAATTCTAATTGTCTTTAATAAAGACCCGGAGCCAGATATTGGGGTACATCCTGAAAGATCAGAGAGACAAAGGAACAAAGCCACTAGAGAAACTTCTCACCATTACTGAATCCTCAGGCCAAATGTTAGACGAGATCCTGTCTCCACGAATCCTCTGACTGAAAGCCTCCGAGTCCTCAGCCAAAAGAAGGGCTCTAGTTCCTGTCTCCTCACACCTTATATGCCTTCCTCACCCAGCCATTTCACTTCCTTCCTAGTGTTGGTATTAATGGTGTGTGTGCTTCCCAAATACTGGTAGCAAAGGCATGAGATCTCAAGTGCTGGGATTAAAGGTGTGTGCCACCACTGCCTACCTATGTTTCTCTCCCAGCCTGAATCAGTATCTTGTAGTCCAGGGTGGCTTTGAACTCATGAGATCCAGAAGGATCTCTGCCTCCCAAGTGCTAGGATTAAAGGTGTGTACCACTACTGCATGGCCTCTATGTTTAATCTTGTGGCTTGTTCTGTCCTCTGATCCTCAGGCAAGTTTATTTGATACATAATATATCACCACACTCTTTCATCTAAAGTTGAAACATTTCCTCATCCTGGCTGGAAGCTCCTTAATCTGGAAAGTAAACAATTTAAAAAAAAAAAAAAGCTTCAGGAAGTCCCTGAAACTGATCAGATTCACTAAGCCCCTCCTGCTATACTAAACAGTTAAGGCTGAGGGTCCCTCCCAGAGAAAGTGAAACTCAGCCACCAGGATGACTCTCAGAGGAGAAAAGGCAAAGACTGAGACCAGAAGAAACCTGGAAGAAGCAGAAACCAGTTGAGCTACCTGGAAGAGGTTTAGACAACTCTCCAGCCTTTTGAGGTGCCTACAGGTTGCTCAGTGAGCTCCTAGCTTTTGTGAGCTATCAACCATGCTAGCATGGGCCTTGATGATGCAGCTGTCTTTGAGTAATTTTTGCTCCTGTAAGTAACTCCTCCCTATATTCCTGTAGGTAACTCCGAAAAGTTGGACTTTGGTGGTGTCTGTACTTTGCTCTGTTGTAGATGCCCTTACTAGGGTGAGTAGATGTGTGTGTTGTGTCTCCCCAGGAAAAAGATATGTCATTCTCTTTCTTTCTTTCTTTCTTTCTTTCTTTCTTTCTTTCTTTCTTTCTTTCTTTCTTTCTTTCTTTCTTTCTTTCTTTCTTTTTTCTTCCTTTCTTTCTTTTTTCTTCCTTCCTTCCTTCCTTCCTTCCTTCTTTCCTTCCTTCCTTCCCCAAATAACCACACAGAAACTTAATATTAATTATGAATGCTTGGCCAATAGCTTAGGTTTGTTTTTAGCCAGCTCTTATAACTTAAATTAACCCATTTCTATTCATCTATGTGCTGCCCCGAGGCTTGCTTAACTCGTGTACATGCTTCCTGTCTTGCTCATTCTGCATCTCATGTGTCTCCCCCGACTCTGCCTTTCTTCTCCCCAGCATTCTCTCTGCCTTGAAAATCCTGCCTGGCTATTGGCTGTTCAGCTTTTTATTAAACCAATCTGAGTGACACATCTTCACAGTGTACAAAAGGATTATTCCACAGCAGCACATATGTCTGTGTATCCTGTGCGTGTGTGATGCCGGTGGAAGCCAGAAAAGAACTTCAGACCCCTCTGGAGTGGCAAACAGTTGTGAGATGCCATGCGAGTATTGGTCCTCTGCAAGAGCAGCCAGTGCTTTTAACCTCTGAGCCATCTCTCCAGCCCCTTCTTTTAAAAATATTTGTTTATTTTTATAAGTTTTGCCTACATGTGTGTATATGTAGCATGCCTGTGCTTGGTGCCTATGGAGGTCAGAAGAGGGCAATGAATCCCCTGGAACTAGAATTAGGTAGGGATATTCGTGTGTTGCCACATGGCCACTGGGAACTGAACCAAAGTCCTCTGGAAAAGCAGCCAGTGCTCTCAACCCCTGAGCTGTCTCCCCAGCCCCATCTTTTTTTTTTCCTTCTTTCTTTTCTTTCCTTATCTGTGCTGAAGATAGAGCCCTGGGCCTTGCACACACTAGTCATGATCATGTCGTACCCCTCCTTGCCTTAGCATCTCAAGGGACATTTCTGGTTTTTAAGGAACTTGTTAGTTGCTGCTGCAGTAGTGGTGCACGCCTTTAATCCCAGTGCTCAGAACACAGAGGCAGGTGAATCTCTGTGAGTTCAAGGCCAGTCTGGTTTACAGAGAAAGTTCCAGGACAGCCAAGGCTACATAGTGAGACCCTATCTTAAAAAATGACAAAAAAGAAAAGAAAAGAAAGAAACTTGTTAGTGTCAGTGGAGTATCAAGTTTATTGGTGAAAGGTTGCTCCTAACTGTCTGTGCTGTCTGTAGGGTCTGTACTGTTACCTCATCTCTTATTGCTACATTGTCACTATTCTCTGTCATTTGCATAACTAGAGGTTTATAATTTTGTTGATCATTCCAAAGAACAGACTTCAGATTTCAGTGGTTTTCCTTCTTGTTTTTCTTCATCATTTCCTTTGTGTTAATTAAATTCATTTTTTTTTTTTTAAAAAAAAAAAAAAGTTCTATTCTTTCTCTCTTTTTTCATTCTTTCTTACAGGGTCTCACTATACAGCTCTGGCTGGCTTGGAATTTGCTATGTAGATGAAGCTGGACTTGAACTCACAGAAATCCACCTACCCCAGTCTTCTGGGTGCTGGAATTAAGGGCATGCGTCACTATACCCACATATACTAGATATCTTTTTGTTACTGTTTTTTTTTTTTAAAGAATTATTTCTGGTGTATGTATGTGCAGATGTGTATGCCTGTGTGTGCGTGGAGACCAGAAAGGGCTATCAGGTGTCCTCTGTCACCCTCTGCCTGCTCCTTTGAGGTAAGCTGTTGCCCTGAACCTGGGGCTCATGTTTTCTTGGCCAGGCTGGAAGCCAGCAAGCCCAGCCATCCTCCTGACTCCACCTCCCTTGGAGTGGGGGTGGGTGGGGTGGGGGGTGGGGGGTGGGGTTCAGTTGTGCATAAGACGCCTGGTTTGTTATGTGGGATCTGAACTCTGGTCTTCACGATCATGCAATGGGCATTCCAATTCTTGTTACTTATTTCTATTTTAATTTAACTCCAGGATGCCACCCAAACATTCCTTAGAAGATTTGAGTCCTTTAAAAATGTATTCTAATGATAAATAAGGCTGGGGACTGATGGGGCTCTTTGTGGTTGTGGAGGCAGAAGATGTATATGGTCATTCTAAACTTTATTTGTGTGTATGGATGTGTGTGTGTGTGTGTGTGTGTGAGAGAGAGAGAGAGAGAGAGAGAGAGAGAGAGGAACCATCTTGCCAGCTCAGTGTAGGACATTTTCATGAGCCCTGGGAGGGTTTTAGGCAGAGAGAATTGGGTTTGAATTCTGTTTCTTCTTCCCGCCTCTCCTCCACCTCCATCCCCAGGTCTCACTCAAGGCCAGGCTAGCCCGGAACTCACTGCATATCTAAGACTGGCCTCTGATTTACAGTAATCCTAACTCCAACTCCTAGTCGCTGGGATACAAATGCGTGCCGTCACACTCTTGAACTGTGTTTCCTAAGTGTTGTGGCCGGTGTGTGTGTGTGGGGGGGGGGTGGAGTGCACTATGTGGATGCCAGGGGCCAATTCACATTCTGAGCAGCATCCAGAGCCAAGGAGGAGGAGATGGATTTGGGAGATTTGAGGAAATAAAAGACTAGTGTGTGAGAGAGGCCCCCTCCATACTAAAGGACCAGGTGTAGTCTTGATGTATTTTTTTTTTTAATTGAAAAAAATCTTAAGAGAAATTTATTTAAAAATAACAGTCATCTGGAACAATATTTTTAACATATTTCTTTATTGATTCTTTGAGAATTTCACATCATGTACCCCAATCTCAATTACCTCTTAGTCCCTCCATATCTGCCCCTCATCTCTGCAGCATGGCCCCCAAGAAAACCCCCCAAAATTAATTAAAAACAAGCAATCCACCCTGCTCCTCCACCTTTCCAACACCTCTTCACTCCCCCTGGGCCCTTGGGAGCTGCCCCCTGTCACGCAGTACACCCCCTTTGTCCAATCAGCCCCACCGGCAAAATGTTCATTTCAGTGAGTCACTGGTCTGGTTCAAGGCCTCTGACCTCTGTCGCTGGACTCTCACCGGAACCCCTCCCAGATATCCTGCCGTTGCCCAGAGTCATGGAGAGCCTGTGGTTAGCGTTCTGCAGGACCAGTCCCTTAATGAACTCCAGCAGGTCATAGCCAGGGTAAATGTTGGGGTGGGCAAACCCAAGGCCCAGGATGTGGGTCTGGGTGGTAGCTAAGTTGGTCAGTGCGGGCCACTGGGACCCCCCCCCCCCAGCTGAGCAGGGGGTAGAGTCAGCTGTCCTAGGCCAATGTCATGGGGCCGGCTCTCCCATGCCCATGGTGAAGGTTGGGACCATCTCTCCTGAGTGCGGGGGCAGGGGGGCTAGCTCTCCCGTGGAGAGCCAGATCTAGCTCTTCAGTTGCAGTATACAGCGAGGGGCAGGGCCAGCTATCCCAGGGCCAGTGAGGGGCAGGGCCAATTCAGCCTGGCCCTCAGATTTCAATATGCATGGTTTCTGTGACCCCTGTGGAAACACAGGTCTTGGACATTATCACAGACACCAGCTGCAACAGGAACATGGACCCAGATGTGGCTCTCGGTCACAGCTCAGTCCGGACATTACCATGGCCCCGATGGCAACACAGGCCACTCAGATCAGTGTGGCAGGCCCTCGGACACCGACATGGTATTAGGTGGCTGTTCAGACCCATGAATCCAGACATGGTCCTGACAACAGCTCAGGCCAGATGTCATCATGTCCCCTGGTGGCAGCACAAGCCACGCAGATCAACATGGCCCAGAGGTGGCACAGCCCTTGGACACCAAAATGGTGTTTTTTGACCAGTGGGCTTTGGTTCCCTGTCCACCAGCAAGCAAGCTAGTCACATCTTCAGCAAAAGCCAGGAGTCACTTGGTACTTCCAATCCTGCTTCCCACAGCTCCTGGGTGTTTATTTTGACACTGTGTGCAGACCCGTGTGGCCGTGTGGTGTGTGGTAGGGCTGGCCTCTCCGGCATGACAAATTAAATTGCCATTGGTCTTGTCTGTCCAGTGGTTGGACCATGTGTAAACCCAGGGTAGGAATCTACCCTCACCAATGAGCAACAGGAAGTGATTAAAGCAGCCCTTTCTTGTAATATTCACTGCTCCCGGAGGGCAGGTGGCTGAGCCAGGGCAAACCCCGGCTGGATTCCGGCTCCCACAGGCTTCCTCTGGGGAGTGCCTCGAGATGATGCACAACCTACGTACCCACACATGGCAGCTATTAGCATACTGGGTACTGAACTCTCACCGGAACCAAGATCAGTTGGGCCCACACCCAACTCTGGAAGGTAAGTGCCTTCCTCCATTTTATAGCTGAGGACTCAGTTGAGGACACAATGGGGAGTCTGAAGCCCTAATCTTGAGCTAGGGTCCTGAGTGAAGGTGTGGAGAGGACATCCAGCTTGGGCAGGATGGAGAAGATGCTGAGGAAGGGAAGTACTAGAATGAGAGTTACCTCCAGCTAGAGGAGGCAGCCATGTTGCCGGCCGGCCCTGCTAGGGTGAGTCCTGGTCATTCAAGGGCTTCCTCCTTCAGACTGAAGAAGGGGCCACTCTTTCCCAGGAGGCTTCCGCCAGCCAATGGCTCCAATGGTGGTGATGTTTCTAGGACCAGGTGCTTTCCATAATGACCACCTCTTGCTGGTTACCCTTGGCTGTGGATGATCTACAAAAATCCAGAGAGAAAACATTGGCACGTGGGAATATCAGGTCTGGTGGGAGTATGGCCTCTCTGATACCTGGGTTTTATTACCCCCTGTAAGCCCCATGCCTAGAACCATACCCGAAACACAGTAGGTACACAATGAAAGTGAATTAAATGAAATACTAAGTTAAACTGAGTGTGGTGGTAAAAGTTTGTGATCCCAGCAGCGAGGAGGCTGAGGGAGGAGAACTGCCTGAAACTCAAGGTTAGGTTGACGGAAATCGTGAGCTCCAAGCCAGCCAGGTCACACAGTGCGACTCTCACTCAAGAGACAAAAACAGTGGGCTGGAGAGACAGCTCAGCTCTTGAGAACGCTGGCTGCTCTTGCGGAGGATCCAGGTTTGATTCCCAGCAGCCACATGTGATTACAACCACCCATAACTCAATGTTCCTAGGGAATCTGATGTCTTTTTCTGGTCTCCTTGGATACCAGGCATACACACATTGCACATACATACGTATAAGCAGAATACTCATACATGTAAAATAAAAAAATTACTACATAAATCTTTTTTTTAAAACTCAGTCAATTAAATCAGCTGCCCTGCCTTTCAGCTGGGGGTCCTCAGATGAGCGACATACCCTTTCTGAGCTGCAATTCCCTAACACTGAGATTGGACAGCTATACTACGACTGCTTTGAGAGGATGCTAGAGACGATATGTGCCAAAAACAGAAACAAACAAAATGCCAGCGGTGGTGGCGCACACCTTTAATCCCAGCACTCGGGAGGCAGAGCCGGGCGGATCTCTGTGAGTTCGAGGCCAGCCTGGGCTACCAAGTGAGTTCAAGGCCAGCCTGGTCTACAGAGCGAGATCCAGGACAGCCAGGGCTACACAGAGAAACCCTGTCTGCAAAAATAAAAAGACAGTAAGTGGGCTGCAGATGCAGTTTAGAGATGAGATGCTGGTCTAGTACGAATGAGGGCAAGTGAGGGCGAAGCTTCCAGCCCGGCACTGAGTAAAAAGGGGAGGGGCTTACTAAGTAGCAAAGTGCCAGTTGCTTGACAACAACAGGAGAGCCCCGCCCCCCCCCCCCAGGGCCTGATCACCAAGGATACAGGAGCTGAAGGGAGAGTCGGTGGTGTAGTGAGAGCCGAGCACTGGAACTCCAGACATCATTTAATCCTGAGGTTGAGTGTGAATGAAGCCAGTGCGCATGCGCTCTCTCTGTTTCTCTGTTTCTCTGTTTCTCTCTCTCTCTCTCTCTCTCTCTCTCTCTCTCTCTCTCTCTCTCTCTGTGTGTGTGTGTGTGTGTGTGTGTGTACACATGTATGAGCATGAGTGTGGAGGCCAGAGGTCAATCTTGAGTGTCATTCTTCAGGTGGTGGTCATTTATTTTATCTTTTTTTTTTTTGTTTTTTTGTTTGTTTGTTTGTTTGTTTTTAATCTCACTAAATAGCCCTGCTGGCCTGGAACTCAGAGATCCACTCGCCTCTTCTTCAATCCCAGGGATTGAAGGCGTATGCCACCACATCCATCTCCCTTGGTTTTTGAGACGTGATCTCTCACTGGCCTGGAGCTTGCCAAGTGTGCCAGACTGGCTAGCTAGTGAGCCTTGGGATCTGCTTGTGTCTACCCTTTCGATGCTGGGATGATAAAGGCACATCAACACGCCTGCTTTTTTCCTCCCACGGGTCCTGGGGACTGAACTTAGGTCTTCGGCCTGGTAGGATGAACCCTTCACTCATCCAGCTGTCTCCCCAGGCCTGCTTTGGTTTCCCCTCTAGCCCCCATTCTACATCTGAGGACACAGAGGCGAAGGAGATGCTGGTTAGAGGAAGCAGTTGGGAGGTCTCCCTTCCTTCCCTGCTCAGGAGCATCAGGTCAGATGTCAGGATGGGTGACTGGAGTTCTACCAAAGAACGCAGCTCTTCTCCCTCTGAGCCAGGAATTCACAGGAACTTGGAGCTAGGACATCAGAGACCGTCGATGTCTTCCTGTGCCAGTTTTGGCAAGAGAGGTTCTGTAACTTGTCCACACAGGTGGGCATTCAGTCTGTGCCCCCATCCATAACCATTTTCCTGCCTAAGCTACAGTCCTCACCTCCCTGGGGGGACCTTGGGACTGTAGCCTTGCTTCTCTGAGCCCTCCTCATCCTGGAGATGGGAACAGTCACCACCGTCACAGGGCAGTCACAGAACTTCAGTGGCACAAGTCCTGGAAGTAGCTGTCTGTCCCTGCAGCCCCGATCATCTCTCTTCAGTCCAAGAAGAAGCCTGACCCAGCCCAGGCGACCCAGCACACTCACCCGCCCCTCCAAGTCCTGGATGGTGTCTGGGAGTGGGATTCCCTGGGTCTCCGGGAGGGAGACCAGGAGGACCAGGCTTGAGGCAATGGGGGAAGCCCCATAGGTGAGTGGTGGTGTCAGGGGCAGCGCCTGGCTGGCCATCTTAATCAAGGGGCCTGTTATGGACCCTAGGCGGCCCACAGATTGCAGGAAGCCATCTGCTGTCATCCTGTGGGAGGAGAGGAGGCTCAGATATAGTTGCCACTGTGGCTGGAAGGTGGTATGGCAGGGCCCAGGGATTTCAGAAGTGGGATAGCTGCGTACAAGAGTCACTGTCTCATCTCCAGAAGCAGCCACCTCCTCCATGGAACCCTCCTTGGTTTCCCTGTGGGTCTTCAAGGTAACTTTCTAGGGCCCTTAGCATCCTCTGTGTCTCTGGGCACCTGGGGGCAGCCTCGGTGTTTACCAGGCCACTCAGCTCCAAGCTCTGAGTGTCTGTTGACTCCCCATATTATAGGGGAGTCAACAGACACCATCAAAACACATTAGTGAAGGCCAGGCATGGTCAGAAAGCTGAGGCAGGAGGATTCCTGTGAGCGTGAGGCCAGCTTGGCCTCCACAGTGAGAGTTGGTCTCAAAACACCAAACCCGCCGGGCGGTGGTGGCGCACGCCTTTAATCCCAGCACTCGGGAGGCAGAGCCAGGGGATCTCTGTGAGTTGAGGCCAGCTGGCTACAAGTGAGCTCCAGAAAGGCGAAAACTACACAGAGAACCCTGTCTCGAAAAACAAAAAAAAAAAAAAAAAAAAAAAAAAAAAAAAAACACCAAAAAAGAAACCAATCTCAGAGCCTGAGGTATCCACTAGGGGGTCCAGTTGAAGGGGCCCTGCCAGCGCTCCCCACTGAACCTCTGGAGGTAGTCCCATATGTTCCTCTGGCTATATTACACACATGGAACCACACCACACTCCTGAGGCCCCAACAGCACCTACCTCAGCTGAGTTGGGAAGAACTCTGTCTTGTACACAGAGAGAGACGACAAACAGACCCCGAAACAGCCTTTCCCCAGGATGGCCAGGGCCACACGCAGAGTCTGCAGGTCTGCAGGAACAACGGTGACAGTGAGGCAAGTCGGCAGTCCTGGGCAGAGCCAAGGCGGTGCCGGGCTACCTAGCACCAGGTGAGGGCACAGTGTGGCATGAGGTACCTGGCCAGGGGCCAGGGAAGAAAGACAGGTGTGTTGGGGTGGTCAAGCCTGGGGCAAATTCACAGTATTTCCATGACTGGGAGGCTACGTTATGGCAGGTCCATAGCAGGGCCCTTGGACGCCCAGGTGCCTGGAAGCCAAGGCTGGTTCACTCTCCTGCGAGTCTCCCTGCACTGTCTTACCTGGTCTCACAGGGGCTGGAGGTGTGCCTCAGTGGTACAGCACTTGCCCAGCCATCCTCACTCCGGGGGCGGGGAGTTTTTCCGGCTGTCGCTGTCTTTGAGACTGGGTTTCTCCCTGTAGCACAGAGCTTTGCCTGCCTCTGCATTCTGAGTGTCTCCACTGCCTGGCTGGAAAAAGTCTTATAGAGGCTGTGGAGAGGGCTCAGTTTCATCCCGAAAGCATGAGGGCCTGAGCCGATTACACCCAAGTTCAAGGCTGGTGTGGTGGTGTAGATTATAATCTTAGTGCTGAGGAGGTAGAGACCTGTGGCTGCCGGGGGCCGGCTAGCCAGGAAGTCTAGCCTAAACACTGAATTCCAGTCCAGAGTCACTTCTGAGACAGAGAAGCCCTGTCTCAAAAGATATGGACTGCTGGGCATGGTGGCCCACACCTTCAATCCAAGCACTCAGGAAGCAGAGGCAGGTGGATCTCTGTGAGTTTCAGGCCAGCCAAGGCTACATAATAAAATCTGTCTTTAAAAAAAAAAAAAAGATATGGATAACCTTTCTGGAATAACATCTGAGGTTGACCTCTGATCTCTGAACAAGCTTACATGTGTGCACACACACGTACACATGGGGCAGAGAACCAAAAACTGGTCGTTTTAACATGATGTTCCCTGTAAGTTTGAATGTTTATTCTCAGTTGGTGGCTGTTTGTGGAGAACTAGGAGGTGTGGCTTGCTGGAGGATTATGTCCCAGGGGTGGCCTTGGAGGTTTCAAAAGCCTTCCATCGCCATCCTGCGCCCTCCCTGCTTCCTGTGTGGTTGAGATGTGAGTCCTTGGTGTTCAGCTAGCCGCCTGCTGTCTCAGCTCCGCCCTCACGGACTGTGACCCTCTGTAACTATGAGCCACGGGAGTCCTTCCCTCTCAAAGTTGTCTTGGTTACGATGCTTTGTCACAGCAACACATAAGTTTCAGTCAAGCGTAGTCTCACCAAAAGACCTCACCTCTGAAGACTTCTCAGAGCTCTGCATACTGCCCTATTTTGGGGTGGGTGGAGGGGATTGCACAGGCCACCTTCTCCTCCACTCAGACCCTGCCGGCTGCCAGCAGGGGCATCTCTCTGCATTCCTCCGGGCTTTACTGTAGTGCAGGACACAGGTTCCTTTCCCCAGTCTCCAGCTGAGCTTTGAGAGGACAACAGAGGTATCAGGTCCTACAGCTCCATCCTGAAGAGAAAACCAGCTCCTGGTCCCCAGAGCCTCCCCAGCTTGGCGCATAGGAGAGACCAGCTGCATTCACAAGCAAGGAGACTCTACCATGGTGGGTGTGGTGCAAGACTTTTAATCCTAGCACTGGGGAGGAGAAGCCAGTGGAGCTCTAAGGGCCAGCCTGGTCTACATAGCAAGATTCAGGCCATCCAGAGCTATATAGTGAGACTGTCTCAGAGGACGGGGAAGAGGAGGAAGAGAAGAAGGAGGAAGAAGAGTAGCTGTTACCACTGTTGCCTGGCGTGGTGGTACAGGCCTGTGATCCCAGAAGCAGGCAGGTGGGGCAGGAGGACCAGAAGTTCAAGGCGATCCAAGGCTACATGGGAGTCTGAGGTCAGCCTGAGCTATTTGAAGTCCTGTCTCCAAGCAACTGAAGCCAAAACACGTGACAAGAAGAAACACCTGAACAGATGCATGTCTGAAAAAGCACGCACGCACACGCACGCACGCACGCATGCGCCCTTTCTGTCCACTCAGGTCCAAACCCTGGCTGTCTGTGTCACTGAGTAATTCAGGCAACTGCTTCACTTCTCTGAACCCCAGTTTCCTCCTCTGGGAAATGGTCAGGGGCTTTGTGATAGTCATAGGCCAGGCAGAACTGAGGTGCTGTGGCTGTGGCTGTGGCTCAAGCGGAGAAAAATGAAGTGTCGTGGAAGGGCGTGGTGCGGCTGGGTGACAGGACTCTGCCCTGGCCTCCCTGCTCAGCCTCTTGTCTCACCTTGTGGCACCAGCGCATTGGCTGAGATGCAGAACCCCGCCAGGGCAAAGAAGCCCCCCAGGGTCCTGCGGTGCGGCCAAGGAACCTGAGCAATGGGACGGCTGTGGCTCGGCCCAGGAAGTCCACCGCTCCAAAGAGGGTCTGCAAGAGGAAGAGGTTCCCGCCCAGGCTTTGCAGGTCCAGGACCAGGCCATAACAGGACAACAATAGGAGAAGCTGTGGGGAGAGCCAGAGTCAGGTGTATGCCACCAAGGAGCGACCCCAGCCCGAAGCATCATCTCTCACTGGCTTTGTCCCAGGGAAGGTGACAGCAAAGAGGGAGCATGTTCCTCAGCCGGGGAGAGCATCCCAGGACAGAGCGTGGAGGACCTCCAGAAGGGCCACCTGGTTCCCAAGCTCCCTGACTCCTCAGTCACCCCTGAGGACAGGGCGGCCTCATCCTCCAGCTCCACGGTGCTCGAATTTAGTAGCGGCTACAAGGTGAGGTGATTCCTTACCACTCTCAAGCCCAGTGGCTTTGCTCAGTGGATGCCAACAGCCTGGGTGACGGGTGCAGAGCAAAGCTTGGTGTGACAGAGGTCCCAGCTTTTCAGACTTCTGTGGACACTGTGGAGGATTTAGAACAATCCCTTCCATGGGAACCGCAGAGAGTTGTGGGTAATGGCAGGGTTAGCATTTCAAAGGCTCTGATTTGAATAACAAAAGATATTCTGTGGCCCCTGGGAGAGCCCGGAAGCCTTGAAGGTTTTTTTTTTTTAGGGGGGTGGGGATGGGGTCCAAATGTTGGCTTCCTTCTAATTTATCAAGAGAAAGAAAAAAAAAAACCTAAAAATGAAATATTACCAAAAAAAGCATTTGATCCCATTCTTTGTTCAGACATAAATTATTAGTGGTTATAACGTATATGTGGCTAACTGTAGTGTAAAAGACACATTTTTTTCTATCATCTTTTTTTTTTTTTTTGGTTTTGGTTTTGTGATGGGCTCATGTAGCCCAAGCTAGCCTACCACATCTGTTTTTGTGTGGTGCTGGGGATCGAACTTAGGGCTTCCTGCATGATAGGTAGGCACTCCCAGCCTCAACTTAGTTTTATTGGCAACCAAATTCCAATCAAGCCTCATCTGCCCTTTTCAGATGCTCTTTGGATGTCATGCCAACCAAATTTGCTTACAGGAGATATTTGCTGATCCCTAGTGCTTCTCAAGGCAGGGCCTCTCTGTGCAAGGCATGGTGGGTAATAGATGGGGACCAGGAAGCTGCTTGGCCAGGGTTCAAGTACAATCTCCCACCAGGAACCTACTTTTCCCATCTGTGAAATGGGAGCTATAAGGAGACACTCAGCCCTTGTCACGCTCTGGGGCCTAGCTGTAACCATGAGCTGTTAAGGCTGGCAAACAGCGTCCTCTTCAGCTATGGTCCATTTCCAGGCGAGCATGGCCCTGGTCTCCTGCAGGGGCTGCCATTCCAGCTGCATGGACTGCCATTCCAGCTGCAGGGGCTGCCATTCCAGCTGCAGGGACTGCCATTCCAGCTGCAGGGGCTGCCATTCCAGCTGCAGGGGCTGCCATTCCAGCTGCAGGGGCTGCCATTCCAGCTGCAGGGGCTGCCATTCCAGCTGCAGGGGCTGCCATTCCAGCTGTGCCTCTCAGCTGGCTTCCAGCACACACTCATGTCCAGGTCAGCTTTCCCCGTCAAACCAGCCTACTAGGACTCCTGTCTCTCCGCCGTCCTTGGGAGACCTGAGGGTGCTGGGTTCCCTGGACACCACCCCCAAGCCCCAGCTGTGCCTCTGAGAGAGGTGACCAGCACATCCTACTTCACCGACACGATGACGTAGGTTCTCTGGAAGAGCACAGGCACACGGAACAGGTCCAGCACAGATCCCGGAGTCTCGGTTGCCTCGCTGGCCACGCTAGATGTCAGCACCTCCAGGAGGGGAGAAAACAGGAGCAGCGTTAGGGTGACAGGCCTGTGCCGTGCCAGGTAGTGGTCCTCAAGTGAGTAAGATCGAGGGCTTAGCCTGGCCTGGGCCTCTGGACCTGTGACTGGGAAGGGCAGCAGAGGTCTCCTCTGGCCTCTGTGGCCTCTCCTGCAGGCCTGGCTTCCTGAACTGAACAGAGGAACGGCCACAGTTGCTTGTCAGGCATAACAGCCCTGAGGACTGGCACCATGGCGTGCCACCCCGGACAAGCCGACCCCTTCTCTAAGGGCTCGTTCAGTCCACTTGCACCTTGAGCCCTCATAGCCTGGCATTAGCTGTCTGGCCTGTTTCTGGTAGCTCCCCCTGGTGCCTCCACAGAACTCTATGTCCTCTATCCTCTGCCGAATCTCCACATACTTTCTAAAAACAGCTAGCTTCAAATAACAACCTTATTTCCCGGATACATCAAGGGGTCCATGAGGCAGGTGTGTGAGACACACAGGTTTAGGTCACGGATGAGACGGGTGATAATAGTAGTACTGTTATTGGTACTGATGGTGGGGATGTGGTGATGGTAGGGATGTGGTGATGGTGCTGATGGTAACAGTGATGGCGATAGTGGGCCTGGTGGGCGTGGCAATGGTAGTGGGAATGGTAATGATGGCAGTGATGCTGGGATGGTGATGATGGTGGAGATGGCAATGGTGGGTGGATGGCAGTGGCTGGTGGTGATGGTGAATGCATGGTGGAATGATGGCAGTGATGCTGGGATGTGTGATGAATGTGGTGGAAGATGGCAATGATGCTGGATGGTGATGTGGAGAATGGTGGTAATGATGGCAGTGATGCTGGGATGGTGATGATGGTGGAGATGGCATCGATGGTGGAGGTGATGGACACAGTGGAGATGGGAGATGCCATGGGCTGCAGGAAAATATCGTAACTCAGCTGGTTATGGCAAAGCCACTACCTGAAGGGATCAAGGAGTTCCTTCAGAGGAAGCCAAATCTCAGGGAATATTTGGTGCTATTTGGCTCATTATATATCAGCTGTCTTCTGTTATGAAAATCATGTGTACCTTCATAGTTTTCCCAATAGATTTTTTCCTAAGAACTGCTAATAGTGTGGACTGATCACTCTTTGGACATGTATGTTCGAGGTATTTGGAGAACAGCCTCAAGAAAGACTTCCTTCCCTCAGGCTCATCCATTTCTCCCTTTTTAGTACTGGAATCAGATATCTCCCTTAGCCACATTCAAGGACTAACAGAAATAACAGTCCAGACCACCACATGCTAGTCTCCTGATTTAAGGTAAATTCCACACAGAAACACCGCCTAGGTCAGGTGGACCTTAAGTAATAGCTTCGCACAACTTAGCTGGGGCCCTCCTTTCTTACAGCCTCACTAACTTCTTATCTAACCACTCCTAGGGATGTAGATTGAGCACATAAATTCCCTTTTGGATATACTAACCCATCATTAGCTCTCTGCTGACTCCTCTTTAATCACTCCCTTTTCTGGTTGTATAAGAACCCTGACAGTCACTGCCACAGAAAAATTCTTACCTGCCTTTATGACCTTACAGGAATTCAGGCCTGGTAACCTGGCTGGAGGGGGAGGTTTGCAATTGCTTGGCTATATAATTGTAAAGCTAGAGACTGGGGGCGGGATAAAGAAAATGGACTAACGAGCTTTGTGTGCATATATTGATTTGCCAACATTAAAAAAAGAATAGATTCTCAGCTGGTTGATAGATTCTTCCCTGGACCCTGGACAAGAGACTACTAGGGGCTGGACCCCAATAGTCCTTAACAGGTAGAGATTATGGTGATGGAGAGGGTGATGATGATGGGGAGGGTGGGGATGATTGTGATGGTGAACATGATGATGATGGTGGATATGGTAGAGATGATGGTGATCATGGTGATGATGATGATGGTGGTGGTGGTGGTGATAAAGATAGCAGAAGTGATACATGTTATAGTGATAGTGTTTTGTAGAGATACTGATGGTGATACTTAATGGTAGTGTGGTGAAGAGGAGATCCATTGTGGCGGAGGAGGTGGCTGTAGATCTGGGCTGTGTTGGTTCTAACACTGCTGCTGAAGGGGTTGACAATAATCTTGCTTTGATTGGTGATAGCAACAGTATTCATGTGGTGATGGTGGTACTGGTGGGTATATGACTTCATGTGATGACGGTGGAGTTTATGTGATGTTCTCGGTAAACTTGATGGAGATGTTGGTGCAGCAGAAGCTGGGGGCAATACAGATAACACCCTGCTGGACATATTTTCCTGACTCACCTCTATGGTCAGTGTCTGTTTGGCTTCTTTGTGGCCATTTATCTTAGCTACCTTCTGGAGTTCCTGAAGCGCTTTTTCTGGTTGGCCTGTGGTAATCAGCCATCGTGCAGATTCTGGCAGCCACCTGTCAAAGAAGCAGGTACTTGCCTAGAACCTTGCTGTCCTGGAACACCATTGGTACTCCTGAGTTGGTTCAGAGGGGACAGTGGGCAACAGAGTCCCCAACTTGATGTGACAGAGGAGCAGGAAGGTTCTTTGCATCTGTCCTCTGCTGTGGGATGTCTTTCTGTATGCTGTGAATATGTGTGGCTCCCATTGGATAAAAATAAAGCTGTTTTGGCCTATGGCAAGAAAGTTTACAGCCAGGTGAAAACAGAGAAAGATGGTCAGAGAGATGAGCTGCCAAGCCAGAGCATCAGATACAGAGAAAGTAAAGAAGGGTGGAGTTCAAGAAGCTGAGCATAGCTGCTGACGTCTGTATGTCATGGTCAAAAAAAAACGTTGCCAGCAGCAGGTAGTGACAAAAAGATGCCAGCAAAGACCTGCAGCGCGTAACACCATGGCACAACACACAGATCAATAGGAATGGGTTAATTTAAGATGAAAGAGCTAGGTAGCAAGAAGCTGAAGCCATTAGGCCTACAGTTTGTAGTTAATATGAGCCTCTGTGTGTTTACTTGGTATTGAGCAGCTGCGGGCCTGGGTGGGACACAGAGAAACTTCCCTTACAATCCTGTTAAAGCAGGATTGGGCAGCTTGAAATTCAGCTGAGCCCCAACACCCAGACTCCCTCCCTCTTCTTTTCTGGGACGCCCCCACCTGGCCTCCCTTGATGCGGGAGCTCCATATTTAGTCTATGTAAAGACTTTGGGGACACAGAAGCTGTCTCTCCAGGGACTCTGAGGTCAGTTCTGTGGTAGAAAGGCCACATGGGTGGTGGGAGGCTTCAGCAGGTAAAGGGACTTGCTACCAAGCCTGGCAGCCTGAGCTGAGTCTCTGGGACTCACATGATGAGAAGAGTTGTTCCCTGACTGCCACACACAGTCTCACACACACACACACACACACACACACACACACACACACTGCCCCAGGTAGTAAATAATAAATAAACCTAAAAGAAAGCTTGACCTACATACACACACACACACACACACACACACACACACACACACGAGAGAGAGAGAGAGAGAGAGAGAGAGAAGAGAGACTTGGTGTTGTTTTATTCTGATTTTTTTTTGTTGCTTTTTTGTTGGTTTTTTTTTTTTATTACTGTTTAATTCCCATAAGGCAGAGATAAGTGAGTCTATAAAGCCAGTCTGCTTGTCCCCAACCTTAAGGGCTGCTATCCTGGGGGAGCATTTCTCTGGTCAAAGACACTGGGTTTGCCTGTTTGAGGCAGTCTGGCACAGTGGCTAAGCTGGCCAAGCCCGTGACACAGGCCTGTGGTCCTGCTGCTCACAAGGTTGAAGCTGTAGGTTCACAAGGCCAGCCTGGGCCGTGTAGTGAGTTTCAGGCCAGCTGGGGCAATTTTGTTTCAAAATAAAAAAAAGTAAAATGAAACCGAAAATATAAGTCAGTGGTACAGTGGCCCTTCAGTCTAGTCTCATCCTGAATAAAAAAGTAAAAAAATAGAACAAACCTGCCTGCCCAAGTTCAAATCCTGCCTCTGGTTTTTACCAGCCTGTCTGGTTTGGGACAAATGATGAACCCTCACCTGCAAACAGAGGCACTCAATATCTTATCAGTAAATGTGTGGTCACACCTCCAGTGTCACAAACCTCACCGTCTATGTACCAAGTCCCTGTAACTTGTCATCCAGTAGCATGATACATCATCATGCCATGGCTGTCTTCTTTGTTTATCAGTGCTCGTCACAGAATGGAAACACTATGCTGTGGGTGACGTTAGTCTGTTTTAGTTCCTGTGTGTCTTCAGGGCCTGGAACTACATCTGGCCTGAGGCAGGAACTCAGTCCTATTTAAGAATGAATGTAGTCCTCCACCCCTACAAGTGTCTGACTGGGGCCTGGACTGACTGGTTCCAGTCTGTGGGTACCAGAGAGCCACAGTGACATTCATTCGTATTGGTTTTCCTGTCCCTCCCCACAGCCCCAACCCAAGCAAGGGTTTCCAGATGTTTGCAGGACTCTAAAAGTAACAATGATACCCACAGTCTCATCTCTAACACTGGCCCTTGCAGACTTGGATGCCAAGTGTCCTGCGAGGGTCAAGCTGGGGTCGGGGACAGTGCCCGCATGAAAGGAGGATGGGTCAGCCCCAGCCCAGAGGACAGAAGCTGCTACCCTGCTTTCACCCCAACCCTGCCTGGTGGGACCCAGGACCTTCTCATTTTCCAAGAAAAGGGGCGAGCATTACTTGTTTCTGGTTTTAAGATCTCCTAGTTTTAAGTGTTGGTAATGTCTCCTCTCAGGTCAACACTGTGTGGTCCCCTTTTGGCAGGAACCACAGGCTTCTGGCCAAAGCATTCAACCAGGGACTCCAAATGATGAGCGTCTTTGTCTTCCTGTGGTTCCCAGCAGGATGTGACCAGTTAGAGGGTGAGACAGGAAGACTCACTCCCTCAACGGGTCTCCTATGAAAAGAGACCCCAGTGTACTGACCAGGACAGCAGGAATATGGCCAAGAAGGGGATGGACACAGCCAGCTGGAGGTTTCGCCAGTCCCACAAGGCCAAGACCAGGCCTGCCAAGGCCATCTGGCCTGTGCTGTAAGTGCAGCCCAAGATCGTCATGGTAACATCCCTCCTGCGGATTGTGGTCCACTCAGCCACTGAAAGGTGATGCAGAGGCCCCTTCTACTCTAGGGCAGGAGAAAGAGCGAAGGTCTCCAGGGTACCTACTCAGTGTGGCCTGGGTCATAACGATACCAGCCAGCCCAAAGGCACTTAGGAAACGAAGGCCACAGTAGATGAAGAAGTTGGGAGCCAAGATGGCGCCAGCAGCAGCCACAGCCACTTTAAGATAGCACCAGAGCAGCATCGACTTTCGCCCCAGCCTGTGAAGATGAACAAGTGGGGTGTCGGGGTGTCCCTGGGAGCCCCACGCAGGGCAGGTGACACCTGCTTGAGGCCTGACAAAGGGAGACAAGTGCAGCCAGCTTCACCTTCTCAGAGCTTCTAGAAACTTCTGGAAACATGAAAGGCTTTGTTATTCAAATGCTAGTATCTTGCTCTCAGGGTCAGTACAAACTTGTGGTTAAGAATATGGCTTTGGCATCAGGCATCCAGGTCTGAGTCCCCTGGGTCTCAGTGGCAACATGTGGGTGACTGGAGAGGAAGCCGCCTCTGTTTGAGAACTCTGGAGTGTGCCTAACACCTTCATGCCTTCAGCTCCCAGAGAGTTATTCTGTCCTGGGTGAGCCAGGAGGAGAGGAGATACTCACCAGTGGGAGAGAAATCCCCAGACAAGGGCTCCTGCCAGGGTCCCAGCCATGAAGATGGCCTGGCTCAGGGCCTTCAGGCTTTGGGAGCTGCACACCAGGTCCCACTGGAAGAGAGAGAAGCCTGACAGTTTCCATGTTCCATGGAAGGGTGACTGGTGGGGGGCTGAGTGGAGGGTCTTCTGCCAGGAGCTGGTCAGCCTGGGTCCTCAAGGTTCCCTACATCTGAACGTGGGTCGCCATAAGCCATCAGAAGTACAAGCCAGATGATAAAATCCTCCACTTGAGGGAAGGGTCTGGAGAGGAACATGCTTGCCAGAGAAGCCGAAAGATGCGACTTCAGTCTCCAGAACCCACATAAGTAGCTGGGCATGGGAGTGCATGCTTATAATCCAACATGGGGGTGGGAATCCTAACAGGAGGACTCTCTGGCCAGGCAAGTCTGGGAGCCTGCTGTCCCACGCCAGGGAGATTCTGTCTCACAAAACAAGGTGGAGGCTGGAGAGATGGCTCAGGTCGTTAAGAGCCTCTTGTGAGTACCAGCATTCAGATGCCCACCCATATAATAAGTCAGGTATCTGGAACCCCTGCTCTGAGGGGAACAGAGACAGAAGGATTCTAGGGCTTGCTCGCTTCTGGCCTAGCTGAGAAAATGTGAGGCCAGGTTCAGGGAGAGACCCTGCCTCACAGGGACAGGCAATGACAGAAGACACCTGACACCTTTGGACTCTGCAGGTGTGTGTAGGCACTTGCACATAGACATTTACACACACACACACACACACACACACACCACACACACAAACCACACACACACACACACACACACACACAAACCACACACACACACACACACACACACACACACACACACACACACACACACACACAACACACACACACACTTTTTAAAAGGTGCATGGCTCTAGAGGAATGACCCAAGGTTGACCTCCAGCTTCCACGTGCACATATGTGCATATCCATATATACCTGTTCATGGACGCGCATGTGCACATATACACTCTCTCTCCCCGGCCTCTCTCTACTTGAGCAAACTATTCCTAGATCTGTCTGTGTTCTTGTACACTCCAGTTTTGTTAAAGGACCCTGCTTAGACTGTTCATCAAGAACACCCCACTCTGTCTCGGTGAGAATCCTGGTTTAGCCAGCCGCCTCCAAAGTTGCCATTTTCTCCCTCTGACCCTCCCAGGCTCCTAGCTGTGACTGCGCTTTTGTCTTGAGTAGGGGCCCATCTCTTACCCCCATGGCCGGACAGCATCTCTACCGGACAGTTTCACTCCCTGTGGAGAGGTCGAATCTGTCTTCCCACATTGGAAAACTGGATAACTGTTTTATGTGTTGGTGTGTGCACGGCATGTGTGTGTGGGTACATATGTGTGTGTACCGGCTGAAGCTGACAATAGGTATCTTTCTGAATCACTCTTCACTTTATAGTTTGAGACAGGCCTCTCACTGAAGTTGGAGTTCACGGATTCGGTTGGACAGGCTAGCCAGTGAGCCGCAGAGATCTTCCTGTCCCTGTCCCCTTAGCACTGCCCACACTTCCCCCTTTAGAGACGGGTGCTGAGGGCTTGGATTCAGGTCTTCAGCAAGCAGTCTACCTGCAAAACCATCTCCCAGCCCTGTATAACACTTTAACAGTTGTTCGTCATGCAAGGCTCGGGGGGAGGCAAGTTGTGCAGGCCAGCTCTGGGGATCCTTACCCTGGTTACAACTGTGGACGTAAAGGTTCTGTGGTCATAGACCCAACCATCCACACATGGCTCTGTGGCGGCCTCACTCCTGTTGGCAGCTGTGGCATTGGGGTCCAGGAACTGCCACTGTGGATGGCGGAAGCGGCGGCACTGGTCAGGCTGCAGGTTGGGGCCAAGTGGGATGGAGATGGCCAGGAGGGCCTCGCGGGTCAGGTGAGTGGGCACCTCAGAGTCCAGCACATGGGTCCAGCAGCAGTGGCCTGGGACAGCGGCCGAGAAAGTCTCCAGAAGTATGTGAAAAGGTGCCAAGAGGGCAGGGAGAAGCAAGGTGCCGATCTGCAGGACCTGGAAGAGTCCCACACCCCCAGCCCTGGCCAGAAGCTCCTCAAACGCCATGAGTAGACCTGATCCTAGCCGTCAGGGCCTGCTGAGACCTGCTGGTCCTTACGGATGCCAAGTGCTCCCAAGCTCCTCCTTGCTCTGCTGGTGGAGACTGGGGTGGGGTGGGTGGGAGGATAAATGTCTCCTTGTCTTGTTTCCAGGAGTGATCACTGGGATGTCCCAACACTGGAGAGTGGACGTCAGGTAGAGGGCTCACTGCACCAAGCTGCCTGGATGGCCAGGCTGCTACCAGGTCAGGATGGGGAGGCCTGAGCCCTCTCTGGCTTCTCTAGTACCAAGAGGGAAAAGTCAAACAGATTTTTCCAACCTCCAGGGCAAAGGTGTTACTGAGTCACAGCCATGGAGAGACTGGCTACTGCCACTGCTTACCTGGGGGCAGTCAACGTTCAACCTCAGCCTGGGCTTCGATCCCTGACTCTTCTCACTCAGGGACTTTAGACCCTTTCAAACTCTTGGCATAGGGCTGTCCAATCGGAAAACCATGGCCCTCACTTGAGCCCAGCCAGCTCAGTGGCTGATGCTGGCAATCGCTGGTTAGTGACGTATTTGCTTCTTTATTTGGGGGCATGTGTATGTGTGTGTGAATGTATGTGTAGGTCAGAGGACAGACCACAGGGTTGGTGCTCTCCCCCCATCATATGGGTTCCAGGGATTAAACTCAGGTCCCCAGGCAAGAGCCTTTACCCACCTAACCCCATCCAGAGCTCTTTTTTTCTGGGGATCTTTATCAGACTGGAATCTTTAGGATGGAACCCGCGGCTTTCGTTTCTTAGAATCTCTCCGAAGTCACTCGAGGGCCCGAGTGGATGTGCATGTGTGGAACCTCGCCATTTCTGTGCTCACCCAAAGCCAGGCCTTCTCCCGTGTCCCCTGTAGGGATGAAGCCAGCCTGACCCGAGTGCAGCATCTGAGCTGTGCCCCTGAGCTGTGCCCCGTGGTGACAGCCGTCCTCTGCTCCCAGATTCACCTTGTGAGCTGTGCTCTGTGCCCTTATCCACGTCTCATAGCAGCCCAGGACAGAAATGGTGTTAACTCCCTCCAACAAGAACACGAGGCTCAGAGAGGGCAGGCAACTTGACCAAGGTCAGTCGGGCTCAAATTCGAACCAGGCACCAAAGCCTGAGCTCTCCTAGACGTCGCGTGGGCAGTGCCTGAGTGGCCCCCAGCTGGTCCGGAATACAGGATATGGGTCAGAATCTCAGCCGGCCCCAAGTCACCCACTGAGTGGCTCCCAGCTGGTCCAGAATACAGGATGTGGGTCAGAATCTGAGCCGGCCCCAAGTCACCTCTCTGGGTAGCAGAGGGAAGTGTCTGAGTAGGTTTTAGAGAGAGAATTATGCGCGGGTGAGGACCCTGAACTTTCAGGAACCTCCCTAGAGGGCTAGGGGAGCTATGTGGGACTCCCTGGCTCTGCCTCAGCAATAGCAGATCCAGAGAGCTGGGGTACCAGACCAGAGGAACCCATGAGAGGTGGTGGGAGAGGGGTAGGCCAGGTCCAACCACAGGATCTGGTATCCTGGCGTTAACCTTGAGCATGGCCTCGCTCCCCGTCCCTCTGATTTTCAGTCTGTGAAGCAGAGCAATGTTTGCAAACCTGAGCATACATCAAAGACCAGGGCTGGTCTCTCGCCTGCACTGCCCTGCCCCCAGCCTCTGGGGATTCTGCTGTGCTGAGAGTCTGGGTTCCAGGAGGCAGAACGCCAAAGCATGGGGGGTGGGGATTCATTTCCCTTCCAACTCCTTCCCTGCCCTTTGCCTGTCACGGACTCCTCCAGGATTTGCTAGCAGAAGGTCAAACCTCCCGGATTTGCCAGAAGGCTCTCGGAATCTCCAGCTGACTTCCACGTCCAGGCCAAAGAATTTTTAATTTGTATTTTCTGCTTTTCTAGGGCTGCTGGGGGCAGGGCGCGGTGCGGCTGCTCCACCACCACCTGGTGGTCACACCCGGGACTGCAGCACCTCCCAGCCCCAGGCTGAGCTTGCCGGGCTTGGTGCCTGTCTCCTCAGGCTCTGCAAGGATGAACAGGTCCTGAGGAGAAGGCCCTTGGGAAGAAAGGCAGGCAGCCTCGATGGCTGCTCTCTGGGGAGTCTCACTCAGCTTGTTTGGATGGGGTGAACACCTGTTCCTCACAGGACCAGGATTGATGCTGGGTTCACTTTCCCAGCCCAGGGCTCCCATGAAGGAAACCAAAGCTAGGCTGGCTGCCACATGACCTTACCAGGCCCTGCCCCTTTCTTGTCTCCAAGGTGGGGTCTTTCGTTTAATGTGGTAAGGTTAAATGAGATAATGGACAAACGAACGTTTGCTTACAGCACGATCACCATCTCCACCATCACGGTCATTGAGACAGTCTCTCATCTCCATCGTTGTCATCACCACTATCATCCATCCCACCACCCACCACCGCCACACCACACCACCACACCACCCCCCCCCCCCCCCCCCCCCCCCCCCCCCCCCACCACACCACACCACCACCACACCACCCACCACCCCACCACCACACCACCACACCACACCACCACCACACCACCACACCACCATCACCATCTCCACCATCACTGTCATTGCGACAGTCTCTCATCTCCATCGTTGTCATCACCACTATCATCCATCCCACCACCCCACCACACCACCACCACACCACCACCACACCACCACCACCACACCACCATACCACCACACCACCACACCACCACCATCACCACCATCACCATCTCCACCACCACACCACCACACCACACCACCACCACACCACCACACCACCATCACCATCTCCACCACCACACCACCATCACCATCTCCACCACACCACCATCACCATCACCACCATCACCATCTCCACCATAACTGCTGTCATGACTCACCATCATTACTGTAGCCATCTCCACCATCACCACTATAACTGCTGTCATCACCATCGTTACTGTAGACATCTCCACCATCTCCACCATTTCCACCATCACCACCATCACCACCATAACTGCTGTCATGACTCACCATCGTTACTGTAGCCATCTCCACCATCGTCACCACCATTACTATGACCATCACTACCACGGTCACCTTCACGATAGTTGTTATCACTATGGTCATCACGGCTGCGACCATCCTCATCAGCACCGCTGTAGACACCATCATTGTGCCTTTCTGCTTGCTCTTCCTTTGTCTTCCCCAGCTGAGGCTGTAACTGCAGGTCAGACCCAGCCTGGTTGTGGGGATCCTTGTTTGCCTTGCCTCTGCAGCCTGTCAGAAGCCCGGCTCCTCAGAAGGTGGGGTCGGGACTCTGCAGGATCTCACATACTGGCTTCCACTTTGCTTTGTTTCCCATGGTACCCTTGTGAAAATGCCTGACAGAAAGTCACAGGGACACTTTCCACAGATGTCATTGTCTTCTGGCCTCACTGGGCAGGAGGCACTGATGGGACCTGGTAAGGGCAGACCAGGCCTTGGCTTCCCTTCTCTTCTTCCTCCTTGAGGGCATCACTTCAGAGATCCCCTGGAACACCAGGAGCCTACCTCAGTACTTTCTTCAAATCCTCTCCAGCTCATGGCCAGCAGCAGTTTAGAAATATCCTGTGTCACAAAACCTCATCTTTTCAAACCTCCCAGAATTCACATATATGCCTTTTTTTTTTTTTTCAAGGAAAAAATGGAAGAAGGAAGTTCCTTACTCAATACTCAATCCTTTGGCTTTGGAAGTTGGGTGAGGGATGGAAGCCTGGGCCTCATACACACTGGGCAGGTGCTCTACCATGGAGCCATGCTCCAGTGTGGCTCTGTCCTTCCGTGTGTGTGTGTGTGTGTGTGTGTGTGTGTGTGTGTGTGTGTGTGTGTGCTTGCATGCATGTGCGTGTGCACAGAGGCCAGAGTGGGATGTTGAGTGTCTTGCTCCTTCACTCTCCACCTTATTCCCTTGAGACAGGATCTCTCTCTGAACCTGGAACCAGCCTGGCAGCCAGCAAGTCCCAGGGATGCTCCTGTCTCTGCCTCCCCCGTGCTAGGATTACAAGTGTGCTCTACCACACCTGGCATTTTCAATGTGTTCTGGGTGTGAAACTCAGGCCTTGCCTCTGCAGCAAGATAAAAGGCAGGAATGTGTTTCAGAGCGCTGCTTTCTGCGGTCTCCACCCTGAGGTCTTTTCCATTTATCTATGGTCATACAATGATAAGATAAAAAGGTCAGTTATTGAATCTACTTTTACAAAAGGAACTACTTGTTTAAATAGGATAAATAATGAATTTTTTGTCTGAATTTGTCAAATGTTAATGGACTGGACATTGTTAATTTAATTCTTGTATATACTTATTTGATATAGTTTTCTTGTATTAGTTATAAGCTTTAAATTTTAGACAAAAAAGGGGAAATGTGGTGATATTGTGTTCCCCAAAATATATAATAATAAATAAACTTATCTGGGGTCAGAGAACAGAACAGCCACTAGATACAGAGACCAGAAAATGGTGGCACACACACCTTTAATCCTAGCATTCCTAAAGCAGAGATCCATCTGCCCTGTGAGTTCAAAGCCACACTGGAAACAGCCAGGCATGGTGACACACGCCATCACTTCCTGGGAAGTGGTTAAGCTTTCAGGCCTTGGAGAAGCAGTTTAGCTGAGATCCATTTGGATAAGAACTCAGAGGCTTCCAGTCTGAGGACACAGGATCAGCTGAAGAATTGGCCAGGTGAGGTTAGCTGTGGCTTGTTCTGTTTCTCTGATCTTCCAGCATTCACCCCAATACCTGGCACTGGGTTTGTTTTTATTAATAAGACCTTTTAAGATTAGTGCTACAATCAATACAAAGAGGAGCCAGCCAGCAGACAGCAGATACTAGAGGAGGCAAGGGGTGAGAGTATGGTCTTGGGCAGGGGGAGGTTGGCTTGCAGGGAGGTTGACCAACTTCCCATGGTGTCAGCTGTTAAGTTTGACAAGATATTGGATTCCTCTGAGCTTTGCTGTTCCAGGGGTCACTCGCCATCATTACATATTAGCCTGGGCAGGATCTGGCCCTGGTCATGTAGGGTCAGCACGAGCTGAAGTCAGCCAGCTGTCACACATCACAGAGGACAGGACAACCTATTTTAGATCAGGACCCCAGCCCAGCCCATGTCAGAGACTTGAATGTAATTTATTATTCCCAAAGTGATCCAAGAGGCTTGGATAAGGGATTGGGGCCAGCAAAATCTGTAACACTAAGACCTGGGCTGTGAATGTAAGTCAGTCAGCCAGGTGTGCTGAAGAAAAGCCAGCTGTGCTGGACAGTTTTATGCCAACTTGACACAAGCTAGAGTTAACTGAAAGGAGGGAAACTCAACTGAGAAAATGCCTCCATAAGATCCAGTTGTAAGGCATTTTTTCAATTAGTAATTGATGGGGGAGAGCCCAGCCCACCCTGAGTGGTGCCATCCCTGGGCTGGTGGTCCTGGGTTCTATAAGAAAACAGGGGGTTGGGGATTTAGCTCAGTGGTAGAGCGCTTGCCTTGCAAGTGCAAGGCCCTGGGTTCAGTCCTCAGCTCTGAAAAAAATAGAAAAGAAAAGAGACTGAGCAAGCCATGTGGAGCAAACCAGTAAGCAGCACCCTCCATGGCCCCTGCATCAGCTCCTGCCTCCAGGTTCCTGTCCTGTTTTGAGTTCCTGTCTTGACTTCCTTCGATGACAAACTGTGGTGTGGAAGTATAAGCCAAATATGCCCTTTCCTCCCCAACTTGCTTTTTGGTCATGGTGTTTCATCACAGTGATAGAAGCAAAGACAGTTACCTAAACTGAGCCTTGACTGTTACTCTGAGAAGGACCAGCTTCTTTGTGATTGGGTGATAGGAGAGCTATCGCCCAGTCTATTATGGTCAGATGCTATGATTCATCTACCTGTCAGAGCTCAAAGGGGCACACAGGTCAAAGGGCACCTGGGACAGCTGTGTCCATCTGAAGGGATGAAGTTGGGGGAGGGGGGCTCTGGAAACTGACCATTAGAATTGTGGGCTCAGCTCATGCCCTCTCCTAACTTTTCCCACCCTGGCCCCCCAACCAGGCAGGCTTGTTTCTCAGCCCACTTCAGCATCAAGTTTGGGACTGGCTGGATCCAAGGGGCTAGATGATCTAGGTACAGACAGGTAAAAAGAAAGCTGGCCCTCCTTTGGGTAAACTGAGGCAGAGCGAGTGTAAGAAAATCTTTCTCCATAACATGGTCATAACTTTTATAACAAACCTGACAAAGACTGTCTAGAAGGAAGGTCCAAATAGCACCTCGGCCCTAGCTTAGATGGCAGGAACCTTCCACCTGAACCAGGGATGCAGAAGCAAACCCACTAGGAGATGGTTATCAGGTCCCAGATGGAAGACCCGTTATTTAAAAACCTACTGGCACAGCTCAGCACACTCACAGGTACCTCTGTGTTGTGTAGCAAGTACCTCTGAGATAACTTCCATTTTGTTGAGAAACGCATTAAGTTCAGGAAGTATGCAATTCATAGGCTTCAGAAGTCCCTGAAACTGACCAGATTCACTAGGTCCCTCCCTTCCATAGAGTGTATATACTGCTAAGAGACACTCAGGACAATCACACTACCTGGAAGAAATGGAGACCAGACAAAGTACCTGGAAGACTCTCAGATGAGCTGAGCTGCCTGAATGAGGCACTCTCCAAACTCTGCTAAATTGTACAGGGAGAGGCAGATTCCCAGCTTTCATGAGTTGTGACCTGTTGTGCAATATTAATTTGTGTTACATTCTTTTCTGCTGTGGAATATTTGTTTAATGATGCAAAAATGTGTTGCATTCTTTTATGTTGCATTTGTTTAACTCTGTGAAGCTGTGTTACTTTGCCTGTCTAAAACACCTGATGGTCTAATAAAGAGCTGATCGGCCAATAGCGAGGCAAGAGAAAGGACAGGCAGGGCTGCCAGGCAGAGAGGATAAATAGGAGGAGAAATCTAGGGAAGAACAAGGAGCAAGAAAAGGAGAAGAGGACATCAGGGGCCAGCCATGGAGTAAGAAGGAAAGAAAGATATACAGAATAAAGAAAGGTAAAAGGCCCAGAGGCACAATGTAAAGAGAAATGGGATAATTTAAGTTAGAAAAGCTGGCTAGAAACAAGGCAAGCTAAGGCCAGGCATTCATAAGTAAGAATAAGACTCTGTGTATTTATTTGAGAGCTGGGTGGTGGGCCACCAAAGAGTAAGAAAAACCAACTACTGTCACCCATGCTGGGGTGGGCTTTGGAGATCAGCTGTCTTTGAGTCATTTCTGCTCCTGTAAGTGACCCCAGATAAAACCCATTCATTCACCAATTGGAATTTGGTGGCATCTGTGCTTTGGTCTGCCATTGGGTCCCTATCTGGGGTGAGTAGATGGATGTTTGCTCACGTCTACCTCAAAACAGTGTCACGCAACAGAGGCCAGCTACACTGTCACCTTGCAGGGCTGATGAGGCATGAGCTACAGCCACTGGCTTGAGAAAAGCCGTGAGAGTCCTTTCTTTCTTTCTTTCTTTCTTTCTTTCTTTCTTTCTTTCTTTCTTTCTTTCTTTCTTTCTTTCTTAATTATAATTCAAAATCCCAAAACCAACAAAGAATACAATTGAGAAATTCAAATTATGAAATAATTCTACATGTCAAAAATAAATACCAGGAAGAGCCTGGTGTAAAAATCAAAAGACAAACTGGAAAAAAAAAAACAACTATATTTGCAACTCATATCATAGGCAGAGGCCACTTCCCTGGTCTATAAAGAGCTTGTAGGAGTGAGAAGCTGGGTCCAATCTAGGAGAAAACAGAACAAGCGAGTCATAGGAAAGACACAGCTCATCTTCAGTGTTAGGTGCTCAGTCACATTCCGAAAAATGAAAAATAAAAGCTAAGCTCAGGTGCCACGGCCTCAACATGAGAAGGGGGCAGCCCACGAGTGAGACAGCAGCTCACTGTGACGTGTCCCTGGGGAGAGTGGTGGCTGCTTCTCAAGTCACTCACGTACCTTTCCGTGGAGCCAGCTCCCTTCTGGGCCATCATCTGACAGGCAGCACACACTCCAAGTAGGATGCATGCAAAGGAGTTTGCTCGGGCTGATGTAATAACAGATCTAACACAGCTGGAAGCAGAGACCCGTTGAGTCAATCTGTCCAATGGAGTTGTCTTCAGTGAGTGTGGAAAGACATCCATGGTATGGGGGATGAAAGGCAAGGCCAAGGAATAAGATAAGGATGTATATTTAACCTTGCTTGCATTTTTAGAAGAGGTCTGGAGAGATCCATAAGAAATACACCTGTGGGTGGTGTGGGAATGGTTTAGAAGTGGGTAGGATGGGAGAGAGAGCCTTCTTATTGTATAGTTACATTTTCTGGTCTCAGACACGTGAACTTACTGTCCCTTTAACAATTTGGTTTTTTGCTTTTGTTTTTGTTTTTGTTTTTTGTTTGAGGCAGAGTCTCACTATGTTGCCCTGGCTGGCCTAGAACTCATTTTGTAGACCAGGCTGGCCTCGAACTCAGAGATCCACCCACCACTGCCTCTCGAGTGCTGGGATTAAAAGTGTGCGCCACCATACCCAGCCCTGTTCAACAACTTTTAAAGTTCATGTGTATGTTTGACAATTGATGAAGGTTTTTCTGGAAGAATAAATACTGCGCCACGCCGGGCCCATCGCACTCTCTTATTCCAGCTTTTTCCTGACGTTGTTTTCTGGTAAATTTCTCACTACTTCTTGAGACTCGGGTCCTGAAGGCTGTGTAGGTCTCCATTGTCACTGTGGCACCAAGGTATACATTAAGCACCTCCCAGGTGTCAGGGCCATGCAGGGCCCGAGGACCTGAAGGATTGACATCGAGGTACACACAGTGAAGAAGGGGTGTAAAAACTTGTTACAGTGCGTTCTGATCACCCAGTGTTAGCTGAACCCAACATGCTGTGGAACAGCTCAGAGAACAGTACCGAGGGCTCAGGGCAAACGTAAGAGGCTGCAGGTTCTAGAGGGAGGCAGGGATGGAGAGTGATTATTTCAGGACCACGAGAGCACGTGCCAAGGTCCTGAGGCTGGGGTGGATGGGGAAGAAGGCCTGAGCACTAGGGGAAGACAGGTAGTGGGGATGGGTTTACATAAGAAAGACAAAAACCAGTTAGACTTGGGCAGGCCCAGTGTTGGGTCTGAACTGGGCACGGACAGGAAAACTGGGAGATGGGGGCAAAGCTGGGATGTTAGTGAGACGGAGGGACGGGACACTAGCAGCGTGACATGTGACCTCATCAAATAGGTTTCACAGTGTCCAGCCAGAACTCCAGCACCTCTCTGGTTCCCCTGGCCTCCAGCTATGTGGAGCAAGTGTGCCCTGGTTACATGCTCAATTAACTAGTGAGTGCATTAACCATGAGTCGGCACCTGCTGACCCTCAACAGGAACCCTCAGAGCAGCATGCAGGTTAAGGTACCCCAGGCTGGTGGATATCCACACCGGCCTTGGCCCCTCACCAACATCACAGGCAGCCAAGTGTGACCAGGCAGTGGAGTGGAGGAGTTTTTGCGTTGACCCAGAATGACCCTGGGCGGTGGCTGTAGGACACTGAACCTGCTGAATCATCCAGTTCCAGGAAACAGCTATGGGTTTCTGGCCCTGGCCACATGTCCACATGTAGCTAGAGTTTTCCTCCCTTGACCACAGTCAGGACAAATCTGTCACCCGCCAGTCCCACAGCCGCCCAGACCCAAACAAGTAAACACAGAGACTTATATTGCTTACAAACTCTATGGCTGTGGCAGGCTTCTTGCTAACTGTTCTTACAGCTTAAATAAATCAATTTCTATAAATCTATACCTTGCCACGTGGCTCGTGGCTTACTGGCATCTTCACATGCGGCTTGTCCTGGTGGCGGCTGGCAGTGTCTCTGACTCAGCCTTCCACTTCCCAGAATTCTTCTCCTCCTTGTCCCGCCTATACTTCCTCCTGCCTGACTACTGGCCAATCAGTGTTTTATTTACTAACCAATCAGAGCAACACATTTGCCATACAGAACATCCCACAGCATCCACACTCCACATGACAGTCTCACTTGGGGCTTATGAGGAACCCACCACAAACTCCAAAGTCTGAGGGATGTGCCGGAGAAGTGGCTCAGTGTGTGTGAGGTACCTGCTGTGTAAGCATGGGGACTGAGCCTGATTCCCAGCACGGATGCGAACTGGGCAAGGCTAGGGTACCACTGCAGTCCAAGTGCTGAAGAAGACAGATGTGGCCTGGGGCTTGCTGCTCCACCAAAAGGGAGAGTCCCAAGTTTGCTCAGTGAGTGAGCCGAGGCCTGCCTCGCCTCAAAACACTCGGTAGTACAAGCCACTCCATTGTATGTGCACATATGCATGTGCGCGCGCGCGCACACACACACACACACACACACACAGACACACACACACACGGCAGGCGGGAATAAAAAGAAAGAATGAAAAGAAAAAATCTGAGGTGGGGTTACATGAGTATGTCACACCAGGACCTCATCCAACCTGATAAGCATGTGGGAGCAGAGTCAGCCTGAAATTCTAGAGAATTCTCTTCCCGTCCAGGTCACATGCCGATACATGGTGCCCTGTCTAGGTAAAACCACTCCAGACTTTTTCCCTGCATGGGCCTTTAGCCCCGGTCATGGTGACCTGCAGGCTAGACTGGCCTGCACGTGGCCTGTAGATCTAGTCAGGACAAGGCTCCAGGACAGTTTGGACTAGTGAGCTCTTCTGGGCCCCACGAGAACGGAGTGGGCAACCGTTGGTCCAGGACCATCCAGGTGCTATCGCCCGGGGAAAGGCAGAGTCTCAGGCCCCACCCCGGCTTGCTGGCAGCATCTGCCCTTACAGGACCCTGAGGAGCCTCTGTGCCCAGTGAACGATGAGAAGCACTGGCCCAGAACCTTCTGCGGGGTCACAGCTGTCCCACACCTCCGTCTGCTCCGAAACGCCTCCCGAGTGCCTGAGGGTCCAGGTTTGCTTTGATCTCCAGCACCGAAAGAAAATCCACAAAAACAAAACGGTAACTTTCTTGGGGCAGGAAAAATTCTCCTAACCTCCAGCCACCTGAGCCTGATTGTGCACTGAGCTGCCTCCCCAGCTGGAAGGAGGGGACTCCGGGTCCCACAGTCTGCGGCCAAATCCATGATGTTCCCTGAGTGGTCAGGCAGGAAAGACAGCAAAGAGTAGGACAGCACCTGAGGACAGAGCAACATGTATGTGCAAGCATATGCACTTATGAGTGTACGCATGTATGAATGTGTGTATATGAATGTATTGTGTATGCACGTGTAAGTATATGAATGCATGCATGTGTGCAAGTATGAGTGTATATATGTGTATATGAGTGTATATATGTTATGTGTGTATGAATATATGTATGTTTGCATGCATGTATGTGTGTGTATGAATGTATTGTGTATGCACGTGTAAGTATATGAATGCATGCATGTGTGCATGTATGAGTGTATATATGTGTATGTGAATGTATATATATGTTATGTGTGTATGAATATATGTATGTATGCATGCATGTATGTGTGTGTATGGGGACACACACACACACACACACACACACTCATATATATATATATATATATATATATATACTGAGGCAGGGTCTTATACAGCCAGACTGGCCTCTGTCCCTGTTTCATTTCTTTTCTTGTGACAAATATATGATAAGCAGTTCAGAGGAGGAAGGACTTCTTTTGCCTCACAGTTCCAGGTTACACTCCATTATTGTGGAGACGGAAAGACAGGAACTTGAGCAGCTAGTCGCATTGTATCCTCAGACAAGAGCAGGGCAAAGTGAATGCACCCACGCTGCCTGCTCCCTCGCGAGCTTTCTTTGCTCTTGTCCTCAGCCACATAGTGAGTTCGAGTCCAGCTTGGTCTATTTGAGACCCTATCTCAAAAAATAAGACCATACATACCTTAATTAAAAAGCATTTATGGCTAAAAGTGCAAATGACCATCTGAGCTGTTGGGGAAATGGCAGAGTGCTCAGAGACCGGCCTGATGCAGGGTGACTCTATTTGCTTAAAATAGAAAAGGACATTCACGAAGCGTAAGAAATACAATGAACTGGGCTGTAGAAAAGCACTGGACGAATTCAGGAAGACAGCACCGAGTGGAAGGTCGGGGAGCGTCAGTGTGAACCCCCCTCTGGGGTCTGCAGACCTGAAGACAAGGAGCTGCCCAGCCAGGCCTGCCTGGCTGTGACCTCAAGGGAAGAAGTCTACGATTTGGATTGACATGGGATGGCGCCAGCACTGTCTCTTTGGGCCTGGGCCTCGGTGTTTATTCAGTCCCTGTGAGGTGCATCTGGCTGCTGCCTCAGGCCCAGGACTTGTCACACCCTGTCGGGGTGACACTGATGAGGACCACTCTGTCACCAGGGCCTGCAGGAAGCTTCCTGACACACTAGATAGGAATGTTTTATTAGACAGTCGCGCTCATCCCTAACCTGATTTATATTCAGCACATCATGCTTCCTTGGCCCCCAAGGCCTAGTGCCAGGGCCAACATGGGGGCAGAAGGACCCAGTCATGAAAGGCACAGACTGAGGTCACTGCCGCCGCCAGCAGAGACAGGGAGGTGGCCAGAGAGACAGACTGGGGGTCAGGCCGTGCTTCTCCTTCAGGACTGTCCTCAGAGACACAGGGTGCAAGGGGCTCTGGGGCAGGATTTGTCTGTGGACATCAATGCATGGGTGTGTGTTTGTGTGGGTGTACATTCCCACGGACGCACATGCCAGTGTGCACACAGGTATGTAGCAGCCAGAGTGCAGCTTCAAGGGTCATTCTTCAGTCACTATTCACTTTAGTTTTTGTTTTTGTTTTGTCTTGTGTGTATATGAGGGGGAGGCACACATGCATCCATAACACGTGTGTGTGTGTGTGTGTGTGTGTGTGTGTGTGTGTGTGTGTGAAATGACAGTATGTGAAGGTCAGTTCTCTCCTTCCACTATGTGAGTCCCAGGGATTGAACTCAGGCTTCAGGCTTGTCGGCAAGCCCCTTTACCCACTGAGCCATCCCACTGCCCCTTGGTGTGTGTGTGTGCTCGCGTGCGCTATGTGAATACATGGGGGTCACGTGTGTGCCACAGCATGAAGGGGAGGTCAGAAGATAACAAGTCAGATGTCTTGTTTGAGATAGGTCTCTTTGTGATTACTGCTGTGTAAGCCAAACCAGGTCATGAGCTTCTGGGGGTCATCCTGTCTCTGCCTCCCATGCAGCATACGAACACATGGGTTACAGATGTGCACTGCCACACACAGCTTTATGTGGGCCCTGGGGTTACAGATGTGCACCACCACACACAGCTTTATGTGGGCCCTGGGGTTACAGATGTGCACCGCCACACACAGCTTTCTGTGGACCCTGGGGTTACAGATGTGCACCACCACACACAGTAGACGAGGCCAGCTGACTAGTGTGCACCAAGGACCCTCCTGTCCCCTCCTCCCCGGCACTAATGTTAAAAGTGTGGGCCACCAAGCATGGCTCGGTTCTGATGTGGAGTCTGCAGATCAAACTCAGGTCCTTGGTCCTTCATGGTAGGTACTTTATGACAGCCATCATCCCTGCTTCTGTGGGTGGGATTTGAACTTTGGGCTCCATGGGATCCCAAAGAGGACAAACACCAGGTTCACTCGATGACATTCTGCTCTTGCAGGATGCCCAATGACCTCTTGCTTCTGGAAGAACAGACACAGGAAGCACACATTCCTCTCTAGAGCTTGGACCTGCAGCCTAGGGTCTGGGACTGGCCAGAGCTTTCTGGAAACTGGTGCCGGGACTCCCCAGTCTCCAGTGCCTCCAGGCTTTCCCTGTGGCCATGGGGATCTCTTCCCGCTAGGCTTGACCCAAGAACTGTGTTGGTTCCTTCTCCCAAGAACTTGGGGTTCCTTCTCAGCATCCCACTTGGCTGTCTGCCTTTGTCCTCTGTGTTCAGGGGGTGCAGGGGAAGGTGGTAGAATCCAGGAGGAGGGAGGGAAGCCCCAGGTTGGCAGTGCTGGAAAGAGAATTGCTTCCAAGCCCCTTGGTGTTCTAACCTCACCCCAAACATCTCTCTCTGCCTCATTCCCCCACTACTGTTCCAAAAGAGAACAGAGAATTCTAGAGGACCCTGTCCTGGAGGGAGCCTGGCTGTGCCTGTTTCCTGCATCAGTGAACAGAACTCCCCTAACTGCCTGGGAGGACAGTGGCAGCCATATTTCCTGCTGCCAGCTCCCCCAGATCCTTGACACCAGCCAAGGACTAGCTTCCCTAGTCTAGGGAGAGGATTTCAGCCTCCAGATCTATGAGTTTATCTTGTTCCTCAGGCATTCAGGGCTCTCCTTGATGGTGTGGCCCCCAGTGTCCCTGGGAAACCAGAGGACAAAGTCCTAAGACTCCCCAGGTGACAGCACTAGGCAGATGAAGGCCTGGCCACCACAGGCACAGATGGGCCGAGAAGTCAGGGTTCTGATGAGAGCACAATCCAGGGCCAATTTACCTGGACACAAACCCTGGATATCCATAGCCAGGACTGGAATACCACATAGGTGGAGGCCAGAAAAACACACCACTGAAATTAGTCTGTGAGCACCTCTGATGGCCTTTGTTAGATGGTGGGTTTTTGGTTGGTTGTGGCACTGAGATGGAATCATCTGTATCAGGTAATCACTCTGCCATGGAGATATCCCACCAGCCCTTCCTTTTAAGAACAAGACTGGCTGGGTGGTGGTGGCGCACACCTTTAATCCCAGCACTCGGGAGGCCGAGGCAGGCAGATCTCTGTGAGTTTGAGGCCAGCCTGGGCTACAGAGTGAGTTTCAGGACAGGCTCCAAAGCTACACAGAGGAACCCTGTCTCAAAAACCAAACCAAAACAAAACAAAACAAGAACAAGACTGTAAGCAACCCCAGGTTAACCCACTGCAGCACACATGCATGTGTACGTGCGTGTGTGTGTGTGTGTGCGTGCGTGCGTGTGTGTGTGCGCGCGCGTGTGCATGCATGTGTGCGCGTGTGTGTGTGTGCGTGCGTGTGTGTGTGTGCGCGCGCGTGCGTGTGTGTGTGCGCGTGCGTGCGTGTGTACGTGCGTGTGTGTGTGCACATATACAAACACACAGAAGTAGAAGGAGACTTTTGGGAAGCAGAAAGGGCTCAGAGCAGGACAAAAGAGGGTGATGAGGCAAATATGATCAAAATACATTATATATGTTTGTAAAAATGCCATAATGAAACTTATTGTGTATAATTCATATGCACTAATTAAAAAAAACTTTAAAAAGAGACTAAGAATCATTGTCTGGGTGTGGTGGCACGTGCCTGTGATCCCAGCACTAAGAGGGAGAGACAAGAGGTCAGAAGTTCAAGGTCATTCTTGGCTACAGTAGAGAGACTAGCCTGGGCTACACGAGACCCAGGGGGACGGTGGATAAGGGGGGGGGTGGGAGAGGGAAAGTAGTCATGGAAGGTCAAGACACTGCTGCTGGCAGTGAATTCTGGGGGCAAAAACACTGGAAGGAATCAAGCCCCCTCTTGAAGGTGCAGTTAACACTCTGTGACAAGTCCCAGGTCCTCACTGTGACCTGGGCATCTCAGCCAGTGTCAGGAGGGGCACCCACTACAGCCGCACAAGGAGCCGGGCCACCTGGCAGGGAGAAATAGGACATGAAGGAGCCTCCTTCCCAGCTGGTGATAACCTGGGGTCCCCCGGCGGGTGCAGCCCCAGCCTCCTGGTGCCTTGGCTGAGGACAACACATGGCCCCCTGACCCTCTGGGGCTGGAGTAGCAGGGTCCTGAAGAAGCAGTCATCACATGACCTCACACACGGCACTGTAGCTAGAGTTTTCCTGCCTGGCCCACAGTCAGGACAAATCTCTGTCACCCGCCAGTCCCATAGCCGCTCAGACCCAACCAAGTAAACACAGAGACTTATATTGCATACAAACTGTATGGCCATGGCAGACTTCTTGCTAACTGTTCTTATATCTTAAACTAATCCATTTCCATAAATCTATACCTGCCACGTGGCTGGTGGCTTACCAGCGACTTCACATGCTGCTGGTCATGGCGGCAGCTGGCAGTGTCTCCCTGCCTCAGCCTTCCGCTTCCCAGAATTCTCCTCTCTCCTTGTCCCACCTACTTCCTACCTGGCCACTGGCCAATCAGTGTTTTATTTATTGACCAATCAGAACAATTTGACATACAGACCATCCCACAGCACGGCACACTGTTCCCATCTGCTCTTCACACTTAGAGGCCCCGCGTGTGCCCAGATCCTGTGGCATCCCAGAGTTCCTCACTGGTGTGGCCCACTGGCCTCACTCCTTGTCCAGCCCCACCTGGCAGGAGGGCCTCACTTCACCCAGGAGCAGCCTGCAAAAACACAGGGCACAGGCTGGGGAGATGCTGCTGCCCTTGCCGAGGACCCAAGTTCAGTTCTCAGCACCCACATCCAGTGGCTCACAACTGCCTGTATCACAGCTCCAGAAGGTCTGACCCTCCGGCCTCTGGCACTGCGCTATGTGCACAGACACGCAGAGATGATGGGGGGAGGGAGGGTGAGCTTGTGCGCGCGCACGCACACGCACACGCATGCACGCACGCACACACACACGTTAAAAATAACCCAGCTAGGATCAGACCCCAACAGGGTCCATCGGGGGACAGCCGCAATGGTTGTCATGGGGAAAGGTGGGGCCTGACAAGGGATGGCACCTGCCTTACTGGCTCTGTCCATCATGTTGCAGAGGCAGCCGGTCCAGTGCCAGGCCTCCACGAAATCTGCCACCTGTAGGCCAGGGTCCAGATACCAGCGAGCAGGTCACAGCAGGAGACAGCAGGGGCCAGCAGGGCCACAGCTGGAAGGGCTGGGGACCCGCCTGGGAGACACTTCCAGTGCCACAGTGCCACCCTCCTGAGGAGAGAGGGAAGAGCTGTGCACACACATGAGGCATGCGCCCTGGATGGTGACCGCAAACACACACACAAAGGTCAGACTGGACAGGACAAGGGGACTTGGAACAGCCCTGGGCCAGCAGGCCTGGAGGACAAACAGGACCCTCTGCATCCACCAGCGCCACATCAGGATTAGGGAGTGACTGCCTGACCTAGTTCCTCTCCTCCCTAGTCTTGGACCAGATAGACCAATGATTCTCAACCTCCCTAATGCGGCAACCCTTTAATACGGTTCCTCATGCTATGGTGACCCCCAACCATACAATTACTTCCATTGCTACTTCATAACTGCAATTTTGCTATTGTTATGAATCGTAATGTAAATATTTTCGGAGACGGGAGGTTTATTAAAGGGTCACGACCCACAGGTTGAGAATCCCGAGCTAGACGAAGCGAATCTGCTCTGATCGGTCCCATCACTTCCGCTGCCCATCCGGACCAGCAGCCCCGCGGCGCTGTCCCTGGCACTCCCTTCCCACCGCAGAGACTTCTCGGCCCCTCCTGCCTTTGGGTCTCTGCCCAGTGTGCGCGATCCAGGGAGGCCACTCTGTGGCCGGAGCGGATTATGAATAAACAGGCTCCACTCGCTCCCATCTGCTCTGTCTTTGCTTATTTTCTCAATAGTGAAAATGTCAACAAACTGTGTGTGGTACGAGGGTTTGGAATGAAGCTAATCTCTCTCAGGGCTTTTTACATGAGGAGCGCTCTATCTGCAAAATCAGACTAATCCCCATCTCGGGGACCCAGGCTCAGAAAGGGAGAGACACTCACCAGGGCCACTCAGCCCACCACAGATGGAGCCAGGATTTAGGGGCAGCCATCTTGGTACATGACGTCCTCCACTCATCCTCTTCCTGGAAGTGGACAGAGTGCTTGTGCTGAAGCCTGTCCTTTCGTTCATTCGTTCACTCATTCGTTCATTCATTCAACTCTGGCTGAAGAGGGAGCAGACGAAAGGCCCCGAGGCAGCAAGGACGGTCCTCACTGTCCTTCAGGAGCCAGCGCGGATGTCTCACGGCACAGTCCCTGCCTGTCCTCCCAGGGCCCAGCTGGACACCTCCGTGGGACCCGGGTTCACTGTGAGCCCCGGATTCACCGCGAGCCCCGGGCTCACCCCGAGCCGGCTGCTCCCCTGAGCCCTGCTGCTCCCCTGAGTCAGGCTGCTCCCAGGTTCACCCTGAGCCAGCTACTCCCTGTCCGGGGAGTCCCAGTCTCAAGAGCTCAGCACATGAACCAACACACGACCTCTGACTCATGGTCCCCACAACACGGTCTACAACTTCAGACAGTGTTCTCACGTTGTTCTTTAGCTTCTTAAGTTTCAAGGCTATTTTGGTATTTTGGTTAGTCTATAATTTTCTCTGCCTATCTGTGGACCTGTGTAAGCTGTGCATGTGTGTGTACATTACATGGGTGTGTAATTGTTTATGTGTAAGCAAGTATATATGGACATGTGTTGTGTGTGCATGGGTGTATATGTGTGTCTGTGTCTAGAGTTATCTTGTGCATGCATATGTACTTGTTTGTGTGTATGCATATACATGTGTGTGTGCATATGCACACATGTGTTCATGCGTGTATATATGTATATGTGTATATTCCTGTTTGTACATGTTCATGAGTATATGTATGCACGGGTGCATGTGCATATGTGTGTTTATGTATGTATGCATACACACTGTACATATGTGTGCTTATTTATATGTATGTATATATGTTTGCATATATATATACACATGCCTGTATGCACATGTGCAGTTGTATATATATATGTATACATGTGTGTATATTTGTGCATTTTTGTGTATGTGTGCCCATTTGTGTGTGCATGTGTATGTATATGTGTATGCACGTATGTATGTATATATATGTGTGTACATGCGTGTGTTTGTGTGTGTGTGTGTGTGTGTGAGTGTGTGTTGGGGCTGAGGATGGTTAGAGCTGGAGATGGTTATTAGCCTTTGAATTGGGGCCGAGTGTACCAGATACATCTTTGTAAGGAATCAACAAGGATTTGTGAATGAATGAATGCAGGAACAAATGAGTGAGCCACAGGAAAGGTGAGTAATGGAGGTGCAAATGCAGCAGTGTGCCCTTCCCAGTGACCCAGTTTCCTTCCCTCACTCTGGCCACGGCCCAGAGCCCCACAACCACCCTTTGCTCTGACTATGACACAGGACCAGAAAGATGCAAGACACCAGCAGAGAGCAAATGACTACCGACTCCAGCCTCTGTCCAGGGCCTGCAGCCGCTCTCCCTCTGCTGGGGAGCCCTTGGGCGTAATGACGTCCAGCTAAGATTCAAAGCCTGTCCCCAAGGCTCTGCGTGGGGCTGTCTCTGCTGCTGATCGATCTATTTATGAGCCAGCCTCCCTCTTGCCTGCTGCCTAGAGGGTGATTAAAACTCCAGCCTGTCTCCCCCAGCCTCCTGGGGACACTGGCGGGGTGGAGGGGTACACGGGCGGGGTGGGGGGTGGGGGGACACAGGCGGGGTGGGTAGGGTGGTGGCTTCCACTCCACGACCTGCCTCGACCTCCCTTTCTTGGCCTCCGCCCTTCCTGGGCCTACCTTCTCAGCCTCCCTCCCTCTGGGCTCCACTGAGAAGAGAATCAGTGAAGTGGAAGTCACAGCAGGCCGAGCTCTCTGTGGACATGCTGGCTGGTCGGGTTCCAGGCTCTCTGTGTGGGGGACAATAGCTAACTGGGAGACGCCAGTGTCCGAGACTGTGGGGAACTGTGTAACTTGCCCTTCTATGGGGGCAATTCAGGGGGAACCAAGGGGGTCTCCTCTGAAGCTGCATCAGATCTGTACTCCCCTCAGGGACAGGAACCGCCTCATCAGCGCTGTCCAGCTTCATGCTGAGGCCTGAACCCTGCAGAGCCTCCTGGGCCAGGGGCACAGATGAAGGGCAGCCAGCAGCACTCCCCACTGGGACAGAGAACACCGCTGCTCCTGAGGGAGCCCAGTGCTTGGGGACCCCTGAGGTAGGCTCAAGGCTGGAGCCCCTGCTGTCCTGATTTTACCCTTTGCCTAAGACAGAATAAGGCAGAGCTGCAGCAGGGAATAGCCTGAGTGAAAACTCTTGTCGCTGTGGGACACAAAGCCTCTGACTGGTCTTCTCTAAGCCTCAGCATCTGGAAACTGAAGTACAGAGAATGAGCCCTTCGATGGGTCCTGGTGGCTTCCTGCACAGGACATGTGTGAGGCTCAGAGCATGGAGCCTGGACCCCCAAAACCCCAAGAAGGGACAGCAAGTAGTGGGTGGGGGTTGGCTTAGTCAACCTGGCATCCAGCAACCTCGGTCCTTAAGGGGACAGTGCCATTTGTTCTCAACAAAGAAACTGAGTCTAGAGAGCTCAGGGGGGCTCACTGAGACCTAGGGCAGGCTCTCGGGGCCCTGTGCCAAGGTGCTGTCCCCAGAGAAGACTGTCCCTGCCTGCACCCTGCTGTCCAAAGACTTGTCTAAAAGTGCATATGAAGCAGGCGGTGGTGGCACACACCTTTAATCCAGCACTCAGGAAACAGAGGCAGGTGGATCTCTGTGAGTTGGAGGCCAGCCTGGTCTACATAGAGGAGCCCAGACCAGCTAGAGATACATAGTGAGACCTTGTCTCAAAAAAACCAAACCAAACAAAACAGAACAAAAACCTAAAGGTGCTTATGTGTTGTTTTCCTCCTCTCTCCCTCCCAGTGGAGACAGAACCCGGCTAAGCCTGCTGGGTAAATGCTCCGCCATTGACTCATGTCCCCAACCCACTTTCTTTTCTTAAATCACCCATAGCCCCTGATCATTTCTTTTAACTTAAAATTATTTATGAGCCAGCCTTTATTATTATTATATGTAACTTATTATTATGTGTAATTCATTTAATTACATATATTTGTTTGTGAGCATGTGCCTTAGTGCCCATGTAGAGGTCAGAGGGCAACCTGAGGGAATTGGTTCTCTCTTTCCACCATGTGAGTCCTGGGGATTGAACTCAGGTCATGAAACTTGACAGACAGTAGGTCCCTTTACCCATTGATCTATCTTGTTGACCCCTGCCCATTTCCACTAACAGTATTTCCCAGGACTCATTGCAGATTAGATGCATAGAGTTAGTGGGAGTGGGTGTTTTGACTTGATCTCATGTAACTAGGGTGGTCTTGAACATGCTGTATAGCTGATGATGAACTTGAACTTCTGATCCACCAGCTTCCTCTTCCTCAGTGCTGGGATCATAGGCATTTGCAACCAAGCTGGGTTTATTTGGTGCTGGAGACAGACCCCAGGGCTTCATGCATGTTAGACAAGACTCTACCAACCTAGCTACATCCCCAGCTCCCCTCTTTCCTTACATCAGTGTACTGGCCTTTGGTCATTTCTCCCAACAGAACATACCAGGACTGCTGGAGATCAGGATGAATGGACTCGCTGGTCCTTTACACCCACTCAGTGCGTACATTTCCACAGGTAAGTGTAACAGTTAATTGAGAAGGTGAGCGCCTACATTGAGGGTGTGAGCTGATGACTTTTGCCGACCCTCATCCTCATCAACAGAGCATCTAACTTTGGCCAACCCCACGCTGAAGGCTGGATCTCAGTGTGCTGTGACCACGCGGCCCTTCTCATGAGTGGGCATCTGCCTCCATGCTCAGCAATCATTTCAGCTCCCGTTTGTGCCTGCTTCTGCCCGTTTCTCCCAGCGAGGCTGCAGGCTGCTTGCTTATTGAGCTCTGTATATGGCTGTGATATGAGTTACAAGTATTCTCTCAGCTGTCACTCACGGCGGCCACTTCTGACCTCTACTCCAGTCTACAAGGTTCTCTTTCAGTTCCCAAAGCGTCCGACACTGCCTGTGCATACAGCAGATAATCAATGATGTGGAACCTGCTTTACTCGATGCCTTTATATGTAAAGATCTCGAAGCACTCCCACCATCATTCTGTTTATTGTTTATATAAGCCCCTGCTCCTGTCGTAACACATCAAGTACAGTCAGCTCTCGGCAGCCACAGCTTCCTTAGATTCAACCAACTGCATGTTGAAAATACCCCGAAGAAAAATTGTGTTTGTACTGAACACATACAGACTATTTTTATTATCAATTTAAAATTTTTAATTATGTGTATATGTATGTGTGTTGGGGGTGCAGTGTCAGTGGATCCCAGAAGAGGGTGTCAGACTCCCCCTGGAGCTGGAGCTATAGGCCAAGGTGAGCTGGGAACTGAACTCAGGTCTTTGCTATAGCTGAATGTGCTCTTAACCACTGAGTCCCCTCTCCAGGCCCCATCTGTTTTTTTAATATGACCACTATGTGAGCAGTATAACACGGTTTGGGTGTCACAACCGGGTTACTTGCAAAGACCATACCATTTCACACAAGGTGCTGGGCCAGCCGGGGGGTTGGGTACGCAGGGGTGTCTTGGAACTAAACCCTTAAATATCGAAGGATCACAGGGTTAGAGAGACAGCTTGTGGGTAAGAGGGCATCCTGTGCAAGCAAGAGGACCTGCGTCTCCATCCCCATGTATAAAGCCTGGTGTGGCTGCTTGTCTATAACCACAGCATTGGAGGGCAGAGCCAGGAGGATCCTGGAAGCCTGCCAACCTGGCCAAAATGGTTGGCATCCAGGCCAGCAGGAGACCCTGTCTCAAGGCATTGAGGTGGAGAGTAATAGAGGAAGACACCTCATGTCCCCCTCTGGGCCCTGCATGTGTACCTATCTGCACACTCATGTACACGCACCACACGTACACACCTCCCCACACATACAAAGAAAGAAATGGAAGATGAAAAGAACAAGCTCAAAAATATATGAATGCCCAGTCCTGATGCCTTTTCAAATGCTCCTATGGATTGTTTCGCACTGCATTCTGGGAGACCTCTCAATGGTCTGCAGACATGCCTGGCTGACTGCAGACCTCCGCTGTGTATTTTGGTGTAATATTTTGAATGTGAAAGGTCCCGCCACAGACTCATCTGTTTAAACTCTTGGTTGCCAGATGGTAATGCTGTTTGTGGTCAGTGGTGGAACCTTCGGGGGTGGGGCTTAGCTGGAGGAAGTGGGTCACAGGGAGACTGACTGGCCTTCAGGATTACAGCCTGGCTCTACCTCCCGTTGACTGTCTGCTTCCTGACCCACCTGCATGTGAGCAAGTTCCTGCTGCCAGGGCCTGGATCTGCTCCAGCTACCATGCCTTCCCGCTGTGATGGGCTGTGCCCCTTTAACCTAACCAAAACAAATCCTTCCTACCCAAGTCGCTTCTTATCACAACAGTAGAAGTAACTAATACAATTGGCATGGCTGTAGGTTATAAAATGTCAGCCTCCCTCTCCAAGCTCACCTAAGACATCACAGAGTCACACAGCAATTCCCAGCCATGCCAGGAGCACAGCCCAAGGGGGAGGGGCAAGTGGAGGTACCACTGTGAAGCCAACCAGGAGTGACAGGTAACAAAAGTCACCATGCTGGTGTGGCTGAGGTTGCACAGCACCCCACACACAAACACACACACACACACACACACACACACACACACACACACACACACACACACTACAAGGGAGCCTATAAGGGTGGGCAGTGTCCGGACAGGAAGGCAAAGGAGAGAACTGTCAGGTCTCTGCAACTCACAGAGACTCACAGTAGTCACAGTCATCGCCCCCAAGGGATGCAGCTGGGGCAGCCACCAGAGAAGAAAGCCAGCAGATCCATGTGACACCCCCACACTTGGGACAGGGGACAAAGGATGCTTCCCTCTCACATGTTGGCTACCGGTAGTCTTCCTCTGGACCTAACCGAGAGTTCGGCCTGGAACAAGTCCTTGGGAGTCTCAGGGAAACCCAGGGAAGGCTCAGCCACGGTGGTAGAAACCGGAAGCTATAGAGTGATGCAGGAGAGCCTGCCTGTGCCCAGCCTCTTTCTGGTCCAGCTTCGAGGATGCTTTGCAGACTCTTGAGGCTGGAGGATAGCTTTCAAGAAGAAGGAAGGCTTTCCAGAAAACGTTGGGGATTTTTTTAAATTGCTTTTAAAGATTTGGTTCTCCTTGAATTATTTTCTCCTACTTATTGTTTTAAGAACTGTTCACATAAGCTCTGCTCTCTTAACAGAAGAGCTTCCCCTCTTACCAAAAGAAACAGTGGCTTCTCTCTGTCTTGGTTTCATGGCGCTGGGCCCACAGTCTCTGCCGAGCCACACCCCAAGTCCTGTACACTACAGTATTGTTAACTATAGGTCTGGTTTTTGAACAGTGAATCTCTAGACCTCAGTCTCTGCGTAACAAAAACTTTATTCCTATTAACTACAGAGCCTCATCCCCCTCCCATCATCTAAGCTTTCAGAGGCAACTTCAAAATCCTAATCTATGAATAGATGCAGCTAACTTTAACCATCTTGTTAAAGGGGAGCTTTGATTAATGTTTGTACCATGTAGTTACTTAGTTAATTAAACTCCTTTAAACATTTTAAGCTGTAATCAAAATTTATTATATTCCATTTTCTAAGTTTTTCAATTATCTGACTAGAGAATCTTCCCTGGTCCTTACCTGATTCTGATAATTCAGATACATTAAATGTACAATTATGGTGATTTTTAAATATTCAAGAGCTGTTTACCAACTTAGTGAGATTTCAGCTTGCAATCACAGATCAAAATCAATGACTCAAGGGCTTATTTAAAACTGGAGACAAGTGTGGTGTAAACTCTCAGATACACCAAGCTCCTTCAGCCTCTGACAGTTTTCCAAATTACCAGAGACCCGTGCTTCTGAACTTGGCACAAAAATGGACACTGTTGTTTTTGATCTCTTGTAGCATTCTGTGCTCAATTCTAAATTTCCCTGCAATTAAAATTGCTCCCAAATACATCTGAGATCTCTTTATTTTATTTTATTTAGTTTTAAAAGATTTTTTAAAAGTATGTGTATATGTGTGTGGAAGGTATGTGCATGTGTGGGTGCAGTTGCTGGCAGAGTCCAGAAGAGGGCTTTGGGTGCCCTGGAGCTGGGGTTATAGGCAGTTGTGAGTTGCCTGGCATCGATTCTGGGAATTGAACTCTGGTCTCCTGCAAGAGCAGCCAGTGTTCTTCACCATCGAGTCATCTCTCTAGGCCCAAGATCTCTCTCTTTTTATAAATACATAGTGTGTGTGTGTGTGTGTGTGTGTGTGTGTGTGTGTGTGTGCGCGCGCGCGCTCAACATGTCACAGCAAGCATGTGGAGGTCAGAGGATAACTTTCTGGGATCAGTTTCTTCCTCCAACTGTGTGGTCCCTGAGGATTGAGCTTAGTCATCAGGCTGTCAGCGAGTCCCTTTCCCTGCTGAGCCTTTTCTCTGGCCCTTAGGTTTCTTTCTCAAATGCTTTTCTGTCCAGTTGAAAGAGGCTTCCGAAAACTCTGCTTCAACATGTGGCCAGGTAGTCGTGAGCAGCCTGGAGTGAGCATGAGATGCCATGGGTGTCCCCATCCTCCATCCACAGATTTATGTGTTTGAGCTCTTGGTTCCTATCTGCTGATGCTGCTTTCAGAAACTTCAGGAGGTAAGGCCTGGCTGGAGGAAGTGGATTTCTGAGTGGACAGGCACTATGGGTGTAGCCCAGCCTCAATCTGGTCTGATTTCTGTTTCCCGATCCATCAAGATATGAGCAAGGCTCCTGGTGCTCCCACACCATGGAGTCAGCAGCTTCCACCCCTGTGCCTTTCTCACCATGATGAACAGCAACCTTTCAATCCTGGAGCCGAAACAAACCATTCCTCCCTTAAATTGCTTCTTACCAGGTACCTGGCCACAGCAGTGACAAAATAATGCAGTTCTCAACCGGTTGCTGTGACTACAGGTGCCAGATGCAAGTTGAGAGCATGGCCAGGGCACCTGCACTTCCAACTGGTTGTGAATTTGGGTGGGTCTTCTGACCCCTCTCAGATTTTGTAAGGCATTGACCTGCTCACACTCAGCTTAGGGGAATACTTTAGTCTGTATTACTGACACAGGAAGATAACAGATGGACACAAGCTAGGGCATGTATGTAACAGGGACTTTTTGCATCTTCAGAGAAAGAAAAGAAGATAATCTTTGTGTATGAGTGTGTATGTGCAAGTGTGTGCATGCTCAAGTATCTGAGTGTGTGTGTGTATGCAATGCACAGATGGCATGAGGCGAGAGATCAACATTGGATGTCTTATTCAATTGCTCACCCTTATTTTTTTGAGGCAGGGTCTCTCACTGAACCTGTAGTTTGCCAGTTCATCTAGGCTAGCTTGTCAATAAGCCCCAGGCGCACCCCTTCTCTCTGCCTCTCCAGCATTGGGACCACAGGCATACATTGATTGCTATGCTCACCTTTTTACATGGGTGCTTGGGATCTAACCCAGATATTTACAGTTGTGCAATAGGCACCTCACTTCCTCAGCCCACAGACAACTTTTTTGTTTGTTTGTTTGTTTGTTTTGTTTTTCAAGACAGGGTTTCTCTGTGTAGCTTTGCGCCTTTCCTGGAACTTGCTTTGGAGACCAGGCTGGCCTTGAACTCACAGAGATCCGCCTGCCTCTGCCTCCCAAGTGCTGGGATTAAAGGTGTGTGCCACCACTGCCCGGCCACAGACAACTTTTTAAAGACAAAAGGGGACTGGGGAGAAGGCTCAGTGGTTGAGAGCACTTGCTGCTTTTTCAGAGGACCCAAGTTCAGTTCCCAGCACCCACATCAGGCAGTTCACAACTGCATGTGACTACAGCTCCAGGGGGATCCGATGCCTGTGCTCTCCAGCGGCACCTACACACATACATACACACAAAGAAATAAATCTAAAAGAAGATGGCTACATAAGCCACTTTGAAGCAGCTATTCTTGCCTACCACAAGAGTCGGATAGACATGGGCTGCGTGGTCTCCTTCTAGGAGCAGTTCTATCTGCAGAGCTGCATTTCTGTCTGCAGGGCTGCAGTTCTGTCTGCAGGGCTGCAGTTCTGTCTGCAGGGCTGCAGTTCTATCTGCAGGGTTGCATTTCTGTCTGCAGGGCTGCAGTTCTGTCTGCAGGGTTGCAGTTCTGTCTACAAGGCTGCAGGGCTTTGGCCAGGCTGCGGTCTAGGCAGGGTTTTTAAGGACAGTCTTGGGAGAGCAGCCTGCTTGAGGACCTCACCTTCATGACTCTCCGACTTAATAAAGTTAATAAGTGACCCCTGACGACTTTCATGACACTGTATTTACAATTACAGCCTCATTGTAAAGGACCCTGAAGATGGCCTCGGGAGAGGGTCACTAGACCTCTTTATTGCTGGATCTTCCTAGTGGGGCACATCGAGGACATCTTGCCCAGCATTTCACCATGACTTGTCTCTTCAACTCACCCATTGAGTAGGGTTGTCAAATGTGCTTGTTAGGGCTGCCAGGGCCCAGGCTCTTACCCCAAGGACTCAAACAACAGAAGAACCTCACCTTCCCAGCATACATCAGTGTTCTCCACCCAGGAAGCTTCCCTGAGCCCTGGTATCCAGAGTACGTATCATGGTCCCCCGATGCAGACTTGCTTGATTGGGTTGATTCTTGGGCCAGATGACTGAACTCAGCCTCTAGCCTCTTCCCCCTTCAGAGCTCTCAAAGCCCCACCTTTCATTATATTGGTCTTGAGGCCTGTTGCTCACCTTGAATTATCTCAACAGCCCAGAGCCTCTCCCAGCTCTCACTGGCTCCCATGCTCAGGAGCGTCCGTCTCATTCCCAATAAACCACCTGTTTCTATCACTATTCATGTGTTCCCAATCCAACTCTTTGTTCTGGGCACAAGAACTGAGACGTCTCAGGAGGTGCCTCTGGACTCCCATCTACGCCAATGGCACCAATATGGAGGGCGCTGACTGGCTTTAAGTCTCTCCTGGGCTCTGCAATCCTTCCGAACTGAGCCGCTGAAACGTCTCCCTGCAGCTTGGCCATGCTGTCTCCAGGCTGTATCTGACCCCGGGTCCGCCTCATGGCGCCCAGGCTCTGTAGTGTAACCCCTTTATCCCTCCGGAAGGCTGTGGTCCCCTCCCCCATCCTTTTGTGTCCTCTTAACATCCGGCCTGGCACCCAAGAGAAGGCGCACTAGATGATTAAAATGTGAACTGCCACATCAGAACCGAGAGCAGCCGAGGAGCCTTGGAGCGCCCTCCTTGGTCTAAGTCCTGCGTATCTTCTAACACAAAGCAGGAAAACTGCTGTGAGTTCTACCTTCAGGAAAAATAATCTGCCTGTCTAAAAAGAGCTCCAGGCGCCAGCCCCAGAGTGGGGATCCATTGTGAGGTTCGAGAAAAGAAGGAAGGAGGAGGAGCTTGCCCGAGGTTGAGCGCCCCGCCCAGCACGCCCCGCCCAGCACGCCCCGCCCAGCACGCCCCGCCCAGCACGCCCCGCCCAGCACGCCCCGCCCAGCACGCCCCGCCCAGCACGCCCCGCCCAGCACGCCCCGCCCAGCACGCCCCGCCCAGCACGCCCCGCCAGCACGCCCCGCCCAGCACGCCCCGCCCAGCACGCCCCGCCCAGCACGCCCCGCCCAGCACACAGCCATCTGCTCTGCAGCTTCCCTCTCCCTACAAAAGCCCTCGGAGGGGTGGCAAGATGGCTCAGCTGGTAAAAGCTCCTGTTGCCAAGTCTCATGACTTGAGTTCTGTCCTGGGCCCAGCAACTCAAGTCAGATAAGATGACATTCTTCAGAGACAGCGTGTCTCCCGATCTATCAAACTATTGAAACAGTGGACCCCACTGAAGCAGGAATTTCCCCAAGAGTTTCCTGCTGGGAGAGGGCAGGGCACCAGGCAGAGGAGAACCTGTCTCCTGGAAAGAGATTTCACACAGTTCCAACAGTTTATCAGCTCCCCTCACGGGATGAGACTGAAGCCCAGACCATGAGGGGTCAATGGCGTAATTGTCCTCACTTTAATCTGTGATCTCACTTCAGAACCCCAGTGGACTTGGGGCATTCATTGGATCTCTGTCTCTCTTCCCAAAATGACCACACTGAATAAATCTTTTTCTTCTTTCCACTATTAATCTGATTTCTTTCTTTCTCTTCCTTTCTCCTTTTGTTTGTTTGTTTGTTTGTTTGTTTGTTTGAAACAGGGCTTCTCTGTGGAGCCCTGGCTTTACTGGAACTTGCTCTGTAGACCAGGCTGGCCTAGAACTCACAAAGATCCTCCTGCCTCTGCCTCCCAAGTGCTGGGATTAAAGGTGAGCGCCACCACCTTCCACGCTGGGCCTGCCCCTTCCTCTGTCCCAGCTGGGTCTCTGGATAGCTATCTCCTCAGTGCAAGGGGAGCCCTTGTTGTAGGGGCGGGAGGGGGGGACGACAAAGGCTGTGTTGGTCACTGCTATGTCCTCTGCACAGGGCTGGACACCCTAATCTGATTGTTTTAATTGACTTACTGAGGACGAGTGGCCAAACCTGACTTGGGACACAGGCTGTCATTTCCAAGTTTATCAACAGATCCACGTGGTGGAACAAGAGAACCAACTCCGAAAGTTGTCCACATACATGCTATGACACACTTGGGTACACACACACACACACACACACACACACACACACACGTCCTTTGTTTCCTGAGCCCTCCAGGAGACCCTGTAAATAAACTCAGTTTCTTCCCACCAATTCTCATCTCCAAATGTTGGCTTTCAAGCGGAGAGTGGTCGGGAGTTTAAGGTTTGAGTCTGCAGTCTGAGGTCCAGTCAATGGTGCCCAGGGCTCTTGGCAGATGCCTCACCTCCAGCCTGGACATCTACGGCCAGACAGCTGGTGTCCCTTCCTCACTCCCGGCCACTGGGATCTTCCTAATCCTCCTTTTCCAGATGCTGGCCTGAGCAGGTCTCTGGGTGAGTCTCCAGGGTCCGCCTTGCCACCCTTCTGCCTGAAGGAGGATGTGAGGAATCGTTCTCTTCCTCCTCCTCATTTTCCTCCCTTCTATCCATCACAGACCCCGTCCCTAGCCTCAGGCCTCTGCTCCCTCTGCACTCATGGTGACCACAGGCAGTGTCCCAGCCCCAGCTTTTGCTTGGTGAGGGATGAGGGGCAGGAGACATGCATGGGAGAGCACGGAGAGCCTGGAGGGGTGAGCAAGATATTTGAATTTCAGTACGTTTTTTTGCTGCATGAGAAATGCGCTCTGGGAAGCACAGGATGTGGGGTTCCCCTCCCCCACCCCTTCTCTTTCTTGTCTATTGAAATGTACAAAGTGTTCAAATGGTGGGTGCTTGATGCTTTGAGTTTCTATACATGTTTACACCCCTAGGCTGAGGTCAGGAGCCTGAGTAGCACCCTGAGGTTCCCCAGCTTTCCTCACAATGACCACCTTCTCCCCATCCTCAGGAACCCACCCTTTGGATTCCTCCCACCCAGGTCAGTTCTGTATCTTGTGTGCTTCGTAGATCTGGTGTTGTTGGCCTGTGTTCTTAGATCTGGATCCTCCTGGCACAGTTGAGTCTACTCCGTAGTGAAGAGGGACGGAGGCCCGGGACCCGAGGACTGCCCTGTCAGAACTCACCGGATGATAGGGAGAGGAGAACAGCCACACACACCCTAGGGGCCTGGGCAGGTTTCAGACAGGAGCTCGCTTGAGCCCCAGATCCAGTCTGCAGCAGAGTTAGCATGCCGTTGGCCCTGCTTCCATGAACTCCTGGACTTCCTGAAGGGTCTCAGTTCTGACCCCATCATCCCTCTTCCCTCCTAAAGAACCAGCTGCCAGAGGCTGGAGAGATGGTGCTGGGCTTCAGAGGATTTTTTGTTCTTACAGAGGACCAGGGTTCAGTTCCCAGCACCCACATAGTGGCTCACAACCATCTGTAACCCCAGTTTCAGGGGAGTCGATGGCCTCTTCTGGTCTCTGACAGCATCAGGCATATACATGGTGTACATAGATAGATATATGAAGGCAAAACACTTAAATAAGTTTAAAAAAAGAAGCAGCTATGGCCCCTAACCAGGGTCAAAGAGAAATACCTGTGTCTGTGGCCTTAGGTGCAAAAGGGACTTTTCAGATGGGCTGGGCAGGTGGTTCTGTTTGTAAAGTGTTTGCCGCCCAAGTGCACAGAGCCAGCATGATCCCCAGAACCCACATAAAAGCCAGGCAATGGCACAGGCTTGCAATCCTAGCCCCGGGGGGCCAGAGACAGGCGGACCCCGGGGCTACTGGTCTGCCAGATTCCTTAGTGGGTGAACTCCAGGTCACTGAGAGACCATGCCTCGAAAAACAAGGTGGACAGAGCCTGAAGAATGGCACCTGAGCTTGTCCTGACCTCCACATGCACATGTGCCTGCACATACATGAACACACGCACCGAACACATACCTACACATACATGAACATACGTACTGAACACATACCTACACATACATGAACACACGCACTGAACACATACCTGCACATACATGAACACACGCACCGAACACATACCTACACATACATGAACATACGTACTGAACACATACCTACACATACATGAACACACGCACTGAACACATACCTGCACATACATGAACACACGCACTGAACTCATACCTGCACATACATGAACACATGCACTGAACACATACCTGCACATACATGAACACATACACTCAGCACATACACACACAAAAAGACTTGGCAGATACACAGGATCTTCCTTTGCAGTTTGTGGCATAAAATCAAGGTCTTGCCCTGGGAGACTAACCTGGCTTTGGGGGTGGGGCTGATATCTACAATGTTCTTATAAGAGAGACACTACATGCCGACAAAAAGCTTGGGAGGTGCCCCTGGCTGGCCTGGCAGATGAGTGGGACTCTCCAGAAGCCAGAGCGGTAAGAAGCACACTCTCAGGCCACCTCCAGAAAGAGCCAGCCCTGTTGCCACCTTGATTTTCATTCACGGGGACCCACTCCAGACCTGGCCCTCCAGAGCTGCTGAACACATCTGTGCCACATTTCAGCCACAGTTCATGGTCATTTGTGATCGCAGTAATAGGGGACAAATGCATGGAATGACAGAGTCAGCTGTTTACCAGCAGCTAGTGAGGACTCTGCGTGCCAGCCCATGTCACTGTCACACCACCTGCCCAGCTGTAGCTCTCTGCAGGACTGGGTGTGGGGAACGGCTTAAACATATCCCTCAACCCTGATGGAGAAGGCTGGGTGTTTGGCACCTCCCACAACCAATTCAGAAGCTCCATACTAAGGCATTGGGTCACCTGGAGGAGGTCTAGTTATGTCTGCTTCTCTTTGCCCTGCACATGTGTCCCTGAAAATATTCTCAGAGGACTTCAACGGGACAGTAACCCAGCCACCAGGGGCCAGTCTGCACAGACACAAGCGGACGCAGCTAGCCACCTCCAGCAGACCAGTCCCAAGAACAGAGATGAAGCCTGACTCTGTAATGGCCACCGGAGGAGAGACAGACATGATGAAGATGGTGGGTGGGACCCGAGCGGAGTCTGGACACTCGTGTCATCGTTAAGTGTCTTAGTTACTTTCTCCCGGCTGAGATAAAAATACGCTGACAAGATCAACTTAAGGGAGAAAGGCCTCACTTTGGTTCATGGTTCCAGAGGGGCCGCCATGTCAGGGAAGGTGTGTCAGCAGACAGGGAAGGCATGGAGGCAGGAGCAGGAGGCCGGCTGGTCACACTGCGCCCACACTCAGGAAGCCCCAAAGCTCTGCCCAGCGACTCGTGTCCTCCTGCAAGGCTGCACCTCCTAAAGGCTCTGTAACTTCCCAAAGAGCACCGCCAGCTGGGGACCAAGTGTTCAAATGCCTGAGCCTGTGGGGCACATTCCACACTCAACCACACTCCATAACAGAGCCAATGTTGGAAGTGGTCCGCAGGGACGTACAGCCTTGTGAGAAAGAAGACCTCATCCGCCTAGAGCCTTACCAACTGGGGTTTTCCTGCTACTTGCCCCGGAACACACACCTGATTCCATGCACAGACGGCGGGCAGATGGAATGGAATCACACACCCAGAACTAATGGGCACGTCACACAGGGCAAGGGCAGGTATGCCAGGACAGTTCACTGGCAACATGAAAGAGGAACGTTAGAGCCCTGCCTCACACTACATATAGGGGGAAATATACTAAAGGGTGGAGATGGGCAGAGGACATGGCTTTGGGAGCAGATCACTTCCCTGACAGGGCACCTTGAGGTGGCCGGGTACATCCTCAGTCAGGAAGCCGAGAGACCCAGTCTGGCAGCTGGAAGTGTCGCCAACCCATAAGCCTCCAGCCCTCTCTACAGGCCTAAGACCAGCTAGGTCACACATTCAAAGGTTTCACAGCCTCTCAAAATGGCGCCACCAGCTGAGGACCCAGAGCTCAAACATGAGTTGGGGGTTAGGGGAAGCATTTTATATTCAAATTCTGACAGAGGTCACAGACCGTGATCAAGTCTCAGCACAGCCAACCAGAAGCCTGTTTTCTTCCCTCGGATAGAGGGACTCCGTATAGAGGATCTGTTGGTTTGTTAGTGTCAACAGCAACTGGGCACACTAGTCACGGGGCGTTTGCAGTGCCCTGGGCCCGGCTGAGATGTAGACTGGATCTAACCGAGGCTGTTTGTGGACAGAGGCATCTCCGCCGATGCAGGGTTCCACACCCTGGCAGGGGACCTTGAGCCGCCCTGGCACCCTGCAGAGCCCTGTGTATGTAGCATTTTAAACAAATTGTTCACGCTGCTTAAAGAACAAAGGAAATTAGATCAATGAGCAAGAAACAGACTTCAAACATAACCAAAAAAGCTTTTTAAAAATCTGGTAACGGGCTGGGAAGATGGCTCAGTTGGTAAAGTGTCCGCCACACAAGCCTGAGGACCTGAGTGCAGAGCCACGGTGCGCCGAGCCTCGGCACACAGAGCCTCGGCACACAGACCATCGGCACGCAGAGCCTCGGCACGCAGACCATCGGCACGCAGACCATCGGCACGCAGACCATCGGCACGCAGAGCCTCGGCACACAGACCATCGGCACGCAGAGCCCCGGCACACAGAGCCTCGCACACAGACCATCCCACGCAGACCATCCCACGCAGAGCCTCGGCACGCAGGCACAAAGCCCAGCAAGCCGGCCTCGTGGATGGATGGGCGGCCAGTTCAGTGAAAGTCCGTCTCCAGAAGAAAGGAGGGAAGCAGCTGAGGAAAACAACTGTATCAACTTCTGACCTCCACATACCGGCTCACACACGTGCACACACACACACCTACAAATCACTCACTTATATACCACACACACAGACACGTACACACCTAAAAACGATTTCATAGAGTTTCCCCAAATGAAAACAATAGCTGTTCTGTTGGAGGCTCCACCTCAGCCCCTGGCACCCTGGCATCCATATACCCCAAGAGTCTGGAATGTTCTGGTGGAAGCCCCACCTCTCTGCCCAGACCTTGCCCCTCAGAAAGTCCTGCTAAACACAGCTCCTCCCCCAGAGATGTTCAAGACCACCCCCACAGGGTACTTAAACTGCACTTTAGAAAACAGACCGTGGTTTCTCAGTCTCTTTCCTGTCTCCTCTCTGGGAGGCCGGGGAATCACCCGGGAACACTTTACCCACTAAACTGAGGCTTTTCTAATTCAGTCTGTTTGGATTGCTGCATCGGTGAAGAGGCTTATGGGGTGCAGAAACTTTTCAATAGCGTTATTTAAGACTCAATGTAGGGACCTGAGCTGACTCAGTAAGTAAAGGTACTAGTCAGCGAGCATGATGCCTTGAGTTCAGTCCTGGGAACCACACGGAGTAAGAAAAGAACCAACTCCCATAAATTGTCTTCTGACCTCTACACTACACACACACACACACACACACACACACACACACACGCACGCACGCACGCACACGCATGCACACACTCACACGTACACACCCATACACACACACCACATACACGTACACACACATCACATGCACATACACACACACCACATACACACACCACATACATATACACACATATCACACACACACACCCCACATACACATCTCACACACACACACACACACACCACATACACGTACACACCCATACACACACACCACATATACATACACACACACACACACCACATACACACACCACACACATATATACACACATATCACACACACACACACAATTTGAAATAAAATAAATCTTTGTCAGGCATGGTGGAATATACCTTTCATCCCAGCTCTTGGGTGGCAGAGGCAAATCTCTGTGAGTTTGAGGTCAGCCTGGTCTATGTAATGAGTTCCAAGCCAGCCAGGGTTACCCAGTGAAAGCCTGTCTCAAATAAATAAATAAACAAATAAACAAACAAATAAATAAATAAATCTTTTAAAACAAAATTCTGCCTTCTACAAGGGAAAACATTCACATAGATTTTTGGAATTCTTCTATGGGAAAGATTAGTCCCTCTGCCCATTTATTCATGTGTGCAATGATTTATTTATACCCCTGTAAACTCATGTATATGTATTTTGTCCTTTGAGCTGTAATCCAACACTACATTATTAATTTTCCTGTTCAGAGTGTCCCATTTCAGGCCATGGAGAGCATTCCTGTTGGCCCTGTGACCCTGTGACCTGAGTCTACCTTGAATCTGTTTTGTCCTTACTTCTGACGCTATGAGATGCTCCAGGCCCATCCTACCTGCCCTGGACCCAGACTCTCCATTTCTCTAAGGAGCACCATGTCCTTTTGTTGCAGATCTGAAGCCTGGAGAGATGGCTCGGTGGTTAAGATTGTGGACTGCTTTTGTAGAGGATCTGAGTTCAGTTCCCAGCATCCATATTAGGTGACTTGCAACAACCTGTAACTCCAGCTCCAGGGGATCCAGCGCCCTCTTCTGGCCTCTGCCAGCATTTTCACACACGGGCACATATCCAGACATATACATGCAATTTAAAAATAAAATATTTTTAAAAAACACCCCATATGCCGGGCAGTGGTGGCACAGGCCTTTAATCCCAGCACTCGGGAGGCAGAGCCAGGCAGATCTCTATGAGTTCAAGGCCAGCCTGGTCTATAGAGTGAGATCCAGGACAGGCACCAAAACTACACAGAGAAACCCTGTCTTGAAAAAACAAAAACAAAAACAAACAAAAAAAAACGCCCCATATACATATCTTTCCACTCACAATAAGAGAAATTACCCAATTATTCATGGCTAGATCAACTGAGAACCAAACTTTGCTGAGTACTAATCTGAGGGCCAGTGGGACATCTCCCACCAGGTTGTGGGAAGCGTCAGTTGGGACAACCTGGACGGAGTCTTTCTCTGTCCTCCCAGCCAGCTCTCAAATAATGACACAAAGACTTATTAATTGTGAAAGCTGGGCCTTAGCTTAGACTTGTTCCTAACTAGTTCTTACAACTTAAATTAACCCACATCTTTTCATCTACGTCCTTTTACGTGGCTCGGTTACTTTTTCTCTGTACTGCCCATCCTGCCTCCTCAGCATCTGGCTGGCGAATCTGCCTTCTTCCTCTCCGAGTCCTCCCTGTCCTCGGAAGTCCCACTTAACCTCTTCCTGCCTAGCTATTGGCCATTCAGCTTCTCATTAAACCAATCACGGTGACACATCTTCACTCCGTGTACATATATCCCGCAACAGAAGGCATCAGTTCTCTGTGAAAACTCAAGCACACACACACATTTGACTCAGTAGCCCGGGCCTGCTGTGCTTGCCCGTTTGTAGAATTATGCACAAAGAAGTGTTTCTTACTCTATTGTTTGTAAATTTTAAAAACTGTAAACAGCAAAATATCCAGCGATAGGAAACTGGGTGTTTAGATTGCAGTTCAGCCGTTGGGTGGGATGTTGTCATGTGGAGGCCATCTTTTCTCTCAGCCTGGCTGGATTAAGAGGTTTAACAAGTGAGAAAACCCTGAATGTGGGCAGAGGAAGTGAGCTGAGCACCAGCCTCCCCTCCCCCTCCCCTCCCCTCCCCCCTCCTGGCCACAGGCACCCTCCCCGCCTGGTGGACTGCAGGCAACAACCCGTCCTTCTTCCTAAGCTGCTCTGTCAGGTGCTTTATCACAGCAACAGGACGAGCCACTGATGCACACTGCGAAAAGAAAGGAGGGAGCAGTTTACTGACAGATGTGGAATCATCTGGAAGGGACGTGATTAAGGACTGGCGAGAACACACTTTACAAGAGAGTGAGATTTCTGTGTTGTTGTATGAGTTACCTCCTTCACTGTGGTGGTGATGTGACCTTGTGATCCCAGTACTGGGGAGCCGAAGACAGACAGGATTCCTCAGCTCACTGGCCGGCCGGCCCAGCCTCCTCGGCAAGCTTCAGGCTTGGTTTGAGACTTTTATAGAATTTTTTTGGAAAAAAGCAAGGTGGGCCGTGCCTGAGGAAAGACACCTGAGGTTGACCTCTGACCTCCATATGCCGTGCACACACATGCTTCTGAAAACACACACACACACACACACAAAGACTATAGTCCACGGTTTGGGGTAGAGATTGCTATGGCAGCCAGAGCTGCAGTTGGAGACAGCCTGGAGGGGAGCTTTGTCAGGTCCACCCCAGGCCCCGGGGCCAAGCAGTTCCCGTCATGGAAACACACAGGGCAACTGAGGCCCGCTCAGAGACTCCAGGTGGGGATGGGGTGGGGGAGCAGGGATATGGGGACCCTGTAGTTTATAGTACAGACAAGATCTCAGGGAAAAGGTTGCTTTCATCCAAAATTGAAAATTTACACTTGTTCTAAAAAGCACGAGTTGGCAAGGACTTTCACTTTACAATATTACAAGAACAATTTCCCAGGGACTTAAACATTCTGATGTTTGAATTACAGAAGGTAAAGTGAGCGAAGCTGCCATCTGAAGACAAGAATAAATGTCAACAGAATGGCATGTGCAGCCGGGATGGGATTTTATGGGCAAAGCAGAGTCCTTAAAGCATTATCAAAAGGCCTGAGATGAGCAGTTACTTTGAATATCCTAATTTCAGAGAAATTTGCCTCCTCTTCTCTGAAACACTTTGTGCTGTCAGAACACACAGGCACAGAAACATTTCACGCTATTAGGCAAATATTTTTTTTCTAGTTTGATGCTTATAACTCTTCAGAGCCCAGTAATAGCAAATGGATGGGACAGTCTAGTCTGCGGGGAGCAGGAAGCCAAAATTCCAGGTCAGAGTGAGCAATGGAGAAACGTCTCGGGGACCTCACTTCTCAGGGATGGGAGCAGATCCTATGCTTATGGACAGCCAGGGTATTTTGATTGGAATGTGAAATGACCCCCTACCATCTCACATTTGGGGTATTTGATGCTATCTGGGGGCTGTGGAACCTTTAGACAGAGGAGACTAATGGGAGAAGGCCTTTGAAGGTAAGAGTCTGACTCCTGGTTCCAGAACATTCTCTCTGCTTCCTGATCCACATGATGTTAATAGCCGCTGCCTTGTGGTCCCACTGCCATGACCTCTTCCATGCCTTCCCAGACACACGCACTAAATGTCCTAAAATCAGGAGTCAAAGCAACCGTTCCTCCCTAAGTCGCTCCTGACAGGTATGTGATCACAGCAACACAGAGCAGTGAATACCCCACAGGTCTGAGGACTGTGGGAAAGCAGATGGCTGTGACGGGTAGCTTGGCTCCTCTCTGCAGGCTAATGCACCCCTGAGCTCTCTATAGCAGACGTGAGGGCCAGAAACCTGTGCAGCAGCCAAAGCATGCATGCAGGAGGTCACACTCCTCTGATTGCCAAGGCCACCTGTGACTTCCTGAGAGGAGAGCATGAGGCCATCCGGCCTCAGGATGAATGTCAGCTGGAGCTGCTGTCTCTGCCTAAGGTTGAACCTCACGCCCAGCACTCAAGTGCAAATCACTGCCATGGGCTGAAGCACATTTTGACTATATCTGGTAAAACAGAAATGCATAGACCCTCATGCCCTAGTTCCCTGCCTTTTTCTATCTCCTACAAATGATGCATACACACACACACACACACACACACACACACACACACACACACGTTCATTTTATGTCTTAGTAAAAAACTGGAAATATCTGAATACCCCCTGTGGTAGTTTGAATGTAATTGCCCCCCATAATCTCATAGGGAGTGGCACTATTAGGAAGTGTGGCCTTATTGGAGTAGGTGTGACCTTTTTTGAGGAAGTGTGTGACACAGTGGGGGTGGGCTTTGAGGTTTCCTATGCTCGGGATACCACCCAGTGTCTCAGTCTACTTCCTGTTGTCTGCAAGATGTAGGACTCTCAGCTACTTCTCCAGCACCATGTCTGCCTGCATGCTGCCATGCTCCTGCCAAGATGATAATGGACTGAACCTCTGAAACTGTAAGCAAACCACCTCAATTAAATGTTTTCATTTATAAGAGTTGCCGTGGTCATAGTGTCTCTTCGCAGCAATAAAAACCCTGAGACACCAGCCTTAGGAGAACAGATACAGAAAATGTTTTGCAAAGAGTGGAGCATACAGCACCAGGTAAAATGAACAGGTGGCAGCAGACTGCCTTCCAGAACTACATCTGAAAAACAGCGGTAAGTGACCAAAGCTGAGTGTGGTGATGCATCTGTAATCCCAGCTCCGGAGAGGCTGAGGCAGGACAATCAACAGTTCAGGACAGCCTGGGCTACACAGTGAGACCATTTCAACACACATACATGCACACACACCACAGCTGAATACATCCAACAATGCTCCCTCTACAGGGTTCTAGGGCAGAACACGAATCATGGTTGCATTTATTGTGATGGATATTATTTTTTCATGCTGAAAATATTTTCTCAATTTGTCAGGTATGGTGGTGGCACACGGCTTTAATCCCAGCACTAGGGAGGCAGAGGCAGGTGGATCTCTGTGAGTTCCAGGGCAGCCAGGGCTGCATAGAGAAACCCTGGAAAGAGGAGGGTTGGGGAGATGGCCCATCTGTTACAAGCGCTTCCCGCTCTTTCAGATGACCTGGGCTCAGTTCTCAGCACCCAAGTGATGGCTCCAGTTCCAGGGGACCCAACACCCTCCACTGGCTTCCATGTGCACCAAATGCATGTGATGCACAGTCATACATATGAGAAATAGATGTGTACACATAAAATTATAATAGAAAGATTTTTTTATTGTTTTTTGAGACAGGGTTTCTCTGTGTAACAGCTCTCACTGTCCTGGAACTCACTCTGTAAACCAGGCTGGCTTCAAACTCACAGAGATCCGCCTCCCAAGTGCCAGGATTAAAGGTGTGCTCCACCACGGCCAAATAATAGATTTTTAAAGAAAATATTTCATTAACAGCTCAGTGGGTAAAGCGCTTGCCTCACAAGCACAGCGACCTGAGTTCAATCCCCAGAACCTACATAAAATGCCAGGCATGGTGGCATACACTTATCACCACAGCTAGGAGACAGGAGTTGTCCTCTTCAGTGGTGTGGCCACTGAGTCCCCCTGCCTGTACTCATACCAGCAGCCCAGTTCAATTCAGTGAGTCACTAAAGTAACAAAACAAGACATGGGGGAGGGGGGTTAGAGGGTGAGGAGCAGAAGTGGCCGAGTACAGTGTAGCCAGTATCAGATTGTCAGCAGATGAAGAAATAATGTTCTGAAGAGAGACTAAAGGGAGGGAGGGAGGGAGGGAGGGAGGGAGGGAGGGGGGAGGGAGGGAGGGAGGGATGGAGGGAGAGAGGGAGGGAGGGAGGGAGGGACTAGAGGGAAGGCCGAGCTGTCCTCTTTGGCAAGGCCAGGTCCACAGGGAAGGAGGAATACTGGGATGGTGCTGATGCTGCATGGCTGTACGGATTCGCTAAAGCTGAGATTTAACACAGTTCTCTCGTCTGTTCAATGTTCCATCATTTCCGTCTCAAAACAAAACCCTGAATTTTGCAAGGTGCAAATGTGGGTGAGTCTTGGCTGTTTTAACTTGACTCTTTTACATGTACCTGGAATATTTCTAGAATTATTAAAAATTTCAGAAAATATTAGACAAAACACTGATTTTAAAAAAATAGCAATACAATTACAAAAAAATGACCCAGAGGCTTGCAGGAGCTATTCCTCAGGTCGAGGTGACACAGAAGAGGCAGGCAGAGGGTTTTACATTTGTTCTTGACTCTGCAGAGTTCAGGCCTTAGGTGATAAGTGCTGTTCCTTCCTACTCTGGAATAGTCAATCAGACAGACAGACATGTACACACACACACACACACACACACACACACACACACACACACACACACGGAGAGGGTTGCACCACTCTGAGCAGTGGGAGGGGACTGACCTCAGCTGCTGCCTCAGGGAATCAGAAGCACAAGGTAGACTGGCCAGGAAGTTTCACCAAGGGCAGAGTGCAGCCTGGGCATGTAGCATCCACCCAGAACAGTGCGGGGATGGGACGGGCAAAGTGGTCTACCCAAAGCGTAGAGACCCTGGAGGGGAGGGCACAGCATTGTGAAAGGATGGGGGCTGTGAGGACAGGGATGGTGGTCAGCGCTGGGGACTCAGGACCTGCTGCCTGGGTCACACGGCCTCTGTGCTGACAAGGGGTGGAAACACAGTGAGACAGAGAGGAAAAGAGAACGGGAGAGAAAGTTTGAGAGCGCTGGGGTGGCTGAATCCACTGAGAGTGGGGAAGGCTGAGGCCAGGCTAGGCCAAGGGTGTGGCAACGTACACTCTGTGGCAGGAAGACAGGGTCAGATGCCACACAGAGCTCCATTCTCTGCCAGGTCTCTCTCATAGGAATGAGATTGGGGCCCTGGGAACAAAACCCACAAAATCACATACTTTGGTCTAAACATTGTCACCAGGAGAAGCACAAAGCAGGCTAGACATGAACTTTGAGGTGTCAGGGAGGCTGGAACTGCCTATAGGAAGCAATGTCTGAGTTGACTGGAGAGGAGAGGTAGTGTGTTCCCAAGAAAAGGTCTAAGGTCCTATGGCAGGTTGGAGCCTGGGGAATTCTAGGAGCCACAGGAATGTAGGGCAGAGCAAGAGTGGAGGAGCGTTATGTATAGCCTGTGTTAGCTTTCTCATAGCTGTGAACAAATGCCTGACGGAGTGGGCGAGAAGAGGAAGGGGAGGAAGGGGGATCCTGGCTCACAGTTTAAGGAGCTACAGTCCTTGGCAGAGACAGAGGTGGCTGTCACATCACACCTGCAGTCAGGAGACAGAGAGAGATGAACGCTGATGCTCAGCCCACATTCTCCTCTTTATTGTTTGGGACCCCAGCCTGTGGGATGTGCTGCCCACAGTCAGGGTGGGTCCTCCCACCTCCATTAACCTAATCTAGAGCCCCCCACAAATTTACCCAGAGTCCCATCTCCTAGGTAATGCTAACGTCCTGAAAATCAATATTAACTATCACTATTAATCCCACAGATGTGAGGAGAAAGTTCATGAACCTAAGTCATGGCCAAATTAATTAAAGCAAGCAATTAATTAAAGCCAGTTTTTTTCTTTTAATTCGTGTACACAGGCTGTCTCTCCCTAAAGGCAGGATCCAAGAGATCAGCACTGGATGTGGGAAAGATAAAGGTTTTATAGATCAGGAGTAGGGGGTTTCCAAATGGGGGATCTGGCAGGCAAATAGACAAGCAAAATATAAGCATAACAAGTTGGTCATAACAACCTCTTGGAACAAAGACATGATTGCAAGGTGGTCATAACAAGGTATTCATAACAAGGTGGTAACAAGGTGGTCATAACAAGGTAGTAATGAGGTAGTAACAAGGTGATCATAACAAGGTAGTAATAAGGTGGTAATAAGGTAGTAACAAGGTGGTCATAATAAGGTGATAATAAGGTGATAACAAGGTGATCATAACAAAGTAGTAATAAAGTGGTAACAAGGTGATCATAACAAGGTAGTAACAAAGTGGTTATAACAAGATGATCATAACATGGTAGTCATAGCAAAGTAGTCATAACAAGTTAGTCATAATAACTTTTTAAAACAAAGGCATGGTTGCCATTTCCTGGGACAGACAGTACAGAATCAGTAGTAGTTAAGGCTACAGGTGGGGCACAGCCCAATCCTTGAGAAACAGAGTTAAATATAAGCAGGAGTGAGCCGAGCTTGTCTTTACTATAAGATGGCTTCAAGCCTAAGATGGAGGCAGGCTGGTTCATCAATCACATGTCTTGTTTGGTTTTGGTTTTGGTTTTTTGAGACAGAGTCTCTCTATGTAGCCCTGGCTGTCCTGGAACTAGCCATGGAGACAACAGTAGCCTTGAACTCACGGAGATCCACCTATCTCTTTCTTCTGAGTGCTGAGATTAAAGACATGTTTCACCATACACCATACAGCTTACCATACGCTTTTATTTATCTGACCAGTTGGCTCTGGATAGTCTCGTGGCTTTAGATTCCTGCTATGCCCCAAGGACTCCAAGGTGTGGCTCTCCAGCTCACCTCCTGCCAACCCCAGACTCATGTCAAGGGTCTGTTTGAGATTTCCAGGGCGTGTCCCACGGGGGTCTTCTACTAAACAGGACCAGTCTCACACTCCTCTGGAGCTTCCCCACCTCAGGGAGGGCAGCTGACCACTGAGAGCTGCAGGTGACTCATGTGTAATCTTGTCCTCCCTGCTGCTCTTTTGGGCTCCAGGAACCACTTTACTAAATCCTTCCCAATGGCCAGAAAGACCTGAAGAGCTTCCCAATAATCAGGTAGCACAGATGTGTGAGAGCCTCGCTCTAGCCTTAATCCACGTTAGGTGAACTCCGGGACACGTTTGGGTGTCCTGCTGAGTCGGCCAGGGGCTGACACCTGCACCTTTGACCCCCTGCCTGACATTCACTGCAAGTTAAATGATACAGAGTTATGACTCGTGGAGGGATATCGTAGCCTACATCCCTGTAGAGGGTCTCCTAGGGCTCTGGAAAGCTGAGCAGGGTGATGATGGTTCCTGCATTCCCACATCACAGTGAGTATGGTTGCCCAGGGACCCTGCAAGGTGTTCCTCTTTGGGCTTTGTATCCAGAGAAACTTGTCATTGCCCAAAGGTGTTACAGAGACAAGACCAGTAAACCAAACAACCAAAGTCCCTTAACTGTAGGTGCCTGTAAAACAAAAAACAAGTTACATATGTTCTCATTCCAAGAGGGAAGGACCAGGGCACAGTTATAGCAGATCGAACCAAAGCCAGAATCCAATAGTGTAAATGCATCAGTGTCAGACGTCTTAGACTCATTCGTGATCTTCCGGGCTCCAAAGTGCTTGGATAGCCAGCTCCACTGCTCCAGCTCTGCCATCCACAGCACACAATGCTTGTGTGGTAGGCCAGGGCTGACCCAATGCCACACCCACCACTGCCATGGTGGTCATTCCACAGTCCTGGCGTCTCTGATATCCAGAGGTCTCCACAGAACTTTCACCTCTCCTGGCCTCTCTTCAGAAACACAGGCCCTGACACACACTCCAAGCCTCTGCTTCTCTCCATGATCCCTCCAATTCTGTAGCTTCTGTGTGTTGATGTAACCAACCGTCTTATTAAATAAGAAACACAGAAACAATGTAAAAGAGAAAGCCGAGAGGTCAGAGCTCAGAGCTAAAATCTCACCCTTCTGCCTGCGGGGTCCCAGCTTCCCGAAAGAGAGCTATATCCTGTCTGTACGTCTTTTTTATAGTATTATTGTTCTGCCTTCTCATTGGTTGTAAACCCAAACACGTGACTGCCTTGTCACTGTCTGAATGTACAGCCCCCTAGGTCTTAAAGGCATATGTCTCCAATGCTGGCTGTATCCCTGAACACACAGAGATCTATGGGGTTAAAGGCGTGTGCCACCACCGCCACACTCTGTCTATGGCTCTAATAGCTCTGACCTCCCGGGCAACTTTATTTATTAACATACAATCAAAATCACATTTCAGTACAATTAGAATACCACCACATCTGTGTCGCTGAAGCCAGCACCAACTAGAAAGTTCTTACACATCACCAAGTTCTGCTGTTGGCTTGGGACACAGCCTTGGCCCCCTATGGACCTTGAGGAAATACCCCAGAAGATTTCACCTCAGTGATGCTGGTCTGTTAGTCCTCACTGCTGATCTTCAGCCCCAGACAACCATCATTGACTGTTCTAGTAAAAAAAAAAAAGGGTTCACTTCTGCAGATTCTTAATTCAAGTCATCACATACATGGTCCTGACAGTCTCTGATGGCCTGGCAAGCTTCCCTTTGCAAGTTTATAAGCCAGGCCTCCATCATCTATATTGCTCTCAGCATTCTTCCAACCTCCCACAGAACAGCCCAGTAAGTTCTGAGCACTCAATCGCTTTTAGACCAAAACTCCAGATCCTCCTACAAGCCTAGAAAACAACATGGTCAGCTCCACCACAGCAGCAGCTCAATCTTGACCCAAATTTCTAGTCTAGTCTGCTTTGCTGTTGCTGTGATCAAACACTGGCCAAAAGCACCTTGGGGAGGAAAGAGTTTATTTGGCTTACAACCAAGGCAAGAATTCAAGGCAGAAACCTAGATCCGAAACCATGGCAGGATGCTGCTTCCTGGCTTGCTCAGCTAACAACTTTCTTATACAGCCAAGGCCTACCTGTGCTGGGACGGTGCTTCACACACTGTGCTGGGCTCTCCCAATTAGCAATTAAGAAAATGCCTCAGAGACATGTCCAGTCCGATCTAGGCAATTCCTCAGTGGAGGTTGCCTCTTCCCAGGGGACTCTGGGTTGTGTCAAGTTGACAGCTGAAGCTCTATATGACAACCCCTTCATCTCATTCCCAATGTGTCCCACGGTTACTCTGAAACTCCGGGGGAGAAATGGTTGAGCTGTGCCATCGAGGCTGCTCTACTTCTGAATCCTCTGTGCCCTAAGAGTTAGACTCAAGCCCCAGTCCTTCTACCAATGCCATCCTGGCCCTCCTACAGCGCCCGGAGCCACAGTCAGCCCGTGGGCACCTGCATGGCCCTTCCTGGCCTCCTGTGTCCTCTCCTCTACCCCTTTGCCTTTCCCACCAGAACATCAACCACTGTGGGCATCCAGTCTTAGAGCGGGTCTTCCAGGCTCCTCAGGTGCCCCCTCTGCCCAGCAGGGCCTGCCTTCCCCAGTTACTGTGGCACCCCCTGCATGATGTCAGCTGAGAAGGCCCTTGACTGGTATGTCTCTGAGAAGGGGCTTCTAAGTCTCTCTAAAGTTGGGCAGGAGCCTGGGGAGAATGCAATGAAAGCAGAACAGCTAAGGGGTCTGTGACTCCAGGCAGCACCTGCCGCTTGCAAAGGACATTGCCTGGAGTCACATATCAACTTGAGAGGACCCTAGCTGCCCAGGGAACTAGCCAGGCAAATCACCAAACCCTTGCTGTGGCACCTACCCACAGAAGATTTGTATGTGTGTGGATGAATCAAGCCCTGGTGGGGGGGTTCCCCCAGGGTGAGTGAGTGTCTCTCCCGCCCCATTCCATAGAGCAAAGGGCAGGGAAACAGGATCCTCACAGCCTGACTGCTTGAGCTGGGATCTGGGTCTGCCCTCCAATGCTCTAGTCCTTAAGCCTCAGACTCAGATTACCGCAGCCTGTCAGCTCCAGCCAGACGGCTTTGACACATCCCACCGGATTCCCTGAGTACTCAGCAGACTCGGGAATGTCTAAGGATCCCTGGTGACATGAGACAATATCTTATCCTTAAGAAATTATCTCCTTATACAGACAAATAGAGATAATAAGTGGGTAGATAGATGATAGATAGATAGATAGATAGATAGATAGATAGATAGATAGATAGATAGATGATAAATATATATGACTGAGAGGTGATAGCTGAATGAAAACTGCCAAAGAATATAAAATAAAAAATAAGGAATAAATAATTAGATGATTGATAGGTAGATGATAGATAGACCTATCATAGACAGATGGTTAAATACATAGATGATAGATTAGATGAACAGTTATAAATTATGTATACAGACATAAAATAGATAAGATAAATGAGTGGATAGATATATGATTGATAGATCATAAAGTAATGGAAGGAAGCTTACAGATGATTTGATAGTAGATAGGTGATTGATAGATGGAAAATAGAGAATAGATAGATGACTGATAGACAGGTGATGGACAGATATACATGCTAGAGTGGTTAATTGTAGGTGTCACTGTGACTGGACTGAGGGACAGGCAGATGGACAGGTTGATGCAGCATTATTTCTTGTAGGTCCGTGACAGTGTCTCCAGGTGTGCCCAGCCCTTGGCTCTGGGGGACACGGGGAAAGTTTGCCTTCATACAACATGGGTGGCACCATCCAGCTGGCTGAGAGCCAGACAAACAAAAAGGCATCCGAATTCCAGATTCTCTGGGACTTGCACCAGCCAGCCTCTGCCCTCCAAACTGAGAACGACACGATCAGCGTCTCTGGTTCTGAGGTCTTTAAACTTGAACTCAGCCAGGCAGCCAGCTTTCCTGGGTCTGTGGCTTACAGGTGGTGGATTGTAGCACTTCTCAGCCTCTAGGGTCATGTAAACCCTTAGACACACACACACACACACACACACACACACACACACACACACACACACACCTGCATCACTACACAGCTTCCATTGGTTCTGTGTCTTAGGAGAAGCCTGCCTAATGCAGGAGGGTGGTCCATGCAGCCTGAAACTGCAAACAGTACCAAACCGTAGATGCATTCCTGATTCTCCAGGCTCTGCCTCTCAGGTGCTGGGATCACAGGCACACAACAGGAGCCTGGAGTGTGTGGTGCCGAACCCAGGGCTTCATTCACATCAGGCCAGCACGCCACCCTTTGAACTCTAGCTCCAGCCCCTACTTCCCGTCGTGATCCCAACTTCTCTCTCTGATCCTGGAGCTCTAGATTCTGACTTCTGGGAGTTTGTGTATTGCCAGTCTGGCAAAGACAGTTGGATCCCAAAGCCCTCATCCTGTGTTCCTGAAAATTCATCCTAAAGGGAGAGTGGGAACCACCCAGGTGCCTCCAATCTCCCTTTACCAGGTTTAATAGTCACAGCACCCCTGTGGCATAGCCTCCCAGCATGCACCTGTTCTTTCCTGTCATTGTCCACAGATGCATTATTTTGGTCCCTGGTCCCTGTCTCCCTCATCCACCCTCCCATCCCCAGGCTCTACAGCCATATCATGTCAGCTGGCCTCTATGGGACACCCAGGCCCACTCCGGGATCTCACTGTGAACAGGGAATCAAAGCAAGTCTTGTGGGCAGCTGCCAAGGTGCACAACTTGCTTGCCCGGAGTTTCTGGTATTTTTCTTTTAAATTCTAATAAAATTGCTCTTAAGCTAAAAAAAAAAAAAAAAAAAAAAAAACACTTTACAAAGTATGTCTTGACTCCACCTCCTCCAGGGAGAGGTGGGGGGTGGCTCCTCCTGCCTGCGACCTGCGACCTGCCATCTGCGACCTGCGACCTGCGACCTGCGACAGACCTGCGTGGCTTTCTCTGCACTCTCTTCTGCAGTGAGCTGAGGAGTCTTAGGGAGCTGCGGGAGCCATCGCCCGCCCGCCCGTGTCTCCTTTGAGGAAAAAGCCGATGAAGGCATTTGATTCAAGGCTGTGACCTCCTTTGCATGGAGCAGTGACTTTGGGAGACAAAAACAAAAAACCCACAGAGATAGCAAGATCAGCAGTCTTCACCGTGGCAGATCAGCCCAGAGCCCATGCCAGGAACCAGTTCACGCACCTCATGTATGTGGCACCTGGGCTGGGTGCTGTTTGCGTCCACAGAGTGGGTGGGGGCATGTGACTTGTGTCCCACGCTGGGCAGGATGGTGCCACACAACCCAGGAGCCTCTGATGCTGTACGCTAATGCTGTAGGAAGGAGGAACCGCTCCCTCCTGGAGGGAGGAGGAGGCTCACTAGACCCAAGAGACAAAGAAACTTCACCGGGCTCAGAAAGCTTGGAAACATACAAGACCCTGGAGATACCTTCCCAAGGTCATAGAGTAAGCAGCAGCTGCCGGGGAGAGGAGCCTGTTGGGGGGGCTACTGGGAGTCCTGCGTGGAGCTCGAGGGAGGCAGTTTCCTTCAGAAGTCGTTGCGTAGGCTAGGGAGGGCTTTTTGGTGATGCAGCTGATTTTGAGTCAGCCATGTTCATGTAACTCACTCCTCATCCATGCCACTGCTGGCAAAGCCCCAAAAACTCAAGCGTTCACTAAACTAGTGTGGATGCAGCCATTTCTTTCTGTCCATCACCGCGTCCCTGTCTGTGAGGAACAGACACTCGTTCACGTCTCCCCAGGGAAAAGCCACACAACCACTGGATCCATCTGCCTATCTATCTATCTGTCTGTCTGTCTGTCTGTCTATCATTTTAGAGTTTTGAAGCATGGTCTCACTCTGTAGCCCAAGCTGGCCTAAAACTCAAAGTAATTCTCCTGCCTCAGCCTGCCAAGTGGTGGAATTACAGGTATAAACCACCAAGCCCAGCTCAACAGCAGAATTTAAAATCATCCTAGGGCTGGCAGGATGGCTCAATGGGTAAAGACGCTTGCCACTAAGCCTGAGGAGCAGAGTTGGTTCTCTGGGACTTACGTGATGGAAGGAAGAACTGACTCACCAGAGCTGTCCTCTGATGTCTGTTTGCACATTGTGGTGCACGATGCCCCACCACATGCACACACATAATAAACAAATAAATACAATTAAAATCATTAGATTGTAAATATTTAAAATGTCAAATCCTAGCCAAGCACGATGGTGCCGGCTGCTCAGGAGGAAGAGACAAGAGAATTGTCACAAGTTAAGTCCAGACTAGTCTACATAGAGAGTTCTAGGCCAGCCAGGTTGACAATAGCAAGGCCTTGTCTCAAAAGAGAAAAAAATGTTCAAGTCTAATAATTCCAAAATAAATGTTCTTATAAGGTCCTGTTTATACCCCCAAAGCCCCTAAAACATAGCATCAGTATATATTAAATTACTTGTTTGGATGATAGGTTATAGTTTGTCTGATTTTTACTGAGATCTGTTAACCCAGTTGCAAGATCATGCTCTTTAGTGGAGTTATGCCTGGGCATCTTTTCATTAAAAGACAGGTGATTTTATTTAAATTGTCTTTATTGGTTTAGGAGCCACTCACTGGTAAACCGAGCATGCGTGAGGTCCCGTGCTATGTCCTCAGCAGCCCTACACTCACCAAAAAAAAAGGTCTTTATTATTGATAGGTAGTTATAGTGAGATTTAAAAATATCTCTTGGAGCTCACACCTGTAATTCCCGCTTTGTGAAGGCTGAGGCAGGAGGATTCCCAGGAGTTCAAGGCCAGCCTGGGCTACTTGGAGAGTTTTAGGCTAGCCTGTGAAACCTGGTCTCATTAAAAACAAAATAACTAAGACTGGGTTGACTTAGTCAGTGAGGTTCTTGCCACACTGGCATGAGGCTCAGAGTGAGAAGCTGAGCATTGGGATGCATGCTTGCTGTCCTTCATCAGGGAGGCAGAGGCAGGGGCATCCCTGGGGATGGCTGGCCAGCTACCTAGTCTAATCATCAGCATGCACATGGGGCGAGGGGGCGGGGATCCAGAGATGTAAATGAATGAATAAATGAGAAGAAAAGGGTTTTGAAGATAAAATACTGGAAGAGATTATGGAACTAGAAAAACTAGCATTTGATGAGGCTGCAGGGGTGGCTTGGTGGTTACAGCACCCGATGCTCTTGAAAAGGATCCAGGTTCAGTTCCTAGAACCCACGCGGTGAATCAATTGTCTGTGCTCTGTGGTGATTCTAATTCCAGAGAGACCCGACGCCCTCTTCTGGCCCCTGTGGGCACTGCATGCACAGGAACATGGACACATGCAGGCCCAACACCCATACACATAAGATAATATAAGTAAATCTTCAAAAAGAAAACAAAATTATCATCTCAGTCAGGCGTGATGGCCCACACCTTTAATCTCAGCACTCAGGAGGCAGAGGCAGGTGGATCTCTACGAGTTCAAGGCCGGCGTGGTCTACATAGTGAACTCCTATCTCAAAACAAAACGAAATGAAATTGTCAACCTTCAGCTATCACAAGCTGAGCCCGGATATCAGCAGATACCACAACAGGGAAGACTGCTCACGTGGCCTCCTACTCTTCCGCTCCAAACACCCGACAGTCACAAGGAGGAAGAACTTCACAAGGAGCTTGACAGATGCCACCTGAGGGATGCTAGCCAAGTCCTTATCAAAGCACTGCGCCACATCGCCAGGCACAGGGCAAGCCCCACCGTGTCCCTGTCAAAGGACATCCAGCAGAGCTGCCGTGATGTGCCTACCCGACACATCACCTCGACCTTACCAAAGGAAACACAGACACTGTACATTCACTACACTCTGAAAGTCTCAAGGTCCTGAAAGTCAAGGAAAGACAAACAGTCGGAGACAGGAGGAGACTAAAAAGACAGAACAGATAAGTGTCCGTCACACTGAGTGATGTTATTGGAAATCAGGTAGATGATACATGACAATGATCCTAGTACTTGGTGAGGCTGGCGAATCAGGAGTTCAGAGCCATCCTCAGATACATAGAGAGTTGGGGGATAGCCTAGGCTACATAAGACTGTCTCTCAAAAAGGAGGAGGAGGCTGGGAATATAGTCTACTTGGTAGAATGCTTGCTTGGAATGGACAAAGTTCTAGGCTTGGTCCCCAGCATTCTAAACTGGGTATGGTGGCTGGCACACTCCTGTCTCAAACAAACAAAATAAACTTTCTAAAAAGATGCTCCTGGAAAACAGCCAAGCCTGACTGGGAATTCTGTGATGACGCTGTAGCAGTGTGTGAGGCAGGCTGGGAGTTCCTGTTCTGCAGTTACCTTCTGTCTGTAGCGGGATAGCTTTGTTGGTGGGAAATAAACTCTAAATTGTCTGAGATAATGAGCCATCCAACTGGAAATGTGTTCCCAAAGGCTTCTCACACCAAAAAAAAAAAAAAAAAAAAAGCTGTTTGTATTTGTCTTACAATTTTAAGAATGAAATCATTTCAGAATTAACTTTGGCACCAAGGAAGTCAGAAGAAAGCCAAGCACAGTGGTGTACACCGAAAAATATGACGCTTGAGAGGCTGAGGCAGGAGGATTCTAAGTTGGAGAAGAAACCAATGAGGAGACAAGCTAGTGAAAATGTTGGCGAGTCTAAAGACGACTGTGGAACAGTAACTGTGTCTAAGATTGTTTGATTGTTTGGTTTGGTTTAGTTTTGAGCAGGGTCTTTAGCCCAGGCTGATCTTGAACTTGGTATGTAGCAGAGGATAGCCCTGAACTCCGGATCCTCCCACCTCTATCGTTCACAAGCCAGGACAACAGGAGTGCATCACCGTGCCGGGTGACGGTCACTCGACTGCCCACTTGGTATGATTTAGAAGCACCATGGAAACAAACATGACGTGTCTGTGCGCGGGTTCTAGATTCGGTTTGTGGAGGAGGGCAGCCCACTCCGCAGGCTGTGGTTCAGGGCTGAGCAAAAAGGAAGTGAGCTGAGCGGCAGTGTTCATCTCCCTGCTTCCTGATGGCGCATGTGACATGGCCAGCTAGCTGCCTCCTGTTCCTGCCACCACGCCTTCCCATCAGATGGACTTTGTTCCCTGAGTCACAGAGAACCATCCTTCCTTAGGTCAGATGTTTTATCACAGCAGTGAGACCAGTAACTATTGTATCTGGATAATAGTAATGGTGTGTGTGCACACATGAGTGTGTGTGAGAGAGAGTGTGTGTGTGTGTGGTGTGTGTGTATGTGTGTGTAAACATTTTCCTTTGGGAAACCAGCTCACAAAAAATGACATGAGACTTATTAATTATAAAAGCTTGGCCTTAGCTTAGTCTCCTTCCTAACTATTCTTATTACTTAAATTAACCCATATCTTTTAATCTACGTTCTTATATGTGGCTCGGTTATTTTTACTCTGTTCTTCCCATCCTGCTTTCTTTCAGTCTGGCTAGCAACTCTCCATGTCTCTGCCCTTCTTCTTCCCAGCATCCTATCTGCCCTGAAAATCCTGCCTAGCTATTGGCCATTCAGCTTTTTATTAAACCAATCACAATGACATATCTTCACACAGTGTAAAGGAATATTCCACATGTGTGGAATGGGGGGTGTATGTGTGTGTGGTATATGTGTAATATGTGTGTATGTGTGTTGTGTGTGTGTGTGGTGTGTGTGTGATATATGTGTGTATGATATATGTGTAATATGTGTGTATGTGTGTGTTGTGTGTGTGATATATGTGTGTGTGGTGTGTCTGGTATATGTGTGATGTCTATGTGTGGTGTGGTGTGTGTGTGTGTGTGTGTGTGTGTGTGTGTGTGTGTGTGTGTGTGGTGTGTCTGGTATATGTGTGATGTCTGTGTGTGTATATGTGGTGTGTGTATGTGAGTGTGTGATGTGCCTGTGTATGTGGTGTGTGAGTACCAGGGCACTCATCTGTGTGGGAGCAAATGGAGGCCAGCAGTTGATACCTGGTGTAGCTAGAGTTTTCCTGCCTGGTCCACAGTCAGAACAAATCTCTGTCACCCGCCAGTCCCACAGCCGCTCAGACCCAACCAAGTAAACACAGAGACTTATATTGTTTAAACTGTTTGGCCTAATGGCTCAGGCTTCTAGCTATCTAGTTCTTACATCTTAAATTAATCCATTTCTATAAATCTATACCTTGCCACGTGGCTCGTGGCTTACCGGTGTCTTCACAAGCTGCTTGTCATGGCAGCGGCTGCAGTGTCTCCCTCCGCCTTCCTGTTCTCTCAATTCTCCTCTCTGTTAGTCCTACCTATACTTCCTGCCTGGCCACTGGCCAATCAGTGTTTTATTTATTGACCAATCAGAGCAATTTGACGTACAGACCATCCCACAGCAACCTGGCTGTCTTCTGTTACTCTTCATCTTTATTTTTTAAGACTGACTCTCTAACTGAACCTCACCACCATAACTAGCCAGCAAAACCCTTGGTCTTCCTATCTCTACCACCCACCCCCCAAAACCGGGGTGGTAGGCACGTACTATTGTTTCAGACCTTTAACTTGGGTGTTAGGGATCCAAACTCCAGTCCTCACACTTTACCCTCTTCCCAGACCCTGTTAATGTTGAGTTTTAAGGATCAAGCGTGATAGGCAGTTGGGGCATAGCTGAGTGGCAGAGCACATGCCTAGCATGGTCTAAGCCCATACCCAGCACTGAAAGGGAAAACAAAGATGGGTTAAAAGACCAGACAGCAGTACACAGTTAGACGGCTCAGCTGCTGACCAAGCATCCCACGGCCCCTAATTGTTACAAAGAGTGAAACTTCGACCTTGTTAGCTGCAGAATAAATATGAAGATCAGGCCTGGTGGTGCATACCTTTATATTCCAGCTGCAAAAAGTAGGGGCAGGTGGATCTATGTGAGTTTGAGACCAACCTGGTCCACATAATGAGTTCCAGGCCAGCGAGGGCTAAATGATGAGACCCTGCCTCAAATAGATATATGCATATACAAGTGTGTATACATTATATACACTTTATTATACATTAATCAATACACATACACATATTCATATATATATATAAACAAGTATAGGAGAAAAGTCAACACAGCTTGGCCTTTCCTAATCTGAAAACCCAAGACACTCTAAAATCCAAAACTTTCAGCACAGATATGGTGGCCATAGTGGAAACGTCCACATCATGAAACTATTTCATACAAAGAATTATTTGAGCTGCTGGGAAGAAGCACCATCACTAGCATTAGCCAACACTGGACCTTCCTGCTACACCACTGCCGGAAAGACGTGCCCACCGGTGCAGTGGTGGAGGGAGGCTGCAGGAGCAGCAGCGCTCTCCGGCTGGATTTGAAGCCTTCTCTGCAGGAGGGAATTGTGCCTGGTACTGTAAACCCGGTCAAAGCCCAAGGCTCAGGAGGTCACATGCTTGTGAAGAGTCTACTCCAGTTCCACTCCGTGCACATGCCAAACTGTCTTTTCAATATTTGTGTTTAGTGCTGCTCTCAGGCTCGGTCTGGAAAGCTTCCCTTTTCTGTGGGCAGCCATTAACGCAGAGACACAACTGGTCAAAGAGCTGAGAATGAGTGACAGCTTAATCAGTCCTAAATTAAGACGGCTGTAGCAATCTCACCCCCGAAGAACATTGCAGTGGCGGAAAGAATATAAAAGCCAGAGGATGGGGGATGCTGTGTGATGCTTTCTTCTGGATGTGGTTCGGCCCTTGCACTCATGAACTCACTGCAGCTGTGGTTACCTGCACAGGACCTGCACGTGATCAGTCAGCATTGTAGCAGGCAACACTCACTAGACTTAGTGACAAGGGACATAGAATGAGAGGACATGAAGGTGGGAAGGGGATATGTTGGGGGTCTCCAGGGCGGAGTAACTGAGGGATGGATAAGACTGAGATACATTATATACATGAACAAAATTGTCAAGGAATAAATAAAAGATTCAAAAACTGTATGAAATATTCCAGAGAATTACCTTCAGTTTGTGTATGTATGACACACATATAAATTATGACATACACATAAATTCCCCATTTAGAAGGGTTCTGTCTATTTCCAAAATACCTGATTGTTACATACAAATATCCCCCAAGTCAAAAATTCAAACCAGTTCTGGTCCAGGCATTTTCTGATATGTAACCTGTATGTACAACAAAATGCAATTAACATCTTTATATTCAATAGAACAAACCTAGGCTTTATTTTCTACATGTGTACATGGTGTGCTGACTGGCCTTACATCAACTTGACTCTAGAGTTATCTGAAAAGAAGGAACTGTTAGGATTCTGTACATGTGCAGCTCCGGGTCTTGTCTGGCACCTTACGTCATCAGCGGGCGACTACGTACCACCTTAAAAAGCCGACATCGACCCCCCCTCCACCACCACCCCTCTCTGCGCTTCTCTCTTTCTGTTTCCTCTCTGCTCTGCTCCCGCCATCTTTCTGTCTCTCCAGGCCTGGTTTCTTTCTCATAAAGCTCTTTCTAACTCTGGTAGTCATAGCCGTGGCTGGAAACTTTTCCACAGCGCCCGCCGACCCACCAGCGCGTTCATCCTTTCATCGGGGCCATGACTTGGATCTCAGATAGGAAGTTCTCTTCACACCCAGCATCTGGGGCTGAGTGTTGTGGGGAAGCCCTGTACCGAGGGCCTGCAACTGCCCACTGCCACCACCAACTGTGCTCATGCGACCGCAGCTGCAGCAGCCGCCACTGCAACCAGATCCCACCACCGCCATGTCCAGCCGCGCATCTCACCACCGCTGCCACTTCTCACCGAGACTGGTGAGTCCCGTTTCCGAGGCTGCAGCCTGACCCATATGCTTTGTGCCAGACCTCGGTGTCTGTGTGTGTGTGTGTGTGGGGGGGTGTCTTCAGGCTGCACTGGCAAGGACATGGTCTATCTTGACGAAGTATAGGATGCTGTCGGACCACGGGGTGGTCCACGTGCTACATATGCTCCCGACCCTTAACGCGACGGCGTTTTAGATAACTTGTGCTGATTCATAGATCCTTCTCCTTGCCTCAGGGACGCCTGGGATTGGAGTCTGATCCCAGTTTGTTATTTTAATTTTTTATTTTTCTCTCTCAGCTGCAGCCATGGGACAAAGGTGCGGGTACCACTAAATTTTGGCGGATACCAGTAAATTTGGCTGCATAACAGCTTCGCGGGGACTTCTGCCAGTGGACGAGCAAATGAAGAGTTACTTTATCCCCAAGCTTTCTGCTAAAGCTCTGAACCCTTCTTCCTCCCCATTTCTGATGTTTTGTCTGCCACTTGCAACCATTTCTGTCTGTCTGACTTCTGCTTTCTGGCATGGGCGGGCTCTCTACTGTTGTGCCGGCCGCTTCTGCTGACTCTCACTTTAACTCACCTTAACTCCTCCCACTCATTCTCAAGCTGCCATGAGAGGCACAGATGGGTCTGGAAGTGGGCTAGGATCCATGCAAATAAGTTTATCAGTTTATAGCCTGCCTTCAGGCAAGCCTTCAAAAAGCTGTCCTCACGCCAGCAAACATCAAGAAAAAAAAATTCAGGACACGGAGTAAAATCCGTCTCTTGTTCCCCAGACCTCCTCGACTAAAACTTAAGCATCTGGAGAGCAAGGCTCCTGACCCCACGGGCAAAAGTGTCATCTGTGTCATTCAAGGTGTGCCAGGAAAGAGATTTAAAAAAGCCCAAGGACAAAATTGCCAAGTGCTGGCACACCCTGGCTCCTGAAAGCTGTTGGATCCCTGTTCTAAGTGTGGAAAAAAGGCCATGCAAGCTAGTGTGTGCCCTGCCAGGCCAGGCTATTAATTGAGCCTTGTTCAAAGTGCCACCTAGAAAGACAACCAGTCAGTGACTGCCCCCAGGCACCAAGATGGCATGGGAACATCAAGCTAAGACCTCCAACAGACCTAGGCTTGGCCACAGGCTCACAGGGAACCCGGAACACAGCATGGAAGTGATCTGTTTCTTTCCTTGTGGACACCAGAGCCACTGACTCAGTCCTGGGAGTTTTGGAGTATCACCTCTCCTCGTTTCCCTATTGTTGGGGTAGAGAAGACAGCCTTACCCACCTCACCAGACTTAATTGTACTTTCAGGGTTACTTAATGGAAAAAGATTTTCCAGCTAAGATAGGAGCTTTCATTTCATTGCTCCCTCCGTGTGCCTCACTCCAGACCCACCTGCCTGTGCTTCTCCCTGTGCACACAGACAGGACCCTGATCTTTGCCTTGTCCTTAGTTCCAAAGAAATAAATTCTCATGCACCACAAGCTTTTCTCTTCCCAGTTCCCTCTTCTAATTAACTGCTCAGCTATGGTACAGGACCACCACAGAGCTGGAGTCCAGAGATCATCGAGTAAGAAACTGTAACAGTTAAAAGGTATTTATACCCCCAGACCCAAAAGCATCTGGGCTCTGCAAAAACAGACTTTAATATAACCATCTATTACTGTTAAATGCTCTCAACAATTGATCACCTGTCTCCTGGATGCTAAACCAGTAAAAGAAACAACTGCCTTAAAATAATCTGTCTCTGATAAAGATTAACATGTTCCAATCTCTCTGTCTCTCCCATTAACACTAGCCAATATAAGCAGAGTACTAAACACCACAAATGGTCACTAATCTTCTCATGGCTGCTTCTTAATGTGTTCAAAATTTTTCCCAAGCTCCAGAAACCACCTTAAATCCATCTACTTCAGGCTTTTCCTGTCTCACCAGCATCTTGTCAGATACAAAAACAGCCAGAGTGCCAAACCAAGAGGGATGCACGGCTCCAGAGCAATGGACGACAGACAGCCCATCATCCCACAATGCCTGTCTACCTTGGAAGACCCCCCCCCTTCCCTATTCTCCCTAAGAGCCAACCAACACAAACCAAGTCAGCTGGAAGCAGTTTTTCCAGGAGAAACAATGCCCCATTCCTATTTACTTGCTTTTTAAAAATAAGCAAAAGTCTGGAATGTTAGGATTCTGTACATGTGCAGCTCCGGGTCTTGTCTGGCACCTTACATCATCAGCAGGCGACTACGTACCACCTTAAAAAGCCGACATGGACCCCCACACTCTCTCTCTGCGCTTCTGTCTTTCTGTTTCCTCTCTGCTCTGCTCCCGCCATCTTTCTGTCTCTCCAGGCCTGGTTTCTTTCTAACAAAGCTCTTTCTAACTCTGGGAGTCATAGCCGTGGCTGGAAACTTTTCCTCCGCGCCCACCGACCCACCAGAGCGTTCATCCTTTCAGGAACCTCAATTGAGAAAACGCCTGTGGTAGCTTGAAAGAAAATGACCCCCAAAAGGAGTGGCACTATTAAGAGGTGTGGCCTTGCTGGAGGAAGTGTGTCACTGCTGGAGTGGGCTTTGAGGTCTCCTGTGCTCAGGCTACTCCCAGTGACAGTCTGCTTCCTGTTGCCTACCTATCAACATATAGCAGCTCCTTCTCCAGAACCACCATGTCTGCCTGCACGCTGCCACACTCCCCACCATGATGATAAAACCTCTGAACCTCTGAACTGTAAGTGAGCCAGCCCAGTTAAATGTTTTTCTTATAAGAGTTGCCGTGGTCATGGTGTCTGTTCACAGAAATAGAAACCCTAAGATGTGCTCCATAAGATCCAGCTGAGAGCATCTTCTTAATTAGTGATTGATGGGGGAGGGCCCAGCCCATGGTGGGTAGTGCCATCCCTGGGTTGGTGGTCCTCAGTTTTCTAAGCAAGCAGACTAAGCAAAGCCATGAAAGCAAGCCAGTAAGCAGCACCCCTCCATGGCCTCTGCCTCAGCTCCTGCCTCCAGGACCCGCCCTGTTTGGGTTCCTGTCCTGACTTCCTTCAGTGGCTGTGGAAGTGGAAGCCTAATAGACCCTTCCCTCCACAAGCTTCTTGGTCGTTCTTCATCACAGCAATAATAACCCTAAGAAACATGTGTTGTGTGGATACATGTTCACATGTGTGGAGAGCAAACGTGTGTGTACAGGTATGCATACACATGTGTGTGCCTGCCTCTGGGAGTCCAAGTTGATGTCAGGTGTCTTTCTCCATCATGCTGTACTTCATATTGAGACAAGAACTCTCTATTGAACCCAGAGCTACTGATTTCAAATAGTCTAGATCTCCAGCATGCTCAGGGGATCCTGTCTCCACCACCTCCTGAGTGTTGGGATCACAGGTGGCCATCATGATAGCTCGACTGGTGTGTGTGTGTGTGTGTGTGTGTGTGTGTGTGTGAGTGTGTGACGCCATTCCATGAGATGGAGTCCTTCATTTCTCACACTGGAGTGACAAGGGCTTTATCCACTGACCCCGGTCCCCAGTCAAATCTAGAACAGAAAAAGTCTTTGTGTATTCACAGAACATGTTCCCATACTTGACCATAAAGCAAACCAGTGACATGTGTCTGGCCTCAAGCTCGTGCTCTCCTGTCTCAGCCTCCCTGGTAATGAATTACAAGCTTGTGCTCTCCTGTCTCAGCCTCCCTGGTAATAAAGTACAAGCTTGTACCACCATTCTTGCCTTGAAGATTTTGTGCATGTGTGTGTCAGAGGTCAGAGGTCAACCTCAGGTGTCCTTCTGAAGGACTGTTCACTTTTTGGAGACAGGGCCTCACACTGGGACCCAAGGCTCCCCAAGAGGCCTTGCTGGCTGGCCAGTGGGCCCCACAGACCCTCCTGCCTTGGTCTCCCCAGTGCTGGGATTACAAGGGCATGAGGCTTTTTAAGTGGGTTCTGGGAATCAAGCTCAGGTCATCACACTGGTGTGGCAAGTCCTCCATCTTCCCAGCCTCTGGTTTGAGGGTATTTTTAAAGTAAAGGCTCTAGAGCCACGCCCTCTAAACATTGTCAGTGGGAGGGCGGGCTGGAGGAGGTCCCCCAGTGGGGGGTGGAGGAGGGCAGGCTGGAGGAGGTCCCCCAGTGGGGGGTGGAGAAGGGCAGACTGGAGGAGGTCCCCCAGTGGGGGGTGGAGGAGGGCAGACTGGAGGAGGTCCCCCAGTGGGGGGTGGAGAAGGGCAGACTGGAGGAGGTCCCCCAGTGGGGGTGGAGGAGGGCAGGCTGGAGGAGGTCCCCCAGTGGGGGTGGAGGAGGGCAGGCTGGAGGAGGTCCCCCCAGTGGCAATGGTGCAGGTGCAGAGGCCAATGTGGGAAGAGACAGCTGATGGGTGAGGTTACTTCAAGCTCAGAAGAGTCCACTGCTGCAGCTGGAGTTCACAGAAAAGCATGGCTGCCGGGCTGTGTTCATCCAATGTTACAGGGTCACTTTAGGGATGCCACACCTGCCAGTGTGAGGCCAGCATGTAAGATCAAAGGAACGGGAACGGGGGTTCTGTGCCTGGGAGTCACTCTCAGTCACGGCACAGGCACATGCATGTCCAGAGCAGACTCAGGATTCTGGCCCACACAGCTTCCTTGGGACAGGGATGCTGTCATGGGAACAGATTTGTCCCACTGCAGCCCCTCTGCCGCTCACAGTGAACCTTTTATTTATTTATTTTTTTTTTATTTTATGTGCATTGGTGTTTTGCCTGCATGTACATCTGTATGAAGGTGTTGGGTTCCCTGGAATTGGAGTCACAGATAGCTGTGAGCTGCCATGTGGGTGCTGGGAATTGAACCCTGGTCCTCTGGAGGAGCAGCCAGTGCTCTCAACCACTGAGCCATCTCTCTCCAGCCCCTACAGTGAGTCTTGATTTGCATATTCAAGTTTGTTCATCTGGTAAGGGCTCCCAGCCCTTTGCTTTGCTGGTCGGTCCCCTGGGATCACAGGACCCACCCACCCCCTACCCGGAGGGATGCTGGCGTCTGGGTGAACTCCTAGTTCCTATATGGAGGCCATTCAACTAGTGACTTGGTGCAGTATTTTTTATTTTCACATGCTGAGAAATAATAGTAGGAAAACATTGTCTGATTGGTTGGTTGGTTGGTTGGTTGGTTGGTTGGTTGGTTGGTTGGTTTTGAAACAGGGTTTCCCTGTGTAACAGCCTTGGCTGTGCTGGAACTTGCTCTGTAGACCAGGCTGACTGCAACTCACAGAGAGTTCTGCCTATCTCTGCCTCCCAAGTGCTGGTATTAAAGCTGTGCACAATAAAGTTACCAAGACTCCCTCTGTCTGTCTGTCTGTCTGTCTGTCTGTCTGTCTCTCTCTCTCTCTCTCTCTGTCTCCCTCTCTGTCTCTCTGTCTCTGTCTCTGTCACACACACACACACACACACACACACACACACGAGGGGACTAAGGAGAGAGCTCAGTGGGCAAGGTGTTTACTTTGAAAGGACTGGACTTTGGATCCCCAGAATCCACATAAAATGCCAGAATCCCAGACAGAGACGGGATCCCTGGAGCAAACTGGCGCACTCTCTCTCTCTCTCTCTCTCTCTATATATATATATATATATTATATATTATATATATATATTATATATATATAAAAGCCCTGGACCTCACTCACTCAGAGGCAGAAGCAGGAGTAGGCTGCCGCAGGCTCACCAGCAAAGGCCGGCTGAGACAGGATTGGCTCAATTCTCCTTTTCTCTGGGCAAAGCTTTCCTTCACACAGCTGACCTTCGTCCCAGGTCTCATGCTTCGATTTTCTCTCTAATGAGAAAAGCAATAAAAAAGGAGACCAAAGTTCACTGCTGGCGCCTGTGCTCATCCCCGTTCAAGAGCAAAAGCATGGGTGCAGGTCCCCAATCACTCGGGGTCACTGCTCCCTAGTGCAGGGCAGAGGGGGCTCACCAGCTGGGCCCTCACTCCACCTCCACTGCTGTTGGAGGTGGAGGGTGGATGAAGACAGAGCTTTGTCCACACAGCTTGGTCCCTTCCTCCTGGGAATCTGCTCTGCCAGTTCCTCAAAGCAAGGCCAAATACAAAATATATCAAAATATATCCATTGCAAAATGGAGGCCCAGGGACCCTTCTCCAAAGTGCCGTGTCTTTTGTGAGCCCTGGCTAAGGGACCCTCACTGCCACAGCTGTTTGTTCATGGGGCCCCTGGAATCATAGCCTCAGACCTTCACATTAGCTTTCTTATGAAGAACTACTGTGGAGAACTTGGTAACTAGAATCTTCTCTGTCACAGCCAGATTAAAACCAAAACCAAACAGCAGCACAAAGGCCCCATCGGTGGTTAATGGTTGCTGGGGGGGGGTCATTTCCTCCAGTGTTTTAGCCACCAGAGATGGGCAGGTGTCCATGCTCCAGTTAGTAACTTCCCACCCATGCTCATACAATTAAACTCAATGGGACACACATACACACATTAAATTTAAATAATTTAAAAGCAGCCAGTGAGATAAATCCACAGGTAACGTTATTACCACATAAACCTGACAAGAATTTAATCCCTCTTTGCTTTACATCTGTGTTTCCTGTTCTTTTACTCAGATAACAACCCACAACTCCAGAGAAGCTAGCTAACAAGGAAGACCCCAAGAGGGATGAATGGATCACCCTGGGAAGGGGAAATAGATGAGATCTCCATGAGTAAATGGGGGATGAGGGGTGGGCAATGGAGGGTAGGGGATAGGGGATGAGAACATAAGGCAATGGGATGGTTGAGCTGGAACAGGGATGGAGTGGGAAAGCAATGAAAGAGATACCATGATAGAGGGAGATATCATGGGAACAGAGAGAAACCCGGTGCTAGGGAAGTTGCCAGGAATCCCCAAGGATGACCCCAGCTTGGACTACTAGAAATAGTGGAGAGGGTGCCTGAACTGAAATGGCTTACCCCAGTGATCAGATCAGTGAATACCCTAACTGTCATCACAGAACTTTTCTCCAATGACTGATGGAAGCAGATGCAAAGATCCACAGCCAAACACCAGGCAGAGCACCAGGAATCCAGTCAAAGAGAGAGAAGAGGGATTCTATGAGCAAGTGCATCAGGATCATGATGGGGAAAGCTGAAGAGATGACCAAACCAAACTAGTGGGAACTCATGAAAGTTGGATCAACAGCTGTGGAGCCTGCATGGGACTGGACTAGGCCCTCTGCATGGCAAAACAGTTGTGTAGCTTGATCTGCTTGGGGGCTCCCTGGCTGTAGGATCAGAATCCATCTCTGGTGTCTGAGTGGGCTTTGTGGAACCCACTACCTATGATGGGACACCTCGTACAGCCTTGAGGCAGGGGGAGGGGTTTGGACTTGCCTCTACTGGATGTGCCTCCCCATGGGAGGCCTTGCCTTCTTGTGGTGGAAAATGGGGGTGGGTTGGGAGTGGGAGGCTGGGGGGCGGGAGGAGGGAAGAGGGGGATCTTTGATTGGTGTATAAAATGAATGAAAATTTTTTCTTAATAAAATAAAAAAAAAGAATTCAATCCCCACACAAAGTCAGCACAATGTCTTGCATGCATAATCCCAGCACTCCAAAGGATAGATGGAGGTGGAGACAGGAGACAGGTGGAGGCAAGTGCTGTCCTGGAGCAGGCAGTAGCCTAACATAGCAGCTTGGCAGAAACAAGAGAACTGTCTTAGTCAGGGTTTCTATTGCTGCGATGAAACACCATGACCAAAAAGCAAGTTGGGGAGAAAAGGGTTTATTAGGCTCACACTTCAGCACTGCTGTTCATCACTGAAGGAAGTCAGGATGGGAACTCAAACAGGACAGGATCAGGAGGCAGGAGCTGATGCAGAGGCCATGAAGGGGTGCTGCTTACTGGCCTGCTCATTCAACCTACCTTCTTATAGAACCCAGAACCAGCAGCCCAGGGATACCACCATCCACTGTAGGCTGGGCCCTTCCCCATCGATCACTAATTGAGAAAATACCTTACAGCTGGATCTCAAGGAGGCATTTCCTCAGCTGAGGCTCCTTCCTCTGGTGACTCTATAGCTTGGGTCAAGTTGACACAAAACCACCCAGTACAAGAACCTACATCAGCAAAGAAAGAGAAAACTGACTCCTGAAAGTGATCCTCTGACGGCCACATGCATAGTGTGGCATTCACACTCAGAAACATACGCACAGAATGTTTTAAATTAATTTAAAATTTGTTTTTAGTTGAAATAAAACAGTAACAACAAGCCAGCATCCGGTACCACTAAGACAGAGAGGAACAGAGGTCAAACACTGACAACTAAATACTGTTCATTCTTTTTTATTATTTTAGTTTTATTTTATATGCATGGATGTGTGGTGGTATTGTGTTCCCCAAAATATTGTGTACTCTAATAAATTTATCTGGGGTCAGAGAACAGACAGCCACTAGATACAAAGGCTAGAAAATGGTGGCACTCACACCTTTAATCCTAGCATTCCAGAGATAGAAATCCCTCTGGATCTCTATGAGTTCAAGGCCACATTGGAAATAGCCAAGCATGGTGACACACGCCTTTAATCCCAGAAAGCCAGCCTTTAATCCCAGGGAGTGGTGGTAGAAAGCAAAAAGATATATAAGGCGTGAGGACCAGAAACTAGAGGCATTTGGCTGGTTAAGCATTTGGCTGGTTAGGCATTTGGCTGGTTAAACATGTGGCCTGGTTAAGCTTCAGGCTTTTGAGCAGTAATTCAGCTGAGACCAATTCCGGATGAGGACTCAGAGGCCTCCAGTCAGAGGAAACAAGACCAGCTGAGGAACTGGCAAGGTGAGATAGCTGTGGCTTGTTCTGTCTCTCTGATCTACCAGCATTGACCCCAATAACTGGCCTCAGGTTTGATTTTATTAATAAGAACTTTTAAGATTCCTGCTACATGGATGTGTTTGTCTGGGCACCATGAACATGTAGTGCCCATGGAGGCCAGAAGAAGGCATTGAATCCCTGGAAACTGCAATACAGATGGTGATGAGCCTTCATATGGGTGCTGAGAATTGAACCTGGGTGCTCCGAAAGAGCAGCCAGTGCTCTTAACCTCAGTCTAAGTCATCGCTGCAGCCTGAGAACTGTTACTTCTATATGGTGTCTCAATAATACTCTAGAGAGTGTCCTGTGTGATGGGCCCTTCCCTGACTGGTGCCTGGCAATCCTGAGGTGGGAACTGTCAGCCAAGAAGCCCTTATATTGACAGCTGGCAGACACGCCTGTACTGCTGGGTGTCTTGGACACCTTACACTTACTCTGAGGTCACTCCAGCGGCTACAGAGAACTGTCACACCTGTAACTGAAGACACACTCCAGCTGGCCTGCCCGAGCCTTGGGAAAAAGTTCTCTAAGCCAGGCAAGCCTCTGTGAACTCTAAATAACCCTGCCATTTTCACCAGCAATGGGGAGCCATTCACCTGGAGGCCCTGTTGAAGGCTTGTGATTGGTGCAGGTCACAATCCTTCATTTGCATGAGGAACTGTATTGTGATTGGTGTAAATAGGATCCTTCATTTGCATGAGGATCTGTACTTTAAGACCCAAATGTGTGTGTCTAGCTTCCCCACAGTTCTTATCTAGGGAGGGCAAAAGAGTCCCCACAGCTGATGGGTAGCCCTGAGCCATGCTAATAGGACCCTTTGGATGAGGGGCTTTTGAGTGAATTTTCCCATCTTTTTTAGTTCTCTGGGTTTTCTCTGAAGAGTATATCATTATGGAAACACTCAGAGCTGTGGGGCTGAGGAGATGACTCAGTTGGTAGAGTGTTTGCCCTGCAATGTCAAGGACCTGGGATTGACACCACCCCTGCCCCCCCCCCCGGAGCACATTATAAAACAGCTGGGCATGGCAAAGGATCGTAAAGCCCATGCCAGGGCAGCAGAGACACCCAGACTCCCGGGCATAGCTGGTAAGCTTGCTTAGCCTTGGTGACCTGAAGGCACGTGAGAGGCCCTGTCTCAAAAGCCAAGGTGGAGGAACAGCACCCGCGGTGGGCTTCGAGCCTCCACACACATGTGCACACACATGCATGTACAGCTGAACACGTGCACATACCTCGGAATGCACAAACAAAATCAGAACTCAAGGACAAAAATAATCTTAAGGCTGGAACAGGCTCTGTTTGAAAGGAGTCTGGTGGAAGATCCGCCTCAACTCCATCTCCTTCTGTAAACCCGCCCCTTCAAAGCCCACCAAACAGCTCCGCCCCCAGAGAGGCTCAAGGCCACTCCCACTGGGTACGTAAGTGGCATCCCAGAAAACAGACACGTGGTTCTTCCAGTCCCATGTCCCTGTCTCCTCTCTGCAGGGCCAGGGAATCGCCCGGGAGTGCTTTACCCATTAAACCTGGGCTTAACAATTCGGTCTGATTCGGCTTGCTGTGTGGGCAGAGAGGCCTTCAGGAGGCCTAACACTTGTCAGGCTCTCACTGTCATTTCCTGTGCTGTCGCCCCCTGTGGGGCTGCCACTCTGGTTCTCTCTGCATTTCACAGCTGAGAGAATGGTCACAAAGAGTTGAGTTCACCCTAAAACTCCCAATTGGCGTGTGTGTGTGTGTGTGTGTGTGTGTGTGTGGGGGTGACGATTCTGACAAGGTCTTGGGGATACAGCCTCACCTCTGTGCTCACAACCTCCTGTCCGTGATGCAACACCAGGGAGATCCACAGTGGGTGGTCACAGAGCCCCAGCCTGGACACCCTGCTGGGGGATGCCTAAGACTGAGAATCCAGTGCTGATTTTATACATTGCTTCTTCTTTTTTTTCTTTCATTACAGGGTGTACTGCACTTCTAAATCACTCGTCCTGTGACTCACAGCTTCTGCTAGGAGATCTGAACGTTCTTCATACTCCTGTGACTCCGCTCTGACGTCTTCTGGCTTGGCTCTGCATTCAAGAGCACATACTCACACACAGACACACATGACTAAGAATAAAATAAAATTTTTCTGTTTTTGTTTGTTCAGTTGGTTGGTTGGGTTTGTTTTTTTTTTTGAGACAGGGTTTCTCTGTGTAGCCCTGGCTATCCTGGAACTCACTCTGTAGAGCAGGCTGGCCTTGAACTCATAGAGATCTGCCTGCCTCTACCTCCCAAGTGCTGGTATTAAAGGCGTGGGTCACCATACCTGGCAAAATATTTTTAAAGAAGAATGAGAAGTACTTAGGGATAAATTTAACAAAATACGTCAAAATGACCTGTACACAGAAAACTGTAAAAGCAACTCTGAGGGAAATTAAATTTAATCACAGCAATATACCATGTTCATGGACAGTCTCCTTAAGATAATTAATTATTCTACCAAAGTTGAGCTTGGGTTTAGTATAAATCTCAGTCAAAAGCCTGGTAGGCTTTTGTGTGAAATGTATAAACTAATTCTCAACGTTATATGGAGGAGGCTAGAGAGATGGCTCAGTGGCTGAGAGCATGTACTGTTCCTGTAAAGAACCTAAGTTCCGTCCCAGGATCCAGTGCCGCAGCTCACAACCACCTGTAACTCCATCACCAGGGGATCCAGTGCCCTCTTCTGGCTTCTCTGGGCTCCTGCACACATGCACACTCAGAAATAAAAAGAAAACAAATATTTTTAAAGTTTTATGGTAATGCAAACGTCAAATAATTAGCAAAAGGCAATGCTGAAAAAGAAGATGAATTTGTAAAATGTATAACGTTTAACATTTTGTATGTATAACATCTACATTTGGATGATGCTTACTCTACACTATAGTGACTGACAGCTGATGCAAGCATAAGGCTAGACATGTCCCTGGAACAGAATGGAGAATCCAGAAATAGACCTGTGTAGAGAGGCTCAGTTGGTGCTGTATGAAGGCACAGAATTAGTTCAATAAGGAAAGGAGAGTTATGAATGAAGTACTGGGGCAGTTGTTATATATCCTTAGTGAATAAAGTACTGGGGCAGTTATGTATCCATATGAATGAAGTACTGGGGCAGTTATATCATATGATGAATACTGGGCAGTTATGTATCCATATGAATGAAGTACTGGGGCAGTTATGTATCCATATGAATGAAGTACTGGGGCAGTTATGTATCATATTGAGTCTGCAGTTATGTATCCATATGAATGAAGTACTGGGGCAGTTATGTATCCATATGAATGAAGTACTGGGGCAGTTATGTATCCATATGAATAAGTACTGCATTATGTATCCATATGAATGAAGTACTGGGGCAGTTATGTATCCATATGAATGAAGTACTGGGGCAGTTATGTATCCATATGAATGAAGTACTGGGGCAGTTATGTATCCATATGAATGAAGTACTGGGGCAGTTATGTATCCATATGAATGAAGTACTGGGGCAAGTATAATAATAATACATTAACATATGAATGAAGTACTGGGGCAGTTATACATCCATATGAATGAAGTACTGGGGCAGTTATACATCCATATGAATGAAGTACTGGGGCAGTTATACATCCATATGCAAACAAAAGAAAAGGGAGAGGAGGAAGAAGAGGAAGGGACAATGGAGAAGGGAAATTTGAACACAGCTGTGCACAGAAGGAAGACACAGGGAAGATGCAGGGCTGTGTGATGGAGCGGCAGAGACTAAAGGGAGATGTCTACAAACCAAGGTACCAAAGATCCCACGCAGTGGCACAAAGCTGCTGGGGTCCTGCTGATTTGTCCATTGCTTTCTCTCTCCTGGCCTCTGAGACAGAGCACACATGTTTCAAGCCACACATTCACACGGTTGTCACAGCTGCCCTGGGATTGAATGCATCAGCTAAACACAGTGCAGCGCTGCGGAGCTCAGTCCCAACAGGTACATCTACAAAACACTCCCACACCTAAGGCTCAGGGGACGTTATGGAAGAGGGGCTGGAAAGACTGTAGGAGCCAGAGGTCAGGGAGTTTGCTGTGAGATTGTGTCTCACAGCAAGACACACCCATGGACTCTCACCAACATGTCTTCCCAAATGTGAACTGAGCAAGGACGACACCAACAGATACGCCAAGCTGGACAGGAAAAAGCCGGTGAGGCCACAGCCCTGGGCAAAGGATTACAGGCAACTGAGGAACCCAAAGAAGAGCATACTGGTTATCCAACACCAAACAACCAGTCCTGAAACACACACACACAAGTAACATACGGACGAGCAGGTTAGAGCTAGAAATATGTATGTCTATACATACATGCATGCAGTAACAATTGATGAAGAAAAGAGGCCGTGAATCTGAAAGAGAGCAAGGAGGGGTGTGTGGAAGGGTGTAGGGGAGGAAAGGGAAGGAGAAAATGTTGTAATTATATTATAATCTCAAAATTTCTTTAAAGTAAAAAAAAAAGTCATTGCTAATACCAAAAATAAATACAGGGAAGGTACAAATGGATACTTTCTGATGCCTCCAGCTGGCTTGCTGGGTCTCCTTTTCAACCACCCAGGTGCCGCTGTCCCCACCCTGCAGAAAGACCCTAGTTTATCTGTAGCTGCTCAGCTTAGGCCTGGCATGACATGAGCCAGCCCTCCGCTCCTCTTCACAGCCCGGTGCCCCCAGGCTCCAGCCAACTGCATGTGTGCAAGATGGTGACCCAGGGCTGCCAGGCCACCCCCTCTCCCATAGACCTCTCCATGCTTGGATTGAGTTCATTGATTGTGCAAACCCAAGATCTCCAGGCTTAAACCAGAGCCCTTGGAATCTAATTAAAATCTCACCAGCCACAAAGCTGGTGTCCTCCTGGGAGACGTCCCCCTCTGCATTCCTAAGCAGACTCCGTGGTCAATGAGCTTCCTCCCCTCCAGCGCTGCCGTGGAGTCATGTGTCTGAGCTAGGTCTCCTCCACCTGAGGCAATCAGCCCGTTGGGAGCCTCTTGCAACCCGATCTCTGTGCCAAGGTCTCCCCCAGAAGGACTGCAGCCACCCCGCAGCAAGCAGACATCACAGGCAGCCTGCTCGTTAGAGCCCTGGCAACAGCTGGGCTCTGGGTTGGGCCCAAGCGCCCGGTCTGAAGTCTGTCTTTCAATCAAATTATTAGTGCCCAGAGCAAACAAAAACGGATTCGAATTTCCCAGCCAAATTAGAGGTTCCAATTTTCCTTTTAAAATGTGTATTGACTGTTTCCTTTAGTGATATGTATGACTCAGAATCAATGTCTAGTTCTTTCTTGTTTTGTTTTATTATGAAAGTTCAGGGACTCTGTGTGTGTGAGACGGGTGGGGGGTGTGGCATGTGTGTGTATGTGGTATATGTGTGTGGTGTGCGTGTGGTGTGTGGTGTGTGATGTGGCATGTGTGTATGTGGTGTGGTGTGTGTGTGTGTGTATGGTGTGGTGTGTGTGTGTGTGGTATGTGTGTAGTGTGTGTGGTGTGTTTGCATGTGTGGTGTATGTATGGTGTGTGTGTAAGTGTGGTGTGTGTATGATGTGTAGGAGATATATATATGGTATATGTGCATGTGTGTGGTATGTGGGATGTGTGTGTGTGTGTTATACGTATGTGTGGTATGTTGTGTGTGTGTGTGTGTGTGTGTGTGTGTGTGTGTGTGTGTGTGGTGATGGAGATACATCCCAGGACCTACCTGTGCATGCTAGGCAGGCATTCTTCCCACTGAGCCACACCCCCAGCCTGCATGTCTTTGGTTCCCGGCCCAGACAGAGCATTCCCAGACAACCAGACCATCTTTGTTTTCACAGATAGACTCATGCATGCACTGAGGGAGAAACCTGACTTCCAGACAGCTCTGGGCCCCAAACGAACACTTCCCCCCCTTCCATGGCGCCTCATGGAAGCTCGTGAATGAGTGTGATCTATCAACTAAAATTTCCCTGAATCGAATTATTCCGTTTTCTATAAGAGACTTGAGCATACGCAGCTTCTGGCACCCGTGGGGGTCCTTGAGCTGATCGCTCAAAGGATGGCTGCAGTGGAGGGACAGTCACCCGTCACAGAGGCTGTTCCTGCACGTGTCGGCAGGAAGCACAGGGCTGAGGACAGCAGGGCAGGGAGAAAGGTAGCGAGGCTCCTGACCAGCCACCGTGCGCACAGACAACTGTCACCACGAGGCCAAGTGAAGCAAATGCTAAGTGACCGCTTCTCAACCTTAGTGCTGACAAGACTCAAGGAGAGGTCGGTGCGGGCCAGTGAGATGGCGCAGCAGGTAAAGGTGCTTGCCACCAAACCTGCCAACCTGAGTTTGAGCCCCAGGACCCACACAGTAGGAGAGAACTGCCTCCCACGAGTTGTCCTCTCTCCTCCGTGTGGGGAGAAGTAGATGGTTATGGTGCATTTTCAGAATGAGCCGTGCTGAGAGTCCGTTGGAGCTGTAGATGGGCAGGAGGCCTTGGCCCTCCCCACAGCACCTGCTTGTCTCAGAACTCTGCTGTGTGACTGAGCTCATGATCAGGAAAGAAAGGGGTAGCCTAAGCCCCTTATTACTTATTAGAAAAGGCTTAGTGTCCTAAACCAATGAGATGGGGAATTTGGGAAGGGGGCCAGCACCAAGCTTTGTATGAAAAGAGGACAGGAATTTCTCACCATCTGGGGACCTGTAAAGCCACACCAGCCAACCATTTCTGCCTTTTTTTAATTATTATTATTATTATTCTTATGCCAGTCCCTTTCTACAAAATTTTATACTAACGGACTCTAGTGATGGCTCAGCGGTTGTGAGCACTGGCTGCTCTAGAGGACCCAGGGTCTGTTTCCAGCACCTACAAGGTGGCTCACAGCCATCAGTAACTCCAGTTCCAGGGGACTCGGTGCCCTCTTCTGGCCTCTGAGGGCACTGCAGGCATGTGGTGCATAGATGTTTGCAGGTAAAACATCCATTCATATAAAGTAAAATAATAGAATAAAATAAAATCTTAAGACTACTGTCTCCTCTAGTCTCTTAAATTTGTTACTGTCTTATTTCTAACAATGAGCATACACACAGAGCAAGATGAATAAATAAATGTAGTGAAAAAAATGAAAAGGAATGCAGTTCCTTTGGAAGGAAAGACACTGGGTAGGAAGGATTCTTTAGAGGGAACAGAACCAGAGACAGCGTGTGTGTAATAAAAGAGATGTATTGACTGGCTTACACAATAGGGTCCAGGGAGTCCAGCAGTGGCTGTCTGCACACTGAGAGCTGGAGGATCAGCTTCCCAATCCAGGAAACCAGTCGCCTTAGCCATCTCGGTTTGACCCTGGAGAGTGACTCACTAGGGTCCTTCTGAAGGGCTGGAGAAGCTGGTCTCACCGGGCAATGGCAGATGACGTCAGCAAGACTGAGATTTCTGCCCCTGCCATCCTTATGCCTGGTTCTCATGCAGGCAGTTTGCCTCTTTGAAAGGCTTTCTCCCCAGACCCCCAGGTGTGTTTGCCAGCCCTAGACATCCCTTCATGAGTCCACAGTGACATCCAAGACCAGCCATCAATGTCCACTTCACACCACACACACAGAACCCTAGGCAAGTCCCTACACATGCTTATTCAGATGTATTGTAGGAAAATGTCCTACTAAGCTCATGGCAAAGCAGGTGTTGTGATGTACACTGTCAGTCCCAGCACTTGGGGGGGCAGAAGCAGGAGGGTCAGGAGTGCAGAGTTGTCCTGCACAAAACATGTAGATGATGGCCATGGGGGGCAGTGGTCATCCAGAAAGTCAAGACAGTTTTATCTCAATACTCTGTAGCCTCCCCAAAACAATTCATGACTATTGAAGTTCCAGCCAACAAATCTGCATTCTATGTAACAAAGGGGCAAAAGAGAGAAAACGCCCCCTGCTGTAGCATGAATCTTAAAGGGTCTTATTAATAAAAACAAACCTGGAGTCAGGTATTGGGTTGAACGCTGGAAGATCAGAGAAGCAGAACAAGCCACAGCCACCTCACCTTGCCAATTCCTCAGCTGATCCTGTTTCCTCAAACTGGAAGCCTCTGAGTCCTCATCCGAATGGATCTCAGCTGAACTGTGCTGCTCAAAAGCCTAAAAGCTTAACCAGCTCTAGTTCCTGGTCCTCACGCCTTAAATACCTTTCTGCTTTCTGCTATCACTTCCTGGGATTAAAGGCGTGTGTCACTATGCCTGGCTGTTTCCAGTGTGGCCTTGAACTCACAGAGATCCAGGCGGATCTCTGCCTCTGGAATGCTAGGATTAAAGGTGTGTGTGCCACCATTTTCTGGCCTCTATATCTAGTGGCTGTTCTGTTCTCTGACCCCAGATAAGTTTATTAGGGTGCACAATATTTTGGGGAACACAATATCACCACACCCCGCCCTGCAACCCTACCCACCACCCCATCCCTTCTTCACTGATGGGAGGGTAACAACAGTCATGGGACACACCCTGCCACAGGGAGGCTGTGTAAGGTGGTCTTTCAGCTAGGTGTTTTCACTGGGAATACACTTGGGGCTGATACTAAGAAAGAAGAAAATGAATCCTGGATGCAGGCCCATACGTGACACACCACTAACACCAGCCCATGTCTGGTCTTGTAGATCGAAGTTTCTGTCCTACAAGCCGCTCCCAAGTAACCAACATGGAGATTTAATATAAATTATAAATGTTCGGCCAATAGCTCAAGCTTGTTACTAACTAGCTCTTACAACTTAACGCATTTCTATTAATCTATGTGCTGCCCTGAGGCTCATGGCTTTCACCTCTATCCCATTTTGTGTGTCCGACTCATTCTCTGTCTGTCTGGCGACTCCTGACTCTGTCCTTCTTCAACCCATCATTCTCAGTTTGGCTTTCCCCCCTAACTTTACCCTGTTCAGCTTCTTTATCAAACCAATTCAAGTGGCAAATCTTTACAGTGTACAAAAGGGTTATTCCACAGCATGGTCTGGTGATATAGAAATGAGAACCTATGGCATAAAGCATTCGACCAGACAAATAGACAAGACAGAAGCATGTACTATCCTCATATCATGAATTTGCATGTGTCTAGCAAGCAGCATGTGTATGTATATGTATATGTATATTCACAGATGGGCATATATAAATACTTGTGTGTGTCTATTTTGCATATATGTAAGCATGTGGATATACACACATGTATTATAAATATGTATGTGTGCAAATCGTATTTGCAAATGTGTATGTCTATATGTAATGTTTATATGAGTATATATATATATGTATATATAGAGAGATACACATATCTATGTATTTCTTCCCTAAGGACTGAACATGGGACCTCAAGAATGCTAGGCAAGTTCTTTCCCACTCAGCCTAGAGTGGGGGTAAGAAAATCTCTCCCTACACAGCCCAAGCTGACCTCAGACTCTCGTTTTCTGCTCCAGTTTTCCCAGTACTGGATGACCAGAGTGCCACACACACCTGGTTTTAGGATCAGGTTCAGAGCTTTTAGAAGATCTGCACCTGTCTGAATGACACAGTTCACAAGCTTGAGTTATACCATGCAGAACTGTTGACCAACACACGGGCAATGCATGCTGTTTCCAAGTGCTTATATGAACAGACAATTTGGGTGATCAGAGAAATGTCCAGAAACATGGAAGGACCCACCTTGGAGTTGTGGGGGTGCAGCATGGTAGTGAAACTAGAAAGCCACAGTGGTTTTTATTTTCATTTTAACCCTACTCACTTAGAGATGAGAAATCTGCCTTAAATAGCTACTGATCATAAAGGAACCTGCAAATAAATGACAAAATATTTAGAGCCACACATCTACCTAAGTATCGCTTTTCAAAACCGGTGGGATGCAGTTCAAGTGCTTGGGGACGTAGTTCTAAATTTACACCCTTAACTCTATTATATGAAGAAAAAAGGGGGTGGAAACAGGCTGTAGCGTTCAACCCAAGAGCCTGGGGAAAATATCAAAGACAAAGAAATAGTATTAAAGGAAATCCTTTGAACCGGAAGAATTAACAGCTGGAGAGGTTAAGGGTGCTGGCGGTATTTCCAGAGGACTGGAGTTTGGTTCTAAGGCACCACGTTGGGTAACTCCAGCTCCCTTGGATGCAGTGCCCTCTTCTGGCCTCTGCAGGCACCTGCACACACATCGCAGACACACACATCAAAGAAATAAATAGAAATAAAGACTTTTTTAAAAGAATTATTAATAAAATGGGGGTTTTAAAGTGTGGAGGTATTTGGTATGGGGTGGACTGTTTTCTCTCTGGGATTCTCATCCATGTGGGGCCACCAAGGATCTGCAGGGACAGGAGCGGCCCCCGTCACTGGACAGAGGAACCGAGCTTCAGAACTGCTGGCTGCCCGCTCCCTCCCCTGGCTCTGTTTCTTCCTGACCCCACCCAAGAGTGTGCCCCCACCCCTGCACCCCACCCGAGAGTGTGCACCCCACCCGAGAGTGTGCCCCCACCCCTGCACCCCACCCGAGAGTGTGCCCCCACCCCTGCACCCCACCCGAGAGTGTGCCCCCCACCCCTGCACCCCACCCGAGAGTGTGCCCCTCACCCCTGCACCCCACCCGAGAGTGTGCCCCCACCCTGCACCCCACCCGAGAGTGTGCCCCTCACCCCTGCACCCCACCCGAGAGTGTGCCCCCACCCCTGCACCCCACCCGAGAGTGTGCCCCTCACCCCTGCACCCCACCCGAGAGTGTGCCCCTCACCCCCTGCACCCCACCCGAGAGTGTGCCCCCACCCCTGCACCCCACCCGACAGTGTGCCCCCCACCCCTGCTGCTCACCCGACAGTGTGCCCCTCACCCCTGCTGCACACTGCCACCCGAGAGTGTGCCCTCCCACCCGAGAGTGTGCCCCCACCCGAGAGTGTGCCCCCACCCCTGCTGCTCTCACCGAGAGTGTGCCCCCACCCCTGCACCCCACCCGAGAGTGTGCCCCCACCCCTGCACCCCACCCGAGAGTGTGCCCCCACCCCTGCTGCTCTCCACTACAAAGTATACCAAACACGTAGCGTGGTCTCCAAAGGACAGGAGTGGGTGGCAGTCGCCCTGTCCTGGGTACCTGTGTGGAAGTCAGAGGTCAACCTGTAGGAGACGGTTCTCTTCACCACGTGGGTTCCAGGGATCAAACTTGAGTCATCAGGATCAGCAGCAAGTGCCTTTACCTCTCTGGTGGCTATTATTGGTTGTCAACTTGACTACATCTGGAATTAGCTAAAATCCAAGTGGCTGGGTACATCTGTGAAGGACTTTTTCTTAATTAAATCATTGAAGTAGGAAGACACACTTTTTTCTAACTTCCTTTTTATTTATTCTTGTGTCTTTCACATCACACCTCCCGATCCCACCTATTTTTCCCAACACAAAAAAGCAAAATCAAATTTTAGAGAAAAAAGAAAAGGGAAATCTCCTCGTGGAAGCTGCAGTGTGACTCAGTGAGTCACGCGGTAAACCCCTTATCCATACATCTTTACCTGCACGCGTTCATTGGTCTGGTTTGAGGCCCCTGGTCTCTGCTGCACCATCAACGCTGGGCCCTCACTGGGACTCTTCCTGGACATCTCATTGTAGTGGAGATCATGCGACCCTGCGTCTGCAGAACCCTCACCCGACCCCTACATGCCCCCCACCCGACCCCCACCCCCTGCGCTCCAGCAGATCACAGATTGGGTGGATGTTGTTGTGGGAGAGCCGCCAGCTCTCCCTGACTTCACCACCAGGGGAAGCTCTCTAGCATCGCCCTGGCTAGTTCACCCCTTGCAGCAAGGGGCGGGGCCAGTTCTCCAGCTCTCAGGCTTTCACATCCTCAGGGTCGGTTCTCCCACACCTACACCTTCAGGGCCAGCTCTACCGTGTTGCCCAGGTGAGGGGTAGGGGCCACTCTCCCGAGTGCTGCAGCTGATGAGGGGCAGGGACAAGGAAGACCCTCTTTTAACCCAGATCTTCTGAGGTGGGAAGACCCACTTTAACCAGATCTGATGGACCATAATCTGCCACCTTCTGCTGGCCGCCTATAGAAAGGACATGGAAGAAGGACGCTTGTTCTCTCTGCCTGCTCGCTCTTGTTCTTGCTGTCAAGTCCATTCCTTCACTGGCATTAGAGTCCACTTCAAGAGTCAGGTATGTACAGAAGACCAGCCGAGACAGCCAGCCTCAGGGACTGACACCTACTGGATTCTTGGACCTTCCATTGGGAGACAGCCATTGTTGGACTAGCTGGACCACAGCCTGTATAACATTCATACATATACATTTGTATCTATGCCTATATCATATCCATATATATATCATATCTATATTAGAACTAGAGAGAGAGAGAGTTCTGTAAGTTCTGTTCCTCTAGAGAACCCTGGCTAGTATACCTGCTGAGCCATCTTGATGACCCATTGTCTTAATTTTTAAATGATACACAAATTCTATAAAAAGAAGAAGAAGAAGGAGAAGGAGAAGAAAAAGAAGAAGAAGAAGAAGAAGAAGAAGAAGAAGAAGAAGAAGAAGAAGAAGAAGACAGCATGCATGCATGTATTGGGCTCCCTGAAACCCCCAACAATCAAATGCCTAATCCTTTAAGACTAAATAAAATAAAGAAGCTTCCAGCAAGTCCAGTCAAAGCAAAAGCAACGCCACAAGCCGCAGGAACAAAGGAGTGGGCCTATGGACATGCACAAGCCATCAGACCAGACAACGTGGGAGCTTATGGTGAGGAATGTTAAACCTTAGAGTTGCACACATTTTAAAATAACATAAAAGGCAGATTTCACTTATTTTAGGAGGGAGGCATGACTAGTTTGCCAGCTGGATGGAGACGGCACATGAAAATAAAATTACAAACAATTCCACTTTTAAACATAGATTCAGGATCTTAAGTAAAATATGAGTGGAATAAATTCAGTGTGATGCACTTTTAAAATATGTACATCAGAACCAGGCTGAGATTAGCCCAGGCCTGAAAGCACAGATTTTAGAAAAGCATTTAGGAAGAAGTACAGATGCACTTGGGAGACTGAGGCAGGAGGATCTTGAGGTTGAGGCCAGCCTGAGACACACAGTGGCACTGGGAGAGAGATGAGAAAGCAGAAAATATCTGTCTCCATAGGTGAAGAAAAACTTGTGACATGAAATCATGTTTGTGGGCTGGAGAGACGGCTCAGAAGCTGAAATCACTGGCTGCTCTTCCATGGGTCCTGGATTAAGTTCCCAGCACAGACGTGGTGGCTCACAACTGTCTGTAACTCCAGTTCCTGGAGGTCAGATGCCCTCTTCTGACCTCTGAAGACACCGGGTATGCATGTGGTACACTCACATAAAATAAAAATAATAAAAATAATTTGGTGTTATGTTTATTTATGATACAAACTGAAAATAAAACAGAACTACTTGAGTTTAGTAGAAATGTCTATTAAACACTCTTCACAGGGCTCGGAGTGTAGCTCAGTGGTGAAGCACTATCACAAAAAAAAAAAAAAAAAAAAAAAAAAAAAAAAAAAAAAAAAAAAAAAAAATTATTCAAGAAAAAAAGCATAGTAGCAGTGATAGCACCCTATCCACCAAGGCAGAAATCCCTCATTGAGTCAGCCAGTAAACCAAGATGTAACACTTTTAAAACCACTAATAGAAGTAAAAAAAAAAAAAAAAAAACAAAATGTAAGCATGCTAACCAGCTACAATACTAAGCATGATAAACAGAATTCATAAGAAAAAATCTAAAGACATATGTTATTTTTTTTCTTCTAACTATTGTTTTATTTATTATGAATAGTTGCATGATGTGCATGTGTGAGTACAAGTGTCCTCAGAGTCCAGAACAGGGCATTGGATCTCTTGGAACTGGAGTTACAGACAGTTGTGAGCTAACATGTGGATCCTCTGCAAGACCAACACATTCTTTTAACCACTGAACCTTCTCTTGAGCCTTCAGATATTATATTCAATATTAAGATCTTTAAATTATTGCCATTACAGTTAATGGAAAAGAAGAGCCAGAAATTGATCTGTTATTCAGCATTTGGCTTGAGGTCACTGCCAATTCAATAAGACAAGAAAAAAAAAAGCAGTGAGCAGTGTAAGAACTGGTGGGGGAACTGTGATTCCTTGCTGGTGTTATGATTGTTGGCATAGAAAGTCCAAGAGTTTCAAGAAGCCTTGAAAACTAATAAAAGTCCAGCAGGACTCCTGGATACAAGATGAACGTATATAGGGAATAGTCCACAATGTTCCTATGCCTGGCAATAACCAATTAGGAAACACAAACAAAGAAAGTTCCATAGTAGCAGTAAAAACTGGCTGTGCAAGACCTTTATGGAGAATGTTACGAAAAACAAGTGCAGAAAACAGACATCGAGACTAAACAGAGATATATAGCAGCTCGTGGTTTGAAAGACTCAACTCCATAAACACATCAATCCTTTCTAAATTAACCCATAAAGTTAATGCAATCGCAGTCAAATTCCAACCGGGGCCTGGAGAAATGCAAATGGAAAAATCAAGGCCAAGAGAAGCCAAGGCCGTCTCAAAGAGCAAGTCAAGGGGAGGCAGAGCTTTCCCGATCCCAGGAATCTTGTAAGCCTCTTCCTGTCAGAGCAACAGACAGCATTGCGCAGACAGACAGACCCAGAATACAGAACCCAGTCACTTCATTTAATAAAATCATAAAGTGGGCAGATGAAATAATTGTGCTAGGTCATCAGAGTGCTCATTTGGAACAAAATAAACAAACAAGCAAATACATAAAATGTTCCCCTTTTTTGGAAACAGGGTCTCACTATACAGCCTTGGCTGGCCTGAAGATTGTTATGCAGACCCGGCTAGCCTCAAACTCGCAGAGATCCACCTGCCTCTGCCTCCTAAATGCTGGGGTTAAAGATGAGCACCACCACGCCCAGTGAGCTTCCTTTTTTTCTTAATCAGCATGTGAAGTGCTAGACTCTGCTGTGACATTTTCAAGCCATGTGTGTTCCGTGATTCTCCTTCTGCTATCTTTCTGCTCTTCTTGCCCCACTCTCCTCCATTGTCCCCCCACCCCAGGTTCTTCTCATCTTTCATGTCCCATGTATACCTTTGCCCACCTCCTACCCCTCCTCATCGCCTAATATCCCCTCTTGTTCTCCTTTCAGGATTTTGAGGTTCAGCAGGGGTTGCCTCCACTTGTACCTGTTTATAGACACACATACATACCTTACAGGCCAGGATCCACATTTGAGGAAGAACATGTGGTTTTCATCTTTCTAAATTTGGGTCATCTCATTTAATATTGTACTTTCCAGGTGCACCTATTTTCCAGTAGATTTCCTTTTTCTTCACAGCTGAATAATCTACTTTGTGTCTATGTACCTCATTCTCATCATCCATTTACCCACTGAAGGGACATCTAGGCTGGTTCCACTTAGGTTTCAGCTTTGCGTGGTTGTAGACAGAGGGGAGCCTAGACGGCTCCTGTTTCATACCCCTGACCCAGCATAGACAGTGTGTCCACTGTGTTCACCTGGGACACTCGGAGGCCTAAGGGCTCCGCTCATCCCGAGGAAATAGCAGTTCCAAGGACCAGGGACTTAGTGTCCCCGAAGAGTGTCTGAGAAGTGATAGGTGGGATTGACATGGCCAGGCCCCTCTGGAGGGAGGATTGTGGGATGTACCTTACCTCATTCTCGTGGTGCCGTATAGCTGAGTCCCAGTGACCCACCCCAGTACCAGTCCATCCACCCAGCCTTCCTGTGACTTCCTCTTCGGACTCTCTTACTGTTTAACACCTAAATCCAGTCTCAGGTGCTGTTCCTGACAAACCACACTAAAGATAACAGCGTGAGTGCACACCACACACACACACACACACACACGCACACGCACACGCACACGCACACGCACACGCACACGCACACACAGTGTATGGAAGTTTCAAAGATAAAAAGCCAACTTCTAAACACAAGCAGGAAACAGAGAACTCAGTCATGTTCTGTACAAAAGGGTTTCTTACATGGGAGCTGGTTAGTTAGTTAGTTAGTTAATTAGTTGTTTGTTTTTGTTTTTTGTCTACTTGACACAAACTTAGACATACCTAGGAAGAAATCTCAATTGAGGAATTGCCTCAATCAGATTGGCCTATGGGGCATTGCCTTGATTAATGACTGATGTGGGAGAACCCGGTCCACTGTGGGCAGTGCCACCCCTGGCCAGGTGAGTCTGGATAAGAAAAGTAACCAAGTAAGCCAGAGGGAGCAAGCCAGTAAGCAGCAGGCCTCCATGTTCCTGCCTTGGCGTCCCTCAACAGCAGACTGTATAACCCGCAAGTCAAATAAACCCTTTCCTCCTCACTTTGGTTTTGGTCCGTGTTTAGTCACAGCAACAAACAGCAAATTAAGAGAGCAGGTGGAAAGTGCATGGTTTAGGGAAATATCAATAAATGTGCCCACATTTAGCACAAGATGCCATAAGGGCTGGGAGCAGGACTCAGCGGGTGTGGGGGACCCTGAATTCCATCCCCAGTCCCGCCTAAGAAAAATCATAACTTGTCAAAACAAATCACAGGTTTGGATGTGATGCCAAAAGCCTTTAATAAAGCACTGGGGGGGGGGGCAAGACTGGCATTTTCTTCTTAGGTGGGACTTTGGGAACACAGTGTGGTAGTTTGAATGAAAATGGCCCTCATAGGCTCCTGAATTTGAATGCTTAGTCCCCAGGTCGGGCTAGGCTTTGAGGTTTAAAAAGCCCACACCATTCCCAGTTAGAGCCCTCTGTGCCCTACGCTTGTGGAGCAGAATGTAAGCTCTCAGCTACTGCTCCAGCATCATGGCTGCCTCCTGTCATGCACCCCGCCATGATGGTCATGGAACTCTGGGCCTCAAATTAAACGCTTTCTTCTATGAGTTGCTTTGGTCATGGTGTCTTATCACAGCCATAAAAAACTAACCAAAACACAGTCTTTGCTCTAGCACCCCCTGCTGGGCATCCGGAACCTACCTCAGCGCTGCAGAGGGAGGCTTTTCCCACCCAACCTTCCTCTAATACCCTCTTGTGCCTGAAAGTGTCCCCAGCCCACTCCGGCTTTTTCCCCTTTACCATTCACAGGTGTGACTCCTTGCCCCTCCCATTCCATCTCCGCACAGCACCTGAGTTAACAAGGCTTTTCCCTCCATGTGGTTGCTAGAGGCCGTGCAGACGCCCCTCCTATCCGGTGAATGTGTCTCCCCCAGAAGATCTGGAAGGGCTTACTCCCGGGATGTGTGACAGAGATTTGATTTGCAAAGAGTCTTGGGAGCTGACCACGTAAGATGAGGTTGTCTCTAATCCAACACAACTGTGCCTGATGCAAAGCCAACATTTGGACAGACAGACAAGTGCTCACAGAGAGAGAGCATCATGGGAGAATGGAGGTGGAGATCACAGCAATGCATTGACAATTCAAGGGGTACAGAAGACTGCCTGGGAACTACCAGCAGAGAGAAGAGAGGCCCAGAGCAGACTCTTCCCTGCAAACGCCCTAACTTCAGACCTGCCCCAGAGCCCGGAGCCAGTGCATGTCTGTTCAGGCTTCACTGTGTGTGGCACTTAATGTGCAGACCGTCTGTGCTGTGCAGTCCCTGAACGAGGGACACCCACACTCATGGGACCCTTCTCAGTTGATGGGCCCTGAGAGGAAGAGCAGGTTCAGGGTTGAAAGCTGGTCAAGGAACTGCTGCTTTCCCTGGGAGGGTGCCCAACTTGGGCCTTCTGCTCATCCTTTTCTTTCTTCCTTCTCTCTTTAAAATTGTGTAAGCATGGGTGCCAGGACCCCTTATGGAGTCAGAGGAGAGCCTTTGGAGTCAGGTCTCTCCTTCCATTCTGTGGTGCCAGGGATCGAACCTGCCTGACAGCAACCTCTAGCCCCAGCTCCACGTGTGTGTGCGGAGCGTGTACACACACACACACACACACACACACACAGCCAATGGAAAATCCTTAGACCTCTGAGGAGGTACACTCAGGAAGGATTAAGATAACTGCCTGAAATCCACTGGTAATTCTTAAGAGAATTGTAAAAGCTTGCACCTGGTCCTGTTGGGGCTGTGATCACTCAGCCCTGTGTCTATTCCTTCCTCTGCCTTCCATCTTGAGGTAGTATGGCCAAGGGGGGCCCTCACCTGAGCCTGAACTCTGACCTTCGGACTTTCAGCCTTTGAGACTCCTTACGTCACCATCACAGAAGTGGACCGCCACAGGAGACCTCTGTAGGCTGGGCACTCAGCCCCCTCCTCAGTCCTGAGGTCCTGCACCGTGGATACCTGCCCTCCGCTGTGGACAGGGAGGCTTTCCTTCAGCTGTGCCAAGAACCCTTCAGACCCTGTCAGTGATGCTCAGTCTTCCCTCCCTACTCTGCATCCCCTGTCACCTCCCCCTTGCCCCCCTCCCTGTAGCTCTTAAATACCAGGAAACTGTCTTAAAGTTAGGGCGTCTCTGGTCCCCTGGATTTTGTCCCTGGCCATCACAAGTGGTAGTTGAAGCAGCGGTGCAGGGGCCACCACAATGAACTCCTCATCACCAGTCACCGGGAAGTGTCCCTCTAGAACCTCACAGCCAGGTCCCTTCCCAGGACCTGTCAACTGAGAAGGGTCCCATGTGTACGGATGTCCCTCTGTGCAGGGCTGTGCACCAAGTGCCACACAGAATGAACCTTCTGTTGACCCCTACCTGTGATTGGTTGGGAGCAGAGCCTGGGACCAGGGTTTACTAGAGAATGGCTGCTTGGGATGAGTCCCCAGAGGGTGAGGACAAAGGACAGGGAAAGGAGGGGCTGGATAAGCACTACAGATTATCACCTTCAAAACCAGTGTTTAATCCCCATTATGAGAGATTCCGAGATGCGGGGCTCTGCCCTCCCCGGTGGATTAATCCACTCCTGTGATTAATGGGCTGATGAGTTAATGCGTTATCTCCAAAGTGGCTCTGTTATAAAAGCCAGCTGGCTAGATCTCATGAGCACCCTGCCTCTTCCCATGTGATGCCCTGTGCTTCCTCAGGACTCTGCCAACAAGAACATCACAGATGCGGCCCCCTGACCTTGGACCAGAACCATGAGCCAAAATTAACCTCTTTTCTTGATGGCTTACACAGCCCGTAGAATCGTGTTATCAGCAAGAGAAAAGGACTAAGACAGAAGGACACCGTGGCTCCCTCAGTGGAGGGCCCTTCTCCACAGAAGGGAGATCTGGTTGGGATGCCACGAGAAACTGCCAGACAGAGCACGTATGTCCCAGAGCGCAGCCGTCTCCTCTGCTGCCTCGGGCTTATCCACTGATCAATCACCATTCCACGGTCTCTGGTGCGTGTCAGTCACCCGTCCAACATGTCCCCAAGTAACAGGGAACACAAATCAAGTTCTGAGAGATGCCTTGCTGTGCTGACACCCTTCTGGCTTCCTGGCAAAAACAGAAAGCAAAAACCTTCCCTGTCCCAGCCCACCGCTGGGGCCACCCTGATGAAGTGAGGGCATCACCTAGGAGCCCCGCTCTTGATGGCCGATCGGGTTTGAGGCCGGCCGCAGTGTTTCCTCAAGGAAGTGTTTCCTCCAGAAGGAAGCAGGTATGAGGTTCCCCTGCTATCCCAGCACGAGCTGCAGCTGAGCCCAGCTCTCCCAGTGCCCACATTTCTCCTCCACTAAGCACGGCTCCCGTGCCCACCCCCCAGTCAGCTGCGCTACGCTGGGAGCCCAGAGCCAGGAACCAAATGGCCGAGAGCGCCATCTAGTGGGTGATAGGGCAAGTAACTAGAAGGGACGGGAGAGCCAAGATTGTGGCTCCCCCACCCCCACCCCGCCCCACAGTGGCATGTCCCAGAGAAGGCTGGGCAAGGTGCTGGACTGCCAAGAAAGGGAATCACACAAAGAGGCCCGGGAAGAGGGACCGAAGGAGCCCTGCCCCAGATGCCTCTGTTCTAGAGGAACTGGCTCATCACCCAGGGCACAATGGTCTGTCTCTGCCGCCTCCCCCCTCTTCTGGAGCATTTAAATCTGGTTTTGCTTGGTTGGTTGGTTGGTTGACTTGTTTTGTGGCAGAGTCTGGCTTAGCCACGCCTGGCCTTGAACTCCTAATGCTCCTGCCTCTACCTCCCAAGTGCTGGGATCACATGTGTCTGCGGGATACACTACGAGGGGTCACGTAAAATCCATCTAGGGGCCTATAAGATGACTCAAACAGAGACTGACAACCAGTGGATTCAATCCTGAGGGCTCTGCAAACTGTCCTCAGACCACCATGCACACTGTAGCATGAGCCGGGCAGTGTACAGACACGCACACTCACACCAGATAAATAAAAATGTTTTTAAAAAATCCATTTGGTGCTGTCGGCCTTATTACAAGAAAACAGTAAAAAGGGTTTCAGAAAAGAATCGTGGCTGACTCACGGCGGTTGTCAACATCATTGTCATACCCCCTTTTGGACTGAAGTGACCTATCCGGTGTCTATCTACCCTCTCAGCCATCCAGGAATCCGAGAGGAATGGATGTCAGAGTGCTGACCTTCCCCTGTGCAGACACACCTGTGGAGCAGGATGGAGGCACCGCCTGACTGGGATGCCACGGGCCCCAGGCTCTTACCCTCGGCTTCTGGGAAGGTGGGAGGAAGCTTCACCATCTGCTCAGAGAGGCTTGTTGAAGGGCCAGAAAGTGACCACCAAGACTTTCACTTCTCAATTACTGCACTTCCCCAAAAGCATGGTGGTTCTGAACCAGCAGGGCTTTGGGATCTGAGCTCTCTTTTGTATTTTTCAAGTTAAGACGCAGTTGGGGACATGGGGCATCGAGTGCCTTGGAGCAGAAGACCCTATGAAAAGCAAGCCCGATCGAGCCTGCATCCTGGATCTGCAAAGCGCACGGCAAGGGCTCCGCTGATCCCCAAGCGCCCTATCCTCAGTGGCTTTCTCACTGCCATAGCTCAGCTGAGGAATTGCTACCGAGGCAGTCATGACTGACAAATCCTAAAATAGTTTTGTCTAGCCCTTCAGAGAAAAAGTTGGTCACTGGGCCAGCGAGACGACTCAGCACCTGCTTCTCAGCCCGATGACCTGGGTTTGATTCCAGGGATCCACATGGTAGGAGAGAATGACTCTGCCCGTGGCCCTCTGAACGCCATGCATGTGCTGTGGCGTGCACTACACAAACACACACATACACACACAGATAAGATAAATATGAAAATATCAAAGAGGAAAAAAAGTTGGGGATGCCTTACAAATCACAACTACAAAATTACAAGAAATATGAGAAACAGAGAATTGGGGTGAGTGACACCAAGGTCACAGCCAGTGAAACCCAGACTTGGGGAAAGGAGAGCCAGCCACTGTTTCTTCAACACAATACTTTGCAACAACAACCCTGGGTGGAAACGGAGGTACCCACAGGCTCCAAGAGGACCACCAGGAACACGGTGATGGAAACCAGCCCTCCTTCCCCAGGGCTGCAGGAGGGGAGGCCCAGCTGCAGCTGGACACCAGAACAGACAGCAGGAACCACGGAATTTACAAATAGAGGCTAGAAAGATGGAAAGGGGGAAATGGCTACTAAAAAGCTAAAAACATGGTGGGGCCTTAGAGTCAAGGCCCAGCCCTTGATGACCTGAGTTCAGACCCCAGGACTCCCATGGTAGAAGGAGAGAATCAACTCCTCCAAATTGTCCTCTGACCTCCAAGGTGCACACTCGCACGCACGCACAAACATACACACACACACACACACACACACACACACACACACAAAGCTGGGCAGGGTGTCACACACCTTTAATCCTAGCACCTGGACTTGAAGGCCTACCTGGTCTATACAATGAGACCCTGTCTCAAAAATAAATAAGCAATAGATAAATAAACAAACCAACTGAAGGTGAGTTGGGCATAATGACCCTGACCTATAATCCCAGCCCGTGAGAGATGAAGGCAGGAGGAACAGAAGTTCAAGGTCAGCTGGGGGGGGGGCGGTGCACACCTTTAATCCCAGCATCCAGGAGGCAGAGGCAGGCAGATTCCTGTGAGTTCGAGACCAGCCTGGTCTATATAGTGAGTTCCAGGACAGCCAGGGCTACACGCAAAGAAACCCTGTCTTGAAAACAATAGCAAAAGGAAGTTCAAGGTCATCCTTAGCTAGGAAGTGAGTTAGTTCATGGCTAGGCTGGGCTACATAGACTCCATCTTGGGAGGGGGGAGGTGGTTAAAGTCAGAGAGGAGCCAAAAACATGAGCAGAACACTGATTTATTACTTTTATCTTAATCGTGGAAGTCACGTTCAAATTCCTTGTTTGGGGGTTTTGTTCTTTTTCAGCCAAGATCTCAGGTAGCCAAGGCTGGCCCCAAGCTCTTCACCCTTCTCCCTCCACCTTTCCCGCGCTGGAATTACAGGTGCGCACCAGCACACCAGCAGTGAATCAGTCAGCCCTTTGTATCTGTGAGCCCCAACCCATGGATTCAACAAACGCTTAATCCAAACTCCTTTCTAAAAAAATACGGCATCTGCACTAAATAGGAACAGACTTCTTTGTGCCGTTATTCCCTATTTACATAGCATTTGCATTGTATCGGGTCATAGCAGAAATCTAGAGACGATTTAAACTATATGAGAGGCTGCACCTAGGTTATATGCAAATATCATGCCATTTAATGCAAATAAGCATCTGCAGACTCTGGTCTCTGTTGGGGGAGGGCAGTCCCCTGCAGATACTGAAGGACAGCTGCATATGATGAAATTTTTCTAGGAGATGGGTGTGATGAGCACCCCCTTAATTCCAGCACTCTGAGGAGGCTGAGGCAGGCACATCTCTGTAAATTCAAGACCAACTTGGTCTACACATCAAGTTCCCAGGCCAGGGCTAAGCAGTAAGACCCTGTAGTGGGTAGCCATTCCAGCTTGGATCTGGAAGTTCCAACCCCCATTGAGACTCTGGCAACTGTCACGCCTACAAGGCGGGGCCAGGGGGGCACACAGAGAGAGGCTGGCCCATCCAGCTCTCACAGAGAGAGGCTGGCCCATCCAGCTCTCACAGAGAGAGGCTGGCCCATCCAGCTCTCACAGAGAGAGGCTGGCCCATCCAGCTCTCACAGAGAGAGGCTGGCCCATCCAGCTCTCACAGAGAGAGGCTGGCCCATCCAGCTCTCGGGTCTCCAGGCGCCTCCCCTGGCCCCGCCTTGTAGGCGTGACAGTTGCCAGAGTCTCAATGGGGGTTGGAACTTCCAGATCCAAGCTGGAATGGCTACCCACTACAAGACCCTGTTTTAAAAAAGAAAAAAAAGTAGAACTATATTTAAGCCAAACAGTAACTTTGAATTTCTAAGGTAAGTAGAAGGCAGCATGGTGGCACACACCTGCAACCCTACCACTCACAGAAGTCTGAAACAGGACATCCAGGTCAGCCTGGACTCCATACTGAATACCAGACCAACCTGGGCCGGAGAGAGAGCTCAGTAGTTAAGAGCACATACTGCGCTTGAGTTCAGTTCCCAACACGCATGTCAGGCAGCTCACAACCGCCTGTAACTCCAGCTCCAGAAATTCCAATGCCCTCCACAGTACATGTGGAAAACAGAAAACCTTCAGCTCTCCTACTATGTGGGTCCCAGGGATGAGACTCATTGGGCGTGGAGGCTGGCATCTTTACAGAATGAGCCATCTTGCTCGCCTGTGGTTATTTTTATAGTCTTGTACATGGAAGATCTTTCTAAACATCTGAAAAGATAGAACAATGAAACGGTGCTAGATTTGGCCATGTAAGAACCTAAGATGGGGCCAGCAAGATGGGTCAGCAGGTCAAAGTCTGTGAAGGTAGTCATAGACGTAGAAAAAAACTGTGTGGCCTCACTAACACAGCATCTGGTGGTGGATGCCTCCCCAAATCATCTCCCACCTTCTTCTTTGCTAGCAGAACCCTGACACTGTTTAGATATCAACTCCACTTGCACATGACTTGGCACAGACTGCCATCCAGCCAATGATCTGGGTGTTGTGAAGGGAGGAGAAAGGAAGAAGGGGAAAGGTGGGGTGGGGGAGGGCACTCAAGGAAGCTGTCTGTCTGCGCTAGTCAGCATGGGCCAGCTGCTGTAACAAACACACCCCAGATCTCTATAGCTTAACCCAAGGTCATCCCTTGTTCACGAAAGTCCAGCATAGGTGTTCTGTTTAGTGTACTGAGATATTCCATCTCGGTTCAACAGGCCCAGTTCTTTCCATCCTGGAGCTCCGCCACCCCCAAATGAGGTCAGAATCGGTACAACCAGAAAAGCTGTGGGAGCGGCACCTGTGTCTCTGCTCTCATCTGATTGGTCAGATCAGGTCCTGTGGTCACATGACCCTCACAGCTGCAGGGGAAGCTGGGAAATGTCATTTAGCTATGCCATGGGGAAGCAAATGAGCCTAATTAAGTGAGTTCTGAGCACTGCCTAGCCATAGGTCCCATTCAGTCCCTTCCTCCCACACAGAGGACTCATTCAATTTTCACTCTCTGAAAGAATTTCCAGTGCTGTCACCAGAGCATTTTTTTAGTACCAATGTGTCCACATTTGGCATGGGTATTGGGGGGTATAGTCAGATTTTTCTTTGGGCCACCAGCTCACAAATAATGATGTGGAGACTTGCTATTAATTATGAAAGCTTGGCCTAAGCTTAGGCTTGTCCCACTAGCTTGTAAGTTAAATTAACCTGCTTTTATTAATTTTATTAATCTACATTTTACCATGTGGCTTTTAACCTTTCTTTAATTCTGTATATCCGACTCCCTCCATGTCTTGTTGGCACTTCCTCTGTGCCTTGATTATCTTCCCCTATTTCCTCTCTCTGCCCAAAAGTCCACCTATACCTCCTGCCTAGCTATTGGCCATTCAGCTCTTTATTACACCGATCACAGCAATATGTCTGGTTGTGGGAAAATTGTGTTGTGGGATATTTGTACACTGTGTGAAGAGCTGAATGGCCAATAGCAAGCAGGAGGTATAGGCATGATTTCTGGGGAGAGAGAGGAAGAAGAGGATGAATCTAAGCACAAGAGGGAGACGCCAGGAGACATGGAGAGGAAACAGGAGGTACAAGATGGAAGAGAGGTGACGCCACATGGCAGAATGTAGATTAATATAAATGGGTTCAGTTAAGTTATAAGAGGTAGTTGAGGCAAGCCTAAGCTAAAAGCCAAGCTTTCATAATTAATAAGTCTCTATGTGAGCTGGCGGTCCCGACAAGAAAGTCCTGCTGCAGGGCCCCCGTCTGGCCAGACAGGATGCCACCAGCCCTCGACTTCTTCCAGCTACAGACTGAACTAACCATGGGATTCTTATCACTGCTCAGGCAGAGAAAAGCAGCAGTGCAGGAGACCAGGGCCCCTGCTCTTGGTGTGAGAACAGAGACCTCTCTGATGGAGGACACACACAGGCCACAGAAAGGCTTTGGGGAACTCAAACACACATTCCAGAATTAAAAATTCTATAGAGGAAGTGAAGAGATGGAGCCTACTCTGAAAAGCTGCATTTAGAAAGAGGAAACGGAGTGGAGAGTAAGACCAGAGACTAGGGCGAACTTCATCCAAGAGACTCAAGGCTGGGTCTGCCCTCACACCAACCTTGGGAGCAGATCAGCTTCTAAAGGGAGAGATGGACGAGCGGGGAGAGACAGTCATTTAAGAAACCCTAGAGTAGGGATTGGGAAGGTGGATCCGTAGGTAGAGTACTTCTGCACAAGCATGAGTTCGGATCCCTAGTACTCACATAAAAAGCAGCGTGTTCATACTCACCCTGTAACCTCAGGAGTGCACACGAAAGAAATGCCAGCTCAGAACAGCAATAGTCTGGGGATCTTAAAAGCCCCAGGCAAGGATGTAAGCGGACAGAGAAAGTGCACACGCAGCCTTGGGCTGCTGGGCAGTGAGCCCCGGCTGAGGCAGGTCTTCAGAGCTCAGAGCGAAGCGCCTGGCCCTGGAGAGGCTGCGTCTCCTCTGCTCCTTTTCATCCTTGGAGGGGGGCGAGAGTTGGAGAGCAACAGATCCAGATAGGAAACAGAGCAGAAACCATTTACAAGTTCAAGATCAGACCCAAGCAGAAGACTGAAAAGAGCTCAAGGTGGGGAGGGCAAGACCCAGCCATGCGCGGTGACAAGGCAGGCAGGTGCATGGTCAGCGCAGTGGAGAAGAGCATGCCTGAGATGATACAGGAGATACTCAACATTCAGAGGGTACTATGGGATCCTGGGAGCGGATGGCGCAAGAGATGGTGAGTGGCAGGGAGTGAGAATGGGGAAGTGAAAGTGTCCCCAAGTTTTTCCTCTTGGGGTGGTGTGGGCAGGCAGAGGGGCTGAGGAATACGTCAGGGGTGGAGTAGGTTTAATGTTTATTCTGGGGCCAGCAACATGGCTTAGTGGGTAAAGGCACCCGCAATCTGAGTTTGAGCCTCAAGACCTCCATGATGAGGAGAGAAAACTGACCCCCGAAAGTGGTCTTCTGACCTCCACGCACATGGTACACAGGCACCCACCTACACAAAATGAATACGCGTCTGTTTTAATATATTCATTCTGGATATATTAACATATTTTAATACATCCATCCTGGCAAGAAAGTTTAAACAAGGTTAAGCTGCGGCATTGAGCATCTGCAGGAGTGCGTCACAGGGGTGCAGTGCAGCTGTAGAGTGCATGGAAACGTGGCTGCAAAGACACCTGCATGTAGCAGGGTTAGTTGCTGTGGGATGTCTTTCTGTACGCTGCGAACATGTGTTACTCCTATTGACTGATAAATAAAGCTGCATTCGCCTATGGCAGGGCAGGATGGAGCCAGGAGGGAGAATCCAAGAGAGAGAGAGAAAGGAGAGTAAGGTGAGATGTCAGCCGCCACCCAAGCAGCAGCAAGATGCCAGCAGACCGGCAACACCACGGCCACGTGGCAACTTATAGATGAATAGAAATGGGTTAAGTTATAAGAACTAGCTTAGCAAGAAGCCTTCCATAGGCCATACAATTGGTAATTAGTATTAAGCCTCTGAATGATTATTTCATAAGCGGCTGAGGGACCAGGGGGCCGGGCAGGACTGGAGAAAACTTACAGCTACAGTTAGTGCCTGGGCCAGCATCTGGGTTGGTGGTGGCTGAGCCCTCAGCTTCCTGATTGAGCCAGAAATAGCAGTTCCCTTGCAAGCTGGCTCCATGGAGGGAAGGGGCAGGGAGGAAGGACCTACCAGCAACACTCACAAACTGGAGAACTTTGTTCTGTGACAAAGCCGTCATAACTCCACAGTCACAGGCAGGGGGTGGAAGGTCCTGACTTGAACTGTGTACTGTGTCAGCTTCTGAAATCCCACCCCATCTGCTAAGCTGTGTCGTTTAGGATGTTCTCGAGAAAATGTGACAAATACAACCGAAAAGCAGGCAGTGAGGCATAAGAAGACACTGTCCAAAGCTACATTCCTGGCTCTTAGCCACTAATTCCAGCATCATGAGGCTGAGGCAGGAGAATTACCACAACCTAAGCTAGCCTCAAAAACAAACAGACCTGTTAACACTCACACACACACACACACACACACACACACACACACACACACACGGTTTCACATAACCCAAACTGGCCTCAATTTTGCTACGTAATTGAGGATGACCTTAAAACTCCTGATCCTCCTGCCTCCAACTCCAGAGTTCTGGGATCACAGGTGTGAGCCCCACACCAGTGCCACACTCTCCATCTGTCCCCTCTGTCTCCCAAGACATCAGCTTCACTTGATCCTCAGTCCACTCTGGTCATAGGGCGGCCACCATCTCAGCTGGGCCCTCCCGCTCAGTCCATGGGAGGGGTGAGGGCCGAGCTGCTGTGCTGTTCTCTGGAGGGAGGGTAGCTGTGATGTGTGGTGCTCATGGTGTGCATGGCACACGTGGTTTGAATGCCATCAAACGACTGATTTCCAGCTCCCAGCAGGACGCCACTGGAGAAGGCTGTGTGCAAGGGCCCCAGGGGCTGGGAGCTCAGCCTCAGCAGCCCCCCAGATAGATCCCACTCAGGGAAGTGGGACAGTGACTGATTCCTGGCTCCGGTGACAAGCCATGAGGGACATAGGAGCACCTCAGGAAAAATGGAGGCAGCGGAAGCCAGCGTCTCCAAAAGCACCAGGAAACCAGCTTCGTCATGGCTGCAAGGGAAGAGGCTGGTTGACAGAAGCAGGTGACAAACGCTCCGGACAAGGCAGGAGGTGACGTTCTAGCCACTCCTAGCCCTCTGCTCAGGCTCTGGGTCTCTTGACTGAACTCCAGGGCCTCTGTCAGGAGGATGACAGTGTGGGGTCCAGGGAGCATTTTGCATCTCTGACCAGCTCGCTATGACATGGGCAGAGGGCTTATCGCCCGTCAAGCTGAGCCAGGGTGTTGAGAAGCAAGACTGAGAGGACCATGGCCCTTGCCACGCCTGCTCCAGAGGCTTGTGCAGAGGATTTGGCCTGGATTGGAGCCCCGTGGTGACTCCAAGCATCGCTTCCCACACAGTCTGTGCAGAAAACCTGCTTCTCCTCTCTGCCAGCAGAGTTCATGGCTGAGCTAGTCGGCCATGTGTTGTCAGATGAAAAAGAGCAGCTATGAAACTGTGTTTATAGTGGGTCTGGAGTCACATGCCGGGAATCCCAGTGCTCAGAAGATGGAAGCAAGAGGGTCAGGAGTTCAAGGCCAGCCTCAGCTACACAGTATCCTGTCTCGAAAAATAAAAATCAAGGGGCTGGAGAGATGGCTCTGTGGTTAAGAATATTTCAAAGGACCAGGGTTCAATTCCCAGCACTCATATGGTTGCTCACAACCATACTCCAGTCCTAGAAGATCTGATGCTCTCTTCTGACCGCTGTGGGTACTAGTCACACAAGTGGGGCACCAAAAAAACATGCAGGCAAAACACTCATACACATAAAATAAATCTTCTAAAAATAAATAAAAACAAGTGTTAATGCCACCGGTTGAGAATAAGACCACTACCACAATCTTTAAGCCAAACTTGAAGCAAGCTTTTTATTAAATACTGGCCAAGATGATGGACTCCAGCCAGGTCCATTCCTGGGTTCCCAATAAATGGCTACGAGTCACCATTTTTTTTTTTTTTGCAGGGGCTTAAAAAGGCAACCCCATAAGGCCACTCACTGTTTCCCACTAGGTCCAATCAGGAGCAAGAATATATCCTGACATATTTCCTGCCCGTGTACCTCCCCCTACATGTGATCAAGCACACCTTGTGCAGTTGAGTCTAACTGTGGAGGGGAGGGAAAACATGTGGCTTGTTATCTTACATGAACAACAGCCTCCAGCATTCAGGAAGCATCTGTCCTTGGGCAAGGGCTTACAGGTTAGAGGCATTTTTTATGGATCCCTTAGGCATGGTAATTAAAACTTAAAATGTAACTTTGGCTCTCACATGCAGGTACTTGCCTCCAAGCCTGATGACCCAAGTTTGATCCCTAGAACTCACCTGATGGAAGAAAAAAAAAAAAACAACTCTCACAAGTTGCCCTCTGATCTCCACATTCATTATAGTGCGCGCGCACGCGTGCGCGCACACACACACACACACACACACACACACACACCACACACCAATCATAAAATGGGGAAAATAGAAAAACTACTCAATTCATAGTGTAACATTATTCTTAAGGAAAATATGAGATGTGTGTGACCCTGGGAGCATCTCTGTGTGGATGTAACTGAACTTGACAGTAAAATGGACATGGCCGGAGCTGGTGAGCTGGTCGTCAGGAAAAGGTGCCTGCTGTCAAGGCTGACCACCAGAATTAGATCCCTGAATCCCATGTGATAGAAGGAGAGACTCAACTTCCAAAAGTTGTCCTTCGTCTTCCACACATGCACCATGGCACACACATACCCCACCACACACACACACACACTAAATAAATAGATAAATAAATAAATAAATAAATAAATAAATAAATAAATAAATAAACTATGTCGGTATCTGGGAATACTTGCTTGTCACATCTCAAGAGGACATGGGGATAGGCCACAGGAGCTTGTAAATACCTTCCAAGGCCCAGCTCATCCCCACAAATCATAATCACCTTGCCCCAAAGTCAACAGAGCCCAAATGGAGAGATACTCCCAAAGTGGGGTTTTCCTAAACAATGGAAAAAAAGAAAGTATCTTCAACAAATGATGCTGTCATAACTGTATGTCAATATGTAAAAGATTATAAATAGATCCATATCTGTCACCATGCACAAAACTCAAGTCCAAGTGGATCAAAGACCTCAGCATAAATCCAGTTACACTAAACTTAATAGAAGAGAAAGTAGGAAGTACTCGTGAATGCATTGGCACCGGAGACCACTTCCTAAATATAATACCAGCAGCATAGACACTGAGCACAACAATTAATAAATGGGACCTCTTGAAACTGAGCTTTTGTTGGGCAAAAGACACGGTCAATAAGACAAAAAGACAGCCTACAGAATGGGAAAAGACCTTCACCAACCCCACATCTGACAGAGGACTGATCTCCAAAGTATATAAAGAACTCAAGAAACTAGACATCAAAATTCTGAACAATCCAATTAAAAAATAGGCTAAAGAGCTAAACAGAGAATTCTCAAAAGAAGAAACACAAATGGCTGAAAGCCATTTAAAGAAATGCTCAACATCCTTAATCATCAGAGAAATGCAAATCAAAATGACTCTGAGATACCACCTTACACCTGTCAGAATGGCTATGATCAAAAACACCAATGACCATTGTTGGAGAGGATGCGGAGCAAGGGGAACACTCCTCCACTGTTGGTGGGAGTGCAAACTTGTACAGTCACTGTGGAGATCAGTATGGCGGTTTCTTAGAAAATTGGGAATCGATCTACCTCAAGACCCGGCCATACCACTCCTGAGCATATACCCAAGGAATGCTCAATCATACCACAATGATACATGCTCAACTATGTTCATAGCAGCACTATTTGTAATAGCCAGAACCTGGAAACAACCTAGATGCCCGTCAACTGAAGAATGGATTAAGAAAATGTGGTACATATACACAATGGAGTACTACTCAGCAGAGAAAAACAATGTCAGCATGAAATTTGCATTCAAATGGATGGAACTAGAAAATACCATCCTGAGTGAGGTAACCCAGACTCAGAAGGACAAACATGGGATGTACTCACTCATAGTGGATTCTAGATATAAAGCAAAGAACAATCAGACTGCAACCCACAGAACCAGGGAGGCTACATAGCAGGGGGGACCCTAGGATGATTGTGGCTTATAATAAGTTTTGGTTTTACTCAATCACTGGGCATCAGTGAAACATTTCACTATTAGGATAAGAATTTACACTGTATCAAGCTCATAATAGAAAAATAAATAAATAAATAAATAAAATGGGGGGGAACAAAGTGGGGTTTTCGAACCATCAACAGCATCCAGAAAGTTTAGAAAGGTATACTTTTTTATCTCCCCCCAAAACTGGCTCAAACATTATGGGTGTGGTGCCCCAAAATGTCTCTTGCCAGAAGTGCTGAGGTAAGGCATGGGGGAGACAGGGACTCACATTTAAGCGGGTGTCCCCTTCAGGACCAAAGTACAAAAGCTTTCATTAGTCAAGGGTCCCGTCAGCCGGGAAGAGGACGAGAAATTCCACAACCAGGCTTTGAGTCCGCTTCAAGCTCAGAAGCCACCAGCAGGGAGCTGGGGATGTGCTCACTTGGTAGACCGCTTGCCTGGCATGTGCGGCGAGGCCCTGGGGTTCAGTCCCCAGCGCCACGTGAACCAGGAATGGTAACATACATTGTAATCCCAGCACTTGGAGCTAGAGGCAGAAGAATCAGGAGTTCAAGGTCATTCTCAGCTACATGGCAAGTTCAGGTCAACGTGAGATACAGGAGACCCTGTAAAGAAGGAAGGAGGCATCCGTGTGGACTTGACAGAGTGCATACACAGAGCATTGTCTTCTGTGTCTATGAAATGAGTGTCCCGAGCCCCCTGTGGTGCCAGCTCTCTAGGGGGTGGAATTAAACCCAGCAGAAAGGTCAGCCAGAGGAGGTCAGCACTGAGCGGGAGGCGGCCAGCAGCAAGGGAAAGGCATCTCCAAGGCCGTTCACCTGAGGCACACAGCAGGTGGCAGCCTGCAGGCCAAGGACTCCACAGAGGTGCTTGTGGCTGCCCTAGGAGCCCACCGTGCTAGGCGGCCTCGGCAGAATTGCAGGCACAGCATAAAAGCCCCAGCGGGCAGCCCCCAATTCTCCTGACTGCCTCTGACTTTTTACCCTAACAACGCACCCCATAGAGAAGGGCCAATCAGAAGCCGTGAACACCTCACCCCATAGGGAAGGGCCAATCAGAAGCCAGGAACACCTCACCCCCCACACACACACCAAGGAGGGCCAATCAGAAACAGATAGACAACTCCAGGTCCTGGAGCTACAGTGATATTGCAATTTTCTAGACCCAAGAGAGCCAATCAGCTCAGTCCAGGTACTCCTAACCAGGGCTTGAACCAATCCCAGGTCTGTAACTGGGCAGTCTTGGAATTCCCCAAGCCCACCCACCTTGTCTGGCCACTATAAAACCCTCACCCTGTGCTGCTGGAGGTCGGAGAGACCCGAGTTAACTCGTATTAAAGAGTCTTTGTTTTTGCATTAGATTTGGTCTCTTGGTGACACTTTGGGAATCTAGACTTTGGGCACAGCACACAGACCTTTAATCCCAGCACTCGGGAGGCAGAGGCAGGCAGATCTCTGAGTTTCAGGCCAGCCTGGTCTACACAGAGAAACCTTGTCTCAGAGAGAGAGAGGAGAGAGAGAGGAGAGAGAGAGAGAGAGAGAGAGAGAGAGAGAGGAGAGAGAGAGAGAGAGAGAGAGAGAGAATGAGAAATAGAAATGCACTGTACTGGATAGTTCTATGTCAACTTTGCATGAACTAGAGTCATCTGGAAGGAGAGAACCTCAGTTCAGAAAATGCCTCCATAAGACCAGGTGGTAGCCAGGCCTGTAGGACATTTTTTTCTTAATTATCGATTGATGTGAAAGGGCCCAGTCCATGGTGGGTGGGGCCGCACCTGGGCTGGTGGCCCTGGGTTCTATGACAAAGCAGGCTGAGCAAGCCGTGAGGAGCAAGCCAGTAAGCAGCACCCCTCCAGGGCCTCTGCAGCAGCTCCCGCCTCAGGTCCCACCTGGTCGGCTGAGTTCCTGCCTTGGCTTCTCTCCAGATATCTAAGCCAAATAAACCCTTCCTCCCCAAGTTGCTGTTGGTCATGGCATTTCATCACAGCACAGGAGCCCTAAGAAACACACACAATAGTAACACTGTTATCACTTATCAATAACTTACCAGGTCACAAGCGGCAGGAAAGAATTCCTGACCCTAGGCCCCAGGACTGACCTTGGGGCTGAGGCCAATGTTGGAGTTTCTAGGAGTCCAGTGAGGGACACTATACACTCTCTGAAGAGACCAAATGAAGCCAGGTGAATGAATGCCCCCCCTCTCCCCAGTTTCCCTAGGTGTCGGCCTCCCTGTCTCTCAGAGGCCACTGCCGTAGGTCCGAAGCTAAGTCTCCTCAGAACTCCCGTTTATGAAAACCCAAATGCATAGGGAGCTTGTCCAGGGAGGCATGGAAGGCTAAGGGGGGCTCCGAGAGCAGAGGGGAAGAATTGATCTCAGTGCTAGAGACGGGCAGAGTTCCCAGGTCCTCTAAGGAAGGAGGTCCCAGAGCCCATGACCCACAAAACCCAAGGAAGGGGCCGGACCAGCTGTGGTACCGCAAGGAGATTAGACCCTAATTCCAAGGACACCAAGAGACCACAGGGCGTAGCAAAGGGCGTCTCCATGGCAACCGTGTGGACTGGCGAAGAGTCTGGGCTGCTCTCTGTTGTGGTTTGAATCTGAAGCATCCCCCGCAGGCCTGGATTTGGATACATGGTCCCCTGCAGGCAGCGCTGTTTCCAGAGGCTGCAGAACCCTTAGGAGGTGGTACCTAGCTGGAGGAAGTGGGTCCCTAGGGAACAGCATTTGAAGACTTCATCAGGTCCCTGGTCCCTCGTGATGTGAACAGCCTCTGCACACGTTCCGCTCTCATGCCGTCCCTACCATGACGGACTTAACCTGTCTCTATCGGGTATCTTGGTCACAGTGACACAAAAAGTAATACAGTCCCCAAAGCTGTGAGCTGTACACGTCCCTAAGGCAGGCTTTGGGGAGGACCACCCAGAGATGGATGAGACTAGATTGTCTCCTGCCTGGAGTCAGGCTGAATTGGATATAAAAGGCTGGCAGAGCTAAGAGCAATTTAAATTTTGGAAATGAAACAGTCCCTGTTGGCACATGTATCACACCCTCTGAGATAGGAATTACCATCACCCTTTTGTAGTAACAAACTGAACTCACTGTCAGTGAGACAGGGTTCATGCCGTCGTCTCCGCCCCGGGCTCCTCTGACTAGGGGATTTACTTTATTATTTACTTTTAACTGTGGCTTTTTCAGTTGGCCCATCCTATTACAAAAAGTGTACTTGGGTTGTACCCTGAATTCTTGTGGTGGCCCCACCAGACAACAGTATGAAAGACACAGGAAGCAGGCATCTCTGAGCTCTGAGGGCTGGCCTGGCAGGTACCTTGCCCAAGCTCACACTTCAGGCTGGGTAGCCTCCAGGCCACAGGAGGCTCCATCTGGGGGAACACTTCACACCCCAGATCCCCTGTGCCCAGACTGGACCAGAAAAGACTCTCTCAAAGAGACCCTAAGACAGTGCAGATGGCTCCCAAATACCCCCCCTCCAGGAAAAAAACCATGGGTTGGACGGTTCTGGACATTCACCCTCCGTCCCTTAGGTCTGGGGAGGGAAGTCTTAGGAAGAATCAGAGGCATCTGGAAAGTCACTGGAACTGGGTGGGCTAAGGGAAGGTGCTGCTCGCAGACCCGGAGTCCTCCTGCCCATCTGGGGGTGATACCCCTCCTTGCCATGAACCAAACAAACCACACAGCAGTGACTTGTGAGTTCCTGTAACCGGGATTCAGAGAGTGAGATCACAGTAGGTGATGACGCTTGTTCCCGAGGCTGGCAGGGCCTGGATGTCTGGCCCTTCTTTCTGAGAGGGAATGCTGTATGCACAGACATCTTCCCTGTATTGAACGGTTAAAACAATGCTACCAGATACTACTGAGAACAAGTGAGGTCCATCCTGCACCAGAGAAAATGCATAAAACCCCAACTGGCCAGGTACTTCCTGTACCCAGCACGTGTGTGAATGGACACCACAGTCCACACTCAGACTTCTCCTACCCAGTCTGAAGCCTGGGGATCAAGACTGCCTGCTTTGCATGGTCCCCTAACCATTGTCTGTCTGAGCCACACTCAGAACTCAGGCACCAATCAGAGGGAGACTCAAATTGACCCTTTATATTCACAATGGACCAGCTGGGAAAGCCATACATCATTAAAGGTAAGGAAAAAAAATAACAAACAAAAACAGACGGTTGGGTGCTGGGAAGAGAGCTTACCAGGTAAGTGTTTGTCCCACGAGCAATAGGACCTGAGTTTGGATCCCCGGAACAGAACCATGCGGAAGCCAGGCGCAAACACACACCTGCGGCCCTGGTGGGAGAGAGGGAAAGAACCCTGGAGCTCCCTAGCAAAGCAGTCTGAGACAAACTGCTGGCGAACGCAGGCTTCAGTGAGAGACCACCTCAAAAACAGAAAGTGGGAGCCAGACATGGTGTCGCACACCTCTAATCCAGCACTGGGGAGGCAGAGGCAGTCGGGTCTCTGTGAGTTCTAAACCAACCTCGTCTGCACAGCAAGTTACAGGCCAGCCAAGACGACACATTGAGACCCTGTCTCAAAACAAAGCCCAAGTAACAATAAGTTGTAACAACACAGGGCTGGAGATGTGGCTGAAGGACCTGCCACACAAGCACAGGACCCAAGTTCAGATCCCCTACATTCATAAAAAACGCCAGGTGGGTGTGGCAGTCCATCTATAATTCCAGCACTCAGAGGGCAGAGGCTGGGGATGCCCAGAGCAAAGCTGCTATCCACAGCAGCCAATCAGCAAGCTCTGAGTTCACTTGAGAGGCCTTGTTTCAATGAATGAGGCAGAAAGTGATCAAGGGAGACCTTCTATCTAACTTCGAACATATACTCATATGAACACACAAACACACCACACATGTGCACATTCTTATGAACATACACACCTCACACATATACACTCATATGAACACACATACCACATACATACACACTCATGATAAACACTTACATGAACATACACACATACCACACACACACTTATATGAACACACACTACACACATACACACACCACACACATATGAATATACAAACACACCACATACATACACACTCATATGAACACACATCACACACATGCACACTTATATGAACGTTCACACCACACACTCATATGAATACACAAACATACCACACATATACATACTCAAATGAAGACACGTACACACTCATATGAACACACACACCATACACACACACTCATATGAATATACACACCTCATACACACACTCATATGAACACACATATACATTCATATGAATACATACACACATACACACTCATGTGAACATACACACCTCACACATACATGTAGTAGGCTTTCTTTTGGGCCACCAGCGAGCTCCCAAATCATAACACGGAGACTTAGTGTTAGTTATGAATGCTCGGCCTTTTCCTAGGCTTGACCCACTAACTCTTATAAATTAATTTAACCTGTTTCTCTTCATCTACGTTTTGCCTCGGGGGTTTTTTACCTTTCTTTCCTTCTGTATGTCTTGCTTTTCCCGTGTCTGACTGGCTGACCCTGGTGTCTCTCTCTCTCTCTCTCCCTCGTTCTCTCTCTGTCTCTCTGGAGCCGAGATTCCTCCTCCTCACTCTCTCTGCCCGCCAGCCCCACCTATCCCTCCTCTGTCTCGCTGTTGGCCATTCAGCTTTTTATTAGACCAATCAGGTGCCGTAGGCAGGCAAGGTGAAACAGCATCACATCTTTACATCATTAAACAAATGCAGAATAAACAAAAGTAACACGCCTTTACACAGTTAAAGTAATATTCTGTGACACATACACACTCATGTGAACACACTCACCTCACACATACACACATTAAAAAATATTCAGTGCATCAAATAAAGAGGAAGAGAAAAAACTGAGCAAGACACCTGACATTCTCTGCTTCCTCTGGCACAGGAGACTCAGGTCTGAGTCCCATCCCACAAGTCAGCAGCAGGAGCTGCTGTGGGAGACCCTGGACCGGAGACCCACCTGTCCAGGCCTCATTCCCTCCTCTATGAGACATGGTGCCTGACATGCTGCAGCCAGGAACTCTTCAGTGCTGGGCACCTCCGCATCGGCCTGGCCTCCAACAGACCTTACACAGCATCCGGGGACACAGGAGTGTTGCTGGAGAGCTTCTCTCCAGGTTCCACCAAGCCCCGCAGTCCCACAATCCACATATAGAATAATCACTCAGACGCTTATATTACTTATAAACTGTATGGCCGTGGCAGGCTTCTTGCTCACTGTTCTTATAGCTTAAATTAATCCATTTCCATAAATCTATACCTTGCCACGTGGCTGGTGGCTTACCGGCGTCTTCACATGCTGCTGGTCATGGCAGTGGCTGGCAGTATCTCTCTGCCTCAGCCTTCCGCTTCCCAGAATTCTCCTCTCTCCTTGTCCCACCTACTTCCTGCCTGGCCACTGGCCAATCAGTGTTTTATTTATTGACCAATCAGAGCAATTTGACATACAGACCATCCCACAGCATAGGAGGCTCATGTGATTCCGATGAAATGTCCACTGTCTGTCTGGGAGTCAGACTTGGGTGCCGGGTGCCGTCCGTACAGCACAGGAGAGTCCCCAGGCTCCGTGATTGCAGAGGCAAGCCTGGGAGGCTCTCTGAGGAAAGCGCTGTCGGGACTGAAGAGATGACTTAGCAGTTAAGAGTGCTCCTTGCTGCTCCTCCAGAGGACCTGGGCTTGGTTCCCACCCAGCACCCATGTTGGCAGCTCACAACTGCCTATAACTCCAATTCCAAGAGATCCAGTACCCTCTTCTGGCCACAGAGAGTCACACATGTATGCAGCATCAATTTATACAGACACACATACATATGCATAAATCAAAATAATTGTTTAAAAACAAATAAAGGTATTGTTTTCCTGTAGGTATAACATAAAAACCACAGACTGGGTAAGTTTTAATCTGTAAAAGATGTTTGCCTCATCATTCTGGTGGCTGGAAGTCCAGGATCAATGGGCCTTGTCTTCTGAGGCCCTCTGGCCAAATCATCATGGCTGAGGGGCAAAGGAGATCAGACGGAACCCAATTTCATGGGAAGCCCACTCCTGTGATAACAAAGCATTCCTTCAGTAACATCATTAGTCCCAGCTGGAGGACAGAGTCTTGAGCCTAGTCACCTGGTGAATGTCCCACACCTCTATTTTATCCGTTTATTTATTATTTTACATGTATGGGTGTTTGCCTGCATGTATGTTATACTGTACCATAGGTGTGCCTGAAGCCATGAGGCCAAAGAGGCCATTGAAATCCTAGAACTGGAATTTCAGGGTTTCTAAGAGGCTATGTGGGTGCCATTATCAGCTGAGCCACCACCCCAGCCTCTTATCCAATTTTTGAGATGGAAGTCTTACTGTGTAGTCCAGGCTGGCCTCAAATTCAAGAGCTTCCTTCTTGCCTCACCCTCCCAAGTGCTAGAAGTACAGCCCTTGGCATGCCCGCCTGTTCACGCTGCTGTGACTGCAGTTCACACTGAACCTGAGTTTTGGCTGAACCATCCAAAGCCTAGCAGAGGATCTGTCCTGTGGAGCACCTGGGAAACAGTGTTGGATGTAGCCCTCACCCCAAAACCTGGCGTCCCTGGAGGCTGGGAGGGACTCGGGGCAGGGTGTGTTTTTGGTTTTTGAGGAAGAGCAGGGGTCTGAAGATAAAGGGGGTGTGGCTGCTTCCAGACTGCAGACGCCTTCCCTGAGGGACCCATTCTGGGACCTGCCCCGGTGTCTGAGGTGGCAGTGGTAATAGCACCTGGCTATTAGCAGGACAAAGAATGGTCCTCAAAGGGTTTGATGACTAGCTCTCGGTTGCCTTGGAAACCAAGTCCCTGTTCAGCCTCCCTAGGCATCTTGCTGCTCACCTGTCTCAGGCCTTTTCTCCAGCCTTGATCCAAGCCAGGAATCAGAGAAGGGCAGTTCACAACCCTGCAAAGCAGGGGTTAGGGGGTGGGCACCTGCGGGAAGGAAAGAATCCCACAGTTGTGTCTTTTAGGAAGCCCTAGGGTGAGGGAAAGAATGTCTGCTAATTAATGTAAGAGGGAATGTAAAATTAAAAGCAGGGCTGATAGGATGGCTCAGCGTGTAAAAGTGTTTGCTGCCCAAGCCTGACAACCTGAGTTCAGTTCCCAGATCCCACAGTGCAAGGCAAGAACAAACTCCTGCGACTTGTTCATCATGCTTGAGTCTTTGTGTTTTCATAGGCATACACTCGGGAACACACACACATATCCTCATTGTCATGACAATAATAAATTAACCCTAAATTTTAAAAAGGAAAAAACCAGGAGCTAGGGACACGGCTCGGTAGTTAAGAGCACATGTTGCTCTCACAGAAGACCCAGGTTAGGTACTCAGCACCCACATGGCGACTCACAACCATCCATAATTCCAGTTCCAGGGGACCTGGTGTCTCTTCTGACCTCCCCGAGTACCAGGCATGTGTGCAGTTCACTGACGCATGGGCAGGCAACACTCAGACACATAAGATAAATAGAAATAAAGATAAGGAAAAAGGAAACCAGGGCTCGGGGGTGGGTCACTTGGCAGGGTGCTAGTCTAGGTGCCTGGGTTCCATGCCAGAATCACATGAGCTCGGTACATGGTGCATGCCTGAAATCCCAGCACTGTGGAAACAGGAGAATCAGAAATCCAAGACATCTGCTACGTAGTGAGTTCTAGACTGGGCTGCATGAATCCTTGTCTGGAAAAAAACAATAAAACAAAGCAAGCAAACACAGGAAAACCTGTTTTAAAAGAAGAAATATAGGGGGCTGAAAAGATGGCTCAGGCGTTAAGAGCACTGGCTGCTTTTCCAGAGGTCCTGAGTTCAATTCTCAGCAACCACATGGTGGCTCACAACCATCTGTAATGAGATCTGGTACCCTCATCTGTCCTTCAGGGATACATGCAGGCAGAACACTGTATATGTAATAAATAAATCTTTTTTTAAAAAAAAAGAAGAAGAAGAAGAACACGCCTTTAATCCCAGCACTGGGGAGGCAGAGCCAGGTGGATCTCTGTGAGTTCGAGGCCAACCTGGGCTACCAAGTGAGTCCCAGGAAAGGTGCAAAGCTACACAGAGAAACCCTGTCTCGAAAAAAAAAGAAAAGAAAAGAAAAGAAAAGAAAAGAAAAGAAAAGAAAAAGAAATCCGTTTTTTTGGCCTCTAAGAAAACAATTGTCCCAGCAATGGTTGGAACATCAGAGGAAACTGATGAATGCCCGGTTAATATCAAGCCACCCCCACATGTGTGGACTAAACACTTTTGTGTTGTTGGCCGGATTAGAGCCCCTGGCCTCAGTTTAGCAGGTCACACTCAGAGCCTCCGATGCAGGATGAGTCAGGCAGCAGCTGTCAGGACTCCTCCGGTCTCAACCTCCACCAAGGGGACAGTAGAGACTGGGGAGCCCCACCCCACCTCTCCTCGTCTTACATTTGTTTACGTTTTATGTGTGTGAGGACAAGGGACTGGTACACACTCAGGTGCCAGTGCCCCCTTGTTTGAGACTGGATCTCTTGCTCACCGCTGTGTACACCAGACTAGCTGGTCCACAAGCTTCTGGGGGTTCTCCTATCTCTGCCTCCTGTGTCCCCAAAGGAGCCCTGGCATTACAGACTCCGGTGCTACAGTGTCGGACTTGTGACTCAGGTCCTGGGACTTTGGACTCAGGTTCTCACACTTGTGTGACAAACGCTTTTCCCCAGCCCCCTCTCTCTTCTTGGGACAGCTCTGAATGGCTGGTTCGGGCTCCTCACAACATGGCACTCTCAGAATAGTCACAGTCCTTAGATACCAGGTGGTCGTCACTAGAGAAGTTCTGAAAGCCTTGAGGTAAGCCACAAGCTTCTGATAACCAAGGTCACATGGCCCCTCCACAAGGTCACATGGTCCTTCCACCATGCTCTAGTACTCCAAACAGCCGCCAGAGGGCTTCTGTCTCTACTGTGGCAAGCCTGACTAAGGGTTTACAGGGTTCCGGGACATACGGTCCTTCAAGGCAGGGTGTCATGGTAACGGGCAGCCGGTCACAGCACACCTACAGTTGGAAGCAGGGAACAATGAATGCTGGTGCTTCCTTTCTTCTGGGTTTTCAGTCCAAGGCCCCAGCCCACACCGTATTTAGCCTCATCAGCCTAATCTAAAGAATCCCCACAGACATGCCCAGAGACCTGTGTCCACTCTAACTCTGAATCCTTTGATGTCAATACTGAGAGGTCAACACTGTAGAGCAGATACCAAGCAAGAAATGTCACCGTGGAGAAATCAGGCTGACACCTTTGAAGCCATTAGAGGAGGGATAAATGGACCACATGTGCCTCCTGGCATGGCACAGGAATCAGCTTTCCCCGCTGTAACAAACACCCAACGTAGAGAGAAAAGGTTTAGCCAGGCGGTGGTGGCGCACGCCTTTAATCCCAGCACTTGGGAGGCAGAGGCAGGAGGATTTCTGTGAGTTCGAGAGAACAAGGTGGACTGGTCACATTGTTCACTTTAAGGGTACACCCCAATGACCTAACAACCTTCTGCCCCTTAGAGTTTCCACTACGCCCCAATAGTGCTGTTCTGGAGGGCAAGCCCTTATCTCCTGGGGACATTCAAGGCACAAACCACAGCCAGGTGTGGTGGCATAGCCCTGCAGCCCAGCACTGGAATTCAGGGTCAGCCTCAGCTGTCTGAGACCCTGCCTCAAAACAAACAGCAGCAAAGATCCCGAGCACAGCACACGCTGACATCCATTTTCAGAAAGTATGGACTGGAAAAATGGCTTAGGGGTTAGGAGGGTTTGATGCTCTTCCAGAGGACCAGAGTTCAGGCCCCAGCTCCCACACTGGGCAGCTTACCACTGTCTTAACTCCAGCTCCAGAACTAATATCCTCTTTTAGACAACACACACATACACACACACACACACACACACACACACACACACACACACTTGAAAATCTGTAAACAGAAAACTATTTAAAAGTGTGGGGTGTGAGGCAATGAGGTTCCCAGGAGATGAATCAATCCTGGAGACAAGAATGACTGGGTTTCTAAGAGATGGCCACACTTGATGCACACCTTTAATCTCAGCACTTGGGAAGCGGAAAAAAGAGGATCTTTGTGAGTTCAAGGCCAGCCTGGTCTACATTAGATTTCCAGGCCGGCCCAGACTGCACAGTGGGATCCTGCCTCAAAAAGATAATGATAACTAAATTAAATTAAAAATTTAAAGAGGAAGAGAAGCAGCCGGAAATCAGAAAGGCTTTCCCAGAACTATCAACTAAATGCCACCAAGGCCTTTCCAGACTCCAGCAAACAACCACAGAGACAAAGGACACTTTCACGACAAACAAGAGCGTCTGATCACAGCGGGTCTGAGTGCCAATCCTATCTAAGTGGCTAAGATCTACTTTGCTTGGTGTGATAATGGCTTTGTGGTTATTTGAGAAAACATCATCTTTTTCAGAGAGGGAATTACATGGATCACAACACATGAAGTTACTTTAGGGCTGAGATTTAGTTTAAGCATTTCAATGGGGAGGAAGAGAGAGGAGAGAGCCAGTGGGACGAAATCCCCGCTGTGATCCTGGGGGCTGGGGGTTCCGGGCACACGAGGCTTCGTTTCACTGTTCCCTCCACGGTGTGTGCAACTGACATGTTGATCATGAAAAGGGAAATTTTAAAGAGAGCCACCAAGAAGGAGCCTTTCATCTCTCCCGCTGCTCCTGACAGCCAGGCCTCGTACAGAGTCCTTTGTTGCAGTACCTTTGAGCGGCCCAGGCCACTGCAGGAACAAACGCAGCCATTCAAAGTCACCTTTCATTAAGCCAGAGGCCAGGCTTGGAAACTGCTGTCCCCAGCTGCTATTGTTCGCTGGGCTTCTGACAGTTCCCGGCACCTGAGGAAGAGCGAGCCCCCTTCCCCACAGACACAGGATGTTCCATCCCCAGGATTCTCTCCAATTTGTGGGGTGACATTAGTGTCAAATGGGCCCCGTGGGTCACAAGATGCATCAGGGAAGGCTTGAAGCCAACAAAAGGCAGATGGGATGCAGGACACGTCACAACCACGTGTGCAGCCCTTCCCAAATGAGGAAGGGAGAGCCCACATTGGCAATGGCCAGCCCTCCTTCAGGCTGGGTACTGCTTCTCTCTGTGAAAACAGAGCTAGGTCAGTGCTCCCCACCCCTCACCAAGAGTGATGTCTCTGCTGAGAACCTGCCTGCTGGAAGTTGGTGGTGGCTCCAAGGTTCTAGTCCCAGATTAGCCCTTCAGAGTCTACAGTATCCATGGGTCTCACCTAGGCTGGCTCAGGCTTCTTGACAGGGAAGGGGTGAGGTAGGGTAGTACTGAGAGAGTCACTTGGCCCCATTTATAAACCTGATTTGTGTTCTTGTGTGTGTGTGTGTGTGTGTGTGTGTGTGTGTGTGTGTGTGTGTGTGTGTATACGTGCACGCGCACATACTGATGCATGTGAAGGACCTTCCTCAAATCACTCTCCACCTGGTTTTTGGAGACAGGGTCTCTCACTGAGCCCAGAAGTCACACTTTGGTCTAGACTGGCTGGCCAGCACACCCAGGGATCCTCACGTCTCCACTTCTCTAGCACTGAGCTTACCAACATACACCAGTGCACTCAGCTTTTGTGAAGGAACTGGAAACTTGAACTCAGGTCCTCAAGACCCAGATTTTTTTTTTTTTTCGAGACAGGGTCTTATGTAGCCCAGGCTAGCCTCAAACTCACTATGTTACAGAGTAATTTTGAATGGTTGCTCTTTCTGAGATTACGGCTGTATGCCACCACACCCCATGTAAGGACCAGATCTCGTGAGGCTAGGCCCCTGCTTCTGGGTCCCAGCTCACTGTACAGGGGTGAGGAGGAAAACACTGAATGTAGAACTAATCCTCAGTGCATGGCCAGCTGCTCTGGCTTTTGTTTGTTCCTTTGAGTTTTTGTTGTTGTTGGGTTTGGGGATTTTTTTTTTGTCTGTTTGCTTTGAGATTTTTTTTGGTTTGGTTTTTTTTTTGTTGTTGTTGTTGTTGTTTTATCTAAGACAGGGTTTCTCTGTGTGGCCTGGCTGTCCTGGAACTCTTTGTAGACCAGGCTGGACTCCAACTCACAGAGCCACGACTGCCTCTGCCTCCCTCGCACCCCACCCCCACCCCTGGCTTCAGCTGGTCTGTTTAACATGAAGCAGTGCTCCCCAGTTGCACATAAGTCTGATTTCTCCTGAGCAGGCTGCAATTTTACAAATGGTGCCCTTCCAAGGAGAATGCAGGCCAGACCAGCATCTCCCTGGGGAGACATCATCTGAGGCCCGTCTTGCCTAAGCACTCAAGAGGGAGCTTTTACAAAGAAGGCACGTGGGTTCAGAATGGAGCAAGCACTTGACCGTGTTCATCTGGGACGAAACTGTGTGCACTGTCTGGGACGTCCTCAAAGAGCCAAGCAACTCTTTGGAACCTCCACAGAGTCAAAGCCTGCATTCCCCAGAGAGCTCATCAAAATTTACCTTTCCCTGGGCTGTAGACATAGTTCAGTCTAGAAAGTGCGTGCTGAGTTTAGATCCTCGTGGGCCAGGCATGACGTGGCACCTGCTGCTGCTACCCTCATCACTGGGGAGGTGGAGACTGGAGGTCTGGGGCTTGCTGTCTGCCTGACTAGCCAATTAGTGAGTTCCAGACTCATCAAGAGACCCTGTCTCAGCTGGGCAGTGGTGGTACATGCCTTTAATCCCAGCACTTAGGAGGCAGAGGCCAATTCCAGGACATCTGAAGCAATATGGAGAAACTCTGTCTCAGAAAGAGAGAGAGAGAGACCCTGTCTCAGGGAATGATGTGGAAGGCCAGTACCATGGCTCACCAGTACGTGCTGTGCAAGCCAGGAGGAGACTGGAGTTCAATCTCCATGGAGGTAGGGACACCAAGTGATCACCGCCCTTCATCTCCAGCTCTCAGCACAAAGAAGCCCAAGAAACCCCTGAAGTACTAACGTTTGGGGTCCCAGGTTTCATGTAGAAGAACCAGTGCTTCCAGGTACCCACAGGCCCTGGGGTCTGCAGGAGCAACTGGCCCTGCCACTGTCACCCTGGAGGGGTGCCACAAAGGGAGACTTGGGTGAACAAGGAAGAATCTGAGGGAAAGAGAAAATGGCCTCTCCAGAGGGAAGAGTTTTGCCTTAGGACAGTAGCCAGAGCTCACAGTGCACAGTGCGGCTGAGGCTTAGCATCTTCCCCAGGGCCAGTGTGTTCTGCCTTGCTAGGCCCCAGCAGGCCAAGCATGGAGCTGTGTTTGTTTGTTGTTTTTTGAGACAGGGTTTCTCTGTGTAGCCTTGGCTGTCCTGGAACTCTCTCTGTAGGCCAGGCTGGCCTTGAACTCACAGAGTTCCCAAATGCTAGGATTAAAGGCAGCACCACCCAGCAGGAACTGATTTTTTTATTTAATTGTTTTTCTCTCTTCACTCAGTTTCTCATCCAGTTCAGCAGACTTGGTTTTAGATTTGGGGTTGGGAATTCGGTGTTGGGGTGGTGGGTTGGTGTTTTTAATGTCTGTGTGAAGGAGGGAGGGCTCTGTGCCGTAGTGCACCGTGAACCTCTCTGAAGGCGGTTCTTGACTCCGCCTTGCTGACAGGCTAGCTCGCCTGTATTTCTGCTGTGCTGTTTACTCCAGCCAAACTGCCTGAGGAGCTCACCAGCTTCCAGCCAGTTCTCTTGCCCCAGCCTTCCATCTCCTGGAAGGAGCACACTGGGATTGTACACACTTGTGGTTCTGAATCCAGCTTTTTACATGTGTTCTGGGGGTAGAACTCAGGTCATCAGGCTCGTATGGGCTGAGCCATGGCAGCAATGTGAACTTTTGACCTCAGATGCTCGCTAGCATTGAGGACAACACCTCCTGCATCTTACCACTGAGCTACATTGCCCTATTCCAGCCATGTGATCTGTAGCAAGTGTCTATGGTTGTTTCCCTGGGGGCCTGGGACCCTCTGGATCCACTTGATTTCTGTGAGAGTTGGAGACAGAAGGGTTAAAGTAGAACCACCTGCCTACATGACTGAGCCATCCAGGAAACTTTACACACTAATACATAGGTAGATAAATAGATAGATAGATAGATAGATAGATAGATAGATAGATAGATAGATAGATGCTGCAAGAATATATTATAGAGATTCAGCTGTATATAATAAAGCTATACCTAGAATGGTCAAGATATCTTTTCTAGAGGGAAGCCATTTATCAAGGAATATTTGATGTTATTCAGCTTTTAATATTCAGCTGTTTCTTGCTATGAATATCTTGCTTGTTCATATACTACTAGGCCATAAGGCAAAAAGTATAAGCTCAGATGTACTGCTGATCCACTAGGTAACACCCCCACTGAGCCTAGGAGACAGGCAGACTGTAGATGCATAGGTTGTTTCTTGTGCAAATGAAGCTCAGACCATCCCTTTCCTTCAGGCCTGGTAGCATTGCAGAGCTATTGACCTAAGACAGTAGGGCTTTTTCCAAAACCAGGTGCAGTAAAGACTGGAGCAGAATTCCTGGTCTGAGAAGTGTCACATGGCTGGAGAGAAGAGAACAAGGCACAGTTTCTATAGACCATAGGGCAGACTGGCTCTGGCTGAGGAGTAAGGAGCAAGTCTGTAGACTGTAGGTGGATTTGAATCAGGTCAGGAGAGCAGGAGAGAAAAGAGAGATGGAGGACAGAGGACTGGAGGATGAGGATGAGGTCGAAAGCATAAGAGCTTAGTTATTATTAAGGCCATGAGGGGACAGAAAAAGAAAGGACAGAGAGGAACCGAATGTCAGGATGGACCTGAAGCTGCATAGATAGAATTTTGTCTTAGAGAAATAAAGTAAATGGACAAAAAAGCATGGTGTACATAGATTCCTTTCCCTCAGATAACCCCACGCCAGACATAGCATCTTCCCCAGGACTCTGGGGAGGATTTTCTCAGGGTAGGCCCCTGGGAAAATTCCAGTAGATAGATAGATAGATAGATAGATAGATAGATAGATAGATGACAGATAGATAGATAGATAGATAGATAGATAGATAGATAGATAGATAGACAGACATACAGATAGACAGACATACAGATAGACAGACATACAGATAGATAGACATACAGATAGACAGACATACAGATAGCTGGAAAGATGGCTCTGCAGCTAAGAGCACTTGCACTCCCACTGTTGTGAGCTGCCCATAGCTCCAGCTCCAAGGGATCTGTCTGATTCCCTCTCTGGCCTCTGCAGACATGCAGGCACTCACATACATATGTCTCACACACACACACACACACACACACACACACACACACACACACACACATTAAAAATAAATATTTAAAAAACAAAGAAATCCAATCCAATAAATGTTTTTCCCCCAATAAATGTTTTTTAAAAGATCGCATTGTGAGGCTGGAGAGATGTGACTCAGTGGTTTAAGAGAACTGGCTGCTCTCACAGAGGACTCATGTTCAGGTCCCAGTGCCTGCACAGCAGCTCACAACAGCCTGTAATTCCAGTTCCAGGGGCTCTGACACCCTCTTCTGGCATCTACTGGCATTGCATGCATGTGGTGCACAAACATACATGCAGGCAAAACACCCCTACACACACAAAGTAAACAAATCTAAATAATAATAATAATAATAATAATAATAATAATAATAAAAGTACACATTGCTAGCATAAAGTATCCTGTATGGTCCAGGACACATGAACAAAAACACTCACCAGGAGGCAGGACAGAGCTAGGGCTCAGAATGAGCCAGACTCTGTGTGGGATACGCAGGGTTGGAGCACCCCAGGTCTGTTTTGCACATCTGTTCCTGAAGTGGGCCCTTCTGTGGGCATGGAGCTACACTTAGGGTCAAAAGCACGAGGCTGTCGCTCTCACTGCTAGGACAAAACACCTGGCAAGAGGCAGCTTAAAGAAGGAAGGGTTCAGTCGGCTCACAGCCTCGGGGTACAGTCCATCACCATGGGGCAGGCGTGACATCACCGTGGGGCAAGAGCTTGAAGCAGCTGGTTTCATCGGACCACAGTCAGGAAGCAGAGGGAGATGAATGCTGCAGCTCAGCCCATTCCCCGCCCCCCAAAATGGGTGGAAAAGATGACTCAGCAATTAAGAGCACTAGCTGCTCCTCCAGAGGTCCAGGGTTTGATTCCCAGCATTCATATGGCAGCTCACAACCATTTGTAACCCAGTTCCAGGGGACCCAATGAAATGCCCTCTTCGGATGCCATAGTCTGATTTCAGACATAAAATAAAATGAATATGTCTAACTTTTTAAAATTTTTAAATAAAAAGATGAAATTATTTTGCATGTGTGTGCTGGGGTGTGTGTGTGCACCATGGCATGTGTGTAGAGGTCAGAGAAGAAACTCAGCTGTTGGTCCTCACTTTCCATCTTGTTGAAGCAGGGTCTCTTGTTCACCAGTGCATATCCCAGGCTAGCCAGCCTGCAGGCTTCCAGGCTGCCCATCCCGCCACAGGAGTGCTGAGATTACAGATGTGTGCAGCCTTGTCCTGCTTTGGGGACTCACACTTGAGTGGCGATCACTTTATCCACTGAGCCACCTCCCAAACTGGCTTCCTCCTTCTAATTCCACCAAGCTGAGGGGGAGGGCAAAGTCACACACAGTCAAGTGCCCTTGAAAACCAGCTCTGGAAGATGTACTTTAGAAATTCTCGGCTCCCAGAGTCATCACAGCTAGACCGATCGCCCAGGCTGCACTTGGCTCCCACTGAGGCTGGATGTGTGGGAAAATGCAGTCTGGAAGTTCTAAGTCCTAGCTGACTCTTAGTGGTTGAGACTCCAGCCTTGGGGTCACTTCTTCAGCTGCATCCAGGAGGATGTCTCCCACCCGATCCAGGGCTGGTGCCCAGCTATGGGATCTCAGCAATATGCAAATTATTCCCTGCAGTTTGACAAGTGCATCCAATACAATCTGCATGTGCTAAATATGCATTTCATTCAAGTTGCCTCTAGGGAAAGAGTCTTCTCTTTGAGGTGAAGTAAAACACTGAAGGTCCAAGGATGCAGTTCGGTAGGCAGAAAACCTGCCTTGCATACACCAAACCCTGGGTTTGATCCCCAGCACCACATAAACCACGTGTGGTAGCACATCCCTGTAATCCCAGCACTCAGGAGGTGGGGCTGAACGATCAATAGTTCAAGGTCATCCTCAACTTCAAAGCAAGTTTTATGGCTAGACTGGTGGATCTAAACATTTGAAAAAGCCAGGCATGGTGGCACATGTCCTTAATCCCAACACTTAGAAGGCAGAGGCAGGTGGATGTCTGTGCGCTGGAGCCCAGCCTGGTCTATATTGCAGTTTACAGGCCAGCCAGGGCTATATAGTGAGATCACATCATAAATAAATAAATAAATAGGTTAAAAGGAGAAAAAAGAGGCCGGGGATGGCTCAGTGGTAAAGCTCATGCTATAGAGTGTTAGGTCCAGGTTACGGGGTCCCAGAACGCACAGGAAAGCCAGACGGGCACAGCACCCACCTGTAATGCCAGCACGTGGGAGGTGGAGACAAGAAATGCTCAGAGCAAGCTGGCTGAGGAGACCAGCCAGAGCAGCAAACTTTTGGGTCAGAGACAGACCTACCTCGATATGGGAAGTAGACAGGAATCAAAGACTGACATCAGAGTTGAGCCTCTACTCACCAGAGAAAACACACACATACACATATATACACACACATACACATACACACACACACACACACACACACACACACACACACACACACACCACTTAAGAAGAAGAACCACTAATGCATAATGGCTGTTTCCTCTGCATAAATGCATTTCTCTACTTCGTACATACAGATCCACTGTCTTCCCACACTATCCTCTGAGACAGTGAGCATTCCACAGGAGATAGAGGCACAGAGAGGTTAAAATGTGTTCAAAGTCACACAGCAAGTTGATGGAAGAGGCGGTGGCTTGAACCAAGACAGTGTGGTTCTGAGGTACCAAGCTCTGCCACTCGGGAGACAAATTACCACCAGCCCAAAAGCTACAAAAAAAGACATCCTGTGCTGCTGACAGACTCACCAGACTCCAGCCGTGCAGCAGACTGAAGGAGAGACGGAAATGGCCGGAAACAGATCTTACAACCAGCACGGAGCTGTGAGAAAGTGTGGGGAAAATGAAGGAAAGCACCAGGCTGACGCAGTTCAGGGTCTCCTAAGGAGAGGGCTATGTCTCCCAGGCCTGGAAGGCAGGGCCGGGGCATGGAGGAGTCCCTGACAGATGTCACTAGAACAAGAGGAGCTTCTGAGTGGTCACAGGGCCAAAGAGGAGACTCAGAAATAAGAGGTCCAACATGAGCCCAAGAGTTGAGGAGGATGACCCAGGCACAAGAGTCCAGGCCAGGCGACATCAGGAATCACTGTTCCCTGAAGCTTCGTGATTCCTCATGAGTGATTTTGGAGAATAGAGTACACACTCTTAAAAGAGCCCAGAAAAATGAGCACGGAACACTGCTGGGCCCCGAGGGGCAGGCTGACACGGTGACTTAAAGTGAGGATGAAGGGGAGCCTGAGCCCCTAGGCAGATCAACAGAGCACTCTGGAGCCAAGCTAGACCCCAGCAGGTGGGTGGCAGCAAGCTTTGACGCGGGTGGAGAGGAGAGTGGATTGGGGGCGGGGCCTGTCAGAAGAGGTCTGCAGCCAAATAGGCCTCCAGCGAGTAGCTGCCTATCACCGCTGGAACCCTACAGTCAGACTCTGTGGGGTTCCCAGTCTGAAGCTGTCACGGTCCCATTGGAGACAGAAGTTGTGGAAGTTCTCAAAGAGGAAATTTAACAGAAAAGATCATTACTAAGCCATGGTGACGAGGAGGAAGTTACTGGTTACAGAATAAGACTCAGTCCCCCAAAAATAAAGTCTGGGGTGTATTTCAATGGTGGAATGCTCACCTAGCATATGAGAGACCCTGGGTTTGATCCCCAGGGTTACAAAAGAAAGGTGGTCAGCAGGCATGGTGGCTCATGCCTTTAATCCTAGCAATGGGGGGGGGGGTGCAGGGCCAGGCGGATCTCTGTGAGTTCAAGGCCAGCCTGGTCTACAGAGTGAGTTCCAGGACAACCAGGGCTACACAGAAAAACCCTGTCTCAAAAAAAACAGAAGAGGAGGAGGAGGAAGTAAGGAAAGAAAGAAAGAACAAAAGAAGGGAAAGGAAAGGAAAGGAAAAGAAAAGAAAAGAGAAAGGGAGTAGGGAGAATGGTGGGGAAGCAAAGAGAGCGCAAACCTAATCTGACCTTGGCATCCAGAAGTGTGGTCTTTGTTGTGTGCATGGAGGTGGGGGGGGGGGTTAGGACTAGATAATTCCATCAGGTAGAGTCCCTGACTGGATTCTGAAGGGAAGGCTGAGCATAGGAGCATAAAATATAATCCAAACTCTCAGGTAGTAGAGACAATAAGATCATGAATTCAAAGTCAGCTTCAGCTACATAGTGAGTTCAAGGCCAGCGTAGGATACAAGACCTGTCTTAGGGTTTCTATTGCTGTGAAGAGAGACCCCATGACCACTGAAACTCTTATAAATGGGTCTGGCTTACAGTTCAGAGGTTTAGTACATTGTGATCATGACAGGAAGCGTGCAGACAGACATGTGGCTGGAGAGGTAGCTGAGAGGTCTACATCTGGATCAGCAGGAAGAGAGAGTGACACTGGGCCTGGCTTGAGTGTCTGAGACCTCAAAGCCCAACCCCAGTGACACACTTCCTCCAGCAAGGCCACACCTACTCCAGCAAGGCCACACCTACTCCAGCAAGGCCACACCTACTCCAGCAAGGCCACACCTCCTATAAGTGCCACTCCCTGTGAGCCTATGAGGCCATTTTTATTCAAACCACCACAGACCCTATTTCAAAAAAAATCAAAACAATGAGCTGGAGCGTTAGCTCAGTCACTAAGACCACTGGCTCGGCTCTGTCGGGTGTTCTGTGTGGGTCGGTGGAAGAAAGAGGGTCACTCCAAGATGGATTTTAGGCTCTCGGCAGCAGGGAGGTCCAGCCTCTTGGATGGAACCTTGAACAGCTGTGCAAAGGCATGCTTATTGTTACACAAAGGTTGTTTTGGGGGTAAAACAAGTTCCTCATACCAAAGCACTGATCTAATCTATCCGTTTTTCTGAAGGAAATCATCACACCCCTGCAACCTCAGTCCTTATCATGTCCTGTTTGCAGTGGCCAGTGACACAGGAGCTCCAGGTGTGCCAGGATAGTCTTGTGACCAAAGTCACGCAAAGCCTGTAAAGCTGCTTCAGAAACACAACTCTACAGATAACAAAACAACCACTGCTTTCCACAATGATTTCTTCAAGGTCTAAGTACTTCTAGAAAACAACTATTCGTTCTGATGTTTACCACAGACACAGTGAAAAACAACTATTTCATTCTCATGTTTACCCTAGATACAATGATTCTCCTAGGTTCCCACAGCAGGTTCGATTCTCAGCACCCACATGGCTGCTCATAGCCATCTGAACTCCAGTTCCCCAGGACCCAGTGTCCTCCTTTGGCCTCCAAGGACACCAGTCACATATAAAGAGACTTACACTCAGGCAAAACACCCTTACACTTAAAAATAAAAATAAATTGGAAAAAAAAACAAGAAAAAGAAGAAGAGGAGGGGACAACCAGAGTACACACACTAGAGGGGACCTGATACTCAGACCTAGCCCTCTGCATGTAGCCCAGGATGGCCTCTAACTCTCTGTGTAGCAGAAGATGATATTTAGCTCTTGACTGTCCTGCTCTACCCTCCATGTGCTGGGATTACAGGTGTGCACCCCATACCCTGTCTATGTGGTGCTAGGGATCAACCCAGGGCCTCAGGGATGCTGGGCAAGAACTCTCACAACTGATACCCCATCTAATGTTTTCTTTATAACTTACCCAACCTCAAATATTTTGTTACAGCTATGAAGAATGGACCAAAACACCAGGGAACTGAAAAGGCAAAGAAGAGACATGGACCTCATCAAGGATGATTTTTCTAGATGCAGCACCCACCTCCAAGGCTGAGTGGATGAACAAGGACTTGGGATTACTGAAATCAGGATGCGTGGGACACTGCCATCGTGTGAGAGACTCTCCGGGAGTCTGCGGGAATCCATCTGCCTGCCGGCAAAGCTGCAGTTCCAGCAACCACGGCAGGAAGGAAACACTGTGTGGGTGACGCCACATGAAGCCGTGTGGTGATGCCCACAGAAGCAGACAGGAAGGAGCAAGTCCCTCTTCCCTCCCACAGACACACAGCTGCTCCAAACTCCCCCATCGCTGAAGCCCAGTGGGGGCAGAACAGAAACATGGCTGAAGAGTCTGCTCTGTCCCTGGGACCCACACACTAGGAGAAGAGAGCCAAGTCCTGCATTGACCTCTGACCTCCACACATGTACACACACACACACACACACACACACACACACACACACACATACTCACACACTCACACACTCACACGCTCACACATATAAACGTAATTAAAACAAGTTTTAAATTTTTATTTTTGTTTACGTGTACTTCTGTGTGCCTGTCTGTCTATTTGTGTCCCATGTCACACAGGTGTCCATGGAGGCCAACAGAGCAGCCAGGTATACTGGAACTGGAGTCATAGGTAGCTGTGAGTTGCTACGTGGATGCTGGGAACTGAACCCAGGTCTCCTGCAAGAGCAGCAAGTGCTCTGTGCCTTGATCCACCTCTCACCCCCAGACACATCCTGCATCCATGGACTCACATCACCCTCCGCATCAACCTCCTGCCCTAAAGCGGTTGCCCCGGCTCTGCTGAGGCCTCTTGCTCTGAGGGACAGGGTTGTACCAGCCCCTCTACCTCCAAGCCTGGGACAATGGCAGAGTGTCCGGAACCCCAGACAGATCTCAGAAATTCCTATGAAGACTGCCTAGCCTGGAACCTGCTATGTAGACCACAGCTATTTATGCAATGCCAGCCATTGAACCCAGGACTTAAGGAATTCCCAGTAAGCACTCTTCCAACTGAGCTACATCCTAACCCAGTTTGGTTTTTAAAGAAAGGATATCATGTAGCCCAGGCGGGCCTCAAACTAAATATCATCCACCTCAGCCTCCCTAGTGCTGGGGTCAGGTGTGGCCCTCCATGCCTGGCCTTTAGAGACTCCTTCGGCACCATTTGACTCCTTACCATTCAACCTGGATTGTGGGTCCAGTTCTAATGCACAACATTGACCACAACCACCACACTGGTGCAGTGAGGATTCACGACCTGAGGTCCCCAAAGACCCAGCACCCCCAGCCCATCACTGTAGAGGCCAGGCTCAAGGAACAATCTTGAAAGAAAATCAGGAAGGACTTGAAATTTCTGAGATCTCCCTGGGGTTCTGGACACTCTGCCATTGTCCCAAGCTTGGAGGTAGAGGGGCTGGTACAACCCTGTCCCTCAGAGCAAGAGGCCTCAGCAAGCAGAGCCGGGGCAACCGCTTTAGGGCGGGAGGCTGATGCGGAGGGTGAGCTCCTGTCACACGGGGAGTGGGAAATGAACCCCAGGGACATTAAGTGAAATAAGCCAGGTCCAGCAGGAAACACAGCATGGCGTCAGTCATGTGGGGACTCTGAAACCCTGAGAGAGCTGGAGGATGATCAGGAGTTCAAGGTCACCCTAGGCTACATAGTAAGTCTGAGGCTAGCCTGGGCCCCATCACAAACAAACACCAGCCCATCTCCTTGATGTAGAGAGGGCCATGGTTCCCAGACACTGGCAAGGGGAAAGGAACTTGGTCAGTGGACCAATGTCACAGTTATGAGCTCAGCCACACGGCAGAGCAACTAGAGTTCACCATGGAGCTGGAAGAGAAGACCTTGGTTTGGATTTTAAGGGGGGGTTGTTTGTTTGTTTGTTTGTTTGATTGATTAGAGACCTGGGTTCCCTATGTAGCTCAGGCTAGACTGGAATCCCTGAGCTGAAGTGAGCAAGCCATCCTCCAGCCTCAGCCTCAGGAGAGCAGCTGGGAAAGGCATGTACCACTCACTGCCCATGCTGAAGAGATTTCAAATACTTCAGTAAGAAGGAGATGAGAGCAGGAGGTGGTGGCACACGCCTTTAGTCCCAGCACTTGGGAGGCAGAGGCAGGCGGATCTCTGTGAGTTCCAGGACAGCCAGGGGTACACAGAGAAACCCTGTCTCAAGAAACCAAAATAAATAAATATATAAATAAATAAATATATAAATAGATGAAACCAAAGGGAGGTGATGTCTAATGGCCCTGGATTGGTCTCCACACAAGCTTAAGTGTATAAAGTGGTACACCTGCCTGTAAATTCCTACCGTAACCACGAAGCAATTAAACAACAGGATGGGCTGCGTTCCCAGGCTCAAGGGGAGAAAAGGTGGTCAGCCAGAGCTTGAAAGGCAGCATCCAAGGGCCTTTGGATCACCTGACTTGGGTTTGAGCCACCTGAGTGGTAAGACCAAGACCAATGATGAACTCCCTCCCCTCAGCCCCCAGTCCTCAGTGGCTCGTTTTGAGGCAGCTGCTGTGCGAATTACCAGAAGCTCCACTAAGCTTAAAGCAGTATCACCTGCCAGGCTGCCTGCACAGTCATTGTCCTGCTTTTTGCTTCCGTGAGGTCCCTCTTCTCTCCTCCGAGGGTGGGGGCAGTCACCTCCAGAGCCCTCTTGCCCTCTGGATCCAATTCCTAGCCAGGGGAGACCGCCCGGGCAAATTGCTGCTGTCAATTAGATTGCCAGCATGTCTGCCCTGCAAATTAATGATTTCATTCATCAGCTCATAAATCACCTCCTGCCACAAGCCTGGCCTGGTCCCAGGAGAATGTCCAGGCTCAGAGCAGGCTAAAAGCAGATCAACATTCCCAAACTATGTTCCAGGGAACCTGCCCCTCCCCCACAGGTGTCCAGGGCAAGCCTGAGTCAAACAGATATCACCATGCAGGATTTGACAGTCTTGACCATACTTGAGGGGCTCTGTGACTTTCTGGGGAGCACCATGGAGGGCTGACCACAAGATCTCAATAGAAAATCCTCCCATTCCAAGGAGCAGTGTGCAAATGTTTAGGGAGCTGGGCTTGGGGGTGCACACCTTGGCATTATAGATAGAAGGCTTGGGGATTCAGGGTTAGCCTGTGCTATGGGAGATCATGTCTCAAAACAAATGGGCTGGAGAGATGGCTCAGCAGTGAAGAGCATTTGTTGCTCTTGAAGAAGACAGGGGTTTGGTTCCCAGCACCCACGTATATGGTGGCCACTCACAAGCATCTGTAACTCCAGCTCCCGTCCTGTCCCCTACAGGCCAAGGGCCCACTAAGTCCCAGGGGCATCCCAGAAGCTTCCCCGGGCCCAATATCGTATCTGAAGATCGGGACGGGCCAGGAGCACAGGCACACTCCATGGCACCATTGGCTGGTGCCCCCAGCCTCCCTGGCAGGATACTACCGGGTCTGCCCCAGCCAGGCCCGGCCTCCTTCCCTGGCCCACTCCCTCTGCCAGTGGTACATGTCTGCCCACATGGAGTGATTTCTTCAAAGGTTTTTCTTGAGATGGGGTCTCACGTGGCTCAGGCTGGCCTCAAACTTGACTCACAGCTAAAGATGAGGGACACACGGGAGCCAAGTGTGTAACAGCGGGGGCTGTGTCACCAGGAAGAAGCCCAAGAAGGATACTAGATAACTGAACTTCTGATTCTCTGCCTCCACCTCCTGAGCACTGGGATTACAGGCATGAGCCACCAACACCTATTTAGTGAAGACAATTTCTAGTATGAAGCCCTTTAATAATCAAGCATCATCATATGAATGAGTGACAGGTCCTGTATCCTACATCATCCATTAGAGCATCATCCATTAGAACACAGCCAAGCAGTCAGGTGCCTCCTGCCCCTGTGAGCCTGAGACACAGGACAGGATGGATCCAGATCTGGGGAGACCAGTTAAGTGCCCAATGAAGCGAGGAAAGGAGATGCTGAAGGAAGGGAGTCACTACCGGCTCCAGTTAAAGCCAGCAGCCTAGCATGTGTGAGGCTCTGGGTTCCTCCACCAGAACTACAAAATAAGCAAAAACACATAAATGCGGCAGTCAGCTGTGTGGGCGGGATTTGGGGGCTTCCCTGTCTGTCATCCCAGCCTCGACCGGCCAAGATGTTCCTAGAATGCAGTCCCTGGTGGTCATAGGTTGGCTGTCTACAGGAAAAGGGATTTGAATCTGCACCAGCCACTCAGACTTCCCTGTGGCCCTCCCTGAGGTGTGACCTGGAAGGCCCCAGAAGGAGTGAGTGGGCAGGAAAAGAAAACTGGGAATTTATGAGAAAATGCCCTGAGTTCTGTCCTGACAGTACAGATAACTAACGGAAAAGACACTGTAGGTGCAGGAGAGAGGTGGGCGAGGAAGTGGCCATGTAAACAGGAACCACGGGCCAAGGAACGGCCACTAAGGGCCAACACCAGCTAATGCCTTTGCCCCCTTTGAACGGTCTGATCAACCTTCCTTCCCCACAGTCACAGGGCATCAGACATTAAAGACCCAGGACCCTCCACCAGGCCCATCCTGGATGCCCTGGCTGAGGGTCTGAATCCCAGCCCCAGTCAGGTGGTCTTCTTGCCTGTGATCTCAGCACCCGGGAAGCTGAAGCAGGAGGATTGCGGTTAGTTTTTGAGGCCAACCTGGACTGTGCATAGCAAGATCTTACCCTCAGCCCAGCCCCCAAAAACTGAGAGAGTGGAAGAAGGAGGGAAAGAAGAGGAAGGAGGGAGGGGAAGGGAAGGAGCGAGGAAAGGAGGCGGAACTAGCAAACACCTGTAACCCAGCACTTGGGAAACAGAGCCAGGCCAGCCTGGTCTGCATGAGGGCCTATCTGAGAAATAAACAAAGAAAAGAGGACAGAGGGGGGGAGGGGGGAGAGAGGGGGAGAGAGGGAGAGAGAATGGAAAAAGGAAGTGTGTGTGTGTGTGTGTGTGTGTGTGTGTGTGTGTGTGTGTGTTTAACTCCATTGATATGATCACATATTCAATTATGGAATACACTGAGGAGCTGCAGCCCCTTAGGGACCCACACACCTGTGGCAAACCCATCCTTTTGGTTGACTGGAGACGGTGCAATGTGTCAGCTGCTCCCAAAACAGTGAGTGTCCGATTAAAGGCTGCACCTGCCTACAAACTAGACAGACAAAGGTAACCGTGGCTGGAGCAGGATGGAGGTCACATTTGTCTGTCATATAAAAAGAAATTCAGGGGCTTCAGAGATGGCTCAGCTCCTAAGAGCACTGGCTGCTCTTGTAGAGAACCTGAGTTATGTTCTCAGCACCCATGTTGGGGGGGGGGGCACAACCATCTCAGCGGAGCAGACACCCTCTTCTGGCCTCCACAGGCATATGCACAATGAACACACTTTTTTTTAATTATTAAATTTTTTAAAGTCTCCAATTCCTGGTGTAGGGTTGAGGTCGAAGCAAGGCCGTCAGCAGTATATCTGGGTCCCCCTCTCCGTCATCATCAACACCAGGTCCTCATCCTTCAGGTCACCTTCTGATTCCAAGCACCACGTATCACATCCACACGCCAGGCAGTGGAGGGCGAGCAGGAACAAGCTAACACCCCCACAACACACCCCACTCCCAACGCGATGCCTTCCTGCTGAGTCAGCCTTCTCTGCAGAGTCCTCCAGCCACGCCCCTCCCGAGCCCTTCTGCTTAAAGAGAGGGCAGGGAAGGGTATTGTTCGAAATTCTCGGATCAGCTCAGCTCTCTGGTGCTAAGACCAAGGGTGTGGCTATTGGGTGTGCCAAGAGCAACTCCCCCTACACCCCCCCCTACACCCCCGCCCCTCGCCCCCACGTAATCCTGATTGTTGAATGAAAGACAGGCCTGAAGAGCTTCGCTGATGCTGTGGGGCCTCAGCAGAAGGATGCAGCCTGGAAACGGCCGCAAAGCTTGGAAGACTTGGTCTCCTTCCTGGGACTTGCTGCAACAGGCCCACCGCCACCACCACCACCCTCAGACTCCCCGCCGCCACCCTCAGACCCACCACCCTCAGACCCCCCCGCCACCTCAGACCCCCCCCCCCCCCCCCCGCCACAACGCCACCCAGACCCACCACCACCCTCAGACCCACCGATGCCACCCTCAGACCCACCGCCATCCTGTACCACCAAGAGGATGTAAATAAAAACTACGGAGGAGTTGTATTAGTCTGATCCCCTAAGTGGCTTCGCTTATCCCTGTCTTTCAAAAGCAAAGTATTCTGGGAAATCAGGGAAAAGAGATAACAGCTTTTCTTTTCTTTTCTTTTCTTTTCTTTTCTTTTCTTTTCTTTTCTTTTCTTTTTTTCTTTCTTCCTTCTTCCTTTTCTTTCTTTCTTTCTTTTTTTTTTTTTTTTCTTTCTTTTTTTTTTTCTTTTTTTTTTTCTTTCTTTTTTTTTTTTTTTTTTTTTCTTTCTTTCTTTCTTTTTTTTTCTTTCTTTCTTTCTTTCTTTCTTTCTTTCTTTCTTTCTTCTTTTTTTCCCTTGGCTTTTTGAGACAGAGCTTCTCTGTGTATAGCCTTGGCTGTCCTGGAACTCACTCTGTAGACCAGGCTGGCCCCAAACTCACAGAGATCCGCCTGCCACAGGAAGGCAGAGGCAGGCGGATCTCTGTGGATGCTGGGATTAAAGACGGCACCACCACTGCCTGGCAACACAGATCGCTTTCAATCAAGACAATAATGGAATCCTCTCTGCCTCAGTTTACCAAAAATAGCACTGTAAAGCTGGGCTCTGTGACATCCACCTGTGGTCCTGGCTGCTTGAGGCTGAGACAGAAGGATGGTTTGATCCCAGGAGTTCAAGACCCACTTGGGTGCCATACAATGAGACCCAGGATTAATCAATCAATCAAATTTCTTTCAGAGTAATTTCATATAACCAAAGTTGATGGATCCGTATTTCCACACTTTCTCCCTGTGTGATACCATCTATGCATGCAGGAATGAATTTGTTTTCTCTGACAATTAATAAAAAGGCAGAAAAAAATTGAAAGTCAAAGTTTATTCAAAGGGAATTTTTTTTTAAAGAAAAACCCCAGAGCAGGCATGATGTAAATCTTAGCTGCTGCCTGGAGTGGGAGAACAGAGAAGAGAAAGAGGGAAAAAAATCTATGCTGCTAGAGTCAAGCCTGGATGGAGGCTGCTTTGGGGCAGATAAGTGGCTCTGGAGCAGGGAGAGAATGTAAGGGGAGAGGGAGGGAGCCCAGTACTGGAGAAAGCACACTTACATCCTGGTGGTATGCAAAAGAAAGAGACAGGGAGAGGAAGTGTTGCTCCTGAATCAGGGGGGAGAGCAGACCCAGTGAACCTCATACCCTTCGTAGGGACTGCAAAAAAGGCAGGAATTCTAGAGGGAAAGTACAGTCTCTCATTAAAGGGATAATTATTCCGCCCATCTCTTAGCATGCCTTAAAGACGGCCTGCCTTCCTCAGAGTAGGCACTAGGCCAGGTGACTGACTGCCCCAACTGGATTAACTATGTTTTAGGTAGCTTGGAATGCTCAGTCTCCACCCAGGCCAGAAATGTCAGGGGCTTTTGTTGTGTCAACCCCCTCCCTGAAGAGGTAGCCCTAAAATCATCAAGGAGGTGGGCTGAAGCTGGGGACTAGCTCTAACCCATTTTCACCATGAGAAATCTCAGGATTTGTTTCCGCAGCTGTTTGCCAGAAGATATAATTGTTGTCTGGGCTGGAATTCTAGTCCACGCCCTGCAGCCTAAGCTCCAGGCAGGAGTGGCCCCTTAGGAAGGTTAAGAAACTGGAGCTCTCTGCTAGCAATCCTGGCCCGGGAACTAGGGAGAGCTCTAGGCGCTCCTGGGGGCCGGAGAGCTGCTGAAGCTGCCCGTCCAGTTTCCAATCCTTGTTTACATCTCCTGCTCCTGCTCTGGAAAGAAAGAAAGTTTTAAATGGCATCTATTTGTCTGTTTAGTGTGTGTGCCTGCACTGGAGGTTAGAGTTTCCAGTCTTTCTCTCCTTCCACGTGTTGGTCCCGGGGACAAAACCCAGGTCATCAGGCTTGAGGCCTTTATCCACTGAGCCACCTTGTTGGCATAAGGAAGTAATTTTTAAACTGACCACTTTCGCCTTGGTTTCTTCTTTCCTCAGCTCACTGGGACACTTTGTTGTGGGATGAGGGGCCTGAATCTCAAGCCAGTGTGGTGGAGGCAGAGTGGATACCTGTGAGTTCAGGGCTAGCCTGGTCTACATAGCAAGTTCCAAGCTAGTGAGAGCTACATAATGAGATCTTGTCTCAAAAAGATTAAAAAAGAAAAGAAAAGCTGATTAAGGCTGATTAAGGTCTTTAACTGATTAAGGACTTTAACGAATTTATTACACTTTCATCCTTTGACACAGACATGCTCAGCTGGTGTCCGCTGGGACCCTGATCTTCCTCTGAATTTTCACTTCGTTACTCCTCGTCCATCTTTCCTTTGTGGCATTTGCTTTTTCTCTCTGAAGCAATTTATTCCCCGACCCGGTTCCCAGTTGCTCCAGGACACAATCTTCACATTGTGATCGCCGGCTGCTGATCGGAATGGAAAGCTGAACTAAGATGAGGGACAGGGCACTGTCACTTGCTGACTGATGGGATGCACTTCGACCAGACAGCAAGCCAAGCCAGCAGGTCCACACTGCTGCAGGGCGCACAGAGCCAGCGCAGTAACGAGACCCACCGTGCAAACGAGCTGAGATGTGTGATAAAGGAAGGTAAATGGCCACAGAGTCTTCTGGAAGGCAGGGGTAACTAACTCTGAGAGGCAGGATTAGGCCAGGGTGTGGAGAGGCTCATCTCCTCAGCTGCTGCTGTGTGACTCTGGTGGACAATGCGTGCAGTCTCTCTGAGACTTGTTTTCCTCTTCCATGCAGATAGTAACGGCTCCATTTCTGAAGGGCAGTCACCTAGGGCAGCCATTTGTCCAGTAGCAGTGACAGCAGGAGGCTCAGATCTTTGCCACTGGCACCCTGACACTCAACAGTTGGGCTTGATGGCCTCTCCTGGTGTGACAGGAAGAAATTCCCTGAGAGTGTTTCCTCTTTCTCCATATAACCCCAGAAACTTCCCCTAACTTGGCTTTACAGATACAAAAATGTCCTGCCTCCATCCAGGGGAGATGAGAGGTGAGGAGCCTGGAGCTGCAGCCCTGCATCTGCACCACCCACCCAGGACTGCTGGTGACCGCAAGTCAGATGCCAGCGGCCGGTGCTGCCTCAGGGAAGCCTCAGGGAAGCCGGGAGAGGCAGGCACCCCCTCTCTCCCCTCCCCCTCCCCCCCCCCCCCCGCCCCGCACTCTGTAGTCAGCTTGCTCTCCTGTGACTGGGGCAGGAGGGTGGATGTCTGAGATCCTGCCATAAGGCTGGATGCTGCCATGTGTAAAATTCTGGGAGCTGGGAGTCTTAGCTTATGCATCTAATCCCAGCACTCGAGAGACTGACTAGAGAGGAATGCCATGAATTCCCCACCAGCTTGGGCTACATAGTGTGTTCTAGGCCTATGGAGCTCTGGCCTATGGAGCTCTGGCCTATGGAGTGCTGGCCTATAGAACTCTGGCCTATAGAACTCTGGCCTATGGAGCTCTGGCCTATGGAACTCTGGCCTATGGAACTCTGGCCTATGGAGTGCTGGCCTATAGAACTCTGGCCTATGGAGCTCTGGCCTATAGAACTCTGGCCTATGGAACTCTGGCCTATGGAGCTCTGGCCTATGGAACTCTGGCCTATGGAACTCTGGCCTATGGAGTGCTGGCCTATAGAACTCTGGCCTATGGAGTGCTGGCCTATGGACTCTGGCCTATGGAACTCTGGCCTATGGAGTGCTGGCCTATAGAACTCTGGCCTATGGAGTGCTGGCCTATAGAACTCTGGCCTATGGAGTGCTGGCCTATGGAGCTCTGGCCTATGGAGCTCTGGCCTATGGAGTGCTGGCCTATGGAGTGCTGGCCTATAGAACTCTGGCCTATGGAGTGCTGGCCTATAGAACTCTGGCCTATGGAGCTCTGGCCTATGGAGCTCTGGCCTATGGAGCTCTGGCCTATAGAACTCTGGCCTATGGAGTGCTGGCCTATGGAGTGCTGGCCTATAGAACTCTGGCCTATGGAGTGCTGGCCTATGAGTGCTGGCCTATAGAATGCTGTCTAGCATACACAAAGCCCTAAGATCAATCCCCAGCATTGCATAAAGCAGGCATGGTGGTGCATGCCTATAACCCCAGGGATGGAAAAGTGAGACGTTATCTGAAACCCAAGTCCTCCTCAGCTACACAGCTACTTCAACACCTGAGCTACATGAGATCCTGAGGCAAAGCGGGAGGACAAGAGTGGGGGGGGGGGGGAGGAACTTCCATCCCAGGCAGCATGGCCGAGGAGTCCCTTCTGTGTACCTTGGTCCCCTTGGGGATGATGGGACTGTTCTCTGACCTGACAGATGCCAGGAATGCTGATTAAGGGCAGAGTCACAGCCTGTATTCCAGGGGTCCAGGAACCAAAGGCCACCCGAGAACTCGACTCTGACTCGGTGGTGACCTCTTGATTAGTGGTTTGTGGCTTTAGGAATCTTGGGGCTCCCCACAGCCAGTAGGGCCTCAGGAGAGTCGAAAGGTAGAAAGGGGGGCGCCCGGGGCCCCAGCCAACACCACAGCGAGCCAGTAAACTGGTTTCTCCATGGTCTCTGCTCCAGTTCCTGCCCTGGCCTCCCTCAGTGACGGACCACAGGCTGTACGATGAAATTCTCTTTCTGCCCCAAATTGCTTTTGGTCCTGGTGTTTCTCACAGTGTCCCAGGCTGTATGAGCCTGGATGAAATTTCCGCTCTCTGAGAAGCCAGCATGTCCCGTCTCCCACCCTGCCCCGGGCAGTCCCGTCTCGGCTGTAACAAGCTGTGTCCCGTGTGCTGTAGGTATTACCTCAGCTTACCCTCACAGCAGCTTCTGCAGTGGCCAGCTCCACTGTTTGAACTTGTCAGTTAAGGTCCTGAGGTGCAAGGAGGTTCAGGAATTCGCCCCAGGTCAAAGAGCTGAAAACCAGAGAGACTGTTCACACCGAGCCTGTTCTCACCCAGGCGGAAGGCACCCCCCCCCCCCCCCCCCAGGGCTGCACTCTGAAGACTAGATAAGGGTTTCCTTAGCCATCAGCAGAGAGACGCTGACATCCTGCCTCCCCTCTCCTGCTCAGGAAGACCTCCTCCAGACAGAACTGGATCTGAGAGTCACAGTCACCTCCCAGTCCCTGTGACTGGTAAAGTAGGAGACTAAGAGAGGAACTATGATGTCCCTGTCCCAAGGCCACACGGTGAGCATCTGGTCAGACACGAGACCTGCTGGGCAGCTTCGAGGACACCTGAGCTGTCCACCCGAGGGACTCCGGGGACGGCTAGGGACTCCGGGGACAGCTAGGATCTAGACCAGGAAGGGAGCTTCCCCAGGGTTTCAACCATAAATGTGCCTGGCTACTGACTCGGCTACAGTCAGCTGAGCACCTGGGGAGGGGGAAGGCCTGGGAGGGCCACGAGTCAGGCCTAAGCCCCTAGGGGCCTTTGTGACATTTGTTCACTGAAGTCTTGAATCCCAGAGGGAGGAGATAGAGTGTCCGCACCTTGAAGGTCCTAGTGCACAGGATCCCCGCCTCGTATTACAGCAGCCCATGGAGCCAGGAAGAACCAGTGCCCAGGGCTAGCAGCAGGGGCACCTCTGGGGACTCACCCACGGGTCCCCTGGATCATGTCATGAAAGGAGCAGACAGGATTCAGGGGCCGGGACTCAGAGGTGTCAACAGCGCCCAGTGGCCCAGCATGCAGCTCCCCCCTCCCCATTCCGTATTCCTTTCAACCCAGAAAACCACGGCCGATTTCACACTCCCACCAAGTTTCCCAAGAGAGGAGGGTGGTCTGCCTGGGAGGCAGGGAGAGGAGCCTGGAGCTGCAGCCTGGCATCTGCAATCTTCGTGAGACAAGGCCCACCTGGCCTTCTTCTCCTTCCCTGTCCCAGACTGTTGGTAACAGCTTTGCAGAGATGTTTGTCATGGAGCCAGCCAGGCATCTGCGGCCTACATGCCTGGGACTCCCCCACGGCCTAACCTCCCTCTCCCTATGCCCCCCCCACATCCTAACCTCCCTCTCCCTGTGCCCCCCACATCCTAACCTCCCTCTCCCTATGCCCCCCTCCCCCCCAGCCTACCCCCTCCCTATCCCCCCCCCCCACATCCTAACGCCCCTCTCCCTGTGCCCCCCCACATCCTACCCCCTCTCCCTATGCCCCTCCCCCCACATCCTAACCTCCCTCTCCTATGCCCCCCCACATCCTATACCCCCTCTCCTATGCCCCCCTCCCCCCCACATCCTAACCCCCTCTCCCTGTGCCCCCCACATCCTAACCCACACTCATCCCTATGCCCCCCTCCCCCCCCACATCCTAAACCCCCTCTCCCCTGTGCCCCCCCACATCCTAACCTCCCACTCCCTATGCCCCCCCACATCCTAACCCCCTCTCCCTGTCCCCCCACATCCTAACCCCCTCTCCCTGTGCCCCCACATCCTAACCTCCCACTCCCTATGCCCCCCCCACATCCTAACCCCCTCTCCCTGTGCCCCCCCACATCCTAACCTCCCTCTCCTATGCCCCCCCACATCCTAACCTCCCACTCCCTATGCCCCCTCCCCCCCCCAGCCTAACCTCCCTCTCCCTATGCCCCTCCCCCCCACATCCTAACCCCCTCTCCCTATGCCCCCCCACATCCTAACTCCCCTCTCCCTATGCCCCCACATCCTAACCTCCCTCTCCCTATGCCCCCCACATCCTAACCTCCCTCTCACCTCCCTCTCCCTATGCCCCCCCACACCTACCTCCCTCTCCCCCCCTCCCCACTATGCCACTAACCCCCTCCTCCTATGCCCCCCACATCCTAACCTCCCTCTCCCTATGCCCCCCTCCCCCCCAGCCTAACCCCCCTCTCCCTATGCCCCCCACATCCTAACCCTCCCTCTCCCTATGCCCCCCCACATCCTAACCTCCCTCTCCCTATGCCCCCCTCCCCCCCCACGCCTAACCTCCCTCTCCCTATGCCCCCCACATCCTAACCTCCCTCTCCCTATGCCCCCCACATCCTAACCTCCCTCTCCCTATGCCCCCCCACATCCCTAACCTCCCTCTCCCTATGCCCCCCACATCCTAACCTCCCTCTCCCTATGCCCCCTCCCCCCCACGCCTAACCTCCCTCTCCCTATGCCCCCCCACATCCTAACCTCCCACTCCCTATGCCCCCCCACATACTAACCTCCCTCTCCCTATGCCCCCCTCCCCCCCACATCCTAACCTCCCTCTCCCTATGCCCCCCCCCCCCCAGCCTAACCCCCTCTCCCTATGCCCCCACATCCTAACCCCCCTCTCCCTATGCCCCCCACATCCTAACCTCCCTCTCCCTATGCCCCCCACATCCTAACCTCCCACTCCCTATGCCCCCCCACATCCTAACCTCCCTCTCCCTATGCCCCCCTCCCCCCACATCCTAACCTCCCTCTCCCTATGCCCCCCCACATCCTAACCCCCCTCTCCCTATGCCCCCCACATCCTAACCCCTCCCTATGCCCCCACATCCTAACCTCCCTCTCCCTATGCCCCCCCACATCCTAACCTCCCTCTCCCTATGCCCCCCCACAGCCTAACCCCCTCTCCCTATGCCCCCCACATCCTAACCTCCCTCTCCCTATGCCCCCCCACAGCCTAACCCCCACTCCCTATGCCCCCCACATCCTAACCTCCCACTCCCTATGCCCCCCACATCCTAACCTCCCACTCCCTATGCCCCCCACATCCTAACCTCCCACTCCCTATGCCCCCCCCCCCCCACCTAACCTCCCTCTCCCTATGCCCCCCCACATCCTAACCTCCCTCTCCCTATGCCCCCCCACATCCTAACCTCCCTCTCCCTATGCCCCCTCCCCCCACGCCTAACCTCCCTCTCCCTATGCCCCCCCACATCCTAACCTCCCACTCCCTATGCCCCCCACATACTAACCTCCCTCTCCCTATGCCCCCCCCCCCCCACATCCTAACCTCCCTCTCCCTATGCCCCCCTCCCCCCCCAGCCTAACCCCCTCTCCCTATGCCCCCCACATCCTAACCCCCCTCTCCCTATGCCCCCCCACATCCTAACCTCCCTCTCCCTATGCCCCCCCACATCCTAACCTCCCACTCCCTATGCCCCCCCCCACATCCTAACCTCCCTCTCCCTATGCCCCCTCCCCCCCACATCCTAACCTCCCTCTCCCATCCCTCCCCCCAGCCTAACCCCCCACTCCCTAATGCCCCCCACATCCTAACCCCCCTCTCCTATGCCCCCCCACATCCTAACCTCCCTCTCCCTATGCCCCCTCCCCCCACGCCTACTACCTCCCTCTCCCTTGCCCCCCCACATCCTAACCTCCCTCTCCCTATGCCCCCCCACATTCCTAACCTCCCTCTCCCTATCCCCCCCCACATCCTAAACCTCCCACTCCCTCCCTAACCTCCCCTCCCTGTGCCCCCCCACCTAACCTCCTCTCCCTATGCCCCCCCACATCCTAACCTCCCTCTCCCTATGCCCCCCCACATCCTAACCTCCCACTCCCTATGCCCCCCTCCCCCCCCACGGCCTAACCTCCCTCTCCCTATGCCCCCCCCACATCCTAACCTCCCTCTCCCTATGCCCCCCCACATCCTAACCCCCTCTCCCTATGCCCCCCTCCCCCCCCACATCCTAACCCCCTCTCCCTATGCCCCCCTCCCCCCAGCCTAACCTCCTCTCCCTATGCCCCCCCACACCTGCCTTCTTCCTTCAGCACTCCAGGCTCCCGTTGGGCTCTAGAAGTGTCCCGCTCCCAGCAGCTCCAGGCCCTTACAGGCAGCTCACTCTGCAGTCACCAAGCTGGGCCCTAGCATCTCAAGTCCCTATGACCACAAAGTTCCCACCTCCAGCCTGGCACTGGGGGAAATCTGGAAAAATAAAAAATACTCCAGGGTGTACCCAATGACAAGGGTGTTACCCCACCTACCACGACATTTGTGCGTTACCCCAGGGGTCCTGGACAAGAAAAGAGGGACACCAGCTTGGCTGACACAAAAGCAGGATCCAGGGGCTGAAGATAGCTCAGCAGTTAAGAGTCCATACTGCTCATGTGCACACACCTTCTCACAGACACACCTCGTTAAAAATAAGAATAAAGCGGGTGTCGTGGCTCATGTCTTTAATCCCAGCACTCAGGAGGCAGAGGCAGGAGGATCTCCGTGAGTTAGAGGTCAGCCTGGTCTACAGAACGAGTTCAGGACAGCCAGGGCTACATAGTGAGACCCTGTTTCACTGTTAATTTTTATTGTTGTAATAAAACACCACGACCCAGACAAACCATATAAGAAAATGTTTATCGGGGCTTATGGTTCCAGAGGGTCAGAGCCCATGACTGCCAGGGGAAGGTGGACAGCCAGGAGCAGGAGTCCAGGTCCACTCACATCTTGAATTGCAAGCAGGAGGCAAAGAGTGAACTGGGAATGGTGAGAATCTTTAAAGCCTCAAAGCCCACCTCCAGTGACATACTTCCCTGAGCAGGGCCTTAGCTCCCAAATATCATCACCAACAACTGGGACCAAGTGCTCAAATGCCCAGGATTATGTAGGACATTTAACCACCAAGCCTTGTCACAAAAAAGGTAAAAGGATTTAGAGGGTCTGAGAGGTGGCCTAGTCATTAAGAACACTGAATGCTCTTCTACAGGACTCAGGTTCAATTCCAGCACCCACACAGCGGCTCACAGCCATCAGTAACTCCAGTTCCAGGGGATCCAGTGCCCTCTTCTGGCCTCCATGGGCACTGCATGCATGTGGTGCACAGACACACAAGCAGGCAAAACACCCATACATGTGAAATAAAATTTTAATTTGGGGGGGGGCTTGAGATATGGAATTGTAGTTACTGTTCTACTATGAAGAGACACTCTGACCAAGACAGCTTATAAAAGAAAGCATTTAATTGGGGCTTCCAGTGTCAGAGGGTGGGTTAGTTCATCACCATCAGCAGCAGGCAGGAGGCATGGAGCTGGAGCAGTAGCTGAGAGCTTACCCCCTTATCAAAAGGTAGAAAGCAGAGAGAGACTGGGCCTGGAGAGGGGTTTTGAAACTCAAAGCCCATCCTAGGGACATACCTTCCCCAACAAGGCCAAACCTTCTAATCCTTCCCAAAGGTTCCACCAACTGTGGACTAAACATTCAAATATATGCAGCTCTGGGGGCCCTACATCTTTCAAAACACCAGCATTTCTCTACACAGTCCTGGCTGTCCTGAACTTGCTAGGTAGAACAGGCTGGCCTTGAACTCAGAGAGATCTTCCTATCGCAGCACTTCTGAGTGCTGAGATTAGAGGTCTGTTCAACCATGCCTAGATAGATAGATAGATAGATAGATAGATAGATAGATAGATAGATAGATAGATAGATAGATAGATAGATATAGATAGATATAGATAGATAGATATATGTATGTATGTATATGTATATGTATATATTTTATTTAAACAAACAAAAAGGCTGGGCTGATATTTTTCTGTCATCTTAGCGGTTGCACATGAATCTACTAATATCTTAACTATTGTCTGCGACCCCACAGCCCCATAGTCAGTGCCCCACCAACCACTCAGGCTGTGTCCTAGAGGGACTTCTGATCCTACAGGCCTGGCAGACATGCAGGTTTAAACTAAGTCTCTGTCATTCTATTTACCAACAAAGACTCAGATGTCAGATGCTGGGTGAAAACCTGCTGGGTCAGAGAGGCAGAGCAGCGACCAGCTGACCCTCCTCTTTGTCCGGAGACCCAGCAAGAGACGCGTCTCTCCACTCAACCCAAACCAAAAGAAGTGTGAAACTCCAAGTCCCTCTCTGCTCCTTCCTGTGTGCCTCTATCCATATCCCTGACTCATCCAGACTACCTATAGCTAATTCCATTCATCTAGTTGCTGGCTTCTCCCCCAGAATCAATGCTGATTTTATTTAATTAGCACAAATGCAAAGTCAAGGTTCACAATGTGATCAAATATCTCCCAACATTTCCCCCTTTTGTCTAAATAAAAAGGAAAGATTTTAATTCTAACACAGTAAAACTATATACAATAATAACAATTATCGGGTAAGAATTACATTCACAATGTTCAGTCCTTTTGTATTTGGCAAATTCAGAGAAAATACTCTATTATCTATCCTGTCTTAGTGAGTTCAAAGTTTTATACCTAAACAACTTTCTATCATAACTGGTTTCTTTATATTTATTTATATATTTATTTATCTATCTATCTTTTTTTTATCCTGGCGTGATTAGACTCTGGATGACCTGGGAATTGAACCTGGTTCCTCTGGAACATCAATCAGTGCTCTTAACTGCTGAGCCACCTCTCTCCTTCTATCATAACTTGTATTACCAGCCTAAAAATATCCTTTTAGCCCTTAAAACATTTTCTTAGATAAACAACTTAAGCTTTTATGTCTCTCAACCTTTATGAATTTTATATCTCTTTTGTAAGTTTTTTTTAAAGTGGTAACAAAGAAAATGGTGAAACTGTAACTGTCTAGTCTTCAATCCCCACCAGAGACCTGAGAAGGATAAACTATTACCTGAGTAAATAGGATGTGCAGTGCAAACAGCTTCCAAAACTATAGAAATGACAGAGACACTGGCTTCCTGAAAAGTCACCCAAGGTTCCTCAGCAGTGTTGGGGCATCCATCTTTGGCCTACAGGCCTAGAACATCTGACAGACTTTTCTGTGAAGCAGGAATTTTGAAGGACTGTCCTACCTTGTCTTGGCAAAGTTTGGCAGTTAAATTTCTTTGTGTCTTGCTTGTCCAATTTGGATAGTACCCTGTCAGCAGTCAAGGCAAGGACAGTTTCTTGCCCAGTGGCTAACTTTGCCACAAGAAAAGCAAACTCCATATGAAGATTCTTTGATGCCCATCATCTTTTTTGAAGTAGATTGGTGCTGCCAAGAGCAATGTGTCCCAGTGTCATGAAAAGCCTTATGTTATTAAACATCTTAAATGCCATAATCCTTAGATCTCTGAAGTGTTTGAAGACCACCTGTCTATCTAAAATATATGTTTAACCTTGAAAACATACCTAATATAACTACAAGTTTGATTACTATATATGACTAACTACGAACCTGAATTTCTTTTTTTATACTTATTTTTACTTATTTTTTTATTTATTTTACAATATTATTCAGTTCTACATAATAGACACAGATTCCCTTGTTCTCTCCCTTCCTGCCCCCTCCCCTTCCCCCCAGCCGACCCCCCATTCCCACCACCTCCAGATCAAGGTCTCCCCCAAGGACTGGGATCGACCTGATAGACTCAGTCCAGGCAGGTCAGTCCCCTCCTCCCAGATTGAGCCAAGCGTCCCTGCATAAGTCCCAGGTTTCAAACAGCTAACTCATGCAACAAGCCCAGGACCTGGTACCACTGCCTAGATGCCTCCCAAACAGATCAAGCCAATCAACTGTCTCACCTATTCAGAGGGCCTGATCCAGTTGGGGGCCCCTCAGCCTTTGGTTCATAGTTCATGTGTTTCCATTCATTTGGTTATTTGTCCCTGTGCTTTATCCAACCTTGGTTTCAACAATTCTCGCTCATATAGACCCTCCTCTTTCTCACTAATTAGACTCCCAGCGCTCCACCAGGGGCCTAGCCGTGGATATCTGCATCCAGATTCCTCAGTCCTTGGATGGGGTTTCTGGCCCAACTATTAGGGTGTTTGGCCATCCCATCACCAGAGTAGGTCAGTCCCGGCTGTCTCTCGACCATTGCCAGCAGTCTTTTGTGGGGGTATCTTTGTGGATTTCTGTGGGCCTCTTTAACTCTTTGTTTCTTCCTTTTCTCATGTGGTCTTCACTTACCATGGTCTCCTATTCCTTGTTCTCCCTCTCTTTTCTTGATCCAGCTAGGATCTCCCGCCCTCTTTCCCTCGACCCTCGCCATTCATTGCTCCCACTCATGTCCAGGCTGTTCATGTAGATCTCATCCATTTCTCCGTGTCTTTCTTGGGGTCTTGTTTTCCAGGTAGCCTCACTGGTGATGTGAGTAGCAGTCCAGTCATCCTTGTTCCACATCTAGCATCTTCCTATGAGTGAGTACATACCATATTTGTCTTTCTGAGTCTGGGTTACCTCACTCAGGATGATTTTTTCTAGATCCATCCATTTGCCTACAAACCTCATGATGTCATTGTTTTTCTCTGCTGAGTAGTATTCCATTGTGTATATGTGCCACAATTTATTTATCCATTCTTCAGTTGAAGGGCATCTAGGTTGTTTCCAGGTTTTGGCTATTACAAACAATGCTGATATGAACATAGCTGAGCAAGTGATCTTGTGGTATGATTGAGCATTTCTTGGGTATATGCCCAGGAGTGGTATAGCTGGATCTTGGGGAGAATGATTCCCAATTTTCTAAGAAAGCGCCATATTGATTTCCAAAGTGGTTGTACAAGCTTGCATTCCCACCAGCAGTGGAGGAGAGTTCCCCTAGTTCCACATCCTCTCCAGCATAAAGTGTTTTCAGTGTTTTTGATCTTAGCCATTCTGACAGGCGTAAGGTGGTATCTCAGAGTTGTTTTGATTTGCATTTCTCTGATGATTAGGGATGTTGAGCAATTCCTTAAATGTCTTTCAGCCATTTGAGTTTCCTCTGTTGAGAATTCTGTTTAGTTCTAAAGCCCATTTCTCAATTGGACTGTTGGTCGTTTTGATGTCTAATTTGAGTTCCCTATATATTCTGGATATCAGTCCTCTGTCACATGTGGACCAATGGAATCGAATTGAAGACCTTGACATTAACCCACACACCTATGAACATATAATTTTTGACAAAGAAGCCAAAAGGGTACAATGGAAAAAAGAAAGCATCTTCAACAAATGGTGCTGGCATAACTGGACATCAACGTGTAGAAGGCTGCAAATAGATCCATATCTGTCACTGTGCACAAAACTTAAGTCCAAGTGGATCAAGGACCTCAACATAAATCCAGCTACTCTGAACCTGCTAGAAGAGAAAGTAGGAAGTAGTCTTGAACGCATTGGCATAGGAGATCACTTCCTAAATATAACACCAGTAGCACAGACACTGAGACAAACAATCAATCAATGGGACCTCTTGAAACTGAGAAGCTTTTGTAGAGCAAAGGATATGGTCAACATGGCAAAGCGACAGCCTACAGAATGGGAAAAGATCTTTTTTTTTTTTTTTTTAAGATTTATTTATTATGTATACAGCAGAGGGTGCCAGATCTCATTACAGATGGTTGTGAGCCACCATGTGGGTGCTGGGAATTGAACTCAGGACTTCTGGAAGAGCAGTCAGTGCTCTTAACCTCTGAGCCATCTCTCCAGCCCCCCATGAATTTCTTAATTATCCTAAGTAGTTTATAATAATAGCTTTCAAGGACTAGAACCTTACATTACATTTTTAAATGAAGTGCATAGGTACATCTTAAATAAGAGTAGAAACATATATACAGCATGTTGTAACAAAAATAACCTTAAATTTGTATCAATATACAAAAATCCATGCCAATGTAAAATATTTGAGACTAGTAGTTGCTTTTTAGTCTAAAAGTAGATTCAATAATCTACCCTTTTATCCTATCATTCCTATATCCTCCTTTCTTTTTCTTTTCAGAAAGAGATTCCTGAATCTAACTTCCTCTGCTTAATTTCCTCCCTGACCATGACCAATAACACCTTGCAACAACCCCTTTATACAATGACAAATATTCATAACCCACTGAATGACCAAAACCAACCACCCTACCTTTTTGGGAATGTGAGCATCATGTTCTTAAAATTACTTTCTATTGTCTGGGGATGATGGCATCTCTAGGGGATCCTGAGAAAATGGGATAATGGTCAAGGCCTAGGAGAGCTAGCTGTATCATTTGTTGTCCAGTCTCTGTGTGATGGGAAAGTGTGGGGCTTATCTCAAATTCTGGCTGCAGTAGTCTGTGAGGCTGGACCATCTCAGCTAGCAGCTTTGAAGTTGTCCTGAGCAGTTTGTAGTCCTAAACGGGCTTTGGGTGGTGTTTGTCAGCTTGATGGTGTTATCACAGTCAAGGTGGAATTGTCTTTGTAGGGCTCCATCATGTTTTTAGAGACTTCAAAGGTTGCTGTTAGGAATGGTCACAGTTCACTGCAGAAAACTTAAACATTTTAAATGCCATACACAGCAGATCTCCAAGAAGTTAGAGGGGCACAATCTATTAAGTACATCAGGGTTACACAAACTTAGTTCCTGATTACATGCTTCAGAGGCAGGCGGTGGTGGCACACACCTTTCAGCACTAATCTCAACACTCGGGAGGCAGAGGCAGGCAGATCACTATGAGTTTAAGGCCAGCCTGGTCTACAGAGTGAGTTTCAGGACAAGCTCCAGAGCTACAGAAAAACCCTGTCTTGAAAATTACCTGCTTCAGACTCAAACCCGAAAACACGTACTAGAAGCTAGATGAAACTTATTTCTAGAATTAGTACTCTGTATGACTACTAATATCCTGGCAGAAAGTTATACACATACAGAAATAGATAGATAGATAGATAGATAGATAGATAGATAGATAGATAGATAGATAGATATAGATAGATGATAGATAGATAAATGAATAGATGATAGATAGATAGATAAATTGATGGATGGATAGATAGGTAGGTAGATAGATAGATAGATAGATAGATAATAGATAGATGATAGATAAGATAGATAGATAGATGGTTAGATAGATAGATGATAGATGATAGATAGAGAAGATAGATAGATAGATGATAGATAGATAGATGATAGATAAGATAGATAGATGATAGATAGATAGATGGATAGATAGACAGATAGATGATTGATAGATAGATAGATAGGTAGATAGATAGACAGACCGACAGATAGATGATAGATAGATAGATAGACAGACCGACAGATAGATGATAGATAGATAGATAGATAGATAGATAGATAGATAGATGATAGATAGGTAGGTAGGTAGGTAGAGAGATAGAGAGATAGAGAGATAGGCATGCAGACAGATAGATATAACAATCTTATAGATTTTGAGATAATATTTATATCTTAAGAAAAAATTTAAAGAGTCAAAACCAAAGGACTATAAAATTAATGGCAATAGAATATTCCCTTAGTTTTTATTTTCTTCTACTTCATACCAGGTAGCTCTTCTGACATAAGACAGAGATTTTGGATTTTCCTTTAACAAGCATGCTTGGGTTTAGAGAAGGAGAGAGCCATGCTCCAACTCCAAAGTCAGCTTTGATTTTTAATTGAATTGAGACCACAAAAGATCATTTGCCTTTTATGTTTGTAGAGAGCAGAAAAAACAAGCATTTGGAAAGATTTATAAAATTCTACCCTGTTGGAGGTGTGCTATACCATTAAGCCAATTTACTCTTTTTCTTGGGATATTTTATCTTGGTGATTTGTCCTTCTTTAGACATCTCATTTGTCCAGTGGTCTCTGGATTCCTTAGTTGGATACTTTTCTATCCCTAGAAAGACAAAATATAATCCTGCCCCACCCAACCTTAACTTTGGGGAGATCCTTTTTCTGCAGGTTATATTTTTGTTAAGGCAAAATGTTTTTTGGCAACAGAAAAAGTATTGTCTTTTAATTAAAAAAAAATTGGGGGGGGCAGGGCAGTGGTGGCGCACGCCTTTAATCCCAGCACTTGGGAGGCAGAGGCAGGCAAATCTCTGTGAGTTTGAGGCCAGCCTGGTCTACAGAGTAAGTTCCAGGAAAAGCACAAAGCTACACAGGGAAACCCTGTCTCAAAACAAAAAAACAAAACAAAACAAAAAAACAAAAACAAAAACAAAACTTTGGAAATTTACCTTGAATTTGAATTTGAAATGTACCTTGGTATATGTGTATAAACATACCTATTTCCCCCTTTCTCTTTCTATACACATAAATTCAAGGTTAATGTGTATTTGCTTCTAGATCACAAGGGATCATCATTTTAAATTTTAGCCTGTCTTTTTAGTAACCTTTTGAATTTACTTAAAACACTTTAACTCTCTTAACTGGGCTTTTAATACCGGACAACAAAAATATCCTTTTTATTTGAAAAGAAAACTCAAAAGCTGATGTCCAAGATGAAGTGAGTCACATGACAATCTGCAATTTAACATTCTAATATGGAATTAAGACATGTGGTTTAAGAAAACCCACCGGGCAGCGGTGGCGCACACCTTTAATCCCAGCACTCGGGAGGCAGAGCCAGGAGGATCTCTGTGAGTTCGAGGCCAGCCTGGGCTACCAAGTGAGTTCCAGGAAAGGTGCAAAGCTACAGAGAGAAACCCTGTCTCGAAAAACCAAAAAAAAAAAAGAAAAAAAGAATACCCCTTTTTCCTTTCATACCAGTAAGGCAATTGTGCCTTTGATAAATTATCATTCAAAAATATTATTATGATGATATTTTTTCATACCTGAGCAAATGAAAGACATTTGTTATTCTTTTTTTTTTTTTTTTTTTTTTTTTTTAAGTTTTTAAATGATTTTTATTGGTGTTGGGCATCCTATAGACAGTTCTTTCAAGTATGCTATGTGCTCTGACGATAATCACGCCCTTCCAGTCCCTGCTTTAAAAAACCCCCACTTTTATTCACCCCAAGCCTCCCTTCAGCATGTGCATTGGGACACCTCGAATATACGTGCTCACAAATGGTACCTATGAAGAGCTGTAAGGAACTGCCCATGAGAGAAAACATGCACCATTTGTCTTCTTGTTTTGTTTTTTGTTTTTCATTTTTTTGCTTACTTGAAATGGGGTTTTGGTATCCAACCCTGGCTGGCTTGGCTTGTGACATTCTCCTGCTTCTGCACCTGCTGGAATTAGAAGCTTACAAGTGCTGTGGCTGGCTGGATAGATCTGATTTATTTCATTAAAGAGGATGGTCTCCAGTCAAAGCTACTTCCTGGAGAAAGCATAACTTGGCTGCTCTTTATGGCTGAATACACTGCAGTATGTATACATACTACATTCGCTTTCTGTGCCCATCTGCTGGTGGGAACCTTGGCTGATTCCTTCATGTGGCTGTTGTGAAGTACTACAACTAACATGGAGACGAAGGCACCTGTGTGGTGTGTGGCCTTAGATTCTTTTGGATGTATGCCTACAAGCGCTAAGCCAGGTCCTACATTAGTTCTACTTGTAATTATGGAGGAAACTCCACGATGATTTCTACAGTAGCTGCACCAACCACATACCCACCAGCAGTCTATGAGGGCTCCCTACATCCTTGCCAGCATTCATCATGGTTTTGTAACTGGTAGCCATTCTGATTGGGTTGAAGACATTTGTTATTCTTATAACTTAGTTTGTATTGAATGATCAGGCTGTTTGATGAACTACCACCTCTTCTTAATCAGAATCTCTCTGCTGAAGATGCTCAGTTAAAGCACTGATGCTTCAGACTGGCAACCATCTGTAATGAGATCTGGTGCCCTCTTCTGGCCTTCAGTCACATATGCTGTATACATAAATAAATAAATGTTAAAAAAAAAAAAAAAAAAAAGAAATCTCTCCTATTCAAATCTAATCTTTACTAATTTTGAAGGAATCCATAGCATTTCATTTCCTGGGGAAACAAAGTCATGACTTCTCTCGCAGTGCAACACATTTCCTGACTTCCATTCTGAAGTTAAGACATTCTTAAAATACATGGGCTGGTTTAATTCAGCGTTTCCCCCACACACACAATCCAGTGTTTCTCAGTTGCTGTTGTTATTTTGTTCATTAGCATTTAAAAACTTTAAAGTTAATAAAGCACTATATAATCTATCTCTGGAGGTTTTTGTTTGCTGTGGATTATGCTCACTGTTAATAATAAAGCTGATTGGCCCACAGCAGGGCAGAAAGAGATTGGGCAAGGCAGCCGGACACAGGAAGAATGCTGAGAGAGAGGCAGAGTAAGAGAGCTGCTGGGAAATGTAGAGAAGCAAGATGAGAACGCCATACTGAGAAATAGTACCAAGCCACATGGCAAAGAATAGATAGAAATGCGGGTTAATTTAAGTGTAAGAGTTAGCTAATAACAAGCCTGAGCTATCGGCTAAGCATTTATATTGTAATATGAAAAAAAAACTGTTTCATCTTCCCTTGTTAGTTTACATTCATTAGTCCAATGTCAGCCTTTGCCACACTTTCTGCATACTCCAGAAGGCTGGGACCTTCTTTTTGAATTAACTCTAGAAAAAACATTGTTTCTAGGAATACCTTGACTACAATCCCTATTGAAATGACCTTGCTTGCCACAGCCAAGACATTTGACAATTTGGCTTTTCTCAAAACTTTTAGAGATTACTTCTCCTACTAAAGTTGCATCATAAGTATGAGATCCAATATCAGCCGTATTTTTAATCCATTCATCTATTGGTGCTAATCTTGCCTTTAGAGGCCTGATCACCTTTTTTGTGTTCAGAATTAGCATTTTCAAAAACCAGCCAAAGATTCTATTAATATTTGTCTGATTTCTAGATCTATTAGAATAGTATTTCTGATACTATTCTATATGCAGCTGAGGTCAATCGTTGCAAAAAAAAAATCAGTGAAGGCTTCTTTTGGGCCTTGTATAATTTTAGTAAATGACTCAAATCTCTTTCCTGATTCTCCAACAGTGCCCCAAGCATTTAAGGCTGCTAAACAACACAGGGTCAAGGTGTGCTCATCAAATTCAAGCTGCCTTTGCAGTTCAGCATGCAGGCCTTCACCTAGCACCTGGTCTTGGGAAGTATCGATTCCTCTAGCTCTATTTCACTGTTCTATGGCACTAGCCTCCTCTTGCCACCTTGTTTGCCATCAATGTTGCTTATACCAAATCTTCCCAGTCTTGGGGGATAATTCTGTTCCGAGTTGCCCATGAGTTTAATATCTGCTTCACATAGGGTGAATGCATACCATATGAAACAACCTCTGAGAGGACCAAGCAGACGCCATAACAGGCTGCTCAGTCTTCTCTCAAAGATCAGGCCTCAATTTCAGTTTCCTGAGACTGATCAAGCAGTTTCTAGGAGGTCCATGTATGGTACATCTACATCCATGAACAAAAGACAATCACTGATGCCCCTGACAACAGGGACAGGGAGTTAGGATGCACCAAGCCTGGGCCACTGAGCCAGCCTCCACAGTCAGTACGTGCTAGGACAGCCAGCCTCCACAGCAGCTCAAGGAGAAAGCCTGGGATTTATCCAGGCCTGCCCAAAAATTGATAACGGTAACTCCCAACTAACCCTAGCCAATTAAAAGTTACTAACATGACTGCCATTCTATCCATCTTCCTCATTCCTCTAGACTTTCTATAGCTAATTCCGGTCAACTAGTTGCTGGCTCCACCCCCTGAACCAAGGTTGATTTTATTTAATTAACACAAATGCGAACTCAGTGTTCACAGTGTGATTGAATAATATCCCACAACACTGAGCCAAGCATGATGGCTATTCTGAAACATTTTCCTCCAAGACTGAAACATTCCATTCTGCCCAGAAGCTCCTGAAACAGGAAAGTAAGCAACTCACATAGCTTCAGGAAGTTCCTGAAACTGACAGATTTGTTAGGACTCTCCTGCCAGAATAAGCTATAAAAGCTTAGAGTCCCTCTCAGAAGAACAGAGGCAAGCTGCAAAGAAGACCCTGAGACCAGATCAGCTGCCCTAAAGAAGCAGAAAACAGCCAAGTTGCCTAGAAGAGGTTTAGACCACTGAGGCACTTGGAAAGGACACTCTCCAGCCTGCTAAGTAAGCTGTTGTGCCGTGTGCTCCAGGTTCCCTGCTTTGTGAGCTGTCACCCATGCTGGGGTGGGCTTTGCTTATGCAGCTGTCTGAGTCATTTCTGTTCCTGTAATTACTCACCCACATTCCTGTAAGTAACCACAATAAAACTCCTGAGGTGACCAAATTGGACTTTGGTGTTATTTGTACTTTAGTCTGCCATGGGTTCTCTATCTGGGTTGAGTAGATGTGTGCATTTTGTCTCTCCAGGAAAAGGTTTGTCACACAGCAGTGGTGCACACCCTCAATCCCAGCACTCCAGAGGCAGAGGCAGGTGGATCTCTGTGAGCTCGAGGCCAGCCTGGTCTACATAACGAGTTCCAGTGCAGCCAGAGCTACATAGTGAGACTTGTCTCAAAAATAAGCTGGGTGTGGTGGCGCACACCTTTATTCCCAGCATTCAGGAGGCAGAGGCAGGCAGATCTCTGGGAGTTCGAGGCCAGCCTGGTCTACACAGAGAGTTCCAGGAAGCCAGGGCACACAGAGAAACCCTGTCTCAAAACAATAATAATAATAAACAAGATCCACAACCTTGGGGACTGGACCTGAGCCTGTCCCTTGATTTCCTGAACTCGGGGTTTGTTTGTTTGTTTTTTCTTCCTTCTTGGGAGGAAACACCTACTGGAATCACCTCTAGAACCTAGCCTTACACCTGCAGTGTGTCTGTCCCCACTTCCATTGAGACTTTCAGAACTAAGCAAGCAATGAAAACAGGAACAGGAGAGGCCAGGCCGAGGTTTGAGCATCTCTCCAGGACCAGGTATGTGCTTACCTACAGTGTTCTGGGCAGGCCCACAGCCTGGACACCTACTGTTGGCCCTGGGGCCATGCACCCATGCCTAAAGCTTACTCCCCATAGCCCATCTAGCAGAGGAGGAAGTCACCTGTTGGGCCTCCTGCTTGGCTCATGGCCCCTACACACCCCATGCCACACTCCCAAGGTCCTAGCTACATACAGCAGTTTCTGCAGCAGCACCCAGTGAGGGCAGCGGCGACTTTTGGCAACAGAGTCTCTGTTCTTTTCTTCTTTTTACTTTTTTGAGGGAGTAGAGAGGAGACAGTCTCATATAGCCTCAAGTGCACTATGTTCAAAAGATATGCCTTAAAACTCCTGGTCCCCTGCCTTCACCTCTGAAGTGCTGGAATTGCAAGGTTGCACCACCACACCCAGTTTATTCAGGGCTAGGAATCAAACTCAGACAGTTCACACGCTGGACAAGCGCTCTGTGCAGCACTGCTCAGAACAGCGGGGAACTGAAGTGCCCTGGCAGCCAAAAATAGAAATAATCTAAATAAATGGTGGGAAGGGATGCCTGTGGCTCTACAAAGTAATTACAAAATATAACTGGGGTAGAAATGGTCAACACCAGCCTCTGAGTTTGAGACGTGCTATGAGAATCTAGCTACATATTGATGTCATTCCAATTAAAATTCATATCCATTAAGAAATTGGGTAGGAGCTATGGATGTGGCTCAGTTGGTAGAGCCCATGCCTAGTATATACAAAGCCCTGCTTTCCATCCTTGGCACTGCACATACCTGTATGTGCAATACTTCAGAGGTGAAGGCAGGAGAATCAGGGATTCACAGTCATCCTTGGCTACATATGGAGTTACAGGCCAACCTGGGCTACATGGGACCTTTCTTCAAAAGCAAAAGGAAAATGTGGCAGTGCCTGCTTCAAAATACTGAGAAAAATATAAGAAAGAAACAAAGAAAGGTTGGGTGTAGTGGTGCATTCCTTTAATCCTAGCACTCTGGAGGCAGAAGCAGATCTTTGTGAGTTCGAGGCATCTACGTAGTCAATTCCAGGACTGCACAGAGAGACCCTGTCTCAAAAACATCAAGAGGGTGTGTGTGTATGTGTGTGTGTGTGTGTGTGTGTGTGTGTGTGTGTGTGTGTGTGTTCATCTGTGGAGAGTCAAGCCAAGTGACTCTTCACTTTCTTCTCATTTGTACTTTCTGATTTTTCCTTCAAGCAATGTTCAATTAATATGAAGTTTTTCTATCTGGTTATTTGTTTGAGTAACCTGGAACTACTCAAGAATTCATGTGCATGGAGGCTATATATATAGCATAGAGGTCCCTAGGACGACTGTGGCTTATAATAAATTTCAGTTTTACTCAATTATTGAAAAAAAAATAGCCAAACGAATGGAAACACATGAACTATGAACCAAAGGCTGAGGGGCCCCCAACTGGATCAGGCCCTCTGAATAGGTGAGACAGTTGATTGGCTTCATCTGTTTGGGAGGCATCCAGGCAGTGGGACTGGATCCTGTGCTCATTGCATGAGTTGGCTGTTTGAAACCTGGAGCTTATGCAGGGACACTTGGCTCAGGCTGGGAGGAGGGGACTGGACCTGCCTGGACTGAGTCTACCAGGTTGATGGCAGTCCTCGGGGGAGGCTTTGCCCTGGAGGAGGTGGGAATGGGGGGTGGGCTGGGGGGGAAGGGGAGGAGGTGGGGGTGGGGAGAACAGGGGAACCCGTGGCTGATATGTAGAACTGAATGGTATTGTAAAATAAAATAAAAGGGGGGAAAAAAAGAATTCATGTGCACAAACACTTGAGACCGGAGGACAACTTGAGTGAGCTGGTTCTCTCCCTCCAACACGTGGGTCCCAGGGATGGAACCCACGTTGTTGGGCCTAGCAACCGCCCTTGCCAACCAAACCATCTCACCAGCCCTGCAAACGTTTTTAGACTTATTTATTTTTATTTTTTAAGTGGGTAGGTATTTTGCCTGCATGGATGTCTGTATACCATGTGCATGCCGGGGCTCACAGAGGCCAGAAGAGGGTGTCAGATCCCCTAGAACTACTGGAGTTACAGACAATTGTTAGCCATCATGTGGGAGCTGAACTCAGGTCTTCTGGTAAAGCAGCCAGTGCTCTTAACCACTGAACCATCCCTCTCTCCCTCCTTCAGTTTTTCTGTTTTGTCTTGTTTTACTGCAATAGTCTACGCTAGTGAGTGTCTAAAGAAATGACACTAACTTTCCTAGCTTTCCTAGCTTTCGTTTGTTAGTTTTTAAAGCCCAGGATCACCTTGAACTTGCTATGTACCCAAGGATGACCAAGGATAACCTTGAACTCCTAATTCTACTTGCCTTCACTTCTGAGTGTTGAATTACAGGTGTGTGCCACCACATCTGGTTTGTGTCGTGCTGGGCATGGAACCTAGGCCTTCATATATGCAATAAAGGCACTCCACCAACTACATCTCCAGCCACCATTTTCCTGTCTTTTTTTTTTTTTTTTTTTTTTTCTTTCCCTCGAGACAGGGTCTGTCCACATAGTCCTAACCGTTCTGGAACTCACTATGTAGACCAGGCTGGTCTGGAACTCAGAGAGATCTGTCTGCCTCTGCCTCCCTGCCTCTTGAGTGCTGGATTAAAGGTGTGTGCCACCAAGCCCAGCTCCATTTTCCTATCTTAAGTGAGATTCCCACTTGCAGTGTTCAGGAAGAGTCTTGCACATTAGAATTCAGTGAACACTTAGTGCCTGATTCCCTGCTAATTCCCAAACAACTCTTTTTGATAGATGGGGAAGCCTGGGCTATTGGGTGGCTTGCTCATGTCACACAGTCAATAACCAATAGCATAGGAGTTGGAATTAGAGAGAGATCACCTCCCAGGATCCTTGCCAGGGCCTGTCCCCACCCTTCCAGAGCACCAGGATAGGACAAGCCTGGGCATCCCATACCACCTAGAGGTGCATTCCCTGAGGACACCACCCACCCACATCAGCAGCACTGCCTTCAAGGCCTGCCTAGCTTCGCCCTGATTCCCAGACATCCAGATACCACTTCTGCCAAGAGATAAGCACAATGGGAAGGTCCACCTCACAGTCCCACAGCACAGCTTGGAAAGCATGGAGGAAGTTAACCAACAAGGCTGGAACAGCATGGCCATGCTAAATGGATAGACGCCCTGACCGAGGGCAACCTCAAGGGTGCTCAGACCACAGCTGCCCCAGAAATGAGTATCATTCCCCTGAGAGAAAGCTGCTCTCACCACTGACAGGTCATTGGAGAAGCCCACTAAGTCTCCTACTCTCCATCCAAAGAGCCTCAAAAGGAGAAGTCCATGATCCATAGCTAATCAGCTACGCCATAAGCCAATCAGCAAATGGCATTCTTTACTAAAATGATGAGCTCAGGGTGGCCATGTGACTTAATAGCATCCAATAGAGTGCAGCTTCAGATTCCCTAAGAACCTATCACCTGGCTGGGTAGTGGTGATACACGCCTTTTATCCCAGCAAAGGCAGATCTCTATGAGTTCAAGGCCAGCCTGGTCTACAGAGTGAGTTCCAGGACAGTCAAGGCTACATAGAAAAACTCTGTCACTTCCCCCTCAAAGAACCTATCTCCTGATTATTTCAGTCGGTAGCCAGAGCTTGCTGGGCCCCACCTTGCCTTAAAGAGGCCTCCAGGCCCAAACCAACAGAGGTTGAATAAGAAAGGAACACTGGGAAATGTGGGGCAGAAGGCTGCTTTTACCTAGATCTGGCCTGGCCAGAAGTTCCAAGAGACTAAAACAGGCTTGTATTTTGCTTAACTGAGCTAAAGTTATCTACTAGTCCCAATCCTGTCCAGAGCTGCCCAGACACAGGTGAGATGAGTTTGGCTTATGTCAAAAACTCAAGAGAGGCCAGGCAGTGGTGGCGCACGCCTTTAATCCCAGCACTTGGGAGGCAGAGGCAGGTGGATCTCTGTGAGTTCGAGGCCAGCCTGGGCTACCAAGTGAGTTCCAGGAAAGGCGCAAAGCTACATAGAGAAACCCTGTCTCGAGGGAAAAAAAAAAAAAAAAAAACAAACCTCAGGAGCAAGACTGGAAAGATAGCTCTGAGGTTAAGAGCACCAATTGCAGGCTGGAGAGATGGCTCAGAGGTTAAGAACACTGGCTCCTCTTCCAGAGGTCCTGAGTTCAATTCCCAGCAACCACAAGGTAGCTCACAACTATCTGTAATGAGATCTGGTGCCCTCTTCTGACCTGCAGGCATACATGCAGGCAGAACACTGTATACACAATATATAAATAAATCTTTAAACAAACAAACAAAAAAGCACCAACTGATCTTCCAAAGGACTTGAGTTTGATTCCCAGCACCCAAATGGTGGCTCACAACTAATAGCTCTAGTTCCAGGGGACCTGGCACCCTCTGCTGGCTTCAGATAGCACTGCATGCACGTGGTGCACAGACACACACAAAGGCAAAACACCCATACACATAAATAAAAATAAAGGAAAAAAATAAATAAAAGTTTTTGTTTTTTTTTTTAAGCCCGAGCGCTGGTTGAGTGTTTCCCTAGCATGCACAAGGCACCAGGTTGGATCGTGGTGGTGCACACACTCAGGAGGGGGAAGCAGGGGGTAAAGAGTTCCAGGTTCCAGTAATTATTCCCTCAACTGCATAGTGAGTTCCAGAACAGCCCGGGGGCTCCTGGATCTCAAAAGGCAAATGACAGGGGTGGAGGGTGGGAGTGGGGGAAAGGGTGGGAGGTTGGCTGAGTAAGTAACAATCCCAGGATCCACATGAATGTGGAATGGGCTTGGTGGCCCGGAAGGCTAAGCAGGGACCCCCAAGCTAGCTGGCTGGCCAAACCAGACCCATCTGTAATCCCTAGCTGCAATTCAATGCGTAAGATGGAGGGTAATTGAGGAAGCCTCTCAACGTCAACCTTGGGTCTCTGCACAAATGCACACAGGCACCTGAACACGTGCACACCCACGTTAACGTAAACAGGCATACACACACAGACAAAACAAAGTGATGGGCCTGGGAGTGAGTCAGTCAGTAAGGTGCATCCAGTACAGGGGGGACATGAGTCGGGGTCCCCAGGACCCATATGAAAAGCCAGGCATGGCATGGGAGCCTGCATTCCCAGCCTTACAGGGGGAAGAGACAGACGGATTCCTGAAGCTGGTGGCTAACTTGCCCCACCCACCCAGTAGATCAACCTCAGGTTCAGTGAGAAACACAGTCTCAAAAAATAAATATGGAGGCTGATCAAGGTGGTGCATGCCTTTAATGCCAGCATTCAGGAAACGGAGGCAGATGGATTTCTGTGAGTTTAAGGCCAACCTGGTCTATGTACTGAATTCCAGGACAGCCAAAGCTATGTAGAGACCCTGTCTTAAAGATTAATTAATTAATATTAATGATGGAGAGCAATGAAGGAAAGGTGACCTACATGGACCTCAGGGCTCCACACACAAATACACATTTATGCATGCATACCTGCATGCACAGGTGCATACCACACACACACAACTAAGTGACCAAGGATGAAGGCCACCTTCTTGATACCCTCTTAAAGGTCTTACCTGTCCGTCTACCCCCAGCTCCAGAAACGCCCACCATGAACACAAACCATAGATACCACATGCAGCACTGGATGGAGTTTTATTTTAAAGTCAAAGGCACAGCCTAGAGGGGCGGAGGCAGTGACAGTGGGTGCCCAGCCCAGCCCCCCAAGGCTCCACCTGCAGCCAGGGGCAGCTGTGCCCATGGGGAGTGGGTGAGTGGCAAAGTGCCTCCCCTTGTAGGGGAGCCCCTGCCTCTTTCCGCCGGTGACATAAAAGTGGTGCACTTCAGAAATGCTCCAGAGGTCCCCCAGGGTCTCTCTCCCATTCCCAACACAGGTCTTTGGTGGACGTAATTGCACACGGTCCATAAAGTGACGTCATATTGACGGGTATCCCCTCCCAGGGGCAAGGCCCCAGGGGAGCACAGGAGGGGGGTGCTCCTGATTCTTCCCCATGGCAACTGCATGCCTAAGGATGGGAAAGGATGCCCTTCCTTAGTGGAGGAGGCCCCGAGAAAGGCCCTCTCTCTTGATGAGGCAGTGTGGGGGTGGGGCGGGGTGGTAAACCCCACTCTGCTCACAACACTTGCTTCCCTGTGTCCCCAGTTCTTATCTGGTAAGACATTTTTAAAAAAATCTCTGCTTATAAAAATACTTCTGCTCTGTCTGGGACTGGGTGGGGAGCGGAGGGGAGGGCAATTCCTGGGGATCAGAGTGGGAGCGGCTGGCAGCACCAGGCTCCTAAGGGTCACAGCTCCTAAGGGGAAGGGGGTCACAGTGGCGGGAGCTAGGAGGGGGACAAGGGGCCGTTGGCTCGGCGGGATGTCCCCTTGGTGGCAGAGGCTGTTAGGCGACCCGAGGAGGCAGGCACCGGGGAGCCGCGGCGGGAGGCAGCTGCGCTCCGGAGCTTCTGCTTGCGCCTCTTGGCTAGAGGCGCGTTCTCCACACTTTTCAAAAAGAAGCCTTCCCGCTTGCCTCGGTTGAATGCCTGGGAAAGAGGAGGATGAGTGTCCCCCACCTGGCCTGATTTGGGTTTGCTGATCCTCGCCTTGGAGTCTTGGAGCGCACCCCATAGTAGCGCCCAGATCTACAGGCCCCAGGCCTCCAGCCTCCGGAGGTCAGGCCCCCTGACCCATCGAAGGCCGGGCTCCGCCCACCAGCGGTCTGCCCCGTACCATGAAAGTGGCGTTGAGCCCAGAGCGCACAGCTGGCCCAGAGGACTCCAGCACATCGGGCGTCCGAAGCGGTGGGGAAGAGCGCGCGCTGCCGTCCTGAAGCCACGAGCTGCCTCGCAGCCCCTCCAGCTTCAACCGCTTGGCTGGGTCCACTGTCAGTAGCCCTGGTGGCGAGGCAGGGACACGCTGGAAAGGGAGACTTACTCTGCCCCCGCACCCGTCCCTCAACCAGGATGTCTGATCGAGGACTCGAGGACTCGCTTGCCTCACACAAACACCCTCCTCAGCCATGCCCAAGTCCTCCAGTTCCGCACCTCGGACCAGCTCCTTGGCTTCCTCCGATACACCCTGCCAGGCTTCCCCGTCCAGTGAGAAGCGCCCTTCGCGGATCTTGCACATGATCTCAGCTGCCTGGCTCTGCCCGCCCTGGCCGGAGGACCCTTGGAAGGGAACTTGCCCCGACAGCATCATGTACTGGGGGAGATGAAGGAGTGAGGGGTCCAGGATGCAAGACGGAGGCTGCATCCTCAACCCACCCACAGCACCACGGCCCTCTCCACTGCATGGTCCCAAGAGTGCTGGGCTCTCAATCCCAGTATCACAGAGACCCTGCTTTGCATCCTGGCCTCAAAGACACTGCTACCCCCACTAACACACTTGGTGACCCCAGGTTCCCCCGAGAACCTTACCAAAATGACACCCAGGCTCCAAAGATCACAGGACTCATCATAGCCCTGCTGTGCCAGCAGCTCGGGGGCTGCGTACTGCAGTGTGAAGCAAGGTGTCTGCATGGGTCCTGCTGGGCTCTGCGGCCGCAGTCGCGCGAACCCGAAGTCGATGATCTTTACAGGGGCCCCGGGCGTGTCATCTGCGTATAAGATGTTCTACAGGATGGAGACCGGACAGTCAGTGGCAGCCCGGCGCTGGTGCCAGGCAGTCCTGCCCCACCGCCCGGGCCCCGCGCCCACCTCTGGCTTGAGGTCTCGGTGCACCACGCCCGCCTCCTCGTGCATAAAGCTCACGGCCGACACCAGGCTGCGCAGAATCTGGCTGGCCTCCGACTCGCTGAAGAGCCGCTTCTTTCGGATCCGCTCCAGCAGCTCCCCTCCTCGCAGCAACTCCAGGACCAGGTAAGTGTGCAACTGCGGAAGGCGCGGAGGGTCACCTCCACCCCCTGCCGGCCTCCTCGGTATCTTGGGAGCCCTCAAATTCCACTCCTGGACACACGCACCTCCATTAACTGCTTCCCGGAAAACTCTTTATCCAGTGTTACTGCCCATCCCCTAAGCTCCGCCTCCTGAGCATCCTCCTCACATTCGGTTCCTCCTCCAGACTCAGCGGTGTCCCACAGTCCTCAGGTCCCACGCTCCTCAGACCCCACTCCTAGGCTCTCCTTCTTCTCTCCCGTCCCCCACTCCATAGCCCGCCCCTAACAAGCGTCAGTCACCTGGTCATGAAACACCTCATGCAAATTCACCACGTTGGGGTGTGACTGGCACAGGCGAAGGGCAGCCACCTCGCGCTGTGTGTTCTCCTCCAGCCTGGGGACGAAGCAGGAGGAGTTACAGTGGCCTGCTGGGCCCTTATCCCCAGGCCTCTCTGTGGGCCCTGCCCGAAGCCGGCTCCCACCTGCGGCTGAGAATCTTGACAGCGAATTCCTGGCCGCTCTGGCGTTGGCGACATCGCCGACACACGGAGAAGCTGCCCTGACCCAGGGCAGGCTCGCGAAGGTCCAACTCATACTGCTGGAAGAAGGGCGAGTCCTGGAGGCAATGGGGGGGGGGGCAGTCAGATTCTCACTCTGGAGCTGGGTGGCCATGTGTCACAGCCGATGGCCTACACCCAAGTCATTACCACCAGCAACCCCGAGGATTCCAACAAAGCCAATACTATCGCCATCCCAGGCTAGCCCACCTGCATCATGGCACTCCTGGCAACTGCTGCCCTTCCAGGCCTGTGTCCCGCACCAGGTGCCTCCAGGACATCTGTCATCACTGCATTGTTGTGGTCAAAGAGGATGGAGGGTGCCACAAAGGAGTATCCCTGCAAGGACAAGTGTCAGGGGCAGATGCCCATGGGGGCTGCTGAACAAGTTAATGGGGGGGAATTGGGGGTGGTTTGGGGGACTGAATTCATCAGAGGGAAGACCTCCACAAAGGGGCAGTTAGGAGTATTCTTACATGCGGGTGCACACAGCCTGTGTGGACACATGTCATTCCACCTGCTTTATGATCAATCACTTGGGGCCATGTCTATCCTCCTAGTGCGTGACACCCCCATTTTTCTCATCACAGTGACAATCCTCTACCCGCAAAGTACCTAGCACAGACTAGCAGCCCAGGATTGTGCAGAAGAGCTGCATCTGTTGTCATACACGCTTAATTCAGCAATATCTGCGACAGGGGAAACAACTCTCTTCCTTTCTTTTATTTTTATTTATTTATTTATTTATTATTTAATGCTGAATGCTGTTTATTGAAGGAGGGAAGAGGTCTTAAATACAGGCTTACAGCACAATGGGAGAACCCTGGAGGGCAGAAGTTCACTCAATGTTTTACAATCTTGCATCTAAGTTGTTAACGCCCATTATGCAGGATACACAGACAAGGAACTTTCCTTAAGCATTCAAGAGGGTGGAACCTGGCAGGGAATTAGCATAGGGAGGATATCAAGGTCAAGGTCAGCAAGCAAGGCAACAGTTACCCAAAACAGGGGCCAGGACCCTATAGGTCCCCCTTTTACTAAAAAATGAGCTTCTGACTTAGGTTGCGTGGGACATCAGCAGGTCACCTTACCCGTCATAGAGATGCCTGCCCAGGCCACACAGGCGCTCTGTCTTAGGTTGGTGAGCGCCCCCAGGCATTACCAGTCTCTGAATACTCATTATCATACAGGCTCAATCGTGTGTGAGCTGCAGAGTTAACTGCTACCAAAGATCTCAAAGTGGTGCTGGGCTTGCAATCTGTGTGTTCGACACAGAAAAGACCAACAGAGGTCCTAACCCACCATAGTCAGTAGGCTAAAGGTAACTGAACCATTCCCTTCCTTCTCTCTTCCTTCCAAAACCAGACTTCAACCTCCTCTGCCAGGCGGGGCTGCCAAGGAAAGGCAAAGAGATCAGAAGGTTGACCTCGGCCTTTCATATAGACCCGAGTCTTGGCAGCTTCAAAGTTTTGTTGTTCTTATTGTTTTGCTTATGCTTTGTTTTGTTGTTGTTGTTGTTGTTGTTGTTGCTGTTGTTTTGGGTTTGTTCATTTGTTTTGAGACACGGTCTTATATGTAGACCAGGCTAGCCTGAATTCACAGAGATCTCACCTGGTTCTGCCGCCTGAGTCCTGAGATTAAAAGGCCTGTGTCACCATGTCCAGTCTTTGCTTTTTTTAAAGACCAGGCCATGTTATGTAGCCTTGGTTGACTTGGTACTCACTAGGTAGCCCAGGCTATCCTCAAACTCACAGCAGTCCTTCTACCTCAGTCTCCCAAAGCTGTGGGTTACAAGGGTACATTACTACGTGACATCATTGGTTTCTTTAAAACAGACTCCAAGTAGATGGTATTTTCTCCTATTAAGGTCATTGGTACATCCCCAGTGCCCAGATCACATTGTAGGTGCTCAACACAGAGTCTTGCTATGCTAACATCAAACTCTCAATCCTCCTGCCTCAGCCCTCTGAGTGCTGGGATGGACAGTGTAATACCATCATAACTGGCTGGATCCATCATCCTCACTATTGTTCTGTTTTTATACAGTATGTTTGAACTATGTTCTAAGGTTGAACTTGAGCCCGGGGGACACAGGAATGAATCCCAATCCTTAGGGATTTCCAGATCAGTTATGTCAAATTGCTCAGCAGTAGGTGCTGGGCTCAAGTGCACAGGAAAGGGAGCCAGGTGGTTTGGCCAGTGGGGAGCTAGCCAGGTGACTGCTCTGGGGCAAGCAAGACAGCAGAGGTGTGGCCTGGTGCCTCGGGAAAGTGCAGTGCACTGTCTGGGGCATCAGGTCGGACAATGGTAAGCACTGAGGTACACAGCTTACACAGGACCACACCATCCCAGGCCCTGGACGCAGAGCTAAGGCAAGCTTAGTCATTCAGCCCTCAATTTCTAAACAAATGTGCCGTGCCAGGGCCATGCCTAGCTGCGGTATAAGCATAGCCTCTCTCCCGAGTGCCCACTTAGCAATTTTGAAAATTATTAATAATTTTTTTGAGACTAAGTCTCATGTAGCCCAGGCTGGCCTCATATTCCATATGTAGCAAAGGATGACCTTGAACTCCTGATCCTCCTGCCTCTACTTCCTGAGTGCTGGGATCACAGGTGGCAGCACCACGAAGCTCATACAGTGCCGGGATCAAACCCAAGCTTCACACATGGCAAGCAAGCTCTCTGCTAACCCGGCTGCAACCTCAGCCCTTCATAAATCTTTTGTTTTTGTTTTTCAAGACAGGCTTTCTCTGTGCAGCCTTGGCTGTCCTCCAAGGCTGGCCTCCAGCTCATAGAGATCCTCCTGCCTTCTCAGTCTTAAAGGATGCGCCACCAAGAAGCAGTATTTTTTTTTTTTTTTTTTTTTTTTTTTTTTTTTTTTTGTTTTTCCTTTCTGGACTCACTTTAACCAGGCTGGCTCGCCACGATCCCTGCCTCTGCCTCCGAGTGCTGGGATTAAAGGCGTGCGCCACCAACGCCCGGCTAGTATTTTTTAATTTATTGAGTCTATATGTGTGGGTGTTTTGCCTGCATGAATGTCTGTGCACCACATGTGGACAGTGTCCTCAGAGGCCAGAAGAGGGTGTCAGAGACCCTGGAACTGGAGTTGTAGATGGTTGTGGGTGCTGGGAATTGAACTCCTATCATCTGGAAGAACAGTCAGTGCTCTTAAACACTGAGCAATCTCTCTAGACCTCTAAATCTCTCTGAAGCAGTGGTTCTCAACTTGTGGGGTCATGAGCCCTTGGGTGTGGAATGACCCATTCACAGGGGTCACCTAAGACCATCAGGAATATCAGCTATTTACATTATGATTCATAACAGTGGCAAAATTACAGTAGCAACAAAAGTAATTGTATCGCTGGGGGGTGATCACAAGATGAGGAACTATATTAAAGGGTCGAGGCATTAGGAAGGTTGGGAACCACTGCCCTAAAGCAAGAGATGGTGGAATGGGGAGGAAATGAAAAGCCAGGCCTGGAGGTGCCGGCCTGTATTTCAGGAGACTGAGCAGTAAGATAGGAAGTTCAAGGCTGGCGTGGGCAACTCATCAATGCTGTGTCTCAAAATAAAAAGCAAAAGGGGCTGGAGGCACTCCTTAGCACAAGTGAGGCCTTGTGTTTAACCCCATGGATATACAGGGGAGCAGGGGCTGGTGGGCTGGCTCTGCAGCTGAGAGCACCAGCTACTCTTCCAGAGGACCTGGGTTCGATTCCCAGCACCCACATGGCAGCTCACAACTGTCTCTAACCCAGTCCCAAGGAATCTGACACCCTCCTCCAGCCTCCTTGGGCAACAGGCACGCTCATGGTGTATAAACATCAAACAGACAAAAAAAAAAATACACATAAAATAAATTAATAAAAATGTTAAGGAGGTAAGCAGATGTGACACAGCTGTGGTGGCTTCTGTGACTGACAACCTCAGGCAACCTCTAGGAGGTGGAAAGGTCCGTGGAGATGTATCCTCAGCATGACCCGGGGACTCGCAGGAACTTTGCCAGCAGAACTGAAGCAGGCAGTAGAGTCCTGCATCTTCTCCATCGGGTCTGGTGGGTTCCCACTCACCTGAAAGATCCTAGAGTCCCCAGGTGGAGGGCTGCCAGCAGGGGAGTAGACAGGTTCCAGCCGAGTGAATTCCTCCGCAAAATTACCCACATCCAGCTCTGAGCGAATCTGGGGCCGGAATGGGGCTGGGATCTTCCTGGCAGCCAAAGCAGCCCAATCCAGACCCTAGGGAGGAACGGTCGGGGTGAGAGGTGAGAACAGGCCGAGTCACTCTGGTTCCTCTGTTGTATGGAATAGGACCTTTCAGGCTGTGCCTAGCCTTGAGTGACTGACCTGAGTTACTCCATCTTGAGTCTAACTGCCGAGAAAGAATGACTGTACATCTTGTTAATACAGGTAAACAACTACCATCTGCCAGCACAGCCAGAGGCACAAGCTGATAAATATTTGTATCTGATAAATCAGGACACCTGAAAATATACGAATCCATGAGCCAGGGTGTAGCTCGGGTGGTCGAGCGCTTCCCTAAACGTGCACAAGCCCTTGGTCTAATCCTCAGAATGCATAGACTGGGTACACCTGTAATCCTAGGACTGGGGAGATGGAGGCAGGAGGATCAGAAATAAAGCTCATCCTCAGTTATGTAGGGAGTTTGAGACCCTAGTGGGATATCAGAAAAATCAGTCCCATGAACATACCATATTTAAGAAAGTCTCTCACCTGGAACTATGGAAAGAAGGATCCCAAGACCAAATGTGGCTGGCCTGCTGACTAGTCACTGGGTCACAGGCAACCACCTCATCCAGGAAAACTGTCACAGCAGAGAACTCCTGTCTCTGACCCAGGCTCCCACACAGCTACTACTTCAGTGACATTCAGCCTACTTCAGACTGGGCCCAGAGACAGCCTGCTGCCTGGCCCTGCATCTGCTCCCTGCCTTCAGGACAACCTCAGTAGTCAGCCTCTTTAACCCTTTCTTAGCCACCCTGCAACCTGCATGTTTGTATATTGGGTGGCACGTGGACCAGGGATTGGAGAGTTGATGTGCATAAAGACGGGAATAAAGGGAGGTGAGACGGCTTCACAGATAAAGGCACTTGCCACCAAGGCTGACAACCCGAGCTCACTCCATGGGACACAGAGTGGAAGGAGAAAACCAACAAGTTGTCCTCTGGCCTCACATGCATGACCTGGCTTTTGGTTTATTGAGATAAGGACTCTCGACATAGCCCTAGCTGTCCTGGAACTCACTGTGTAGACCAGGCTGTCCTGGAACTCACTGTGTAGACCAGGCTGGCCTTCACTCACAACTACACCCAGTGCAAAAATAAGGTGTTTTTTTGTTTGTTTGTTTTTTTGTTTTTGTTTTTGTTTTGGTTTGTTTTGGTTTTTGGTTTGGTTTGGTTTGGTTTGGTTTTTTGAACAGGGTTTCTCTGTGTAGCTTTGCGCCTTTCCTGGAACTCACTCTGTAGACCAGGCTGGCCTCGAACTCACAGAGATCCGCCTGGCTCTGGGATTAAAGGCATGTGCCACCACCACCCAGCATGCAAAAATAAGTTTTAAAAAAAGATTAGAATAAAAGAACCTGTGGATGCCAGGTGGTGGTGGTGCACACCTTTAATGCCAGCACTCGGGAGGCAGAGGCAGGCAGATCTCTGAGTTCAAGGCCAAGGCTACACAGAGAAACCCTGTGCAACAACACAAAACCTCTGAGTGCCCACAGCCAGTTATGAAGTGAAACTGGATAGATTACCTGACAGACACCAACCAATCAAACTGATGCAGCTTGTGGACTTATTGTTACTCAATTAATTCTGACATTGTGGAGAGATGCAAAGGAGCCCGTGTGTTTCTGACATAACATACAATAAGAGGTCAGAGGACAGGACGTGGAGACCCCACTTTCCTGTCTACCCTCACTGGGCCACTCCCCAAGAGCAAAGGCCCCAACCCTGAAGTAGGCAGCCCCCTGTCCCACCCCCTCCCCTTCCCCCTCACAGAGCTTCCACTCCACACTGTCAGTTCCTGAACTTGTAATGCAGTGACATCAAAACACAAACCAGCTGGGCCTGGAGGGATGGCTCCGTGGGTAAGAGCCCTGGCTGCTGCTCTTCCAGAGGATCCGGGTTCAATTCCCAGCACCCACATAGCAGCTCACAAGGATCTGTAACTCCAGTCTGATGCCGTTTTCTGCCCTCCACAGACACTGCACACACATGGTGTAGACAAATAAAAATAGACAACTATTCCTGAATGAAGAAACACAGTTCTTTGGATTTTCACTTCTGGGAGTGAGCACCTGCCCTGTTCCATACGTTTTGACTAATGTAATAGAGCTAACTAATTTCTACCCAACACCCATTTTCCCTGTCTTTTTTTAGCACCATAATCCTAACATAACCAGGACGCACCATCTTACAGACACTTCCTTGTAGCTGGCTGTACCCAATCGTTTGCAAGCAGATGCTGTCAAGAAGCACCTGGGAGGGAAGGTAGGAGCAGCTGGCAGATGGTGGTATTAGGTGTGTGTGTGTGTGTGTGTGTGTGTGTGTGTGTGTGTGTGCATGCACTTTCCAAAGAAAGGGCAGAAGGAAAGAACACCCCTTCCAAGTGTCATGCCTCAAAGACCTTGCAGAATGACAGGTGAGTACTCTCCCAGCACCCAGTCTGAGCCTGGGGGTATCCCAGAAATTCCCTGAAGGAAGTGGACCCTGCTCATTTGCATCTTGGGCTCCACTCTTGGCCTGGGAGAGGAAGACTCTGATCCGCGAGCAGCCCAGGAGGCCCTCAGCTGGGATCCCATTATGGAGGCAGAGTGCCTGGCCACAGGAAACACCCACAGATGATGCTCTTACTGCCATATCAGACAGATGCCAAATCTGATGCCTACATGTAGACAGAAGAAGGCAACAGCTAGGAAAACCCATGCAGTGAGGTCTGATGTGAGGGCTCCATGCCAGTTCCTGCATTCTCCGGGAGCTGCCCGGAGAGAGTGGCCTGAGGACAGTGGGGTCTCCGCATTCCTCCCTTTGACCCCTTATTGTGCGTAACATCAGAAAAACATGGACACACTTATGCTACCCATGCTGCAGCCCAGCATGGATATGAGAGGATGTCATAGGTTAAAAGCCTCACCTGGAAAAAAGGGTGACTCTTGACTTCCTGCGCGCCCTGGGGACCCGCGCCCAACCTCTTCTTAGGGTCCTTGCACAGCAGCCGCTGCAGCAGGTCCTGTGCCACGGGCCCAATCCGGAGGGGGAAGGGAGGGGAGCACTTCAAGATCCGTCTGGGAGGATGGGTGGGGGTGTCAGGGGCAGCAAGCCCCCTCCCAGCCCAGCCCAGGCAGGCCGCAGAGCCCTCCGCTGCCCTCCGTGACCCGGACCACTTACCGGGACACCTCGGCCTGAGTGTTCCTCTCTCCCTCCAGTGTGAAGGGCGAGGCCCCTGTCAGCAGCTCAAAGAGCAGGATACCCAGGCTCCACCAGTCCACAGCCTATGGGGCAGGGCCAGAGTGAAGGCCTTGTGTGTTCAGCCTCACCTCGGCCACCCTCACCCGGATAACCCACCTTGCCATGTCCAGCCTTGCTTCGGATGATTTCGGGGGCCATGTACTCGATTGTGCCACAGAAGGAGTAGGTCCGCTCTTTCTGGGAAGCCGAAAGGACCCATTTGGATACCTTAACCCCTCCCATGCCCCAAAGGCCCTAAAGGCTTAGAGCGGAACTTGCTCAACCTTAGACGAACCTGGGGAAACAGTGGGGACCTTTGTACCCACCCACTCTGCAGACCCTAGGGTGCTGACACGGAGGGAGCAGGACAAAGGCCTGGCTGGGAGCACCGTGGACCACGCTCGCCATCCACTCACCTCCTCTGTCAGAAACTCCTTGCTTAGCCCAAAGTCTGTGAGGACGATGTGACCTTCCGAGTCAAGCAAGACATTCTCTAGCTTCAGGTCACGGTAGATGATGCCCAGCTGGCAGAAGAGAAGGGACACTGAGTGTTGCCCTAATGGACACCCTACACCGCCATAGCCCTGTGGGTCCTCACTTGGATAAAGAGGCATCTTGAAGATCTTTAGCCTGCAGGTGAGCTCCAGGGCAGGACCAAGCCCAGGCAGAGCTGGCCATTAGAAAAGCCACTGGACCCAGGCATGTACAGTCACACCTGTCGTCCTAGTACACAGGCGGCTACGGCAGGAGGCCAGCCTGGCCAGTCAGCGATTGCCAGGAGAGATGGGCTACTGAGTGAGACCCGGACTAAAACAAAACAAAACCAACCAAAAAAGAAAGAAGAAAGGACCACGGCGGGTGTGAGCTGTTAGTGGAGGGCTTGCCCAGCATGAGGCCCTGGGTAGGATCCCCAGAACCACACAAACTGGGCATTGTGAGACAGAGGCAGCAGGATCAGACGTTCCAGGTCATTCCTGCCAACGTAAGGAGTTCAAGCCCAGCTTGGGCTACATGAGATGCTGGGATCTTACACAAGATGGCTCAGCAGATAAAACGCTTGCCGGGAAAAGCTGACAACCTGAATTCGATCCCCAGAACCCATGAAAAGGTGGAAGGAGAGAATTAATGCTACAGAATCTGACCCACATACATGCTGTGACACATATGTACACATATGTACCTACACACGTCGCGCGCGCGCGCGCGCACACACACACACACACACATACACAATAAAAAACAAATAAGAAAGGAATAGAAAGGAACCACTGAAGTTATAAAGCAAAAAGGCCCTGTGGCCCAGGTCTCCAAGAGGACTGATGTGAACAAAAAGCCCCATTTCAAAAGCTTTGGGGACTGAGGTCTGAGGTCACCACTTGAGGAAGTCCGGTGAAGGTAAATCTGAGTTCCTGTTAGAGGAAAGGCCCTTCCAGAAGGTTCTGGGGCAGGAGACCCTACCAGGTAGTGTTGTTTCAAGCCCGGAGGCCAAGGCAAGCAATTCTTTCAAGGTCCCCACCCAGGTTCCTGAAACGGGAAGCCCCTCATCAGGCTCAGGGCAGTCCCCAAGGAGCAACCAGAAGCCAGGCTCTCTCTTACCTTGTGCAGGTGTTCCAGGGCCAGCACAATCTCACCCCCGTACACTCGCACCTCAGCCTCCTTGAAGTACTGACGCTGGTAGAGGTGAGTGAACATCTCGCCACCGTTCACATAGTCTAGGGGTGCAGGAGAGGTTGAGATGTTCCCCTATAAGGTAGCCTAACCTAACTTCCGTCCCCCTCCAAAGCCAGGGTGTGACAGGCCCTCACCCAGGATGAGGTGCAGCTTGGCATCCGTCTGGAAGGCGTAGTGCAGTGTAACCAGGAAGGGTGCCTGGCGCACCAGCTCCAGCACTGAGCGTTCGGTGCGGGTATGCTCCTGCGTCTTGGCGCGCTGCACCAACGCCGCCTTGCGTAGCACCTTCATGGCATAGAGCTTGCCCGCATCGTGCCCACCCTCCTTCCGCACCAGGAACACCTTCCCGTAGGCTGTGGGAGCAGCAAGCAAGCGGATTGAAGGTGGGCTGTAAGTGTGAGGGCGGTGCAGACTGGTGGGAAGAGGGGTGCAGGGGTGCAGGGGTGCAAAAGGCTGACAGAGCCTGCTAAGGAAAAGGTGAGCACCTCCCTGGAGGGTGCTCAGCTAAGCAGAAGAAGCTAAGTGCAGTGCAAGCTAGCCTGGGGAGCTTGCAACTCCAGAAGGCCTGCGGGGCGGGGAGGGGGCGGGGCACGTGCAAACCTGGGACGATCAGAGAGCTGAGAAAGGATGAAAACGCTGGCACCGGAGGCAGAGGCGCGCTCCCAGACAGCGGAGGGATGTGCAAACTCGGACTTGGGGGTTTGCAAAATACAAGAGTGGGGCTCGCAAGGGGACAAGGGAAGAAGCTATGCAAAGCTCTTGGGAGAGAGTCAAACCCCCAAAGAGACTAGGAAATCGCGACGGGGGCATGCACGCACAGGACTTTGCAGAGAGGAGTGATGTCAACCTGGACGCCCTGCAAGTGGGCATGGAACCCTGGTACGGTAGGGCGGGGCGGGAAAGGGGAGCCGTGCCGGGAAAGGGTGGGGGGACCTCCCCAGCAGCCAGGCCCAGGCCCAGGCCCAGGCGGGCGAGCGGGCAGAAGGCCCAAAGCACCATGCCAGGGGCACTGGCCCAGTGAACGCGGTTCCTCACCTCCCGTGCCCAGCACCTTGAGCAGCGCGAAGTTCTCCACGCTCACCTTCTCCTCATGCCCAGTCAGGTTGGCTGCGGGCACAGGGGGGCGAATGAGCCCAGCGGGTCGCTGACTCTTGCCACCCGTCTGGGACAGCCGCCTCGGGATCCCGCACCCACCTTCGGTGATCTGCAGCTCCACGGCGCAGCCCTCGTCCTCATCCTCGTCTCCCATGGCGGGCGGGTCGCTGGGGCCCGCGCGGCTGGGGCTCCGGGCGGCGCCGGTTACATGGCGGCTCCGGCCGGGGCGGGTGCTTCCTGGTGCCGCCTCCAGGGCCGAGCGGGCGCCGGCACCGCCTCCCGGCTCCCCGCCCCGCGGCCTGAGTCAGGCGGCTGGAACGTGACGGAGCGGGGCTGCGGGTGGGCGGCCGGAGGGGGTGGTAGGGTCTCCCCAACCCCGGGAACCCGTGAGAGCCGCGCAGGGCCTTTGGATGACACCTGGCCTCTGCTGGGGTATGCAAGCCTCCAAGCCAGGTAGGTGTCTGCCCAGTGGGATATGGAGGGCACCAGAGGTTTATGTCCCAGGATTCAGGGAGGGCTGCCCACCCAAGCACACAGAGCCCTCCTTCCCACGTGGCAGCCATGCCTCTTCTGCTCCTCCTAGCCACTTGACACACATCATAGCCCACCTCCTTCTTTAGGACCGCGCTTTAACCTCAGCAAATACAGCGGAGATCCCTGGACACAGGAGTCCTAGTCTCTTAATGCTCGGACAGGCTGGGGTGTGTGTGAGGGGCGGGGGGGGGGAGGTCTGAGAGTATGCTTCAAAACCAGGAAGCCACTTTTCATGACTGAGTTGGATGCCTGGTCCCCACATGGTAGAAGGAGAGAAATGACTTTCCACAAGTTGTCCTTAGATCTATATGCCTGCACCCACATACAATACACAGGACATAATATAAAATAAATGTAATTTCAAAAAAATTATAGAGGGAGCTGCAGGGCAGATTGCTCAAGGACCCTGCTCCACCTTTCCCAGGAGCCCCACCCTCCCTCGGGCAGCCTCAGGTGCCCTGACTCACATCCTGCCACCCAGCCTAATTGTCCCGGGATTCGTTTGCTTCTCTGTTGCTGAGATAAAACACTCTGACCAAAAGCGACTTGGGGAAGGGAGAGTTATTTGGTTTACAGGTTACAGTCCACACTCAGAACTCAAGGCTGGAACCTGGAGACAGGAGCTGAAGCAGAGCCGGTGGAGGATCACTGTTTCCTGGCTTGCTTCCCATCCCTCCATCAGCTGGCTTTATTATACAACCCAAGCCCTCCGACCTAGGGATGTACCAGCCACAGCAGATGGGCCTGCCTACATCAATTACCAACCAAGAAAACGCCTCCATAGACAGGTCCACAGGCCCATCTGATGGCAGCAAGTCCTCGGCCATGAGGTTCCCTCTTCCTAGGTGTCCAGTTTGACAAGTCAGAGATGACATTCCACCCCTTGTCAACTTTGACACGCAAGCACACCTCCCTTAAAGCATAATCTTTCCTCTCTTGTTCATTTCCAAGAGCTCATGTTAATATCACAATATAAAAGACAGTCCAGCTGGAGAATGGTGGCGCACACCTTTAATCCCAACATTCAAGAGGCAAAGGCAGGCAGATCTCTAAATTCCAGGCCAGCCTGGTCTACAGAGCAGGACAGAGTGGCACATGCCTTTAATCCCAGCACTCGGGAGGCAGAGGCAGGCGGATCTCTGTGAGTTCGAGGCCAGCCTGGGCTACCAAGTGAGTTCCAGGAAAGGTGCAAAGCTACACAGACAAACCCTGTCTCGAAAAACCAAAAAAAAAAAAAAAAAGAAAAAAAGAAAAAGAAAAAAACCAAACCAAACAAACAATTACAATGACTTGATGGTCAAAATTATCTTTTTTTTTTTTATTTTGTAATTTATTTTTTTAATTTTTTTGGTTTTTTGAGACAGGGCTTCTCTGTGTAGTTTTGGTGCCTGCCCTGGATCTCACTCTGTAGACCAGGCTAGCCTCTAACTCACAAAGATCTGCCTGGTTCTGCCTCCCAAGTGCTAGGATTAAAGACTTATGCCACTACCACCCAGCTAATTAACTTTTTTTTTTTTAATATCCAGTCTCTTAAATGTGGGCTTCAGTAAAATCCAAAATAGTTACATACTTTATTCAAAAGGGAAGAACCAGGACACAGGATACAATCAGATCAAGCAAAACCCAGCATCCAGTAAAGATATCAAAGCCTGTAACTCGAGGCCCAGCATCTGGGACTCACTCATGATCTTCTGGCTCCGAAGCACCGAGGGAGGTCTGTTCCTCTGGCCGGCCATCCCCAGCACACACAGCTTGTCCTGTAGGCTTACGTCAGCCCCCCGCCACAACTGCTGCTGTGCCTGGCATGTGTCTCACAGCCCTGGCACCTCCAACATCCTGAGGTTCCCATCCCAACTGAGACTGCACCTTCGCCAGTGGCCTCCTGGCCTCCCTTCGGGGACTCTGACCCTGCCACATAGTACCAAGCCTCAGCTGTTCCCCATGACCCTTTCATGCCTTCAAAATACCAGTACCAGGTGGAAGACTTAGACCCTGTTTGCCAAGTTCTGCTGACAGCTTGAGATGCAACCTTGGCCCCTACTAGGCCACAGCTTCTGTGTGGTGACCCTGAGACACACTTCCCAGAAGACTGCCTCAATGGTGCCAGTTCCTCATTCACCCCAGCCGATGTTTCAGGCCTGGCTCACAAACATCATTGGTCCCAGGAAAGAACGGTTTCATTTCCACGACTCTCCAAACACGTCACATAGACAATCTGGTAAGCTGGAAGACTGTCAGACTTCCCTCTCAGACTCCACAAGCCAGGCCTTCGTAGTCTGCACCTGCTCACTACAGCTCTTTAAGCTCTGAGCACTCCATGGCTTTTCCAGCCCAAAGTTCCAAAATCCTCTGCCTTTTTCCCACAAAAAACAGTCCAAGCCACGTGGTCAGGTCCATCACAGCACCCCCCCACGTTCCAGGTACCGACGTCCATGTTAGTTTGCTTCTCTGTTTCTGTGACAGAAAATAACTTAGGGAAGGAAAGGTTTACCTGGCTCACTGGGTGCAGGCCTCCTGTATGGGAAGCCGGGGCAGGAACGAACGTGGGGGCGGGAATGTGGGGGCGGGAACGAACGTGGGGGCGGGAGCTGAAGCAGAGACTGGAGAACACTGCTTGTTGATTTGCCTCCTTCGGCTTGCTCAACTGCCTTCTCTTTTCTTTAGGATTTACTTTTATTATTTTTAATTATGTGGGGGTATGCATGTCTACATGTGGGTATGTGCACATGGGTAGGTACCCATGGAAGCCAGAGGCATGCCCTAGAGCTGTGAGCCGCAATGTGAGCGCTGGGAACTGAACTTGGGTCTTCCAGAAGAGCAGCTAGCGCTCTTAACCAGTAAGCCATCTCTCCAGCCTCTCTGCTAGCCTTTTTATACCGCCCAGGCCCACCTCCCTAGGAATGCACTACCACAGTGGACTGGGCCCCTCCTACATCAATTAGCAATCAAGAAAATGCCGAGACGCCCACAAACCAGGCTAATGGTGGCAATTCCTCAGCTGAGTTTCCTCTTCCCAGGAGCCAAGCTGACAACTGAACCTAACTATGACAGTTTCCTTTCCCAGTAATCATCCTAGGGACTCGGGTCAGAGACATGGGACGCCACGTCTTATAGTACCCCCTCGAGTGACTGTGAGCTCCCTGAGGCAGAGCTCAACCCCAAAGGCTGGAAAAGAAGACAAGGAGGTTGGAAGATATGGAGAGAGAAAAGAGATGCCCTGAGACGCAGGGTCAGGGCCAACCAAGGTCATCATGCCCCAGTTCCCAGATCCCATGTCCCACTTCCCACCCAGGCTCTGCCCACCAGTGGCTGCCCACCTGGCCAGCACATCCAGGTTTTGGCAAGTCCAAGTGGCCACACTGTAATTCCTTTTGCTACGTGGTCCAGACATGGCTCCCTAGCTACAGAAGCCCGTCGATAGGAATCCCCAACACCTCCAGGCTCCCAGAGGCAGCCAGCAGACACAGAGCCCAGATTCATGGGGTTACTACAGCTTTATTCTCTCCTTCGTGTCCCGGACAAGGCTTAGATATCAGCCCAGGCTTGTCCCCAGAGAATGGGCCTTGGCTTCCCATCTAGACCGGGCAGAGGACTCTCTTACCCACTCTTGCCAGGCTCCTTCAACTGGGGGATCCCCCAGAGATCGCCTCCTCAATGATGGCTGTGTACCAGAGCAAGAGCCCTGGCCAGGAGCTGCCCGTTGGGACCAGTCACATCCTCGGTTGACAAACTTGTCCCAGCTCCTTCGTAGGGCCCCAGTACGGGTTGTGGAGGGCCTGGGAGTCCAGGCCTCTTTGTTTAAGTACTCTTCTTGGAGTCCCTGGGTCCCCCGGCTCTTGGGTTGCCGGGGAGACCCACCGGCCCTATATTGAGGAGAAGGCTTCGCTCCTAAGTCTCCTGTCCCTACAGCGTCACTGGCTGAGGGAAGGGGTAAGGGGATGTTTCTCCGGTTTCTGCTCCTGGAGGGCTAGAGAGAAAAGCTGGGCTCAGGCTTCCTCCCCAGGAAGATCTGGAGCAGTCAAGGCAGCCCACGGGGCCCTGAACCTTCTGTCCATCTGCTAGCCCTCCACCCCTCTACCAGCCTGCCTCCTAGCTGCCCCTAAACTTCAGCTCCCCTCCAAAGCCTGTCCCAGCCAGTGCCCTCATTGGAATCCCAGCCCGTTCACACACACACAACACACACACACACACACACACACACACACACACACACACGCTCTCTCCCCAGCACTATAACCTCCTATCGTGCTGGGCTAAGCGCCTCTGCTAGCTCAAACGGTTATATGCCTGCATGTGAAATAGGCATGTGATAGGCTTTGAAAACTTAGTATGAAAAATAAGAGGTGTGGTGACACAGAACTATTATCCCAGGACTAAGAAAGTTGAGGCAGGACACTTGCCACACATTTGTGGCCAGCCTGGGCAACAGGGTGAGCTCTGGGCCATCTTGAGCTATATAACAAGACTCTATCTCAAAAACCAAACACAATAGTAAGGCATAGTCCAGGCATACATATAATCCCAGCACAGGGAAGGTAGAGGCAGGAGAGTCAGTTCAAGGCTAGCCTAGGCTATATGAGACCTTGTCTCAAAAAAAAAAAAAAAATCTTGAGCTGGACATGATGGATCACGCCTTTTATCCCAGCACTCATGAGGCAGAGATAGGCCGATCTGGCTGGCCTCAAACTATGGTCTACATAGTAAGTTCCAGGCCAGCCAGGCTGCACAGTAAGAATCAGTCTCAAAAAGTAAAATAATGTAGGAAAGAAAATCTCATTTGTAATTTTTCCGCACTGACTACACATTGAAAATGGTCATCACTTAGACAGACAGAGTTAAATGAGTCATGTCACTAAAATCCTTGTACCTGTCTCTCCGTGTTTTCTGGCTGGGTTGCTAACAGGGAAAAGATACACACATAGCTCACAACACCATTTTCCTTTCTTCCCCTTTAAGACAGGGGTCTTGCCCTAGAATCTAGGCTGGGCTTGAACTTTCAGTCTTCCCAATCAGCCTCCCAGGTGCTGGGATAACCGGCCCGTACCACTCGTACTGTTCACGCTGCACTGCTATCAGTCCAGGCTGTTGGAGACAGCGACTATGTTCAGTGTTTGCTGTCTGCCTCCCCACGCCACATCCCCAGGAGCACCCGAGCTGGTGTGTGGTAAAGGATCCTTCCTCATCAGAAGAGAGATTTGGTGAATGAGACTTCAGGGACCCCAGACGAGTCACAGACCCCCCGCTCACCCTCTCGACTGGCGTCTGTTTCATGTTCCGGGAGGGTCTTGATGGAGCCATCCCATTCCACACCAGATCCTGGGGATCAGAAGGCAGTCACTGGGCCATGGTGCCAGGCAGTGGTGGGCAAGGCACACAGGACACAGAGGCTAACAGGAATGAATCTTCTCCCCAAAGGTCCATCGGATGAGGGGGGCTCATATTCGGGGACTCTGTGTCTCACCTTTGCTGTGGGCACTGGGTGCCCCCAGGGGGCCTGGCCTGCGCTGACGGAACCGCTGCCTTGGGGTGTCCCCTGGACTGAATGACTCAGAACTTCGCCCCCCAGGGAACCGGGAGCTGAGTCTCCTCCGCTGCCCACCTGCCAGGGTCTCATCTCCCAAGCAAAGCGAACTCTGGGCACGGCGCATGGGTGCCGGTGACGAGGACCCTGTGAGAGGCACATGTGGAGGGGTTGGGTATCATCAAAATACAGGGAGACAAGCAGAGAGCCAGTGCGTGAAGCAGGAGAGAAGGGACCTGGCAGGTGAACCTGGCCAGTGTGATGCTGACTCACACAACAGCTCACACAGTAGCTGCTGTGTGGCCTTGGGCGAGGCACCTCACCCTCCGGTCCTCAGTTTCCTTCTGTACCATCAAGGATAAATGACCTTTCCCTAATGTGCCCTGCTGCTATGAGGTCACAGGCATGGTGTGGGTTGTGTAGAAATGGGGAGGTGGCAATATGGGCATAAAGGAGGAGCCAGGTAACATCAAGGGCAGGTTGGGGGCAGGTAGCAGGAGAGGCCTGGGAAGCACACGTGCAGGCCAGAGAGTATGGCAGATGCCAAGGGTGGGAGACATGGGATAGGGACATCCTGGTCACCCGGCCTTCAGACCCACCTGTCCCATCTGCCTCCCTGCCCTCAGGGAGCTCCGTCTCCAGGGGGCCCCCCAGGCTCTCGGTGCTGCCAGCCCCATCGGCCCCCAGGCGTGGCCCCCCATGGAGGGCCCCCTCCCGCCGGGGCCGAATCAGCCTCTTCACCTTGTCTGCCAGCCAGCTGCCCTTCCTGGGGGCAAGAGGGCATAAGAAGGGATAAGGAAACAGGAGAAGGGAGGCAGAGGAGAGTTGTGTCAGGGGGAGAAAAGGGCCAGGAAAACCCTCACTAAGACCTGCATCCCAGCCTGGCTCTTAGGGAACTGGGGGTCGGAGGGCAGGACAGGGCAAAAGTTAGCAGGATCCCATTCCAGAAGGTGGGGCCTCACTTGGTGCGGGGCAGGGGCCCAGGTTCCAGCACGCGGTACTGGTCCATGATTTTCTCCACCAGCTTCTGCTTCTCACGGCGTAGGGCGTTAAGCTGGTCCCTGGTAGGAAGAGGAGAGAATGGGTTCAGAGAAATCTGGCAAAGCCCTGGCAGAAGCAGGTGTAACCCAGGGCGGCCACGTTGCAGGTCAAACTGCCCTATGCCTGGGATCTTCTCCTAGGACGTGGTGGGGGCGGGTGGGGGAGGCTCCCTGGAGGCCCATGGGGCCTAGCCCTGGCCTGCGCATGCTCACAGGTACTCTCGCTGCTCTCGGTGAAGGTGGTCGCGACTCTCCAGACTCCGCTCCAGCAGCTCTCGATTCTCCCGGCTCAGGGCCTGTACCTCTGCTAGCAGCTGCCTGTTCTCTTCCTCCTGAGCGCTGCGAAGCTGGGTCAGCAGCTGCGGACAGCAGCAAGGTCAGGATGAAGACCCGCCCCGAATACCTGTCCCAGCCTGGCTTGCCCGCCTTGGCCTCCCTAGGCTGCCCTGACCCTCGGCCACACCTCACACTGTGTGGTCAGCCGGCAGGCGCTCAGGTCCAGCTGCTGGTTGGACTCCCGCAGCTGCTGGCTCTGCATCTCCAGCTGTGCCCTCTCCAGCTCCAGCCTCACCAGGCGGCCCCGCAGTTCCCCGCGTTCACCCTGGAGCTCCCCTCGCTCCCGAGACACCTCAGCCAGTAGCTTCTGAGCTCTTTGGAGGCAAAGACAAGAGCTCTCCAAGAGCCGGAGGGCCACACCCACAGAGAGGAGGTGAAGCAGACCACACAGGGGGGCCGTGGCTAAGCCATCCCAACCCACTTCATACATGGGATGCTCATCTGGGGAGTCGGGGGCAGGGCTGCACGAGGGCCGGTACCTGTCGTGCTCATTCTGAAGCCTCCGCAGCTCCTCCTCCAGGTCCCGCTGCCGATGCCCATCCTGCATCAGGCGCTCACGCTCTGCCAGTAAGGCCACCTCTTGTGCCTCCACACTGGCCCTCTGGGCCTGCAACTGCTCATGCCTGTATGGATAAGTTCCATAAGGGCTGCAGGGGCCTGCGGCCTTGGCAAGTAGGAGCTGCATGGTGGGGATCTAGGAGTCTGACACCTCCAAAGCATAAGCACTACACCTCAGAAAAGCCCCCAAAAGCAGAATACCATGCCAAGGTGTCACCATTCCCAGCCTCAAAGTTGAGGAGCCCAGATCCCCCAAGAGATCGATCGGCAATAGGGCCGATATGCAGAGTATGGAATTTCCCCCCTGGGTCGGACCTAATGAGGGAAGGAGGCAAGTGAGCATGCCAGGGAGAGAAGCCGGGCGTCTGGGGGGTCTCACCGGCCCTGAAGCTCACGGTGGGCCAGCTCCAGGGCGCGCATGTTGGCCTTGAGATCTCGGTGCCGCACCAGCAGCCCCTCCAGCTCTGTCTCTTGTCTCCGCTGCAGCTGGGCCAGGGCCTCATGGTCTCGGAGCAGAGCCTGCTGCTGCCCACGGGTCTCCTCCTGGGCCTGTCTTGCTGCCCGCACCTCCTCTTCTAGCACCCCCAGCTTCCTGTGCAGCTCCTGGCCCTGCATCTCCATCATAGACTTTTCAGCCTAGGGTGAAGCAAACAGGCAGGACCGCGGCAGTGTGGCACCCAGCCCAGAAGGAATAAGGGACGCGGGCTGGGACCAGAGGGCAGAGGACAGGAACGAGCTACGGAGGAAGCAGGGGGACAGCTGAAGAACAGGAAGAGGTTAAAAGCTGTAGAGAAGTGCCAATGTGGCGAGGAAAAGCTGAGCCATGCAAGGGGTCCAGAACATGGGTAGGACCGATGAGCAGAGACTAGGAAAGGCAGTGAAGACTAATGGCTAGTACGGAGGAGAAGGCTGGGATGGGAAGGTGATGGGGAATGGAGATGGATACAGACGTGGATTCTGAAAGCAAGGGTGGAGAGAAGGTACAGACCGGGATGGCTGGGGTCAGAGGGCTGCAAACAGGTGGGGTGGCTGGCTAGAGGACAGGAAAGGGCACGAAATGACACAAATGGGCAGGGGACCACGGCCCCAGGCCGCCACCCACCTGCAGGCGGCTGCTGTGCTCCTGCGCCCGCTGACTCTGCAGCAGGAGCTCCTGCGCCCGGCCCTGCAGGCTCCCCAGCTGCCCCTCCAGGTGCTGCAGCTGCCCCTGCAGCGCTGCCTTCTCAGCTACCAGCGTGGCATTCTGCCAGAGAGGGTCATCATCAGTGGCTAGGCGGCCAGTCCCCCCATCCCCCCGGGCAACCCCCGTCCCGTCACTCACATTTCGCTCCACCTCGATGAGCCGACAGTTCTGGGTCTCCGCAGTCCGAGGGTCAGCCCTCACCTCCGTCGCCAGCCCCACAGGGTGCTGTCGCAGCTGCAGAGACAAGGTCCAGGGACACAAATAACAGGTGCCTCGCATGCCTCGGGATGTGTTGGAGCCCAAGGAAAAAGCAGAGCGGTCACCCCAAGAAGAGGCTCCATCCATTTAAGGAGTGGAGGACACAGCCCCAGCAGGGCATGAGATGAGCAGCTAGCCCATCAATCCGGAGGTAAGGCCTGGCAGTCCTGGTTGTCTACTCCCAGGTTGGAGCAAGGGGCTGGCACCTCGGTTCCCGGGACAACTTTACCTGAATCAGCTCCTCCTCCAGCTTCAGGGCCCGGGCCTTGAGCTCCATCAACGCCTCCTCCTTACTGGTTGACGCTGCCCGCAGCTCAGCTTCCAGCCGCTGCTCCAGGCCCTGGTACCTACCAGGAGAAACCGTGAGCACCCAGCCCTCACTTCCCTGCCCCTGCCTGTCCCGGCCACTGTGCCCACCTCTGGTGCTGGCTCTCCTGCTCTCGTAGGAACTCCTGGCGCTCCAAGGCGGCCTGTTCCAGCTCTCGCTGCAGGTGCTCCAGCCGGGCCCCCAGCTCCTGGCCCCGAACCACGGCCTTCTCCAGCTCCTGAGGGCAGGCAGGGTAGGCTGAGCAGGTGGGATGAGCACAGGGAACATGCCTCTCCCCCAGAGACAGAGGAGAGCTCGAGACGGGCCTAAGAAAGGGTTATCTTGCTCTTCGCCTTGCTCTGTTACCCTGGCAAATGTCTTTTAATCCTTCGGGTCTCTGTGTTCCCATCTGGTGGGCACGGTGGTTCACATCTGTAATACCAGCACTCAAGAAGCTGAGGCAGGAGGATGGCTACAACGTTAAGGCCAGCCTAGGCTACATAGTGAGGTCTAGGCTCAATGTGAGACCTTATCTAAAAGACCCGAAAGTGGGGAGCGGTGGCCTTGCAGGATGGATATGAAAGGGGTGGGGCCCTAACCCTGGTAGGGTGTGGGAAGCAGCCCCTGAGTAAGGAATCAGAGATGCACACTAAGCGAGTGGCTTCACCTCTTTGAGCCCATAGTTTCGCATGTACCCAGGAGGGTGAGGAACCCTGTGCGCGGCCACATCAGCCATGTGCAGGGGCTCGGTGGAGCTGGGCCTGCAGAGCATCCTCCGCCACAAAGGGGTGGCTGCTGAGAGCAGGCAGAACAGGAACTCGGGACCTCGGGCCTAACCACAGTGCAGGGCTGCAGAGGTTGGGTCAGAGACCATGGTATTTGGCAGTTGGGCCACAGCATTCCATGGTAGGGGTGGAAGGTCAGCTCTGGCCAGTGAGCTCCAGGGAGAAGGAGACCAAACCATTCCAACTCCTGGGGACCCTGGAAAGATAAAGCTACACAAAGGTGACCGTACCAGCCACTGGCCACATCCTGCCTCTGAAAACTAAGACCGTTGAGCCATCGTCCTAGGTAACAACCTCCACACCCTGCCCTGGGCACCTTGGTTCCCAACAGATGTGGGCATGGCCTCTGGGTGAAAATCTACAATTCAGCTGGGCGGTGGTGGCACACGCCTTTAACCAACACTTAGGAGACAGATCCAGGCAAATCTCTTGAGTTCAAGGCCAGCCTGGTCTACAGGGTGAGCTCCAGGACAACCAGGGCTAATAGAGAAACCCTGGAGGGGGGGGAGGGAAGGAGGGAGGGAGGGAGGGAGGAGGGAGGGAGGGAGAGGGAGGGAGGAGAAAAATTACAATTCCCATAAGGCTTGGCTGCCTAGCTGGCCACTAGGGCCTTGGCACCGCTAGAGAGAAAAAGAACTGTAGTGCAGATGGAAGCGGAGGCCTGGGGCCCGGCCCACCCCTGTTCTGGCTATAGCCATACCAAGTGCTCCTCTGCCCAGCCTGAGAGGCCTCCGTGCCCGCAGGAAAGCCTCGGGATCTCTTCCGTCTGCCTGCTGGCCGGCTCCTTCCGTGTCACAGCCGGGCAGCACCCAGAACGGTCGCAGTCAGGAAATCCTCCCGATTCTCTCTAACCCCAGCCTCTCCCACACTCTAAGTCCTCAGAGCCAGCTCTTCCAGGCCCGCCCTTACCGCCTCTGCCAGCCTACCACCAGTCCCTCTCCCCGGACAGCAAGAGCGGACTGGAGCCGGGCACACCCTGAGCCCTTGCCACACATTGCTTTGCCAGCTCCTATCAGACAGGAACAGTTTTCGGTTTTCCTCTCATCTCTCTATCTCTCTCTGTCTGTCTCTGCCCCTCACCCCTGGATCTTTTTTATTCTCCCTCTTTGGTTATGTATGTATTTATTGATTTCTGAGACAGGCTCTCCTTATGTATTCCCGTCACTATGAACCAGGCTAACCTCAGACTCACCTCTATCTGCCTACCCCCCCCCAAGTACTGGGATTAAAGTGCACTCCCACATCGGGTCCCTCTTTAGCTTTAGAGGCTTTGCTCTATAGCTCAGGCTGGCCTCTAACTCGCAATCCTCCTGCCTCAGCCTCCCAAGGGCAGGACTTCAGACATGCGCCACCACAGGAGGGACAGGCAGTTTTGTTTCCACTTTACAGATGAGGGACGGGACACTCAGAAGTAACTGGCTCCGAGCCACACAGCTGACAATCAGGGAGGGTCTGGGACATCCTGCAGTCCTTCACTGGCAGATCTCTGGGTCCCGTCCTACAGTATGTACCCCAGAGAGACCCTCTCTCTTCACTGGCTCACGCACATCCGTTCTCACATTGCCTACCTATCTTCCCCATACCTCCCTGCGCAGTGTCCAACCGGGGTCCACCAGCCCCCCAGTCCTGTTCCCCATCCTCACCACTGGGAGGGGCCACACAGGTGCTCTTCCTGTCTGGGCCTCTGTCTCGTCTGTGCCCTGGCATGGGACTGGAAACTGCTCACACTGGAGCACCCAGTTCCCAGCCCACAGCTCAGACACCCTTGCCTCTCCTTCACGCCGCCCCAGGCTCCGCCTCCCAGTGTGGACTGACCCTTGGGTTTGTCTCCAGCCTCCCGAGGCACCATTTACGCACAAAAGCCCCAGCCTCTCCCTCAGCACAGAAGGAAGCTCTCACCGTGCCCAACAAGAACCCTGCTTAGCCGGGCGGCGGTGGCACACACCTTTAATCCCAGCACTCGGGAGGCAGAGCCAGGCGGATCTCTGTGAGTTCGAGGCCAGCCTGGGCTACAGCTCGAGATCCAACACAGGCACCAAAACAACACAGAGAAACTCTGCCTCGAAAAACCAAACAAACAAACAAAAGAACCCTGCTTAATTCCTCCCCAGCCTCACCTCTCCTGACTTCTTCAGCTCACACCTGGTTCTGCTCCTCCCCACCTCTTCCTGGAAGCCTTCCCTGATGTTCCAGCCTGGACTCATGGCTCCTGCACTGTCCTGTCTCCTCCACACTTGTGCATATGGACAGCTCCCCTACCTGGTCATCGCTGTGCACACAGCCTGGTACAGAGCCTTGGCTGGCCTCACGAAGTGTGTGAATGAATAAATGAACGAAAGCATTTCTAGCCATCACCTCCCCTCCAGCACTGCCCCTGTCAGCCTTACTGGTTACCACTGCCACTGCCTCTGGAGGGGCCTAGGCTCCCATCCTCAAAGTCAACCCCACGTGGGTCTGCCCACACCCTGAGGCTTTCCATGCAAGACAGAGTAGCAACCCCTTCAAAGCTGGCCGCTGCTGTGACTTTTTCTGGGTCCCCCAGCATCTCCAATGCCTTAGAGTCCTTGTCCCTCCTCACCAAAGCATCCAAGGAAATGTTGGTGATTTTCCCTGGAGGCCTCTCCCACCCAGACTGGCATTTCCACCCCCTCCTAGGTACTCTGCTGGCACTTCTTCAGTAGATGTTTTCGTTTTTGTTTTCTCTCTAGACAAAGTCTCGTGTAGCCCAGGCTAGCCTCCAATTCATTATATAGTCAAGGATGCCTGTGCTATCAACTTGACACAAGCCATTCACCTGGGACCAGGGAGCCTCCACTGAGAAAATGGCTCTGTCAAGTTGTCCATAGGCAAGTCTGGGGACATTTTCTTGGTTAATGACTAATGTGGGAGAACCCAGCCCACCGTGAGTGGCACTGACCCTGGAGAGGCTGTCCTGCGTTATATAAAGAGAAGCCAGTAAGCAGAGCCCTTCCAGGACTCTTCATTCTGTTCCTGCCTCCAGGTTCCTGCTTTGGGTGCCTGCCCTGACTTTCTTCATGATGGACTGTAACCTGGAAGGTGAAATAAAACCTTTCCTACCCAACTTGCTTTTTTTTTCCTTTGGTCATGGCATTTGACACAGCCATAGAACAATGGCCTTGAACAACTTCTAATCCTCCTGCCTCCGTATGCTGAGTGCCGAGATGACAGCTATATGCCACCGTGTCCAGTTTATGTGGAGCTGGGTATGGACCTGGGGCTTTGTGAATGCCAGGCAAGCTCTCAACAAAATGGACTCCATCCCCAGCTCCTAAGGAACCCCTGTTTGGGCACTTACAGCAGGCCTTGGCCAGGTATGAGCCAGCTGCTTTCCATAATGATCCTGGTCTGCCCACAGACCATGAGGGCTGCAAGGCACAGCATCTCTGTTTTACACAGGAAGAGGGAACCGCGGTGAAGGGGCAGAGACTTTGACAACAGAGTGCAGGATAGACCACCGATTGGCTGTGTGAGTCGCTCCTGTAGCCTACCCTATCGAGGACCGGCCATCAGCTGGGACTGTCTACCTTCTGTCCCATCTCAGTGCAGTGAAGGAACCCACACCGTACATCCCAGCAACTGGCCCAGGTCCTCATTTCCCTGACCGACTGGCCACACCCCACATACCTCCCTCAGGGCTTGTTTCTCCAGGCGCTCCCTCTCAGCCTCCTCCAGATGACGACGGACCTGGCTCTCCAGAGTCTGCACCTGCTGCTCGGCAGCCTCGGCTTGAGCCCGCAGCCTGGGCCCCTCTCGTTCCCACTGCCTTCGTTCGCGGCCTGCCGCCGCCAGCGCCTCTGCCAGCGCCTCCCGCTCTCGGGCTGCAGCCTCCAGCTCCAGGCTAGCTGTTTCCACCGCCTCGCGCAGTCGGGCCTGCTCCCGGGCCTGGGTCTCGGCCTCCTGATGGGCCTCAGCCTCTGCTCTGCGTGCTTGGGCCAGCTCATCAGAGAGGCAGCTAGCCTCTGCACTTCGGGCCTCCAGTCTTTGGGCCTGGGCTTGCAGTTGGGCCTCAAGGCCCACAACCTCCCTCCTTAGCTGTGCCACCTCCTCTCTGAGGGCCTGCTCCTCGGGGACAGCACCGGCCAGGGTCTCCCCCACGACTGGCTTCTCCCTGGACCAGGCATTAGGAGCCCCTTCTGATGTCTGCTGTGGTTTCTGAGGGACCAGTTTACTGACCAACCCCTCGGGCCTCTGTTCATGCCCTCCTGCCTCTGTCTGCTGCTTGGACAGTTCTAGGCCCTGATCGAGAGTCTCCTGATCCTTCAGCGGCTCCTGGAGTTTGAACTCTGAAGACCTGGGCCTGCATTCAGGGCTCTCCCGTTTTAGGACCTGAGTCTCGGGCACCAGCTCCACTTGGAGAGCCTCCCTGCTTCCAGTCTCTTCTAGCAACTCCTGCACCTCAATTCTGATCTCCGGACCCTGTGGTAGAGCCCAGACAACGGGGCTCTGGAGAGAGACTCTATGGTTGGACTTCTCCAGAGATCCATGTGTTTCCACAGTAGGGTCTGATTCTTGGGGAGTTAGGACTGAGGTCTGGGTGTCCTGAGAAACCATCTTGAAAGAACTCTCCATCTTCTCTGGATGTGAGTCAGGTGCCTGGGACACTCAGATGACCTTGTGATGTCAGAGTCTGATGCTGAGGAAGCCAGGTCCAAGGATTCAGGGCCTCCACCTCCCCTCTGGCAAGACCAGCTTTTGAGGCTGTGATCTGGGGCCCCAGGAGTTGGGGGAGCCCCACTGGGCCCAGGCCGCATGGCATTCTTGCTCTGCTCCTCCAGCAGAGGGCGCTGAGGACATATGAGAAGGACAGTGTGGGAGGGGGGCATTAGGATGGGGTGAGGGTGGGAACCGGTAAGGATAAGGATGCTGGAGGGACCTACCTGGCTGTCAAGCTGCTCCTGCATCATCTGCAGCAGGCCTCGAAGCTCCTGATTCTCCCGTTCCACTGCCCTTAGCCGCCCAGCCTCCGCTTCCCTCACCTCGTCCTGCAGGGAGGGCGCTGCTCCGGGCAGGGGAGCTGGGGATGTGGCCACGTCAGGGCTCTGTCCACCCCCCCTGACTTCCCTTCTCTCAGAGACCTAGTAAGGGCATGACAACAAGTCCTCCCCACCCAGTCGGCCTCCACCCCAGATCCTCACCCCCACCCCGGACCCCACTCACCCTCCCCAGGGGAGCCTGGGGGTGGCTCCAGGCTCCTCTGAAGTTCCAGCTCCAGCTCCACATTTTCCTCCACCAGCTGCTCCAACTGATGCCGCAGGGAGTCCAGCTCCTGGGGTGTGACGGAGTGGGGTCAGCACAGCCTTCTTCATCGGGCCCAGGCCAAATGTGCACATCTGAGAGTCCCAACAAGCTCCGGGAACCGCTTGGAGAGACCTCGGGCATCACTGGGGTCATGGGGGACCAGACACAAGAGAGGGGCAGATGGTCGGGTCAACCTAGCTCACCGCATGGGCCTCGCCCAGCCTGGTGCGCAGCAGCAGGTTCTCCCGCTGGGTCTCATGCAGCCTGGCTGAGCGCTCCCGGGCAACCTCCAGCTGTTCCTCCAGCATCGCCTTCGAGGCCTCCAGGGCCCCAGAGAGCACCCGCTCCTCCTGGTGGGAAAGCAGGGGCGATCCGTGATGACGCGCAACCCCTATGCTCCAGCACCTGGCAGTTCCCAGTTCCTGACCCTGGGACCGCCTCAGACCCCACCTCCTTTTCCTACCTCTTTTCTCCATCTGCAGCTCTCTCCAGGGTCTCCCAAGCTCCTGGCCCACCCTCCCGCCCCCTCCAGAAACCGCCTCCCAAGGCCACATCCTCCACCAGACCACACTTATCCGTACCCCTACTTGTTAGGGTCTCACTGCAGACTCCCCAGTTCTACCCATGGCCTCATCCTTCTCTTCAAAGCCTGCCTTTCCACTGTCTCCTCCTCTCTCCCGCCCTTCCATCGTCCCATCCTAAAGGATTTGTCCCGGACTCCACCTGCTGTGTTCTCACCCATTTCTCCCTGCTAGCATCACACCTCCCCAACAAAGTTGGACCCCCTCCTCTTAGCCAACCTCCTCCCGCACGCCCCGCCTCCAGACCACGCCCCCCGCGTGCCCCGCCCACGGCTCCGCCCCCACCGCACCTCCAGCTGGCCCTTGAAGACCTCAGCGGCCTGCAGCCTCTCGCGACAGCGCCGCAGCTCCTCCTGCAGGCGTGGCAGGCGGCCGGCTCGCTCGCGTAGTGCCTCTGCCTCCTCGCGGTAGAGCTCGGCGCGTTTAGCTTGTCCGGACAGTGCCTGGGTCTGGGCCAGATGGTGTGGAACTAGGATCAGCCAGCCACGGTACAGAGGGGTGAGGGGGCTGCTGGGAGCAATGGGACCGCGATCGGGAGCGGACAGTGGACGGGGATGTTGGAGCGCACCTCCTGGCGGAGCCTTCGAATTTCAGCCTCCAAGCCCTGCACCTCGGCCTGGGAGTCCAGCAGCAGCTCGGCCTTCTCCTCCCTGGAGGGATGGGGTGATGGAGGGTGTCTGCCAGCCGCAAACCCACACCTAGGCCCTATCATGCCCCCGCCCCCCGTGCTGGAGACCCACCCAGGTTCCATCGGCCCCTCCCCAGTCTGCAGACACTCACACCTCCTGCCGCAGTCGTCTCAACTGGGCCTTGGCGTTGGTCAGCTGCAGAGCCAGATGGTGCGAGGGACCCTCAGCAGAAGCATTAGCAGGAACCTCTGGCAACCGCACGTGGGCTGGTTCCCGCTCCAGGAGCGCTTCAGCCAGCCGCTGGCGGGAAGGCAAAGGTCAAGAGGCACCCTCCGAAACCTCTGCACATAAGGCTCCCGATCCCCACAGAATCACTCGAGGTTAGGACAACCGACAGCCCCCAGCACTGCCCCCGAACCCCAGCTCCCCACTCAGCTCCATGTGACTGTTGCCTGTCCCCTACCTGGGCCCCCAAATCACGTTCTCGCACCAGCCTGGACACCGTCCCCATCAGGTTGCGTAACTGCATCTCCAGCTCCACAGCCTCCAGCTCTCCCGACTCTGGTCCAGCCAGAGCCAGTACCACACCAGCACCAGGCTGGGTCACCTGAGGGCACGGAGAACAATCCATCAGAAGGAGGGTGATGAGAGGTGAGGGTGGCTTCAGCGATGGTGATAGTCCCACATGCCACCCAGCACAGTACTGAGAGACCAGGAGTCAGACTCCCCGGCAGGCAGGCAGACTGAGAGGGGCCAACAACTAAGTAATAATGGCAGTGGCAAATTTCCAAGCTAGTCATCTTCTTCTACAGCCTCCTGACTTGAGACAAAAGCCTGGCAGCTTTTGCCTCCCACCAACAGGCCCCTGCTGATGGACTGACTCAACAAGTTCAGGGCCTGATCAAGACATGTCACACAGGGGCTGGAGAGATGGCTCAGAGGTTAAGAGCACCGGCAGCTCTTCCAGAGGTCCTGAGTTCAATTCCCAGCAACCACACTGAGGCTCACAGATGGGACATTGCAGACATACATGCTGGCAGAACACTGTATACACAATAAATTAAAAAAAAATGTAACAAAGTTTAGACAATAACTATCATCTTTAGAACACTGTATACACAATCAATAGATTTTTTTAAAAAAGACATGTCACACAACAGTTTCAGACCAATCAACTATCCCATCGGTCTTCAGATGACCAACCCTAAAATAGGGGAGCAAGATTCTTCACAGTGTGTCTGCTGCACGTGTTTGCTCACCCTCAATAAACGCCTTTCTGAACTGCGTGAGATTTCTCTGCTGCCACCTGGTGCACTTCAGATTTTTCCTGCCTTTAGTTCCTTAACTGGCAGAGACAACGAACCCAATCAAGACCCCTAGACTGTATCACTTCCAGACTGCATCAGTACCTCTTGGATTACAGTGGCCAACTCGCTCTGGACGTCAAGACTGAGGCCCCGGATGTGACGGATGAAGAGCTCCCGATGTTCACACTGTGGTAGACAGGAGAACCAAAGCTGGCACCCAGGGGCTCTCCCCTCCTGTCAGAACTCCATTCTGTTCTCCCTTCCCCTCCTCACCTGCACTGAGGCCCCCAACAGCAGCCGAAGGATACCTTCCAGCTCGTCCACTGCCTCTTCTGCTGGGTACAAGCCACAAGGGGTTAAGGAGGGACATGGGGCAGGGACAGAGGTCAGAGGGCACCACCACCCGGGGAAACAGCACCTGAAAGGGGGTCAGACCCCAGTGTCTGGAGGTCTGGGGGTGGCGGCAGGATCAGCAGCTGCAGTTCTTCCTACAACAGGCCAACAGTAAGAAAACGGCCTTCACAAGGGCTTGCCGGGCCCCTTGTCGGGCCTTCCCGATGCCTTACCCGGTAGAAATCCCTCAGCCGCCCCCACAGGTGATGAAGGTTCCACATCCGACAGGCTGCAGGGCCATCGTGACCCCTGATCATCCGAAGTCCTCCTCCTCGAGAACTAGGAGCACTGTGGTCACCCAGGGAACATGAATGAGAGGTTGGTTTGAGGACCACCCCCCCCAGGCCTTGCCCTCCACCTGCAGGCTCCTCCCACCATTGGACACGCCCCCGGGTCTTGCCTTCCACCCTCAAACTCCTCCCACCATTCATAGCGACCTCTCCTCAGACCTCAGACCAGCCCCCCCCCCACCCACGTCACTTACATGATTCCAAGCACCCGAAGGAGCAAGGCCCCATCACTCAGCCGCAGGAATCTCTTCTCTCTACAAAGAGGCCCCTTTTCCTCCTCCTCTGTCCCCGCTGATTCTTCTGCCTCCCCCACCAGCCCAGCCAGTCCCAGCGCCTGTGGGGACGAACCCGAGAAGTCAGATGAACAGGTGGCATCCCCACAACCAGTAAATCCATCCTGAGCCCCTGATCTGTCCCAACACACCCTAGGATCCCTCTCCCCACCAGTGCCTCTGGTCCCAGATCCTAGGCTCTTTCCACCTCACTCTCCTCCGTCCACAACTCTACACGCCCCAGCCACCCATCCCCCAGCTCTCAGTCCGCCCTGATACTCACTTCCCCACACAGCCCTCCCACCTGATCCTCACCCAAGTGGCCAGACTCCCACTCAGGAAGTCTTTGAGCCTGGGCCCCTTGGCCCCCTCCATGTTGGGGGTCAGGGTGTAGTCCCTGTCACGCTGTGGCAGCCACACCTGCTCTGAGAGGAAGAGGAAGTCCCCGGCTGGGGGATCCCAGGGGCCCAGCCACAGACCCTGTACAGCTTCCTTCTTCCGGGGTTCTGCCGGGCTACGTGTCCTGCCTCAGCAGCGCACACGAACACACACACACACACACACCACACACCACACACCACACACACACTTCTCCCAGGATCTCAGATAAGACTAGATACAATTCTGTAAGTTAGCTGAGGGGAAGCCTACAGGGCTTCTGACTCCATGGCAATGATAGGGAGTCCCTTCCTCTCTAGGCAAGAGGGTGACCTCAACCTGGCACTCTGTGGTCACTGAAGAGGCTCTCTGGCTTTGCCATGGAGTCTGAATGCCATATCTCCTTCTTCTCTCCAGTTTCATGGCAATCCATCTCCAACCCTGAAGCCTGCTGCAGACGCTATCTGTCCCAGCCAGCTCCTCTGAACCCCAGGAGGGAGTGGACACTGACCCAGTTATACTGGGTCTATACTACACTGAGAAATGGTCGTGGGCTGGAAACCTCAGTTGCCAGCCTCAGTTTCCCATCTGTAAACGCCTTAAAGGGAAGCAACACAGCACCGGGGCATGTGGGTGGAGAGCCTGCTTATCATGCACCAGGCTCTGGTTCATTGCCTAGCACCTTATGAACCAGGTGTGGTGGCACACGCCTGTAATCCCAGCTCTTGGGAGGCAGAGGCAGGGGAATCGGGAGTTCAAGGACATCCTGGACTACCTATAGTGAATTCTAGACCAGCTAAGCCAACTTAGCCAGAAACTATGTCCCAAAATAATGATGATGCCGGGCATGATGGCGCACGCCTTTCATCCCAGCTCTTGGGAGGCAGAGGCAGGTGGATCTCTGTCAGTTCAAAGCCAGCCTGGTCTACACGGTGAGTTCCAGGACAGTGAGGGCTATTTAGAGAGACCCTGTCTCAAAAATAAATTAAAAAAAATGATGGTGATAATAGTCACACACAATATGACATTGTACTACTACTAAAAGTGCTTTCACAGGACAGTCAGGGAAGGCCTTCCTGAGGAGGCAGGAGATGAGTGCTATCTCTGAGCTCACAGCCTGAGGAGAAGGCAGGGTATTCAAGGAATCAGTGCAGAATGCTGTGAGGCAGCTAGATGCATAGATCAGGAACTACTCGCGTTCTATCTCTCCTGAGGTGTCTTGTTTGTCACAAGTGGCAGTTCTGAAGTCAGGTGAGTGTTGCCCTTCAGCTAGCTCCTGTCCTGACAGCTGTCATTGTAGGCGCCAGCCCACGCTTCCAAAGCCCCAGCAGCAATTCCTGGAGAGAAGATATGAGCAACTTAGAAGAGGACCCTGAGGCCCTGCAAATGGCGGGAGCGCCCTCGGGAGGGACCTGGCCAGCCTGAGATACTCCCAGCACGCCAGCAAAGCAGTCCTGGTTCCCAAGCCCCCCAGCTAGGGAGACCTGTTTGAAGGAGTGCACCTCTATGGAGTATTCTGGAAGTCCCCGAGTGCGAGGCTGCCAGGAAACAGACCCCAGGACTCACAGCAGAAGCGATCACAGGAGTCGCCTCTCCGTGGGAATTCTGCCACTGAGCTCACCAGTCATCTTGATTCTATCATGCTGTTTGTGAGCGCATCAAAATTTTATATGATATGAACCTGCCTCTAATCAGGAAGCAGATCTGCTGGGAAATATAGAAACGGCCTAGTGATGAGGAGCCTGGGGCCTGGTTAACTTTTCCTTTAGTGGCATTTTTATTACACACGATGACATCTTAGAGTTGATATGATATGAGGTAATAATAACATCAGTGGCGCTGCGGTGGCACAGGCCTGTAATCCCAGCACTCAGGAGACTGAAGCAGGAGGATCCAAACTCCAAGGCCAGCCTCTTCATCTAGCCTGACAACGTGAGTCCAGTCACCAAGACCCACCCAGTAGAAGGGGAGAACCAACTCCTACAAGCTGTCCTCTGACCCCAGACACTCATGGTGGCATGGGCCCCCCCACACACACTAATGTAACCAAAAGTTAAAGTAAATACAAATAATAGAAATTACAGCAAACGCAGGCTTCACATGAGCTGGGCATGGTTAATAAGTACTTGACTCCTATTAACCCATTTGTGCTGGACTCCTCTGTGAAATAAAAACTGTGGAATATTTCTCATTTTACAGAGGAAAACAACAACAAACAAACAAACAAAAAAGACAGGCACAGAGGGGTTAAGAAACCTGCCTAAGGTCCACAGCTGTGAAGTTGGGGATAGACCAACTGGAAGAGGACAGCAAGGCCAGAGGATAAGGAGCAAGGGACATGGAGTCAGGCAAGCTGGGGCTGACAGGCAGTGGGAAATCATGCAAGACAAGGAAGAGGCTTGTCCTTGAATCATCTGGGAAAGTGGGTAATCTGGTCAAGAAGTGCTGAGCCGTTCACAAGGGGACTCCGCATTTGTTGAATGGCCCAGCTGTGCCCTGGGCCTTCCTAGTAACGCTCTCCAGGGGTTGTCGGCTTCCGGCCTCTTGAATCTTGTTCCCACTTGCCTCCTCCGACAATTTCAGTCGGAGGATTTCTAGAGGCACTACTACACTGGCTGAGAAGGTCCTCCAGAGCCAGCCAGAAATGGTGACTGGGGCTCACCTCCGCTGTGGCAGAGGGCAGGCCCGGTGTGGCTCAATTTCTGAGTCACACCCTTCCTGAGCCCTGAGGCAAAGACCATGTCCAATTGCTCTTACTTCCTTCATTTAGACAAAATTGGCTGCACCTCCATCTGTCCTCAGACTGCTGAGTCAGGTGAGGCAGGATGGGCAGCGGGGCACCCAGTCCGTTGGCACAGACATCGTGTGTTTCCCAAGGCTCTATTAGATAGAGTGGAATTCATGTTGGGAGGCTGGCAGGGGTCTCTCCCTTGGCTTGAATCTTTCTTTAAACATTTTCATATATATATATATATATATATTCATATATATATATATATATATATATATGCATGATTATGCTGGCCAGTTTTATGTCCATTTGACACCAACTAGAATTATTTTGGAAGAGGGAACCTCAGTTAAGAAAACGCCCCCCCCCCCAGACTGGTCTCTACGTTAGCCTCTGGTGCACTTTCTGGATTGATGATTGATGTGGGAGGGCCCAGCCCAATGTGGGCAGGGCCACAACTGGCCCTGTGTGCTCTAAGAAAGCAGTCTGAACAAGCAAGCCAGTAAGCAACGGTCTCTCGTGGCCCCTGCTTCGGTTCCTGCTTCCAAGTTCCTGCCTTGAATTCCTACCCTGACTATCCTGGATGATGAACTATAAACTGTAAGCGGAATTCCCTTTCCTCCCCGGGTTTGCTTTTGGTAATGGTGTTGTATCACAGCAATAGACCCATGAGGCCAGAATAAAAAGTGTTTAAAAACCAGGGCTTCAGTGGCACATGACTGTAACTAGAACTTGGAAAGCTGAGGCAGGACTAGGAATTTGTAGCCAATCTTGTAGCAAGCTTTCTTGTTGAATTATTTGGGGACCACCAGCCCCCTCAATGGTGACACAGAGACTTATTATTAATTATAAGAGCTTGGCCTTTAACTTTGGCTTGTTCCCAGCTATCTCTTATAACTTAAATTAGCCTGCGTTTATTAATCTACGTTTCGCCACGGCTTTTTAACCTCTCTTTCACTCTGTACGTCTGACTTCCTCCGCATCTCGCTGGCATCTCTAGTGCGCCTAGATTCAAGTTCCTCTTTCTCTCCCCAAAGTCCTGACTATTCTCTCCTGCCTCGCTATTGGCCATCCAGCTCCTTATTAAACGAACCAGAGCGACACATCTTCACACATTGTAAACAAATATTCTGAAACACAATCTGGACTACATAGCGGGACCCTGTCAAAATAAATAGAAAAATAAAAGGACACAGTGGTTCACAACAGTAATCCCAGCACTTGGGAAGGCTGAGTCCAGAGCTTATCATAAATTAGAGACCAGCCTGAGTGGGCTAGTGGTAAGTTCCAGGCCAGCCTAGGCTAGGATGTAAGACTTGTCCCACCCACCCACCCCCACCACACACACTCCCACCCACCACCCACCCCACATAAAAGTACAGAGAGCTGGGCACTATGGAGGTAGAGGCAGGTGGATCTCTGAGTTCAAGGCCAGCCTGGTCTACAAAGTGAGTTCCAGGACAACCAAGGCTACACAAAGGAACCCTGTCTTGGGGGGGGGGGGATAGAAAGAAACTCAAGGGTCTATCATCCATCATCCATCACTCCCACTGCCCTAGCTAGAGATAGCCCACTGGTCTACTTTTGTATCCTTTCTGAGGACATAAGTGTGCCAGGTACACACATGGCCATGGGCCTTCTGTTTTGCTTCACGGTGTTTTGCAATCGTGTTAGTTTCTCTGGTGGTGCTGGTTTGGGACCCATGCCTCACACACGCTAAGCACATAGTAGCGCTGAACTACAGCCTGGGCTGCAGCCCCAGGCAGCCAAGATCTGCTGTCTTTCCGTTCAGGGAGCCAGGTATCACGGCTCACGCCTTTAATTCCAGAACATGGGAAGCAGAGGCAGGCAGGTCTTTGTGAGTTTGAGGCCAGCCTGGTCTACATAGAAAGTTCCAGGACATTCAGGGCTACACAGAGAGATCATGTCTTCAAAAACAAATAAATAAGTGTTGCTGGAGGTCAGAGGCCAGCCTTTAGTGTTGACCCTCTCTTTCTGCCATCTTTAGAGAGGGCCTCATCTCTGCACTGTGTTCCAGGTTCTGGTCACAGGCGCATGCCACTAAAGCCCTGTTTTTTTTTTTAACACTTTTAAGTCCCCAGCCCAGACTTGACATTTTAAGAACTGCACAGCTCTGGGCCTCTGCTGTCTCTTCCCATTCAGTCTGCTGTTTTTGTTTGTTTGTTTGTTTGTTTTTGAGACAGGGTTTCTCTGTGTAGTCCTGGCTGTCCTGGAACTCTCTCTGTAGACCAGGCTGTCCTCAAACTCAGATATCTGCCTGCCTCTGCCTCCCGAGTGCTGGGATTAAAGGTGTGCTCCACCATCAGGCTTCATTTAGTCTCCTGTTGATGGATGTTGAACACATTTGCATCTTGTCCTATGAACGACAATGACATCAGAACTGGCTTTCTCTGGCTTTTTGTTTTGTTTTGTTTTTCGAGACAGGGTTTCTCTGTGTAGCTTTGTGCCTTTCCTGGAACTCAATTGGTAGCCCAGGCTGGCCTCGAACTCACAGAGATCCGCCTGGCTCTGCCTCCTGAGTGCTGGGATTAAAGGAGTGCGCCACCACCACCCCGCTCAGAGGTCTTTTTTGATCAGTTTCTTTTCATGACATTAACTCCTCAGGTCGGTATGAGGGCTCACACCTGTAACCCCAGCATTCAGGAGGCTGAGAGGGATGGTAAATTTGAGGCTAACCTTGGCTATATAATAATACTATATCTAAAAATAAAAAAATGTGCTGGGCATGGTAGCACATGCCTTTATTCCCAGGAAATGCAGGTGGATCTCTGTGAGTTCCAGGTCAGCCAGGTCTATAGAGACTGCCCCCCGGGCCTGGTAGCTCATGCCCATATTCCCAGCACGTGGGAAGGAGAAGCAAGAGGATCGAAAGAAGTTCCAAGCAAGCTTAGGTTAGTCTAAATAACAAGTTCCAGACTAGCCACAGCTCTACAGTAAGGCCCTATCTCAGAAAACAAAAACCAGGGCCAGCAAAATGCCTCAACAGGCAGAAACACTTTTAGCCAGGCCTCCCAATCTGAGTTTGATCCCTGGGCCCCACGTGGTGGAAGGAAAGAACCAACTCTCATAAGCTATCCTCTAACCAGCACACACACACACACACACACACACACACACACACATACAACACAAACACACATACACAACACACACAACACAACACACATACACACATACACACAACACACACACATACACACACACATACACACATACACACACACATACATACACACATACACACACATACACACACATACACACACACATACAACACAAAACACAACACACACACATACACACAAACACACACATACACACACACATACACACACATACACACACACATACACACACAAATACACACACATACACACACACATACACACACACATACACACACACATACACACATACATACACACACATACACACACACATACACACACACATACACACACATACACACATAACACACATACACACACAAACATAACACACAACATACACAACACAAACATACACACACACATACAAACAAACAACAACATACACAACATACAACACATACAACACACATACAACAACATACACACATACAAAAATACAACACACATACACACACACATACACACATACACACACACATACATGCACACACATACACACATACACACACACACACAATAAATAAATAAATGTAATAAAGTTTAATTATTTTTATTTTAACTGATTCACAAAATTCATACAAGAAATAGAGAAGGTATCAATTAAGTCTAGAGGGCTGAGGATATGGCTGGGTTAGGAGAACATTTGCCTCCCATGCAGGAAGCCCCAGGTAACATCTCCAATACTAGATAAGCCAAATTAAACCAAAGGTAGCACATGCCTATGAGCCAACACTTGGGAGAAGGAGGAAGATTAGGAGTTCAAGGTCATCCTCAGCTATAAGGCCTTTGAAGCAAGCCTGGGCTACATAAACTTCTGTCAAAAAAAAAAAAAAATCCTAGGCCTTGTGGCACAGACCTGTATGCCCAGCCATAAGGGAAGCTGAGGCAGGGGGATTGCAAGCCAGGCTCTGTAGTCTAGCAAGTTCAAGATTCTGTCTCAAAATACAAAACTAAAAGTTAGTCGGATGCTGGCGGCACACGTCTTTAATCCTAGCACTTGGGAGGCAGAGGCAGGTAGATCTTTGTGAGTTCGAAGCCAGCCTGGTCTACAGAGTGAGTTCCAGGACAGCCAGGGCTACACAGAGAAACCCTGTCTTGAAAAAACAAAACAAACAAACAAACAAAAAGTAAAAGCTATCAGGTTTGGCTTGGTCTGGGACAAGGTCTCACGGTATAGTCCAGGCTGGCTTCAAACTCAAGAGCCTTCTTCCTGCCTCAGGCTGTTAGGTGCTGGATCACTGGCTTGTGTCGCCCCTCCCCCTGGTGCCAATTTCTAAAAGGGCTCAGTTTACACCTCTGTCCAGCAGAGGGACCCAAAAGAAGGGCAAGGAGCAGAGACTGTCAGACAGACAAATGGACAGTGGACTCAGTGCCTCTGCCCTTGTCCGACAGACAGTCCCTCCCTAGGTGCTCTTCTGGGTCTGCACAAGGTAGGGCTGGGAAACCTGCAGCGCTCAGTTCTCTTCCGATTTTGAGATTTCTGCATAGCCATGATCCAACAGGAAGGCCAGCAGGAGCAGGGCTCTGGGACCAGGCCAGAGGCACAGTCACTGTGCATGCAGCCTTTCCTCCCTGTTTGAGCGGCCTAGAGTCCCACCTGGTTGTACCCAGCGGTCTGGCTGCATCTGTACTCAGATGGTTCAGGACCCCAGACTCAGAAAGTCAAAACATGAAACAGAGCCTCCAGGGCTTGCTAGCATCTCCACAGGGACTCCCTCCTTCTCAGGCACCTGTGGGAGCAGGTGTTCAGGTCCAGAGACGCTCAGTGACCCATGCTGCCCAGATGGGAGGCCAGATCCAGCTGCAGTAGGGCCCAGAGCCCTCTGCCCACGGCTCACCAGGTGCCAGTACCCACCATGTGCCCCCCAGTGCCAGCTGCAGCCCTGACAGCTGAAAAGAGTGAAGCCAGCCCAGCCCGGCCACCTGTCAATTGGCCAGACCTTCCTTCCTGCTCTTCCCAAGGCTCTCTCTGGATTCTGGGCACCTCCCCTGCCTGTCTCCAGGGCTCTAGGCATCACTGGAACCCAGACCTCCCTCTCCAGGCCTTCTCCAATGGCCTCTCCCTAAATTCAAATGAAGCTAGAATCTCTGTCCATGACCTTCAAGGCCCTGTAGAAAAGGCCCCTTTAACCAAAAAAAAAAAAAAAAAAAAAGCCGGGCGATGGTGGCACATGCCTTTAATCCCATCACTTGGGAGGCAGAGGCAGGCAGGCGGATCTTTGTGAGTTCGAGGCCAGCCTGGTCTACAGAGGGAGATCCAGGAAAGGCACAAAGTTACACAGAGAAACCCTGTCTCAAAAAAAAAAAAAAAAAAAAAAAAAAAAAAAAAGGAAAAGAAAAAGGCCCCTTTACCACCCTGACTACTATGATTTAAATCTGCAATGTCCCTGAGGCTTGTGGCTTGAAGGTTTGGCCCCCAGATATGGCTCTATTTTTGTTTTGGAAACAATAAGAAATGGGACCCCAGCTAAAGAAATCAGATTTCTAGATTTCTAGGGCTGGTCTTGGGGGGGGGGTGTATTATTTCTGCCTACTTCCTGTCTTGCTCTCTGCTTCCTGTTCAGCCAGGATGTGAATCCGGCTGCTCCACCATGCCTTTCCCAACACGTGGATTGAACCCTCTGAAATCATGGGCTGAGTCTGTGACTTAGCTGGTAGAGTGCTTGCCTAGCATGCCTGACGCTCTGAGTCCAAGTCTCAGCACCACATACACCAGGACTGGTGGCACATGCCCATGATCCTAGCACGTGGGAGGTGGAAGCAGCAGGATCAGAAGTTCAAAACCATCTTCAGTCACATATCAAGTTCAAGGCCAGTCTGAGATAGGTGAGACCCTGTCTCAAAAACAAAGGGCTGGAGAGGTGGCTTCACAGTGAAGAGAACAGCTGCTCTTTCAGGGGCCCTAAGTTCATTTCCCAGCATCCACATGGTGGCTTCAACTGCAGTTCCAGGCACTCCCATGCCCTCTGCTGGCCTCCACAGGCAGTGCATGCAGGTGGTGAAAAAGTATGCATGCAGACAAAACACTTATACACATAAAATAAAATAAAAAATTAATCTTCAAAATAAAATTTTGAGGGAGCTGGAGAGATGGTTCAGTGGTTAAGAGCACTGGTTGTTCTTCCAGAGGGCAGGGTTCAATTCCCAGCACCCACATGGCAGCTCACAACTGTCCGTAACTCCAGTTCTAGAGGATCCGATGCCCTCATTTAGACATACATATAGCCAAAAGTACACAGAGAAACAGTCTCTAAGAAAAAAAAATCCTCCTTTGTTTCTGTCAGGTATTTTGTTACAGTAACAAAAAAGAGTAAGCAATCCACTAACCCAATCTTTCTTCCTCTGCTCTCCTCCCTCCTGGAACCTCTTCTGTCCTCCCTGTTCTCTCTCTCCCTCTCCACAAGAACCCCCCCTCTTTCTCACCCCTACTACATTCAGTCAACTCCCCACTTCTCACAAAAGGCTTTTCCTTTCTTCTGAAGACCCCAAACCCCATCCCAGACCTACTGCATTCTGTGGTGGCTTCATCTTTCCTGTGGAACCGATGTCCTTGCCAAGCATATACGGCAACTACAGCCATCACAAGACCGCCAGCTCTGTATCTGTATAACGCCCCCCATCCCCTAGCCATAAACGTGTTATTGTTAGTCCCATTCACAAGGAGGAGCATTCTGTTGAGAAAGGTTCCATCACCTGAGGCCATGCATCCAGGAAGCTACTGCGTCAAGATCCAAAGCCAAGTTCGAGTTCCTGACTAAGAGAATTCCCATGGCAGAGACAAGATAAAGAGCCTCCAACTAGGGGTGGTGGGCACACCTGTGATCCTAATCCCAGGGAGATGGAGTCAGACAATAAGGAGTTCAAAGTCACCCACTCCTCAGCTTTGTATCAAATTTGAGGCCAGCCTAGGCTACATGAGATTGTCAAAAGAACAAGAGAGGGGCTGGAGAGATGACTCAGAGGTTAAGAGCACAGGCTGCTCTTCCAGAGGTCCTGAGTTCAATTCCCAGCACCCATGTGACAATTGTATCTCCAGCTCCAGAAGATCCAAAGCCCTCTTCTGGCCTCCAAGGACAGTGCATGCACATGGTGCACAGATATGCAAGCGAGCAAACACCAATACACATAGAAATAAAATATTTTTCAATTTTCTTGATTAAATTCTGTGTAGCCCTGGCTGTCCTGAAACTCCATCTATAGCCCAGGCTGGCCTCAAATTCACAGAGATCCGCCTGGCTCTGCCTCCCAAGTGCTGGGATTAAAGGCGTGAGCCACCACCACTTGTCCACTTGCTGCTCTTGCAGAAGTGGCAGGTTAGGTTCCTAGCACCCAGATGGCATCACATGGCTGTCTGTAATTCCAGTTCCAGGGGATCTGATGTTCTCCTCTGACTTCCAGGAGCACCAGGCATGCACAAGGCACACGTATGTATGTGCATACACATCAACAAATAAAAAGGAAGGAAGAGAGAAAGAGGGCACCTCATTTCTAGGTGGTGCACACCTGTAGTCCCAGCTGAGGCAGGAGGGTTGCTTGAATCCAGAGTTCAAGATTAGCTTGAACAACATAGTGAGAACCTAAGTAAAGGACAGAAGAGAGAGAGAGAGAGAGAGAGAGAGAGAGAGAGAGAGAGAGAGAGAGAGAGAGAGAGCTCTGTGGGATTGTGGGATTGGACAGGAAGAAGCAGAGCTCAAGTCCATGCATCACCTTGGGCTCTGGGAGCTCCCAACATACCTGCTCCCTGACCCCTCACTGTCTGGTGAAGGAGCAAGGCAGGCATCCATGCACATCAGGTCACAAAGAGGAGCCCGAAGCCACCTGGGGTCACCAGCCACCCTTGTAATTAAAGATGCACATTAAGGACCTGCCACCATTAAACACCTATTAAGCAGGAAAATAAAATCCAGAAGGAAAGTGAAAATGAGGCCCTCCAAGAGGACCAACAAAACAGCCTTTGCCCTGGCTACACAGTCTTGGAGAACACACCCTGAGGAAAGAGTCTAAGAGGAAAGAAAGAGAAATGTGTCTGAAGCTGCTGCGTCCTGAAAGCTGGGAGGCCAGGTTTCCACCAAGAGAAGCCGAGAGCCGCATGTCTCTGCCTCACTGCGCCCAGACTTCCCTCATCCTGCCCACCTTAGGCTTTAGTACAGACTGTTCCTGCATCTTAGAACACCCCTCCAGAGTTGCCTTCAGAGTCCATGCCTGGCAGATTCACTGCTGAGTCCCTGAATGCCACACAAGGACTCAGACATGGCTCTCAGCAAACAGCAGCTGAAGGCAAGGCACATTACATGACTGTAAGGGGACCTGAGGGTGAAATGTGAAACCCTAGACATCTGAACATGCCCCTTAGAATTATACAAGGGAGACATGGCTTTATGAGATCCAAAGTCACATTTTAAGTTTTAATTACCATGCCTACGAGATCCATGAAACAAAAATGCCAGTGATCTACAAACCTTGCCCAAGGACAGATAGTTCCTGAAATGCTGGAGGCTATTGTTTATGGGAGATGACAAGTCACATGTTTTCCCTCCCCTAAACAAGTTTGTTTGACCCATCTGCACCGATGTGCTTGTCACATGTGGGCATGAGGTATGTATACAGGAAACATGTCAGGATGTATGCTTGCCCCTAATTGGACCTGATGGGAAATACTTAGGCTGCTGCAAACCATTTTCTGGAAACCCAGAGATGATGGACCTGGCCAGAGTCCATTCACCTGGCCCCAGTATTTAATTAAAGTTTGCTTCAAATTTGGCTTTAAATTACAGTAATGAGCCGGGCGGTGATGGCACATGCCTTTAATCCAGCAGCAGAACTCGTGAGCAGGCATAGAGCAAGAAACAGCAAAAACAGAAAACTCTCATACAGTTGTGGTCTTACTCTTAACTGGTGGGAGTAACAGCTTCCCACTGGGTGAAGTCACCAATATCAAGAATTCATTTTGGGACCTGGGCATGGTGGCACAACACCTGTAATCCCAGCACTCAGGAGCCTGAGGCAGGAGGATTACTGCAATTATAGACTACATAGTCATTTCCAGGACAGATGAGCTGCAGTGTGAAGTGTAACAGAGTCCCTGACCAAAGGGGAAAAAAAAGCCGGCAGAAGACCCAGTAAAGATGGCGGGGACCCGCCTGACTCCATTTTGAAGGCAGCAGTCGTCCTGCTGTATTGTTAAGTTTCTATTTACATGAGAGCTGAGTTTCTCTCTCTTTCCTGAATCCTGACCTTCCCCAGCCTGTGACCTTGACTCGGTTTTGAGAATGCCCTTCCCCTCCCTGGCCCTCCCTAATCACATGGTGACCATGTGACCCCCCCCCATTTCCTTATTGCCCCATTGTCTCCCTTCTGTAAGACTACTTAAAACTCCTTGAAAGGGGCCCACGGGATGGATTTGGGGCTGTCCTCTTTAACCCGATTTAAAAGGCAGTTGCTGGCCAGCTCTTGGGTACACCCCAATAAAAACCAAGCTTGCTTCAAATTTGTTCAAGTTGTGCTAGTGGTCTTATTCTCGACGTTGGGATTAACAATGGCTGCAGAGCAAGCCTGAGGATCCGACTTCATTCACTCCAGAACCCTCAGGAAAAGAGAACTGACCCCCTTGAATGTTGTCTTCTGGTCTGGAAGATCCACGCGGTAGAAGTAGGGTGATGGAGGAGATCAAGGTTGATGGGACAGAGGCTTAGAGCAGGGTCCCAAGGCCACACAGGGATCTGGGACAGCTCAGCACGCGCTCCTTCCAAGGCTGACAGTTTGGACTTTTGGGAGAGGCTCTCACTGTGTATCCTCTGGCTTATCTGATACTCACTGTGTAGACCAGGCTAGCCTCAAACTCACAGAGATCTTCCTGTCTCTGCCTCTCGAGAACTGGAATTAGAGCTGTGTGCCACCATGCCTGGCTTCCAAGGCTGGTAGAACACCAGAGAAGTGATACCAACCATTTGGATGCCATGGGCTCGCCAATGGTCCCTCTTCTCAGAAGTGGCCCTGGAGTGGCCTGTGCTTCTTCCTCTCTACCCAGTGTCTCTCTTTCTCCCATAGCAACAGTAACCTCAGTTTTAGCTGAACATAGGATTGCTTGGAAGAAAGTGATTTCCCAGGTTCCCTTGCAGCTGTTTGGACCACGTGACTAAATTCTGTCCAGTGAGATATAAGAGGAAAAGACACATAGTCGAAGCCTCTTTACCCTGGTGTCATTTTCTGCAGTTTTAGTTACCAGTGGCTTATCAGGGCCTGAAAATACTAAATAGAATTTTTCAGAAATAAATAATTCATACTTTTGTCTTTTCTTTCTTTCTTTCTTTTTTTTTTTCCAGACAGGGTTTCTCTGTGTAACTTTGGAGCCTGTCCTGGAACTTTCTCTATAGACAGGCTAGCCTCAAACTCACAGAGATCTGCTGTGGGATGTTGCTAGAGTTTCCTGCTTGCCACAGTCAGGACAATCTTGTCACTCAGTCCACAGCGCTAGACCAACAATAAACACAGAGACTTATATTGCTTCAACTGTATGCCGTGCAGCTTCTGCTAACTGTGTTATAGCTTAAATTAATATTCCATAAATCTATACCTTGCACGTGGCTGGGCTTACCGGCATCTTCACATGCTGCTGTCTGTGCGGCTGCAGTGTTCTCCGCCTCAGCCTCCACTTCCCAGAATTCTCCTCTCTCCTGCCCCTACTTCCTCCTGCCACTGCCATCAGTTTTTATTTATTGACAATCAGAGCAATACAGACATACAGATCGTCCCACAGCAGTGGGGTGTTCTGTATGTCCTGTGGAGCCCGTTCTCGGGTTCCTCATGGCTTTACCCAGCAGGTCTGCATAGAGGATGATTAGGACCACGGGCCTGAGTGCAGGTGTCTGAGATGGTCTGCACTTGGCTGTGCTGTGGGATGTTCTGTATGTCAAATTGCTCTGATTGGTCAATAGGCGGGACTAACAGAGAGGAGAAATAAAAGAACAGGAAGGCAGAAGGAGTCACTGCCAGCTACTGCCAGGACAAGCAGCATGCAAAGATGCCAGTTAGCCACAAGCCATGTGGCAAGGTATAGATTTGTGGAAATGGGTTAATTTAAAATATTAGAACAGTTAGCAAGAAGCCTGCCACGGCCATACAGTTTGTAAGCAATATAAGTCTCTGTGTTACTTGGTTGGGTCTGAGCGGCTGTGGGACTGGTGGGTGACAAAGATTTGTCCTGACTGTGGGCAATGCAGGAAAACTCTAGCTACAGAGACCCACCTGCCTCTCCCTTGAGAGTGCTCAGATTAAAGGCATGCACCACCACCGACAGGCAATTCACACCTTTCAAGTTATGCACTATTCTGAGTAACAAAGTAGAAGTCGTCCGCTTCATCCTTTCTAGCATATCCACAGTGTATAGGCTACCCTCCCATTAGTAATTAAGTAGCTACCTTGGTCATCAGATGGACTGTCATAGTATCACAGCTCTTGTGTTCAAATAGCACTTGCTGGGCTGGAGAGATGGCTCACAATCAAAAAGCATTTACTTGACTCAATAATGACCCCAAAAAGTCATGGTGCATGTGAGGATTGGAAGAAAGCTCTCTCTCTCTCTCTCTCTCTCTCTCTCTCTCTCTCTCTCTCTCTCTCTCTCTCCCTCCTTAGCTGAGGCTAGTCTTGAACTTCTGATCCTTCTGCCTCCATCTTGTTAGTACTGGGACTATAGGCATGGACTACCACACCTGATTTAATGTGTCCTGCCTTCCCTCTGTTCTCATGCCACTAAATTTAACACAGAAAACTCACCAGACTCAGGGATCTCCACATGCCAAGCAAGTGGTGTGACCTCTGATTCAGTTCAGTTTGGATACTCTCTGCCTGGACAGGACATGAGGTCCCACTAGTTGGGGGTTTGACTCCCCCAAGATTGTCCCGTTCTAGATGCCAGCTGCCAGCTTCAGGTTGTTTGTGCGTCATACCTACCATCTATACAACCAGGTTCCCACAACATTTTTTCTTTTTTTTAATTTGTGTGTCAAAGTTGGAGAAATGGCTCTGTGAGTCAAAGTACTTGCTGCTCTTCCAGAGAACCAAGGTTGGGCTCATGGAACCCACAGGTCAGCTCACTATCACCTGTGACTCCAGCTCCAGGGGATCCAATGCTTTCCTATTGGCCTTCAGGGCACCTCCCCTTCTACATGCCATATACTAAGATAGACATATCCATAAAAATAATAAACCTAGGGGCTGGAGAGATGGCTCAGAGGTTAAGAGCACTGCCTGCTCTTCCAGAGGTCCTGAGTTCAATTCCCAGCAACCACATGGTGGCTCACAACCATCTATAATGAGATCTAGCGCCCTCTTCTGGCCTGCAGTGCAGGCATGTGTGCAGGCAGAACACTGTATACTAAGTAAATGAATAAATAAATAAATAAATAAATAAATAAATCTTTTAAAAATAATAATAATAAACCTAAAACAAAAAAATTGTTTGTGTATATGATATGAACTTGTCATTCTGTGTGTGTGTACATCTGTGTGGGTGCATCTGTGTGTATGCAGGCACACATACATGTGGAAGCCAAAATCCGACACTGCACCCTTCTGCAATCACTGTCCAACTTTATTCATCATCACTGTGCATGTATGATGCTCGTGTGTGCGAGCATGTGTCACGGCACTCGAGTGGCCGTCAGAGAACAATGTGTGAAGTCAGTTTGCTCCTCGACTCTTTCTATGGTCCCGGGGATTGAACTCAGGTCACCAGGCTTGTGTGGCAAGGGCCCTTACGTGCCCAGCATCTCTCTGGCCTTCCACCTTTATTCTTTGAGACAAGGTCTCTCACTAAACATGAAATTGAGCTTTGATTGGTTGACTGGCCAATGAGCTTCATTTGGCTCTGCCGCCCCACTCCCACCCCCACCCCCACCCCCACATACACCAGTGATGGGTTTTTAGCAGAGCACCCCCCACCCAGTTTTACATAGATTCTAGGGACTGGAACTCAGGTCCTTGTCTGTGTGTGGCAGGCACTTTACCAAATGAGCCATACCTGCATCCCTAGTGTATGTGCATGTGCGTGTGTATTCATGTGTGTGGGCATGTGTGTGTGTGTGTTATTTAAAGATAGGGTCTCATGAACTTGCAATGTAGCCAAAATTGTATTAATCCCAATGGTGAGAATAAAACCACTTCCAGAATTTGAGCCAAATTTGAAGCAAGCTTGGTTTTTTATTTTTTTATTTATTTATTTATTTTTTTTTTTTTGGTTTTTCAAGACGGTTTCTCTGTGTAACTTTGCGCCTTTCCTGGATCTTGCTCTGTAGACCAGGCTGACCTCGAACTCACAGAGATCCGCCTGCCTCTGCCTCCCGAGTGCTGGGATTAAAGGCATGCGCTACCACTCCCCAGCTTCCTGGGCCCCTTTTACAGAGTAAAATCACAGTAGTTTTACTGAAGGGAGATGATGGAGCAATAAGGAAATACAGAGAAAAAAAATCTCAGAAAAATATCGTGTGGTCACCATGTGATTGGGGAGGGGTTAGGGAGGATCAGGGAGGGGAAGGGTATTCTCAAAAACAAGTCAAGGTCACAGGTTGGGGAAGGTCAGGTTCCAGGAAACAGAGAGCAACTCAACTCTCACGGTAAATAGGAACTTATTTTTTAAAATACAGCATAATGGCTCCTGCCTTCAAAATGGAGTCAGGCAGGTTCCTCAACTGGACTATGTTCCTGATTCTCCTTCCTTCACCTTCTGAATACGGGGATTACAGATATGCCCAATTTTTGTTTTTCTTTTTTAAAAATTTATTTTTGTTTTATTTGTATGAATGTTTTGCTTGCATGTATGTCTGTGTGTCACATGCATGCCTGGTGCCTGCCTAGTTGCCAGAGGGCGTTGGATCCCCTGGAACTGAAGTTGGTGATGTCTGTGAGCTGCCATGTGGGTGCTGGAACTGAATTCAGGTCCTCTATAAGAGCATCAAGTGCTCTTAACCATGGAACCTTCTCTCCAGGCCCCAGTTTTTAATACTAATTTCTTTAGAACTTCTGTTTGCTTTCTTTTTGCAATGACTGCAAGGCAAGGGCTTTATCCTCAGCCCTTCTGTGCAATTCATCTGCAGAGCATGTCAGAAAACTCAGGAACTTACTTCAGCTTGATTGATTACAACTAGTATTACAAGGTTGGGGGTGTGGGTCAGCAGGAGATTGTTTGCTTAGCAAGGCCTGGCCTCCATTCCCAGCACCGCAGAGGAACAGAAACAAAAGGCTCAGATAAGAGAGATGGGAGGGGAGCAGGGGAAGAACAAGGGAAGAGCACACTGCCCTGGCGGCCTGCCAAACCCTGTCCTCTGGGCTCTCAGGGTGACATCTCCATGGAGGCAGGACTGAAGTTCCACACCCTCACTAACAAGTAGTTAGACCTTTGATAGGGCCAGAATGGGTGTGGACACCAGCTCAGCCTGTCTGCTCAGATTCTCGCTCGCCCCATCTGCAGCACCTCCCTCCAGGGGATGGGACAGACTCCTCCAGGGCCTCAGGATCTGTTATCAGACAAGGCTAGGTCAAAGAATTATTGTTATGTCTAGCTCCTAGATGGACAGATGGAGAACAGAATTTAGAACTTCTATGAGCAGCTTTGGAGAAGAGAGCTTTCAGTTTAGTTTCCATGGCTGCCTTGGGAAGGGAATTAGAAGCCATGGCCAATAAACAACATACATAGCATTGTATTGGATGGAGAGATGATAGATAGATAGATAGATAGATAGATAGATAGATAGATAGATAGATAGACACACAGAAAGATACACACACACACACACACACACACACACACACACACACACACACACTGCATTCTGTCTAAGTGTACCTAACTTACATCCGAGGCTGAGACAGGAGGATTGCAAGTTCCAGTCCACAGAGGAACACTGCTCACTGGCTTGTTCCCCATGGCATGCTCAGCCTGCTTTCCTATACAACCCAGGACTACCTGCTCAGGGTGGCAACCCCCAGGGTGAGCTGGGTCTCCCACACCAATCATTAATTAAGAAAATGCCCCACAGGAATGTGTACAGGCCAATCTGATGGAGATGAGGGTTTTTTGTTTTGTTTCTCAGTTGAGATTTGCTCTTCCAGATAACTCTAGCTTATTTCAAGATGATTTAAAAAAAAAAACAAAAAACAAAAACAGGGATGTGGCAGCTTTCAGAAAACCTTGAAGGTAATGGGATGGTTTTCTTCTGTTCTCCATTTCCTCCTTTGTAGGGAGCTGAGGAAGCCCTGAATGAATGAGTGTTTTGACATGGGCTTGGTCATGTTGAGGACTCCAGGATTTTGGATGCAGGGGAATATGGGCCAGGCTCATGTGGCGAATGTTTACTAACTACTGATGAGTGTGTGCAGAGACTAGCCACTGCAGCCTCCTCCTTGCGATGTTTATCAACTGCTCACCTACAGAGACCTCCAACTGAAACTAGGTAACCCCTCCCCAGCCCTGCACCTAATAAACACACTGAGGTTGCCTGGTAGCAAGCAGACCCTAGCTGATCCCAGCTTTGTGTGTCTGTGTCTATCCATTCTTCAGTCCTTTGCTCTCCTTAGCCAGGGTACCAGGACCTAAGCTACACAGCACACAGCATTCCTGTCTGTCTACTAGACTACAGGTGTGATATCTGGAACTCCAGCAGCCATACTGGGTTTTCTGGTGAAAACATGTTCAAATTGGCAGAGCAAGAAGATAGAGGTGTGAGTGCCCAGTAGTCACCCACCCGCCAATGACTGCCACCTCAGTCCATCCGTGAGCTCCCAAGCAAAACTTGATCTATCCCATATCAGGTCCCGAGGAAAATCAACTTCTGAAACTTCAAAAGGCAGTCTAAATATCCAGACACAAGCTCAACCTGGACTATAGGAGCATTTCTGCAGGTTAGATAAACACCAGCCTTCCTCAGGAACTTATGAAACTGGTTCCCATCTACCCAAAAGGAATCATTTCCCTTAGCTCTGACACAAAGGACATTATCGCTACCTGTGGTGCCTATCAGCATATCAAAGCAAATGCTGGCCTCCAGGCTCCCTCAGTATCACAAGTACCTGTGACCCACTCCAAAGTCCAGGCCAACATCCTAGCCTTTTTTGCCTCTTCACCCACCCAACCCTCTCTCTAGCTAACAGGTTTCCCTCCCCCTAGCTACTCATTCCCCTCATAACCCTGCTAGTCTGTTTTTTCTCCCATGCTCTTTGCTTCTCTCACTAGGTTTTCTCTATTCTCTGTGCCCTGCTATTCTCCTTCCTTTCACAGACAGCCCTGGCCAGGTCCAGTCTGTCGGTCATGGTCAGTCTCCTCCTTCCTCTCTCTGCTCTGGGCTCTTCCAGATGCCTCTGGCTGTTCCCTCTTTCATCTCTACAATAAAAACCTTCCCCCTAACTATACTATGGAGCAGTCACGTGGTCAGTTTATACACCCCACACCCAAAATGGTCAAGTAATGCTAAGAGATAGCCACCCGCTTATTTTGGTTCTCTGTTATTTGCTGTGGGATGTTCTGTATGGCAAATGTGTTGCTCTGATTGGTTAGTAAATAAAACATTGATTGGCCAGTAGTCAGGCAGGAGGAAGTATAGGCGGGACAAGGAGGAGAAGAATTCTGGGAAGTGGAAGGCTGAGTCAGAGACACTGCCAGCCGCCACCAGGACAAGCCGCATGTGAAGATGCCGGTAAGCCATGAGCCACGTGGCAAGGTATAGATTTATGGAAATGGATTAATTTAAGATATAAGAACAGTTAGCAAGAAGCCTGCCATGGCCATACAGTTTGTAAGCAATATAAGTCTCTGTGTTTACTTGGTTGGGTCTGAGCGGCTGTGGGACTGGTGGGTGAGAGAGATTTGTCCTGACCGTGGGCCAGGCAGGAAAACTCTAGCTACAGTTATTGGCACCGGTAAAAAGACACAAGTCCCAGTGGTGGCTCATGCTTGTAATACCAGACTGAAACAGGACTGGCACCAGTTCAAGGCCAGCCTATGCTACAGTAAGAATCAATCTCTCTCTCTCTCTCTCTCTCTCTCTCTCTCTCTTCTCTCTCTCTCTCTCTCTCACACACACACACACACACACACACACACACACACACACAAAGTTAAATAGGGTATAGTGTTGTACTCAGGAGGCAGAGGCAGGCAGAACTCTTGGTTCTGCGCCAGCTTGCTCTACATGATAGAATTCCTAGCCACCCTCCCCCTCCCATGACTGCGCATGCACTGGCAAGATGCTTAGTCATTCCAGGGTCTTACGTCCTAAATAATCCACGCGCTGTGTGGTCACGTAGTCACGTAATTTGCGTGCAGCATGACCATGTAATCTATGCTCACGCGTGGTGTAGCTACTATGTGAGCCCATATGCGCATGCACGGGGAATCCATAAAAAGCGGGTCACATGCCCCTCCCCATCTCTCCCTGCAGGACCATTTCCATAGGCCTAAGCACCCCCTTCTGTTCCCCTTCCCCTAATAAACTCTTCTGGTGGGTTTTGTTGTGCCTCGCTTTTCTGTAACGGTAAACAGCACCGATTAATGAATAACACAGTGCCGCATAATAACTAATATGTAGTAATAACACTACATAGTTACAGGCCACCCAGGGGCACACAGGAAGACCCTGTCTAACAATAACAAGAGAAGGTGAGCAGGAGATGGTGAGACTACACTTATAGTTCCAACACTTGAGAGATGAACAGGAAGATGAGTTCAAGGTCATCCATGGCTTATGTGTGAAGTTTGAGGCCAGCCTGAACTACATAAAACCCTACCACACAGAACATCCTGTGCTGGAACTCAATTTGTAGACCAGGCTGGCCTGCCGCTGTCTCCTGAATGCTGGGATCTCTTTCATTTTAGGTGTATGGGTGTTTTGTCTAGGCACATGTGCACAGTAGTACAGATGCCAGCAGAGGGCACCAGAAGCCTTGGAACTGAAGTTACAGAACCACCATGTGGGTGCTGGGAACCACCATGTGGGTGCTGGGAACTGAACCCAGATGCTCTGAAGAGCTGCCAGTGCTTTTAACCACGGAGCCTCTCTCCAGCCCCAACCGTTCCCTCCCACTCCTGAGACAGGGTTTCTCTGTGTAACAGTCCTGGCTGTCCTGGAACTCACTCTGTAGACTAGGCTGGCCTCTAACTCAGAAATCGACCTGCCTCTGCCTCTGCATGCTGCAAACCTGTCTTCTTAATACCTGACCCTCGAGCTTCCTGCTCCAGCAGCATAAAGCCAGTATGTGTGTCTGGGTTCTTTTAGGACATTTGTTCAATTGTTTGGCCTTAATATTGGCCCTTTGGCCTCTACAGTTGAGAAAAGCCACCAGTCCCTGTTCCAGGTGCAGCCTCAGGCCTCCCAAGCCCTCAGGCCCAATCCACGGGGCCTGGCTCGCCTTACCTCAGACCTGAAGCCCAGCCTGCTGGCTCTAGAAACAGCCTTACTGCATTCTTCTGGCAGGTGTAGATCTCCTGAGGGGCCTGGAGCGGCTCCAGGGCTGGCTCAACACTAGGCATTCCACCCCAGGAAGATGAGCCCAGGTGCTGTGCAACCAGGGCCCACAAACCCCCGTAAGGCTGTCCCAAGGTGCCACTGGGACCCTGTAACCCCCCCTTCTCTCAGCCTAGAGACTCAGCCTCTGGAGAGGACACGTCCTTAGAGGCCTTGTAAGGATAGGAAAGATAGGCGGCCAGTGAGAAATGAAAGTTGGTGTCTGTGAGAGGGACTGCCAAGGTGGCTTGAGGTTGCAGGAAGAACAGGAGGCAGAGTTCAGGAGCCAGGGTTCTAATCCATGCAGTGCCCTGCGGTAGGAAGATGCCCTGTTCCTCAGCTCCTTCATTTATCTCTAAAGATCTGGGGAGGGCCAAGTCTCCGCACTGTGCTCGCTCCTCAGGTCCTGTGACCCAAGCATCACAAGAGGCCAGGTCAGCAATGGCCAGTGACATGGGGTAGCGGGTAGGATGAGGGAACCTCAGGAGGAAAGATGGGGGCACTGGCCACTCAGGTAGCTGAGTAGTAGGTCCCCTTAGCAGGAGAACCCAAAGTCACCGCCTAGTCCTCTACCCTGAGCGCCCACGGCCCCTCCTGGCCCAGGGCCCTCCCCCTGGCATCCCATCACAGATCTTTCGACACCTCTCTTCTGTCTCCCAGCTCCACACAATCTCAGATTTGACTCTGATCTGGGCTCTGAACAAGTCCCCTGGTGCCTGGGAAGGCTGGGAGGCAGGTTGCTTACCACTCTCAAGGCCCTGAGCTGCTGACTTCCAGACAGCCTCAGCCAAACAGCCCCAGTGCCCAGACTGCCTGATCCTCCTGTAAGTTAGGCCAGCACTACCTTTCCGGCTCACCCTGACTGTCTCTGCCACTCCCATCCATCCCTAGGCTCCTTTCAGCTCCAGGGCCTCTTCCATCCTGCCTGGCCTCTCAGCCTCTGGCGGCTGCAGAGCTGCTTTGGTCCTGAGTACTGTACAGTGGTGTGGAATATTTGTTTAACTAGGAAAAAATGTGTTACATTTGTTTATGCTGCATTGGTTTAACTAAGTAAAGATGTGTTGCATTTGGATTTGCATTAATTAAATAAAATTGACTTGGACTCAGAGAGGCAGGGTTAGCAACTGGTTGTCAGGAAGTAGCAAAGAGGAGAGAACTAGAGGGAAAGAGAGGGAGGTGCCCGAGGCCAGCCAGCCAGGCAACCACCAGCCAGCTGGACACAGGAGTAGGACATACAGAATGAAAAAAAGGTAAAAAGCCCCGAGGCAAAAGAAGAAGAAAAACAGGTTAAATTAAGTTGTTAGAGTCAGTGGGAGAAGCATAGGCTAAGGCCGGGCATTCATAACTAATACTAAGTCTCCATGTCTTTATTTGGGAGCTGGTTGGTGGTCCAGGAGAGAAAGTCTGCTACAGGACAGGACTGGTGTTATACCCCACTACACCTACACAGATCGGTCAAGTGTGCTGTAAGCATCTACCTCTAGAACTACAACCTCCTAAAGACGGCAAGGGCTTCCCAGTCAACCCCTGCTTCCCTGAACATGGATTCCATGGCCTAGGAGCTGGATGTGGATCTCCTGAGACCCCAAGTCCTACTAGTATCCCTGCTCTTGGTCCATTTCTGATCACTACTGGCCACATGTCTCCAAGGCTCCTCCCCTAGGAAGTCTCCTGTACTGAGCCTGGTACTGTGTGCTCTGAGGAAGCCTGGTCAGTACCAGAGATGCTCCTGGAGGAACTGGAGTCTGCAAAATGGGAGGCCTGAAGCCAAGCTTCCAGTCCTGTGTTTTAAGAGTAAATGGAATCACCCAGCTCCTAGACCAAGCACTAGCTTGCTGTGGAAAAATTCTCTTATATGCTGTAAAGATTTGTCACTCAAATTGGTTTAATAAAACTCTGGCCACTAGCCAGACAGGAAGTATAGAGTGGGGTGACCAACCTAAGGATGATGGGAAGGAGAAGGGCGGAGTTAAAGGTCACCAGCCAAATGCAGAGGGACAAAATGAACATGCCATGTTGATAAAGGTGCCACCAGGTGGCAGAGCATAAATAAGGAATGTGGGTTAACTTAAAATATAACAGTTAGTTGGTAACAAGCCTGAGCTATTGACCAAGCATTTATAATTTACATTCAGCCTCTAAGTCAGTTATTTGGGACCAGGAAGTCAGGACATGGAAAACCTCACCTACAAATGGAGACATTTTGACTTAAATTTTGATGTCAAGATATTTTTAAAATATATAGGTTGGTTGAATCTAGCAGACTTGGATTCCTAGTCTCATGTCTCTCATGCCAGGCACAGAACGGAGACACCTCTCCTGGTGGCTGCCATGAGCTAAGCCGTATGGTGGGTCCCTGCAGTCTCTCACATGTGCAGAGGTACAGCAAGGCGTCTTTCAGCTGCTGCCTGCAGGTTTAGGCCCCCAGCACAAGCTCCACCAGCAAGCTGTATGGTGGGTTTGGGGTTTTTGCTCATGTAAGACAGAAAAAGTTACTGATAGCAGTAAAGACAGATTCGGATGGAAAAAAGCCTCTAAACAGGTTACATTGTATTTAAAAATACACAGGCTAGGGAGAGAAAAGAAAAAGGGTAGAGAAAGTCCTTACAAAATAGCGTAATAAAAAATATAAGCTATATATAGAGGGAAAATACACAGAGAGTCTGAATCCTTTATGTTATTGTGTTGTCTTTGAATTTTTTTGGCTTCTAAGAGACACTGGATTATGAAAACTACTAGATTCAACCAACCTATATATTTTAAAAATATCTTGACTTCAAAATTGAAGTCAAAAGATATGCTAATTTGGGGAAAGGTTATGCTTTTATTCCCACAGGAAATGAGAGGGTGTGGATTCATTTCAGGTTAAGAAAAATCAGGTCAAGCTAGGTGGTGGTGGCGCACACCTTTAATCCCAGCACTTGGGAGGCAGAGGTAGGTGGATGGATCTCTGTGAGTTTGAGGCCAGCCTGTTCTCCAAAGCGAGTTCCAGGAAAGGCGCAAAGCTACACAAAGATACCCTGTCTCAAAACAAACAAACAAAATGTAATGTATAATTAAGAAATACAGATTAACAGCCATCTATAATAGTCAAACTTATATTCATGTTAGGTTTTCTTGTATACAGAGATGTATTTCAGATAGATAGGTAATCTTCAAATACTTCAAAGACCTACTGAACATGGAATTTAAAAAGTTTTTTTTCTTTTTTTTTTTTCTCGAGACAGGGTTTCTCTGTGTAGCTTTGTGCCTTTCCTGGGACTCACTTGGTAGTCCAGGCTGGCCTCGAACTCACAGAGATCCACCTGGCTCTGCCTCCTGAGTGCTGGTATTAAAGGCGTGCGCCACCACCGCCCTGCTGGGATTTAAAAAGTTTTAATAACTTAGACTTTTCATGACAGTGAGACACGTCTGCTCCTGGTAGTACCAATGTACTTCAGAGAAGATGATGGGAATCAAAGAAATTCTATATGGAGTTTGTTTTCTTTATGGCAAAAGCTAGCCACATGGACAAAGAAACTGCCCTTGCCTCAATTGCTGACAGTTATTGTCCAAACTGAACCAGTAGGACACACAAAAAAGTGACTGCTGAACTTTGCCAAGACATGGTAGGACAGTCCTTCAAAATTCCCTGCTTCACAGGAAAGTCTGTCAGATATGCTAGGCCTGTAGGTCAAAGATGGATGCCTCATCATCGAAGAGAAACTTTGAGTTACTGTCCAGGCAACCTAATGTCCCTGTCATTAGGAAACATTTCATCCTTCTGGAGTCTTTGATGAAGTTGAAGACTAGATAGTCATAGTAATAATTTTCCTTAGTTATGATAAAAGGGTAAATTAGATATAAAACTTTGGACTCAGCAAGATGGGATGTATAATTAAATGTTTTCTCCTATTTTATCAAATACAAATATACTGGATATTGTAACTGTAATCCTTATTTGATAAGTATTAATCTAACTATGTTAAAGTTAAAACCTTTTTTAATTAGACAAAAAGGGGGAAATGCTGTGGAATGATCCTCTTGTATACTGTAAAGATTTGTCACTCAAATTGGTTTAACAAAACGCTGATTGGCCATTAGCCAGGCAGGAAGTATAGGTGGGGTAACCAAAATAAGAATGTTGGGAAGAAGGGCAGGGTCAGGGGGTTACTAGCCAGATGCAGAGGAAGAGGGGATGAACATGCCATGTTAATAAAGGTACCACCAGGTGGCAGAGCATAAATAAGGAATGTTGGTTAACTTAAAATGTAAGAGTTAGCTAATAACAAGCCTGATCTATCAACTGAGCATTTGGAATTTATGTTCAGCCTCTGAGTTGGTTATCTGGGACCTAAAGGTTGGGGCATGGAAACATCCATCGACACCAGCTATCTCAGGATGCACCAAGCAAAGCCAATTCTGGCTTCCTCTCAGCTTCCAGGTACCTGCCCTGGCTGTCCTCTACTTTCTCCCACACACCCCTCCATTGACCTTGGCTCCAACTATAACTACACCATGAGCAAGGGCAAAGCACACAATTCCATGCCAGAGGCAGACACAAATCAAGACTGTTTATTGCAGAAATATGATCAACATTCCATTTAAGTGGCCCCAGGTGAGAAGGTGCTGGGCCTCTCAGCCTACAGCTGAGCAGGGAAGATGGGAAGGACAGAGGACCTTCTTCATCTGGTCAGGGCCTCAGAGTTGTGAGAGGATGTTGGGGGCCAGGCTGCAGGTGAGGCCTGTGCCATCCGGCTCTACATTCAGTGCCTTCACTATGCCATTGTCTACCACCATGGAGAACCTGCAGAAAAGAGGTACAGCTGCAGAAGCCGAGCCAGCCGCCTGGGCCCCTAGTGCCCGTGGGGAATGCCCTCACTTTACCTCTTCAGCCGGCGATTCCCAAAGAGAGACACCAAAGAATCATCCAGTAATAAACCTGTCTCCTAGAAGACAGGCAGAGACGGGTGTCGAGAGCCCCCAAACAGGTCAGAGGCTGCTCCACACATAATGAGTCCCTCCAGGACCAACTGCAGGCTGAGGGAAGGGTGATACACTCACCTTCCCAAAGGCCCCAGTGGGGTCAGCCAGGAGCCGAACCTGAGGGAGAGAGTAATGTCACAAGGAAACCTCCAGTGCTAGTAAGACGGCTCAGTGAATACAGGCACTTGTTACCAAGCCTGAGGACCTGAGTTCAATCCCCAAGACCCCACATGGCAGGAGAGAACCAAGTCTCATAGGTTATCCTCTGACCTTCACTTAAGTATCATGGCATGAGTGCCCACCCCACACATAAAATAAGTAAATAAAATGTAATGAAAAACAAGGAAACCGCCTACCTGGGCCTGCCCCCTTACAGACCCCACACCTCACCTTGCCTTCCGCCTGGTGGGCTCGACCCCACTCTTGAGTCACAAAGACGTCATTAACACTCAGACATGCCAACACCTGCATTCCCTTGGCCTTCAGAGCCCCAGCTTGCTCCACGAACCCAGGCAGGTGGGTCTAAGAGGAAAACACAGGTTCAAAACAAAGACAGCTGCTGGTGTTCCTGAGCTGGCTCTTTAGCTTCCCATGCTCTAAAACCTCTGATCAGGTTAAGGAAAGCAGTGTGAAACATGCCATTTCCTTTTCACCTTGGCTACTCGCAGGGTTGAACCTGAATATCTGTGGTCAAGAACATGAAATTCCCATGGGCAAAACTCTTGTCTCATTAGCACAAGACCCAAGTAATTTTTCAGTTCTTCGGTGAGCGGGATCAATCAGAGGTGTTAGATTTAACCCGAGTCCTTTTCTCCCACACTCCTGATTCTGGAAAGAAGCCTCACCTTAGAACAGCCAGGCGTGAAAGCCCCAGGCACTCCAAACAGGACTCCTTTCTTGCCCTTGAACAGGTCTGCCAGGTTCACCTTCTTCCCAGGCTCCCCTTCAAACACCTCCACCGAGGGGATGCCATCTCCCACCTGGAGACAAGGACTCCAGGATAAAAGGGGGTAAAGAACAACGGTGCAGTAAGCCACATCCAGGCAGACACAGATCTTGATGGAGCCGGGGCTGACACCCAGCAGAGAAAATGCCATCTGTCAGTTTCTAGGGGTCAATCTCTGTCCTCTGTACCTCCCAGTTGCCCCACATCTTACAAGCGTCAAGGAAGCCTGGTTTGCTTAAGCCTGGCAACAGAGAAAGGGAGAGGCCTCCCCAAGTGTCGCAATGCTGTGTCAACAAGCCGCCCAGGATGGATCAATGCACAAGAGGGGGACAGAGGGCTGTGCTTGGGGTTGAGAAAGCGCCCGGCAACAGGGAAGGAGGACATCCTGTCCACACAACGGAAAGCCAGGGAAGATGCCCAAGTCAAAAGCTCTCAGGGTAGGTGGGGGGTGTCCACCTACCTGGAGGCTTCCTGAAGCCACAGGAGGGAACAAAAGGGAGGGAGGCTGGGGTCAGCAGGTAAAGGTGTCTGCCACCAAGCCCAACTCCCCATAACCAGACAGGACTGACTCCTGAGAAAGCTGTCCTCTGACCTCCACATGCACATGTGTGTTCCCAAATACACACACTAAATACATATTAAAAAGTGGTTTTCGAAAAAGAAAGGGCCTTTAATCCCAGCACTAGGGAGGCAGAGCCAGGCGGATCTCTGTGAGTTCCAGGCCAGCCTGGTCTATGGAGCGAGATCCAGGACAGGCACCAAAACTGCACAGAGAAACCCTGTCGCGGAAAAAAGAAAAAAAAAAAAAAAAAGGGATAAAGTCCAAGAACCTTCCAGAAAGGCCAAACAGAAGCAGCGGGGGAAGCTTTCACAGAGGGAAGACAGCAATGGGGGGGAACAACCCGGTCTCCAAGAGACCACCTCACTTTCAAAAGATGCGGCGAAGCGGCATCCAGCACTATCACAAATGGGGCTCTGGAGAGGGGTGTAAGAGGTTTGAAAAGCGGCCACGCAGCGAGGGAGATATTTCCAGAATGTGGAAAATGACATAGCATCTGTCGCCTGACAATGGTGGGGACCTGTCCCTGGACGTCGCAGTTAATATGAGACAAGGAGGGTCAAGGAATGTCCCGCGACGGAGGGGCAACGAGGGGGTCTTACAGAAAGCCTGGCAGGAAGAAAGCGTCAAGGAGGACAGCCCGAGACCCCGCGAGCAGTCCAAAATGCCGCAACAGGGTGGATGCAGGAGAATTAGGACCGGTCACCTTGATCGGGGCCATAGCCACTGCGGCGCTGCTGAAGCTGCGGGCCCCGCTAGGCTCCCACCCTGCTGCTTCCCGGCTTGCTCGGCCTGCCTCGCACGTCCAGGTAGCAGCTGAACGGAGCACCGAACCGGCTACGCCGCCCAGGACGCGTATCCTTGGGAGTAGCATGTCAGGCCGGTCGCCGCAGCCCCCCGCCCGCCGCTAGGTCGGCCCACCAGAGGCGGGTGCCGAGTCCGCTCCGCCCACGCCAGCTCGCCGCACCTACCACGCGGGTTTATAGAAACTAAGCCGTGACGCATTATGACGCGGTGGCGCTTGCAGGGGTCGGGCGCCTTATTTGCATGCAGAGAGAGGTGCCCGATTTACCGATGCAACACTTTCTGACCCTGAACCGCAAACAGGGGGTTGGAGTACAATCTGGCTAAGCCCCGAATGTGCTTCACACTCAACGAGAGCCCCGCAGTGTTGCTTTGCATTGTACATGCGATTTACAGCGAGCGGGGCACGGCGTACGCCGTTGCACTGCCCCTGAGAAACGCTTCCGGTACCAGGACTTGACCCACCCCTTCGCTGCCGCAAAACCCCAGAAGTTCCAGCAACTTCACCACTTCCGGTCCGGGGGTGGGGAGGGGAGGGTCCAACGGCTTCAACAGCGGAAGTGGCATGAGAAGTGTGGATTCCTTCCGCTTCCGGCCGCGCGAGCTCCAGTGTGGCAACATGAAACTGCTCACCCACAATCTCCTGAGCTCGCATGTGCGCGGCGTGGGCACGCGTGGCTTCCCGCTGAGGCTGCAGGTATTTGCATGAGCGTCTGTCGCCCTTGTAGCTCAGGACAGGGACACCGGGCCCGACCCCACCTCGCTAAACCTTTCCTCCCCGCAGGCCACCGAGGTCCGCATCAACCCCGTGGAGTTCAACCCCGATTTCGTGGCGCGGATGATCCCTAAAGTGGAGTGGGCGGCGCTTGTGCAGGCGGCGGACACGGTGAGAACTCCGCCCCCCCCCCACCCCCGTCACCCCGGGGGCGGGCTCGGGCTCTCGGCCCTGCCAGGGCCTAGTGGAGTCCGTGGTATGCCCGGTGACCACATGTCTCTTTCCCGCAGTTAAACCTGGAAGAGGTACCCAAAGAGCCGACTCAAGGCTATGAGCACGACGAGACGTTTTTGAGGAAGATGCACCACGTGTTGCTTGAGGTGAGAACCCTGTCACTTGCCTGTCGCTCCTACACAGAGGCTCGGGTGCTCAGCTTGGTCTTGCTCCCCCACAGGTGGACGTGCTCGAAGGCACCCTGCAGTGCCCAGAATCGGGCCGTCTTTTCCCCATCAGCCGTGGGATCCCCAATATGTTGCTGAATGACGAGGAGACGGAAACGTGAACTTGCTAGCCACCGCTCTGATGTTTTGTGAAGTGTGTATCATTTGTATAGTCTGTTAACTATATATGTCATGTATGATCCCCATCTCCCCCCAGTGACTCACCGACCACCATGTACTTGAGCTCCATAGTATATTTTTTTTTTCTCATTAAAGGTTCAAAACCAAAAGCGGTTTCTCTTTGCAGCAAATATACATTAAAATAGAGTCTCTGTACAGCCAAGGGCTCTGGGCCCCGGCTTGCCCCACGGCCCTGCGCCTCCCTGGCCAAACCCAAAAATAAATATAGTGTTATTGCTCTGCAGGGCATAGAGGCAGTGCTGTCCCCCACCCCTTGAGGTGGGAGCTGATGGGGGGCCTGGGCCACCCCAGGGGTCCAGGGGCTGGAGCCTGCTTGGAGTTATTGCTTCGAGGGGGGGCACTAATGCCCAATGCGAATGAGAGGAGCGAAGGGGACAGGGCCTTTGCTTTCCAAGCCCTCCTCTGCTCTGGAGAGGGGGTCGATTAAGCAGCAGCAAAAGCATCGCCCACTGGGAGACTGTGGCCTTTCTCCATCCCCTTCCCTCCCTGAGATCAGTTTCTGCCTCCCACATCCCCTGCAGCCCCCTATGGCTTCCGCAAGGCCCCCTACACTCTTGGGGGCACATTATGGCTTGCAAGGGGCAGCACTGTGCCCACACCTGGGCATTCACTTTCCTGGCTCCTGACACCCCCCAGAGGGGGGAGGGGAGGGCATGAAGCCTGCTCCCAGGGGCGGATGGCGTTGCCCTGGCCCTGCCAGCAGGCTGTGGCACTGCCCAGACTCCAGCTTTGCCCCCTTGGGGCTAATACCCCATGCTGGGCAGATCCTGCCAGCCACCCCACCCTGTCCCACCCCTTGCCTCAGTCCATCATGGCCTCAAGCATTTCCAAAAACAGCTTGTGCATGGGCACCTTGCCCTCCAGCTTCACCCCATAAAAATGGGCCAGGACTTTGCCTGCTGTCTGGCGGAGGAGCGGCAGTGTGAGCAGCAGCCTGCCCGCTCGCCTCCGCTCAGCACCCCCTCCAGGGCCAGCCCGGCCAGCTTCATACTCCAGCAGGGCCTCGTGCAGGGCTTCACGTAGCTGCTCCACAGCCTCAGCATCTTCAATATGCACAGAGTCTGAGGAGGGGAGAGAAACATTGGCAGAGGTGACAGGCTTCACGTCTGTTTGGATACTGCTGGATAGGGGACAGCACACTCACTGCTCTGCCTGTGCGCCAGGACCCATCCCTTCTCACCTGTGGCCACCTCTTGTCCGCCACACCTTCCCTTTCACTATCTCCTTGTCAGCACAGCACTAGGGCTCAGAATCCTGTGTACAATTCAGGACCTTGGCTTACTTGGTGATTTTCAGTGATCAAGCCTCAGTTGTCCTGATCTATAATTAGGGACCGTGCCACCACCGTTGACAACTGGAGGGCCTTTTGGGGAGACCTGTGTGCCTGGACACTCACCAGAATTGGCAAGGGCCAGAGCCTTCAGCAGTACGTACTCCTCCCGCTCCAGCCGTAGGGCTTGCAGTCGCCGTACCAGCTGCAGCAAGGCTGCCCCTAGATCCCCTAGACCAGCTGCCCGGGCCCCCTCTTCATCCAGGACCAGGTCCTCGGCAAATGCCAGCTCATCCTGCAGCGGCAGTGAGCGCTGGGCCACACCCAGCACCAGCACCTCCATCCACACACTCTGCAGTACTGACATCTGGTCAGACAGTGACAGTGAGGAGAAGCCTGGAGGAAAACCAGGAAAGGACAGGTCAACAGTGCAGCAGAGCCAAACGTGGCCTACCTGTTCAGAGACGCCCTGACCACAAGCCCTTCACCTGGGATGCTCTTGGCCCAGCTGATGGTGACCACTATCTCTCGATCGAAAAGGTCGCAGAGAGTGGCCACGGCAGGGAGCTGTCCGTCAGGGCTTGCTGGGTCAGGCATGGCGTACAGCTTCTCAGGCTCAACCACCAGCAGATGAGACACCAGTGCGTTCACTGGGGCTGCAGCGACAGGACTAGAGTCAGGAAAACATCTGGCAGACCTCTGAGGCCCCCCCAGAGCCAAGTGTCTTCGCAGACATTCCCCTCTGGCCTTCCTTGAAAGCCACTGGTAAGCCTGAAGACACAGTGCTCACTTCCTCAGAGAAAGGTTGTACGCACCAGAAAACCTTTCCCTGGGGCATGGGCCTAGCTTGCACACAGCCCCAGTCTAGTCTAGCATTTAGTAGGCTCAGGTTCCTCCAACAAGCCAAAAAAGACAAAACCCCTGTGCTGATTCCTTTTTGTCAACTTGACACATGTCTGGGAAGGACTCTTAACTGAGAAAATGCCTCCGTAAGATGGGCCCATAGGCAAGTCTGTAGGGCATCTTGACTGATGATTGATGTGGAAGAGTCCTATCTACTGAGGGTGGTGTCATTCTGGGCAGGTGGGCCCCAGTTGTGTAACAAAGCAGGCTGAGCAAGCCAAGAGGATTAAGCCAGTAAGCAGGGTTCTTCCATGGCCTCTGTATCAGCTCCTGCCTTGAGTTCCTGCCCTTATTTCTCTCAGTGATGGAGTGTGACCTCAGAGTTATAAACTGAAATAAACCCTTTCCTCTCCAAGTTGCTTTTGGTCATGGCGTTTTGCCAATGCAATAGAAACCCTTCTACTTGGGAATCTGACCTGTGAAGTAGTTGATTGTTCTTGAATGACTTTATAATCACCCATGATTATAAATCCTGGTCTGCCTCCTGAGCACTGGGATTAAAGTGTGCATGTGGTGTGCGCTGTGCTCAGAATCAAACCCAGGACTTCATGCATGCTAGACAAGCACTCTATTGCCTGAGCTACATCCTTGGCCCGTGGAGATATTTTTATTCTCATTATTTCTTGCGGGGAAATAAGAGAAGGTAAGACCTGGGTCCCAGGGCATGTAAGGAAACCAAACAGACTTCTCCAGTAGCTGGCCCACCAACACCCCAAAGCTTAGGAACCCAGGATCTCACCTGTCTTCCGGGGGCCTCCAGCTACTGCCAGAGGACCAGCAGGGAAGGGGCCTGGGAAAGGCAATGGGTCCACCTCTGGCCGCCGCTTGTACTTCTGTCGCCCACCTCGGACACGGTCCAGACGCACACCTTGAATTGTAAGACCAGACTGTGTCCATAAAACACCTGCCCCACAGAGCCCCCCCCCCCACCTTCTCCCCAGGCTTCCACTCAACCCACTGGACCACCACCATCTCACTCAGGCACTGCCCAGCGCTCACCCTCCTTGAGCATGCCCACCCGCAGGCACTTGGTGAATCGGCAAGCCTGACAGGCCTTGCGTCTCCGCTTGGTGATCTCACACTCATTGGAGGCCGGACAGCTGTACTCGATGCTCCCTGCCAGGAAGAGGCAGGGCTCCAGTGGCGGCCTCCCAGAGCCCGGAGGGGGCCCAGATGACAGGAGAGCCCTGACTCACCCTGGGCAAACACCAGTCTGGGGGTATGGGGAGGAAAGGGAGAGCAGGATGCCATGAGCAGGGCAGGGAGGGAGACAGCCACTGGGCTGGGGGAACCCTGCTTGCATGAGGCCAGGCCCTGGAGGTCAAGCTGCGTATTTGTCCTAAAACCATACCACTGGGTTACGATGTCCTCACCTGCTGTCAAGGGCCACAGCAACCTCCAGGCTAAATCCAAGGCTCCATTGAGTCCTGAGCTCCCTTGCCTAAAGCATTGCTTTCGGCTCCTAGAAACCCTTCAATGCTGTCTTCCTTTGCTTCTGGGACAGGCTCTCCTGGTCTTCCTACCCTCTGGCAACTCTATGGTTTCTGTATAGTGACCTAATGCAGTCCCCAGGGCTGTCCTACCTCTTTCTCCCTATCTCCTAGACTTCCAGGTGTGCATCTCTAGCACAGTGCTCTAGATGCACATATCCAGCAGTCCCAGGACACCCCGAGGGTCTTCCAATCCACCCTGATGTAGAAAGACCCCACCTCTCCTGTCAAGTCTCCAACCACCTTCCATTGCCCAAGAAACCTAAGTGGCATCGTCCTCCTCTCAGCCACCTGGCGGTGCTGGGGAGTCTCACCTCGCCCACCAGAACCCAGCTCCTGCCTGCAGCTTCTATCCTGACCTGTCCCTGGCTGTCTCTATTCTCTGCAGAGCAGCAGGGGAGGGATCCTGTCCCCTGATCAAATTCCCCAGTCAGGTCTCTTAAGTATAAGCCCAAGTAAAGCAGTGTTCTACTACGGGTTCCCTCAGCCGAGCTTCATCGTCTTCTGATTCTGTTCTGCACTGCATGCTCCTCAGACAGGGTCAGCCTCAGGGCATCTGCTCCTTGCCTGGAGCTCTGGTCCAGAGCCTCGTTTGCTCCCTTACTTCCATCACCTTGGAGAGGCCTTTCCTCAGCCTCCTGTGACAAATCCCTTTGCAGCTACTTCTGGCCTGCAGAAACTCTCAGCGTTGATCACCATCTGATATATAACACGTGTGCTCAGTTACCCTGTGGCTTTCAGCTCTTGTTTTTGTTTTTTGAGACAGTTTCACTCCATGGCCCAGCCTGGTCTGGAACTGGCAACAATCCTTCTGCCTCAAGTCTCGTGGGCATGCGCCACCATACCTGGCTGTTCTGTGTTTAGTTTTTGTGGGATTTGTGTGTGGTTGCAAGCACATGGAAGCCCTGAGTTCATGTAAGGTGTCTCCAACAATGGTTCTCAACTTTTTTTGCTGAGACAGGGTCTCACTATGTAGTCTTTGTTGGCCTTAAACTCACTATATACACAAGCCTGGCCTCAAACTCTGCCTCCTGACCACTCTGGATAAAGATGCACCCAGCATGTGTGACTTCTCCACCTCGTATTTTGAAACAAGGTCTTTCACTGAACCTCACCAACTCAACTAGAGTATCCCAAATCCTCCTGTTGCTGCCTCCCAACATCTGGCTCTTATGTGAGTACCAAGCATTCAAACACTACCAAATGTGCCATCTCCTCAGCCCCCTCTTTTGAGTTTTCTTTTTTTTTTTTTTAAACAGGGTCAGATGTAGCCCAGGCTGGCATCTTAACTCACTATGAAGTGGAGGATGATCTTGAACCTTGATCCTCCTGACCCCACTACCAAATGCTTAAATCACAGGCATGTGCCACCACACTAGGGAAGAAAACACTATCTTGCTATATAGCCCACATGTACTCCATATGTACCCCAGGTTTGCCTTGAACTCACAATCCTCGTGCCTCAGCCTCCCAAATGCTGGGATTAGACGAATACCGTTGTGAACAGCTTACCCTGTATGCTTTCTCAACCCAGCTCCAGTTTCCCAAGGCTAGTCACAAGGCCTGATGTGTAGTAGGTACCAACACCCGGTCAGCCTCCCAGGGCTGATCCCAAGGACCAAAACATGAAACACACAAGCAGCCAGCAGGCCTTTCATGCTTCTCTCCTCCTATACCCAGCCAGGCTGCTACACCCGCAGGGAGGCCCTCCAGTCCTGGTCCTGACAGGCCCTTAGCACTCACCTTGCTCCTTCCCTTCCAACACATGCTACTAAACAAAGAGGACCGTTCTGACCAAGTCAGTTTCCCCTGCCCAGCCTCAGCTGTGTCTGGAACACAGGCCAGGGGAGCAAAGAGCAAAGGACAATCTGAGTGCTGCAGCACAGGCCTATAATTCCAACACTTCGAAGACTCTCAGCCAGCCTGGGCTATACACAAGACCCTCCTCAAGAAAGAAAAATAAAGCAAGGGCTGTGGGGACTTATCATCTGTGGTTTATTTACTTATTTATGTGTTTATTTTGAGACTGGGTCTCTCTATAGGTCTGGTCGCCCTGGAACTCAGCTATGTAGATCAGGCTGGCTTCAAACTGAAGAGAGATCCACCCTTTTCTTTTCTTTTCCGTTTTTCAAATGAGACAGGGCCATGCCTTTAATCCCAGCACTTGGGAGGCAGAGGCAGGCAAATCTCTGTGAGTTCGAGGCCAGCCTGGTCTACAGAGTGAGTTCCAGGACAGCCAGGACTGTTTCATAGAGGAAAGCGTGTCTTGAAAAACAAAAATAAACAACAACAACAAAAAAAAAAGAGACAGGGTCTCATTGTGTAGCCCTGGCTGGCCTTGAACTCATAGAATTCCACCTTCCTCAGCCTCGTTAAGGACTGAGATTAAAGGTGTGGGCCTGAGCCGGGCGGTGGTGGCGCACGCCTTTAATCCCAGCACTCGGGAGGCAGAGGCAGGCGGATCTCTGTGAGTTCGAGGCCAGCCTGGGCTACCAAGTGAGCTCCAGGAAAGGCGCAAAACTACGCAGAGAAACCCTGTCTCGAAAAAACCAAAAAATAAATAAATAAATAAATAAATAAAGGTGTGGGCCACTACTGCCCAGCTGTACATCCTATTCCTAAAACTTATGAGCCTTCAGTTTTTCTAACTGTAAAGCTGGCATTGTTAAATATATACATATATATATATATATATATATATATACACACACACACACACACTTGAGGCTGGAGTAGAGCTCACTGTAGTGTGTGCTTAGTATTCACGAGGCCCTGGATTCCATCACTAGCAACCTCCCTCACCCCACCTTCCCAAAAGAGGAAGGCTGGAGAAAAATTAATGGAGCTGGGCATGATGGCACATGCCTTTTTCCCAGCACACTCGAAAGGCAGAGGCAGGCAGATCTCTATGAGTTAGAGGCCAGTCTGGGCTACATAGTGAGTTCCTGTATGGACAGCCAGACCCTGTCTCCATTTTAAAAAAAAGTAAATGAGAGAAAGAGAGAGGGAGGGAGGGAGGGAGGGAGGGGGGAGGGAGGGAGGGAGGGAGGGAGAGAGAGAGAGAGAGAGAGAGAGAGAGAGAGAGAGAGAGAGAAAGGAAGAAAGGAAGAAAGGAAGAAAGGAAGGAAAGGAAAGAATGAATGAAGATAATTTGCAGCAGTTAGGTTTGGCCCACAGTCAGAATGAAGGTGTATGGGAGGCACCTGGCTCTGACTGGCAAGGAGCAGTTTTAGACCAGTGCACTTCACCCAAGTCAAAATTCATTGGATCCAGACATGGCAGCACATTAATGCCTTTAGTCACAATATTCTGGAGGCAGAGACAGGCAGATCTGTGTGAGTTTAAGACCAGCCTGGTCTACAGTGTGAGTTGTAGGCCAGCCAGGATTTCACAATAAGACCCTGTCTTAAAACAACAACAACAAAACCCACAACACACCTTACTGGAATGTCACTATCAGTAGTCCAAAGTCCAGTTCCTAGAGATACACAGAGGCAGCAGTCTGCAGTGTTAAGAGCTCAGCTCTGGGCTTGCACCAAATACCAGGGCTGTCATTTTCCACTTGAGATCTGAATAGCTACAGAAGTCTCCCTGTGCTTCAGGCCTTAACGGGACTGTTTTTCATAGCCCTGCAATTGGGGGCTGAGACCCTGAAAGTAAAAGGGACAGTACCTACCACAGGATAAGCTCTCAAGTGTTCAAAAACAGTTGAGGGCTGGCAAGACGACTCAGTGGGTAAGGGCACTGGCTGCCAAACAGGATGACCCTAGTTCAATCCCCAGGTCCTCTACGGTGGGAGTCCAGAACCTAATCCCACAAGTTATCCTCTGGTCTCTACACACAGGCAGTCGCTGTAAGTGTATACACACACACACTAAATACGTGCTAAAGAATTTTTAAAAAGTTGTTGCGGTGGGATTTGCCTGAAACTACAGCACTCCTGGGAGTCTGAGGCAAAGGATGGGGAGTTCTAGGCCAGCCTGGAACAGTAAGTTCCAGGCCAACTCCATAATAAGATAATAGTGTCTCAAAACACTTCTTTTTTTTTTTTTTTTTTTTTTTTGGTAAATTGTACATGTTATAGTGCCAAAGTAACCACTGGTGGCATAAAAACATAATAGGCCTGACAAAGAGAATGTTCACAGCAACATCTTTGTGTCCTCAAATTCTGACATGCTCTCCTGAGTGAGGAGAAAAAAAAATCAGTGGCTGAAGAGAGGGAGAGCCTATCCTTTTTTCCTTTTTGTGTTTTTTTTTTTTTTTTTTTTTGGAGACTCGAACTCATAGAGGATAGCCTTCCTGGGATTAAAGGCGTGGGCTACTACCACCACCACCACCACCACCACCACCAAGCGGAAGCCTATCTTTTTAAAGCTAGATGCTAAAACATAACAAACCTTTACCAGTTACCCATAAAAAAAAGGAATTCTGTGATGTACTAGGGATAAGCAGGCAGTTACTAGAGACGATAAGAAAGCCAGGAGCTCTGGGCTTGGTGGCACACGCCTTTAACCCCAGCACTCCGGAGGCAGAGGCAGGCGGAGCTCCGTGAATTCAAGGCCAGCCTGGTCTACAGAATTTAGATCCAGGACAGCCAGGGCAATACAGCAAAAGAGTATGTGTGTGTGTGTGGGGGGGGGGGACAGGACACGACAGGAGCAAAGTTTTACAACAGGTGCAGGCACCTCGGCCTGGCTTATACCCCATTCCAGTCCAATGACCTACGCTAGTGCCTTTTCTTTCTTCTTTTTCTTCGAGACAGGGTTTCACCTAGCCCAGGTTGGCCTTCAACTTACTATGTAGTTAATGATGACCTTGAATTTCTGATTCTCCTAGTTCCGCCTCCAAAGTGCTGAAATACCACCTGGTTATACAGTGCTGAGGACAGAACCCGGAGCCTCCTGTAAACTAGGCAAGCGCTCTACTAACTCAGCTACATCCTCAGCCATCATGTCTTAAAAAATAACAACACAACATGTGCCTGGGAAGTACAAGGAAATTCAAACTCAAGCAGCACCAGGCAGGCTCCGGGCCTCCTGCATGCATCACTGTCCCAGCACCGTTGGAAGGTGCCAGGCCTAAGGGGTATGGGGCAAAGGACACAGAAGCTGGGGTGCGGGGTAGGGGCTCACCCTGGATGGTCCTCTTGAAGAAGGCCTTGCAGGCCTCACAGGATGCCACACCGTAGTGGTAGCCGGAGGCCACATCCCCACAGACCAGGCAGAGGCGTTTGGGCAGAGAGCTGAGTACCAGCTTCCCACTGCCCTGCTCACCAGACCCTGCACCCTCCCCATCCTCCTCCTCCTTGTGCCCTGGAAGGCAGCGTGCTGGCGCTGGACCCGGAGCCAGGGTCACCGGCGGTTCGGTCTCAGTCTCTGAGGAACCCTTTGGACTGTCAGGGCTGGCTGGCTCTGCTTTGATGTAGAGAGGCTCGATGCCCACCACCTGGCTGGACATGATGCTGGTCACCTGCAGGGAAAGGCCATCAGGGTCACAGGGAGGCACTCTGCCACATGGGTTGGGCAACACTGGGCCTGGGCCAAGCTGCCAGGCTAAGCCAAGGAGAGGGAGGAGGCAGAGTCCAAGGAAGGGCTGCCCATGAAGAGGGCCCCCAGCTGTCACCATGGGAACAGAGTCTCCAGAGCCTCTGGGGCCAGTTAACTGACAGCAGGTCCTCCTCTTGGGAACCTGGGAGAGGCTTGGCAAGTCTAGCCCCCACCCAAGCCAGGAAGCAGGGTGATTTCAACCTGCAGGCACCTCTCAACCCCCAAACAGTTTTCTCCAGATGTTGGGAGGGCTCCCTTTAGGTATTGAGTCTTCAAGCGCATACTTAGGAACACAGCGGGGGTGGGCGGGGGCGGGCGGGAGGACGGACGGGAGGGGTGTTTAGCCACTCTCTCTGGAGTTTCCACATGTCCACACATGCTCACTCTCCTGAGGACCTTCACACTCACACATGGCCTATAACCAGTGCCTGCTCTTACATACTCCCAGCAAAGGGCACACTCAATAAGCAGACTCACACAAGTCTTAAATCGTACTCTCTCCAGACTCTTGGGAGAGAGCCTCTCACCTCTGACACGCCACCCCCTCCTGCCTTAGCAAGCCCATTCCAGCCACGCCGTGCAGGGCGCGGCTCCACCTCTTTTGCACCCCGGGCCTGCACGGTTCATTCTTACACTCCAGCTGCCGCAGAGTACACCACCTCTCGCGACTCCCGGGGCGCTCCCACCCCCCACCCCCCACCCCCGCTCCGGGGCCACCCCCTTCCAACCTGCGCACACCTATGGGAAGTTGCCTGAAGTTACTTGTCCCCCCCCTCCCCCACTACCCGCGGGGGACTTCTATCAGGTTATCAGGAAGTAAGAAGAGGCGACAAGGAAGAAGTTCTCCCCCGCGCTGCGATGACCTATGACCCAGAGAGGAGGGTGGCCCAGAGCCCCTGCAAGCGCCCCCACGTGGCCTCTAGGGCCCCTTTCAACACCAGCCCACCGCGAAGACTCCCGCAATGCTCAAGTGTCGAGCTCAACGCTGCCCGGAGGCTCTCTCCGAGGCCCGAGAATAACCCGGGGCCAAGACCCGTCCTGACCCGGCCGCCGCACCGGGCGCGACCCCGCCCGCAACCCGCCCCCGCCCGCGCTCGCACATGGCCCCCGGCGCGCCCGCCCACCCCCGCGGCCGCGCTCCCCTCCGCCCCCACACCTGGGGCTCCGACAAGGCTGGCGGGCAGGCATGGGGGCCGAGCGGCCCGGAGAGCCGGGATGAGCAGGGGCCGCCTCCTCCGGCCGCGCCGCCCCGCTGCGCTGCGTCCCCCTCACTCGGCGGCGCCGCTGGCTGCTTGTAGGACACAAAAGGACATCGCGGCCGCTTCCTACTCCGCTTCCTCCAGCTGACAGCGGAGGCGGGGTCGGCCGTGCGCATGCAAAGCAGGGGGCGGGGCCAGGTGCCTTATGCTAATCAACCTAGAGAAGCGGGCGGCGCCTGCGTACCCGGAGGCAAGTGGGCGGGCTTTAGTGACACGCACGCGTGCGCGGCCGCCCTGAGGGCGGGGCCTGAGCCCAGGCTAGGCACAAGGACTCGGAGCCGGAGCGGGGAGGAGCCGGGGCGCCCTTGCGTCATGGAGGTGGGCGGAGCCCCGTCTTACAGGAGTGGGCGTAGCCACTCAGTGGACTCTGTGCAGGCGGTGAACATGTATGTAAATGAGGGGGCGGGGTTGTGTGTCTGCATATGCATAAGGATAAGGGGTGGGGCCTAACGGGGGCGCTGACACCCCCCCCTCATAATGTTGATGGGACACTTGACACTGACTTGGTAGACCAGCACACCTGCGGACCCTCGGGTAGGAGCAGCAGACCTAAAACATGCAAGTATTCCTGGTTTGTGAGTTCCTGGAAGGTAGTACTGGTGAGACTCGGGCGGAGAAAACTCAAGGTCACTGCGGTGACCGAATGAAGGTCACGGGGAAAGGCGGGGCCACGTGCGTCCGCCTCACGCAAGCAGCCACGCACTGACTCGGGAACCATGCATAGACTCTTTAATTTCTCTAGGGCTCAAATTCCATGCAGATGGGGTCGAGCTTGGGTCCAGGGAACGGGACAGGGCACGGGGCTGCCGTCTGGTCGGCCACTTGAGCTGGAGGTTCACTGAGGAGGCATCAAGTTCAGCCTCTTGTTCCGGCGCTTCTTGAGCCCCTCGATGTATCCCTGCAGCTCTTTAGTCATGAAGTGGCCCCTGCCAATCGTGGCCTTATATGCTACGAAGAGGGCAGAGCTGAGGGCAGGGCCGGGAGCCATGGCAAAGCTTTCCCCCAGTAGGCACCACCGGTGTGATTCGAGGAACCACAGATGACTCGAGGTGGCAGTTAATGCTGGATTTGGATCTGTGTTAGCTTGGGGGTTTTGGGTCACCAAGGTACGATGTGTTACGGTGAAGAATGGAGGTGAAGGAGGCTGAAGATGCTGCAAGCCTGAGCCAGGGCTGTGACACTCTAACTAGTCATCTGGCCCTTGTTCCCCCTCTGGATGTTCTTATCTCGTGAACAGAAGGTTAGCCAAATAACCCAATACCCAATAACTTTACCCAAATAATCCAGATGTGTCACTCTTCCCTCACCTGGGAGTGAAGCAAAGCTACACAAAGGCAGTCTGTCATCCCACTGGACAAGTGCTTTTAAGTCCTCTGAGTCACTCCATTGAGCCTGCCTGTGCCTAGTCCCTAGACTTTTAATTTTGGGGGAGCCCTTGGAATATTTGTGAGTGCTAAGGGGATCTGACAAGATATACACATCCTGAAACCCCACTCCCTGCCAAAGCCACCAGGATCTTTTGTGGAAGCTGGGGTGGGGGTGCTCACTATTGAGGGCTTTGCTGAGAATATCCAGAACTTCATTCTCCATGAGTTCCATCAGGGGCAGGGGCAGCTGGAAAGGCGACAAGAAGACCCCGGTTCTGTGTGGAGCTGAAGGGCTCCCCACGTGACCTCCCCAGCCTGCCCGCCCCACCTTCCTGAAATCTGCCCCAGCCTACCTGCAGGCCTCAGCCTGCCCTCCTCCTACCCACTGCCCGCCCGCCCGCCCACAGCAGTCTCCCCAGGCCCCTCCAACCCTGTTCTGCTGCTCTGTCCAGTAGGCTTGATGCGGTGTTCGCTTTGACGGACTGACTGACGATTCTGAAGTAGACTTTCCTAGAGAAACGCAAAGCGAAATCAGTCCTCTTCAGGCTCCTGGGTCTGCTCTGGAGCAAAGCATATATGTGTAGGCACATGGTGGATGTGGGGTTCAGAGGTTAGTTCCACATACTACCTTCACTGAAGACTGTATGGGATATCCAGCCCTAGGCTTTAGAATTCCACCCAACTGGGACCCAGAACTGACTGTCCCACTGTGTGAGACACAGAGAGTCTTGGATTTGTCACCTGTAAATGGAGTTATAGGAATTGTCTTTTATGAGAATAGTGCATCCTGTGTGAGTGTGTTGTTGGGACTAGAACCCAGGACCTTGTATAAGCTACGATAGAACTCTACCAGTAAGCTACACTCCCAGGCCCAGAATGGCCTCTGATGGCAGTTGTGATATGTAGAGGGAACAGTACCACAAGTTCTATGCCGGACATATAACAAGTGTTCAGTATGTGTCAATTGCTATATTGGTATCAAGCTTTTTGTTTAGACAGGGTCTCACTATGTGGACTTAGCTGTCCTGGAACTCAATATCTAGACCAGGCTGTCTTGGAACTCACAGCTATCCCTTGGAACTCACAGCTATCCACCCGCCTCTGCCTTCTGAATACTGGGATCAGAGGTGTACACTTCCACACCTGGCTTTGTTATCAGTGCTAATTCCCTGAAGAAGTTGGAAATGCGAGGGACAGAGGGTGGACACACCCAAGTCTCAACAGTGCTTGGCATACTGTGAAAATATTTAATTTTTGTTTTTAACCAAATCAGACATGGTGGTTCATGTGTGTAAATCCCAACACTCAGGAAGACACCGGGAATCCAAGGTCATCCTGGGCTACATAGTGAGACTCTCATTCCAAAAAGAAAAACAAAATAAAAATAAAGTAACTGCGGGGCAGTGGTGGCGCACGCCTTTAATCCCAGCACTCGGGAGGCAGAGCCAGGCGGATCTCTGTGAGTTCGAGGACAGCCTGGTCTACAGAGTGAGTTCCAGAAAAGGTGCAAAGCTACACAGAGAAGCCCTGTCTTGAAAAACCAAAAAATAAAATAAAGTGAAGTAACTGTTGACTTAATAAAAAAAAAAAAAAAAAAAAAAAGGGAGACTGCAAAACAGCGAGATCCCAGCCAGGGAATGAACTCTGTTAAACCCACAGGTGAGGGAGGGCTCGGAATGTAGTTCAGTAGAAGAGAACTTTCCTAGCATGCGCGATGCCCTCGGTTGACACCCAGCACCACATTATACAAGAAACCCACCAGGGCTTCGCTTGTGCTGACTGCCTGCGCCTCTCTTCTACATTTCCCGATTCTGAGTAGTAGGACGCCTGCCCGGTAGGGGGCGCTCCAAGAATGTATGTTTGCGGTAAAGCGTGAAAGATTTGCTGCCCTCACCACCACCCCCGCAAACCCCCTCCCAGGTAATCTTGTAAACTTGGGATCCTATGGGCTTACCCCCATTTCGCAGGAAGGGAAACTGAGACCCTGGCTAGCCCCACCCCTGTACACACCTATCGCCTCGGCGAGGCTACTCTGTTCAAAGGAGGTCACAGATTCGTCGTGCTCCTCATCTACCCCGAGATCGCGCTCCAAGGTACTGCCGCGGCGCAGCTCTAGCTCTAAACGCGCTTGCTGCTGGATCTCCTCTGGCTCGAGGTGGAGACTCTCCTTCAAGGAAATGGTGTGGCTGTACCTGCGAGACTTCTCTACATCTCTGCCCTCCTCGTCGAAGTCCTCGCAGATGTCGGCCAACGACGCGTTCGCTGTGGACATGGTGGCCGTGCTCCATAGATCACGAACATCTCCGTACAGGCTCGACTTGGCGGAACTGCGGCGACGGTGTTCGTGTTTGGTCACAGCCTGCGGGTCACACACACACACACAAAGGAAGCCAAGGGACTCGGGGAGCTAGAGAGGGCAGAAGAATGGGCTGGAGTGGGGACTCCATGGACCAAGCGCCCAGGCTGAAAGTGTCAGGGCTCGGAGGGCCCAGGCAGACTTCTTACTTGGGAAACGTTTTCCTCCATCGTTCCGCACCAACGGACCAGTCGCCACAAGACTCAGTCGAGAAGGGGGTCACGCTCCAGGAAGGGGGAGGGGCAGAGTCTCCTCCCGGATGGCGATAATGGTCTCGCAGGAGGAGACTTCAAGCTGCAGTTGTCATCAAGACTAAATTGCTCCCACCCCCAATATCAATGCCAAGGTTGGCGTGCCCAGGCCAGCTCTGAGTTCGGGTCTCCTCCAGGCATGGACAAGAGTCTGAATACCCAAGCTCAGCCGAAAGGGTCACAACTTGATCAGTGTGGGTTCCCAGTGGGCTGGATATAGCCCCACCGCAGCGCGAGAAAAGCACTCGCACACCCACTCGGGTCCCAGGAGCACGCACTCGGTAGTGCAGACTTTTTTTTTTTTTTTTTTTTGTTTATTGATGCAGGTTTTGAGGCACAGTCGTGAAGTGTGAGGGACAAGCCGGGCCAGGACAGCGAGTCAGAAAGCTTTGGATGGTGGAATTTGGAAATGGTTGGGTGTGAGGAACCAGCCTGGGAAGAGCGGTGCCATTTGGCAACCCTTGAACACCTCCCAGGGTTACAATCGCATTGAACAAAAGAGGGCTCTTTGGTCAAATAAGCCAAACATGCCTGGGCATCAGCAAGAACGAAGCCCCTGGCGGGGGGTCCCGGGCCAGGGATCCTGCCCCTACACAGGCACAGCTTTGTCTCGGAGACGCGCAGGACCCCGGGGTTCGAGGGCTTCTTGGAGGGATTGGGACGGCGGCGACCCCGAGGCGCTCGAGGCAGGGAGCAGCCACGTTCACTCTGCGTGTCTGAGGACTCGTCGATGAAGGCCAGGTTCTCACTGGGGTAATCCAGAGCCGAGGCCGTGGGCGGGGAAGGTGTCTCGGCCTTCTTTGGGGGCACAGGGGATCCCGGCCTGCAGGCTGGCTCAGCAGCACCAGGTGGTGCTGGCAGGGAAGCGGGCAGGATCGGTTGCTCCTTCTCTGGTGGCGGGGCGCTGGGCCCGGCTCTCTGGGTCACTCGTGCTGTCACTGTGCCGGTCCAGCTAGCAGCCTGCGCCGTGAGGCCACCCATCTGCAGAGAGGAAACGGTGTCCGCCGATTCTGGGAACTGCCCCTTTACCAATCGCACCCACCTTTTCGCCTGGCTCTCGAGCCTCAGCCTGACCCCCGCAGACACACTATTCCTGCATTGGATCGAAGCACCCCTTCTCCAGGAGCCTTTCTAGAAAGCCCCAGTTCTGTTTCAGCCTTAGCTGTCTCTCTGTAGTCGGCTAGCAAAATTCAGGTTTCAGATAAGTTGCAAAATTTAATATCAGTATGACTCATACAATATTTGGGGCATGTTCTAAAATCTTACTTGTTGTTCATCTGAAACTCACATGTAACTGGCCTTTCTAGTTCTGTTGTTTTTAAAATAGAGTCTCTTTCTATAGCCCAGGCAGGTCTGAACTCGCAGCAATCCTCCTGACTCTGCTCTGCTTACCAAGTATGGGATTTATAGATGCGTTCCACCTCGCCTCCGAGTTTTTATTTACTAACCCTGGCGACCCTATCTATCCATGGAGGCCGAGGTGGTCGAGTCCCTGACAAACCTGAATTTACTCCATTGTTCCCGGTAGCGCACGCTCCGAGTCTCAATTTCGGAGGAACCTACATTTTGGAGGGGAGTCTGGCTGATTAACCAGCGGCTAAGGGTACAAGAGACAAGTGATATGCATGGCGCATGCGCGGCAAAGAACAGACCCTGGGAAGCGTACCTCTGCCCGAGTGCGGCGAGACACCGCTCGCAACCAGTTGCCGATGGTGGTGAGCACCGAGGCGAAGTAGGCTAGGCCAAACAAGATCCAGAACCACGCCAGAGGTTGGTAGGCTGAGTTCTGCCCGGGGTCAGTGCCTAGATAATTCACAGGGAGAGAAAAGTAAGTTGATGGGATCAGGAGGCAAATGTCTGAGCCTCTGGTTCAGGGCCGGTTTCTGTACCTTGTTGAGAGAGTGCCCTCCCCAGAAAAAAAAAAAAAAAGGATGTGTTAGAGTGTTAGATGTATGCAAGATGAGTGTGCACGAATTGCAATTGTGTATAGTAAGAGCATGCAAGAGGGGGTGAACTTAATGTAGGAGCATGCACGGGACTCAGGCCGACAAGATGTAAGTGGGCATTGGGTGCTGCCTGCTGGAAGCACCATAGTGCGTTCCATGATGGGTGTGGGAGCGGGAGCAAATACCCCACAGTAGTTCATAGGCAGAGTGCAGGGATAAAGTAGTTGGGGAAAGCGCTGGGCAAAGTTAGCCTCACCGGGCACATAATCGCCAAAGCCCACGGTGGTGAGTGTCACTATGACAAAGTAGATGGCTTCCAGCTTGCTCCAGCTCTCCATATAGGAGAACACGAAGGTAGGAGTTAGGACAAAGAGCAGGCAGCCAATCAGCAGAAAGAGCACCGCAGACAGTATTCTCACCAGCCCGGGTGGCACGTGCCACTTCTGTGGGGAGGGGCAAGAGATAGGGTCATGGAGATACCAATTCCATTCTCCCCACCCCACCCGACCTCCATCCTGGCTTACTGTGAGGCTCCCTAGGAGTGCACACTCACATGCCAGGGACCTAGGGAAGAGTACCCTATGAGGGGCACAGTGCAGCTCACCAGGAAGATTGCTTCGATGTGACCGATGCCCCGGCGCAGAGAGGAGCCCAGCCGGTCCCCGACCCCCGCCAGCAGCATCCCGAACAGCGGGATCCCCACCAGTGCATAGAAGATACAAAAGAGACGCCCGGCGTCTGTCTGTAAGGCTGTATTGCCATAGCCTGGATAGAGGGGGCAGTGCAGGAAATGTAGGCGCGATCTGGCACCCACTGCCGCTCCCTGCACCTTCCCCCATAGGGAAACTCCTTGCCCCTTGCCTCCCTCCACATGCCCCATCTCCTCCCCCACCGATGGTAGTGATGATGGTGCCCGAGAAAAAGAAGGCGCTGCCCAGGTTCCAAGCTGATGAGTGGTTGCTGCTATTGGTCCAACTGGTGTCTGGGTTTGCACCCCCTCCCAGGGCTTCAGCCACGAGCTGCGGACAAGGCGCACAAGGAGGAACCTCAGTTCTTCCCTCCAGCTGGGCCCTCCAGCTCCAGCCCTCCCCATTCCTTACACAGCTCACTGGCTGTGTATCTATCTCTCTTCCCTTCCCTGCTCTTTGGTTTTAGTTTTTGACAATGTCTCTCTGACTCTCTCTACCTAGCTATCTTTTTGTGGTTGGTTGGTCTGGTTTTTTGAGACAGCATTTCACTCTGTATCCCAAGCTACCCTGAAACATGCTGTGTAGTCCAGTCTGGAACTATTGATCCCTCCTGCCTCAGCCTCCCAAGTGCTAGAATGAGACGCATAAAACCACCATAACTGACTTTGCATGATAGATTCCCAACTTTACAGCCAGGAGCATGGATGCTGAGTTCTAATCTTGGCAGCCCTGGACAAGTTAACTCATGGTTCCTCAGATTCCTCCTCTATCACATGGGGTGACTGTCAGAGCACCAACATCATAGATCTGGCATGAGGAGTAAACACTGGGTATTTGTTGGGTAATTTCCCACACGGTCATGATGTCCTGTGAGTTCCTGCTCCTGTGAGTGTGAGACTCCGCCCTCACCCCACCCCCCACTGCTCCAATGGAAAGTGAGTCTGAGTACCTGGACTCTAAACAATGTATTGAAAGGTGAGACCTTCACATGCCATCAAATGTTGTGGCCACTTTCAGAAGGTTTATATGTGTGTGCTTGTGTGCACACGCCACCTCAAAACATCCAAGCCAAACCCAGTATTTCATATGGAGTGCTCCATAAGCATGACTGAATGAGTGAAGTGCCAGGGCCATGCTTTTCTTGCCTGCCTGCGGATTCCCCAGGGGAACGGTCTGCGTCTGGAAAGAGCTTGCCCTGGGTGCTGGAATGTCAGAGCACCCAGAAGATGAGAGGAAGAAGGGCCCTTCCCCATACTAAGCAAGGACAGAATCCACAGAGAAGTTTACCATCTGTCTCATCTCCATGACAGCCCCCGTTAGCAAGACCTACTCCAAGATCATCCTCCCTGAGTAACTGCTGCAAACCCTCGAGGCTCTGATTTGTCCGGAGGAGAGTCTAGACTCCTTAGCTCAGCATTTATTTAGTTATTTTGAAAAAAAAAAAAAGTCTCATATAGCCTAGGCTAGCCTCAAACTCACTAAGTAGTCAAGGATGGCTTTGAACTCCCGATCCTCTTGCCTCTACTAAGTGCTGACATTACAGATGTGAGCTACCCTATCCAGTTTTGGTAGTGCTGGAGAGATACCCAAGCCTGCAGCATGCTAGGCCAGTACCTATCAATCTATCAGCTGAGCCACACACCCCCACTCGCTCTTATTGGAGGGTTGTTTGCTTTTGTTTTGGGAGTCTTTCTTACTCAGTAGCCCAGGCTAACCTGGAACTCACAACAGTCCTCCTGCCTCAGCCTGGCACAGCACTTTTTCTAACCTGGTCTCGACCTTTCCTCAGACTTCTCTCTTGAAATTCTGATTTAGCACCCCAAAATACAGCAACCTTCTCCCCAGATTCTCTGAGGTGATTTCATTTTCTGTAATAATGGTCTTTGAATAAAGAGGTGAAATGTCTGGTTAAAAGTGATTTAAGTTTTTCTAAGATTTATTTTATATGTTTATTTTATTTTATTGTGTATATGTATGTATGTATGTCATGTACATGCCTGGTGCCCACAGAGGCCAGAAAAGGGTGTCAGATTCTCTGGATCTAGAGTTACAGATGGTTATGAGCCACTGTTGGGTGCTGAGAGCCAAACCCAGGTCCCCTACAAGAGCAGCAAGTACTCCAAACTGCTGAGCCATCTCACCAGCCCCAGTGATTTATGTTTTATTTGGCAACATTCCCTCACATGCCCAAATCCTTCATCATCCAGTGTGTTCTGACTTTTGTTTCAAATGACCAGGCGGCTGCTCTCTCGTCTTCTGCTACACTCTGAGCTTGTCAGCTTCCACTCTATTGCCATGCTGTTCCTCTGCCTGGGGCTTGTTTGGCCCCACACTCAGAATCCTGTCCCTCTCACTTGGTACTTTCCCACTGCCAGCTCCCCCCAAAGCCTCTGCATTCTGCTTCATTCCCAGCACACAACCCAAGGCCCAGCAACCAGTGGGTGCTTAGTGAAGAAGGAAGGAATCTCCCTTTCCACGGCTTCCTACAGTCTGTCCCTGGATCTGTGCCTTAGATGTGACAGCACTGAGAAGCCCCATCTGCTTCACCCCAATATTTGTGCCTCTACCCACCCCCAGCACACACAGGCATATCACTGCTGCAGGACTCACTCATTCAGGGAGTGGCTGTTGTTGTTAAGAGACGCAAAGCAGCAGTCACCCACCCTGTAGGCTCCCGGTCTCTCCTTTTCTTCTTTCTCATCCCAGAATAAAGCAATTCCATTGTGAAGATAAATAGGTCAGACTCCCTCCCTCCCTCTGCCCTGTGGTCTGGCCAGGCACACTCTCCACCCAGGCACTTCTGAGCAGAGCTTGTCCTGATTTCTGGAAGTGGGAGAGAGCATCACTCTGCCCGTATCTTGGCACTGGATCCTGCCACCTTAGGAATCAGTTGGAACTCTGAGGCTTACATGCAGACCCTCCACAAAGAACAGTCAGGGAAAGAGGGGTACTCTTCGGCCAAGTGAGAAATACTGATTTATCAAGGGTAAGCCAGAGCTTTCCAGAGCGGTGACTGGGAAACCAAAGGGAGCGACACAGAACTCACGATCTGGACCCACGAAGGCTGAAGCCCATAGCTTCCCTTCATGACTGGATGGAGACTGATCTACAGTAGCTTGGGAAAGCCTGACAACCCCCCCCCCCCACTTGCTTGGCTGCTGAGCATGAGGGAGGAGGGACTCCTGAACTGGCATCCACAGTGGGAGGAGCAGAAGAAGCCCTCTAAAGTCACCTGGACTTGTTTATGTGCAAACTTTGGGGGCGCAGAGGGAGGTGTTCACCGGATCCTTGGGTTTCTCTAAAGCATCTGAACTAAAAACATGCATAGGAGCTTGTGTGGGAGGAGCAGCCAACATTAGCAAGTAAAAACTCTGCGGGGGGGGGGGGGGGGGTCGGGTATGGTTGTTCCGGTTTGTAATCCCAGTGCTCTGGAGGCTGAGGCAAGACAAGACAGTCCTGAGTTCAAGGTCAGTTTGTGTAGCACAGTGAGTGCCGGGCCAGTCAGGGCCATATAGCAAGCCCCTGTCTCAAAAAAGCAAAAATCATTACCAGGGTTATATTTAAATTCAGCTGTTTAGCTGAAAGTCCCAAGTGACTGAACATCTAAGATTTGGTCTGGTGACCTAATGATGTTAGACCTGTACAATGTAGCATGTGCTCCAGCCACTTATTCATTCCATTCATTTATTTGTCCGTTTTCCCTTCCTTCTATCAGCGCCACACAGGGAAGGAGGCATTCCAGGAAGCCTTATGCCAGCACACACAGGTAGCAACAACAACATGGCCAGCATTTTGTAAACACCCCAGATGCACCCAGTCCTCATGCATGTCTGGAGGCAGCCCCCCCCCCAGCAGGACCCCACTGCTGACCAGTTCTGCCGACCCACCTTGATGAATTGCGTCAGGTTCTCTTGGCTCACACAAGGATAGTCCTTCAGAAACTTGTCTCGGCCATCCTCCAGCTTCTTCTGAACCTGCTGCTCATGAGGCTGCTCCAGAGCCTGGAACACTAGAGCCCCAGATACCAAGTAAAGCAGCACCAGTGCCAGCAGGGCCAGGAGTGTGGTGCTGCGCATGGCCCTTCCAGAGGCAGGTCCGGCTCCGCTTCCTGCCTGGGAAGGAGGAGCGGGGAGCTCCTGGGGAGCAGTAGTCACTGCAGGCCAAACCAAGGATTATGGGGTCAAGAAGAGATCTGACACCCACATCCTCCTTTTCTATCTTAGACTCCCCAAGGTTTTGGAACCCCTAGCCTTATTGTCCATGGATATAACACACACCCCGCCCCCAGCATCCTCTGGCTAGACATCTAGTTCCAGGTACTAACACCTAGACAGACCCCCACCTCCAGCCTCCCTCTTACCTCCGGGGCCTAACCATCAGGAGAGTAGGAGGAAGAAGGAGACAGCCTCGGAAGAGGCAGGGTAAGTGAGAAATGTGGGGAGTTGTGAGCCATAGGGAGCCTTGGAGAAGACCAAGGGAAGACCAGGGCTTTCCAAGGCAAAGCAGGAGAGGCTGGAGCCCGCGAAACAGGAGACAGGAATAGCAGGTCCATACTTGGCTCTCCCAATGCGGCTGTGGCAGCCTCCTCAGATGCATCTGTCCCCCTTCCTGCCTTTCCTGAGTCCAGGCTAGCAGGGATCAGCGGGGCAGGGATCCTCCAGGGTCCCCACCCGCCCGCTGGGCTTTCGAGGAACCCAGAGGCAGATCTGGCTGCAGGGTAGAGGCAAGGCCCAGAGCCAGGGAAAGGAAGGGTAGGCACCAGGTTCCCGAAAGAAGGGAGGCACGGGGTGGGAAGGGCAGCATGGATACAGCAGCCCACGGGACAGCTGTCACCTAGGGAGCAGCGGGAGATGGCAGGCGCGTGCACACGCGCGCGCACACACACGCATGCATATATATATATATATATATATGCTGTCCACCACACGTGCCACAAAGATCCGCGATCCCACACTCCACCCTTCGGCTCTAGCCACAAGCTGCCCAGGCTGCAGGCGTAGCACTGCACCACATTCCAGCAGACCCCGGCGCAACTGACCACCATGGGCGTGCCCGCGGTGCCGAACCACCTTAGAGGTCCACGCGCACGGGTACACACACACACACACACACACACACACACACACACACCATGCCCGCGGTGCGAACCACCTTAGAGGTCCACGCGCACGGGTACATACACACACACACACACACACACACACACACACACACACCAGATCCGTGTGTCCGTGTGACACCGCACGCCAGCCACTTGCTCCCACCACCTCCCCCGCGTCCTTACGCCGACGCCTCCGAGCGTGACCCGAGACGGGACGCACCGTCACACCACTCGAGGAGGGAATTCACGCGCGGGAGGTGGGTGTCCCGCTCTGCCGGTCGCCTCCCAGCTCCCGGGCCCGATATCCAGCCCACGTTCCCGCGCCTGCTCCGCACTTACTGTCTGCCCCCTCTGCGGCTGCGGCTTTGGCTGCAGCCAGGTCTCCCGCGCCGCCTCGCGCGGGTACGGGCTGGGTCACGGAAGTGGTGGCAGCCGGGGACCGAGCGGTCGGCCTTCAGGCTGGGACACCACCCCCTCCTTTCCACCCTCAAAACCCCCCTCCCCGGGCGCTTAACCCTACCACAGCTACGTCTCCTAGTCTCCTACGTGCCGCACCCTCGCCACCGGCTCTCGCTGTCACCCGCCTAGCACTCAGCCCTTTACCTGCACCCTCTGGGCTCCCCAATCCTGGCTTGTCCTGGCCAGTGAGCAGCAGAAGAGCTAGAGAGCGGTCGACGCGGAGTCCAGCCTTCCAGGTTGGGATCGGAGCCCCAGCGCTGCCCTAACCTGGACATCAGTTGGCCCAGGGCTCAGGACAGCCGTCGCACTCATCTCCTGGAATCTTCTAGGTCTCTTACTGGACTGGGAAGAGCCCTCTTTTCTCCGCCCATGGGGATAGTCAGGCCCTTGGGCTCAGCACTTATGAGGGAGAGGCCCTCAGGGAGAAAGGGGTATGTGGGGGTGGGGGGCGGGGAGATCTATTTGAGGCCACCTGGATTTAACCAGCTGTATGGGCTGGGTCCCAGCTCTGGGAAGTCACTGATGGAGCATCTCCTGATCTGGCTGCATCCCCAGCTCTGATCCTCCAGGTCTTGGAGTAACTCCCCCCATCCCCGGAGAGGGGCCAGCAGCTGCCTGCCAATCCTAGCAGGCAGAGTAGAGTGCTAGCATTTTCTGAAGAGCTAAGACTGGGTCCTATGCGGTCTCTGCCCTTCCCTGTTCCCTGTTCACGTTCATATCCATTTCTTTACTGATCTCCCCAGTCTCTCCTGCAGCATTTGGAGATCCTATGGGCTTGTGGTCCATACTTTTTATTGTTGTTTTGCTTTTTGGAATCAGGGTTTCTCTTTATCCTGGAACTCACTTTGTAGACTAGTGTGGCTTCAGACTCAGAGATCTGCCTGTCTATGACTTCTGAGTGCTGGGATTAAAGGTACATGCCACCATACCAGGCTCAGCGGCAATGGTCAGTAGTTTTAAGCCTAGAGTTTAAGGTGACCACCCCAGATGGGAGGGGGCCAGGGCAGGTTACCAAACTCTCTAGAGTCTTCCTGTCCCCACTTACAGTAAAATAATTTTCTCTGGGTGCTGATTGGAGCGTTTAAGAGGTCAGTGTTTATAAAATGCTCAAAGGCTGGCACACACAATTAAGTGCTCTATAAATGTTAGCAATTTTGCTTCCACCCAAAGTGATTGTCTAGCTTACTGCTGAAGTCCTGAGCCTCTGATGTTCTCTCTGGAGACCTTGCAGACCTGGCTCCAGGATGCTCCCAAAGAAAGGGCTTCAAGGCAGACTCATTGCTAGGCTGAGATCCCAGAGGAGCTGGAATCACCAGGTTTCTGGGCAGGAGTCACAGGCTCTGATAAGCAATCCTGAGCCACAGGGCAGAGCTGCCAAGATGTCATGTCAGGAGTGCAGGGCACTGACTAAACTGTTGGGGGGCAGGAGGCAGGAGCTGACTGCAAGTGACCAGGCAATCAGGGGAACCCATACCCACGTGAGGAGATGGAAGTGGGCCACAGCAACACCTCTTGACACTTGAAGGCCACATTAGAAGTGGTGACAGAAACAAACAAGACCTCAGGCCAATGAGATTGCTCAGTGCTGCATAAGGCTGCTTACCACCAAGCCTGAAACTCCAAGTTTGATTCCTGGAACCCCATACCTGTATGTGTGTCTGTGTATGCACACCCACGCTACACACACCCCACAATTAAAATAAGAGAGTATTAAAGGGGGGGGGTCTGGAGAGATGGCTCAGTGGTTAAGAGCACTGACTGCTCTTCCAGAGGTCCTGAGTTCAATTCCCAGCAACCACATGGTGGCTCACAACCACCTAATGAGATCTGGTGCCCTCTTCTGGTGTGCAGGCATACATGCAGATAGAATACTGTATACATAATAAATAAATAAATCTTTTTTTTTTTTTTTTTTTTTTTTTGGTTTTTCGAGACAGGGTTTCTCTGCGTAGCTTTGCGCCTTTCCTGGAGCTCACTTGGAAGCCCAGGCTGGCCTCAAACTCACAGAGATCCGCCTGCCTCTGCCTCCCGAGTGCTGGGATTAAAGGTGTGCGCCACCACCGCCCAGCTATAAATAAATAAATCTTTAAAAGAGAGAGAGAAAGAGAGAGAGAGAGAGAGAGAGAATTAAAGGAACTAGGCCTGCACAAAACTTAATCCATTTGAAGACAAGATGCCCAACAGACTATAGAGATGGCTTAATGGTTAAAAGCACTTGCTGGGGGTCCTCTGAAAGCTGTAGTGGGTAGCCATTCCAGCTTTGATCTGGAAGTTCCAACCCCCATTGAGGCTTCGGTAACTGTCACGCCTACAAGGCGGCCCAAGAGAGGACCCTGAAGACCCAAGATCCAGATGCACCCCGACTCTCTTGGTTCCTGGACCCTGGACTCTAGAGGTAGACCGAGCAGAGTTCTCCAGAGAACACTGCCAGACTGCGCTACACCTTTCCCAGACCCTGTTACCTATCCCTTCACTTGTAAGTTACCCCACAAAATAAACCTCCCTTTTAATTACGTGGAGTGGCCTTAATAATTTTACCAATATCTGGTGCCCATTGTAAGTTTCCAGCACTGATAGCTGTAACTCTAGCTCCAGGGGATCTGATGCCCTCTTCTGGCTTCCTTGGGCACCACATACAGGTACAGATACACCTGTACACACATTAAAAACAAATCTTAGGAAAAAAAAAAAAAAGATGCCAAACAGGCTAGGTAGACATGATGGTGCACGCCTGTATCCCAGCAGTCGGCAGGTAGAGGTAGGAGTGTCAGGGGTTCAAAGTTATCTTCAGCTCCTTACAAGGTCTCTGTCTCAAAAAGCTGAAACTGGGTCAATGAGATGACGCAACAGGTAAAGGTCTTTGCCACCAAGCTTGATGACATAAATTCTGTCCCCTGATCCATATGGTGAGAGGAGTGAGCCAACCAGTAAGTTGTCACCTGACCTCTACATATGTGTGTGCTGTGACAAGTGCTTGTCCACACAGACACAGAGATATGTTAATTTAAAAATGATAGTTGGGCACAGTGGCACACTCCTTTAATCTCTCAGCACTAGAGAGGCTGAAGCAGGGAAATCTCTGTGAGTTCAAGGCCAGCCTGGTCTATAGCTGGAGTTCCAGGACAGTCAGGGCTACACAGAAGAACCCATCTCAAAAAACAAGAAAGTCGGAGGGCTGGTGAGATGGCTGGGTGGCCAAAGGCACTTGCTGCCAAGCCTGGCAACCCGCGTTCGCTCTCTAGGACCCACATGGTAGGAGAGAACTGCCTCAATATGAACCCACACATATCACAATAAACAAATGTAATATAATTTGTTTTGTTTTGTTTGTTTTTTCAAGACAGGGTTTCTCTGTATAGGCTCTGCTGTCCAGAAACTCACTCTTGTAGACCAGGCTGGCCTCGAACTCACAGAGATCTATCTACCTCTGCCTCCTGAGTGGTGGGATTGAAGGCGTGAGCAACCACTGCCTGGCTGTAACACAATTTTTTAAAAGGAAGCCTAAAAGCCACATAATTACAGTGCTGTGTGGTCTGGGAGAGGGGTTATGGCTCTCTGCACAGCCAGCAGAAAGTTTCATGTAGATTCGACTCCCTGCCCCCTCCTATGGAGGGAGATTCAACTCATAGCCCTGGACATCCCTAAAAGTACTCAATAACTGAGCCACATCTCCAGCCTGTGGAGGTGATTTTTCAATCAGGACAGGTGCACTAACCTCTAGTCTCAGTTATTTGAGCTGAGACTAAGGCACAAAAAAAAATCACTCCAGGCAAAGAATTTCAGGCCAGGCTGGGCAACAGAGAGAAGGCTGCTCTAAACCAGGACACCTTGGCCAACAGAGAGAGACCTGTACCGTTCCTCTACCGCTCCATGCCCACTAGCCTTGAAGAAAGTGAGTGGCTCCCTTCCAGCCTAGCAACCCATGTCAAGGGCAAGTGTTTGATCAGCCTGATGCCAAACAGGTAAGAAGGAACACAACTCAGACAAGTGACAGGTGGAGGGACAGGACACAGACTCTGTTTATTGAGTGGTAGGCACAGGAGAGGTAGCTGGCTCCAGTGTGGAAGCAGAGGCAGCAGGTCATGCCAGGGCACTGTGGGCATCTGGCAGCCTGGGGGCCTGGTCCCTATCTTAAGGGGATGGCACAAGCTCACTACGATAGGAGCAGCAAGGAGCTGGCCAGAGGAGAGAAGCAGCCATAGTCCCCTGGCATCCTGGGCAAGAAGCGGCAGATGTACTTGGCACAGGGGCCGGGGATAAGGGGACCTGGGGCCTGGGTGCTCTAAGGGGGGTAAAAGGAGATCATGTCTGTGGCGTGGAATAGAGGCTGTGGTGGTGGCCGCCAGGTCCTGGCACCTGGGAGAAGAGCAGAGGAGTGGTCCTCGTCTGACTGGCCCCGCCCCAGCCTGGCTCACGTCCGATGGCACCATACCAGCTGCCAGAGCCCAGGCTGCCGGACATGCTGCAGGCAGAGAAGCAGGGTAAGTCCCAGGAGTCCCGGGTCGTGCCCAGGGTCACACTCATGAGATGGGGGAGGGGGACAGGGGCAGGCGCCTTTAGCCCTGGGAACCCAGAGGGGGCTTCACTCAGAACAAGGCAAGCCTGGCTCTTGGTCCCCACTGCTCATGGAGCAGGCAGGACCCCAAGACCCCTCAGGCAGGGTTGAGGCTCCTACCTGGTGCTCTCACTCCGACTGCGCTCCCAGGAGCAGCCCTCATCCTCACAGTGCCCAGCCCGGTCAAAGAAGTAGGAACGGGAGTCAAAAACCTGCCCGTTGAGGATTCGGCTGGTGCTCTGTAGGTGTGGGGGGGGAGAAGCTGCCACTATGGATTTTTATTTTTGCCCCCATAACTGTTTCAGGACCCCAGGCTAGAATCCCCAGGCTCTAGCCCACTCCCCTGAACCTAGAGGTGCTTGGGGGCCCTACCAGGTCCTGCGGGGGCCGGTGTACCCGGAAGAAGCCCACCAGCAGTGTGGTGGGCAGCAGTTCCCACACGAAGAGGATGAGGCCAAACACCAGGTAGCCTTTGTTCCCTAGGTCATTCACCAGGTCTGCCTGGGGGAAAGCAGAGACTGAGAACAGTCTGCCACCACACAGACCATGCTGGCGCAGGGCCCTGGCCAGCTGGGGGCTAGATACTAGAGAAGGCACAAACTCGGCCAATGCCTACCTGGTCAGATACGTTGTACCAGTCATAGTCGAAGGCATCTAGCCGGCTCCGAGGGGCCAAGGCCAGAGCTGCCAGGTTGTAACAGGCCCGACTGGCATAGAGCAGAACCATGGCAGCCCCTATGGCAGCCGCCTGGCACACACTGGTCCCCTGGTAGAGATGACGATAGAGGACCTTCAGGGGGGGGGAGGCTTCCTCTGCATCCTAAGGACCTCTGTCCAAGGACCCTCAAGGCTGCTCCATCAGGGCTGGTGGCCCTACCTTAGCCTCTAAGTAGATGCTAGTGGAAGGAGCTCGCCTGGCGACGAGGCAGAGGCAGGCAGCAAGCGAGAGGGCACAGATGACGAAGAGGGAGTCGCTCACCAGGACGCGGACCAGCAGGAGAACCCAGGGCTGTGCCCGGCGCTGGCGGGACAGCACGGCACACAGTACATTCACCAGCAGAAAGAGCAGTGAAGCGCCCACAAAGGCCCCTCGGACAGCCAGCCTGCAGCCCACAGCAAAGTCAGCCCCCGACCACGGACCTCCCTGGCCCTCGCCAGCCACCCCGACTCCTCCGAAGACCCCAGGGTCAACCAGAACTCAAGATGGTCCAGTCCAAACTCTGCTCGTCTAGTTTTGCATAGGAGGGAACTGGGGCCCAAAGAGGTGAGGTGATTGAAAGCTATGGCACTGTAGGAGGAGCATCAGACAGGGGGTCAAACATCTGGATCTGAGCCCTGACTGGGCCTTCCTCCAGCTGTGTGACCTTGAACACGTTGCTTTATCTAACTGGGCCTCAGTTTCTTCATCTCTTAAAATGAGAATAAGAATAGTATCTCAGGTGAGGTGTGAAAAGATGCTTGTGAAATATCTTTATAAACTGGGAGACACTGTGCAAAGGACGGGCAGGGGCGGGGCAGCCAAGGTCACTGGAAGTGCACCAATATTTTATATAGTCCACGGGTTGGAGCTTCTATCTATCTTTCTCCACCGTGGATGATACCATCAGGGCTATCTGCACCGGGTACTTTAGTCTTTCCCAGCTCTATCACAAATGTTCTGGGGGTCCTTCTCATCTCAACCCTGCCACTGACCCATGAACTTCTCCAGTACTTACAAGCCTCGGCTCATCTCTGGCCGACGCTTTGCCTTGGCCTTGAACACCACCTGGGAGCAGAGAGACCCATCACTCCTCTGGACCCTTGGGTTTGCCCTCCTTCTCCCACCACACCAGTCCCCGTGGTTACCTGGGCAAAGTAGAGGTTCATAAGCGTCAGCGTGAAGAATTGCAGGCAGACAGGGCAGCAATAGAGAAGCCAGAAAGGCAAGGGCCCCAGGCGGTTGGCCCTGGGAGTATCTCGGAAGTAGAAGGAGAAGAGTGTGGTACGCAAGGCTGCCCAGAGCAGACAGAGCGCCAGGAACACCGTCTGATAGCTGAGGCGCTTGTGCCCGTACAGAAGCACCAGCCAGAGCTGGGCATAGACAGAGAGGAAGAGCAGCGCGTACAGGGCAGTGTAGGCAGCGGTCAGCCCCAGAGTCACTGTAGGCGGCAGCGCAGGTACCAGCCCGGCTGCAGGCACCAGGCCAGACAGGTTACTCTCCATGTCAAGGAGGGAGGCCTGAAACCAGGAGACAGAGATGGAGGGCTGGCCAGAAGCCAGGGAAATAAATACGGAGGGGTGGTTACTGCAGGAGGTGGTGAGAGCTGGGGACTCTGGAGGAAAGAAGTTGGGGTGGCCAGGCCTTTCCTCCTCAAGAGACTGGGGGTGGGGAGGGTGGGCACGGGTAATCTGGGCCCTGAACCCCTCACTCTGGAGTGTGTAAGGGTACTCTTTCCTACCCAGGGCAAATGGAGTGGGGGTTGGGGGTGTCCCTCCCTGGGTCAGCCCCAGAGCCAAGATGGGAGGATGCAGTGGTACAGAAAGTCCCTGGCCTTGGTCGCTCGTGTCCGGCTGGCAGGAGGGGGAGAGCCGGCCGATGCCCGTCAGCTTAGGACAGCGGCCGCTGCGGGGGCGCCCAACGCCCCGCTCTCCCCCTCCCCACGCTTGGTGGCTCTTTCCCCTCCAATAATCCGGATTGGGGGGCTTCTTCCTCTGTCCTCAAGATTCCAGACGTTGTTGCCCCACTGCGTCCACCCTCAGCCCCGGTGAATAAGAGGAAGTCGATGTCAGGTCCTCAGGCCGCTGCTGGGGAAGCGGGATCCGGTCGCCGGGACACGGGGCTCCAGCTCCCCGGCTCCCGCTGCTCCGCCCCACTCCTGCGCCTGCGCGGGCGTCCGTTCGCTACGCAAACTGCGTAGCAGCCGATGGAGACTCCGAGGCCGTGCGCCGCGCCCGGCGTGCAGCTCTTCGAGAATCGACGCAAGATGCGCTGCCGGCGGGCGTCCGGGGTTACGGATGGCTGCGGGCGGCCGAGAGGCGGAGACAGGGCCGCATGCAGCAAGCACTCGGGTTACTCGTGTCCTGAACTGTCAGCTCTTAATGTTTGGGGGACTACTGTTTCCTACGCTTAGATCCCCTAGCCCACATCGGGATCGGCGTGCCCATATGGGGGCGGCAACGACTTCCCCGCACTGGGTCGCTGAAGGGAACTTCCGCCCACAACCAAGATGGCACCCTGGCCCCGCCCCCTAGCTTCTGTTCGCGGGCTCCGCGCTCCGGCCTGCGACCGCTTGCACACACCTTTTCTAGCAGCCGAGCCCCCCGAGAGCCCCACGGCTCGTCCTCCTGGGCACCCCTCTCCCTTCTCCCGCACCCGGGCGGCCATCCTGCCTGGAAGGAGCTCCCGAGATGGCGCGGTGGGTTGTCCCCGAGTTGGGCAACGCGAGGCCTCCACGACCAGGAGGAGGAAGGAGCCGGCTTCCCCATCCCGGTCCCTGGGTCCAGGAAGAGCAATAACCATCGCAACGATCACTGCACCCTACGGCCGAGCTTCAGTGAACGGCTCTACAAGTGCTTTCGCCCATAGTAATCACTGAGCTGTTTACAGAGTTTTCACCAGCTCCCCAGGGAGGTGTCATTAGCCCCATTTTACAGGAGGGAAGTCGGGCCCAGAGGATGTATCAGCCGAAGCAGGCCTTCCCGATCCAAATGGGAACCCCAAAGCAGCCCTTGCTGGCTCCTGCACATGCCCTAGGCGTGAGGAAGTCGGATCCCGGAATCCGGAGCCTGGGGAGCGACGCAGGAGGAAGGCGGTGGAGACCAGCAGGTCGACTGCAGGGGTGGGACCTGGCTTGGGGTGGCCCCGCCTCCAGGCCGACCCGGGATTTACTGCGAGAACTGATTGGGTCAGATGCGTGACAGTTCCCGTCGCCCAGGAAACTAGGACCGGGCGCCCTTAGAACTAGAGGGAGGAGGCAGGCCCGGGTCAGGGGCCTCGAGATCGGGCTTGGGGTGAGACCTATTCCGCGGTCATAACGGGCAAGCGGGACGCACCAGGGCCTGGACAGAACTCTAAAGAGAGATTTAGTATCCCGGGGACAGCCTGTGTTCTCCACCAGGCCAGACCCAGCGGACAGATGAGGGCTTGGGAAGGCTGATAGGCCTGTGGCGTGTGTGTGTGTGTGTGTGTGTGTGTGTGTGTGTGTGTGCTCGCGCGAGCGCGTGTGATCCAGTAGGAGAGGGTGTGTGTGTGTGTGTGTGTGTGTGTGTGTGTGCGCGTGTGTGCGCGCGCGCGTGTGCGTGTGATCCAGTAGGAGAGGGAGCCAGGGGCCAGACCCAGTAGACAGATGAGGCTTGGGAAGACTGATGGGCCTGTGTTGTGTGTGTGCGCGCGCGCGTGTGCGCGTGCTCCTGTGTGATCCAGTAGGAGAGGGAGCCAGGGGCACCTCTCCTGCTTCTCATCACCACTGTTTGCCTCGCTGTGCCCTAAGTACTTCTTACCTTGTCTTTACAGCCCAGAGTATGTTCCAGATCCCAGAGTTTGAGCCGAGTGAGCAGGAAGACTCCAGTACTGCTGATAGGGGCCTGGGCCCAAGCTTCACTGGGGACCAACCGGGTCCCTACCTGGCCCCAGGTCTCCTGGGGAACATCGGACACCAACAGGGGCAGGCAGCCAACAGCAGTCATCATGGAGGTAGGTTCCCCATCCCACCATCATCTGCCTGCCCCTCGCCCCCCACTCAGTTGCCCCCTTGCATCTCTGTTGCAGCCATACTTCGCGAAGACTCTGGGTAAGTCCCACATAGCTCTGAGCCTCAAAATGTCTCTTCTACAAACTATCGCTGCCTTTGTAAGACCACAGGGTTAATTCACAGAAATATTTGGCATGCCCTTAGTGATCAACCTGCTTCACTGAATGCTCAAAACAGGCCCCAGGATAGACATCAGTGGGAGGCAAACTGATCCCCAAAGAGGAAGTGACTTTCCTAAGGTCACCCTAAGAGGTGGTGCTGGAAGACTCCTCAATTTCTGAATACCTGTTCTTCCTTGGTTAGGGCCTTCCAGTGGCCAGTAGGTTCTTTCTTTCTTTTTTTTTTTTTTCAAGATAGGGTTTCTCTATGTAGCCCTGGCTGTCCTGGGACTTACTCTGTAGACCAGGCTGGCCTCTCAAGGGCTGGGATTAAAGGTATGTGCCACCACTGCCCAGCCAGCCAGTAGGTTCTTTCTCACCCCATGGATCACCCACAGCAGGACTGTCCTTGCACAGATGGGACAGGCAGGTGACCAAAGTGACAAACAGAAGAGCAGTGTGAGGATTGGAAAGTGAGTGCCAAAATGGAAGGAGGGGCATTGGAAGATACTGGTTATTTCTCAGTCCTCTCCACTTCCCAGGGTTGAGCCTGTGCAGCCACAGAAATCTCAGCTTAATCAGGTGTGTCACTGCCCACTAGAGCTTAAGTGACCCCCATTTCCTTCTTCTTCTTCTTTTTCTTTTTCCTTTTTCTTTGGTTTTTTCAAGACAGGGTTTCTCTGTGTAGCTTTGGAGCCTGTCCTGGAACTTGCTCTGTAGACCAGACTGGCCTTGAACTCACAGAGATCTGCCTGCCTCTGTCTCCAGATTAAATCTGCTGGGTTTAAAGGCGTGCGCTGCCACACATAGTCCCCACTCCCTTTTTGAAACAAGGCCTCACATATCCCAGGGCTGCTTCAAACTTGCTGTACAAGTGAGAGTAGCCTTGAATTTCCGATCCTCCTGCCTCTACCTCCCAAGTACTGGGATCATAGGTGGGCCAACATGCCTGGCATTCCACTTTTTTTTTTTTAAGCTGAGGATCAAACCCAGGGCCTTGCGCTTGCTAGGCAAGCACTGTACCACTGAACTAAATCCCCAACCCTACATTTTTTTTTTAAATTATATGTATATGTGTGCCTGTGTGTGTGCAAGTGCAGGTTCCTTGGAGTCCAGAAGAGGGTGCTAGATCCCCTAGAGCTGTTATAGGTGGTTGTGAGCCACCCCTGATGGAGGTGGTTGTGAGCTGCCCCATGTGGTTGCTGGGTACTGAACTCACATCCTCTGCAAGAGCAGTAAATGCTGAGCCACTGAGCCATCTCTCCAGCCCACCACACTTCTTTTAACCTCCAGATGTCCTGCTTGCTCTTTTTCTGCTCTTAGCTCCTCTCCATCCTCTGCCCACACCTGGCTGTTCCTCCTCAACCCTGAGGCACACTAACTCCTCTTCATCCATGTCCTACAGTGGTGGGACAGACACCAACAGAGGAGCCATAAGAAAGCTGCGCAGTGCTCAGAAGATGATGTGTGTTGGAGACTTACCTAGGTAGTCAGGGCTGGTCTTAGGAGGGAGCAGCCGAATAGGTAAGGCTGAGAGTTAGCTATTCTGATGCCTGTGTTTCAGGTATAGAGAACAGGAAGTTAGGAGGCCCTGGGACAAGAATTGCTCCTGGGTAGCAGGGCCCCAAGTGGGGAGAGGTAAAGAAGGGTAAGTAGAACCCTGTCCAATTCAGTCTGTACAGGCCTTTGGAGGCTATTGTAAGAACAACTTTGACTGGAATCCTGGGAAGATTTTTTTTTTCCTTCTTACTGTGCTGGGGATGGAACCCAGGGCCTTTGTACATGCTGAGCAAGTGTTCTTCTATGAGCCATATCCCCAGGCCTGGGAGTTGGGTAGGAAGGAAAGAGCTGTTGAGGAACATACTCAGCACCCTGAAAGTTGGAAGAAAGAGATGGGGGAAGGCCAGGGATCAGGTAGGAACTTTTAGACATGTAGGTGGGATTCCAGAGGGCTGCTTGTGGGAGCAGCAGGGAGTTAATCTGGTCGTGTATGTGACAGCCAGCCAGGGGTAGGTGCTAGGTGCTTGTGGAAAGGAGAGGAGCTACCTTGGGTTTTACACCTACATCAAGGGGGTGCTCCAAGAGGAAGGAGGTGGCAATTGGCTGGCATCATGCTAGGATGGAGTTTTTGATAAGTGGCAGGGTCTAGGTTATGCCAATGGAATGAGAGACTGAGAGGAGGGCAAGGAACATGGAGATGAAGAAGTCAGAGATCAGGAGGAGCACTCGGGTTCAAAAAACTCAGAGTAGGCTAAGGGACTGGCAGAGAAGCAGAGCAATTTGTGTACAAGATGGAGAAGGCTGAGGCATGGAGTGTGGCAGTGACAAGCTCTGAACCCTGATTTAGGGAACGCAGTGTGAAAGTGTGGCCGGGAGTGGAGAGAGGTGCACCCCAGCTCAGCTCCAGCTCTGTGAAGGAGGGCTGCCAGGGGAAACAGCCATAGGGAAGGTAGCTGAATGTCTTTGCTTCCCTGCTAGGCGGGGACTAGACCACAGATATCCTCCCTGAGCCAGTGTGTGTGTGTGTGTGTGTGTGTGTGTGTGTGTGTGTGTGTGTATGGAGTGTCATAAACATTTGATTTAGTATCTAGTTGTCTCAAAAGCAGTTGCCAGAACTGGATGTGGTGGTAGTTAGCATTTAGGCATCATAAGATATGCCTGTAATCTCAGCACCAAGCATGGCTGAGTTTGAGGCCAGCTTGGGCTCCTTAGTGAGACTCTGTTCCAGCAAAACAAGTCACTTTCCATAACGAGATTTGCAAGTGCCATAGAGCTACTGGCCATTTCTGCAGTCAGCTCACTCTGACCCTAGCTCTCCTGCCTACCTGCACCAGGCCCACTGGGCTGTGAGCGTCCCTGGGGCAGGGACTGCAGGGCAATGCCTGAAACAGACTGCAGAGTGGGAGGGGGAGAAGGCCATAAAATGGGAGGAGAAGCGGCCAGTACTGGCCTCTGGTCCAGACTGCAGCATCTGAGGAGGGCCCTTTAGGAGCCCATTGAAAGATTAACTGCTCCGCCTGAGTTTCCCGAGCTGTAAAATGGGAATAGAACAGTGCTTAGAAACTGCCTGGCACAGAGGAGGTACCATGGAGGTCCTGTGCCCTATCCCTGCCATAGTTGTGGTTATCATTGTTCCTGTGAGTTGGCTCAGGTGCTGCAGACCTGGGTTTCCATCAGTAGTAAAGGCCTTGGACATCCAGTGTTCTTGGATGGCAAACATGAGGCTAGAAGTGACTTGCAGTCATTCCTTCCTTCCATACAGCCATTCGAGATTTAAGGTAGGCAGTTGGGATTTAGAGCAAGGATTGGAAAACCACAGACATGGGCTAAATCCCTGTGGTTTTGCACGGCCCCTGAGCTAGGAATGTTTTTGTTGTTAGGTTTTGAGGTTTTAAGGTCAGGACCCAGGGTCTCCAGCTTACTAGGCAAACACTATCACTGAACTATATCCCCAGCCTTTTTTACATTTGTTGAGACAAAAATCTCACTGTGTTGCCCAGGCTGGCCTCAAACTCCTGGGCATAAGCAACCCTCCTGCCTCAGACAGCCAACTAGCAAGAAGCTGGGACTGTATAGATTTGCACCTCCAGGAACAATTCTTTATTTTGTCTTTTCAAGACAGAGCTTTTCTGAGTAGCCCTGGCTGGCCTTGAACTCCTGTTTCTGCCTCCCAAGGGCTTGGATTAAAGGTGTGTGATACCACGCCCAGCTGGGAACAGTTTCTAATCTATTGAAATGATTGGTTGATAAAATCCAGGGAGCAAATTATTATTATTAATAACAGGTAAAAATTGCATGAAATTCCTATTTCAGTGTTACTGAGTAGAGTGATGGTGGGCACAGTGGTGTTTGGGGAGGTATTTTGTCTGTGACCCCAGCTATGAGCAAGCTGGGCTGTTGTTATAGAGGCCCTGATAGAACGCTTGGCCAGAGCAGGGCCAGGTGAGGACCCAGGCTGGAACTCTAGAATGCCTTTGCTCAAGGCTACAGCACAAGTCTGGGCAGGCCACTATGGAGACATGGCAGGCACAGTGGCCTACCCTGCCTGAGGGCAAAGCCTCACTGTTCTTGGAAGGGTATAGGACACCACCGTTTTTGTTTTTTATTATTCTTTTCCACCTTGCCATGTTTTTTTGTGTGTAAGGGCATGTGTGGAGGTCAGAAGAGAATTTTAGGAGTTGGTTTGGTTCTCTCCTCTTCTACTTTGTGGGTCTCAGGAACAGAACTGAAGTCATCAGGCTTTGTGACAAGCACTTTTTCCTGGCTTGTCACCTCCTGGGCACTCCCGCCAGTTTTAATGGAGTATGCTAGGCTGCTCCTTGAACTGTGAATTTTCCCATTCAGCCACACCCACTTACCCAGAAACCCCCTGGGTAAGGAGTTTAAAGTGCAAGACAACCTGTCTCTTCTTATCCTCCTACCCCCTCTGTCTGGGAGGGTGGCATAAATGGGCAGGCCTGAGCACCCACCCAGAGAGAAGCCACCCATCCCTGCCCCTGAGGGATCGGGGCGGGTCTGCGCCACACCCCACCCACCCTCTTTATCCAAGGAGTTCACAGAATCTCAAGGTTCTTTCCAGTAAATGCAAAGATATTTCTAAAAATTCCATGGGGGGGGGGGGAGATGCAGCTCAGGCTGTAGAGTGCCTGCCTGGCGGGCGCACAGCACAGCCTTGGCTTCCAGTCTCAGCAACTCAAACTGCAGTTGGGAGGTGGGAGTTTAAGGCCAGCATTCCAGCTACCTGAGACCCTATCTCATCAATCCATAAAGCCTCTTGACACAAATGGGTGTCATTTGGTTGCTGGGGTGCTTGGCGTTGCTGAGCACTTTAGTGACTGACATCCTCCATGCCACAGCACAGGCTCTTGGCATAGGTGACAAGTGGGGAGGAAGAGAATGACTCCTCCCGACTGGGCCACTGGGTACTGTTGAAGGGGGGCTAGGACATGAGATGGGCAGACCCCGGAGTCAGGCGGGTTGTGTTTGCACTAGTCTTCCTCACTGTGTGGCCTTGGGTAGGTTGCATACTGTCTCTGTGCCTTAGTTTCATCCCTGTCAAATGAGGAACTTCCCCAATAATATGAGCTGAGAACTAAATCAATGAATCCGAGAGACGCCTCTAGCCTGACCTGCTCTGTGTCCTCCTTGATTGGTTGGATTTTTGTTTTGTGAGGTGCTGTGGATGGAACCCAGGGCCTTGAGTGTGCTAAGCAAGGATTTTAACCCTGCTCATGAAAGCAGGTCTGTTGGGGGATGGAGCATGTGTGCCACACTGCCCAAGTATCCGTGCAGGCCAGAGGACAGCTTGTGGAGGTCGTCTTCTCCTTCCCCCTTTACATAGATTCCAGGGTTCCCACTCAGGTCTTCAGGCTCCTACGGAAAGCTCCTGGACGGGCTGAGCAGTCTCACCAGCCCTTGGTGAAGGAAGTGGGCTGAGCTCCCGCCAAGGCCACCTGGACGTCTTCACCTTCCTTCCAGCACAGCACCTGAATGCTGAGGTCCCAGGGCTCAGGTCCAGTTGAAGGGACATTTCGTTTTTCAGTGCAAATAGGGTGCACCACCAAGAGACTCAGGCGTGAGCCTTTTAGCTTCTGCCTTCCTTCTCTGTAAGATGGGGAGAACTCCACATCTGCCATACAGGAGCCAAGAAGCCAATGGCTGTTCACAGGACAAGGTGGAGTGCTCTCCTGTTCTCATGGTGACTATGAGACAGGCTGTCCCTGTGTCACAGAGAAAGACACTGGTGTGCCAGGGAATTGAGGGAATGGGTTCATGGTCATAAAAGGGGAACCCATCTAGCTGCTGAGTAGTCCCCCCTGAAATGCTCTGTGGATAGGCAATAGTATTGTTCTGGCCAGGTGCTTTGAGCAGACCAGGCCAGGCCTTTCATGATGGTTCCCTCCTTACCTCTGGCTTTCTGTTACATGTCTGCAGCTGGGATCCTCAGTACTGGAGCTGAATTGCAGAGTTCTGCCCATTGACCTTTGAGAAAGGGAGGCAAACTTACCAACCTCCAAACCTGGAGGAATTTTACCTCCTCCCAAGCTTTCCCTGCAGACACCTGGGTGTGGGCAGCAGGCTGTACCTGGCTCTGGACTCTGCCCCTGGGAGTGGTTCTGGGTCTTCACTGGTCTGAGCAGAGGGGGTTCAGATGGCAGAAGTTAGGATGGCACACAGTACCCAGATCAGAGAAGCAGATCACCCACAATTCGCTTGCAGCTCACAGAGCATGTCTACATTCCGATGTGACCTTCACACAGGTGCGTTAGTATGCAGGGTAGGTGAGACTCTTCATGAAGGGAGGAAACTAACTTGGAGTTTAAGGGTGGCTGGGCAAGGCAAGAGTTGCACGCCCTGATGGGCTCAGGCGGCCAAACCCAAGGACTTCTGGCCTCAGGGCCTAACAGTCTTGTCAGCCTGAGAAAACTGACTTCTCTGAACACCTGTGTAGCTGTAGTCTCCCCACTCCCCCATTTGTGAGAAGTGACTATGCGTTCTCCTGTAGTAGAGGCTGGTTTTGAACTCCTCAGGCCCCTGCTTCCAGCTCACCAGTGCTGGGATTATAAATATGCACCGTGCCCAGGACAAGCCTCTATGTTCGGTCTGTAGAACCAGGTGGTGAGGATAGTTTAGCACATAAATGCTAGTCTCAGAAAAGAAAAAATATCCACAGTTCTGGACACTGTCTCCGAAAAAAGGTGCGATACGGAATGCAGAGAGTTCTTGTTCCCCCACAAAGACAGAACAGAACACCTCCCTAGTTAGGGGTTACTATGAGACCATGTGAGTTAAAGCACAGTAGAAAGTCTTTTTGTACACTAAAGTCGTCCTTCATTACTGGCACTCAACAAGGATTTGTGGAAGTTAACTCGATTTCTCACAAAAACCCTCTTAGCTCCCTCCATTCGCAAAAGAGGGACTGGGGCTATTGGAAGGTGTGAACGGCGGGTCGAAATTCACACCTCTTCCATCCCGACTCCTGCAGGCGTTGGGGCTATGGAGACCCGGAGTCGCCACAGTTCGTACCCCGCGGGGACCGAGGAGGATGAAGGGACGGAGGAGGAGCTCAGCCCCTTTCGGGGCCGCTCGCGTTCGGCTCCCCCCAACCTCTGGGCCGCGCAGCGTTATGGCCGCGAGCTCCGAAGGATGAGCGACGAGTTTGAGGGTTCCTTCAAGGTGAGCACCTGCATAGGGTGCGACTGGACCTATACCCACCTTCCCCTCCTACTATCTAGGGCATGTCGGGATTTGTAGTTTCAGGCCCACCAGGTTTTTCCCTTTCGTGTTTCAGGGCATGCCGGGACTTGCAGTTCTAATCCCTCCTCTGTCCCTTGTGTTCTGTGACTTGGCAGTCCAAGGATTTCCTCCCTCTTCCTTCTTTGTCCGAAACCCCGCCCCCAGTTCCGGAACTTGTCGGCACCTGTAGTCCAGAGTTCTTTTACAGGTAGACCGCTAAGAGAACCAAGGTTTTCTGTGATCTGTACTACAGACTCATTTCAGGCCAAAGTTCCTGAGTCCCCGAGGTTCGTAGAGCTCGAAGCTTGCTAGTATGTGAGCGTCTCCCCAACTTCTGAGCCACTTTAAATTCTTGAATTCAGCCCCATCCTCTTAAGATCTCCGCTCGGAGGTTTCATTTAGGGTCCCAGCAGTTTGTGGGCTCCAACCAATCCCGATTCCCGAGAGCCCACTCATCTTCTAGCGCCCCTGACCGCTCAGTGCAGAGCAAGCTGGTGACGGTGGTCTTTACATTTCAACTCAGAATGTGAGGAGGACTTGATTCGGGATGCCAGGGCGAGGCTCATTCATTTAACTCTTTACTCCTTCCCCGAAGGGACTTCCTCGCCCAAAGAGCGCGGGGACTGCAACACAGATGCGACAAAGCGCCAGCTGGACGCGCATTATCCAGTCCTGGTGGGATCGAAACTTGGGCAAAGGAGGCTCCACCCCCTCCCAGTGATCTTCCGCTCCACATTCCCGGAACTCTACCCGCTCCCGACGCCCGCCATATTGGGTGTGGGCGGAAGCCTTCCGAAGACTTAGGGATAAAAAGGATCGCTGTGCCCCTTTAACAGGGAGAAGAGCTGGCCAACAGCTTGAGTCCCTTCTGGTGCGTGCAATAGCCACGAAGGGGTGGTTCTCGTTGGAAGTTTCAAAGTTTCCGCCTCCCCAACTCAGCTTCCGGAAGTGACTTTTCCCCTCTCGGTTTCCGGGCTGCCCTCAGGCGCCTGCGCCAAGTTGAGAGCCGGGGTATAAACCGTGACTTGGCTGCAGCCCTATCATTCGAACTGGGAGCCCGTGGTCGCTACGTGCTTTACAATAAAGCCCGCGCCTGTGCTGCCGCATCTCTGTCCTTCGTTTGGGGTTCCGCGAGCCGGATCATTCATTATTCCTGATAGTTTTAAGAGACTCCTTTTATCCATAAGGGAAGCAGGCTCTGTCTAAGGACTGAGACCAAGAAGTTGAAGCGACCAGCGGAGCGGGGCTGCTAGGCTTGGGGATGAGGGAGCGGATCATGGCTAGACCCCTGGGACTGCCAGGCCTTATCTCTAATATGGTAATTGGGAGCTGCAGCCCAGACGGCCGCTGGAATTCAGCGTTCTGCAAACCCTGCCGCGGCTCCCCCGGGGCGGGGGGGCGGGGGTCATTTGCTCCTATTTGGGTCAGTCCTTGTGAGCAGCTACTGTGTGACCGGCCTGGGGCCAGCGCCGCTCGGGGACCTGGCAGGGCACGCGGGGCGGGGCGGCACGATCGCTAGGGAACGTAGAAGCTTCTCATGGGGACCTGGAGCAGGGCCCAGAGCCCAGTTCAGAGATTTATTGGCGCCCCTATAGCCCAGGCCAGTGCTTTGGGCTGGATATGCAGATAAGTTGCGCCACAACCCTGCTTCCCGGAACATGGGAGGGGGCGGCCCCCACGGCCCGGCCTCAAGGAGTAGGTCAGACTTGAAGGTGAGGCTGTGTCTGGGACTGCCACTCAGCAGAAGGACGTACCAGGATGTTGGGAGTCAGCTTGTTTTTGAGGACCCCAGGCAACATGGAGGTCAGCCAGTCAGCAATGGACATGGATTACAGGAAAGTGGGAGATCTGGGGACAGGACTCTGACAACTGAAGGAGGTGGCTTGGGCAACGGTAGGAACCTCAGAGAGCAGAGGCCTTAACCCTGGGAAGCCCAACCCTGGCCACCCAGTTTCTCTGGCCTTCCTACCCGAGCTGTTTGCCTGGGGCTGCAACAAAAACAAAGAAAGCAAACACTTCATTGGCAGGAGATAAGGCCAGATAAGAGGCTGCCTTCCTCCGGAGGGAGCAGCCAGTCCCCAGCCGCCAGGAAGCTGGGAGAGGCCTTGAAGAAGTGCCAGTCTGCCTCAGCCGCAGGGCCTGGCCCATTCTCTTGCCACAGGGTCTCTGGTGTTCCTGGCTGGTCCCAGGCTCGTAGCAGGTCTTCCAGGCTGGTGAAGACCATCCAGCAGAGCCAGCTGCAGCCCATCCTGCCTCCTGGCAGGTCTCCACTTAGCTATGGCCCAGTACACGCAGCTGCCATTCAGGGCCTGTTTCTGTATCTGTAAAACAGGCAAAACATCTCCCTCACGGGTGAGGGGGCCACAAGGTATCCACGAGTATCACAGCCCCTGCCAGCAGCGACCCTTAAGACTGCCAGCTTCCTTTATCCTAAGAGCCATGGATCCCTTCCCAATCTGACAACTCAGCTCCAGCCGGCCACTCCATCCCTGTGTGGTGTCCTCAGTGGCCCTGGCAGAAGATGCTGGGTGCTTCGGTCATATCAGGCAACAGGAAGGGGGGCAGGGAAGGCTTCCTGAAGCAGGGTCTGAGCCTAGCAAAGAGACTAATAGGGTGGGGGAAGCTAAGGGCTCAGGGAAGAGGCAGAAAGCTCAGAACCACCTCTGGCAGGGAATAAGGTGCCTTGGGCAAGGCAGCCAAGCTCAACCTTGAAACTTTTTGCTAGGAGTCTGACCACCATAGCACAACCCCATTTTATAAATAAGGAGACTGAGGCCCCAGAGGAAATGGCAGTACCAGAGCTAGAGCCTAGAATGTTTTCATCCAAACCACACTGTACACAGGGTCCCTGAAGTCCACTTTTATTCATGTAAAAAAAAAAAATCCCTAAATATAAAGGGTTGGCCTTTACTTCCCAGAGCTCCAGGGCCCCTCCTACTGCTCCCTGGGAGTGCTGCAGGTACGCCTCCAGCCCTTGTCCTGGGCCTGAGGTTAGAAAGGGAAGCTGAGGACTGAAGAGGCCCCAGAAAATGAGGTTAGTGTGAGACATCTGCCTGATTTTAAAAAAATAAAATTTCTAAAGATAAAAGGTTTAAAAAAAAAAAAAAAAGCATTAGTGTCTTCTAGCCATTACCCGGTGCTCGCCCACGTCCTGTGGCCACCTATTTTTTTTTTCAAGACAGGGTTTCTCCGTGTAGTTTTGGTGCCTGTCCTGGATCTCACTCAGTAGACTAGGCTGGCCTTGAACTCACAGAGATCCCCCTGGCTCTGCCTCCCGAGTGCTGGAATTAAAGGCATGCTCCCCTGTTGCCCGGCCCTGTGGCCACCTCTTGCTCAGCCAGTTTAGAGCTGGGTGTTCTCCTCCTGGCTCTCCGAGTCAGCGCCAGACAGGTGCCCGCCACTCCCAGGTGCATGACCATTGCTGGCACAAGCCACCAGGGGGCCGTCCCCAAGCCCTTCCGATGATGTCTCGCCCAGCAGGCATCGGCGGATCTCCTGGGGCAACCTCTCTCGTTGTTCTTGACACTCCTGGGTCAGCTGGGCCAGCAGCTGCCAAGAGAAATGAGTGTCCCAGGGGGCCAGGCTGCCCAGCTCCTGTCCGCCCACCCGCCCGCCTCCTCTCAGGCCTTACCTTGGGCTCCTCTTCCACTAGCTGCTGGAGGACTTGCTGCTGCCCTGCCAGGAGGCGCTCATGGCGCTGCTTCTGGGCCTCTTCTAGCTGTAAGGGAGGACAAGAGTTCAGCTGAGGGAGGGGCAAGACCTGGAGGCCCTGAAATCAGGGAGAGGGGATCAGGGCTTCCAAGGACACTGAAGGTGTTCGATATGATGCAGGCACCAGAGGCTGTTGGTACCGTCCCTGGAGGAAAGGCCTTTGGGAGAGCGATGTGGTACCCAAGCCAAGCCAGGCATGGAAGAGCTGAGTTTTTTGATGAGTAAAGGAAGAGAGGTGGGGCTCACTCACCCGTCTGATGGAGTTGACTGACTCCGTGATGTGCCGCCGATTAATCTCTGTCAGCTCCCTGCAGAGGGGAAAGGGTTCGGTGCCCAGGCTCCCCCCACCCCCCACCCCCACTCAATGGCTCCCAGCCCCGACACACTTACACTTCCTTCTTATGTTTCTCCCTTGTCTTGGCCTCTGAGATACTGTTGTTGCGCTTCCTGTCCAGGATCTTCTGCAGCTCCTTCTTCTCCCTGGAGCAGCCAGGAGGGACAGAGGGGTTCAGAGGCAGGACTCCTGGCACCAGAGTCCCACTGCACTCACACGGGACCCTCTACCTTTCTTTACCTTTCATTCAGCTCCTTCAGTCTCTTGAACTGGGTTGTGTGTGCATCCAGGACAACCTCCCTGAGCCGCTGCTGACCCTGGGGACACAACACAGGGCTGACGGGTCTACCCCGGAAGCTGGCTCTCCTTGCCTCCACCGCAGGCCCCTCACCTGTCTCAGGTGCTCCAGCCTCCGCTCAGTTTCTGCATCTGCCTGGGCCTCCCTCAGCTCCAGCAGGCTCTGCACCTGTCGGTTCTGGAACTCTCGGTACTGCTTGGCCTCCTCTTCCTCCTCCTTAATGTCCTCCACATTGGTAGCTCTGCCTCTGTAGGAAGAACCTTCTCAGTAATGCTAGGTCCCTGGCATAGGAGGACAGTTAGAGCAGGGCTCGTGCCAGCAGGCAGTGGCAGGCACCAGCCAGGTGAGGTCTGCTATGCAAATCAAGAGGCCCAGCACGGGCCAGCAGCTGCACCGTTAGCTCCACACAAGTGACAATCCCTGATTCTTGGCAGAGGACTTCAGAGGAGGTGTTACTACCAGGGAAGAGTGAGGACCAGTATGGGAGTCCACCTCCCCTTTCCTGTTATCCGAGTATGCCCACCCAGCGTGGACAGCCACATGCGCACCCCCCTCCAGCATTCCTGGCAGCACACAACCCAGGTGGCACCAGGCTGAGGGCACTCACGGAGCACTGGGGGCGGGCCGGCACCTGCCCTCAGCCCTGGCCTGAGCCAAGCCATCCAGAAGGCGGCGGGTGAGGGCCACAGCCTTGCGCTGGTGCTTTTTATGCAGCTCCCTCAGGTCTCGCTCCTGCCGGCTCCGGAGCTTCACCATAGACTTGTGGTTTCGGAGCTCCTCCAGAGGGGTAGGCGTCACCTCTGCAAGGGAGAGGTGTAGGTAGCAGGCAGAGGAGGTGGGGTAGCCGGCAAGGTGGGCTGAGCATGGCTGAGCTGGGTGGGGTAGATGCCCCCCAGGTGGCCCCACCCCGGATCAGGCTGTGCCCCTTACCAGAGAGGATGCTGGCAATCAAATCATCTCGTTGCCCTGGAGAGCAGAGGCTCTGGTGAGAAGCTGGGGAGCCCGGCAGCAGATGGCTTCCCCGTGGCCCACTCCTAGGACAGGCTTCCCCTTACCTGGGCTACTGAGGGAGGTGCTAGTGGGGGAGGTGGTAGGACCTGGGGGCCATCGAGGCGAAGCATCCAGTGGGTTAGGTGTGGGGTTGGGCAAGAGCTGTGACCCTGGCTGTTGAGACGGCGCCTCCTGACATGTCTCTGTGCTGGTCTGAGCCTGCAAGAGAGAAAACTCCTTCCAAAAATGTCTTCTTCATCTCTGGGTCCTTCCACCTCTGGATGCCCTGTGCCCCTCCCAGCTCCCTCTGCCTGCACAATGAAGAGATAGACAGTAGGCACCCCTAGACCCTGGTCCATGCCAGGAAGGCTGTGTGTTACCAGATCATTGCATGTCCTCAACGACTCCCAGATGATTCTGGAAAAGCCTGGCTTGGCCCCAAGAGTCCTCCAGTGTGTCCCTCCCACCCTTGCCCGCTGGTTCGTCTTCCTCCTGGATGCTCAGCTCCTGATTTAATCAGCAGAGGAAGCAACGGCAGAGCGGGCACCAGTCTCTTCGACTAACAGCTCCTCACAGCCCTAATTGCAGTCATCTCTTTCCTGGCCGCCACAGGCCCCATGGGGACTGGGTCAGGACATGTGGCTGAACCTCTGCTCCTGGCGCCTCCCCACGGAAGCCACTACCTACCCCCTCCTGGCTTCCCTGGCTTCTAATGCCTCAGTGTGTATATACCCAAGTTTTTTACTCCACCTAGAGTTGGAGAAACTCCAGTCTAGAGACAAGCCAAATCAATGCACATAGGTAAGTCCTCTTCCAAGAGCCCACAGCTGAGCTGAGGGCATAGCTCAGTGGTAACGCATGTGCCTGGCCTAATTAAAACCCTGGGCTCCGTCCCTATCTAGCCCTGGGGGAGAGAAGGTAAGGGGTTGGGAAACTGACTGCTCAGGAAAGTGCTCGCCATAAAAGCATGAGGACCTGTGGTCAGATCTCCTCACGCCTATAACCCCAGTGCCAGGAGGGGCAAAGACAGGCAGATCCCTGGAGTTCACTGGCCAGCCAGTCTGGTCCAGTGAGAGACCCTATCTGAGAAAATAAGGTGGAGTGTGTCTCTGGAAAACCACATGCACATGTATGTGAACACATGCAGACATGTTTACACACAAAAGCAGAACCCCACAGCCCTTACGCCTGGTGCAAGTCATCCAAAGCTCCTGACAGCGCAACATGGCAGGAAGGTCAAGCTTTAGGGGCTAAAAATGGGCTGGAAGCCGAGGCAGGCTGTATGGAGCTCAGCCACTTCCCACAGCCTCAGTGTCCCGTCTCTGAGGGACATGGCCAGGAGCCAAGGATGTGACCGACCTCACAGTAGGCTCAGCAGCAAGCTGGCGCTTAGCCGCCACCTGACATCATTTCCAGGCTTGGGTGAGACAAAAGGGGACCCAGAAAGGAGAGCAGGTTTTGCAGGCATGAGCTAGGCTGGTGAGACAGGAAACTGGGGTCTGCAGTAAGACACTTCACAGCGTGGTTTAGAGAGAGGTAGGCATCAGCTGGCAGGGCTGGGAGCTGGGGGTACCCGTGGGAGAGTCGTCCGCTGGTCTCCAGCGTCAAGGTAGGCCTAGCCCTGCCTACCCCCACCGCTGCCCACTCACCTCACTCTCCCCAATGAGAGCAGCCAGCTGCTTGGCCCGCTGGTCCATCAGGCTGACATGCTTGATGGGGTTAATCAGGGCCTCTGCATAGTCTAGAGGAAGCAGAAGACCCGTCTTCAGACCAAACCCCAGGCCACACTCTTCCTGCCAGCCCAGGGCGCCAAGGGTGGGAAGTCTGACCCCACTTGAACTGGGGCACCTACCTAGTTCAGCCACGCCCAAGTTCAGATCCCACCCTTCTGGCCCCTGCCCTGGCCTACTACCCCATCTCACCCTGGTGGTCATCGGGGATATAGTCAGAAGCTTCAGTGTAGATAAGCAGGGCAGGCAGACACAACGGCTGGTTGGCCTCATTTCGCAGGCAGACATAGTGGTATCCTGGGCGGGCAGGAGGGTAAGGTCAGCTAGGCCTGGCCAAATCCTCAAGCCAACCTAGTGCTACCCAAAACCCATAGACTCACCCGAGCGGATGGCCGAGACAGGAAGGATGCGGTGCCCAACGAATCTGCCACCCTCCTCAAAGGCTGCAATGCGAAGCGAGGCCAGCGTGGGCAGCACAACCTGTAGGGCCCAGACTGCTGAGCTATGGGGCAGAGCCAGGACCGCCATACCATAGCCATCAAGGCTTCACCCTCAGAGCACAGAAGCCCAGCTCACAGGCAGCCAGAAGCCCTCAGAGTCATCCACAGGACAAGACAGGACAGGTAGCATCGTGGCCTGCTTAGCAACTATGTACTGAGCCGTGTGTATAAATTCAGGACACACTTCAACCAAGTCAAAAGCAGAGGTCATATTCCTACTCCTATGGGACCGTAGGAGTGGGTGCAAGCTTGGAGCTGTGGTCTCTGGCAAGTGCTTCCTGCTTTGGAGATGAGGCGGGCAGTGTCTGTTCCTCATGTGGGGAAGGAACAGGAACAACACAAGACAGGACATGTTGTCATCATCCCTACCCTCCAGCCCAGCCCTGTCTCTCCTCATCCCCTCTGTCACTCAGAAGAGGACAGGGAACCCAAGCCTGACCACAGGACACACGCGGGGCCTGGGAGGTCAGCTGCCCCTTCCCGCTTTCTGGTCCCCAGCCACTACCAGGTGCCCGGCCCCCAGAGCCGAGTCAGGCGAGGCTGGCCTGCCGCAGGGTGGACTCACCTTGGGGAAATCGAAGGGCTCTTCATCCCACACAGGGTTGAACGAGTTCCCCTGAGACGTCCTGGTGCGGTATTTGCGCCTCGTGTCCACCGGGAGGCCAAACATGTCCACTTCGACGTAGATGCCCACCTTCCTGTCAGACAGGAACTGCCCCGAAATCACCTGCAGCGGGAGAGCCCAGGACGTAAGTAAAGCAGCTGCTGTGTGTCTTCCCCTCAGGACACCCCAGGCCCAGTCCCTCTCAGGACCCACCTTGACCCGCAAGGCGTTGGCTACGATGCCATCGACAATGACCTCAGTAAAGGGGTCAAAGGACTTGTCCGGCCGCCGCATGAACTCGGGCTTGAGCAAGTACCCGCTGCGCCCGTTGTACTCAAACACGCCTGCGTTGAGCTGCATTGGCATGTCTGCAGGCAACACAGGCAGGGTCAGTTAAGTGGCCTCGTCGGGGTCATCCAGAGTTCAAGGTCCAGGACCAGGGACAGGGTCAAGTGGATTCCAGGGTCCAGACTCAAGAACAACCAGACAGGTGAGGGTCCACAGAGTCAGTCAGGGTCAGGGCTCCAGATAAAGTATGGGTTCAGTTTTGGGACCAAGGATTAGGTAAAACTGAAGTCAGTAAGGTGGGTCAGGGTGTGTGCGCTGCCTAGTTTTACGTCAACCTGATCCCAGCCACAGTCATTTCGGAAGAGGGAACCTCCACTGAGAAAATGCCTCCCCCACATCAGATTGGCCTGTGGGCAAGCGTGTGGTGCATTTTCTTGATTAATGATTAATTGATGTGGGAGGGCTCAGCCCATTGTGGGTAGTGCGGCCCCTGGGCTGGTGGTCCTGGGTGCTGTAAGAAAGCAGGCTGAGCAGGCCACAAGAAGCAAGTCAGGAAGCAGCGTTTCTCCATGGCTTCTGCTCCAGTTCCTGGCCTGGCTTCCCGCGAGGATGAACATGTAAGCTGTAAAACGGAATAAACCCCTTCCTTCCCAAGTTGCTTTTGGTCACACTGTTTTATCCCAGCAATAAAAACCCTAAGACAGAGGGCCTGAGCTCACCCAAGGTCTGGAAGTTGAGGGCAACAAGCTGGCAACCCACATTCCAAAAGAGCTGAGGCATGTAGTTGGAAGAGTCCACACGGGTGCCCTTGGGATAGATGCGGCTAAGCTGCTGTTTGTTGTATCTGGGGTTGGTGGTCAGGGCCATAAGGGAATAAGTGACCACCTTCTGCCAGCCTCTGCCTCAGGCCCCGACTGTCTCCACGCTCCTGGAAGCCCACTCCCAACAAAGCTGTCCATACCATTCCCTGAGCCACCGCACCTCAACTTCCTGGTGTCCCCATGCAGATGGCTTCTGTGGGATCAATCCCTGAGGCATCTGCAAGTCCCTGCCTGGCCCCACCCCAGCCCCAGTGCCTGGGGAGGATACTCCACAAACTCCATGGGACTCTTGGTCAGCTGTTCCATGGCCTTGGTCTCCACAAAGGATGACATCTCGAAGCACTTGTTCCTTTCTGTGGGCAGTGGAGGGGAAGCGTCAGGCCCGGCCAGGCCTGGCAGGGCCAGCCCCCAGTCACCCAGTCCCACTTACTTCGAGCAGCCTCAAAAGACTTGAACTTGACAGGCTCAATGTAGTTGACAAGTGTCGACATCTCCTCGGTGGCATTGACCTCACTGCTGGCTGTGCCCTGTGGCCCCCAAACTCAAGGTCAGTGGGACCAGATGTCCCTTACTACACAAAAGGGGGGCTAGCCCTTTCCCACCCCTGCAGTCATACTGCCCAGCAGCTTCCTGCAGGACACCTTGATACCACCTTGACAGTGACCTTCCTGTCACCTCTCCTCGCCAGTGTTCCCCTGGACGCTCCCTCCTCTTGCCCCAGTTCTTCTGCCACAGGGCCTTAGCACATGCTAGTCCCACCTCTTCAGGTCTGTCTGCCCCAACCGTCCCTCCAGGGCAGAGTCCCCTTCCCCAGCTCTGCAATTCTGTGTCCTCTTTTCTTTAAACCTTTTTTTTTTTAAGATTTATTTATTTATTATGTATACAGTGTTCTGCCTGCAGGCCAGAAGAGGGAACTAGATCTCATTACAGATGGCTGTGAGCCACCATGTGGTTGCTGGGAATTGAACTCAGGACCTCTGGAAGAGCAGCCTGTCCTTTTAACCTCTGAGCTATCTCCCCAGCCCCTTTTCTTTAAACTTTTAACTTCATTTACCTTTCCTTTGTGTGTGTGATAGTGTATGGAAGTGTGGGTACTTGCTGCCACTGTGCACACGGGTTGATCAGAGGACAACTTTAGGGAGTTAGTTCCCACCTTGTCTTGGGTTCTGGGTATCAAACTTAGGTCACTATGCTTGTATGGTAAGCAATGATACCTTGCCAGCACTGCAATTTTATTTATTTTGAGACAGGGTCTCTCTATGTTGCACTTGCCAGCCTAGAACTCACTATGTAGACAGACCAGGCTGGGCTCAAACTCACAGAGATCTGCCTGCCTCTGCCTCCCAATGCTGGTATTGAAGGCGTGCGTCAGCACACCTAGCTGGCTCTTACATTACTGTATTTATGTATTATATGTGAAGAGGACGAGCAAGTGGAGGCAGATGCTTTTATTAGGGGAGCCATCTCCTTGGCCTTGCACCCTAACTCTTATAGGTTCGTTTGCATACCACTTAAACTGGGGGCTACAGAACTCAAGCTCAGGAGAGTAAATGATCAGCACACTGGCTGTCACCCAGCAGGTGCTCAGCAAACAGCCCCCTCAACCCGCCTGTGGTCCTGACCTCATCCGTAGTGGGTTTTTTTGGATCTGTTTCCTCCTCTTCTTCATCTTCTTCCTCGTCCTCTCGGTCAGCAGGTATGAGAACATTGGGTCCCCGGCTGAGGCCCTCCTCACCCAGAGACTTCTGGGCCTCCAGGCTGGTCTTCTCAAGTCCATCTCCTCCCCATTGCTTAGGCCGGGGCAGCTGTCTGAGCTGGGGGACCCTGCACAAGGGCCAAGAGTCAAAGGTCAGGACCACAGGCTGATGCTGAGGAAAGCTGCAGTTGTTCTCAGTATGTGTCGGGAGGTCAGGGCGCCTTTTTAGAGAAGCACAGCTGGCGGAGAGGGTAGGGGTCACGATCTGGATGGCATTAAAGCTGGTGGTCATCCAGAGGGGTCACAGGTCAGAGTTACACACTCTCTCTCTCTCTCCATATATATTTATATATATGGAATTCCAACAACAGCCTGAACATGGTAACATGGATGGGCTGCAAGCTGAGCTCAGCCAGAGCCATACCCAGTGGGGATTAGTGAGGTGAGCAGTAATTGTCATGTGATAAGGGACCTCACTGAAGCGACAGGGCAAAGGTTAGCTGAAATTTTAAGGAGCTGGGTGAGCAGTGTTAGTGGTCAAGTGTCAGGAGCCTGAAGGAAGAAGTTTGCTGAGGTCAAAGGTCAGAATCCAGAACCCTACCCTGACCAGGCGGCAGTGACAGGTTGGAAGTCAGGGCTGAGAGGTCACCCCTCAGCTAAGAGGTGGTAAGGAAGGAGGTCAGGGGCTGGGGTGATGGAGACAACGGGGTGAGAGGTTAAGTCAGTGTTAGGACCTGGGCTGGAGGTCGGGCCGGGCCTTACCTAGCTGGGGTGAGGAGGGCTCTGTGGCGGCTGAGCTCTCGCTCAGAGCTGAGTTGCTCTGCTCCAGCGGCCTCTTGCGAATGGAGCTGTCAGGGACGCCTGTGCTGGGCCGATGTCTCTTCTTGTTCTTCACCAGGATGCGGCCCATCAGGTCCTGTGGACTAGGCAGGGGGACGCCCGCAGATAGCTGGGCAGTGTGGACACGTCAGGACCTACTCAGTCACGCTTCACCTCCAAACACCCCCCTTAGCTCCAAGCCCCCCCATACCGGGTACTTATCCAGTGGGTCAATGAGCAACGCGTCCCCGAAGATAGAGCGGCAGTACTCAGCCATCTTGGCCTGCTGCTTTGCCCTGTGGGGACAAGGTCAGAGGTCAGAGGCTCCCAGGGGAAGCTGAGGCAGTTCAGGTTCACAGATGATTAAATCATGAAAGAAGGGCTGTGTTGGGGTCCATCTGAGGTGCCACCGTCTGAGGTTGCTCTAGAGATTCCCAGGGCAGACCCACTCACGAGTCTACATGGTTCTCGAAGGAGAGGATGACCGGGTAGGGTGAGGTCTTGAAGGCTGTCTCAGCAATGGCCTCCAGCACGTCCCGTAACGGCACCTCGGTGGTCATGGTGAAACCATGCGTAATGAAGGGCTCCTCCTCGGGGGGCCGTCCCTTCCATACGTCCAGCTCCACACAGCGGCAACCCCACAGCAGCGCCTGGCGGTACATCTCCACCGACGACGTTCCGGCCAGCTGGCCCGCTGCAGGGGAGGCCGCGTCACCACCCACTGGCCACCCCATTCCCCCGGGAACCGACCCATACTGGGGACAGAGAGACCCCTGACACAGCCAACTCCAGGGTGCTACACTCTAGCCAGTCTGTTACTCCTCCACTCAGTGTGAGGCCAGCACCATCTCCCCCAGAAGCCCTCAGGAAAGGGTAGACATGCTAACCCCCAGCCCCTGGCATTCACCAGGCGGGAGCAGAGCGGGCGGCATTCAGCAGCATTTGCACACCCAGCTGGTTCTTCCTTCAAGACTCACATCCTCTCACATAAGACACTCCCAGCCCTGCCCTACTACCCTGAACTGTGGAATCCTCAGATACCTTCCAGAACTCCCTAGGACCTAACTAGTATCTACTATTCTGCTCTCCATCTCTGGCCTGCACCAGCCTCACTCACTACCTCTTGCCTAGAGGATCACAGTCCCTCCCTGCCTCCAACCCAATCTCCACAGAACTTCAGACAACTTACCAGGTTCCAGTGCTTTCTCTTCTTCAGGCTCTCCAAAGAACCTCTCTGCCACTCACATTGAGTCCAGAAGCCTTCCAGACCAGGGTTGCTCCTGCCTCCTTTTTCTAACCTTCTCTCACTAGCCCTCTCCTTCTGTGGACCTGTCCCTAGGCCCATGTTCCCCTACCCCTGGCTTCCTTTCTTGCTTCTCCTGGGGCTATGCATGTGATAGACTAGGCTAATGTTCCATCCCTGAGTTACACACTCCCCATCCCCTTTTTTTAACTTCTAAACCCATTCATCTCCTGCCCAGGCATCTGTACAGGCTACCCCTGCTCAATGCCCTCAGCCCCTCTCCAGGGACACTTCAAGATACCCACCCATGCCGGGCAGTGGTGGCACACGCCTTTAATCCCAGCACTCGGGAGGCAGAGGCAGGTGGATCTCTGTGAGTTCGAGGCCAACCTGGGCTACAGAGTGAGTTCCAGGAAAGGCACAAAGCTACACAGAGAAACCCTGTCTCAAAAAAAAAAAAAAAAAAAAAAAAAAAAAAAAGATACCTATCCATAAGGCACACCCACAGAGATATTGACTCTGGAGGTAGGGTGGCTGTTCCCTGGCCCTTCCCCAGTGCTGGCCATGAATGATCAAATTGAAAGCTCTCCCCCAAAGGAGAAGCAGTGCGAGGCAGGGAAGGTGGGTGTCTTTGCCCCCCGCTTTCTCACTTACCAGTGAGATAGGTATTATGTGAAGAGTTGATGAAGTATGCACTCAGTGGCTGCGTCATGTCCATGCTCAGATCCAGGGCCTCCAGCGGCAGGATGCCGTTCTCCTCTCCTCCCAGGTAGCGGCTGAAGCCCTCCATAGACATCTGGTCTGGAGATGGAGTGCCAACAGGTCACCTGGGCTTGGCCTGTCCCACGCACACCACCCCACTGCCACCAGCCGCTCACCTCGCTCCAGGAACTGTTGGTTAGGCTCATATTTCTCGATGAGCAACCGAGCCTGTGAGGGCCGCAGTGGCGGGTACAGAACTTCATTGAGTCTTGGGTCTCTTTGCTTCTGGTTGATAAAGTCCATGAGCTGCTCCAGAGTGAGGTACGGCTTGCCCTTGGCACCTCTGGAGGGGCCCAGAAGCTGGGTCAGGCTGTAGCCTCAGTTCCCACCTCGTGCTAAGCCCTCACCCTGGGAGACAGAAGTGGGAAGGCCTGCACCTAACTTCAGCTGCCACAGATTGGTATTCTGGGCCTCAGTTTCCCTGTCCACTCTCCTGACCACTCAACAGTGTCAGGCAGAAGACGGACTGGCATCAGCACTCACAAAAGCTTTAGAAGCTGCTACATGCTCAACCCACTACCCTGAGTCTCTAGACCCTAGGACCAATCTTGGCTCTGGCCTCCCACACTGTGTTGGCTCAGGCAGGTCCCCCAACACCTCTGAGCCCCTTGGTTCCCATCCTGAGTGGGTTGATTAAGCCACCTGTGGCAAAGGGCTGGCACACAGACTCCAGAAACCACAGGAGAGTCCCGGGGAGGTCCTGCCTTCCTTACGCTGACACCTGTGAACCTGCCCACCCACACCACTTTTCACTGGGCCAGAAGAACACTGAGCAGAAGCCAGAGGCAGAGCCCAGCCTATGGGAACCACTCCCCGGCCACTTACATCTCGAGCAGGATCTTGTCAATATCCGGTCGCAGACACAGCTTGTTCAAGAACCGCTCAAAGATCTCCAAGGAAAACTCATCAGGCCGGATGGACTCACTCTGAGGGTGAGGAGTGTGGAGTGAGAACCTAGGGCAGCCAGTTCCAGAAAGTGGGCACCCACTGTGACACCCCACCCTGCCCCACCCTCACCCTGGCGCTGGCCCCACACACCCGGTTGAAGTTGAGGCCACAGGACTCCAGCGCAGTCTCCACCCGCTTCTTGTCTGCTGAGAACATCTTCAGAATGCTGATGCAGGCGGGAGAGGTCAGGGTCAGTTGGGGGGCAAAGATCACCAAGGTCAGGGCAGGAGAGAAGATGCTGAGGGGGGAGGGATGCTCACTTCTTGACTGGAATCCGTCCATCCTGGTTCACCTGCAGCTTCAGCTTTGTATATCTGGGGAGACGGGTACGAAGATCAGATCCTGGGCCTGGTCAGCTGCACCCCCAGTGCTCCCCAGGGGGACCCAGGCTCACGCTTTCCGCAGGAAGGTGTTCCGGGAGGCGTTCTGAGCCAGTATGTTCATAGCCAGTTTGAACAACTCCTCTGACCAGACCTGGGAGTTAGCACACGGGGAAGAGGTGAAGGGGGCTGAGGGGCTAGCCCAGTCACCGCTTACATCCCCAACAGGATATGGGACGGAAAACATCAAGGGGATGAAACCAGGAGTGGTGGCTCATGCCTGTGATCCCAGCACTTGAGAAACTCAGGCAGGAGGATTGCTTCAAGCTGGAGGCCAGCCTGGGCTCCAGGATGTCTTCCAATGAAGCGTCTGCTTTCCTGGACGGTCTCTCGACCCCAACCCACCTTGACTGTGTCATCCTGCACGGCCATGAAGTTCAGGAATGTGGTGTTGACTGGGTCCGGCCCAGCCACCACCGTCATCAGCTTCTCCTCCAGCCGGGCATCAGGGCCCCCAAAGCCCAGGACTTCCCGAATCTTGGGGTCCTGTGTAGTGAAAGCCAAGGGTGAGGGGAAGGGGTGCACTGTCCCGACAACCTTGGTCCCTCAGTACGAGGCCTCATCCCTCACCTTGGGCAGGCGGGCATAACGACCTGTCCGTGTGTCCCTGATGGAGCTGATGTCCAGGGTGTCCACCTCCTAGGGAAACCAGAGTCAAGGTTTGTGTGTAGGAGGCAGGAGGGGTCTTTAATCTCCCCACCCCAGCTGAGGAATGCCCAAGTCCTGGTTAGGTCTCAACCCAGGCCAAGGGAATCAGGCAGGGGTCTCCCATGGCAGGGGTCTCCCGAGGCGGGGGTCTCCCGTGGCAGGGGCCTGGGCCTGAGCCAGCAGCACCAGCACACTCTCACCATGTTGGGTCCCGTCCAGTACAAGAAGAAACCATTGGGATCCACACGCAGGGTCACCAAGTTCCTACTGGAGGCTCCTGAGGGCAGCACAGAGGACAAGGGTCAGGAGTGAGAGCTGGGGCAGGCTTGGTCCTGGACCAAGCTGATTTTACCAGTGAGCCAAGAGGAAGCTCCTCCAGCCTGCAGGTGCTCCTGGAGAAGAAGGCCAGTCCTCAGCATGACATCTCAGGTTCAGTCCCCACACTCCTCCCAGCTGCACCCTTTCCCCGAGATGCTGTCCCACAGGCTACTAGCTGCTCTGTCCCCACCACCTGCCTGCCTTTTGTCACGCCCTTCCCTGTGCTGTTTTTTTTTTTTTTTTTTTTTTTGAGACAGAGTTTCTCTGTGTAGTTTTGGTGCCTGCCCTGGATCTCGCTCTGTAGACCAGGCTGGCCTCGAACTCACAGAGATCCGCCTGCCTCTGCCTCCTGAGTGCTGGAACTAAAGCGTGTGCAGCGGCCGCCGCCGCCACCACCCAGCATGCTTTCCTTTCTTATCTACCCCTGAAATGTCTGTGGAGGTCTCCAGGAGCCCATCCTAGCCTCGGTTTCCCCTGAAGGCCTGAGAGGTCAGGGGTGCTAGAATCCCTGCTCCACCGCCCCCTTACATAAGCACACCCCAACTGTATGAAAGCAGGGGGCTGGGAGCCTAGATCTAAAGCCTTTCTGTGTCCCTTGAGGCAACTGGCCACCCTAAGATCCCGCCACCCATCACGCTGTAGCTCATGGGATCTTCCATTAGCCTTCAGGCTCACCCCATGTTATAGAAGAGCCCCCACCCGCTCCAGGAAGACTAGGCAGGAACTTCCCATTCTCCATAACAGCTCTAAGATGACTGACAGGAGGGCAGGATATCAGGAATATGCCTATTTTCTGAAAAGGACACCGTCATTGATGTGCAAGGCTATCTACCCCATATACTCAGAACCAGCAAAGAGAGGCTTGGACTCCAGCCGGAGAACCCCCCTTGAGCACCCCACCCTGCAAACTGCTGCTCTGGACAATCCGGCCACCAACCGTGCACAATCCCAGTTCCACAGCCCCAACTGTGGACCACGTCCAGTTCTACACCCTGAATTTCAACAACCTCCCCCGTCTTCAGGCTCTCCAAAGCCGGGTCCTGCCATCGTCTCCATTTTACACAGGAGGAAACCGAGGAGCCAGGATTTGCAGGGTTATATTCACAAAGTCCTGGCACCTAGGAAATGGGGAGCTAAGACCCCTTGCAGGGCCCCAGCTCCTGGTTTCAGCAACAGCCTCACAGGCAGCGGGGACATCAGTTGGAAGACTGGAATTGCACAGCCCCACCCATGCTGTCTTGGTTTACAGAAGGATGGCAGCCGATCCGGGGACTCAGGTCCCTAAACCTCTTGTATGGATGGCCCTTCAACTCTAATGGGAGAACACTGGGTCCCTCCCAACCCCTCCAGAAGATCCCCAACCTTGCCCTGGGCCTGACTACACAGCCCCCAGTAGTGCTAGAAAGGGGGAGATGTGTGGGTGCTGTCCCTAGAGCCCCCCATGGGACCGTCCCCAGGGGCCTAACTTCCAAAGGCCATCCAGGCCCCTGGCTCTTCAGTCCCAAACTGTGTTCAGCACCCTCACACCACCCCGGGCCCTCTCCCTGTTTCCACTTCCTTATTTGGGTTTATCACACTGCAAGGAAAAGGAGAAACTTTTCCCTTTAGGCAGGCCTGGGGAAAGGGGTCTCCTGGGGCCGCGGGGATGCCCAGGCACCCCTTGCCCAACACACCTGCAGCTAAGGCCACGCCCCCAGCCCCTCCCCTTAGTTCCCACTCCTGCCCCACCCAGCCGGAAAGAAACCTAGCGTCTTCCAGGCCTATGGCCTGACTGGGGAGGAACAGTAAGGAAGCTCAGGCCGCTGGGTCGAGGCTCTAGGGAGCGAGAGGCCCAGGGGGCAGGGGAGGGAACGGAACGTGGGTGAGACGTGGGATCCGGATAAGAAGCCGCAGGTGGGTATCGGGTAAGTATCAGGAGAAAAGCAGTAAAAACTGGGGTCCAGGATTTATTGGGGTTCAAAGTCCCGAAGTTAAGGAGTGGGGAGCAAAGTTCCCAGAGTTGGAGGAACTTGGAGGAGGGGACAAAGTCTCTCAAGTGAGGGGTGACTTGGTGCTCCCACCTGAACAGAAAGCTCGCTGGGATCCTGAAGCAGGGCGAAAGGGTGAGGGTTAGGGTTAGGGACAGGGTGAAACTGATGAATAGAAGAGAATTGCTCAGGTGCGGCGCTGGGGAGAGTGGGATCCCAGTGGCACTCCACCCAGGACAAGGATGCCCTACGTCCCGTGGGAGTCCAGTGCCGGGCGCAGGGGTCTCGGGGACCAGACCAGTCTCGGAGAACCAGAATTGGTCTGGCAAGAATGGGAAGGCGTGCGAGAGGAGCAGGATTTACAGGCTTCGAAGTCTCCACGCCAAGGCGTGGAGAGCCCAGCTGACCACAGCTGAAGGACTGGCTGGGTTGCGGACTGGGCTGCCGGGGGGACAAAGTCTTCAATTACTGAGACGACAGGGGACTCAAGTTTCCGGAGGGCAGCAAGGCTGGAATGGGGGGCGCCGTGGTCAGGCAACGCTGAAGTGGGGGTCCCGGGCATCTGGCCGCATGTGAGTGAAGGAGTCCTCCGGTCTGGGGAGCGCAGGGGACAGCCGCTCTTACCTCGTCCCATTTGATGAACTTACTCCCGCGTCGCAGGGTCTCCACCACGGTGGGCGGCTCCAGCTGCAGCGCGTGGACGCCGGGCCTGGCGCCCGCCATGGCCAGGCCAGGGGCGGCTCGGGGACCCACGGAGCCCCCGACGGGAACCGACGGTGCCGCTGCTCTTTCCACACCCTCCCGCGCGGCCCGCTCCGGCCCCGCGGCGTCAGCGCCCGCCCGCCAGCCAGTCTGTCCCGGACCGACCGGAGACTCGGCGCCCGGCCCCGCCCCCGCCCAGCTCCGCCCCGTCGGGCGGTGCCGCCCCCTCCCTCCGCGTCGGGCCCGCCCGGTCCGCGGCGGCGCCCCCTGGCGGTCGGGGCGGCGACTGCATCCAGAGGAAGGATGGAGCAGATTTGGAGGGTCTTTGTTGGCCGGCTCAGTAAGGGCTTTATTTTTCAGGGGTCTTGAGTAAAAGAAGAGAACTTGGGGCCACGGAGCTGCTGAGTGTGCACCTGGTAGGACGGGCGTTAGAGCTAAGATGGGCCAAGGTCAGCCCGTCGAGGGCTCCAAGTGGAAAAGAGGGAGGTAATAGGGTGGGGGGACGCAGAGCTTTGTACCCCACCCCGCTCCCGCCGCACTTAACTGAGCTCAAGAAACGTCACCCCATCCCTCTTCATCCCACTTCACCGGCATGCCCTCACTTCGCCTCACCCCCTCCTGCTGCAGCGCAGTCCCCCGCTCCCAGGGAGCACTTAGCTGGCTAATGGGCCTCCCGCCGGCAGGCGCCCCTCCCCCGTCCCTAGCCCTGGAGGCCCGGAGCCTGCCACCTCCTTTGAGGACCCAGGCAGGCATCCTGGCTTTCCAGAGAAAACCTTGGCTCTGTTCTTGCGCTGCTGACCCTGCGATGGGAGCTAGTCTCTGTTGAGTCTCCTAGCTGAAAACTGCAAAGTGAAGGATGGTTGTTTGCCCAGAGGGGGCAGAAGCCTCGTGGGTGTCCCCAAAGGAGGGGTTGTGCAGCGCCTGGCCCACAGCAGGTGCCCTGAAATCTGTGTTCCAGCGATCGGAGGAACGGAAGGGGTAGGCGCATGGGCACTGGCAAGGGTGGGGGCTGCAGCCCCTCCCGCAGGGCTTGGCTGGGGGGGCTCCTGCCTGGGGGCCCCTGTGGGAGCCCCCCCAATACGAAGGAGGCAGCAGCAGCAGGTTTAAAGTAGAACTCATCCAGAGGGGCCAGCCAAGTCACCTAGAAACCCAGAAAGAGTTGGAGCTGGCTCTGGGGGAGGAGGGTCAGCCAAGGAGGAGCTTCCCTACTGGCGCCTTTGCCCCAGGCTCTCAGGCCTCAAGAGGAGCCCTGCCTGGCACTGGCAGTTCTCCAAATCCCCACCATAAAGGCGGCAAACTTAATGAGTCTTGTTGACTCTGGCTGCGGCCTTGTGCAGTGGTGTGATTATTATCTCCATTTGGGGCCCAGAGAGGGGAAGGGACTTGCCCAAGGTCACACAGTTTCCTGAGAGGATTTCAACCCTCATTCTGACTTCCTGCCTCTGCTCCCAGCTCTGTTAGAGACAAAGGGAGAGGGGTGTGCAGGGCTGTGACCCTCTTCCTCTCTTAAAAAGGCTGTAAAAGGAATACCCCTTCAGAGCTCCAAGGATCATCAACCTCCTCGGAGAACAGAACCATCGGGGTGGAGGTTGGCCTCTGTACCCACAGGCTTAGGTTCAAGTCCAGGACTCACGCTCCCTAGTCGTCAAGCTAGAATAAACACACACCCCCTCTATGAGCTGGGAAAGAAAGCTGTGGGGACGTCGGAGGGGAAGGAGGGAAGAACACGGATGCCCGCCGGTGAGCTCTGGCACAGGGGACCCTGTCACCAACATTAAGGTCAGGAGGCCCTGTGCCTTCTGCAGGAGACCTTCCCAGAAGCTTCTGGAAGCAGGTCCTTGGAAAACAGGATGGAAGCTGCTTGCTGGGCCAGGCCCTCTTCTTCCCACTGCTAATCTCTTGAGGCCAGGCAGCCCCCATTAGAAGGCTCCTTCCTCCTCCTTGGTCACTTTCTTCCAGCCCTGGAATGGTAATCGTTTCTCGGCAAGCAATAATGGGGGGACGAAGGCAGCCTTTCAGGCCTCTACCCTCGATTAAGGGATTGGTTTCAGCCCACGGGTCCCTCCCCAGGGCCTCTGCTTCAGGGAGGTGCTGGAAGCATCCTTAGCTTACAGCTAAGGGTGGGAGGGGGCCACATCCCCCTGGGAAAGGTGGAGCATGGGAAAAGGAAGCTACTGCGTGAGGCTGGGTGAGGGGCTAGGCACACCCCACCCACAGGAGGACTGGTGGGTGAGCAGAGCCGGATAAAGGCTCCAGAGCCTGAGCTCTGGGTCACACGGAGGTCAGGATCCTCTCTGGCTCCTGGAAGATTTGCCCACTTCCTGGCAGAGTCAGGACTTGAACCCAACCCCTTGTGCTCCAAGGCTAGGGTTCTGTCCAAGCAGCCCAGGTTCTAAGAAGGCTGCGGGCCAGCATACCCATCTTTCTTCTCACACTGAATGGTCACGGGAAAGGACAAGACAAACAGAACAGCCAGCCTCAGGAAAATGAGGATGCCCTGGGGATGACACAGGAAGGAGGTGGCCAGAGGGAAAAGCAGGATGAGCATGCCCCTGAAAGGACCTGGCATGTTAACTGAACTGGAGACCTTCACATTAACCATGAAGGTCAAAGGCCAGAAAAGTCAGTGCTCAATATCATCATCTTGGGGGCAGAGGCAGAGCTGAAGGTCTTCAGAGTCCCAGGCTCCGCTCTCATAGTAGCCATTGGGCATTAGGGGCCATTAAAGTGTCTCTAATCCAAGAGTTCCTTCTAGGTACAGACCAATGCAGGGGTTCAAAACGATGCCTTTGGTGTGGCGAGTGGGGCACGCAGGGAAATAGTACTGGGAAGAGTGACTTGTCTCCCCGTATTTCAGACTCTGGCCAGGTATGTCAGAGCCTACCCTGCGATAACAGGAGCCGGCCTCCCTGGCCCCACAGGCTAGCTGAAGAGAGGCTGATGTCTGGCAATGGGCTGTGGAGGGAGGGAAGATCAGCTTACTCCAGTGCTTCCCCCACTGAGAACAGGGGGACCTGCCCCAAGCCAGTCTCCTCCTAAGCAGTGCACCCCACCCACACACACACACACACAAACACCACTCCCAACCTGTCTTCTCATTTTACTGTTTATTTGTTTACTTATTTATTGTTTCATGTATCTCAGGCTGGCTTCGAACTCACTAAGTAACAGAGAATACCCTGAACTTCCAATCCTCCTGCCTCCACAACTGTGGTTATAATTGTGCACCACCACAAACAATTTATATGGTGCTGGGGATTGAACCCAAGGCATTGTGCATGTTAGGCAAACACTACACTAAAGGAGCTACCTCCCCAGACTCCTCTCCCTTTATCGCATTTTTACAGGGCTGGGAATCAAACCCATGCCATTGCATATGCTAGGCAAATGTTCAGCCCTGACCTACATCCCTAGCCTTTGTGGCTTCTCTCCAAAAATAGCATCAAGGGGGCTAGAGAGAGCCTTAGCAGTTAAGAGCACTTGCTCTTGCAGAGGACCCAAATTCAATTCCCAGCACCCACATGGTATCTCACAAACATCTGTAACTCCAGTTCCAGGGAATTCAAAGCTTTCTTTTGACTTCTGCAGCCACAGGGTGGTACACAGGCACACGTGCAGACAAAACATTCATCACACACACACACACACACACACACACACACACACACACACACACACACAGTAGCATAAGAAGCCCAAAGTCCTGAGTTTGAGTTTGGATGCAGTACCATCTGTGCGACCCTGGGCCAAACTTACCCTCTCTGAACTCCACCTGCTGAGAGGCTTTTTTCTTTGTAGCATCCACAGAAAAGATGTCCATAAGGGGCTAGGACCTGCTGTCCCTGTAATCCTGAGACTATTTGGGACTGAAGAGGGTGAGCCAACCATAGAGACATCCCAGAAAGTGCTATCCAACCTCGCTAGGGGGTATGAAATGAGGTGGGGCTGGGCCAGGGACTAGTAGACTCTACCATAGTGTGTGTGTGTGGGGGCTGTCACACAGCCTTGGCTCAAAATCCCAGGTCCCCCTTTATACAGCCCTATGCCTATGACTTAACTCTGTGTTGTCACAATTGAAGTTTCCACGGATTTTCCTGTTTAAACAAAGTAACCATCATTCTTTTATGGTCATTTGTTTAACCAATACGATGGAGTTGTCTGCCTGAATCTGACAATTTTAGGGGCTGGGGCTCTGTAGGGACTCGATAGTTTCCCAAGACCTGTAGGTTTGATAAGGAGCAGGCTGTCCCAAGTTTGGGTATTAGCGAACGAAGTCCTCAGCGCTTTCCGCCACCAAAACTCGCTGTCTAGAAGAGAGACAGAGAAATGAATGAATGAGACAATTTAAAGCTTCAGACAGAACGAAAGAAGCAAGTGTGAAGGATAGAGGAGATGCTGGGAAAACTAACTCGCTGCCCTCACAGCGGAACACGCCTGACTGACTGGGGTGCGGATACACGCTCATTTGGGGTCAACTGCTATTATTACCTTTATCATCGTAAGTTTTGGTTCCCCCACATGCTAGCTCTTTGCACCCGAGTGAGTTTCCTCCTTTGCACACGTTCAAGCTGCGGGGTGCTTAGGGCCGCGCCCAGCACAACCCAGCCATCCCGGAGGGGCGCGTCCCAAGCAAGTTTGCGCTTCGCGGCGGGCTCTGCAGCTAGCTGGGAGGGGCAGCGTCGCCGAGCCGTGGACTACATTGCCCACAATGCGCCGCGCGCCGCCATCTCAGCCGGTGGGCGGTGGTCGCCTGGGGTCCTGGCTATTGTAAGCCCGAGGGCTAACTCTACACGCCCCCACCCGGGGCTCCTCCTTGAGGGGCGTGAGACCTGACCAAGTAGGGCGTCCCGGCACCTGGACAGCTCCTGGACGCCTTTGCACTCCCCCATCCCCGGAAGCCCCGTCCACGTGTCGGCCCGCGCGCGGAAGTCCTCTCGCCCCTTGCTGACCAAGGGTCTCGCACGTTCCTCCCCGGATCTGCGCCTACTCGGCCCTATGCCTAGACCGCCGCCTCTGTTTCGGCCTCAGTGACAGAATGAGTCAGGGTCAGGAGAGGGCTGTGGTCCTGGCGGGCGAGCAGATCCAGGCACCGGGCACCTAGAAGTCTGGGTTTGGGGCCAGAGGTTAAACTAAGGGGGAGCCGACAGACAGCCCCGGACCCCGCAGACTAGATCCCTCCCCTATCCCCTTTCAGGAGGCGGGGTTGGGGAGAGGGGGCCTGAAGCCGGGCTGGCCCTTTAAGGGGGTGTGGTCGGGGGGCGGGGGAAGAGAGCAAGACAGAGAAAGCGGCGGCGGCGGCGGCGGCTCGGGCGGCGGCCGCGGGGGACAAAGGGCGGGCGGATCGGTGGGGAGGGGGCGGGGCGCGGCCAGGCCAAGCCCGGGGGCTCCGCATGCTGCAGCTGCCCCCGGGCGCCCCCGCCGCCGCCCTCGCCGCGGAGCCGCGCGGAGCGGAGCCCGGGAGCTAACCGGAGCCAGCGGCCCGGAGCCAGCCGGCGGGCGTCCGGGAGGCGGCGGCGCAGGGAGGGGCCCGAGCGCGCACGTGGCCCCGGCGGCCGCCATGGCGGACAGCGGCCCCGCGGGGGGCGCGGCGTTGGCTGCCCCGGCCCCCGGGCCGGGCAGTGGGAGCACAGGGCCCCGCGTCTACTTCCAGAGTCCCCCAGGGGCCGCAGGCGAAGGCCCGGGGGGCGCCGATGATGATGGCCCGGTGAGACGGCAAGGGAAGGTCACCGTCAAGTACGACCGCAAGGAGCTACGGAAGCGCCTCAACCTGGAGGAGTGGATCTTAGAACAGCTCACGCGTCTCTACGACTGCCAGGTGTGCTCCCCACCCCGTGCCGATGCCCTAAAATCGGACCCGAGCCGGTCTGCTCGGAAACCCCACCGTCGGTCTGTTGTCAGTCGGTGGGACGAGGCTGCTCGCTCTTACACCAGCCGCTCCCCAGCGTGTGGCTTTTCTTGCCTGACCTGAGTCACTACCTTTCCCCGCTACCTCGGACCTTGCGTCCTTCGTGGTACTGCCCCAGGTTAGACATGGTGTCATCCCCAAGCTTAGAGGGATAGATAGCCCGGTCTGGGACTGGAAGCAAGTCTAGCTTAGGCTGACAGTGAAAGGTCTGATCTGGTTAGTCTAGTCTGGGCTAGAATAGACACTAGTTGAAAGGCACAAGTGTAACTGTTTCAAGTGTATAAAGGATCGGAGTTGTTGTAGTGGACTAGCCTGCCATGCTGCCTGTCTGTGGAGACCGCTTAGCCCGTTTTCCCGGCTCTGGTTCTCCACCCCATGACTCCCTGCTTGTTCAGATGGTGACTCAGGCCCCCAGGGGTAGGGTGGAGGAGTGGGATTGCCCTGTAATGCCTACCCTAGCCCAGCCCTGGAATGCAGCTGGCTCCGAGTGGGATAGCTGTTCCCTTGGGGAGGGGGGGATGTACCCCTTTCTCCTCAAAGCATGGGCTCTTTGTTTCCCCTTTATCAAGCATGGGTCTTTCCCACTGACCCCTCACCCTTCACTTCCTCCTCACTCCCAGGAAGCTGTGACAGGTGTTTGGGGGAGGGGAGGGGACTGTGATGAACTGGGACAGCTGGCCCCACCAGTGCCCTGGAAAGCTAGAGGTCCTGGATGCTGAGAAGGCACATCTGCTAGGTTCAAAGCCCAACGTCCCCAGCCCTGTCTGGCGCCCCTGGTGCCCACTGGCAGGGACAGGAAGTTCCCCCTCATTGGGCAATTTGCCTTGGCACAGACCTGATCTGTTTTCCTTCCCAGAGCAGCTGTCTTCTGCTGGGCAAGGAAGGCTGGTCTGGTTTTGAGTTAGGGAGTCCTCTGCACATCTTCTCCTGCCTGAGGCACTGTCCTTTCCCACCCCTACCCCAGGAAGAGGAGATCCCAGAGCTGGAGATAGACGTGGATGAACTCTTGGACATGGAAAGTGATGATACCCGGGCTGCTAGAGTCAAGGTAAGCTGAAGTCATCTTGTGGAAGGCTGCCTGGAGACACTGCCCCTTGGGGAAGCTCGGCCCTGGTGCCATACCTTCTTTGCTTTGGGTCATCTTCCGCCTCTGGAAAAATGAGGCTCGTGGAACTTAACTTAGCTACGTTCCTAAGTGGCCTCGGCCTCTTGGGAGGGTACAGGTGAACTGTGAGTCCCTGTCCCCAAGAACTCACTCTATTCTCCCTCACCAGGAGCTGTTAGTTGACTGTTACAAACCCACTGAGGTAAGTCATTTTCTCTGACCTTAAGGTGGGGATGTATGTGTGGCAGATTATCATCTTGTGTCTTAGCCTCTCTAACGGCCTCCTCCTATCTAGGCCTTCATCTCTGGCCTGCTGGACAAGATCCGGGGCATGCAGAAGCTGAGCACACCCCAGAAGAAGTAAGGGTCCTGACCCAGATGATCATGGCTCCCACAGGACAATCGCTGCCCCTCAACCTTGTAGCAACAGCAATACCAGGGACCCTGCAGCCAGGCCTGGTGCCATGAGCAGGGATCCCCGTGCCCCTGCCTAGGGGCCACTTCCCTTGCCCTCAGTTTTCCATTTTTGGGGTTTTTTATTGTTATTAAACTGATGGGACTTTTTGTGTTTTTATATTGATTCTGCGGCGCAGGCCCTTTAAAAATAAAGCTAGGATACGCCTTTGGAGCAGCTAACAGGCTTGGCTGGTCTTTTAGGGGGGGACACACTGCTGTACAATTGTCACCAGCTCAGCTGCTCCCCAGGTGACCACAGGCCTTCCTGTGGGCCATGTAGCCATGGTGATAACCCATGCTGGCTCCCAGATTGGTATGCCAAATGGCTGGGGAGCTGTGCTGCTACCAGCAATCTTAAGGGTTTTTATCTGCACTGGGTAAGGGTCTCCAGGCCATTGAGGCTGCAGCTCAAGACCCTGCAATTATCAGGAAACCTGAGACTGAAACTGGTGCTGTTTTCTCTTCCCCCATGCTGGAGATCCAACGTGTGTGTGTGTGTGTGTGTGTGTGTGTGTGTGTGTGTGTGTGTGTTTTTGGGGGATCCTCATATTAGACCAGTGCCCCACCCTGAGCTATTTCCCCAACGCTGAAGCTAAGGTCTTAACCTAAGTCTCTTAGGATCCACAAAGAAACACAGACTCACTCTTGGGGTTTTAAAGGTTTTTTTGTTTTGTTTTGTTTGGAAGCAGTCTGGTCCCTGACAGGGGTCTCCTACCCCTCTGCAGCCTGCTACAGTTCTGACCGTCGCTCAATCTTAAGCAGCTCCACCTCAAACACCAGGGTTGCTCCACCTGGAGGGAAAAGTGTGGTCAGACTGGGACCTGGGACCCTGGGAGAGTCATGGGGTGGGGGTGTTATGGGTATTACCTGGGATCTTTGGGGGAGCTCCCCGCTCTCCATACCCTGTCAAAAACACATAAAGACACAAAGTAAGTTGTGGCCAGGCTCCCTTCTAGCCCACATAAAGGATGATCTTGCCATTGGCAGGCAGAAGTGGAGGATGTAATAGAGAAGGATGAGGATGCCGAAGGTCTAGAGGGTCACACTACAGCTGAGCACGGGCCTTATCAGTTCTGACTGCGGGACACAAGCCAGAGTTGAAATGGCATGTACTACAGTGACTAGTGTGGGGACCTATGAGGCTGAAGTGGCTTTAACCACTTGAGGTTAAAATTTAAGTGTCCCCCCCCACCCCACACACACACTCCCCTAACCCCAAGGGCCTCTTACCCAGCTCAGATGGGATCACCAGCTTCCGCTTTTCCCCTTCACACATCCTGCAGGATGATACATGCTCAGCATGTGAGGCACCCAGACCCCCAGGCCCTTGCCCCACAAATGGGCCTTTCCTCCCACAGCTTATTTCCTGGATCGCTGCAACATGGACCCCAAACTCACCCCAGCAGCCCCTGGTCCCAGCCCTTGATGACCTGACCAGTGCCGAGGGAGAAAACAAAGGGCTGGTTCTGTGGTAGACTGCTGTCAAACTCCGTCCCGTCTTCTAGCTTCCCCTGTGGGACCATCAGAGAAGTAGTAAGACGAGGTGACCACTCCAAAACCCCCTTCACCCAGCCGCTCTCCCCACCCCATCACCACGGTCACCACAGCGCTGGTGGTTACACTCCTTGAAAGTTGGGACAATGCCTTGGTAGCTAATGTACAGTAATTTTCATGCTAACACTTAGCTGATGAGTAAACTGAGAGGCAAGGTAGAATCAGAAAGGAGGCCAAAGAGGGATGTGTTCAAGGTCATCTATCTAGTTGAGAGAAGAACAGGATTCCCAGTCCTTTCTGGTCTCCAGAGACTGACAGAGCCCCAGAACCTCCACCCTGATACCTACCGTGTAGTGCATGTGTAAGACATCTCCCTTTCTAGACTTGATGGGACAGTGGTCCACTCGTTTCTTCACTCCAATCTGCAGCTTCCGCTTGCCTTCGGCCCCCGTGGCTGTGCCCAGGGCACTCAGGCAAATGGACAGTACTGTCAGGACCCAGCTCAGCCTCATGTCTCTGTAGGCACAGCTCCCCTCCCCCGACCAAGGAGGGAGGGTCATGGAACTTCAGTCAGTATCAGGAGGACGCCACCCCCATTGTATCTTGCCTGTTCCTGGGAATCCCACTGCACCACCCTATCCCCCTGGGCTCTACTGTCACACTTACCAGTCCAGTGAGAAGGGGGCTTGGCCGAGGACCCCAGCAGCGAGGGGAGGGGGTCAGGGGAGGCCACAGCAGCCAGGGCCCCGCCCCTTTACTCAATACCAGACCTTCCCTTCCTCCCGGTCCCCATCTCCATTCTTCAGTTCCCACCAGCCCCTTTACGCAAGGTCCAAACCCTATCTGGTTGCACCGGATTAGTCCCGGGACGACCCCACTCGCGCCACACCCAGCTGCCTCCTGTCCAGCACACCCACACCTCTGCGGCTGCTGCAGGTGGCCGGCCCCGAGGCACCCACACATCTCCGCTAGGCGGCTCTGGGGAGCCCCGGTCTTCCGGAGGCACACCCCATCCCGGCCCCGTGTCTCCTCCGCCAGAGGCGCCCCCCCAGCTCTGAGCTCTCGGGGGCCTCCGGGGCACCCAGACTGGCCCCGAGTCAACAGGGCGCCGAGCCCGCTCCACCCACACAATCTCTCCAGGGGGAGTTCTCGGTCTACCGCGACCCCAGGCGCGGCCACCACGCAGACCGCCCCCACGTGGACGCCCCGGGCCATTACTTGGGCTTAGCTCTTCGCAAGGCTCCTTGGCCCCGCCCTTCAGAGAGCGCGCTCCGCCCCCTGACCTGCAGCTCCGCCCTCGGCAATGTTAGGCCCCTTCTCCTGCACAGGTGCCGCGCCACTCACCGGCTGAAGCCCCGCCCCCGACGCCTGGGACCCCACGCCCTCCGTCTCCGAGCCCAAGGCTCCACCTTCCACCTGCTCCGGCTCCTCCTCTAAACGCCAGACCCCGCCCCCCAGTCGTCCTAGCCCCTCCACGGGCCGCTGGGCTCCGCCCTCCACGGGCCGCAGGGCTCCGCCCTCCACTCGCACGAGATCCGTGGTCCCTCCCGCCGCTGTTCCGCGTCCAGCCCCGAGTCCCAGGGCTCCGCCCAGTACGGCGTGAGAGCCCGCCCCCTGCGGCATTGCCAGACGCTGGACCCCCGCCCCAATTCCCTCGTCTGCTATCCCTCGCTGGCACGCGGATAACGGCCCGCTTCGGCCCGACCTGCCCCAGCCTGCCCTCCTGCACCCGAATCCCCCAGCCCGGGCTGTGGCCCCCCGCTCACCTCCTCGCCGCGCCCCCGGAGCCAATCCCGCTCGTGCTGTCACCTCTGCGCAGGCGCGTCCTCGTCGCTACAGGGCGGGACACGCTGCCCGCCCTCATTGGACCGTCCGAAACCCGCTGCTGGGCTCTCAGGGTGGGGCTTCTCGCCTAGCTCCGCCTCCTGAATTACCACGTGGATAAAGTCACTTCCGGCGCCCAGGTCACCTGTCGGGTTTGGTTAAAAAAAAATGATTTCTGAAAAGAAGGCACTTCCGGCCGAGGTGATATGGTCAAGCAAGCATGAGTACCTGTGCCCAGAGGGGTTCTTGCCAGCACCATGCTTACTTCTCTGGTCATATCCCGCACGCCTTTGGTTGCTGTGGGAAGAGCCCAGGGTTCGCAGCGACAGCCCTGGTTTGAATCCTAGGTCTTTCACTTTTTGACTGGCTGCGTGACCTTGAGCAAATTCGTTCTCCTTGTGGGGCGCCCTGTGACACCCATTCCACATGGCCCTGACCTATACGGACTCCTTCCATCTTGTGGTCTGCAGCATCCAGGATCACCTTTGGTTGTTCACACTGCACAGTCACGGCCTGCGGTGACCTGACTCGGCCTGGTCTACCAGTACCCAGTGGACATTTGTCAAGCAAAGGACCCTAAAATTCAGAGGCAGCCAAACCTGAGTTAGGTTAGGGAGTCAGGTGAATTCATACCTGCCCCAGGCCAGTTTGCCTTGCTAAAACTGAATACTCAAGATGCCAAACAAAGATAACCATGGTGCTGACTTGAAGCCAAGGGAAGCATCTTGCATGTCTGATGAAGCTTAGTGGGTTCAGAGTTTAGCACTCAGGTTCTAACCATCTTGGAGCCAGAACATGATCATCAGTATCACCACCGAGAAAGTTACTTAAACATAATAAAAATGGTGTGGTGTCCCATGCCTTTGGAGATGGAAGCAGGAGGATCAGAAGCTCAAGGACATCCCCAGCTGTATAAAGAATGCTGAGCCAGTCTGGGATACATGAGACATTGTCTCAAAAAAAAAAAAAAAAAAAAAAAAAAAAAAAAAAAAAAAAAAGGTTTAAAAGTAGCATCAGGGCTGGAGATGAATTGATAGTGCTTGCTTAGCATGCAGGAATAGGTAGGTTTGATTCCCAGCCTGTGTGGTGGTCTAAACCTGTAATTTCAGTACTTGAAGGTGGATGCAGGAAGATTAGAAATTTATGTCATCTTTGGCTACATGAAGAGTTTGAGGCCAGCCTGGGCTAAATGAGACTCTCATAAATGGATAAATAAGTATGTGGCCATCATCATCAGGAATTCTTCAGTTTACCCTACTCCTGCCTTGGTACCACCTAGATCATGACCATACACTTGTTATCAGTCCCTTCATTAGGGTGGCTGCTTTCAGTCAGTTCTGCCCCTGAATTGTAGTAGGACAAAGCCTTGGTACCTAGGCTGGCCTTCCCACTTTATCCAGGACACTGAGCTTGAGTGGGATAGTTAGTTATCTCATTCTGCAGCTGATGAATCCTGGGGTACCAGGGATTGTACAGGTGGAGGAGACTGGGGGGGGGGGGGGACGCGGTTCTTAAAAGAGGCCTTCCAGCCACAGGGCCGGCCTGAGAAATGAAAAGGGCAGTCACAGGGAACAATATCGTAAAATGTGCCCAGCAAGGGAAATGGCTGTTTCCTCCTGCTGTGTGAAGGAAGTCATACTTGTCTGGAGCCCAAAGGGTTCCAATGGCAGCAGTCATCTGGAAACAGCTCTTAAGGTCTGGGTCCCACCTTAATTTTCCTGGCCAGGGCAGACAGGATCTTTGTGGTGGGTAGGGGGCAGAGACTTCATGTAACAGACTTGATGAATCTGTGGTTGTAGCTTTGCCTGGGAACCTTCGTTGGGCCCTGGGCCCCACTGGCACAGTCAGGCAAGCTGCAGGACTCGGATGCAGTGTGGCTGCATACTTTCCTGCCAAGCTGGCCAGCCTGGAGAGTGGCGAACAATGACAGAAATGAGCAGTGATAGTGCCTTCCATCTCTTTATCAGGATTGGGGCGGGGGTCACAGTTATTGTCACAGAGCCCAAATCCCATTATTTGCAGAGGTTTGGAGTGTTTGTAGTGAGGGGAAACAGAGCAGCCAGAGGATGCTCCCCAGACCAGGGTGCTTGGCTGAGCTGGTACCCTGTTCCCCAAAAGGGGAGATATGAGGTTCCTTGTCAGTTGAGAGATGGCAATGCTAAGGGACAAGGATGGCAGGAGAGCTCTCTGAAAGGCCCCGGTCCTGGGGCAGCTTCCTCCCAGTCCAAGTCTGTTCTTCTACGCTCCTGTCTTCTCCCACTAAGAAGGGGCCTATGAGGCAAATGGCCCTATGGAGTCTGAAAAGCATCTTGTTATTTTCGAGGCTTCCGGCACCTGGAGAGTGGAGGAAAGGATATTAGTGCTGGCTGGGGCTTAACTCCAAGCTCTTCTTTTATATTTATTCATTTTTTTTTTTAAATCTTCTTAAATGGGCTGGAGAGATGGCTCGGTGGTTAAGAGCACTGGCTGTTCTTCCAGAGGACTCAGTTTAATGCCCAGCACCCACATGGCAGCTCACAACTGTCTGAAACTCCAGTTCTAGGGGACCTGACACCCTCACAGACATACGTGCAGGCAAAACACCAATGCAAATAAAAATAAAAAAAACTTTTTAAAAAAATTGGGGGAGGGGGGCTGGTGTGTGTGTGTGTGTGTGTGTGTGTGTGTGTGTGTGTGTGTTATATACTTGTGGCTTGATCATCCTCCACCTCTATCTCTTTTGCCTGGTGTATGGTGCACACCTTTTATCCTAACACTTAGGAGGCAGAGGCAGACAGATATATGAGTTCAAGGGTAACCTGGTCTACAGAGAGTCCAGTACAGCCAAAGCTATGTAAAGAGTCACTGTCTAAAAAACAAAACGAGCCGGGCGGTGGTGGCCCACGCCTTTAATCCCAGCACTTGGGAGGCAGAGGCAGACGGATCTCTGTGAGTTCGAGGCCAGCCTGGGCTACCAAGTGAGTTCCAGGAAAGGCACAAAGCTACACAGGGAAACCCTGTCTCGAAAAAACAAAACAAAACAAAAAAACCGAACAAGAACATATTTTGCTATTTTTACTCAAGTGTATAAATGTCTGACTGTATACGCACATGCACACAGGTGCCTGAGGAGGCCAGAAGAGGGAGCTGCAGCAGCTGGAATGTGGCCCTCCACCAAGAGGGTCCTGGATCTGTGCTCAGTCTTTTGCAGGAGTAGCAGCCATTCTGAGTCATCTGTCTCCTCCTCCACTTTTTATCTTTGGAGACAGGGTCACCAAGTGTGAAGCTAACTGATTCTTCTATGAGTCTTGGCCAACAAATTCCAGGGTTCCTTTTGTCTTTGCCTGGGGTTCCAACACTAGGTTACACTGTATCTCTCTTACCTTTCTTCATGGAGTTAAGGACCAAAGTCAGGTCTTCATGCTCAAATGGTAGATACGTTACAGCTGAGCCACCTCTCCAGCCCCTATTTATTTATTTATTTATTTATTTATTTATGGTATCATTTTTGTTTATTTGTTTGAGACAACAAACAGCTTCTCTGAGTAGCCCTGGAGTGTCCTGGAACTCACTTTGTAGACCAGGCTGGTCTTGAATCAGAGATCCTCCTGCTTCTGCCTCCCAAGTGCTGGGATTAAAGGTGTGCGCCACCATTGACCAGCATGATATCTTTTCTATGTATATGAGTGTTTTGCTTGCATACATATATGTGCACTGCATGGACACCTGGTGTCTGCAGAAGAGGTATTAGATGTCCTGGAACTGGAGTTATGGATGATTGGGAGCCACCATGTGGGTTATGGAAACCAAACCTGGATCCTCTGCAAGAGCAGAAAGTGCTCTTAACCACTGAGCCACCTCTCCAGCCCCTGTTTACTCTTGTGGGCCAAGTGAGCTTCAAACTCACTATGTCACAAGGAATGACCTTGAACTTTTGAGTGCCATCGTACCTGGTTTCATTTGGTGCTCAAGCTCAAACCCAAGATTTCTCGCATGCTACACAAGCATTCTACCAACTCAGTTACATCCCCGGCTTTTCTTTGTTATTATTGTTTGTTTGTTGAGAGCACTTTGATCTACAGGCCAGATTGTCCTCAAAATCACTCGGGCCTCTCCCTCCTGAGTGCTGGGATTATAGGTGTGCACCACCACACCCAGCCAAAGCTCCTTTTTGTCTTCTTGTGGGTTTGTTTTTTTCAAGTAGCCCAAGCTGGCTTCAAACTCTCTCTGTAGCTGAGGTTGACCTTGAACTCCCAATCCTTCTACCTCCACCTCAGTGCCAAGATTCCTGGCATATACCTCTGTCTGGTCCCAGTTCCCTCAATGCATTTCTTTTTCCTTTTTTGAACCCTGTTTTCTCCTGATGCTCTCTGGGGTCCTCCAGGGCCTGGCCCATATACCATAACCCCATGGAACACAGAAGGGCTACTTCAGCTCTGTAAGCAGAGGCACATGGGGCTCCCATACTCCCTCGCTCTCTCGCAGCCTATAGAGCGGAGCAAATGGGCTTCTGTGATGACATAAAGCTCTGCAAATTGGACAAAGTCTTCTTTAGTTCCACTCCAGGAGATGGCTGATTGCTCAGAGATAAGACCGGATGCCCATATCACAGTGCTCAGCATCCTTTACTGGTGGTGGCATCATCTCTCCCACTGTCTGACTTGTGTGTCCGAACTTGAGCTGTGTTTTTGCTGATCTGGTTGCTAGCAGATGCGCAGTAAATGTTTAACACATGCAGCCGGCTCCTCCTTCCCTGGCCTTTCTCCCACTGGCAGGCTCACCTGGACCTGCTCCAGGGCACAGCCTTGATGTGCCACCCCATAGACTCCTCACCTGCAGGTGTCTGGGTTGAGCTCTAAGCCCCGCCCTTGGCAACGGAGGAAGCTGCGGCGTCGGCAGCGGCAGCGGCAGGTCCGGGGGTCAGGGCGCTGACGGCGCTGGGTGCAACGTGGGCAGAGGGTCCTGGGGCTGGAGTGGGATGGATGATGTCAGCTGGGGAAGGTGCTCCCGGGGCAGAGTCCCAGCCCGGAACAGAGCGGGGCTGGGGACGGTGGTGGGGTATGGCAGCCCTAGGAGGAGAAGCGACATGTCTGGGGTGGAAAGAGTCTTCCCAGGAGCTAGGGCTGGGACAGAATGCATTGATTTGGGGAGCAGGAAAAGGAAGGGGTGTCAGTGAGAGGAGAAAGCCAAGAGGGCTGCGGCCTACTGGCTAACTTGTGTGCCTCCTAACCTACCCAAGTGCTCTCTCCTGGACCAGCAGCAAGTCTCAGGAACTCACCTATATGGCTTCACAGCATTCTCCTTTTTTGGTCTGAAAAGTGAGAAAGAGAGAGAGGAAGAGAGGAGAGAGATAAGAGAGGGTCAGGAAACCCGAGCCTCCTGCTCCCTTGCCCCAGGATCCATGCCTACTTCTGGCTCTACTCTTATCCACCTGGTCCCACTACTACGGTGCAGCCCCATGCCTGACACCCCCACCTCATGCTAGTTAGACCTGGCTGGCACCTGCATTCACATTGGCTGTGTTCTTCCAGGGACATCTCCCCCAGCTGACTGCTCGGGTACTGGATCATGAGGATCTGTACTCAGGAGAATGAGGAAGAGATAGTGAGTGGGGGGTGGGGGCAGGAGAAAGACAGAGAAAGGGGATACTCATGGGCTAGAGGAAGAATGGCCAGGACTTCCCGCCTCCTGTGTATCTGTCTCTGGGCAGACCCAGGCCCCAGAGCACCATTGTCCCATCAACCCACACGACCCATAGGCCCCAATACCTGCATTCGGACTTGGTGTTGCCCAGTGGGCACACATTCCAGGCCGTCGTCAGGGCAGCAGCCACCACAACGCTGCACGGTCACACAGCTGGGCACTAGTTGTCTGACCACATTGCCCACGAGCTCCATGCTCAGAGGCACCACCACCTCCCTGGGCTGGCATGTGGCACGTGCATAAACATCTATCCAGGACACCACTGTGGGCAGACCCAGATGGATTAAGTTCTTACCGGGTTTCCTGACGCTGCTTCAAGCATGGAGCCTCTCTAAGGCCCTGTCACCACCCCCCCAACCCTCCCTTTAAACCTGTCTTCCTCTGCCTCGGTTTCCCCATTTGGGAGAAATGGCATCTCCCAAAGGAGTTGGGATCACACAAGATGAGGGACATAAACTCAGGGCATGTGCCAACCCCTCTTGGTACTGGCTGGTGTCAAGTTATTGTTAACTACTATTACCTTTCTTCTGGTGGCTGGGGCCATCAAACTGGGACACAGGGGCCTGTGGGAAAGAAGATACCTGGGCCCAAGGTGCACTCTATAAGGGCCGGTCCTGTGTCTGTAAATGCTCTGGCCCCAAGTCAGGATTTTGCACCTTTCTAACATCTTAACAGATTGTTCCGTTCACAGGACCTCGGCTCTAATTTTCCTTGTCCACTTAGCCATCTGGGACTTTTCCCTGGCCCAAGACCCACCAGACATACTATGGAAGTGGCATTAAACCCCAAGCCTTGGAGCTGGGCTTGTTTTAGGTCAGGAGCGAGGACAGTGGGAGGCAAACGAGGTTCCAAGGGTACTGAGGCAGCTCCGCCCCCCAGGAGCCCAGGGGATAGGGTGGGGCGTGGGAGTGGCCCGGGGGCTAGGGCTAGGGCTAGCCGGCCTGCATAGAGGGGCACCCAGGTTTATGCCCAGTTGGACCAGCGGATTCCCTCCGCAGAGGTAGCGGGCGCCTCCCTACTTCCGCCAACCTTGAGAGGGCACCGCGGGCGGGCGGGCAAGCTGGACGTGGTGGACGCACATACCTGGGTGCGGGCCAGCTGCAGCAGCGCAGCGAGCAGCAGGCGGCGGAGCAGGGGGCTCATGGTGCCCGTGGGGGCCGCGCGCCGGGGGGCCCCGCATAGCCCTAGCCTGGCGGCGCGGGGGGCGGCGGCAGCCAGAGCCCCATGGCGCGGGCCCGGGCGCGGGGACCCGGGCCCGGCGCGGGGGGCGGCTCCTCCGCAGCCCCCTCCCGAGCCCTGGGCGCAGGCAGCGCAGCGCAGCGCCGCGGCGGCGGCTGGAGGATCGGGATGGGCAGGCGGCCGGTGGCGGTGGCGGGGACGGCGGGCGGCAGGGACGGCAGGGGTGGCAGGGGGCCTGGCCGGGGCTGGCGGGCTGGAGGCTCATGTGACCTAAACAGGCGCTCCCCACCGGGCTGCGGGCGGAGGCGGGGCGGGGGCGGAGCTGGTCCCCTCCAAACGCCCCCTCCGGCCGCTGCAGGGGAAAGGGGACGCACCGCCCAGGAGGCCGGGCTCCGGGGTCGCTGCACCGAGAGGTGAAGGGTGAGGACATGTGTGACCTCAAGGACCGAGCCAGACAAGAGTCTGAAAATGAATTTATTGCACGTGTTGTGGGAAATGTGTAGTCCTGGACAGGCAGCAAAGAGAGAACCAATGCGGGTCCCACCAAAGTGAGCCCCTCAAGGGCTGCCGTCCTGGGGCACAATCCCAGGGCCTTCCGGAGGCAGGGAGGGTCCGTTCCGAGGCTTCTGCCTCTGCTGGCGCTCCTGCTGAATCCTGGCTCTGTTGGCCCTGGAGAAAAGATAGATGGGGCAGGGATCCTGACGGAGGGTTCTGGGGCAGGGAGCGAGGCAAGATGGAGCAGTGACAGACCTGGCCCTCGCCCTCGTATCATTGTAGATGGCTGTGATGATCCGATCCTTTTCGTCCATGAAGCTCCGGTGCACCTGCTCCAGCTTCCTGTGAGGGGACTGCAATTAACCCTGGGTCTCCAGACTCAGCTGTCCCTGAAGCCCTGGTCCTCAACCAGGCACTAGAATCTCCCACCCAACTTCACATCCCTCCTCCTAACAGACAGTCCTGTGATAAATTAGGGGAAAGGGGGCACAAATTGGGCGGTGGCGGTGCACACGCTTTTAATCCCAGGACTTGGGAGACAGAGGCAGGCAGATCTCTGTGAGTTCAAGGCCAGCCTGGTCTACAGAACAAGAACGAGCTTTAGGACAGTCTGGGATACACAGAGGAACCTTGTTTCGGGGGACAGGGTTGGGTGGGGAGGACACCAAGTGGTCCAGGTCAGTGCAGGGCTGGGTGGTGCCCTAAGTCCCTGGCTAGCTTGTGAAGAATGGTTAAACAGGTCTGAAATCGGGGTGCCCCTCCCAGGAGATTAGAAAGGGGACGTATTTCTCTCATCTCCATTGCTGAACTAGGCGGTACTGGCAGTGGGCACCATCCTTTGGGTTTCTGTGCTGCAGAAATCTGGAACTACAGCATGCATGAGGGGTGGGGTGAGGCCCTGGCTGTCACCAAGGGCTGTCTCTGTCACATTGCCCCTGTCCTCCTCACTCCCTTCTGCTTTTTCTATATTGAGACAGAGTTTAATGTGGCCTAGGCTGCCCTCAAATTCAGTAATGTAGCCAAAGACGACACTGAACTTAAAAAAGGAAAAGATTTCTCTCTCTCTCTCTCTCTCTCTCTCTCTCTCTCTGTGTGTGTGTGTGTGTGTGTGTGTGTGTGTGATGTGTGTCAGGTCTGCCTGAAGGTCAGAGGAGGGCATCAGATCTCCTGGCAGCTGTGGACTATCATATGTGGGTGCTGGGAATTGACTCTGCTCCTCTACAGGAGCAGCAAGCAATCTTAATCACCGACCCATTTCTCCAGCCCCCAAGCGTCTCATCTTCCTGCCTCCATCTCCTGAGTGCTGAGATTACAGGTACACACTACCATGCCTGTTTTTAGGACGTGCTAGAGAGAGAACCCCAGGGTTTTGTCTGTGCCCTCCTTGTGCATCATTTTGGATGACTCTAGCCTCACCAACAACCAGCACCAAAGATGAGCATTCAAGTTATGAGAAACAAAACCGTTTTAGCCCTTTCATGCAATGCTGCCTTTACCCAGCAAGGCAAGGCTCCAAAGACTGATTTCACAAAGTTCTTAGCTTGGGAGAGACGAAGTATGCAGGTCATAGGCTGCTGTGGCTGGCCGGCCACAGCACTCTTCACCCACCCTCTGCCCAGTACCCGGGAAGGATGGAGAGGCACCTGAAAGCGACATAGTGCAGGCCCATGCCTGCCAGCATGAGCAGGAGGCAGTACCCAAGTACCCGCTGGTTGTGCTTCTGTTGCTGCCGCCTTGCCTCAGGCCCCTGTGGCCTCACGTTGTGAAACTGGGCCCAGTATTGTGCATTGGGGGGTTCCCAGGAGCTGCTGAAGAACAAGAGGGCCGTGGAAAGATGAAGCTCTCTGGAAGGCTTCAGGGTGGGGATACCACGAGTCAGGACTACGATACCTGCGTGTCTCTTGGGTATACTTAGGCTGGGCTGTGGTCCCTGAAGGTTTGGGGGGACTGGCTGAATGCAGCTGGTGGTCGTAGTTGCGACGACTCTCCTCACGGCTGAGCACTCGGTAGGCCTCATTCAGCTCCACAAAGCGGCTATGCAGGGCTGGGTTCCCGGGGTCTCGGTCAGGGTGCAGCTGGGGTGAGACAGGGGCCCCTTACCTCATTCTCCAGGTCCTTCCCAGGGCCTGTCCTGATGATGTCCACCCATGAAGACTGACAGCACTCCCTCAGACCTTGCCTGTGGGACACTGCCGCTCACTCACAGGCTTGCCGATCCCTCCCAAAGGCCAGAGAATCACAAAGTACAGACTCCTGTACTTTTCACCCAAGAAAACCAACCAGATCTTTAGTTCACCTCTGTGACTCCAGTTCTAGGAAGGTGGAGATAGGGGGACCACTGAAAGTTTGGGACACCAGTTTGGGCTACAGTGTGAGACCCTATCTCAAAAACAAAAACAAAGAAAAACGAGACACACACACAGAAGGACCCCTGGCCTTGCCAGATTCTTTCCTCATAGAGGATATTGAGAACCTCCTATCCATGCAGGTGGAAGGGATGTGCTACCAGCTAGAGAATCAGACCTACCCCAGGAAGTTGGAGCGCCCCTGTGTCTGGCTCATTTCTCATCTTCCCCCTCCTCACCTTGGGGACACCAGTACCTCTTTTGACTTGGTGAAGAAAGCACGTTTAACCTCTTCAGCACTGGCACCAGGATGCACCCCCAACAGTTCATAGTAATTAGTAGGAGCAGGCCTGTGGAGAGAAGCCCAAACCCGAAGACGCTTAGGAGACCACAGGGCACCACTGCCCTGTCCTGCCATCCTCCCTGGGACACACCCTTCAGTTCAGTCACCAGGAACTGAAGTTAATCCCAAAACACATCTAGCCCCCAGATTACCCTTCCCTTTGGGGTGATTCGGGAATGGGGTCAAGACTTCTCATTTTCAAAGTGTAGTCCCCAGACTCCTGCACCACAGACGCAAAAGGGTTCTGCTGCTGCTTTTTTAAAAACGGGGCCTCACTAGCTTTGTCTGACCTGGACTCCCTAGGTAGACCAGACTAGCCTGAAGCTCATAGAGTTTGCCTTTGCCTCCCAAGTTCTGGAACTGAAGATGCATACCACCATCCTGGCTAAAAAGCTTTAAAGTTTTATTACTTAATTTTATATACATGAGTGTCTGTAGGTATGTGCACCACGTGAATGCCTGGTACCCCCAACAGGTCAGAAGAGTGTGGTTGTGAGTCGTCATGTTGATGCTGGGATCAAAACTGGAGAGATGGCTCAGAGGTTAAGAGCACTCACTGGCTGCTCTTCCAGAGGTCCTGAGTTCAATTCCCAGCACCCACATGGTGGCTCACAACCATCTGTAATGAGATCTGGCGCCCTCTTCTGTCAGGCAGGCATACACGCAGGCAGAACACACTGTACATAATAAGTAAATAAATCTGAAAAACAAAGGAAAAAAACCACTGGGTCCTCTGTGAGTGTGGCAAGTGCTCTCTCTCTCTGAGCCATCTCTCCAGCCCCTAAAAATGTATTTTAAATAGCAGTTTTTGATGTAAGGTGGTGTCCACTTGTAATCCCAGCACTTGAGAGGTGGAGGCAAAGTCCGAAATTCAGGTCATGCCTTGGCTATTAGTAAGTTTGCGGCTAGCTAGCCTAGACTACATGAGACCCTGAATCACAAAAAAAAAAAAAAAAAAAAAAAAAAAAAGATTTCCTGGTCTCTCATGCACGAGGTTGTTTTCCAGTGCCAGTACTGAGGGAAAAGATTTCCAGGCCAGGTATGGTGGCTGTGCCTGAACTCCAGATACTCTGGAGATTGAGTTCGGAGCCTTGCCTGGGCAACACAGGAAAACTCCATCTCAAAGGAAAAGGAAAAGGCAGATTCCCACCCTCCACTTTATTCCTCCTGACCGGCGTCTCCAGATTCCAGCCCAGAAATCTAAATCTGTGTACCCAACCTCCCCTTCCCCAGAGTATGCACAGTGAAGCGAGGCATCATACCAGAACTACAGAAAGAGCCCTGGGTTTGACCTGAGCTCAAGTTCCCGATCTGCCACTTCTCTCATCTAATCCTGGGGCTCTGCTCCTAACTCTTGATGCTTAGTGTCCAGCACTGAAGGTGAGGGTTACCTGGGACAAACCTCTGAAGGCACTTGACATATACACAGAGACAACGATCTCAGAACACGGCCGAGATCTGGAGCTCAACTCACCGCTGCCCTGCGGCGGCCGTGAGAAGTCGGGTAGGAGGGCTGCGGGGCCACAGCCGGAATAGGCGCAGGGGCAGCAGGAGCAGCGGGGACGGCATGATGACGGCGGGCGGGCAGCTGGGGAAGGGAGGTCCCCAAGAAGGGTGCATTGGGTCCCAGGTGGGCCGGACTTCGGGTGTCGGGGCAGAGGGAAGGAGCCTGCCTCAGTTTCCCACAAAGGCAGACTTAAGCAGATTCGGGAAAGGCCTTTTTACTAAGAATCAGATGCTGGGGCCCTGACCCTTCCAGCGCCGGCCTCCAAGTCTGGACCACCAGCTCAGGACCAGGGGCACCCCTCCCCACCTACAGCCTTAGGGGGGCGTGCGAGGGAGGAGCCACAGCCAAGCCCCGCCTCCGTCCCCTACTCACAGGCTCCGCGGTCGCCGCCATTTCCTGCCCCTGCACAGGCCCCGCCCCCGAGCTCTCATTGGCGTAAGGCTCTGGCCGCGCATAATTGGGCAGGAAGCGGAGGACGTGCAGCGAAGGGCCCGCCCCCGTGCGCTCATTGGCCGAGGGCGCCAGAGTCCGCGAAGCGGAAGCGTTGGGGTTCCTGAAAGGACCGCTGTCTGCCGGTCCGGTGCCGAGTCTGGCCTCGGGGAAGGTCTCCCGCCCGGTCCCGCTCAGCAGTGAGGCGCGGTTCAAAGAGAAGCTTTCACTGCGCCGTGCCCACATCCACCAAACGAGGGGGACACACGGAGGCTGCGCTATGGGGCCTTTTGTTTTGTTCCCCTTCGGCCACGTGGTCAGCCCCTCTCGCCCACCCCAGGTTCTCCCCGAGGATCCCAGACTTCCAGAGAAGCAGCAGAAGCCAACGCAACCCAAGAATAAAAGTCCTTTATTGTCTTCAGAGCTGTAGTGATAGGGCCGGGACGCTAGCATTACTCAGGTGGGACTTCCCAGGACCCGACTGTAGAGTCGGATGGCGATTGTAGAGGAGGATGGCCCCTTTGGCTGAAGGGCAGAGTTGTGTCCACATCTCCGTCTCCTGCAGTCTCTGGACCCTCTGCGGGAAATCAGTGAGACCCAGACATCAGGCCCCCCATTCTACTGGGACTGTGTCCAGCGTTGCTGAACCTCAGTACTCCTGTCCCTGAGGTAGGAGCCAAACTTTGTGCCTCTGGAAACTAGGAGACCAGGGAGTTCTCTGCCTCACCCAGGTGTCCTTTTCCCCATCACCAGACCACCTTGAAAGCCTCAACGCCACACCTGTGTCTCCACAAAGATGATTCCTGTAGACTCGTGGGCCTCAGGTCCCCCATTCATGTAGTAACTCCTGATCTCCTCTGAAGTTAGGCTGCACCTGGACAAGAACATGAGGGCGGCTTGGTGGGTGTCCAGACCTTATGGGAACCCTGCAGAACTCCAGTTGCCTCGAACCCACTCCTTCCCCACCCGCCTCACCCAGGGTCCTGCACCCCAGAGCCCACTCACTGGACATAGAACTCTGCACTGGCTCTGCCCGCGCTGGTCTCATTGCAAGCGATGCCCAGTAACAGTGGCCGGCTCAGGGTGTGCAGTGGCAGGTTCACCTGTGGCAGGGAGTCCCCCGTCAGGCTGACCTCAGTGGCCTGGGTTTGTTGTTGTTTGTTGGTTGGTTTGGTGTTTTATATGTTTGCTTTTGTTGAGATAGGGCCTCGTGTAGCTCAGGCTAGCCTTAGACTCAATATTTAGCCAAGATGGCCCTGAATTTCTGATCCTCTGCCTTCACCTCCTGAGTGCTGGGATTACAGGTATGCACCACTCTACCTGTTTTATACAGTACTGAAGATCAAGGCCCAGGCCTTGGAGAGGCTAGGCCAATGTTTCTCAACCTGTGGGTCGTGGCCCCCTTAGGAGGTCAACCTTTTCATAGAGGTCACCTAAGACCATTGGAAAACACAGATATTTACATTATGGTTCATAACAGCAAACATATGAAAATTGTAAAAACTAGCAAAATTACAGTTATGAAGTAGCAACGGAAATCACTGTATGGTTGGAGGTCACCACCACATGTGGAACTGTATGAAGGGTCGCAGCACTGGGAAGACTGAGAACCACTGTGCCAGGCAAACAGTGTACCAGCTCAACTGAGCTACGTCCTCAGTCCTCAATGGCCTGTGACCCTCAGCACGTCTTTGTTTTGCTAGCCAAGTGTCCACTACACAAAACACAGGCTCTGGGTATGCTCGTCCTACAGATGGGAAATGGAGCATATTGTCCAGGGAAGTCCTTTTACCAAGTGAAGTTGACTCAGTAACCAAGATGCTATATTTTCAGCAAGTATTGGAACAGACTAGACATTTTTTATTGTTTCCACTGTAGGAAAGAATCTGAGGACCAAGGAATCATGGCTCCAGCGTTAAATGCCATGCTCTTTCTCAATGCCAGCTGGGCTCATGCAGACCCTCACTCCGGCCCAGGCCAGTGGATTTCTAGCAAATTCCACCCCTCACTCATGCCCATCATATCTGAGGCCCCGCCACTCACCTCATCACATATCTCCTGCAGGACACTGGAGAACAGTTCCTGAACCACCAGTTCCCCAGGGAGGTCCTTGTGTTGGGGGCTGCCACCAGGGCACAGGGCCTGTGAAAAATTTAGGCTCAGCCTTCATCTACACCGATTCCCACACTGCTTTTCCTCTTGTTGGCCGTGGGTGCCTAGGGCAGGCTCAGTGTGGGAGTCTTGGCAGTCCCCTAACCCAGGCCCTCCTATTCCAAATAAACAATCAAGTCTAGCTAGGAAGGATTACATAAGGTGGGAAAAACATCTCCTCCCCTTCAGTCTCTCCTCCCATGATCCCTAGCTTCCATAGGTGGGTTGTCTCCCAAATGGCAGGGAGCACCTTCCTCTCCGGAGTGGTGAGAGTCATGGGCTATGCTCGCGGGCCCATACTTTCTCCTGGACAGTCCTCTAGCAGGGCCCGCAGCATGGGAGGAGGCTGCAGCCTCAGAAACACCAGGCCACTTTTCCCTTTAAGAGGCGATGGACAGAACTAGGAGCCTGGACTCTCCGTGCCCTTGTGCCCAGTCAGTCATTCTACCTGAGGCTCAGGGTGCCCACCGGGCACGTCCACCAGCCCAGGTGCCTCGGCCACCTGCTGAGAGCGGCGCAGGAAGACAAGGAAGTCATCAGCTGTGACCAACGTGGCGCCCACCCCCAGTGGGTCTGCCAGATAGGCTTGCTTGTCACCCCAATCTGTAGCTCCCTGCTGCCGCAGCCAGGAGGCTGAGCTGGACCAGTTGGTGCCCAGGAAGTCCCGGTAGGAAGTGAGACCCAGATGTAGGAGCAGCTGTGGCCCAGGTGAGCTGGATGCCAGGGTGGCTGAGTGAAGGCGGAACTTGGGAGCATCAAAGATCCAGGGTTGGGTCTGTAGCCGGGTCTCCCAGATGGCAGTAATGGTCTTGTCTCCTCCAGGCAGTGGACGACGGTCGTGAGCTGGGCTCAGCTCTACTGCTACCTGCTCCTGGGACAGTCCCCCAAGAGGGCACAGCAGCAAGAGGGACACCTCGGGGTCCATGGCGTGACAGGGAAGTCCTGGAGGAAGACACAGACGGCCATCCTGTCACTCCAGGGGACGAGGTGACCCTCTCTTACACAGAAATCCTGACAGGGACCCTTCTGCAGATCCCTGACTACTTACTGCTTGGGCAGCGAGTATCATCCCACCAAGAGTCCTGAGCCCAGCAAGCGCCTGGACTCCTGCTGTCCCAAACCCGTAAAACCTTTGGGCATCCTTACCGCCCCGCAGCACCAGGAGCGCCAATGCTCGTAGCCCCCAAACAGGAGTCCTCCTACATCCAACCTAGACACGCAGGATCTCGGAGTTCACCGGTCGGCTTGCGCCCCCCCCCTAAGCTCCACCTCTTTCCCCTCAAGCGGAAGTGCCCGCCCCTTCCCATCGCGTCTTCCCATTGGCCAGTCCTTGTCCGGGTTTACGATTTGCCTTCCTCGGTGGAGAGCTTCTGATACGCGCAGACCTGGCTCACTTTGGCGTCTCTTCGCACTCCAGTCCCGAGATCCCGGCAGGAGATCCGTGATCCGATTCCGGAAAGAGGGGTCTGATCCGGATCCCTCGGGCCTCGTGGCTGCCAGGGTGACCCTGGGGCAAGTTTCGCCAGCTGGGCCTCAAATTCCCTTGTGTGGACCAGAGGTTCCCGGGTGGGATGAGCAGTGCGGTTCTCCCATCCTGAGCCTTTGTGACTTTATGGGCAAAGTGGCCGCACGTCCCTGATCCCTACAGGTCTTGGCCATGAACGCCCCCGGTGGAAGGAGGCAGGAAGGTAGATGGGCCCATAGACCCCGGGAACAGGTGTGCGCCTCTTTCCATCCTCACCCCCACAGTGGCAGGACAGGGGAGGGGACCGGAGCCTTGGTGTCTTGGTGGGAAGACGGCAGGACCAATGGTCCCAGAGACCACGGGAGCTCTTCTGGTCTACCTTGGCAGTAGGGCTCAGGGCTCAGGGCCATCATCACTGGACTCTTTCAGGACCGAGATGTGCAGCTGTCTAAGGCCCTGTCCTATGTCCTACGCCATGGAGCTCTGAAGCTGGGACTTCCCATGCGAGCTGGTAAGTGAGCATGGTGGAAGCCGGGAGGAAGAGTAGGAGCCCCGAGAGCAGCTGGAACCCTTTCTCCTCAACTCTCAACACTGCCCCGGTGGGAACAGAGAATAGGCACACCCTCCGAATGTACAGGAAAATCAAGGCCCAGAACCCCTTTCACGTCCTCTGGAAGAGAAGCCCCTGTCTAGGCCGGGCCTCATGATGTCTCTTTCAGCCAGCCCATCCTATAAACGTTTCCCAAGGATACTGAGACAACTGATGCTCACTGGGATGTCCACTCTGGGTCAACTACTTAGTGCTTACTATGTTACTCGGCCTGAAGCAGATATGCTATTTTGTTTTGTTTTTTGTTTTAATTTTTTTGTATGTGTATGAGTGTTTTGCCTGCATGCATGTGTGTATGTCTGTATCACATGCATAGCTGGTGTTTGCAGAAGAGGGCATTGGACCTGGGAATGAGTTCAGATGGTTGGGAATCAGACCCCAGGTCCTTTGGAAGGAAGAACAGCCTGTGCTCTTAACTGATACACCATCTCTAAAGCCACGCCCCCCCTTTTTTTCATATTGAGACAAGGTGTCGTGTAACCTAGGTTAGCCTCAAAACACCTTGAACTTTTGATTCTTCTGTCGGTACGCCCCAAGTGCCGGGCTTATGGGCATATACCAACATGCCCAGCCCACCATGAAGCTGGTCACCTTCCTCTGTAAGTTAAGAAAAATGAGGCTTGCTGGGCAGTGGTGGAGCACACCTTTAATCCCATTACTCGGGAGGGAGAGCCAGGAGAATCTCTGTGAGTTCGAGGCCAGCCTGGTCTACAGAGTGAGTTCCAGGAAAGGCGCAAAGCTACAGAGAAAACTTGTCTCGAGAGAAAAAAAAAAAAAAAAAGGAAAGAAAGAAAAATGAGGCTTGCTGGGCAGTGGTGGCGCACACCTTTAATCCCATTACTTGGGAGGCAGAGCCAGGAGAATCTCTGTGAGTTTGAGGCCAGCTTGGTCTACAGAGCGAGTTCCAGGACAGGCTCCAAAGCTGTGTTGTCTCAAAACACCAAACAAGAAAAGAAGAATGAGGCTTGGGATGGAAGTGTCTCTCCTTGGCAGAGTTCTTGCCTAGCAGGTGAGAGGCTCTGCGTTCCACCCCAGCACAGAACAAACAAAATGAGGCCCCAAAGGGAAAACTTCCTGAAGATCACACAGAGAAAGCTCCTGTGCCCTCCCAGGCCTAGCCTTTGTTCCAGCTGCCTGTGGCTCCCCCGTTAAGCACACCCCCGCCTGGCTGCCCGCAGATGGCTTTGTACCCCTGCAAGCTCTCCTGCGGCTGCCCCAGTTCCACAGCTTCTCCGTTGAGGATGTGCAGCGCGTGGTGGATAACAACGGAAAGCAGCGGTTTGCCCTGCAGCCAGGCGAGCCCAGCACTGGCCCTCTCATCAGGGCCAATCAGGGCCACTCCCTACAAGTGGGTACCAGGGGGCATGTGGGAGGGAGGGAGAGCCAGGTGGGACCCCGGTTCAGGAGGGAGGTCTCAGTGCTGCCCGTTCACACACTCCTTCCTAGGTACCTGAGTTGGAGCTGATGCCCCTGGAGACACCACAAGCCCTGCCTTTGATACTAGTCCATGGTACATTCTGGAAGCATTGGCCATCTATTCTACTGAAGGGCTTGTCACGCCAGGGAAGGGCGCACATCCACTTGGCCTCAGGATTGCCTGGCGACCCTGGTGTCACCAGTGGTCAGTATCACCTTTCACCTATTGTGTTCTCCCAGGCCCCCCAAGGGTCACAGCGTCGTTTGTGTGAGATCCCCACACAGACTTGCATGGAGCAGTACCTCCCCATCCCACCACAGAACCCATTCTGCCCAGGGACCCCTGGCCCTAGTCCAGTTGTCCCCGCAGGCATGCGTCCAAATTGTGACGTGGCGGTGTTCATCGATGGACCCCTAGCTCTGGCAGGTAAGTGCGGACCCTCCAGGGACTCTCGCAGGTCTGTCAGAGAGGAGCACCGGTCACATCTCTAGCTCCCTGAGCAGATGGAATCCCCTTCTACCGCTCTGCCAACGGGGTGATCCTGACTCCAGGGAACACTGAAGGCTTCCTGCCTCCCAAGTACTTCAAGGAGGCCCTGCAGCTGCGACCCACCCGTGAGAATCAAACCATCCCTGCCCTGTGTCCCGAAGCGTGTGCCCTTCTGCCTCAGGCTCTTTGAAAGTTCCCCACTGTAGGCGGACGTAGACATGCCTTTCTCTTAGCAACTCTTGTCTCTACCTCAGGAAAGCCTCTCTCCTTGGCTGGCGATAAAGAGGCGGAGTATCAGAGTGGCGCCAGGCACAGCTCCAGAGGAGGAAGAAGAAAGATCCAACAATAAAATATGTATTTATTTTTAAAAAAACAAAAACCCAACAACTCTGAAAACTGTCACGGGAAGAAAGTCCAGTTTGAAAGCAGGATTCTCTGTTCCTTATCCATATCTGTCATCCTCATGTGCTCGGGGACTACATTATAGGCCAGGGATGTGAGCTGCCGAGAGGGCAAGAGGAGGGGCTGTGTGTGGCTCAGGGCCTTCCATCCCTAGGCTGGGTGGTGCAGTGTCTACCCCGGCCAGGGCCCTGGCCTGCCTGTGACAGCAGGTGAGAGTGTCCAGCCCGGTGCATGCTGGGAGTGGTGGAGCTGTGAGTTCAGGTAGGCGTGGGCTGGCCAGGCTCCCTGGAGGTGGTGAGTGGAGCAGGGGCAGCCTGGCTGCCCTCAGAAGGCCTCGTGGCCGCCTGTAAGCTGCAGGAACAGGTCCTCGTCGAGCTCCTCCCCGCGAGCCCGCTCTCGAGTGGACAGGAAAATGTAACCCCCGATGTACTCATGGACGATGCGGCAGCTGGCAGACACACAGCTGAAGGCCACGTTGATGTGCTCATCAAATTCAATGGCCACCTGCAGACGGGTGGTCACAGGTCCAGTGGGCTCAGGCAACAAGCAGGAGCTCCTGCCTTGCCCTGGTTGGGTCTGAGCTGGCCACCTGTCCCGGTCCCTGCCCTCCCTCGGGACCCACCTGTCGTATGTCCCAGTTGACGTTCCACTGACGCATGTTGCTGAAGCGCCAGGTCTTGACCACGTCGCCCACGGCCAGGTCAATGCGGATCAGTCGGTTGTTGGCAATGCCCAGGATCTCATCTTTCCTGCTGCCCTTGAACCTAATTCCCAGGGGGGGAAACATGAGCGAGAGCTACACCGTGTGTGGCCCTGGAGCCTGCCCTGTGTGGACACGGCTCCGGAGCCTGCCCTGTGTGGACACGGCTCCAGAGCCCTCAGGGTAGGGCACAGCCTCACCTGCCCCAGCTCTGCAGCTCTGCAGCTGTTCAGCCTGAGGCAGCCAATCGGTTTCTCCTAGCCTTAAGCTCCCACTCTGAAAAATGGGATTACTCATGGACTGATGCTAGCCAGGCATTGGTGCAGTGCGTCTGTCATCCCAGCCAAGGGGCTGAGACAGGAATTCACGTCAGACTTGATACATGGTGAATGACGCTGTGTCTCAAAAACCAAGGGGCGGGGGGTGGGGACTGAGAAGATGCTTCAGTCAATAGAGTACCTGCCTTGCAAGTAGGAAGGCCTGAGGTTGATCCCCAGGACTGTAGTGCATGCCTATGGTCCCTGGGACAAGATAGGCAGGCTGGGAGAGATTGCTCAGTGCAAAGAGCTCTTGCCACACATGTGTGACTCTAATATGTCTGCTATGTGCCTATGGCAAGCTGGGAGGCAGAGACGGGAGAATGTCTGGACAGTCTGCAGCCAGCTAGCCTGGAACACACAGGGATGAGTAAGAACTCTTGTCTCGAGGTGGAAGGTAAAGACTGACCTAGAGGCTATCTTCTGACCCCACATAACTGCCACAGCATGTGCATGCACACACACAGATTTAAAATAAAAACATTAAGAAAAAAATAGGACCAGCGAGAGTCACCCTCAAGTCTGATGGCGGGAGTTTATCCCAGGACCCACGTGGTGGAAGGAGAGAACCAGGTTCCCGTAAGTTGTTCTCTGGTCTCCACATGTGCACATGCACAAAATAAATAAGTTGAAAATGTAAGACAGGGGCTGGAGAGATGGCTCAGCTGTATGAACACTTACAGTGCTTACAGAAGACCCAGGTTTGGTTCCCAGTACCCTCAATGGGGCTCTTAACTCCAGTTCCAGGGATCTGGTGCCTCTTCTGGCCTCTGTGGGCACTGGGCACTATATGCAGTATATATGTACATATGCAAGCAAAAAACTCATACATGAAAAACAATCTTTTTTCTTTTTCAGTTTTTTGAGCCAGGGTTTCTCTGTGTAGCCCTGGATGTCCTGGAACTGGCTCTGGAGACCAGGCTGGCCTGGAAACCACAGAGATCCACCTGCCTCTGCCTCCTGAGTGCTGGCATTAAAGGTGTGCACCACCACTTTCTGGCAAAAAATAATTCTTAAAATATGTAAAATACTCGGGGCTGGAGAGATGGCTCAGCGGTTAAGAGCAGTGGCTGCTCTTCCAGAGGACCCAGGTTTAAATCCCAGCACCCACATGGCAGTTTACAACTGGCACCTGTAATTCTAGTTCCAGAGATCAGACACCCTCACATAGCACATGGCAAAACAGCAATGAACAAAAATTAAAAAGGAAAAAAAAAAAAGAAACCCTGTCTCGAACAATCCCTCCCCCCCAAAAATGTAAAATACTCAGGGAGCAGAGGCAGGATCTCTGAGTTTAAGGCCAGCCTGGTTCACAGAGCGAGTTCCAGGACAGCTAGGACTACATAGAGAAACCTTGTCTTGAAAAATCAACCCCCCTCTCACAAAAAAAAAAAAAAAAAAAAAAAGTAAAAAATAAAAACAAGATGGGCAGCCCCTGAGGAACAACACCTGAGTTACCCTACATCAACAAAGGCATACAAGGTAGGGCATCCTAACAGCATTTGCCAACATTAGAAAATAGTTCATCCCTCTAAGGAATGATCTTGTATCATCATCAACGGCATGTCATTCACTTCTCTGCAGACTTGGGAACTGAGTTCTCAGGGTCCTCCCTATAACACAGAGACAGCGGGCCAAGGCCCAGAGAGGGGAGCATCTACAACAGAGCTGGGAAAAGCACTGATCTTCGGTTTGCCTGGTGTGAGCTCTGTCTCGCTGGGGAACACACAGAACCCCCAGGGAGTGGTACCCACAGAGAGCCGGGGAGGAGAGGCATTGGGTTGTGCGCCTGGGACCCATCTGGGATGTGCGCACCCAGCAGCTGGCAGCAAGTGAGGGCAGAGGCAGGGCTTTGCAGGGCTGGCATCATACCTGACCATCACGTAGGAGATGCCAAAGTCAGGCAAGGACTGCCAGGCCTGGATGAAACGCAGCTGGGCCTCGATCAGCGAGAGCTGGGCCACATTCTGGTGAGCTTCCAGGATCCGGGGGGTGAGCTGTGGTTCCATATTGGGAAGGGACTCTTAGGGCCTCCCCTTATCTAAAGTCCCTAAGATCCCTGCCACCCCACCCCACCCGCCTGCCCTGCACAGGACACTGAGGGGAAGGCAGCCATTGTGGTACCACCAAGGTGTACATGTGGCTGAATCAGGCCCTAGAATAGTCCTGGAGCCCTTCCAGAGAGGACATGGCAGAAGGAAGAAGTGGGTACAGGGTTTTCTAAGGAAGAGAGTTGGAGGTCCAGGGGTCTTCAAGGGTGGCTAGGTAAACACTATGGTGGTTCCCATCCCACACTTCCTCTGGCACCTGCTTGGCCTTGAACTTTCGCTGGAAACGGGGAGCCACGAGGCCGTAGGGGTTAAGGCCCTCAGCAGAGGCTTCAGGGCCCTGGATGTGGTTCCCTGAGCCTCCGCCACCGCCACCTGCCCGCTGCAGGCTGAGGAAGGCCAGAATGGCCTGCACCTCACTGGCATAGCTGCTGTCTGCCATGGTACGGCCCTTGGAGGCCAGGCGACAGGCAGCCATCCACTGTGCGTACTGCTGGTCCTGGAGCAAGGACAGACAGAGAGGGCGGTGAGTAAGACCTGGCCACGTTCACTCTCACCCTGAATGCCATTCCAACCCTGTCTCCTGGCCCGGCCACTCCCATTCCCCCTGCCGCCCAGCCTGCTCACATCCTGGCAGCGCAGGTAGATCTCACTCATGCCCTCGGGTGAGGGCACCAGGAGTTTGATGCAGAACTTCTGGCTAGAGACATTGACATCAGGGACCACCTCGCAGCCTGCAAGAAGGAGGTGGCTAAGAGGTCCCTGTATGAAAGTCAGCCCACCCACCCACAGCTGCTTCAGGGCAGATGGTATCCACCCAGGTCCCTAAGAGGAAACAGGCTGAGAGCAGTTACTACTGGCACCTCCCTCACCCTTGAGGTTCAGCTGCTGGATAGGGTCCCCTGGTGCTTCATCCTGGCTCTTATAGTAGGACAGGGTGGTGTCCTTGAATACCACCCAGTGCTGGCGGTAGCCCTTCAGGGTCAACTTCCGGGGCCTGGAGGAAGTAGGAAGCTTGTGAACCACGGCCTCCCTGCCTTCCCCCTCCTCCCCTCTCTCCAAGCAGGCCCCACACTTAACCTGAAGATTCGGAGGTGGTCCTTGAGCTCTGGGATGGTGGTGAGACTATCCTGGAGGAAGGGAGAAGTAGAGGGAACCTGGGGTGCCCTGCCTGGCCCTGACTCCAACCCCATCCATTCCCAGGCCCAAGTCCCTCCTCACCAGCACGTCTGAGGGTGCCGACCCCTTCAGCTTCACCTCGAGGTTGTTCAGGGCTGCATCCAGGTCATCCAACCCCAGGTCCCCAGAGGCTGGCTCACCCACATCCCCACTCAGGGACAATTTGTTGATGTGATACTAGGGGACACATGGTCAGTTAGAGCTGAGTCTGACTGAGGCCCGTCGCCCCACACCCCCCCCACGCTGGACTTCTTTGGAGATGGACTCCTTTCTGGAAGGCCTTTTGACCTTGTACCCCAGCATCCCCAGAGCCCCAGGCACCTGCAAGGCGGCGAACACCATCATCTCCTCCTCGGTGCAGTCGATTTCCTCTGTCAGCAAGTCCCAGCGGGCTTGCTCATACAGCTGGGTCAGCCGCACTGGGTCTGTCTGGAGCAGCAGGGGTCGGGGAGCGAGTCAGAAGGTGCCTGTCCTGGACACTCAGGCTCGGCCAGCATGAGCAGCAGACCCCATCCCTACCCTGCTGGCCTGCCCCTGCCTAGGCAGACAGAGCAGCTTTCTCCATACACTTCTGCTTCTCCATACACACCGAGCCACAGGCCCAGGCCACAGGCCACAGGGCGGCCTCCTGCTGAGGATAGGCAAGAGAGGAGGAAGACAGCCCCTGAATGAAGTGCTCCCAGAATAGAAAAAAGACAGCTAGTCAGGCGGTGGTGGTGCACGCCTTTAATCACAGCACTCACTCGGGAGGCAGAGCCAGGTAGATCTCTGTGAGTTCGAGCTCTGGTCTACAGAGCAAGTTCCAGGATAAGCTCCAAAGCTACAGAGAGAAACCCTGTCTCAAAAAAACAAACAAAAAAAAAGAAAGAAAGAAAAAAAAGAGAAAGGAAAAAAGAAAGAAAGAGAAGGAAGGAAGGAAGAAAAAAGGAAGGAAGGAAGGAAGGAAGACAGCTTCCCTTGGGGTAGCTCCTTCAACTCATCTCTCAGGAGAGTACAGGCCACAGGAAAGCACTCCAGGAAGGCTTCCCTGAGGAAGTGACCTACAGGGCGGAGGCCTGCAGGGTGACAAGGGACCACTGAAGGGAAGAATGAGTGAAGGGAGTCTAGGGTCAAGGAGCAGGGAGGGCCTCCCAGACACCATGGAAGTGCACACTCTATGGCCCACAGGGCTGAGAGCAAGGGCATCAAAAAGGCAAAGAGAGGAGGGGCAGCCTTGAATGAGCAAAGCCCCAGGTTCGATCCCCAGTGCTACATGAGACTGAACGAGCGTAGTGGTGATAGTGCTCACAATCCAGCACTTTGGAGGGAAGCAGCAGGGTCAGGAGTTCAAGATTGCCTGTGACTGAGGTCAACCTGGGGTGCATAAGACTGCCACACAGAACAGAATGGTTTATCAAACCATTGAGAGAAAGAGTCAAAGGCAAAGCCTAGAGTGGAGAGTCGATTCAGGGGCTATCCCTCTGACAGATACTCAGTACAGACACAGCTCAGTACAGGAACTGCCAAAAACATGAGCAGAATTGGCACTGGAGAGGCGATCCAAGCTGCGAGCAGCTAAAGGCCAGCCAGATCTACTAGTCACTGGGGAAGGTGGGCCAAGGACACAGGAAAAGTTGGCCTGCTGGTTGTCTAGGGTGAGTGTTGGAGGCAAAAAACTGAAAATAGGCACTAGAGAATTTTCTGGAACAGCAACAATGTTTTAAAACTGGATATGGTGGGACTGGAGAGCTGGTTCAGCAGTTAAGAGCACACTGGCTGCTTTTCCAGAAGACCCAGGTTCAATTCTCAGTACCCGTATGGCAGCTCACACCTGTCTAGAACTCCAACTCCAGTTCTAGACAGTTCTAGGGCTTCGGACATCCTCACACAGACATACATGCAAATAAACAATTAAATAAATGAAAAACTGGATGTGGCAGCGGTTGTACAACCACACACAATGATCAAAAATAAACTGCTCAGGATGGGCGGTGCTTGCGCATGTCAGTTACATCTCAGTGATGCTGGGGGACAGTCTTTTGGCATAGTGGTCTCGTTATGTTAAGTAGCAAGTGCCAAGTGCAGCGGAGGTTGGAGGCGCTCTGTCACTTGCTGCTAATGGGGGAGGTCCTACTCGAGGTGACCCTGCATGCTCTGAGTCCCACCTCTTCCACCTCTGAAATCTGTGCACACAGTGTCCCAAAATGCACATCCAGCCTCAGATCTGTGGGCTCCAAATCCTGATCCAACCAACCAGAGACTGATAATATTGTGGTGGGGGTATTAGATCTAGTTGGGTGTGGTGGCTCATCCCTGTAATCTCACAATTTGGGAGGTTGAGGCAAGAGGATTACCACAAGTTTCAGACGAGTCTGAGCTGCACAGTGGATTCTGCTTGTTTGGAGATAGGGTTTCTCTGTGTAGCCCTGGCTGTCCTGAACTCACTCTGTAGATCTGCCTGCCTCTACCTCCCTGGTGCTGGGACTAAAAGTATGCACCGTCACCACCCAGCCTTACATAGTAAATTCTAGAACAGCCCAGAATACAAATACAAAGTGAGACCATATCCTTTTGTTGTTATTTTTGAGACAAGATCTCTCTACATAGCCCTGACTGGCCTGGAACTCACTGTGTAGACCAGGCTGGCCTGGAACTCACAGAGATCCTCCTGTCTCTGCCTCCCAAGTGCTGGGATTAAATGCTTGTCATACCACATGGTGCTATACTCCTTTAATCCTAGCACTCAAACTCAGGAGGCAGAGGCAGGAGAATTTCTGTGAGTTCAAAGTTAGTGTAGTCTATACAAGTTACAGACTAGCCAGAACTACAAAGTGAGACCCCCCCCTTACACACACACACACACACACACACACACACACACACACACACACACACACACGAAGAGAGAGAGAGAGAGAGAGAGAGAGAGAGAGAGAGAGAGAGAGAGAGAGAGAGAATGTGGATATGTGCACTAGAGGTAGATTTAAGTACAGGGGACATAATTAAGCAAGGAGATCTTACCAGGCCAGGACCTGGAGCTCTCAACCTAGCCTTCTTGATGCCTCTTCAGCCCCCATTTCCCTATTTTTTTTTTTAAAAATTTTTGATTTATAAATATGTTCTGGGTGGGCTGAATGTGTGTTGTTGTGTGTGTGTGTTGTGTGGTGCTACGCGACTTGTTAATAATCCAGTACACTGTGTGAAATATGTCCTATGATTTGTTTAATAAAAGAAACTGACTGGCCAAAGCTGAGCAGGATAAGTAGTGGAAAGCCAAACTGAGAAATGCTTCCGATTGGATGAGAATCACCAGCCAGCCAGATCCAAAAGAGAACTATAGAAAATGAGGTAACCCCTTCGTGGTGGTGTATATCTTTATTCCCAGCACTCAGGAGGCAGAGGCAGGTGGATCTCTGTGAGTTTCGAGGCCAGCCTTGTCTACAGAGCAAGTTTCAGGACAGGCTCCAAAGCTACACAGAGAAGAAACCCTGTCTTGAAAAAACAAAAAATAATAAATAAATAAATAAATAAATAAATAAATAAATAAAAAGTAAGAAAAATGAGGTAACAAGCATTAAGCCACGTGGCAAAACACAGATAAGAAATAAGGGTTAATTTCAATGTAAGAGTTAGGGAATAGTAAGCCTGAGCTGTTGACTGAGCATTTACAATTAATATAAGCCTCAGAGTGGTTGGTTATTTGTGACTAGGCAGTCAGGATGGGAAACTTCTGCCTACATGCGTGCGTGCGTGCGTGCGTGCGTGCGTGCGTGCGTGCGTGCGTAATTATTATTATTACCATTGCTTGTTAGTTTGAGACTGGGTCTCATGTTGCCCAAGCTGACCTTGAATTCACCATGCAGCAAGGATAGAGGCCTGAACTGTCCACCCTCCTGCTTCAGCCTCCCAAGTTCCTGGGATTACACACCACCAGGCCTGGTTTTACTCACCTGCTCTGAAAGTGGTGGTACTGTGTTGGGTACCATGTGGAGGGGCTGGGTTAAATGGCCCTGTGCAAGTCACAGTGTGTGGGGAATGCCCAGGCAGTCCTTTGCAGCCCCTCTCATCATTATGGACAGTCAACTTTGGGTAGGTAGAGCTCAGTGGTGGGGGAGCCCAGCCCTGCAGGCCCTGGGTTCAAACCATGACACCGTACATGTCACCTCTCAGCTCCAAAGACCTGACCATGAAAGGAAATGGGAACACAGCTATTCTGGGTTCTGCTAAGATCACTGTTTATATGTTACTATTTGTAGTCATGGCTACGTTGTTTTCACCAAACACCATAAACACCAGTCGATTAGTAAGACCCACAGAAATGTGTGTGCTGTGTGGAAGGGGAGATGGGGAGGGCAGGAGAGAGAAGTCTTCATCTTTTGATAACCTATAGCTGTGTACAAAACTGCTAGGTCACAGAACAGGGCTCTGGGCTCAGGAGCAGACACAGAAATCCCAGCCAGGACACTTGGCTTTGGCCTAAGTTCAAGACTAGCCTGGGTAACAAAGTGAGACCCTCCAGGTGACCCAACATCCCCCACATAGACATACACGCAGGCAAAACATCAATGCACATGAAATACAAATCAAACAAACAAATAAAAAAGAAAGTAAACATTAAATAAAAACCTACATTGTTTGCCAGGCAGTGGTGGCGTACGCCTTTAATCCCACCCAGCGTCCGGGAGGCAGAGATAAGCAGATTTCTGTGAGTTCGAGGCTAGCCTGGTCTACAGAGTGAGCTGTAGGACAGGCTCCAAAGCTACAGAGAAACCCTGTCTCAGAAAAACCAAAACCAAAAAAAGACCCCAAACCTACATTGTTCAAATCTACCTTTCCTGGAGAATAGAGTGGGGTAGAGAATGGTTTGGCTGCCTGTGCCAAGAAGTGTGGGGACGGAGTAACTGCAGTCCAGTGCCCGGGTGGGGGTGGGCGAACTGCACAGAGCCGCCTGCTCTCCCAGCAGGGCAGCTGTGATGGAGAATCAGGGGCATCCAAGTCACTTGGAGGCGGTAGGAGATGGAGCTGAAGGCTAGCAGAGGCTGGGAAGGAGTAAAGGAGCAGACAGAACCCACAGGAGGGTGGGAGGAAGCTGGGTGTTGCCTCAGTCAGAGACTAGTCAGCACTCGGTACTGCAGCTGTAGCTGGGCCTTACTGAGGTTAATTGTGAACTAGGAAGGGTCAGGCTGGTTTCCCAGGACCTCAACTCCATCCCCAAGTAAGGATTTTTGCATTTTATCTGTTTGCAAGGCTGTGGATTACCCCAGGGTCTTGCACAGGCTAGACAGGTACTCCACCTCTGGGCTACATCCTCAGGCCTGGAAACAAGATTGTATAATACTGTGACAGGTCAGTGTTGTCAAACTGACTATCCTAGAAGCACCTCTGGGCATGTGTGTGGGGATTATTTTATGTTCAGTGATGTGTGGAGACCCACCCGTATCAGGGTGGGGAGCCATGCCCAGGGCAAGAGAGCCTAGGTTTTTTTTTTTTTGGCTTTTCAAGACAAGGTTTCTCTGTGTAGCTTTGGAGCCTGTCCTGGAACTTGCTTTGTAGACAAGACTGGCCTCAAACTCACAGATACCTGCCTGCCTCTGCCGCCCGAGTGCTGGGATTAAAGGAGTGCGCCACCTCCCAGAGAGCCTAGATTTTGTAAATGGAGAAAGGGAACTGAGCATCAGCAGGCAAGCTCTCCTCTTCTCGTGGGTGTCAGGTGACCAGCTGCTTCCAGCCTTCCTTGACTCCCCTGTCTGGATGTACTGTACTTGACCTGTGAACTGCGCCAGATCTCTTTACAGATGGTTGTGAGCCATTACATGGTTGCTGGGAATTGAACTCAGGACTTCTGGAAGGACAGTCAGTGCTCTTAACCTCTAAGGCATCTCTCCAGCCCCTGAACTGCTCCTTTTCTGAGTAGCTTTTGGCAGGGTATTTTACCTCAGCTCAGGGACAAAACCAAGACAACCGAAGAACTATTTTACAATAACCCTAATCTGAGCACTCAGACAGCAGAGTTGCCCCGAGCTACAAAGGGACAGTCTTTTCTTTTTTTGGGTTTTTTGAGACAGAGTTTCTCTGTGTAACTTGAACTACCTCTGTAGACCAGGCTGGTCTCAAACTCACAGAGATCTGCTTGTCTCTGCCTCCCAAGTGCTGGGATTAAAGGTGTGCGCCACCACTACTTCCCAGCCAAAGTGACACATAAATATGGGTTTAGGAAATGGCTTACTGGTTAAAAGTGTAGCCACACAAGCCTGGTGCCCCAGGTCTGATACCCAGAACCCACGTGGAAAAGCTGTCTGTGGTGACCCATTCTGCAATGTCAACACTCCTATAGGCAGATGGAAGACTAGACAAGAGAATGGCCTGGAAGCCTGAGGACCAGCAAGCCTGGAGTACACAGTCTCCAGCTGTAAACAGAAACAACAAGAGACCTTGCTTCAGGTGGAAGGCGAAAACTGACTCCCAGAAGCTGTCCTTTGACTTCCACATGCTTGTATCGGCGTGTGCACACTAGCCCTCATGCACATGCGCGCTTTCGTACACACACACACACACACACACACACACACGCACGCACGAGCGTTCTGTCTGTCTCTGTCTCTGTCTTTCTCTCTCTCTCTCTCACACACACACACACACACACACACACACACATAAAATAGATAAATATGGTTTCAAAAAGAAGGGGCTGGGAGGAGAGGGCTCAGTTGTAGAATAGCTGTGCAAGCAAAGGACCCGAGTTCGTATCCCAGCACCTATAGAAACAGCCTCTAATCCCCCACTCAGGCGGAGACAGGCAGAACCGTGGGCTTTGCTAGCTAGCCAGGCTAGCTGAATCAGTGAGTTCCAGGTTCTGTGAGAGACAGCGACAGAAGACCCCTGACAATGACCTCTGACCTCAGGTGCACACACGGGCGGCTAGGAAGAGGAGAGACAGAAGCCACAGAGCTTGGGAACAGCTACAAGGAGAGAGAGAGAGAGACAGAGACAGAGAGAGAGAGACCCCCTTAGCTCATGGGACGCAGAAGCTGTGAGAGAAAGATGATTCCAGGGGAAGAGGCGTTGGCTATGTCCATGCCGTAATGAGCAAGCAAGATGCAGGCCTGTGATCCTAGTCACTGCAGGTGCTGAGGCAGGGAGACTGAAAACTCAAGGCCTGCCTGGGCTACAGGTTCAAGGCCAGGTTCCACAACTTAGATAACTTAGCAAGACCCTACCTCAAATTAAAAATAAATAAATAATAAAAGTTCGGGGCTGGAGAGACAGCTCAGCGGTTAAGATTACTGACTGCTCTTCCAGAGCACCCAGGTTCAGTTTCCAGCACCCACAGGGTGGCTCACAACTCTCTGTAGCTCCAGTTCCAGGGGATCTGACACCCTCTTCTGGTCTCTGTTGATACCAGGCACACATGCTGTACAGACATCCAGGCAGAGAAAACACCCGTACACAAAATAATATTAAACTAGTCCCGAAGGGCCTGGGGGAGCACTCAGTAGTTGAGCATTTGGGGGGTGGGGACAGGTCTAATCCTTATTAAAAAAAAAAAAAAAGTAGCTGGGTGGCATTGGCACACACCTTTAATCCCAGCACTCGGGAGGCAGAGCCAGGCAGATCTCTGTGAGTTCGAGGCCAGCCTGGTCTTCAGAGTGAGATCCAGGACAGCCTCCAAAGCTACACAGAGAAACCCTGTCTCAAAAAACCAAAAACAAAGTATGTAGGTGGGATGGAACCACGGGACCGGCTGCACGGAGGGCAGCAGGTGTCGTTCTGTGTGCAGATGTGGGTAGAAGCACCAGGGCAGTTTGGCTCAGAAGAGAACATTGAGGGACTCTGCCACAGCTTGAAACCAACTGCTCTGTAGACCACTATTGGTATGTTTTCAATGAAGGCCACAGGTAGGAAGAGGAGCCTGTGGGGCCCCGGGAAGTTTGTGGAGACAGAGGGTTACTGACATTGTTGCAGAGGAGAATTCAGGCATTGGAGGGCTAAGATTGGGGTACACTGAGACCACCCTGCAAAGCTCCTACCCCACCTCCCAGGCCCTGCTGGTCCAAGTGGCCTCCCTGTACCCAGCTCAGAACCTCCCCATTAGAGACCCACGTTCCCCAGAACCCACCACTGTCTACATGGGTCTCTGCCATTGACACCCCCTCCCCCCGCAGGCAGGTCCTAAAGAAACCAGCACTGAGACTTGTCTCCATCTGCCTTATCATTGGAGGCCCCGAGGTGCACTGGAAGGATTGGCACACAGAAGTACAGATGAGCAAACGGGCAGACAAACTGATCCCCAGGGCTGGACCCTCTGATTCCAGAGCGCAGCTCACCTTGGGATCCAGGTCGAAGAAGCTGTAGTACTTAAATCTCAGCCAAAGCACATCCCCGGCCTTGATACCTTGCTGCATGAGGCACCGTGATGAGTCCAGCCACCTGGGTATGACAGAGGCAGAGTCAGGGCACAGAGAGGAAGGTCCTGAAAGCAGGAAGGAGAGGGTAGGTGAGCTAGGCCCTGGGCAGTGTGGCCTGGCTGCGGGTCATGCACCTGCTGTGGAGCTGAGTCTTGTCAGCCAGGGAGCTGGGCCTCGGCAGGCGCTGGAGCAGGAGAGGATCAGGTGGCGGCTGTGGCCGGCTCAGCATGTGGTAACAAGCCTCAGTCTGGGGACTGTCCGAGAAGTGTGCTGGCATGCCTCGGAATAAGGTGGGTGCCACACCTGCAGTGTCGTGTCGGTGGGAGTCAGTCAGGCCCGGCTCCAGTTCTGGCCCCCCAGGCCAGTCTCTGTCCTGGCCCCAGCCCGGGGTTGGCCATGCTCACTCACCCCCAGCTAGGACAACCTTGGTCAGGTCATGCACCTCTTCCTCAGGCTCCTTCTCCTTCTTCTTCTTCTCCTTCTTTTCTGGAGCTCGAAGCAGAGACAGCTCCTCAGGGTGCCTGATACCTGAAGGGAGGAAGGCCTCAGCACCAAGGGTCTGCTAGGTTACCTCCCTACCTTTCCACACAGACACCCCGGGGAAGTCACACCCTTTGATAGGCTGCGGAGAGGCGATGGCCAGAACAAGCTGATGTGGCTTGACCCGGGAAGGGGAAGAGGCCACAGCTACTCACTGAGCAGGCGGCAGATGGCAGCCACAGCCTGGAAGAGGGGCTTGGAGAAGCTGGCACGCAGACGCAGCACTCGACGGTTGGGTAGTCGCAGGATGACGGGTCGGTGCTGTGGCCCAAAGAAGAGGCGGGCATCTGCCAGGATCCCATACTTGTCCAGTGTCCAGTGCGTCTGTAGCAGCCACTGTCTCTTCTGCTCCCACCAAATGGCATGGTCAGACCAGTCCTGCTTGCGATCTGTGAGGACCCAGGGGTATCCATCGGCCTTCAAAGGCCCTGCCAAGCCTTCTTCATTTCTGCCCCAGCACTGATGCCACAGGTGAGCCAGATTGGGTTGGCTCTAAAGTGATGATGGAATGTTTGGTAGCTGACTCCTGCTGGTCCTTCTGGGTTCAGTTGTTACGTCACTTCTGAGGGGAGCCCCCCAACCAGGAATATGGGTACCTCAATCTCAATGGCCTCACCTCATACTTTGAGTTGACTCCTTACAGCCCATGTGTATTCTGGGATGCTTGGTTCAATGCCTTTTCTATTATTTTTGTTGTTTTGATTTTGTTTTTTTTGAGACAGAGTTTCTCTGTGTAGCCTTGACTGTCTTGGAACTCACTCTAGGCCAGGCTGACTTAGAGATCTGCATGCCTCTGCCTCCTGAGTGCTGGGATTAAGGGCATGCACCACCACACCCACCACTGGCAACATCTGCAGTCTCCAGGGCTGTTGATAATCTCCGTCACTAGCTGTGCCCTTCAGGGCTGTTGATAATCTCCATCACTAGCTGGCCCCTTGCTCACAGTGTTTCACCTCTCCAGCTCAGTTCTCTAGTTAAGATGTAACAATCATCCTGACTCATGGTTGCTGACCAATGGCTGTGACATTACAAAGTGTTGTGCAATTTTGACACTTAAAGAGAAGCGCTCATTTGGAAATGCAAATGTCATTTGTCATCTGACCAGGAATTGGGGTGACAACAATGGATGACACAGGAGGATGCCTTATCCCCCCGCCCCCCAAGAAGTGTGAATACAGAAATAAATGGGTAAAAGCTGCTGAGCACACAGCCTCCTGGGTTTTGCTGAGACCCGGCATGCTGTTGTTTGGGGTTTGCAGACCGGGTTTTGAACTGCATAGCTGAGGCCAGCCCTGGTCCACTCATCCTCCTGCCTCCAATGGCCAAATGCCAGCTTTGCAGGTATATGCCTCGCTGATGCTGTGCTGAGGGTCACGCCCAGGGCTTCGTGCCTGCTGGGCAAGCGCTCTGCCTGCTAAGATTCTAGGCCTCTCTCTCTGGTCCTCCCACTGGGTTTTGATCCCTGTCCCCACCCTGGACTCCTGCCACCTCCTGACCTGTCTCCCCAGTGCCACCAGTGCTGCCAAACACTGGAGAAGCTTCTCCGCCCAGCTCCTCAGGACTCTGAGCCCCCCGTCCTGAGGCCCTCCCTCTGCCCCCACTTCCTCTCCCGTTGGCCTTTTGCTTTTAAACTTGAGGCAGGGTTTGGCTATGTAGGCTGTCGATTCACTAGGGCTGGGACTGCCTCCATGCCCAGCAGCCTTTGCTGTGGCTTTGTGCTCTTCAGGAGGCTCTCCCCACCTACTCCTCACCTGTCTTTCCCCAGGGTTTAGCCTGGAACCTCCCTCTCTTCAGTCACACCCTCTTCTGGGGGTTGGGTATCTCTCTGCTCTGTGACTTCAGCTGCTGGCTTCCACTGGGCCCTGCATGGCATGGCCCGCTACTCTAAGGGGCATTTGCTTTGCTTCCTTCATCCCAGACTCCTGTTCACCCGGCTCCAGAGCCAGTGCTGGAATGCTGAGTGCAGGGAGACTAGGCCCAGCCTTCCAGGGGCCATGCTGGAGCCTGCTGTGGCTGGACAGAGGAGCCCTTCCTTCCCAGGTCATCCAACCACCAAGGACTCTTCCTGACACTCAAGCACCATGCGTTTTACTTCTAGTCCAACCTTGAGTTAATGTCAGTTTCGCTTCTAAACCCACCTTTGCTGTCCTCCCTGTCTGGCCTCTTGAGCGCTCATCTATCCCCGACCCCGACCCCACAGATGACTGGATGGCCTGCGTGGGTCTCCCCGGCTGCAATCTGTCTCCCTGCTGACAAGGGACCCTGCAAAGGGACTTTTAGCATGGGGCCACCTTAACGTGGCCATGCCCTGTTTCCACGGCAAGTACCTAGTCCCTCAGGAGGCCAAAGGGCCTTCCCAGGCTGTCAGGGCACCACCTGGGCTTCCTGTTTTGTCCCAAACCAGGTGTCTTTACTGTTCTGAGGCCTTAACTCGGAGCTTCCTGGAGTCCCTGGCATCAGCTCTAGGTCTTCCTCATTCTAGAGACCTCTCTGGAATCACCGTCCTTCCTGATGTCAGGTCCCCCAAGGAAGCTCTCACATCTGGCACCAGCATCTGGCAGTGGGAGGGGTGGGGATAATGCTCCTATTGCTGGGTACTGAGGTCCTGGAACCGACATGATTTGGCCTGAGGAGCCCAGCAGGGGTTCAGGTAAGGTCTAGCTGGCTGTGTTCAGCCCTCTTGGGGTTCACCTGCTGTGCCCTGGGACCCACCACCTTCTCAAGGCCTTCTATTCTGTCTTGGCCCAGGTCAAGTCTCCAACTCTGTCTGACATCTGGTTTCTGAAGGACCACCCCTCTGCTCCCCAACTTCTGCTTTCACAGGCTCTTGGGGCCCTGCCTCTGGCAGTTCCCTTCCCTGCCTTAGCCCTGTTACTTGGCTGTGCTGGGGCTTGTCCGACCCAGTCACTCTGGTCCCTGTCTTGGACTGTACAAAGGGGATTGGTTGGGTCTAGAAAGCCTGCCTCGCATCCCTCTCCCTATCCCAGAGGCCTAGGACCTAAGCTCATAGTGCAATGCCTTCTGGCTCAGGCTATCAGGAGCTCATGGTGGGATGCTTTCCGGCTCTGGCTATCGGAGGCTTTCCTGCCATCCTCCCAGGAAGTGATAGCTCTCCTTCTCCACTAGGAAGGTTGATGAGAAGCCCCCATGGGGCCTTCTGGGTGACTCTGGGTGACTGATATCGCACCAGCCTACTCTACCATAACTTCCTGTGGGGGCAGGGCCTTCCACCACGGTTACCAGCCTGCCAAGAGGCTTGCTGGGGAGGAAGTGTAGGGGAGTAGACCCCCCAGAAACCTCCGAGGCATCCTTCAGAGCTCAGGAACATGACTGAGACCTCAGCACAGGCAAGGTGTACAGGGACCATGTTCTGTATGTCCCTTGAAGACTGGGCAGAACCAGCAGGAGTGGGAGGAAGTGAGAGGATGTTAAGAAATATCTTCTTTGGAAGCAAACAATTAAGCTGTTGCCTGAGTCACTGTGACAAGGTTATCAGTGGCAGGCAGGGATGGCCGTCATGACGGCCTGTGTGCCAAACTGGGGACATGGGGGGCACGGGGACTCACTGATCTCCTCCACGATCTTCAGAAGCACCCCACCAATGTGCGACTCCCCCGTGACTCGGAGGGTGACAGATTGGGCCTCCGGGTCCTCCTCGCCCACAAACACCCGCAGCTCCCAGGACGAGTCGATATAGTCCCCAGAGGCTGTCTTCATCCCCGCCATGGCTGTGGCTGCTTCTGCTGAGGCAAGGTGAGCAGACGCTGGGATCTGGTAGGTGGGTAGGCCTTGGGGGCGCTGACACAGACGGCTTCTGTAACCAAGCCAATCTGGGACCCTCTACTGTCAATGTGTTTGGGCTGAAGGGACAGTTTCTTAGAACTCTCCAGCCAACTTGGGTCTCAGGTGAGAACACCAAGGCCCAACAGACTCACTCAAGCCCCGCGGTGGTGGCACACATCTTTAACCCCAGCACTCGGGAGGCAGAGGCAGGCAGATCTCTTTTGAGTTCAAGGCCAGCCTGGGCTACAAGCGAGTTTCAGGACAGTCATAGCTGTTATACAGAGAAACCCGGCCTCAAGGAAAAAAAAAAAATAAGACTCCTTCAAGAGCACCCTGCTGGACACCAGAGCGGGCCAACTCTCCTCACAGATCCGCCAAGCCTACCTATCCCACAGAACAAACAAGCCCTGACCCACAGCGCTCAGCCAGCACTCACTCTAGCCCACACAAGCCTCTGGGATGGTAGAAAGTGTGGCTGCCGAGCAGACTGGCAGGGCAGGGGACAACCGAGTCGTCATGGGTCTCGCACTTACCTGGACTGCAAGGGATTGCGGCTGCAGGTGGCTGGCGGTGGAGCGCCTGTTACCCCTGGCTGGGGTGCCTTATGCTGCTCAGTTGCCTCCTTCAGAGGTGGGCCGGGTGGCAGCCTTATCACCGAAGCTGTGCTAGGCCCTCCCCAGGGCGGGCTGCTGCTGGGTACAGGAAGCACACTGCCAGCACGTCAAGGCTCCACGGGACCTTGCTTTTGTCACCACAGGAAGTGAGGGAAGAGCAGAGGTGGGGTGACACCACAAAGCTCTCCCCCGCCATCTCCCTGGCTTCCACTGGCTGCAGCTCCAGCCTACTGAGTAGGACTGCCTGTGGCCAGCGGAGACGCTTTTTCAACCTTTCCTACCCCAAAATAGGATTTGTTCCAAACCAACCAGCCTTCGACCTGCCCAAGCAGACAGCGACAAATCAGGGTTTCCACCCCAGTCAAAGCCTCTACCTCAGGAAACCTCCATGTGACCCGCTTCAGGACCCCTTATCTAGCTGTCCCTTTAGAGGGCTCTGGTGACCTCAGGCTCACGCCCTCCTCTGGCCCTGGGATGCAAACTTCTCCAAGTGCAAGGCCCTCAGTGCTGGCTGAGCAGGAACCCAGCCTGTCCAGGGTTAATGACCTTGGTGGCAGGAGACCCTTGCGAGGTAAGATTGCCCTGGGGAGTCTCAGGACTGGGGGTGGGACAGGAAACCAGTTTATGCAAACACGGGAGAGGAAGTACAGCCTGATGCTGGCCTCAGCATCTTGCGAGCCCAGAAAACAGCCTTCTGGTAGCAAATGAGGAAGTTCAGTGTTGGCCACAGTGTGGGAGGAAGACTGGAGTAGGCTTGCAACCAGGCTCTCTACGGGCTAGGCAGCAGGAGCTGTTGGCAGCACTGATCTCAGGTCTGCTTCCTCATCCACTGGGGCTCTGGGCTGGGTCTAGCATTCTCTGCACCTATTTGGTTTAGTGAGACTGTACTGCAAAGAACAGCATGAGCATCCACTCAAAGCTCATCAACTTGCAGGTCTTCAGCTGCTGAGCAACACTTCCACCTAGTGGCCATCCCAACAAAACACAACTCACTTTTCAGGCACCAGGAAGGAGGAAAGTCAGGGTCCCAAACCAGAGCAACCCTATCTTTTTTTTTGGTTTTTCGAGACAGGGTTTCTCTGTGTAGCTTAGCGCCTTTCCTGGGACTCACTTGGTAGCCCAGGCTGGCCTCAAACTCACAGAGATCCACCTGCCTCTGCCTCCCGAGTGCTGGGATTAAAGGCGTGCGCCACCACCGCCCGGCTGCAACCGTGTCTTTAGGGAAGAAAAAGTCACTGGAGACCACAGCAACATATAACCACGCCTGACTGGCTTGTTTTATTGAAGGACATGGGGTAACAACAAGTGAAGACAGCTGGGACCCCAGGTTGGGAAGAATATCCTCCCCTCCCCGTATGCACCCACTGCCCCAAATAAAAAATAACCAACTATAAGGGAGCAGCCGAGACAGTGACGGGGGCTTGGGGAAGGGCAGGGAAGGACATTCAAGGGCAGCAGTGAAGAGACCATGCGTGTGCTGAGAGGGCCCGAGGTGGCGCTGGATGAGTCTGTCTTCCTTGCAGGCATGTATAAATATAAAGATAAGCCTTTCTTTCCCTCCCTCTGCCCAGTGCTGCTCGCCACCATCCCAGCTCGCCTTTCCACATTGGCGAAGGGAAGAGGGAAAAGCAAGTTATCACCGAATTGCGATCAGCCCCACATCCATCAGCTTCTGGATCTTCTGTGCTATTACAGGGTTCTTTAAGTGTCTATGGAGAGAAGATAGAGTTATCTGAAGCTTGTTCTTTCTTAGCTGCTATTTCCCTCCACCCAAGATCCCTGGCTCTCAGAGCAAGCTCAAATGAATGACCCAGTGCCAGTAGAACCTGCCTGTCCTACTGTGTGCCTGCACACCTGTAAGCCTAGCAAAAACGGCCTTCCCAACAGAACCCTAGGCTGTCAGACAATCAGGAAAGAAAGCCTCTGCACTGCCCACCTTTTCAGTTAAGATCGACACAATTCAGGGCTCAAGGGATGGATTATTGATGAAGAGATGGCTCGGGACACTTACTGCTCTTGTAGACTTTGGTTTGGCTCCCAGCACCCACACAGTAGCTCACAACCCTCTATAATCTAGTTCTAAGGGAGGTCTGACACCCTCTTCTGACCTTTTCAAGCACCAGGCATACACGCGGTATACATACACACATACATAAAGGCAAAATGCTTATACACATAACCTAAATAATTCATCTTTAAAGATAAGATAGACAAAATTCTATCTGGACACATCCCTCTCACTTCCCCAGCACCCCCAATGGACTTACTCGCTCAGAGCCTGGGGGTCCTTCTGCATCTGTTCCAGGATGAGCCTCATGGCTGGGTCACTCATAATCTGCTGCACCTCAGGGTCAGCCATGGCCCGCCGCTTCACATCCTCAGGGCTGTCATGTCTGTTGTACTGTGCCATCATACAGCGCTGGTAACCATCTGCTGCCTCCTACATTCCAGAAAACACAGAGAGAGTCAAGAGTCAACAACACTACCTGGCCCACTGCTTCAGCAGGTCCAAAGTAACAGCTCTCTGACAAAGGGAAAGGAAGAGAGACAGACACTGAAGTGGGAGGGAGTACATGAAGGACCACAGAAAACACCCAGGAGAAATAGGTGGGATGAGCCTTGCAGGCTAGCAGCAGCCTACCTTACAGCTCGAGTCCAGGTCTAGCGCCTTCTGGTACACATCCATGGCTTTTGTATAGTCCTTCATGGCTTCCAGGGCAGCTGCTTTCCGTGTGTAACCCTTGACTACAAACAGGAGGTACCAATTCAATAGCTCCAGGCTGTGGGCTCCCCCTCCCCCTTCTGCTACACACCCAAAATCCTTAACCTTGATCTCTGGGGGCAATCAGGGTACTTACTGAAGGCTGGCTCCAGCTGGATGCACTCCTCACAGTCCTGGGAAGGAAGGAAGAAAGGAAAGTAATTAGGCTCTTTTCCCTCCAGGGTGCTCAGTAGCCAGCTACTGTGCCCTAAGGAGTCAGAGGTCTTGGCTTTGACTCTGCTGCTCCTGCCAAATCCAGACCTGGGTTCCTAGAGAGCAAGTTAAACAAGAAAGGAGAAAGCTGGGTGAGAGGACTAGGAAAGCAAGCTCCAGGTCACCGTCCCAATGCTGAGCACTGGACTCAAGGCTGTGCTATGGCAATACCAACGGTAGGACACTTCTGTTTGAGAGCAAACACACAAATGACACTGGCTGCCTTCAGACTTATGTTCAAAAAGCCTTACATACTTTGGAGAAGCAGAAACTGAAATAAATCATCTCGGTGAGTTCCAGACCAGCCAGAGTTCATGAGACGATCTCAAAACCTCCTAGGGCTGCCATTGTCTCACCAGCCACTCAGGTTTTGACAGCACCCTTGCAACCCTAACTAGAGTGATGCCATTTTCAGGCGATTCCCCAAAGATAGTGGTATCAAAACCAAAACTCTAAGTTGAGAGGCAAGGCAGGAGGACTTCAAATTAGAAGTCAGCCTGGGCTTATTCTAGTGAGATCCTTTCATAAAACAAAAACAGCTCAGGAGCTGATGAGCTTGCGAGTCAGGGATGGCAAGGATGAAGGACTGCATTCACTCTCCCTGGCAATGAACACTTGTAATCTCAGTGCTGGGGAAGCAGACAAGCGACTGCTGGGGCTCAATGGCAGCAGCCAAACCTCAAGAGACACACCCTGCCTACAGCTCCTGAGGAAAGAAAAACTTCTGAGGTCGTCACTGGCCTTCAAGCACAAGCACTCACAGACAGGCCAGCTCTTGTTGTGGGATGTGTGTACACTGTGTGAAGATGTATTGCTGTGATTGGTGTAATACAGAGCTCAACAGCCAACAGCTAGGCAGGAGGTATAGGCATGACTTCCAGGCAGAGAGAAAGGAAGGAGGAGATGAATCTAGGCACGCATCAGATGCCAACAAGACATGAAGGGAGCTGGACATACAGAAGGAAAGAAAGGTAAAAAGCCATGAGGCAAAACGTGGATTAATATAAATGGGTTATTTTAAGTTATCAGAGCTAGTGGCACAAGCTTAACCTACGGCTAAGCTTTCATAACTAACAAGAAGTCTCTGTGTTATTATTTGCAAGCTGGTGGCTGACAACAAAGCTTGCTAAAAGGTATGGTAGCTACTGGCATAAAGACCAGCACTCAAGAGGCTGAGGACGGGGCTGGAGAGATGGCTCAGAGGTTAAGAGCACTGCTTGTTCTTCCAAAAGTCCTGAGTTCAATCTCTGTAATGAGATCTGGTGCCCTCTTCTGGCTTGCAGGGATATGTGCAGACAGAACACTGTATACATAATAAATAAATAAATCTTAAAAAAAAAAAAAAAAGAGGCTGAGGACAAGAATGATGAGTTTAAAGTCAGCATGAACTAAAAAAAGAGAATATTAAAAACAGCAGGGTGGGGCTGGAGAGATGGCTCAGAGGTTAAGAGCACTGCTTGTTCTTCCAAAAGTCCTGAGTTCAATCTCTGTAATGAGATCTGGTGCCCTCTTCTGGCTTGCAGGGATATGTGCAGACAGAACACTGTATACATAATAAATAAATAAATCTTAAAAAAAAAAAAAAAAAAAGAGGCTGAGGACAAGAATGATGAGTTTAAAGTCAGCATGAACTAAAAAAAGAGAATATTAAAAACAGCAGGGTGGGGCTGGAGAGATGGCTCAGAGGTTAAGAGCACTGACTGCTCTTCCAGAGGTCCTGAGTTCAATTCCCAGCAACCACATGGTGGCTCACAACCATCTGTAATGAGATCTGGTGCCCTCTTCTGGCCTGCAGGCATACATGCTGTATACATAATAAATAAATAAATTAAAAAAACAAACAAACAAAAAAAAAAAAAACAGCAGGGTGGTGGTGGTACATGCCTTTAATCCAAGTACTTGGAAGGCAGATCTCACTGAGTTCAAGGCCATCCTGGTTTACAAAGTGAGTTCCAGGACAGCCAGGACTATTATGCAGAGAAACCCTGTCTCCAAAAAACGAATAAATAAAATAAAAAAAGGGGAGGGGGGGGGCTGTAGAGATGGAAAAGTAGCTGCTATTCTTCAAGGACCTGAGTTAGCTCCCAGCACCCACCTGGTAACTTGGAGCTGTCCATATTTCCTATTCTAGGGGGATCCAATGCCCTCTTCTGACCTCTGAGGATACCAGGCACATATCTGGTACACATACATACATATACTTTTGTGAGGCAAAACACTCACACACATTAAAGAAAAAAAAGCGGGAGAAGACAGGAAAGGAAGAAACATTAAGACTGGGGAGGAAAAAGCACCAGGGGATTCAGGGAAGGCAGAGGAGCCACAGTCCTGGAACTAGCTCTGTAGACCAGATTGGCCTTGAACTCAAGAGATCCGCCTACCTCTGCCTCCCAAATGCTGGAATTAAAGGCATGTGCCGCCACCACCGAGCTCAACCACTGACTTTTAAGGGCTGGAGTCAGGCAGACACAGGCCTCCAATTTTCTATAAGCACCACGCACTGTCAACCTAGAATCTTAAGAACGTTAACCTGCTAAGGAGAGGACAGAAAGGAGAGGTCTGGCCCCCTGCAAAGCCTTACAGTAACTCCAGGTTTCACTGTAAGTAACCCCTCCACCCCAGCAGAACTCCCCAGGCCTCACCTTGAGCGCCAGTTGAAATTCCAGGAGCTTGGTGTAGCAGGCAGCTCGGTTACTGTACAGTTTGGCATCTCTTGGGTTCCGTTTAATGGCTTCTGTATAGTGCTTCATGGCCTGGGGGTAGTCCCCTAGACAGATATAAAGACATTTTCTATCAGTTCAGCTGGCTTGGAACTCATTATGTAGCTCAGGCTGCAGCCCTATCTCAAGCCTCCTGAGTGATAGGATTTTAAGTGTGCATCATCATGTCCAGCTAACTAAGGATGATTTACTTCTGTTATTTTGACACAGGATCTCACTCTGTAACCTAAGCTGTTTTGGGACCCCAAGTTATCTGTCTGTCTCAGTCTCCCAGTTGCTGGGATTTCATGTGTACACCCTCACACTGAGGTTTTTAGGGACTGAAAATATAGGTCAGTGGTGGACAGCTTACCTAACATGGTCAATACACTAGATTCAACTCCAATTATTGCTCCATGCACGAAAAAGAGATTAAAAAAATTTTCTTCCCCAATTTTTATGAACATTAGTGTTTTGCCTGCATGTATGTCTGTGTAAGGGTATCCAGTCCCCTGGAACTAAAGTCATGGACAGTTGTAAGCTGCCATGTGGGTGCTGGGAATTGAACCCCGGGTCCTTTGGAAGCGCAAGTCAGTGCTCTTAACCTTGGAGCCACCTCTCCAGCCCCTGGATTTTTTTTTGAGACAGGGTCTTAAACCTTGCCTGAACCCTTTTTGTAGACAAGCATGAAGAATTCAAGAATTCCTGCCTTTGCCTGAGTATTGGGATTAAAAACACAAGTCACCTCTGACCCCAAAATTGGCTGGGCGGTAGTGGTGTACACCCAGCACTTGGGAGGTAGAGGCAGGTGAATCTGAGTTTTGAGGTCAGTCTCGTCTACAGAGAGAGCTTCAGGACAGTCAGAGCTACACAGTGAAACCCTGTCTCAAAAACTCCCCAAAGTCACAACACTCAGCAGAAAGAGAACTTTATGATAGCCAAAAGTCGCCCTCCCCTCCCCTGAAGTGTGTCCTGCAAGCAGGCACAGGAAGTCACACACAGCAGAGCCAGGCCTCATGGATAGGGTTGCTACCTTTCTGGAAGCATTCATTGCCCTTGTTCTTCTCCTCCAAAGCCAAGTCAGGGTTGATGTAGGCCAGCCGCTCCTGCTCCTTCAGGATTTTCTCTGCCTAAAAAAAGACAATCATTGGCATAGTAATTCAAACTCTCACAAACATCCAGAACATTGACAAATTAGAATTTAAACATTTTTTTCCTTTTCTTTTTTACATTTATGTGTATGCATGTGTGCACGAGTCTGCACACTACAGCGCCATGTGAAGATCAGAGGACTTCAAGTCCCCTACAACATATAAGTTTTATGGACTGAAATCAGGGCATCAGGCTTGGTGATCAAGTGTCTTAACATGCTGAACCCTTTGGGTGATCCCCTAATTAGGATTTTGATTTTCAGAGTTCTACAGCAAGATTTCCATCTCATTCCCAGGCTGGGGATGTTGCTTGGCGGAGCACATAGGCACCACAAAAATACTCTCCCTGTTTTAATATTTCTTTTCTTTTTTTTTTTTTCCTCTCTTCAAGACAGGGTTTCTCTGTGTAGCTTTGGAGCCTGTCTTAGATCTCACTCTGTAGCCCAGGCTGTCCTCGAACTCACAGAGATCCATCTGCCTCCCGGGTGCTGGGATTAAAGGTGTGTGCCACCACCACCCAGCAGGAATGTAGTTTAGCTGGTAGAGTGCTTGCTTAACATACACTGAGGCCCTACACCCAAACACCAGTAGCACAGAACTCTGTTGTGGCAGCCTATACCTGTGATCTCAGCTGTCACATGGTAGAGGCAGAATTATAAGGAGTTCAAGGTCATGGGAGGTCAGCTTAGGCTTTGCAACCTTGTCTCAGAAAAAAAAACAAAAACAAACAAAAGCCCAGGCCTACATGATGGGGCTGCCAAGCTGGTGGGAGAAAATTGACTACCCCAAGTTGTCCTCTGACCTCCATACCTACACTGCGGCATGTACCTATCCCCAAACAAATACATGTGTAAGATGTTAAAAACAACCATTGAAGGAAGAGAGAGAAAGAGAGAGAGATAGAGATAGACAGAGATAGATAGAGAGACCAATTCTATAAAAGTAAAGTAAAACATAAGCACAATTTAATTTTCTGACTTTTTTTTGGCAGCGGCTGGGAACCTTCCAGTTGGGAACCTTCACTATGCTACCCAGGCTGGTCTTGAACTGCTATCTTTAGCTCATAATAGTCATGTGCCACCATGCTAGACTTGACAAATCGTGAAATTACTGCCTGTGGTGAATTGAGTAAGAATGACTCCCAAGCCAGGTGGTGGCGCACGCCTTTAGTCCTAGCACTTGGGAGGCAGAAGCAGGTGGAGCTCTTTGAGTTTGAGGCCAGCCTGGTCTACAGAGCGAGTTCTAGGACAGGCTCCAAAGCTACACAGAGAAACCCTATCTCAAAAAAAAAAAAAAAAAAAAAAAAAAAAAAGACTCCCATAAGCTCATCTATTTGAATGCTTAGTTATGGGGGTGGGGTGGTGGTGGTGGAACTGTTTCAAAGAGGTTTCAAAAGCCCATGCCAGGCCCAGTCTCTTTGTCTCTTTACCTACAGATGAGAATATTGTTCTCAGCTATTGCTCCAGCACCTGCCTACATGCTACCATGTTCCCCCATGATAATGGACTAAACCTCTGAAACTGTTAGAAAGCCTTCCAATTAAATGTTTTCTCTTATAAAAATTGCTTTAAAACATTGGTAGCAAACTTCTGCCCTCTGGGGTTCTCCCATTGTGCTGTAAGCCTGTATTTAAGACCTCCTCCATCCTTCAATAAATGGCTTTCGGCCAAAAAAAAAAGCTGCTTTGGTCACAGTGTCTCTTCATAACAACAGAAGAGTTTAAGACACTCCCCTACATTATTAAATGAGACCAGGCATGGTGGTGCAAGCCTATAATCCCAGTAATCAGGGGGCAGAGGCAGGTGAATTTCTGTTAGTTCAAGGCCAGCCTAGTCTACACAGAGTTCCAGGACTACATAATAGAGACCCTGTCTCAACAATCCCTCCAAAATGATAAGGAAAAACACAGTTGTAACAGTAATATTAGAACCTTGCCAACAGGCCCAGAGCATTTCCTTCCTAAGTAGAGACAGGTATTTGTTCTGTTACTTCAAGGACAGCCTGGTCTACAGAGCTAGTTCCAGGACAGTCAAGGCTACATACACAAAGAAACCTGTCTCGAAAAAAGACATGATAGCCCTATTCTCTCCAGACCCACCTGCTGGCACTTCTTGAGCACGTCTGGGGTTCGGTGCTCTGCCAGAGACTTATTGTAGAAATGGATAGCATCCTTGTACTTTTCTTCTTTGAAGTAGGAATTGCCGATTCGGGCATAAGCTCTGATGAAGACAAGAGGGAAAAAGCATGCTGAGAGCAGAGTTAGATGCAAGGTCAGACCTCAAAGGAAATACACCAGCAAAGCTGGCACTGCAGCCTAGAAGCCCGACCCTCTCAGCAGGGCCTCAGGCCCACAACCTCCCCCCGACCCTCAGTGGGTTGGTTCAGTGGCATACTTGGCAATCTGTCGGTAGTCCTCTCGGTTCTCTCTGCCCACTTCAATAGCCTTCTCACACAGCTCCCGGCATTTGTTGTAGTCCCCTTTCTCGAAGTGGACAGCTGCCGGGAGAAGGGTGAGAAACAGTCAGTCCTCGTTTCTTCCCCCAGGAGTGCCTGCCGGCTTCTCTTGTCTCTGGTTTCTGGGCCTCACCTGCTTGATTAGTTATGTAAGTCATATTGGTAGGGTCCAGTTCCTTGGCCCTGTCATAATGCTTCAAGGCCACGTCAAAATCTTTCTTCTTGTAGGCATCATTTCCCATCTCTTTTTCTTTCAGTGCCTAAATGGGGTTGGAAAAGAGTGCTTAGTAGCATCTATACCAGATGACAGCAATAGCAGCAGAGTTCACACTCTGTCACTGGTATCAATTAGCATGTGCCACCAACATGACCAGGAAGTAAGTTGTCCCTTGAAAAGGCCTCTTCACACACCAGCCAAGTGGTGAGGGTTAAAGTGAACTTGAACTTCACTTTCTGACCCTGAAACTGCCTTTTCCAATCTTGGATCTTCACCAGGCAGCAAAAGACTTCTCTGAGGGAGAGAAAATCTCTAACTCAAATCAACTGAAGATGCTGGTTATAATCTGGTGGCAGATTTTTAGCCACAAGCTGGCTGTTGTGGCTATCTTGAGATCTTAGCTGTTAGGGAAGAGCAGGCATGGTAAGAGGATCAGAAAGGGCCACAGGAACAGAAGAGTCTGCAGCATCACTCTCCACCCACACAGAGGGCCTTTTTCCAGCTGAGACACCCTGAGCAACCAACACTCACCCATTTAAGGGTACTAAATTTGGCAACAATCTGCTGTTCCTGACTACGAGAAGGGAAACACAATTCTTCAGGCACACGTCTCCTGCTCTGGAAGAGTGTTGCTAAGTGGACATCTACCACATCCAATCAGGAGGCCAAAGCCTCAGAACTGATGCAGATACCATACCTGGATCCCAGCAGGAACCAGCACCCCTCACAATTCTGTCTGCTCTACTCAGAGCTCATGCTTGCAGCATGTGATGAGGGTTCATTTTCACTGCTGAAACACTCAGAAATTCAGCATTACTAGGAAATGGCTTATAAAGAGTATCTTTTCCATAAATATACTACAAACAAACAAAAAACCCAGGGTCTCCATGTAACACAGGTTGGCTTTTTTCTTTTTTAGTTTTCAAAACAGGGTTTCTCTGTGTAGCCCTGGCTGTCCTTGAACTCAAGAGATCTGCCTGACAGTCTGGCTTCTAACTCATGATCCTCCTGTAACCATAGGCATTCATTCTTATCTATTTTATATATCAATTTATAAAAGTATTTTTCTAGGGGCTGGAGAGTTGGCTGAGCAATTAAGAGAACTTGTTGCTTTTGTAGAAGACCAGAGTGAGTTCAGTTCCCCAACACTCACATAGTGGTTCACAACTGTTCATCTGTTAACTCCAGTTCCAGAGGATCTGACACCTTATGACCTGCATAGGTACCAGGCACGCACGTGGCACAGATACACACATGCAGATAAAATACTCATACAAATAAGATAAAAAAGAGGCCCTGTGATGGCACACGCCTTTAGTCCCAACATTCCCAGGTTCAAGGGAATATCTGAGTTCAAGGTCAGCCAGGGCTATCAAGAGAAACCCTGTCACAAAAATAAATAAAAATAAAAAAATTCTCATCTTTTTTAATTTAAAAAATATTTTACGTGTATGAGAGTTTTGCATGCATGCCTGGTGCCCAAAGAGGACAGAAGATGGCATCAGATCCCCAGACCTGGAGTTTGTCACCAAGTGGATGCTGGGAATCAAACCCGTGTCCTCTGCAAGAACAACTGTTCTTAATCACGGAGCCATCTCTCCAGGCCCCTATTAATTTATCTATTTATGTATGTAAGCACATGTGCCATGGTATATGTATGGAGGTCAAAGGATGGTGTGTCCCCCCCCAAACAGGGTTTCTGTGTGTAGCTTTGGAGGCTGTCCTGGCTCTCACTCTGTAGACCAGGCTGGCCTCAATCTCACAGAGATCCTCCTGGCTCTGCCTCCCGAGTGCTGGGATTAAAGGTGTGCACCACTGCTGCCCAACAGGACACCTTGCAAAATAGTTCTCTTCTGCCATGTGGGTTTCAGGGAGGGAAATCAGGTTAAGTTTGGCAACAAATGCCTTTACCTACTGACTAAGCCATCTCCACTGACCCTCTGATGTATTAACTAATTTTTTTTTTCTTTCAGGCACAGTTTCACTATGTTACCCAGATGGGTCTCAAAACACCAGCAGATTAGGTGATCCTCCTATCTCAGCCACTCAAGTAACTTGGAACATACCAAGTACTCAAAACTATGGGGCTGCAGAGAGCGAGTAAGTCAGTTGGCAAAGTGCTTGCCTTGCAGACACAAGCATCTGAATTTAATTTCTCAGAACCCATGTAAACAATTAAGCCAGGAGGCTGAAGAGAGAGCTCAGTGGTTAAGAGCACTGGCTGCTCTTCCAGAGGGCCCAGGTTCAATTCTCTCAGCACCCACATGGCACATTAAAGCTGTCTATAACTCTAGTTCTAGGGGATGCAATACCCTCATACTGACATGCATGCAGGCAAAACACCAATGCACACGAGCTATGAGGGTGGTAGGCCTGGAGGCATAGCTTAGCAGTTAAGCACTTGCAAAGGACCCAAACAGATTTATATATGAAATCTAGTTCCAGGGATCTGACAACCTCTTCTGCCTCCATGGACACTAGGCATGAATGTGGTGCAGAGACATATACAAGCAGGCAAAACAGTCACACACATAAAATAAAAATAAAGCACACTCCTTTAATACCAGTTATCTGTGAGGCAGAGGCAGGTGGATCTCTGAATTCAAGGCCAGTCTAGTCTATATAGTAGAACCCTGTTCAACAGGGATCAACCAAATAAAACATAAAAACTTACTAATTCCATCAATTAGGAGGACAATCATCCTGAGTTTAAAGCCAGCCTGGGATGCAGAATAAAACTGTTTCTGAAAGTGTCAAATCCAGAGCTTCATGCATACTAGGCAGGTATTCCACAAACTGGGCCACATCCCCAGCCTCAAACCATTTCTCAAACCATTTCTCAGCTACAGTCTTATTTCTAATTGTTTTGGCTGTATATAAATGCATGACAATTTAGAGGAGAAAAAAATAAGACCTGTTTCTTATTCTCTGGAAGATCTTCTTCCATTGGTTCTGGCTTGGCCTCCTTTTTGGGAGGAGGTGGGGGTGGGGGGGTTGCTGCCTCTTCCTCTTCATCCATACTGCCCAGATCAACCCCAAGGAGGACACTGAGAGTAGTCATGATCCGTGGATCTTGTATTTTCCTGGATTGATCAAAAAAAAAAGAGAACAAGATGGAGAAATGTCTCCACAGTTAAGAAAGCACACTGCTCTTCAGAGACTCAAGTTCCCTTCCCAGCACTCATACGGGGCAGCTTAGGAGACCCCAACATCTCCGGCCTCCTCAGGCACCTGCACTCACATGCACATTCCCATATATAGACACAAACATGAACAATTTGGAAGAATAAAAATGAAAATTTTCAAGAGAAACAAAGACTTGGGGAGATGTCTCAAAGATTAAGAGACGGAGAGTGACTCTAGGAGGGCCAGAATTCAGATCCCAGCACCCATATCAGGTGGCTCACATATGTCTGTAACTCCAGCTAAAGGAGAAAAAATAAAAAGCAAGACAAGCCCAGGAGGTGGTGGCACACACCTTTAATCCCAGCACTCAGGAAGCAGAGGCAGGTGGATCTCTGTGAGTTCAAGGCCAGCCTAATCTACAAAGTGAGTTCCAGGTTAGCTAGGGCTACAAAGAACCTGTCTCAAAAAAACTAAAAACCAAAAGCAAACAACCAACCAAAAAAGGCAAGACAAGCCAGATATGATGGTGTATCCCTTTAATCTGGCACTTAAGAGGGTTCTACAATTGCTCTTAACCTATTCACTGCTAACAGATTACTGCATAGATGGTCTTCACCCACTGATACATGGCTAGAGCCAGGGCATGTAGCTCAGAGACAAAACATTTGCCTAGCATGGGCAAGGCACTCGGTTTGATCTTCAGGACTGCAAAAATAAGCAAAGCTAGAATTCTAGAAGAGGCAGGTCTGTAAGAAACATTCCAGAGTGCTATTATAAGCTATTGAACCCTTTCTATGCAAATTACAAAACTTGCCCTACTCAGTGGCAAAAAAGCAAAGGCAGAAAAACCTGTGGTTCAGACCAGAGAGCTTCTTCTGCCGGAGTTCCTGTTGCCTCTACTTACGTGCCCAGGTCTGAAGGCTTGTTCCGTAGCTGTTCTATGAGTTCCCGGTAGGTAGGGTCGCTGAGCAGTGTCCTTGTCCTAGGATCGTTCTCCAACTTCTGGTACAGATTAGGCAAGTTGAAAGGATTCATGAATTTCCTCTCTGTCCAAATGAGGGAAAGCACATCAGTATGAAATGTTTATTTGAGTTACCATGACATTACCCACCACCTTCACTTTGGGGGAGGGCAGGATTGTTTTCAAAATTAATCCCGTTACATAAAAGACCACTTACCTGCCAACCTGGCCTCCATGTTCTGCAAGCCCTCCTTAAGCTGGAGGTTATTTGCTTCATGTTTTAAACCCTCTTCATAGGTTCGCTTGGCTTCTTCAAACCGGTTTAGGAATTCAAGAGCTGCTGCTTTTCTTGAATAACCCTTAATACCCCCAACATTATAGAAAATAGAGGTCATACACAGGTAAATTCAGATAAACTCAAAAAACCTACTAGGGTTTGTTTTATTTATTTAACCGTATGTACGGGTGTTCTCCCTGCATATGTGGATCTGTGTGTGCCTGGTGTCTACTGAGGCCAGAAGAGGGCACTGGATTCCCTGGGACTGGAATTACAGTTCTGAGCCACCATGTGGGCACTGAAAATTAAACTCAGGTCCTCTGGAAGAGCTGCCAGTACTCTTAACAACCGAGTCATCTCACCACCCCCAACCCTTCCTGAGACAGGGTCTCATTATGCAGCTCCAGGTGGCTTCAAACTCCGCCTGTCTCTAATTCCCAAGTGCTGGGACTAAAGGCATGTACTTTTTAGACCCAAATGATACTTGCATAAAGGCCAACCAGAGAACAGGGAAAGGATTCAACCCCAATGATGATACTAAAAGGATGCAGACAAAGGTGCTGTCAGCTTCTTTAGCACTCTTTTATTTCTTAGCAGTACAACTAATAAAACCTGTTTACTACCGATGGTAAAGACTTGGTGAATTAAGTGTTCACCTTCAAGGGATACTTCTGACAGGGTGGGCAGACAGGTCAGGAGGACCTGCTAAAAAGGGACCACAGACCAGACCCAAAGTCCTTAGGAAAACTGCAGAGCCCAACTCTCCAGCTTACCTTGCCCCAGTCAGGCTTCAGGTCAACCGTCTTACAGCCATCCTCATAGGCCTTCTGGTAGTCTCCTTTCTTGGCGTAGGCCGCAGAGCGATTGCTATAGAGCACATGGTTCTGGGGATCTAGTTTAATTGCCTCGGAGTAGCACTGTAAGGCATCATCGATGTTCCCAGCACTCAGGGCCTTATTGCCCTTCTCCTTTAGTTCATTCACCTGAGGAGAAAAGGAAGGCATCAATATAGCCTCACTCCATACAACATTCATTCTCTCTTGGGGTGTTAGGTTATACTTACTCTTCCTAAGTATTAACTAGCTGGCTACTACTGTTCAAGACAGAAAAATGCTAATCCAGCCACACTCTCCCACATCTCTGGATGCTAGCAGGGAAAACGAAAGCAGGAGCATGAAGTCGACTTCAGGTCAACAGAGAACTCAGCCCCTCCAGCGCAACACAAGCTTCCTCTGAAAAGCATATTCAGCCTGGCTGTGATGGCTCACACCTTTAATCCCAGCACCCAGGAGGCAGAGGCAGGTGGATCTTTGTGAGTTCAAGGCCAGCCTGGTCTAGAGTGAGATCCAGGAAAGGCACAAAGCTACACAGAAACCCTGTCTCAAAAACAAACAAAAAAAAAAAAAAAAAAAACAAAAACAAAAAAAAAAAAAAAAAACAAAAAAAAAAAAGAAAAGAAAAGAAAAGCATACTCACTTGTAAGCTTTTCAAAGAGCTGAATGGTAAATGAGTACAGGAAGAGCTACGCATGCTCACATACATGATTGAGCAGCAAGCATGGTGACACAAATCTGCACTCCCAGTACTCAGAAGGCTGAGGTTGAAGAATATGAGTTCCAGTTTCAAAAAACTCAAGATGGGCGCCCACTGAGATGGCTCAGTGTGATAAACACTCAAGCCCGACAATCAAGTTTGAAACCTGGACAGTAAGGGTGGAGAAGAGAACCAACTCCATAAAGTTGTCCTACAACCTCCACCATATGCACATCTGAACACACACACTTACTCTAGTGCCCACAAGCCTCAGGAGAAGAGGCCTCTATTCCTCTATGCTTATTATGGCTCTACTGCCATAATTCATATCCCATTATCAGCAAGAGCCAAATGCGAGTTTACTGTGCTGTCCCTTAAGGGTAGAGCTAGTCCCCATCAATGCTTTACTATTACTCTATCAGGAAGGAGAGGAGAGGATGAAGACAAGTATCATCTCATCCCATTCTTTTAGTTGCCAAGGAGCTTTATAAAGTGAAGAGACCTTGCTTAAGAGGAGTTCACCACAAAGCCACAAGTTTCCTCCCTTCCCTTCATAACACTTTGAGACAGTCTCAGTTTAATTTCAAAGGCTAGCCTTGAACTTGAGATCTTGTTCTGGACACCCACTAGCTGAGATTAGAGATCTAAAAGTGCTCCTCATTATCTGTGTGTGTATAATGGGTTTTTCTTAACAGTGCTGACCTACAAAAGGTCAAGAGCTTCATTGCCAGGCTGTGATGGCACACACCTTTAATCCCACCCAGCACCTGTGAGGCAGAGGCAGGCAAATCTCTGAGTTCAAGGTCAGTCTGGTTTATAGAGCCAAATTCCAGGACATCCAGAAAGGCACAGAAAAACCCTGTCTGGAAAAACAGTAACAACGCCCCCCACAAAAACAAACAAACAAATGCTAAAACTTCCTATAAGTCTAGCTAAAACTATACCATCACAGCTCCCTTTAAAATGCAAGCACAGAGTGCACAATGAGCAGAGTAGGATATACACTTATGCCACTGGTGTGTGGATTTAGCTCACTTGGTAAAGGAAGCCCCAGGTTGAATCCCAGCACCAGACATTTTGACCTACATGCACATACATGTTATTACAGGACTTATGAGGCACAGAAAGGAAAATAAGAAAGTCATTCCTTGGCTATATACAGTAAGTCTAAGGCAAGCCTGGGATACATGAGACTCTAACACAATCAAGCAAGGCCAACCCATTTTGAGTCAAAGCTGTACTAAAGTTATTACAGTACCTATTATGAAACTATCATCCACTCATGGTTCAGTAGACTGACATAGAATTCACTTCCTTCAGATGATTTTAGAAACCCAGGCATACCATAGGAACTTCCATAGAGCAGAGATCCTAACGCAAAGGTAAGCTGAGTCTGCCCTGTAATCTCAGCACTTAGGAAGGGGAAAGAGACCGTATTTTCAGGGAAGGAGGATGAGAAGCAAAGACACAGGAAACTGCCAAAATTCCATCCCTTTAAAGGAAGGCCAACGGAGAAAAAGGTGGAAAACTCCACTCAACTGATATAAAGAGGAAGCTGACTTTGTTAGCTCTTGTTTACATAGAGAAAGGGTTTTACACAGGCCTGAAATTCACTATGTAGCCCAGGCTGGCTTACTGCCTCAGCCTCCTGAGTGCTGGGTTTATAGGCATGAGCTCAACACTCCACTTGGAAAAAATACTTTTCAAATGAGCATTGACAGGAAATCAAATTGGGGGCATATTACCTTGTTAAAAAACAAAACTAGGGCCGGGCGGTGGTGGCGCACGCCTTTAATCCCAGCACTCGGGAGGCAGAGCCAGGCGGATCTCTGTGAGTTCGAGGCCAGCCTGGGCTACCAAGTGAGTTCCAGGAAAGGTGCAAAGCTACACAGAGAAACCCTGTCTCAGGGGAAAAACAAAAAACAAAAAACAAACAAACAAACAAACAAACAAAAAAAAAACAGAAAAACAAAAAACAAAACTAGGGGCTGGAGAGATGGCTCAATGGTTAAGAGCACTGGCTGCTCTTCCAGAGTACTTAGGTTCAACTCCCAGCACCCACATGGCAGCTCACAACTGTCTGTAACTTCACTTCTAGGGGATCCAACACCTTCACACAGACATACACGTAGACAAAATACCAATGCATATAAAATAAAATTAAAAAACAGAGTGGTGATGGCACATGCCTTTAATCCCAGAACCCAGGACGCAGAGGCAGGCGGATCTCTGTGAGTTCAAGGCCAACCTGGTCTACAGAGTGAGTTCCAGCACAGGCTCCAAAGCAACACAGAGAAACCCTGTCTCGAAAAAAAATTAGAAGAAATAAATAAATAAAACAAAACAAAAACAAAAAACAAACACTTCTTCTTCAGGAAAACACCAAATGGCGGACGACGCCGGTGCAGCGGGAGGACCCGGAGGCCCAGGACTAGGAGGTGGCGGCCGCTTCCGAGGAGGATTCCGAGGAGGATTCGGCAACAGCCTCTAGGCCGCGGTTGAGGCCACAGGGCTCGTGGAGGTAAAGCTGAACACAAGGAGTGGATCCCCATCACCAAGCTGGGCCGCCTGGTTAAGGACATGAAGATCAAGTCCCTGGAGATCTACCTGTTCTCCCTTCCCATTAAGGAATCAGAGATCATTGACTTTTTCCTGGGCGCATCCCTAAAGGATGAGGTTCTAAAGATCATGCCAGTGCAGAAGCAAACTCGCGCTGGCCAGTGGACCAGGTTCAAGGCTTTTGTCACTATTGGGGACTACAATGGTCATGTTGGTCTTGGTGTGAAGTGCTCCAAGGAAGTAGCCATTGCCATCCAAGGGGCCATCATCTTGGCCAAACCTTCCATTGTCCCTGTGCGGAGAGGCTACTGGGGGAACAAGATTGGCAAGCCCCACACTGTCCCGTGCAAAGTGACAGGCCGCTGTGGCTCTGTGTTGGTATGTCTCATCCCTGCCCCCAGAGGCACTGGCATCATCTCTGCTCCTGTGCCTAAGAAGTTACTGATGATGGCCGGTATTGATGACTGCTACAAGTCAGCCAGGGGCTGCACTGCCACCCTGGGCAACTTTGCCAAGGCCACCTTTGATGCCATCTCCAAGACCTACAGCTACCTGACCCCCGATCTCTGGAAAGAGACTGTGTTCACCAAATCTCCTTATCAGGAATTCACTAACCATCTTGTGAAAACCCACACCAGAGTGTCTGTTCAGAGAACTCAGGCTCCAGCTGTGGCCACCACATAAGGGTTTTTATACAAGAAAAATAAAGTGAATTAAATCTGTTAAAAAACAAAAACAAACACAACAAAACTAGAGGGGCTAGAAAGAATGCTCAGAGGAAGATCTAAATTCAGTGCCCTCCCAGGTGGCTCCCACATCTATGGCCACCATGGGCACAAATGTACATGGTATACAAATAAAAATACATCTCTTTGTTTGTAGACAAGGTCTCTCTCTGTAGCTCTGGCTGTCCTGTAACTCCACTATGTAGACAAGGCTAGCCCCTGCTTCCTAAGGGTTGGGATTAAAGGTCTGTGCCCCCAAACTTGACGTTAAAAAATGTGTTGGCTCAGCAGTTAACCGCAACTAGCTGCTCTTCCAGAGGACCTGAATTCAATTCCCAGCACTCACATGGCAGCCTGCAACTGTCTGTAACTCCAGTTCCAGAGGATCTGACACGCTCACACAGACATACATGGAGGCAAAAAACACCAACACACAAAAACAAACAAATAAATAAGTAAATAAATAATGTCCTTTGGTATTTCTTGAGACAGGGTCTCACTACACAGCTCTGGCTGTTCTATTACAGAGATCAGCTTGCCTCTGCCTTATGAGTGCTAGGATTAAAAGCATGCACCTTTACACCTGGCAAAAATAAATTTTACAAATGTAAACTATGATGCCAGGAGTGGTGGTGCATGCCTTTGATCCAAGTACTCAGGAGGCAGAGGCAAGCTGATTTCTGTGAGTTCAAGGCCAGCCTGGTCCACAGAGTGAATTCCAGGACAGCCAAAAATACACAGAGAAAGCCGGTCTCAAAATAAATAAATAAATAAACAATACATCACTGTAGGATTTACCTGAAAGAACTCCCTTCTTCAAATGTACAATTTTCTTTTCTTTTTTCTTTCTTTCTTTCTTTTTTTTTTTTTTTTTTGGAGACAAGGTTTCTCTGTGTAGCCCTGGCTGTCCTAGAACTCACAAAGATCCGCTTGCCTCTATGCTGGGATTAAACATAGGCACTAACTGCCAGCCTGACTCAAACGCACTATTTTCAATATTCAAATTTATTTCTCTGGGTGGTGACGGCACAAGTCTGATCCCGGCACTTGGAAGGCAAAGGCAGGCAGATTTCTGAGAGTTCAAGGCCAGCCTGGTCTACAGAGCAAGTTCCAGGACAGGCTCCAAAGCTACACAGAGAAACTGTCCTAAAAAACAAAAACAAAAACAAAATTATATAGCCGGGCGTTGGTGGCGCACGCCTTTAATCCCAGCACTTGGGAGGCAGAGGCAGGTGGATCTCTGTGAGTTCAAGGCCAGCCCGGGCTACCAAGTGAGTTCCAGGAAAGGCGCAAAGCTACATAGAGAAACCCTGTCTCGAAAAACCAAAAAGAAAAAAAAAAAAAAAAAAATTATTTCTTGTGTGCATGCCAGGGCACAGAACAGAAGTTGACTGAAGTCAGGATGTCTTCCTCTACTGGTCTTCACCTTAGTCTTTGAGACAGGGTCTCTCAATGAGCCTGGGGTTCATAGACTGGCTAGTGAGCCCTGAGATCCTCTTTTCCCCCAACTCTTTGGGTGGGTGTTGAGAGAATCTGAACTCAGGTTCTCATTCTTTTTTTTGAGACAGGGCTTCTCTGTGTAACAGCTCTGGCAGTCCTGGAACTCCATCTGTAGACCAGGCTAGCCTTGAACTCACAGAGATCTGCCTGCCTCTGCCTTATGAATGCTGGGATTAAAGGCTTTTGCCACCACTGCCCAGCTCAGGCTCTCATTCTTACACATCAAGGTTTTTACCATCCTGTCCTGAGCTTAGCCAGTCCCTTATAGTCTACATGTGTATTTGCACACTTGTCCAATGGCTGGCAGGATTTTATTTCTGAGGTGGGTGGGGCGGATGTATAGCTCTGAATACACCCAGGGCCTGGAACCCAATAGCCAGCACCACATACTAGATGAATGAATGAATGAATGAATGAAGAGAAGAGCCCCTTTTTTGTTCTAACAAAGTGTTGCTTATTCCAAAAGCGAGTTTTTGGGGGTTTTTTTGGTCTGTACTGCAGCCTATCTATCCCAGACACAACTTCATTACTTCAAGGGTACAAAAAGTTGGTTAACTGCTCCATTTCCAGCCTTACTAACGAAGCAGGGAGGCCCTAACGGTCCCTTACAGCGGCTAGTCCAGAACAAAAGGTTTTACTTTGTACATCATACTAAAAGTAGTAAGCTGTTCTCTTTTTTGTGAGCATTTGGGTGAATCAGGACAGTTCAATGACGGCTTCCAAGGTAACAAAACCTCTCCAGGCCTCTCAGGGCTGCGGGCCGCTGTGGCCTGAGCTAGTCACCAAGGAAAGGGCAGCAAGTTCGACTCTGTGCCCTAGATGCTGAGCGAGGAGAGGCAGGGATTTCTGGCTGCTCACTATCGGCTCACAACTGTCTCTAACCACTAAAATCCGTGTAATTGGAGTGCGAATTTCCAAGTGTCAGATCCCCAGTCACCACAAAAAAAATAAATAAAATTAAAAAAAAAAAAAAAAAAAAAAAAAAAAAAGAAAGAAAAAGGGAAAGCGGGGGGAGGGGCGACGTATGCATCTCGAGCCGCAGGGAGACTCGGTGACACGGTCCGCGTCCGCCTCCCCTGCACAGCAGCGCGGGCCCCTTTCCCGGGCGCACGCAGCCGCCCTGTTCCCCGAAGGCGGCCGAGGTGATCGGTCACCGGATCCCTCCAAGTTTGTCGCGGCCGACGGGGGCCTCCCGCGCTGAATCGGCCCCGCACCCAGAAGCCTCGGGGCCCGGGCCGCGGCCAGGCCCGCTCCCGCTCGGCTCGGCGGGCCGCGGGGGCGACGGGCGCTCGCCATTCTCCCCTCACACGCCCGACCGCGGCCCTCAAGCCCTGGCCTCGGCCGCGCGGCCCGGCCCCCGACCCCTCGCCTCTCCCCGCCGTCAGGCCTGCGCTGCCCCGGAGCCCCGGCCGCCCCTCCCCCTTCACCTGCTCCATAGCCTGGCCCGGAACCCCGTTGAATCGAATTCGTCCGCTCCGCGTTCCCAACCGCACGCGCCGCCTTCTGGAACCTACTAGAAGCTGCCGGGACCCCCCGGTTCCCGCCCCTTCCTTGCCTGCTCACTGGTTGATCGCGTCCAGGGGGCTCTATGCTCCTCTGCTATTGGCTCTAAGTCCAGTCAATCATTCTCGCTTCTCTTTCATTGGTTGTCTGCGGGCCTTCTCGCCAGCCCTGCCTCCTCTACACCTCGGGATTGGTCGATCTTCGACAAGCCCCGCCTATGTCAGGGAGGAGCGGGCCTTGACGACACGGATTGGTTGGTGAGTCCGTCAATTGTGGCTGACCTGGCCGCGCCCATTGGTCCCGTTCTTTCTGGAAATTTCCACGACTCTCATTGGGCTGAAGGACTCCTTGACGGAACCGCCTTCAGAAAAAAAAAAATTCAATTGGGTGTGTGTTGGGGGTGGAGTGGAAACTGGGCACACTTGGCCCTGATTGGTTTAGGCCGCTGCTCGGCCAAGGGGCGCTCGGCGGGTGGTTCGTGGGCGTCCTGCATCGGACCGCCTGTCGCCGGCTTTGCCTGCAGCCTGACGGGCTGTTCTCCCAGAGCCCGCGACTGTCAGCCGGCTGGGTGGCCGCCGTCTTAGCGGGCGGTGACGGGCCGGTGCTTTCCCCGCGGTGGCTCGGCTGAGCGGTGTCGTCAGCGGAGCCGCACGCCTCTGAGTTCAGGTGCAAGCTCGGTGTCCGCTATCCTGCCAGCAGAACTGCCACTCTGGTTGCAGGCTCGGCGTGCGGTGCACGGAACAATGGAAGCTGAGGACGGGTCTGGGGAGGGCAGGGGTGAGGGGTGGACTCTGGTGCCCTCTCTGTGCCAGGGGCGCCAATGCACATCCTTTCCATCCGGTTACCCCTTATCAAATGTTCGCTTATACCTAGTTCTCCTGCCTCGGCTAAGATCACCGCAGGAGAGCCGGGCGAGGTGGCGCACTCTTTTAATCCCGGCACTCGGGAGACAGAGGCAGGTGGGTCTCTGAGTTCAAGGCCAGCCTGGTCAGCAAAGAGAGTTCCAGGACAGCCAGGGCTACACAGAGAAAGCCTATCTGGAGGAGGGGGACACGACAAAAAAGTTATGTTGGGCTGGAGAGATGGCTCAGTAGTTAGTTAGGATGGTATCCTGCTCTTTAAAGGATCCCAGCACTCAGTAGGCAGAGAGGCAGGCGGATCTCTGAGAGTTTGAGGCCAGCCTGGTCTACAGAGTGAGTTCCAGGACAGCCAAGAGCCACTACACAGTGAGACCTTGTCTCAAACCCTCAATAAAAAAATCAGCAAATGAAAGTGGAGGGGCTGAAGAAATAAGTGGGTTGGCAATTAAGAACCCTCGCTCCTCTTGCAGAAGACTCTGGTTCAGTTTCCAAAACCAGCATGGCAGCTCACAACTGACCAAAAATCCAGTACAAGGGGACAGAGTGACCTATTCTGGCCTCTAACACACAGATGGTGCGCAGACATACATACAGGAAACACACACACACACACACACACACACACACACACATATGCACGCACATACGTGTGTACAAATAAACAAGCTTAAATAAATTGAGGAAGACACCTTACGTTGACTTCTGACCACCACATATGCGCACGTGTACCTACACTGTAAAAAAGAACACGGTGTGGATCTTCAGATGGAGACTGTTGGGGTACTCTGAAGCTTGAGCGTCCAGTGTCGTGGTAAAGTCAGGCTGAACACTTGGAAATGTGAGCTCTCACCAGCTCCGCTACCTTAGTTTCCACACCCCTAACCTGAGCTGAGAGTTGAGTCAAGGAAATCAATGTCCCCTTCTCCCGGGTCCCTAGGACACAGCAGTGTCACCACAGAGACGGCTGGCCCCGTGTGTCCCCGAGTGTCCTGTGTGTTCCAGAATATTGCTGTTGAGAGTGGAGGGAAGTCAGGGACGGTTGTGTCAGCTCGAGACCACTGTCCTTACAGAGCAAACTCCCAGTTCCTACAGCGGCCTTTTAATGGCAGTGCAGTGTGGAGTGAGCAGTGCTGTTGCTCAGGATTCTGGGAGATCTTTGGAGGATTTGAGATAACCCTGGCTTCCTTCCCCCACTAAAGACAAGGTTCTGTTGAGGGCTTCTTTGAGGCCCACTAATCTCTGTGGTCCTGACTCCTGGGTCTCCTGCAAAGAGGCTGAGTTCTGATGAGTTTGGAAAGTTGGGAGAGAGAAAAAGGAGGGGAGAGCTCTCTTCATTTCCTGTGAACCTACATGGAGTGCCAGGCCCTATGCCAGATGCTGGGAGGACCAGAACAATGGTAATTATCTAATCACTAACCAGACAGCTGAGGGCAGCAGAGAGGCTGGGTGTCTCCACCAGCCTCATGCCTATAAATACCATCTCAAATGACTCCTAGAATCCCAGCTCCATCTCAGAGCTTACTCCCACCTCCCAGGCTTGTCTGACTAGCTGCCTCCTGACTTCTTCCCCTTGTGTCTGGCGGACACCCCAATATTGTCCTCCAGCCTGGTAGCCCCTCAATAGTGACATCACTAGCCCTCCAGTAGTTTTGTCTGGAAACTGAATGCATGTTTGATTTTTTTTTCCCCAGAGAGCTTTAGCTGTGTAGCTCCAGGGTGACTTTGAACTTGGACTCCTGCCTCAGTTTCCCAAGTCCTGGGATCACAGGCTTGAACTACCATCCCCAGCTTCCTTGAGTCTCTTCATTCACACCTCACACCCAGTCCATGAGCAAGCCCCATAGCTAGAGGGACCTGGCACCTCCACCTCTGATTGCAATGAAGAAAAGTGTGTTGACTCCCTGATGTGGTAGCCAGAGTGAGAGGGGACAACGCTGTATGATACTTTTCAAGGTGCTCCCCAGCCTGTGCTCCCCGGTCATGTCTTGAGACTGGTGTGCAGCAGGGTAGGTGATGGATGGGGCCTTCTGTCTTTCCCTCAGAAGACCGCTGAAGTGAGGCCGGCCACCTTAGCCTTGGCGAACAGGAGCTGAGAACCTCCACAAGGGGGAGGGAGTCACATCATCTCTCACATGGGAACCACTGCATGAGGAAGGAGCCTCAGTTTCTGGGATAGCATCTCCAGACACTGGGATATGTGTATGAGTGTTCGCTGACTTGTATGTCTAGGTACCATGTGAATGCCTGGTGCCTATGAGTGACAGAAGAGAACATTAGATCCCCTTGAACTGGAGTTACAAGAGATTGTGAACTACCATGTGGGTGCTGGAAACCAAAACCAGGTCCTCTGTAAGAGCCTAAGTGCTTCTAGCCACTGAGCCATCTCTTCAACCCTGTCTTAAGGCTAAAGCCTTTTTTAAAAGTTTGTTTGGTTTTTTTTTTTTTTTAAGACAAGGTATCACTAAAGAGCCTTGCCTGGCCTGAAACTTGCTATATAGACTAGGTTGGTCTTAAACTCACAGAGATCCACCTGCCTCGGCCTCCCAAATACAGGGATTAAAGGTGTCACCATACCAGGCCTTATAGAAGTCTTTGAGACAGAATTTCTCATAGCCGAGGCTGGCCTCCAATTTCTGGTCCTTCTGCTTCTGCCTCCCAAGTGCTGGGATTACAGATGTGAGCTGCCACATTCATCTCTAGCAGTTTATCTTTATTTTATTATTCATTGTTTTGTGTGTGTGATATATGATGTGTGATAGAGCACACACATGGAGATCAGAATTTGGTTCTCTTCTACAACCCTGGGTTTGGGGAATTGAATTCAAGTTGTCAGGCATTTGTGCTTTTACCTGCTGAGCCATCTCATGGGGCGTACTTAACCGTTCTTGATGTAGGAGTGTATGTATCCCTGGCTGGCCTCAGACTCACTGTGTACCCAGTGATGGCCTTGAGCTCTGGATCCTCCTGTCTCTGCCTTCCTGTGCCAGGATTACAGGTGTGTAGCACCATGCCCAGCTCCTTTGGCCTTTTGAATTTTTTATCTCATCGGCTGGCAAACCTGCAGAGTGCTCCTTAAGCCACCTTACAATTTCATTTACTAAAGAAGAATGCAGTTCTTTGGATGAAAATATGCAAACCAAGGGCTGGAGGGCTGGCCCAATGGCTAAGAGTGCTTGGGAATCTGGGTCCCACTCCCATCATCCATATAGTAGCTTACAACTGTCTGTAACTCCAGTTCTGAGGGACTTAGTGCTCTCCTCTGGTCTCTGTGGGCAGCAAACGCTCACACAGTGCTCATATATGCATGCAGGCAAAGTACAAATTTAATTTAATAAAATTAAATAAATCTTTAAAGAAAAACAAAACAAGCATTCGGGGTCAGCTACTAAAATGACTTGATGCACAAGTCTGGTGACCCAACTTCAGTCTTCACTCCTTGGAACCCACAGAAAAAGCCCGATGCCTCAACAAGGTAGGCAGGGGCTTGAGAGATGATTCTGTAGTTAAAATTACATACTGTTCCTGCAGAGAATGTCAGTTTGGTTCCTAGGTCCTGTGCCTGGCCTATTACAACTGCCTAGAACTCCAGCTTCAAGGGATCTGATGCCTCTGGCTTCTGTAAGAACCTAAAAGTTATCCCTCCATAACATGCATACACATATGTACACATATATTTAAATATAAATATGGGCTGGAAAGATGCCATAGCAGTCAAGATCATGTACTGCTCTTGCAGAGAACCTGAATTCAGTTCCTGGCTCCCATATCACAGGGCTCATACCATCTGTAATTCCAACTCTAGGAATTCTGATGTCTCTGGCCTCCTTGAGTATCTGCACACACACACACACACACACACACACACACACACACACACACACAGAGAGAGAGAGAGAGAAATAATAAACAAAAATAAAATAAAATAAGCATACCAGGAGAAGAATCAGCAAAGACACCAATGTTACCCTCAAGTCTCCACATGTAAGTGTACATGTGCACATGCACCCACATACACATAAACCTACACACGTTTTAGCAGGTAGAGAGGTGTATACATACACCACACATATATGCGATAAATAAATGAATAAACATCTCTTCAATACCTTCCCATTTCATTTCTCAAGAAAAGAAAACATAAAATGATATATTATTATATAATCTTTTTTAATTTAAATTTTCTTTTTAGATATTTTACTTTATGTGTATGAGTGTTCCTGCTCACATGTGTGTCTGTACACTGCAATGTGTGCAATGCCCACAGAGGCCAGAAGAGGGTGTTGAAACTGGAAATATGGACAGTTATAGATGTGAGCCACTGCCATGTGGGTGCTGAGAATTGAACCTGGGTTCTCTGCAAGAATAAGTACTCTTAACATCTGAGCCATCTCTCCAGGCCCAATTATTATATAACCGTTTAAACCTCTGATTAATATAAGTTCAAAATTCAGCAAAAACCAAGTCAAATATTTCAAGGCCAGACTGGTCTACACAGCAATTTTCAGGTCAACTGAGCAACACAGTGAGAATCCTGTCTCAACATACAAAAATTACTTAAAAAAATTTTTTTTGTTCACTTTAAATCAACGGTCTCATAAACATCTACCTTGTTGTGTGTGGCCTTGGGAGGCAGAGGAGGGTAGTGACAGCCTCTCTCAGTCAGTTCCTCCCTGATCCAATGGAGCCAGGGGAAGATGGTGTGGGGTAAGAACATTTTTGACCTGCCTAGCTCTCTCCACATGGTACAGGACTTTCACAGGCTCCTGACATGATCTGCATAGGACAGCAGAGGGACATCCTGTGCCGTGGAAACACACCGTTTACCTCTGCAATGTTTCCACACCTCTTGCTTGCACACCTCTCTCTGTAATGATACAATACTGCCAGTGAAATAGACAGTAAAATGCAACGTAGCAGGTAGGTAATAAAGTAAAACAAGGAGAGTATTACAACCTGGATGAGGGCCGAATGCAAATTGTTATCACCCAGAACAGACATTAGGACCTAGGAGGGGCAGGGACTGCCATTCATCTGCTTGATGGCACAATAAGAAGCAGAAAGATGGGTGGACAAACACCTGAAAGCCAGGAAACATCAGTTGTGGGGGGATTGCTCTGGGCGTGCGTGTGCGCGTGTTATACATATTCATACTTTTGAATTTGTTATCATTATAGTTAATTAATGGTTTGTATGGGGAGGTGCAAGTGCCCCAGTGCCCCAGTGGAGGTCAGAGGACGACTTGTGGGATGGGAGCTGGTTCCCTCCTTCCATTGTGTGGGACCAGGAGATTGCACTCAGGTCTTCAGCCCTGGCGGCAAAGCCCCTCCACCGGCCGAGTCACTCACTGACCCTGCTTTATTGTCTTGGGAAAGGCTCTTTCACTGGATGAGAAGCTCACCGTTTTGGCTAAGCTTGCTGACCAGTGAGCTTTCGAGGTCCATTTACAATGTTGGGGATTTGAATTTGTCATTATGCTTGCAGAACAAGCATTCTTATCCTCTGAGCCATCTCCCTAGCCTCTTGTGTTTCGTTTGAGACAAGGTCTCACTATGCAGCCCAGGTTGGCTTTGTACTCCCTATGACCTGTGTAGTTGAAGATGACATTGAATCCCTGATCTTTCTTCCTCTACCTCCCAATTGCCGAGATTATGGGCAAGCCTCACCACATCTGGCTCTGGCCTCAAAGTAGCCTGTGTTTGTTTTAGATATTGTTACATCCTTTTTTTTTAAAAAAAAAAATTGTCTCATTTATTTGTATGTGCCCATGTGCCATATGACACATGGAGGTCAGAAGACAACTTGCCAGAGTCAGTTTTCTCATCCATCATATGGGTCCGAGTCATCAAGTTTGGCAGTGAATATGTTTAGCCACTGAGCAATCTTACTGGTGCCTCCTGGATGCTGGGGATTGAACTCAAGTCCTTTGTTTGCACAGTAAGAACTTTACTAAGTGACCCATCTCCTGGCCATTGGAATTGACTTATTCAATTTCCTTTTTTTTTTTTTTTTTTTTGAGACAGGGTGTCTTGATGTATTCCTGGTTGTCCTAGAACTCCCTATATACACCAACCTGGCCTAAAACTCACAGAAATCTGCCTACCTCTGCCTCCCAAGTGGTGGGATTAAAGATGTATCCATCACACCTGGCACTGGAACTGATTTCTTTTTTCCTTTTTTCATGTTTTTTTGAGATAGGTTTTTTTTCTATGTAGTCCTGGAATTCTTGCTGTAGACCAGGCTGGCCTCTAACTCACAGAGATCTACCTGCCTCTGTCACCCCCACTCAGCTGAAATTGATTTCTTGATTGCCCTGTCTTTGCATTATAGGGGTATTCCACTATGTTCAGTTTCTAAGTATCTATCTATCTTCTTTCTTTCTTTCTTTCTTTCTTTCTTTCTCTCTCTCTCTCTCTCTCTCTCTCTCTCTCTCTCTCCTCCCTCCCTTCCTCCCTCTCTCTCTTCCTCTCTTTCTCTCTTTCTCTCTCTCTCTCTCTCTCTCTCCTTTTCTCCCTTTCTCCCTTTCTCCTCCCTTTCTCCCTTTCTCCCTTTCTCCCTTTCTCCTCCCTTTCTCCCTTTCTCCTCCCTTTCTCCCTTTCTCCCTTTCTCTCTCTCTCTCTCTCTCTTTCTTTCTTTCTTTCTTTCTTTGACAAGGTCTTTCTATGTTACTGTGTAAGTAAATGTCCTCCAAGATTGGAACATTCTGTCCTGCTGGGTCACTCCTTAAGCAGGAAGGTAAACAACTCACTCACAATAGCTCCAGGAAGTTCCTGAAACCGACCAGATTCACTAAACTCCTCCCTGCCAGTGTAAGCAATAAAAGCCAAGGGTCCTTCTCATAGGAGCAGAGCCAAGCTGCAAAGAAGACTGAGTGTAACTGTTACAGATCTGAAGAGCAATGTGTCCTGGAGCCAAGGAAGACCTCAAAGTCACATCCAACAACAAACCTTTCCCAGGATTTATTGGGAGAGACACAGGAGAATGGCTGCTCTGCTCGAGAGAGAAGCAGCGAAGAACTGAGTAGGAGGCAGTCTTATATAGGATTTCATGCAGGGTGGGGGGTGGGGTGGGGAGTGTCCCAGGGTGGCCTGGAATTGGTGAGATTTTGGGCGCCTGACTTGGGGCAAGCTCAAAGATTGGTGGGATTCTGTGGCCTGATCTTGGGCTTTTTTCCCCCTATAAGGTGGAGCTTGGCCACCTGCCTCTTGAGGGCATGGAATCTACCTCTTAGACCAGTTTGGGTGCAGGGGCTGGCCACCTGTGAGCCTGGAGGGTGTTAAGTTTTAGCAGTGTAATCTAATGGTTGTTAGCAAGGTAGAGGGAATCAGGGAGAAGGGCAAGGCCTGCAGAGCCATGTTTGCCAGACCTATGCTGGGTAGAGTCCCTTCAGAGGGGCTTACATTGAGGCCAGACCATCTGCCTGGAAGAAGCAGAAACCAGTCAAGCTGCCTAGAAGAGGTTTGGACCAACTGAGTCACTTGGAAGGGACACTCTCCAACCTGTTGAGCTGCCTGCAGGCTGTGTAACATGCTCCAAGTTCCTAACTTTTGTGAGCTGACTCCCATGCTGGGGTATGTTGTTCGAATCTTAGATGGTCTTTTAATAAAAAGCCCAAAGCCAGATATCAGGGTGAAAGCTGAAAGATCAGAGAAGCAGAACAGTCAGCCACTAGTTCTTTCCTCTACGAAATCCTCAGCCTCAAGAGAGCGAGTTCCTGTTTCATCACGCCTTATATACCTTTCTCTGCCCTGCCATATCACTTCCTGGGATTAAAGGTGTGTGTGCTTCCCAAGCAAAGGCATGAGATCTCAAGTGCTGGGATTAAAGGTGTGTGCCACCACTGCTTGGCTCTGTTTCTAGTCTAGTCGTTGGCTCTGTCCTCTGATCCTCAGGCAAGTTATTAGGGTACACAATATATCACCACAGGGGTGGGCTTCGGTGATGCAACCGACTTTGTGGTCATGTCTGCTCCTGTAAGTGACCCCTCCCCCATACTCCTGAATTAACCAATAAAACTCATGGGTTAACCAAGTTGGATTTTGGTGTTATCTGTGCTTTAGTTTGTCGTGGGCTCCCTACCTGGAGTGAGTAGATGTGCAGCTACTGTGTCCTCAGGAAGTTTTGTCACACAACACATTTAGTGTTGGCTGCCCTGGAACTCGCTCTATAGACCAGGCTGGCCTCAAACTCATAGAGACTCTACCTGCCTCTGCTTCCTTTGTGTTGGGATCAAAGTGTGCCACTACACCAGCACCAACTACTGTCTTTCAACTTAGTGAAATGTAGTTTTAAAAAAAATCTATTAAGCCGGGTGGTGGTGGCACACACCTTTAATCTCAGCACTCGGGAGGCAGAGGCAGGCAGATCTCTGTGAGTTTGAGGCCAGACTGGTCTACAGAGCGAGATCCAGGACAGGCACCAAGACTACACAGAGAAACCCTGTCTCAAAAAAAACCCAAAAACAAAAAAAAAAAAATTTACTAGGGAATTTAATTACCTATGTTTATAATTGGCATTCATTTTGTAAGAAGAAGCTAATCTGCAGAACTTATGAGTTAATTAAATATTAATCAAAGAATAGCAAAGCAATTGTTCTTATTTTTATAAATATTGGTAGATTTATAAGTAGAAAATTAGCTTTGCAAGATGCATTTGGATGTTTAAGAAAAACTAGTTCTTTTTAAATGTCTATATTTTAATAAACAGCATTAATTTAAACACAAGCAGTGGTAGGAAGCACTCTGTGTATGAAAGCCTCTTTCCAACATTAAATCCTCAGATGACACCTTATACTGTGGCTTCACTAGAGGACTCAGCATTCCAGAGACTTCCAAACTTTTGCTTCTGCCCCCAACATACAGCTATTCCCATAATCCCAGTATTTGGGAGGTGGAGTCAGGAGGATCAGGGATTTATTCTTTTTTGTTTATTTTGGTTAGGTTTTTTTCAGGTCAGTGTTTCTCTGTGTAGTTTTGGTACCTGTCCTGGATCTCGCTCTGTAGACCAAGCTGGCCTCGAACTCACAGAGATCTGCTTGGCTCTGCCTCCCAAGTGCTGGGATTAAAGGCATGTGCCACCATTGCCCGGCTGGATCAGGGTTTAAAGTCATCCTTCGCTACCTCTCTAGAGAATTCCAGAGCAGGGATTAGGATGTAGTTCAGTAGAGTGTTTGCCCATTGTACAGAAAGCCTTAGGTTTTATCCTAAGCACAACATAAATCTGGTGCAGAGCTCACACCTGTAATCTCAGCACTAGGGGTGAGGTAGGAAGATCAGAAGTTCAAGGTCATCATCTGCTATATATCCAACTGGAAGCCATCTGAGCTACATGAGACTCTATCTCAAATAACAACAAAAAACAAACAACAAAAGGCCCAGCTCAATTTCTGTGAAGACTTCCTCCCCACATCAAGCTTCTGCCTCTCTGCCCAGAATCACTAGTCTGCGGCCCAGGAGACTGACAGTCTGGAGTGGGATGTTGGCTAAGGCCTTCATGAAGCTGCCATGTGAGAACAGACCCCAGTCCCAGCAGAAAGAATGAGGGCTGTTGCTGGGTGGTGGTGGCGCACACCTTTAATCCCAGCCCTCGGGAGGCAGAGGAAGGCGGATCTCTGTGAGGCCAGCCTGGTCTACAGAGCGAGTTCCAGGACAGCCAGTGCTGTTACATAGAGAAATCTTGTCTGGGGTGGGGGTGACCAAAAAGAATGAGGTCTGTCAGCTACAAAGCCTTTAATTTACAACTGTGACCTGCTTGCAAGATATGCTGGTTTAACAGTGGCACGAAGTTTGCGGGAGTAACTAACCAATATCTGATTGGATTTAAGGCCTACTCTATGAGATGAAACCCTCCCCTGACACTACTCAAGGTGGCCAAGAACCTGAGCCTAGACAGATGAAAGACCTAGTGAAAACCAAATCCTACTGTTCTTCTAAAGGAACTTATCAACAAAATGAGTCCTAACGTCTTTCTGCTATACTTATAGATGGGTATCTGGCTCAGCCATCATCAGAGAAACTTCCTCCTGCAGTAGATGGGATCAAACACAGAGACCCACAGCTAGACAATGTGCAGAGTGAGAGACCATGGAACACTCAGTCCTAAATAGGGTGTCTCCATCAAATCCCCCCACTCAGGGCTCAGAGGAGACAGTGAAATCCTGTGAAAGAGGGGGCAGAAAGATGGTAAGAGCTAGAGGGGATGTGGGACACCAAGGAAATAAGGCCTTCTATCTTTTTTGTTTTGTTTTGTTTGAGACAGGGTTTCTCTGTGTAGTCCCGACTGTCCTGTTATTCACTCTGTAGACCAGGCTGGCCTCAAACTCACAGAGATCTGCCTGCCTCTGCCTCCAGTGCTGGGATTAAAGGTGTGTGCCACCACTGCCAGCCAAGGCCTTCTAGACACAGCAGGACCCACACACATATGAACTCACAGAGACTGGCAACATGCAAAGCACTTACACGAATTTCAGCCAGATAGAGTCCGAGCTCTGAGGGGAAAAATGGACACAAGACCCCATCCCTAACTTAGAAGCTATCTCCAGATGACAACTGTTCATAAAGGAAAAATGAGTTTTCTCCAATGGATCTTACTGGGTATACAAACCACTACGGGGCTCAGCAGTAGATTGCCTGTGTTTTGTTTTCCTTTCTTTTCTTTCTTCCCTTACAGACTTTTTGTGTATATATGATGGCTTCTCACGTTGTGTTTTATGGCGTTTCTGTGAGATGTGTAATGTCTTTGCGTCTATCTGTGTTTCTTGTGCTTTTTCTTTGTTTCTTTTTCTCCTAGTAGTTTATTTGCTTGTTCCTGTTCTGTTTGTTTCTTTTTATCTTATTTTATTATTTTTTAGATGCCTGCTTGTATTCTAATGGGAGAGAGAAAGGGTATGGATATGGGTAGGATTTAGAGTCAGGGAGGATCTGAGAGGAGTTGGGGAAGAGGAAAAATGTAATAAGAATATATTGTATGTAGGTCTACACTGATGAACCCCCCCCTCTACATATGTGTGTGTGTGTGTATGAGAAAAATCTATTTTCTTTCTTTCTTTCTTTCTTTTTTTCTTTCTCTCTCTCTCTCTCTCTCTCTCTCTCTCTCTCTCTCTCTCTCTTTTTGTTTTTTGTTTTTCAAGACAGGGTTTCTCAGTGTAGTTTTGCGCCTTTCCTGGAACTCACAGAGATCCGCCTGGCTCTGCCTCCCGAGTGCTGGGATGAAAGGCATGTGCCACCACCGCCCGGCTGAGAAAAATCTATTTTCAACTAAGAAAAAAGAAGAAGAATGAGGGCTTTACCTTAACGTGCACTATCTGGTGGGGTTCTGGCTTAACCAGAGAACTCCAGGGGCTCAGCCCCAAAGGACAAAGATTTCAGGCCGGAAGTGGAAGGCAGCCTTCTCCTTAGTAACCAAAGTATCCTCTGAGTGGGACCTTGCCCTTTGCCAGAGTCCCCTGCCCAGTCTTTGACAGGAAGGCTGGAGGGCAAAGTGAAGGCCCTTCAAACTGTCCACATCCTACCCCTGAAGCCTGTCAATATGGCCCCTGGCAAAGGGAAACTGAGGCTTCAAACCAGCCGACCATGGGCAAGTAGTAACTTTTTCCTGGATGCAGATGGGGCCAGTGTAATCACAGCCTGGAAAATGGTAGAGGGAGAGCCAGGGGAACCAGAGAACAAGGCCCCCACCACATGCAAGACAAGAGAAGCCTGGGCTCACTGCCAGGATGCAGGAAGGGGCTACAGGAAGGGCCCTGTGACCTCTGGCCACTGGGAAATCCTGGGACAATCTCCCTTCGAGCTTGGGGAAGGAATGAAGCCAGCACATGTCACTCTGGTGACTCATGCCAGATCCTTGTCTCTCGGAACTTAATCTGCATTGTTGACGTTGCCAGATCTGTGGTGATGCTTCAATAGGAGGGTTGCTCACCTTGCTCTCTCTCTTCTTTGAGTTTTGTTTTATTTTTCTGGAAGTAAATCTTTATTTGTAAAGTTTTAGGGGTAAGGCTTGGGGAGATGTCTGTGCTCCTCTTTCATGCCTGAGGTCTGGGAGGCCAGGAGAGAGTGTGGTAGCCCTTGGAACTGGAGTTACAGATGTTACTGCGTGAGTGCTGGAAAAAACGGACTCCTGGTCCTCTGGAACCAGTGCTCTTAATTGCTGAGCCCAGGATTTAAATCTTTTTTTCTTTTTATCACAAAACAGAAACAAACAAACAAAAAACACAGAGTCTCACGGGGTAGCTCTGGCCACAAGCTCCCAAGTAGACCAGGCTGGTGTGGAACTGAATATGAAGGAGTAGTTTGTTAACCTGGAACTCCTGACCCTCCTGCCTCCCCTCTGCCTCTGGAATGTTGGGATTACAGGCAGGTGTCTTTTTAAAGAAATTTATTATTTCATGTGCGTTGGTGTTTTGCCTGCATGTATGTCTATGTGAAGGTGTCATGTAGTCGGATTTTTTGGGGGGATTATTTGTGAGCGCCAGCTCACAAATAATGACAAGGAGATTTATTAATTATGAAAGCTTGGCCATTAGCTTAGGCTTGTAAGTTGTAACTAGCTCTTGTAACTTAAATTAACCTATATTTTTATTAGTCTACGTTCTACCGCGTGGATTTTACCTTTCCTCCATTCTGTGTGTCTGACTCCTTCCGTGTCCCAAGGGCGTCTCCTGTGGCCTCAGTCTTCCGCTTCCTTTCTCTCCCTGGAAATCCTGCCTAATCTATACTTCCTACCTAGGTATTGACTGTTCAGCTCTTTATCACACCAATCACAGCTTCACACAGTGTACAGATATCCCACGACAGTGTCAGATCTTGGAGTTACAGACAGTTGTGAGCTGCCGTGTGAGTGTTGATATTTAAACCCGGGGCCTCTGGAAGAGCAGTCAGTCAGTGCTCTATAACTGCTGAGCCATCTCTCCAGCCCCTCAGGCATGTGTCTTTAGGTTAAAAAAAAATTACCCTAGTTCTGTTCACCAGATAGTGCTCCTAGGCACCCAGATTTTCTTTTATTTATTTTTTTCTTTTCTTTTCTCTTTTCTTTTTTACATTGATTGACAGATCGACCGATTGACTGAGACAGGGTCTCGCTATGGGGCTGCCTGTAGCCAGGCTAGACTTAAACTTTCCTAGAATCCTCCGGCCTCTGCCTCCCAAAAGTTGGAATTATAGGTGTGCACCACCACACGGGGTTTGACACCCAAGTCTCTGCCTTTCAAATCTCACTAGTGCCTTGGCTGCTCTGGAATTTAGTAGGTGCCGCTTGGCACCTGGAGCTTCGGGGGAGGCCGAGCTCTTCTGCCCGGCTCCGAAGTCGCCCAACCTGACAAATTGGTCCGCCACACCTATCACCTCCCCTTGGTGAACTGGAACCTGCGGCTGTTGTGGACCAGACGCGGAGCTGGGTAAGCGACTTAAACCCAGGTCTCTCTGCCTGCAAAACATGCGGTAGAGGCCGAGTTGAGTACTGAGCCAGGGCAGCTCAGCGAAAAGACCCAGGCGCCGAGTCACCACCGAGCTTCAGGAGGTCGGCTGCAGCCACACCCCGGAGGACACAGACAGGCTGGGTGCGCACGTGTGTACACAAGTGCATGAGCGCCGTGGGTCGGATCCGGACTACAAGTTCCAGGGTGCCCAGCGGCGCGCCGCCCGCGGTCTCTAAGCAGGTCGCCACGGGCTGGCACGCGCCACTCTCGCCCCAGAGTAAATAAGGGACCGAGCCCGACTCTCCTGAGCACCGTAAATAGAGTCAGAGTGGGCGGGGAGCCGCCCGGCACCGCCTGCACATGTCGCTGCAGAGTCAAGTGTCCGGCCGCCTGGCACAGCTGCGCGCGGCGGGGCAGCTGCTGGTTGCCCCGCGCCCCTGGCCCGGCCGCTCGGCGGGTGGCCCGCGGGCCCGCAGCAGTGCGTGCGGTCCCCCGGTGGCGCTGGGTGCCCACAGCCACTGCGCGTGGCCCTCGGCGGGAGTTGGGGCGTGGGGGGCGGCGGGGCGTGGAGCCTGGGTGCGCACCTGGGCCCCCCTGGCCATGGCCGCGAAGGTGGACCTGAGCACCTCCACCGACTGGAAGGAGGCCAAATGTAAGTGTGAGCGCAGGGTGTGGGCCTCCCCGGCCGAATGGCACCCCACATGCCCCTTGTGACACTTGGGGACTCCCCTCAGCCCACAGCCATGTCCAGCTCCCACACCAGGTTACCCCTTGACCAAGCTAGTGGGGAAAGCGGCCATACCTCAGCTATGGATCCCCGAAAACCCCCTCCCGCCCAGACACCTTCCTCTATGCGCAGGAGGGAAACTGAGGCCCAGTGCCGGAGCCCATGTCCCCAAGGTCAGGCTCGAGTGTGCGGAGGCAAAGTGTGGACTCTTGACCTCCGACACCTGGCCTTGTATGCTGCTAGACATTTGGGGCAAGTGGCAGGGATGGGCTGAGAGAGCAGCACAGGGCGGGCCTGTGGCTGCCAGGTAGGGTCAGATAGCCCCAAGAGTGGCAGCTTGGGTGCCGGCCTCTCTGGGAGTGTGGTAGGTGCCCGTTTTGTCCGCCTGCTGGCTTCTGGCCCCTTGCCAGCACGCTGCCCCCTTCTTGTGGGACTGGGCTCATAGAACCTGGAGAGCCGACTGGCACCGAGTGTGGGCTGGTGAGAATCACTGATTGCTCCCAAGAATGAAAATATCTCTCCTTCTGGACAGGCATGCCGGGAAGGGGCCACGGGTCCTGGACGACCGAGTCTCTAGCTGGAACGCAAAGTCCAGAGTCCCAAATAGCTCTGAACGGCAGCCCAGCTGCCCCTGCCCTTCAGCTCCAGTCCCTCCTCTGTGGTTCTGGGCGGATCCCCTTTCAAAAGAGCTGCGAAGGCTCCTGCCTCATTGGCTGGGCTGCTGGTGGGCGTGACCATAGAGGCTGGGTCAAGCTGGGTTGAAGGTAACCTCAGATTGGGACGTTTTAGGAAAGAGAACTCCCTGTGGTTTGAGTTGCCTGTCTGCCCAGGATTCTAAAGCACTTGGCGGTCCTCTCTGGGAGCAGAGAAAACTCGCCACGCCCTCAAACTTGGCCGGGAGTTGGGGGCTGGCCCAGAACTCCCGCAGTGGAAGTCCTAGTCCCTCAGAATCCAGCCTTCCCAGGGAGAGCAGCAACCCAGAGCCATGGCAGAGAGCTGGGACAGTATTACACCTAGTGTAGGTTCTGCTTCTGTTCCTAGATCCTAGTCCTCCGGGTGAGCTGGGGCTGTGGGAGCCGGGTGAGCTGGTCCTTAAGGCTCTGGAGAGTCTCTGGTCTCCGCTTGCCATTTCCAGTGGGATTTTTACCAGTGTTACTTCGTCTGGCTTTTAGGTTTTTGCATGGGTTCTGGGGAGCAAACCCGGGTGTCCAGGCTTGCGTGGCAAGTGCATTTGCCCACTGAGCCGTCTTCTTAGTGCTCATTCAATAAACTTTTACCTCATGCCCTATGGGGGCCAGCGCGGTGGGTACTATGAAGAAACTGTGGTGGCTAGGGCCACCTGAGCTAGGGAGGTCAGAGATCGCCCATCAGGGATCTGAGGTAAAGAAGCTGAGTGGGGAAGGTCAGGAGGTAGGGCTAGACTAAGAGGAGGTGGTCCCATTGTGACCAAATGCAGCCCTGAGGTATCAGTGACAGTGATTGGCAGGTGAGACAAGGCCTCTCTCTAGTTACCTAGTGTGTGGAAGAGTTTACTCCAAGCCTCCATGACCCAGGGCAACAGGCTCTGGGCATGGAAATGTGGGGATGGCCTCTTTTCTTTTCTTTTCTTTTCTTTTCTTTTCTTTTCTTTTCTTTTCTTTTCTTTTCTTTCTTTGTGTGTGTGTGTGTGTGTTTGTTTTTTGAGAGAGTGTCCCTCTATGTAGTCCTGGCTGTCCCAGAACTCACTACATAGACCAGGCTGGCCTCAAACTCACAGAGATCCACCAGCCTCAAAGGCTTTGTTTTTTTGTTAAAATAAATAAATAAATAAATAAATAAAAGGCTAAGATTAGTGACACATGCCTGTAATACAGCACTTGGTTGGCAGAAGCAGGCAGATCTCTGTGAGGTCCAGGTCAGTCTGGTCTACAGGGCAAGTTCTAAGCTAGCCAGGGATACAGAGTGAGACCCTGTCTCCAAAAACAGAACAACAAGCCGGGTAGTGGTGGCGCACGCCTTTAATCCCAGTTTAACCCTAGCACTTGGGAGGCAGAGCCAGGTGGATCTCTGTGAGTTCAAGGCCATCCTGGTCTACAGAGTGAGATCCAGGACAGGCACCAAAACAACAGAGAAACCCTGTCTCGGAAAAACAAAACAAAACAAAAAACAAAAAACCAAACCAACAAACAAAGTCTTCCTCTGTAGCCCAGGCTGGCCTGGATCTCACTCTGAAGTCCACATGTACACATTATGACAGTTTATGCTTCTTTACCTCTGGGTAGTAGTCCATCGTACAGATGTACCACAGCTTGTATATGCCTTCTTTTATAGATGGGTATTTGGGTTTCTTGTGCATAAAGTTTCTCAGACCGTCCTGATGCGTGTCTCTAGTGGACGGACGTGAGCTTTCAGGGATATAGCTAGATGAGGACTAGATAGCTAGATGCTTACTTTCCTGAGGTGACCTTCTGTCAGAGACTGGCACACGGTGATCAAGCTTACACAAGACTGATGCACAGGCAGATTAGGGTGAAAAAATATGGCCAGGTAGTGGTGAGGCACACCTTTAATTCAGGAGGCAGAGGCCGGTGGATCTCAGTGAGTTCCAGGCCAGCCTGGTCTACAGAGCAAGTTCCAGAACAGCCTGGGATACACGGTGAAACCCAGGCTCAAAAAACCATCACCACCACCACCAGCAGCAGCAGCAGCAGCAGCAGCAGCAGCAGCAGCAGCTATCTATGTAAAATAGCAGTGGGTGTGAAACTCCTGAGCCCTTGGGCAGGGCCTCCTCACCCTATGGGAAAGCCAGGCACAGTCTTGGGTTGCGTGGTGGTCCCTGTTCTCCTCCAGAGCAGCCCACGTTAGTGTTTGCATGGCTGTGACCACAATAACTTCATTTAAGGGAAGAAAGAAGAGAAGAGATTCATTTTGGCTCGCGGGTGCAAAAGGTCTCTGTGCACAAGGGCCAAGGAGGCATGATGCACACCGCTGATCCTAGTACTCAGAAGAGGATCCTAGCACTAGAGGCAGGAGGATTGCTGTGAGTTTGAGCCTGGTGTAGGCTATAGAGCGGGGACGGTGCTACCTGGCAAGACTCTGTCCCAAACAAAAGGAACGTGTGACCATCGTGGCAGATGAGGAAGCAGAGGGTGAGTAAAGTCCAAGGTATAACCTGCAAAAACCCAGCTAGCTCCTGGTTCCACCAGCCAGCCCCCGCCTCCCAAGAATAGCACCACCAGCTAGGGACCAATGTGACATGAGCCTGTGGGGGCATTCACATTCAAAGCATCGTCTCACTCAAGCAGCAGGCTGCAAGGCAGACAGCAGGTGGGCAGGGGAGAGGCAGGAGAGCAAGCATCAGTGCTTGGGAAGGGCTCAGCCCTCCAGAAGAATCTCCTTTTGGGGTTTTGTGCCATACCCGTTGCCTGCTGTGGTCCAGCTAGAGAGGCCTTGCCCAAGGCTCGGCTCCTTCTTCACCTCCATGTTGGCTGCCTGCTTCTCTGGGTCCACTAACCTCCCACACCAGGACAGCCACCAGGCTGGATCCCCTCATCAGGAGACATGTAGGCTTTTCAGTTTTGTTTTGTTTTGTTTTGGAGACAGTGTCTCCTGTAGCCTAGGCTTGCCTCTAATTCCCTGTATAGTGGAGGATGACTTTGAACTTCTGATCCTCCTGCCTGTACAGTATTCCAGATGCTGAGATTACAGGTGTGCACTACCAAGCTTGAAGCCTGGTTCATATTATCCTGGGGGTTGAACCAAGTGCTAAGCTTTGTGGCCTTCTGCCAGATCTGATTACACTGGTTAATTCACCGAATCTCCTTGGTTCTTGGGTGCCACAGTGCCCTCCCTCCAACTAGGTTCTGTTTAGAAGACTGGAAACAGGGCTGCAGAGTCCTGATTGCACTTTTTGAGGACCTGGGTTCACTTTCTAGCTCTTACATAATGGTCCACAACCACCCCCAACTCCAGTTCTAGGGCATCTGATGCCCTCTTCTGGCCTCTAAGAGCACTAGACAGGTACATGATGCACATACATACACACAGGCAAAATACTCATGCCATACGATAAAAATAAATAAACATAAAAAAATTACTTATTTTAATTTATACTTATTATAAAAAATAAACATTGGAAATTTCACAATGAAAGGCAGCTGGCTTGAGGGGACTTAGTTGGGGCCATCAGGAACATCTAGGGGCTCTGTCCTATCCTTGACTTCTTGTCCCATGCTGGGGCAGAACTGTGTACTGAAAAAAGAAGGAACATTGGTGCCATCAGACTCCATCAAGCCCCAGGGTCACTGTTGCCTGCTCTCTGAGCCTCTATCTCCTCATCTATGAAATGGGACCAAAAGCTCCTACTGTTGTGCTGGGGTCACATTAGAGTGACGGCCTACAGAGCTGCCCCCTTCCACATCTCTTCCCAGCCTCCGATCCTCGCTGTGCTGGGCTCTTACAGACCAGCTTGCATTCTCTGTCCCTGGCGTCATGGTGAGATTCCTATGCTTCAGCTGCAGATCCTGTTGGAGGGGCCAGGATTGATTGAGGACCTTAGGGAACATCATCTCAGTGACAGCGTCTCTGATGGGACTGCTGAGCCAGCATAGTGTCCAGGCACACCTGAGAATTAGGGGTGAGGGCATCTCTTCCATGTTGGGGTGCAGCCTTCATACACCCCAGTGTGTGTGGAGGCAGGTGGAGAGCTGCAGTGGGCTTCATACTCTGATCTCCGCTGCTTGTGCCATGGGCTTGGATGAGTCGCTGCTCCCAGGGGCCAGTGAGCACAGGTGATTAATGCCACAGAAGCTGCGTGCCACTGTGTTCGAGTGTACAACCTTATCAGCTGTGCCCACCTGGTGTTCTGCAGACTCAGCCCCCCCCAGCCCCCCAGGCCCAGCCTGTCTCATCTCTCTGAACGACGTCTTGCAAAGTGTCATAAAGATACTTCTTAAAACACATCATTGAATTCCCGTTTGCCTGGCGCGCTTTATGGCTCTGGCGGAGCCTGCTTCCTCCTGCCCAGCTTTCGTGCCCACGAGCCTCTGGAAGCTCAGTCTGGGGTCAGGCTTCCCCATCAAAATTTACTGCGAACATCTTTTTACAACACCTGTCTCAGTGAGCCGTGAAATACTCTCGCCTCTTCAGAAATGATAGAGAATGAAAATGCATGTTTTACATCTTTTATAAAAAAAATAAAACCCACTTGTGCTTTAAGTCTGCCCCTGACTTGAAAGGAGGTGGGCAGTGGCTGTGTGGGATAGAGGAGGCCTGGGAGATGGTCCTGAAAGATGGAGCTGAGGTGAGGAACAGTGTGTGGGCCCTGGGGCAGAGAACTATCTCGGGTAGCTGTGTAGTTCCCAGCACCTCAGGAAGGTGTCATGGCCGTGACCTTGTTTGGAGATGGAGACACAGTACTGGTGTGCTGGCCTTTTTGCATCTCATACGGCCCAGGCTGGCCTTGAGTTCCTGATCCTTCTGCCTCTACCTGGCAAATGCTGGGATAACAGTTGTGTGCCACCATATCTGGCTCATGCTGGCCTTTTGAGGTTGTGTATTTGGGGACCAGCACCGACAGGGACAGACTGACAGATGTCCCTGAGACTGGTGTAGTGGTGGTTAGTGGCGGAGACAGTGCTCTGTTTGGACTCCATTGGAGCAAGTGAGCCTTGAGAACTGTGGCCATTCAAACGAGACCACCAAAGTTATGAGGAAGGCCAGATCCACCCCAGGTTTCTTTCACCTGGGTGTGACAAGGGCTAGGTTTTTCTGCCTCTCCTCTAAGGTGCTGGCATGTGTCAGATGTGTCTGCCAGGGGTCTAGGTGTCTTCTCATGTGGTTCCGGGGTTGGTCCCAGCCTGACCACCTCAGCAGCGCCTATACCTGGTCTGTAGTAATTGGCAAGCAGTCAGTTGGTGCTACCCCTGCTTCTTGGTGCCAGCTCCAGGTCTAGACGGCTGGAAGCATCCACACTTGATTGTGCCAAGGTTCAGGGTGTCTTTGGTCATGATTGCATGTAATAACTAGTATGGGGAGCTATATAATGGCCAAAGCTCTACCTGCCCTGCTTTCCACCTGGGAAAAGCGTTGTCCTCTCAAATCCTGCCCTCTTGGGCTCCCCTCCTGAGGAATCTGTGATGCTACAAAGGGGCTGCACTACAGTCCTGCTTTCTTTTTCTAAAGCCGGAATTGGGGTTGAACCTAGGACTCATGCATGCTAGAACCAGTGTTCTTGCTGGTCTTGACTGCTCCCTTTTCACAGACCTTCAGCATCTGGGTGCCAGGGAGGGTACTTTATCTCTGACCTAGAGAAGGAAACTGAGGCTCAGGCCATTCCCAAAGGGGAATGAAAGCCCCATGTGGTTTCTCTCCACCCCTCTGTGCCCTGTTTTCTCTCTCTGCTCTGGCTGTTCCAGCTTCCCTCCACATCACCCCCAAATGTTCCTTTGCCTCAGCACTTCTGCACAGGAGCCCTCTGCCTGGATGACTGCTCAGCCAGCTGACCCTCAGCCTTCAGGTTTTAGCTCTTCACTGAGTCATTAATGGAGCCTGGCACACACTGTGCACTGTGCTTGTGGTGTAGAGTACAGATCCTCACATGGATCCTAATGGCCGAGGTCCAGGAAGGAGCACACAGACTCTCAAGATTCTTAGTGGAGGGGCTGGAGAGATGGCTCAGAGGTTAAGAGCACTGGCTGCTCTTCCAGAGGTCCTGAGTTCAATTCCCAGCAACCACATGGTGTGGCTCACAACCATCCATAATGAGATCTGGTGCCCTCTTCTGGCTGCAGGCATGCATGAAGACAGAACATTGTATACATAATAAATATATATATTTTAAGATTCTTAGTGGGAAGTGGGAATGAAAGGAAACTACTATTTCAGGTATAGCAGGTACAGAGGCCCCAAGGCAGGAAATCACCTGAGTGTTTGAGGAATAGGTTGGTAAATTGCCAGGTCGGTGGGTGTAGTTAGGAGGACAGGTTTGGAAATGGGGGTGTGTCAGCGTGGGGTCAGGGTCATCTTGGGGTCAGGGAATGTCCTTAGGTTTGAGCTGAGTCTCACCTAGAGGAGGGGAAGGAGCAGTGAGGTTGGAACCCAGGGCTTTGGGCAAGCACTCTGCCAGCTGAGCTACATCCCCAAATGGCCCCTACCTCTCTTCTGATGCCATTTGGGTTCTTTCAGGTGACTTTTGCTGTTGTTCGAATCTTAGATGGTCTTTTAATAAAAAACCCAGAGCCAGATATCAGGTGAAAGATCAGAGAAGCAGAACAGCCAGCCATTAGTCCTTATCCCTACGGAATCCTCAGCCTAAAGAGAGCGAGTTCCTGTTTCCTCACGCCTTATATAGCTTTCTCTGCCCTGCCATATTACTTCCTGGGATTAAAGGCGTGTGTGCTTTCCCAAGCAAAGGCGTGAGATCTCAAGTGCTGGGATTCAAGGTGTGTGTGCCCCCACTGCCTGGCTCTGTTTCTCTCCTATATTGACTGGATCAATCTCATGTAGCCCAGTGTGGGCTTAAACTCACAGAGATCCAGAGGATCTCTGCCTCCCGAGTGATTGGATTAAAGGTGTGTGCCATCATTGCCTGACCTCTATGTCTAATCTAGTGGCTGGCTCTGTCCTCTGTTCCTCAGGCAAGCTTATTAGGGTACACACTGTATCACCACAATCCCCTCTCTGGTGATGGTGAGGGTCACTCTAATCTGCCACCTGTGTTTGAGGGAACCAGGCTGGGCTGAGCCTAAGTGTATAGGTAGTCTCTCACCAGCAGGGGGAGCCTGTGAGCCATAAGCCTGGACTAAGCTGTAGCAGAACTGCCTCTGAGGTGGGTCAAGTTCACTACAGCAAGGGAAGGCCTGACTTGGGGCAGGGTGGACCAACTTGGCACACTCAGAGTCTGTGAGCAGGTGGGTGCCTGGGTCCTCCCTCACCATTTGAGTGACCTCAGGCTGCCTCCCAAGTGCCTGCCACCTCATCTGTAGAAATGGGGACATTTGCCCGCAGGCTGCATAGAAACCCCAGCCAGTGCTGGGCGGAGGCTGGCACAGGCTCCAGATCTGCCAGTCTGTCTTTGAGGACACTGGTCTTGCCACCAGTGACACTGTGATGACAAGGGACAGAGCATCACCAGCCTGCCTGGCTTACTGCGTGCGAGTTTCCAGCTGTTCTGCAAGGGACATCTCACCCCGCCACAAATGCAGACATGAGGGACCCAGAGATGTTTAGGCATCAGGAGGCGGCCAGGTTGAACTCTGAACTGGGGTCTGTAGTGGCTGAACAAGTCCCTCACTCTCCCTGGGCCTCAGTTTCTCTTCCTGAACCAAGACAGCAGGTTAAGATGCTGTAGAGTCCTCAGCGTCTCTGTCCCTGAGGACCATGGGAAACATGGCAGTTGGGATTGGGTTGGACTCAGCAGGAGCCCTCAGGAGGAGGAGGCCTAGGTGGGGAGCGGTCTTCACCCTGCCACACTGGCTCTCCTTTCTGTCTGTCTTGTCCCTGCAGCTTTTCTGAAGGGCTTGAGTGACAAGCAGAGGAGGAACATTACTTCTGCAGGGACTTCATTAAGCTGAAGAAGATCCCCACATGGAAGGAGACAGCGAAAGGTAGGCCTGATTCTCTGGGCATGGCAGGTGCCCCCAGCAGAATGGCTTGGGAGGACCCGACAGAAGCAGCCAGTGGTACCAATTGCGTGCTCCCTACATCCAGGCTCTCTGCGTGTGTCACCTCATTTAATTATTAACATTGCCTGAGGCCAGTTTGGTTTTCAGTCTTGTGAGAGCATTAGGAAGGCAGCTCCCGGTCACAGACACCATCTACCTCGGGCACTCAGTTGCTGGGCGCTGGGTTTTGATGCCATGCCACACTTGCTTACAGGGGCATGCTGGGGAACTTCTTATCCCATCTCAGCCTCTGTTGTGACACCTAGAAAATGGAGTGTGTGAAGTCAGGTGTGGTAAGGCATTCCTGTAACCCCAGCACTTGGGAGGTAGAGGCAGGAGATGAGGAGCTGAAGGCCAGTCTTGGCTATTTGTCAAGTTGAGGCCAGCCAGTCTCAAAAAGTAGGAAAAAGGGGGTGTGTGAGATCACTACGCTTCCTGGAGCATTATTATAAAGGCCTCGTGTGCACACAGTAGGCGCTCATTCAGAGGAGGATGCCATCACCAGCATCAGTGGCCAATCACTACCCTTTAGGCACTTCGCCCATGGGCTCTGGCCGGGCCACTCTGCAATGAAGGTCCCCTTTGTGACCCCTTAACCTGCCTGTTCCAGGGGTGTCTGTGAAGGTGGAGGACCCCAAGTATAAGAAGGACAAGCAGCTGAATGAGAAAATCTCCCTGTTCCGTGGGGACATCACCAAGCTGGAAGTGGATGCCATCGTCAATGCTGGTGAGTGGCTGGCCCGAGTCAGAGGCCTGGGGTGCCACTTTGTCACATTCAGCTTGGGTGGTGTGCCAAAAATGGGTGGGCGCCACCTGGCTCCAGAGAGCCTCTCGGTTGCTGTGTGGACGGCTCTGCTGGCGCCACAGGGGCCCAGCGTGGCGGCAACTCGGGCTCTTCTTCTCTTGAAGCCCTGACCTGCCTTGTGGGGGCACCACGCCGCTCTGCCAAGCTGCTTTGCAGCTCTGAGGCCCATTAGCAGTGGGCATGGGGGAGAGCATGGCTGGAAAGAGGCCACACTGCCCTGCCCCTGAGGTGGAGGCCAAAGCCGGCTCTCTTCATCCTGGGGTGGGGGTGGGGGCTGTGGCTGCTTCCCCACCCCCAGCAGCCCTGGCTCACTCCACACCTGGCCAGGTGAGGGAGCTCATGGAGGGGAGGGAGGGTACGGAGAGGTCCCCTCAGCTCCCTGGCAGCTCTCCAGCGCCTGGGCTGGGAGCTAGCTGCTCAGTTTCCTGCGTGTGTTCTTCTCTTCTTGCTGGCTTGGCAGAGTGGAGGCAGCTGCTTCTCTGGGGGAGGGAAGGACGCTGTGGTGTTTGTCTGGCTGAGGTCAGGAGGCTCTGGGAAGGGCTCTGGAGTCATGGGGAATGGGTGTCTGGGGTCAGCAAAGTCTAGCATGAGTGCAGGAACTTCCTGGAACAAGGTCGGGTAGCCTCCCTCCCTCCCTCCTCCTCCCTCCCTCCCTCCCTCCCTCCCTCCCTCCTACAATCCTCGGGAACTACAGCTGGCATCAGAGGTGTATTTTCTATGGTTCTGTGAATATCAGGGCAGAGCTCCTGGCACAGGGCTCCGACTCACAGAAAACCCCCGCCATACCAGCCCCCACCCCTGTGTGGGCCACAGTACTCCAGGTGCTCTGGACCTCCTCTCACCTTACCTTCCGGCTTGCAGAAGCTCTACCCGACCTGAGTCTTGACAAGGGATCCGGTCCCTCCAGGACTCTGGAGCAGGGGGCCGCTGATGCTGTCAATGCCTCTGTGGCCTCCTTCGGTACCTGGGCTCCCAGCAGAGGTGACTGCTCCGTCTGCTCTGGACCTTTGCATTTGGGGTCTGGGTGGCGCTCCTGGCAGTGTCTGCAGAGGTAGAACACTGGACCCCCCACCCCCTCCCCACCCCCGCCGCGGCGGCGCCTGTCTCAGCACACAGTGACGGGTGGCCTCAGTGCCAGAGAGAGCGCGGGTCACCTTTGCCTTTCTGGCTGTTGCTTCTGTGTGTCTTGGGCACCTGACAGAGGGTAGGTGGCAGGGAGTCCGATGACTCTATCTGAGTGAAGGAAGACAGCTTTATCTGGTTTACACACCAGTCCCTCAGGATGTCTCCTGGGCCTGCCTTGTACCTGGCCCTGCCGGTGTTGCCGACGGTGTAGGAGGCACCCAGAGGTCCTTTTCCTGTTGAGCTGTAGAATGGACGATGGAGGAGCAGGTGCCTTGCCTCTTGAGTTCCCTGGCAGCCTGGCTGGTGAACAAATTTGGGTTTAGAGACCAAGGTAGGTGTCACAGGATTCATGGAACAGGAGAGAGCTCTGGGGGCTGGGACACGGGGCATGGACTGGCCTGTCAGCTCTCTCTCTGATGAGCATTCCAGCACTGGCTGAGCCGGCTGCCCTGGGCTGATGGCCCGCTGGTCATACTTTCCCCAGGACATGGCATCCTTGCATGTGCCAGGCTTCTTTTCGTCTCCGTACAGTGTTGATGATGGAAAAGGATCATCAGGTTGCTGGGCACATGTAAGGTAGGAACGACGCTCCCTCACCCCCTGCACCGGAGCCAAGGGCTCCGCACCTGAACTGGGACACTGTTAGCGTCATGCTGAGTGCCAGCTCAACAAGGTCAAGGACTTGGTGCCACCTGCAGATGAGCAGCGTCCCTTCTCCTGCTTGCCTTAGTGAACCCAATGCCTCTTAGTATGTTTCCTTGAGATCTTTTTCTAGAAAGAGGCGCAGTCAGGATTCAGAACCCTTCCAGAGGGGCAAAGCAGTGGCTGGAGCAGTCGGCCGTGGGTTTCCCAGGCAGAACCTGGATCCCCGGTGTTTGATGTGGTATTGGCTCTGGTCAGACAGAGGGTCCTCAGTGGCCTTGCTTCCCTCCCATCCCCTTGGGCCCTGGCTTCACCCCCGCAGCGTCACCCACCAGGGGGCAGCAGAGATTGCATTTCCGAGGCGCCCATAAATCAGCCTTTATTAGTGATATAAAAGTCGCAGGCAATGTGGGGCTTTTCAGGGCTGCATAAATCTGTGTCCGAGCCTCGTGAAACCCATATGTGCTTAATTCATATGTAAAGTTTCAGGCAGGAAGAGAATGCATGTCCATTAAATTCTATTTGACTTGATTATAATCATTAGCCGTGAATAATTGCTTCTCATTGCCGACCGCAGAGCCGCCACAATAGGCAAAAGCAGAGAGCAATTATCCCGGGGTGGGAATCTTTAAATTTTTATTTTTGAAGCCGGGGTAGCATTGGCCTGTGGGCATTTGATGGCCTGTGGAGCACAGTGTGGACTGGGAGTGACTGGGGTCTTGAAGTCCCACCAGGGCTTCCACCCCATCTCTCTCTCTCTCTCTCTCTCTGTGTGTGTGTGTGTGTCGTGTCCATCTTCATTTTGTTCTCACTTTGTCTCTGTTTCCAGATGGGGAGGAATGTCCCCCCTCCCCCCCTCCCCCCCGGGCCTCATTCCAGCTACAAGAACATAGACCATGGAGGAGAAAGCTGTATGGGGAGTTAGAGGGGGCCTGTGAGGGAACGGGGAGGTTTGGATCCTCACCCCTACGTGAGAAGTGGGAAGCTTAAGGGAGAGCACCTCTACTAGGTTGTAGGCATCTCTGTCCCTTGGTCTCTGACCCAGGGAATGCTTGCAGAGGGCGGGTCCAGTCTCTGCCGACACCCCAACCCCCGTCTTTCTACTGGCCACCTGGCATTTTGAAGCCCAGGATCGATTTTTAACCGTGTCTTAATGGTGTGTGTGATGTGACTGGCATGTGTGAGATGCGATGTGATGGTGTACATGTGTGTCTGTGATGTGGATGTCTGCTGTGTGGCAGAGGGTAGAAGGCCCGGGGCAGAGAACGGGAGGCTGGTGAGCGGCAGGCCTTGAGGTCACAGGGGCAAGCCAGACTCCCTAAACTCCCCCCACAGCTGCCCCATGGGATGACGGCCAAGGCCACATGCCAGGGCAGCACCCGGGAGAGCCTCAAGCTCCTGCCATCTGTGCCGGCCACGGCTCCTGCCCATGGGGGTATGCCACATCCATCTTAATTAAATTGACTGCCACAGTGGCGAGATAAGCCAGGGAGCCCCTGTGGCCACTCTCTCCTCAGGCCCCGGAGATGCTGGGGGCAGTGTCTGTCTCTCTGGCTGTCCTCGGATCCCCAGGGCTGTGTGTGGGGAGGGCTCAGGTCTGGGTTTCTCCACTTGGGGTGGGATCTGTTGTGACTTTCACAGTGTCTGAGTCTTCTCTCTGCCTCGGGGGATGTGACCTTAACGCTGCGTCTTGAGTGTCCAGCTCAGCAGCCTGGTGTCTGTGGGCCCCTGTGCGTAAGATGGCCAACTCCCAGCCAGGAAGTCTGGACACAAAGACCCTCATTCTTGGCCAGCCAGGGGTCCAGTGGCCTGGTTTTGGCCTTGGAGTCATCTCAGGGCAGAGCATACATGAATATCATACTTTGTGTAGAGACACAGCCATTTTTCTCTTCAGAGCAATCTCAGGCTGTGCATGTCTGTCAGGGCGCCACCGAGGCCTTTGGAGTGGAACCCGGGGGCTCCTGCCAGCACCTCCCATCCATCCCTCAGGTCCTCCTCAGGCACAGCCTGTGTGGGAGTGAGGATGACACATGTTTCGGCCTGACACACACAGGGCCCTGGTAAATTAGTCCTGGGGAAGTCAGGAGCAGGAGCAGCTAAGTAGAATATAATGTGACAGGGCGGCGGCGGGAGGGAGGTTTGAATAAAGTGTGCGTGACGCCGCAGGGACCAATTAATTCTGCGAGGAGGTAGCGGAGGCGGGGTGGGTCAGGGAGGCCTTTGAAGGGTCTGGGTTCTGGGGCCTGGCCTTAAAGAATGGTGCGAAGCCATGTCTCACAGCGACAAGCTGGCCTCGCTGGAGACTTTTAAGCTGCTTATTTATTTAAAATAAGGCATGAGTGGCACTCGGCTTCCTTAAGTCCCGTGGCTTTGATTTGTGAGAGCCTACCCGCCTCTTATCCCCGCCACCCCCACCCCACTGCCGCAGAAGCCCTTGTTCCATCCCTTCACGCTGCTCCGAAGGGTCGGGGAGCCAGGCGTGTGGAGGAGCGGGCATTGCCACTGAGCCACCAGTGAACGGCCACCGAGCGCCCTGCCCTGCTCTGGCTGTCCCCCAGCCTGCCTGGGCTGGACTGGTGCGGGTGATTTAGAGACCGCCTTGATGGACTAGCAAGCAGAGGGCCGCAGGGACAGCGACTGCCTGGTGGGAAGTGATCTGACGCTAAACTGTCGCCGTAAATCGCTTTATCTGTCACTTCAGATTTAAATGTGTTTGCTGAGGCTTGCCGGCCGCCGACAGCAAAAAAAAAAAAAAAAAAAAAAAAAAACCGCTCCGCATGGGCAGGGGCAGTGCTGGCCAGAGCCGGGGAGGCCGCTATGGCCGCCTCTGCACGGCCTGTTCAGCTCAGAGCTGCAGAGGCTGCTGTCTCCCTCTGTCTTTGTTATCTTCTTCCCCTCTCCCTCTTCTCATCTCCCTCCCCATCCTCTGGCCCCTTCCTCTCCCTCATCTTCCTCCTTCCTCTCCTTTTCCCTCCCCTTCTCTCCTCATCTCTCCTTTCCTCCCTCTCTTCTCTCCTCCCCTCTTTCCCCATTCTCCCCCTCCATCCCCTCCTCAAATCTCCACGCAGCCCCCATTGCAGCTCAAGCCTCCTCCTCTCCAGCCACGCCCCCCACTCCCCACCCCCAGGATTCAGGTCTTAGCCTTTCTTTAGGTCTGGCGAGTGTGTGTGTTGTGTGTGTGTGTGTGTGTGTGTGTGTCCCGCCCCACTCCAGCACCTGGTAGGTGACAAGTTCTCATTCAGTGTCTTGGTTGGCTGCTGGGAAGCATAGAGGTGCTTGCTCTGGGGACCAAGATTGAATTTACTCCCCCCCCCCACCCCACCCCCCACCCCGAGCCTGGTAGTAGCTTCCTGCTGCCCAATTGTCTTGGTTCCTGAGCCCCAGCCCCCAATACTACAAGGAGTGCCAGCCCAGCTGCTCTTGCTGAGGCTCCCTGTGCTGAGCCCCACTTTACAGATTAAGAGACTAAGGCTGTCATGGGATCACAGAAGAGTCAGGGCCCCAAGCCAGGCCTGGTGGCACATACCTTTAATCCCATCACTCCAGAGGTGGAGGCAGAGGCAGAAACAGGTGGATCTCTATGAGTTCAAGGCCAGCCTGGTCTATATAGTGAGTTCCAGGCTAGCCTGGCCTACACAGTGAAACCCTGTCTCAAAAACACAGACAAATAATCCCACCAACCCAAGCACCTGGTCTTTGACGTCGGGTTTAAAGGATACAGCTGGCTTTGCTTGTCTCTCCAGCCCCCGCCGGGTGTGGGACCTGGTGTGGGAGCAGCATGGAGCAGGGAGCCAGTCAGGTGGCCTGAGACCCAGGCGGCCACTCTCCCTATGGTAAGAAGCACCAAGATGCCTGGCGCCTCCAGAAGAGCGTGGCTCATTTCCACAAGGTCGAGCCATGTTATATAAATTCATAAATGATAGATCCCTGCTGAATTATTGAGGCTCCCTCCTGGGCCTTCAGGGCTCGGTCCAGTGAGGCGAGCCTGCCTGGTGGGTTGCACTCGGAGGGAACCTGTAAGTTTCTTTTGCCTCCAGATTTCCTGCTAATTTCCCACCCCGAGTCAGGACCCACCTCTCTGTTGTCCCCACGGGAGTGAGGGGAGGCGATCCCACTGTCCTGAGTTCTAGTTGACCCAGTACTGTGGAGGGCTGGCTGGCTGGCAGGGACCTTGCAGGGGTCAGCTCTGGGACCCCTCTCTCCGATCCAGCCCCTCTTCTCTGGGCCCAGAGGAGCCTCTTGGTTTCATAGATATGGATAGTGGTTGGCATTCATTACCCCCTCCACCCCCCGCCGCTCCCCTCGGTTTCCTGGTAGTATGTGAGCCTCTGGAGGTGAGGAAGGAAATATAAGACTCCATGTGTCTACACCCAAGGCACTTGTAAGCCCTGTAGAAGAAGACACAGGAATAATTAGAGCTCAGAGAGGGTAGTAACCGGCTCAGGGTCACACAGCAGGAAAGCGGGAGAGCCTCAAACCCAGGCTTCCTACCGCCCATCTCTGGGCTATCACTAAACTTACATCAGAAAACCCTCTTCAGAGGGCTGTGACTTGCCCATACGGAGTGGTGGCTGGAGAACGTTCTGTCCCGGGCTTCCTGTCCTTGAGGCCACCTGGCCTCAACTCCCACACCTGTGCAGCTGCCCATGTCCCCATGTGCTGTCCCGAGCACCGAGCTTATGGGAACGTGTGTGTTTTGAAATTAATGGAGACTATTAAGTTGGCGGAGCATGAAAAGGGCTGGAGCTGCAGCCCTTGGCTCGCTCTCCTGGAATGACCCACTAGGGACCGGACACAGGCTGCCTGGAACGATGGGCCCTCTGCATCCCTAGATGGCCAAGGGTCTAGGCTGAGCATCATGAAGCAGACATGGGTGCCCCTCCCTAGGGACCAGCATCCCCCATCCTTCCTCCCAACCCAGTCAGTGAAGGAAAACAGCAATGTTTTGGGGGTGTATTATGATCTTTTCTCCAGACCTCCAGGGTCAGTTCCAACACACTCCAGGTTTAGACCTGGCCTTCCTAGGCAGGACAGGGGACATACCCCCCAGGGAAGCCACATGACTTCCTAAGTGGGCCCTAGCAGAGCTTGGTTACATCCCCTGAGGTCCGAGCTGGCAGAGTAGAATCCACCTAAGGCCTCCCTTGCAGCTCCCAGGCTCCAGGGCTGCCGGCTTAGAGCCTCACTTTGGAAGTACCTTTGTTGATGTTTGCAAATTCCCTGTCCTGCTGACATTCTAAGTGGCCACTTTATGGTCCCCTCCGTAGTCCGCAGTTAACATCTATCAAAGGGTACAGTTTCTGGGGCTGCTGTGCTTAGGCCTGAGCTGAGTACAGGGTCCCTGGGGTGTGAGTGGGTCAGCTTCAGATGCCTCTTATGGCCCAGTCTTTCCACAACACTGACTGCCGTGGGGGGGGGGGCTGCTTCCTCCACCAGTTCCCATAAGCCTCCCACCTCTGGGGGTTCGCAGGGGAGCTCAGAGGAAAGAATAGATTCCAGTCAGGGTGCCCAGTGTCCTAGAGGGGCTCATTCCCCACAGGACAGCCTAGGAGCTCCCCATGGCAAGGGTGAGTCTCAGAACTGTATATCTGGCCTGGGAGGCGTCCCTGGAGATGCTCAGGCTGTTTGTACAGTAGGTCAGAGTAAAGGCACAGCAATGCAGAACCTAAGATTCCCCAAGGGCTGGGGACCCTATCGCGGACATGGCTGCCCTGGGCACCATGTAAGGATGCCTATTCTCTCTGTCTGTAGTGGGCAGGCGAGGGGATATGCTAGTTTTTGGTCCCGGTGCTTGAACTCAGGGCCCTGTGCATGCTAGGCAAGCGCTCTACCACTGAACTGTACTCCCAGCCTCCCCTTTGTCTTCCTTTTAGTTTGAGGCAGAGACTATAAGTTGCCTAGGCTGGCCTTGAACTCACTTTGTAGTGCCTTGAACTTGTGATCCTCCTGTCTCAGCCTCTCTGGGTGCTGGGATTACAGGCACGCACCAGACCCATGCTATTTATATCTATGTGGAGGTGTCAGGAGAGGAAGCTGGTGAGGACAGCAGGGGAGGAGGGTAGCATGGTAGACAGCCATTCTGAGAGGCGGGTGGGGTTCAGGTGAAGGGTGCCCCCCCATGGCATCTCATAACCGTTGCCCCCTCCCAGTGGCAACAAGTGGCCCTTGAATAGCATCTGCACTCACTCCCCCCATTCCACCTCCTCCCCTTCTAGACACTGTAATTGCCATCAAAACAAGAGCATTGGGGTGGCTCTTGGGAGAGAGAGCCGGCTGTCAGCTGTCCCCTGCCAGCAGGGCCCGCGACTGTTTGATTATTGCCGCCTGGCTGTATTTCACGTACGGTTTAAACATCATCAAACACTACATCCCTTTTGAGGAGCGAGGGCTACCTTGCTGTGGATGTTGAAGAGAAACAGGGACATTAAAATCCACGAAGCAAATGGCCTAGAATTGACATTTGCGGCGGCGGCGGTGGCGGCGGGGAGCTGTGCTGTGCCTGCCTGTCAGAAAAGCTGAATCCCAATCCTGTATGGCAGCAGGAGCCTTCCCACAAGGGTGGTAGGAAGGGGGTGGATCGGGTCAGGAGGGAGTTCTGTGGTCAACTGGCCACCTGTCAGTGCCCCTCTGGCCTTGACCTCTGTCTGCTCAGCCTTACCCTCCTCCCGATGGGAGGGAGGAGCATCCCCCTCCTCCAGACAGAACAGGGTGCTGGGCCTGCCGCTCCGGGGCTAGCAGTGGGGCAGGCAGGGTTATGCCTGACAGGGTTGCACTCGGTTTCTGCTGTGGCCTCTGTGGAGCTTTGTGTGCTGCATCAAGGCCCACTGATCGTCAAGGCCCACCTTCTTCATCTGTAGACCCCAGAGAGATGTCTTCTGCCAGGGGTTGGAGCCTGATGGATGGTGAAGGCCGTTATCAAGAAAGTGGACATGGGGCTGGGGATTTAGTTCAGTGGTGGAGCGCTTGCCTAGCAGGTACAAGGCCCTGGGTTCCGTCCTTAGCTCCAGAAAAAAGAAAAAGAAAGTGGACATGGAAGCTAGAGTTTGTATTTTTTAAAATTTATTTTTATTTATGTGTGTGCTTGTAAGGTTACTTGTGTGCAGGTGTCTTGAGAGGCCAGAAGAGGGTGTCAGATTTCCTGGAGTTGGGTTACAAGTGGGTGTGAACCACCTAGTCTGGGTGCTGGGAACAGAACTCTGGTCCCCTGGAATAGCAACAAGAGCCCCTAACAGCTAAGCCATCTCCCGAGCCCCTAACCTACTGAAAACTAAGTGCAGTAAACCCAGGACCAGAGCTGGGCTCACAGCGCCCTGTGGGAGCCACGCATTCCGCTCATCACGCCTCGTGTAGAGCTGCTAGCCTCCTGGGACCAAGTCACAGTGTGCTGTGTACTAGGTGATCCTAACCTTGGGGAGCAGAGGCGGGTAGATCTCTGGAGTTTAAAGCCAGCCTTGTCTACAGAGTGAGTTCTAGGGCAGCTGGGCCTAACATAGTGAGGTCCCCACCCCTTGAAGGCAAAACCAGCCCCCAAATCTTCCTGGGGCCATTAAACCAGTGAAAGAAGAACCAAGGCACCCTGGGACCACAGCTCAATGAACAACATACTTGCTACACACACAGGGGACCCGAGTTCAATCCCACACACACGTGTAAAAAGCCAGGCATAGTGGCACACACCTGTAATCTCAGCTCTGTAAGGGAGATAGAAGGATCCCTGAGGTTTGTTGGCTAGCCAGTCTATGCAACTGGTCTGATCTGGGGCCAGTGAGCGACTCACGAGTCAAAAAATAAGCTGGAAGACACCTGATGTCCACCTCTGGTCGCCATCTGCACACACATGTGCACATATATGCATAACACACACACACACACACACACACACACACACACACACACACAGAACCAAGGAAGGGAAGGGTTGAGGGTTGAGAGTGTGGCTCAGTAGTAGAGAGCTTACCTACCATAAGCGATGCCCTGGATTCCATCCCCAAAGCTGAAAAAGAAAGACAGGGAGGAGGAAAACTAGACCACAAGAGAGAGCTCTGCCCTAGCATCTCCTTAGAGCATGGCCCTCGCGGCTGGCACACGTTCTTTCCCGTTCTTGCCTCGTTCCTGGAGGCCCTCCTTCAGACCTGGCGTCTGCCACTCATGCCGACCTGTGATCTCTTTGACTAGGGTTCATGACCCCTCGTAGTCAAGGCTCTCAGCGCTGCTCGGTCACTGGCATCTTAACCATGGCTCCCGCCCGGATGGCACCTCAAAAGTGTCCCCATGCCGACTGTTGTTTTTCTTTACAGCGTTTACAGAACTTGGCTGGTCTTTTGTTTTTCAGTTTTATTTTAAGGCAGGTCTTACTATGTAGCTCCATGTAGTGGTGTGAATGAGAATGTCCCCGTAGGCTCTGGCATTTGAAGACGTGGCCCTCAGTTGTGGTGCTGTTTGGGGAGGCTCAGGAGCTGTGGCCTTGTGGGAGGAGGTGCCACTGGCGGCAGTCTTGAGGTTTCGAGGCCTTGTGCCAGTCCCAGATTGTGCTCTCTGCTTCCGGCTTGCGGTTTGAGATGTGACCTCTCAGCTGCTCTCGTCCCCGCGTCTGCCGCCTGCTGCCACAACTGTCTGCCATGGTGGACTCTCGTCCCTCTGGGGCCAGAAGCCCAAGCAGCCCTTTCTCCTGTAAGTTGTCTTGATCATGATGCTTTATCACAGCAACAGAAACATAACTGATACAGCCTGGAGGAACTTGCTGTGCAGACCAGACTGGCCTTGAACTCAGAGATCCTCCTGCCTTTGCCTCCCACATCTATGGATTAAAGGTGTGTGCCGCCACGCCAGCCCCCCCTCTGTTGAAACAGAGGCCAGGTTTTATGTGTCTCAATCTGGTTTTAAATTTACAATGGAATGGAAGATGACCTTGAACTCCTGCTCCTCTCAGGGACTGGGGTTACAGGTGTGATCCCACACTCAGTTCGAAGGGTGCTGGGATTGGGCAAGCGCTGTACCAACAGAGCCGCTAGCTCTCAGCTGTTCTTATCCCCGCCCCCCATGGCTTATTCACTGTCCCAGAGCCTCACTCTCACGGTTCCCCTCCCCTCCCGACTGACTCTTGCCTCTGCTTCTTGTTCGCTGCTGTGATTCCTGCCTCTCCTCCTGTGGTGACCCAGCCTCTGGGCCTCTTGTCTTGCCCAGGCCCACTGAGTCTGCCACTGCGGATTTCTCTCACGAGAGCCTGTGACTAATAAGGGTTCCCCCCCGGGGGTCCTTCAAAATCTTTCCCTCCTTAACATCGGAGTTTAAAAATGTGTCACCATCGATTTGAAGGAGAGACTTGTTCCTGCTGAGAAAAGCGGCCTGGAGATTCGTCTCGCCTTAGGAACCACACGGGCGGCTGCATAAATTCCAGCATGCCACCAAGAGCTCCATGCAAATGTGCACTGGAGCCCTTGGGCAGCATGACGTGCTGCTGTGCTGCCCGCTGCCCCGGCCTGCTGACCTTCTGGGGGGCCAGGGGGGAGACCTCTTGTTCTTCACCTCTCCAACCCTTCTTTCAAGCTAACTCTACGCCACGATGTACTTAAATTTCAAAAGTGGGAGATGTGTGATTCTGGGAGTGGGACTTAGCCACCCTGGTGTCCCCTCCTGGCTTGGGAGATCCCATCCTCCTTGGTGAAACAGTGTGTGTGTCCCGAAGAGGGGAGCTTTGTGTGTGTGTGAGTGTGAGTACATGGGTGCATGCATGTCGAGGCCAGAAGACAGACACCCTCAGACATCATTTCTCAGGAGCCATCCGTCTTGTTTAAATTTTTGAAACTATATTTATTTCTGTGTGCGTGTGTGCGAACAGTCTCACCGGGACGTGTCTATGGAGGCCAGAGGACGACTTTGAGGAGTCATGTTTCTCCTTCCACAGTGTGAGTCCTAGGGGTCAAACTCAGGTTGTCAGGACTGGCAGCAAGCATCTCACTGAGCTAGCTTGTTTTCTGACAGGGTCCCACTGATTTGGAGCTCACCCGTTAGACTAGGCTGCTTGATCACTGAGCCCCAGAGATCTGTCCTCTGCTTCCTGGGATCCAGGTGCCGGGATCACTAGCGTACTCCTGCCACAGTGGCTTTTTTTTTAAAACATAGGTTCTGGTGATCTGAAGGTCTCGTGTTTACAATACCCACTGAATGATCTCCCCAGCTGGTTTTGTTTATTTGAGGTATGGTTTCAGGTAGCTCAGGATGGCTTTGAACTCTTCATCCCAGCATCTCTGCCTCCGTAATGCTAGGATGACAGACATGTACGTACCATCACACCAGCTTGAAGGGAAGAGTTCTAGCTTAGAATGCTGACTCCCAATGTCTTCACGATTCCCTGGCAAGGGCTGTTTGGGGTCTTTGGGGCTACTCCTGCCTCCAGGCGCCTCTTCTCCCCTCTGGCTGCTGGAGCTGCTCATCTACACCTTGCCTGCCCTCCTGGCCACCGCCTAAGGCGGTCCCGGCTCCTCTAGCAACTTCTGAGCTCAGAATATAACTAATGACGCAGTAAAGATCCCAGAGGGGGCTGGTCTACCAGCTTTTCTGGGAGGGAAAGCTTCAGTATGGGACATGAAGTGACTTTTCTGGGGTCCTCATCTTTTCCTGAGAGCCTTGAATGGATCTGTTACTGAGCTAAGGGGAGGGGACGTGGAGAGGCCCATAGCAGCCCTGTTTTTAGTGCTGGATAGCACTTGGTGATGATCTGGGAGGAATGATGGGAACTAGAACACTTGATGATCCAGGCCCACCGGGGAACCTACTCCCTGACTGCACACGGGTGCCTGTTTTCCTAGGAGTTAAAGAACATGCGCTGGAATGTGTAGGTCTCCCACCGGGCCAGCCTCAGGCCTCAGTGGGGAGCTTAGTGGGAGACAGGATATGGGGGTGACCCAGGGTGCCAGGTAGCCTCTGACGGTTCCTGGGGAGGTGCAGAGCCAGGGCAGAAGGAAGCAGGAGCATGAAGGCTCTGTGGCTGCTTTGGGCCCAGGAGCATGTGTGAGCCTCCATTTACCAACTGGGCAGGGACTTGTGCAGCCCAGCCGAGAGCACCTGCAGCTGTGGAACGTTCTCTGAGGACTCCCAGTAGTCATTACTCGGAGAAGGGAGGAGGCTTAATTTTTCCTGTCTCCCTAAATGTTATTGCCTTTACGGGCTTTAGAAATCAGTTTTATGGCCTGTGTTATTTGTCCAAAGAAATATGGGAAGCACCAGAGGGAAAATAAATAGCAGGGGCGCTTCCGGGCCTGAAAGGTCAGGAGGCTGAGCATGGGGCAGGGCGTGCGTATGAGTCCCTCAAGCCAGGGTCCCTCTTTAGGGACTGCGGAAGCTGGAAGAGGAGCTGGGAAGGTGTGCTTGGGACTAGGGGGAGGGATTCTGGCCCTTGTATTTGCCTGAGTCCTGGGGACCTGGCATCTTTTGTCAAACGGTCCCATCAGCCTGGCCTGGAACCATGTAAACCTCTCCATCCTTGATGTCCAGTTTCCCTGCTGCTCCCATTGAGTGACACCCAGTGTTCCCAGCCAGGCTCCGGCAGTGACCCTTTCCAGTGTGTAAGGAAAAAATAAGCCTGCCGGGGTTTGCTGTGCAGGATGTGGGCCTGGGAAGGGTTCCGCCTGCCTTTCCTTATCTCCTGGCAGAGTGAGGATCTGGTCAGAGATGGAGATCCAGCTGGGACATCCAAGGCCCACACTCCCCTTTCGTCCCATTCCCAGGACCCAGGACCCTCCAGGGAGATCTCGAGGGTCTCCCCTTCCTGGGAGAGGACTGCTTCTTTACTCCTCTCTGAATATGCAAAGAGCTCCTATGAGTCCAGAAGAAAAATGGGTGGAGGATAGGGGCAGCCGATTCCCGGTAGGAGGAAACAAATGGCCAGTAAACAAGTGAAGAGAGGCAGAATTTCACCAGCAATCAAGAGAAGGCTAATTGAAGCGAAGAACATTCTTTACTCACCAAGGAGATGGCTGTGGGAGCACGCAAATGAGTAGGTGTGCCACAGCCTCAGGAATGGCTGTTTCCTGGGTGCCCCCATCATATCTCACACCAGCACATAGTAGGTGTTCATAAATGCTTGTTTTATGTCTGCAAACAAACATGACTTCTTTCCATGTGCATCGACACTACAGTTGCTTTGTTCCTGTCCTTCCCACCCTCCGCTGGCTACTTCCAGCATCCTGTCCCAGCTTCCGTCTGCTTCCTGGGCTGTGGCCAGTGTCCTCCGGGCCAGGACTTACTTCAAGGGCATGGATACTGCTTCTGGGTTTCAGCTTACAGGGTGTGTGTGTGTGTGTGTGTGTGTGTGTGTGTGTGTGTGTGTGTGTACTGCTAACTCAGGGACATGGGATGGAGAGGCCTCGAGTTGGATGAGTCTAGCTCTTTTGTTTTGTTTTTGAGACAGTCTCAGAGTGTGTCCTGGTTGGCCTAGAGCTCACTATGTAAATAAATCAGGCCAGGCTGGCTTCAAACTCACTTTCTGCCTTCCAAGTGCCAGTATTAAAGGTGTGTGCCACCACATGTTGGCCTTTGCTGTCACTTTGTGAGGAAGGCTTTCACTCTGTAGCCCAGCTTGACCTGCATTTACTATGCAGCTAAGGTTGGCTTCAAACTTGCAGCAATCCTCCAGCCTCAGCCTTCCAACTGCTCGGGTGGCAGGTATAAGCATTCCCTGCTTTTTCTGCTTCTTTTTTGTCTGTCTCCTCTCCAGTCCTCTCCATTGCAGACAGCCAAAGAATCCATTCCTTTCTTTGTTTTTTATGACACGGTCTCATATAGCCAAGCTGGCTTAGAACTGGCCATGATGCCTTTGAACGTCTGATCCTCCCGCTTCTACTTCCTGAGAGCAGTGACTATGGGTGTGCCACACAGTGATGGTTTTATAAAGTGCTGGGGATGAAACCCAGGGCTTCGTGTAAACATTCTACCAACTGAGCTACATGCCCAGCCGGATTTGAGGTTTTCTAACTGCACGTTCTCTCCCACCTCCTCGCTGTGGCTTAGGCCATTCCCAGGGCTGGGAGCACTTTTTTTTTTTAAAGACAAGGTTTCTCTGTGTAGCCCTGGCTGTCCTGGAACTACTCAGCTGTGTAGACTAGGCTGGCCTCAAACTCAGAGACCCACCTGCCTCTACTGAGCGCTACCACCACCTGGCTGGGAGCACGTCTGCATCTACTTTCTTTCTGGCTTACTCTCAGTATCTCCCAGGTCCTGGCCAAGGCGCCACCTCCTCCAAGAACTTCCTTAGACCCGAGTCAGATGTTCTCCTGTGTTGCATATTCAGCTGTGACCTGTTCCTCCAGCAGCTGTGTGGGGTGCCGGGGCTGCAGTGGAGGAGCGTGGGAGGGATGGTCTGTGCAGCTGGACCCCAGAGCGCTACACAGTCACAGGTGGCGACCTGACCCTGGGGGTCGGGTACAGCGTCCCAGTTGTGGAAGGCAGTCTGCTAGAGGGGCTTATCCCTCTGTATCTCACTAGTACAGAGCTGGTGGCAGTGACTTCCCTTGCAAGCGTCTCCCACAAGCTCTTCTCCAGAGCCCAGTGTGGCCTGACCACTTTTTATGGGGACGTCCCAGGGGGTTCTGGGAAATCTAGATTAGCGGTGCTTGAATATTCCTCCACCTAGTCACCTGGTATGGTATACTCCCTGCAAAAGGAGCCAGGGGGAGAGCTGGGGCCTGGGAGCTGCCAGCCTGGAGCTCAGAACCTGGGATCCTCCACAGCCGGATTCCCCTCTTAGCTCACCCACACCTGCAACCCTAGCCTCCAACCAGGCTTCTCTTCCTAGTGCCTCAGAGTGAGGGGGGTGCCACCTTCCTCTCTCATGTGGAGGGTATGGGGTGGTTTAGACCACGCCACTTCTAACTGGTGCCCAGCTCTAACTTCTACCTGGACCATAACACAGGTGCTAAGTTACGGTGGAGCAAAGGCTTCCCGTAGGCCAGAATGCGGGGCAATGGGAGACACCTACCTGGACTGCTGGTTCCTGGGGCCATCAGTTACTGAGGCCTTGAGCAACCCGCTGAACTCGGGCCCTTTCATAACAATAACATAAAAGATATATATATATATTTTGAGATAGGACCAGCCTAGCACTCCGTATGCAGCTGAGGATGACCCTGAATTCCCGGTTCTCCTTCCATTTCCTGAGTATATTACAGACACACACCGCTACTCCCGGTCTATGTGGCACTAGGGACGGGAGCTCTAGCCCCCTTTAGAACAGGAATAGGGGCCGAGGCTGTAGTTTAGTTGGTAGAGTACTTGCTTAGTACTCAAGTATAAACTGGGCTTGGCGGTGCACCCCCTGTAACTCCCGTACTCTGGAAGGAGCAGAAAGATCAGGCCAGCCTCAGCTATATAATGAGTGTGAGGCCAGCCTGGGGTATATGTTAAACTACATCTCAAAAACAAAATAAACCAATGACAACAATAAGGTACTTGCTTATAAGCAAGACGACTGTGTCACACTGCCTTGGGGGTGTGATGTGGTGTCTGTGGTGACACACGGTGACAGATGCCTGGCGCCTGGCACCGTCAGGCCTGCCGCTTTGCCTCTCACAGATGGGTGCCCCTTTAGGAAATCCCCTCTAATTATGAAGTTAGAGATCTGAATGGTCACATGGGGAAGAGGCACACACTCATTAGGAGATTCAGGCACACAGCCTGGGCTACGTCACGAGTCTCTCACGCCGGCTTCCTGGAGGGCTCAACGGAGAACATCTCCATTCTCCTGATGGCTGCTTCCGTCTGCCAACTCCCCGGGAGTTGCTGGTTGGGGAGGGCCCACTCAGGAGTCCTCCTGTCCCCAGAGACCGCCCCTGGGTCCTTCACCCCAGGCTTGTAATCTCTGCTTTAAAGAGGAGTCGGATCCCTTCCTCTGCCCCCCACCATGACTAATCCATTCGCCAGGGCCCCGATCCAAAAGAAAGCTAATTAAAGAATTTCTGCTCTTGGCTCAGCCTGGACTTTGAAGATTCCCCTTGGTCTTCTTGGAGTTATCTGAAAACAGGTGGAGAAAAGGGGGCGTTGGATAAACCCCCAGAGCTTCTGTAATAGTCCTAATCCCCCCACAGCCTGCAGGCATCAAACAGTCCTCACCCAGTGCTGCTGAGGAAGGACCACATGGGGCTGCTTCCCACCCATGGCCCAGACTGCAGCTCCCTTTGATCTTAGCTCTTGGAGAACAGGAGCCTTTGCATTCCCCAACAGTCATGGGGAGGTGAAGGGGAAAGACTGGGTATTCTCCAGAGCAGTGAAGGGCTGAGATCCTCCTGGCATGGAGAGGTCCACTGCGATGATGGGCAGGGAGCAGATGCCCACTGAAGTTGAGTTCTGCCTCTCCAACCCTCTCCTTCAGAGCCTCCACAGGCAAGACTCTTTCTGACGTCGGATGGCACTTTTCTTTTCTGGGGATTGAACCTAGAGTTTTGTACATTTAGGCAAGTGCCTTGCCATTGAATTACATCTTTAGCCTAGGAATATTTATTTAAATTACTATTACTGTTGAGGATCTCACGTAGCGTAGGCTAGCCTAGAATTCTGTATGTAGCTGAGAATGACCCTGAAACTCCTGATTCTTCTGCTTCCACCTCCTGAGTGGGATTACAGATGTACGCCTCCGCTCCCAGTTTATCAGTGCTGGGGACAGAACCTAGGGCCCTGTATGCGCTGGGCAAACTCTCTACCACCTGAGCTACATCCCTAGCCCAAAGGTTTTCATTAGCCATCGGGAATATTTATTGGATACTTAAGGGTAGAAAGTGACCTCTCTGTGACATGAGGACCCCTTGGCAGCGGCGTGCTCTGTCCAAGCAGAGCCTAGTATACAACAGTTGCCCAGTCAAGACGGTTGATCTGGTGGCTGGCTTAGGACAGAGACGATCTCTGTTCCTATGTAGCTAATGCCTCTGCTGCCTTCGGAAAACCTCCTGAGGGCTCTCTGGGGATGGTTGGGACCTGCATGTGTGTGTGAGGGGCTCTTAGAGGCTTCCTTTTCCTTCTGGTGATGCTGAGCCTTGGTGAGACCCTGGGGAAGGTCAGGGTATCTGCTGCCACTGTGGTCCTAGCCTCACCCCGGTTCCCACTGGGGTGCCAAGGAGGGGGAGATAGGAGGAACACTAGGCAGGGGTCTCTCGGGGTGTGTGTGTGTGTGTCTGCCTGCATCACGGAGATAAAAATGATAAAAGCCTGTCACTGAATTCTGGGTGGCAGTAAATTACTTAACACCTGAAACAGGTTGAAATGTGGCCACCATGGCTTTTAATAAGCCCATCTCTGATGCAGCAGCTTCCGCGAGGAGCCGGCCGGGTCTCTTCTCGAGGCATAATTTCATCGCGGCCTCGGCTTGGCAGTGGTGCAAATAAGATTTCACTTCCCCTGTAAATCTCCGAGGGGGGAGCGCAAGATTTCATTTGCGCTGTCAGTTAGCGCTGAGAGAGCCTATTTACTTTGCTGCAGGACTAGAGGGTCCTTTGGAGAGGCCAGACACAGAGGCCAAGGGTGTGTGTGGCTGTGTCAGCACCGTGAGATGGCATGGGTGGAGGGGGGCAGGGAGGTGGCCAGTGTGTGGTTCTGGGAGCACAGTTTGTTTGGAGTGCTTCAACGTGGACCAGCTAGCACCACCCATACCTACAGCGCTTCAGGAACAGGGGAATGCCCTCGAGTGGGTCAGGGCCTTCCTAAACAGGGTGCTAGGAGTCCGCCACAGTGCATGGCTGTGGGGCTGTGGCTTGGGGTGTTGGGCCCTTTCATAGGTTTGGACACCACATGTCCGGGGTGCTTTGTGAGACCAGATACCCCTCCTAGGAAGTAGGGGCATGAGAAGGGAAGGTTCTAGAATCCAGTAATAAGGGCAGGCAGGAGACTTGGAATGGGCACTTTTACTTTAGAGTTTGACCAAACAGTAGAGCGGGATGCATCACACGGGTCTCTGGATCTTAGGGTACCCTTGGAAGCAAGGCAGCTGTTCTGTTTTGGTTGGTTGGTTGGTTTTTCGAGACAGGGTTTCTCTGTGTGGTCTTGAACTCCAGAACTTGCCTCCTGCCTGCTGGGATTAAAGGCACGCACCACCACCGCCCATCATGCCATTCTGGTTCTTAGTGGACACCAGCCCTTCCTTACCCTCAGTGATAAGCGGTTCTGAGACTTCTTTGGGAAAGAGGAGGCCCTGGGCTGCTTTGCTGGTGGTGACCACAGCCCTTAAGCCTCTGTTAGCTGCTGGGTCTGGGAACAGCTTGAGAACACAACCCTCTGCCCTGGCTCAGGGGGCTTCGGGCTCCCATTTGGTTTGTAGCCTTGTCATAGGTGTGTGGAAGGTGAGCTTGGGGCAGGACTGTCCCCAAGGGAGGTAGAGGAGAAGATGGCTGTGATCCCTGGGCCGCTGGGATTGCTAACTGTTGTGCTTGAAGGCACTCCCCTTCATGGCCTCGTTGGTCATGGCAGGTGGGTGGTCTTTCTCTGCGTGTGGCTGCCGTGTGCTTGGACAGTGCCCCAGCTGGGCTAGGGTCACTGTGCTGTGGAGTACTGCCAGCAGGCTGTGGCTTGGGTGGGGTTTGGGGGCTCTCCTGATTGAGCCTTTCATGGTCTTCATGGGGAAGGGCTTGAGACAAGCCAGAACCTGCAAGGAATTCTCCAAGGTGTAGCCAAGGGCTGGGCCAGCCAGGGCAGGGCCAGAGCCTTCCAGCAGAGCCTCGACCTGAACTTGCCTTCCTGCCCTTGTCTCGGGTGGTGAATGGGGCCTAAACTCTACACCTTCATCTGCAGCAAGGACACTGGGGTGGTGAGCACCCTCAGTGGGAAGCTACCTCCCTACAGGACCCCAGCCCAGCCAGGGCTGCCCTTCCTCACTCCTGGAGAATCCTCACCACGCTGTTTCAGGAACACAGCATCCCTAGCCCTAGCACATAGTAGGCCCTCAATAACTGTCTCTCGGCTGACTGGCTGGCTAGCCATTTTCTAGAAAGTTCCTAGAGCAGCCTCAGGAGAGAAAGAGGACACCCAAGCATCTCCTTAGCAGTCTGAACCTGTCCACTTTGTTCTTGTCCCTAATGGCCATCTTGAGTGCTGTCTCATGGAATGGCCCTCTTGATCAGTTCTTGCCCCCAGCATAATGGGAAGTGAGGTCTAAGGGGTGGATGATGGGATGGGAGAGACATCTGTAGGGCCAGAGTCGTCAAGGTCACCCCTGCAGGGGCCACCAGCCATCCACGCGTGTGGAGCAAAAACTGCTTCCCTGGAATTTAAGGGGAAACTCATTAACCCCCACTGAGATGTGAGAGCAGATCTAAGGAGGAGTAATGAGTTCTTGCTTTATCTTAAATTTAGCAGGAATTGCTGTTGTTCTCATGAAAATAATTTTTTTCCTCTCTCCTCACCCAGGGGTGTGAGATACACCGATGAGGCTCCTGGAGTTGTGAATGTAGTGGGCACATGCAGGGGCATCTGGAGGGGATGGACACCGGGGTGGTGGGCAAGCACTCATTCCCAAATGCCAGGACAGTTCTGCTCTTATCAGGGTGCCCACATGGTTGCCGGAGCCTCTTAAGGGATAATCCTCAGCTTTTATTAATAACTCTCCAAGTGAAGACCCTCTCCACATCTGCATGTGGCACCAGGCTGCCCTGCATGGCTGACTTAAGAAGCTTCTGGTGTCAGCTGCTCTCCCTGTTCCAAGGCCCTCCTTTTCTTGCTCATCACAGAATCATTGTAGATGTTTTTGCTTTGGCTGGTATTGCATTTTTCTTTCTTGTGTGTGTGTGTGTGTGTGTGTGTGTGTGTGTGTGTGTAAGGTCTCAAGTAGTCCAGTCTGTCCTCATATTATGTAGCCACTGATAGCCTTGAACTCCTGATCTTCCGGCTTCCACACCCCAAGTGCTGGGACTACAGGTGTGCACCGTCATGCCTGGCTCGGCAGCAGACACTGAACGTTCGCTTCTGCCAGGGTCCCTACCCTGTCCGGCTGCTACGCTGTGCCAGTGGACCCCAAGAGCAGAGCCCACCCCCTTCCCCGCCCGCCCTCCTGCCCTCCCGCCCTGCCCCAAACAAGGCCTGGGACTGCTCAGGAGGAACCGTCCAGGCACCTGGCTCCTGATGCCTGGGCTCCAGAGCCCAGAGTCAGCAGCTGAGATGACTGTAAAAGTTAAATTTTTCTATTTATTTCAAGAAAGGACAAGGCAGGTGGACTTGGACATTTTATATGAAACAGACAAACAAACAAAATAGGACCAAGTAGTTAGTCACATTCATCTCAACATTGAAGTTTCAAGGCACCTACATTGAAGGAGGCCAAAGGGCGGTTCCGAGTGCACTTTGGTTTGTGTTGTTGTCGTGGTGGGGGGTTTGCGTCGCTGTGTTCTGAAAAACCTGTCTGGTGGTAGAGTCAGTCGGAGTGAAGCAGGTGGGCCACGAGGCTGGGCAGAGCCGGCCTCCCAGGGAGCAGGGCCTCATCTGCCTGCCAGTTCCCAGGCTGCAGCCACCGCAGGAGGGGCATTCCTGTCACTCAGACCCCTGAGACTGCTTTGCCCTTCAGAGAAAAAGAAAGCAGGGAGAGGAGGAGGCAGCCAAGGGGCCGAGTCTGTAGCTGGGGCAGGCCATGGTCCTGGGGAGTCGGCGGTTCAGGGGCCTGCCTCACTGCAATGGGATGGGCAGGCACCCCACCTTCTTTCGCAAAGAGCCCATCTATTCCCCAGAGGCTGGCCATGGGCCCCTCAGAACCGGGGACCAGTTCCACTTTTAGTGCCTGTTCTGTTTACTTGGCAATACCAATAAGCACTCTTTGCTCACCAGGATACCAGTGGGAAGATGGTTCTGCCAAAACCTCCACCCTGCAGCCCTGACATAGGAATGGGGGTCCTTTGGGGTGGCCTGTGCCTTTGACATCCCAGCTCACACCTGCTGGTGGCCCTAGCCAGCACAAGCTCAGGTCTCCCCAGCCTGGTTGTTGCCTCCCAGCCTCCAGTACTGCATCTCCCTTTTTCTCTCCGATGACAAGCCTCCAGCCGTGGGCCGGTGGTTTCCTTCCCACCAGCCTCTCTGGAGGGGCTGGAAGACATCAGGACCTCATTCTCACACTGTACCCTGGATGCCCAACTGGCTTCTTGGTTGAGGCCATTCTCAGGTGGTCATGCTGGGCTGGGGGAAAATACCTAAGGCTACTTTGGGGTTTGGTGTGTAGGGCTTCCCTACTTTGTACCCACAACCTTCAGGGATGGAACTGGTCACAGGAGTGGTAGGCGTGGAGGGCCTGCTACCCTGCCTCCCATCCCACGCAGGCTGAGTGCGGTTTGGAACCACAGCCCCCGAGAGTGAGCAGTGGCAGCCTGGGACCTGCTGCAGCTCTGATTGTGGTTCAGGTCGCGCTTGTTTTTCTGTCTTGAAGAGAAAGTCTGATTAGCTCCTCCAAGCGGGTGGCTGGGGTGCGGGGACTCTCTGCAGGGGTGGCAGGCAAGGCAGGCTGTTGCTTTGGCTCTTGTTTCTTGTACCACCCCCTCAGGTCTCTAGTTTTCTGCCAATCCCCCTCACCCACTTGATGCAAATTTTGGAGAGGGGAAACTGAGTCACCTTTTCAGGCTGTGGTTGCTGCCAGATCCGCTGAATCTTCATTTCCCGTGTGCTGGAGATACACCAGTCCTGAAGCAAAGCAGGGTGGGATGCTTCTGGGAAGAGTTGCCCAGATGAGCCCCTCTCCTCGCCCGGTCACTGGCCAGGCCACCAGCCAGGTGCGGGACAGAAGGTGGCCCTTCACTGGCAACCCTCAGGCCTTCCCCGTGACTAAACAGATGACAGCAGGGGGGAAGGGAGGGTGGTAAGAGGTCCCCTGCTGATCTTCGGTGACCCCAGTGGGGTGGGTAGGGGAACCAAACTGCTGATAACTCGACTATGATGGCTGCAGTGTCTGGGGAGTGGGGCTGTACGAAGTGGAGGCTGATCCACCCGCCCACCAGGCACACTGCCCACCACATATCCACATTTTTTCCCTGGCACAAGCTGGACAATTCAGCAACGAGGGCTTGTGACAGTGATTTCAGAGAACCCAGGGTGGCTTCCGGAAGCTGGAGCAGCCCCAGGCTAGAGTTGTCTGGACACAGGTCAGGGGAGACATGAAGAGTGCTGGTGTCCTTCCCCTGTGTGGCACACCTTGCAAGCCCCATTATGATGAGAAAATGGGAGTGCCCCCAAGGATGATGAAATCCCCCAAATCAGAGAAAAAACATACATTAAAATCTGAAAGAGGTAGAGGCAGGAGGACCAGAAACTCATGGTCATTCTCAGCTACACAGAGGGTCTGAGGCCAACCTGTCTCAAAAAAAAAAAAAAAAAAAAATCAAAGGAGGTAGCATTGAAGGATCAGAAGGTTAGTGCCAGACTCAAGAGGTAGGGGTGAGGTGGAGAAAAAGAAAACACAAAACCGAAGGGTAGGACGACAGCAAAGGGACTCTTCTTATCAGTCGTTTTTTAAAGAAGCCAATGTGGACATTTCATACAAATAGTTGGAATGCTTCAAAAGAATGGGCAAATGCATAAAATATGGTGTGTGTTTGAACAGAGCCCTAGGCACCGTCAGCTGGCTGTGACGGATGGTCAGGCTGGCAGTGTTGAGACTGCAGGTTACTCCTGGGTGTGAGGCAGCTGGGCTTGAGGGAACAAGTCCAGGGACATCCTGGGGCTTGGAGTACTGAGCCCAGCATGTGTCCTGTCAGCATTCCCACTCCCACCCCCGCCCCTGCACCCCTCGCCTACCTGCTGAGCAGACTGGAGAAGATGTCTTTGTATGTCCTGTTCTGGGGTTTGTGATAAAGCAAGCATGGGAACCAGAATCTTCTAGACAAAGACCTAGACCTTAGCTCAGGCTGGAAAGCTGTTTGTCACATCCTCTGATAATGCTTGGCTGCTTCATGGGGTGAGAGCTCACTGACTGCTTCTTCCTTTGCTGGGCCCGAGTTTCCCTCTCCTGGCCCACAGTTTTCTCTTCACAGCTGGCCTCACTCTTTCTCTGGCCCCAGAAAGCAGCAAGTCCCTAGCATAAGGATACAGGATACCTCACAGCTCTGGAGTCTTCCTCTCTATCTGATGGCACAGGCTGCTTCCTCTGATCCAGATGTGACTTGCCATCTCTTAAGGTACACTGATCCCACATGACAGGATCAGTCTGCCCAGGGTTTGGTACAGCTGCTGGATGACCTGTCTCAGCAACATGACCCTTCCTGTCCCTGTGGCCCTGACCAGAGCTCTCAATTCCAGCAATCCTTAGAGATGCCAGCTCCTCAGGGGTCTGGGCAGGGACATCTGCTATCCCTCCCATCCAGGCCTGGAAAATGCCTGCTGTGTGGGCGGCCACTTGGGGCAGGTCCATAAACACACCCCCCCAAAAAAAAAATCCCCCTTCCCTTCACCTCCAAGGAGTTTTATCTCTTCTAATCAATTTAGCAGACTCGCTTGGTTGTAAATGGTAATGATTTGCATTTTTGAGCCTTTTTATCCTCCTTACAAAAAAAAAAAAAAAAAAAAAAAAAATGCCTCCTCTCTCTGCTCTCTGGAAAGCCTGTGAATTGCTTGTTAGTGCTCACCCTGGCACCCATCCAGCCTCGGCATCAGCTGCTGTCACCTGCGCCACTGTCTGTGTGAGGACGGAACGTGGCTCACGGGAGGCCTGCAGTCCTGACCCTGGCTGTGACATGTCATCTGGCCCTTGGGGGACACAGGCCACCATGCCCACTGGGGCCCAGCCCTGCTGCCTCTGCAAAGCTCCCCAGCTGCTGCATCCAATTTTCCTTGTTGTATTTTTCATAAGCAAGAGGCTCTGAAGCCCCGGTCCCCTCCCTGGTGTGTTCAGCGGAAAGCAGATGTCTGAGGAAGGCTGGCTTTGGGACTTGAACTGCCACTTGTGGGGGGTTGGGTGGGAAGGGTCCTGAGTGTGGCTCTGGCTTGTTCCTTACTCCTCTTGCCAGTGGCAGTGAATGAGGGGCTCAGGCTGGGAGACCATTCCAGACACACTGCCCATCCCTTCTGTAGTCTACACTGGCCCTTCCTACCCAGCAGCGCCCCCCCCTCCCCCACTTTGCCATTAGAATCTTCCAGACTCCTCCACATGGAGGGGTTGCTCTCGCAGGGCCTTTGCAAAGCAAGCCTCCACCCCAGTCACCCTCATTTTAAAGAGGGGTACGGAAGCCTCACGTGTGCATACCGAGCTCCTGGGTCCCTTGCTGGGGCTGAGCTGGGCAGCTGGCCTGCTGGAAGCCTGGGAAAGGAAGGAGAGGCTGGACAGGTACGGGCTCCTGGCTCCAGGAAGGGAAGGTTGGACTCCTGGCCACAGTGGTCTTCCGGAGGCTGTCACCTCCCTGTCAGCATTGCCCAGGGTGAGGAAGGGGTAGTGTCCCAGCACCTGCTACCAAGGCAGGATCCCCCACACAGGGCCACAGAAGGGCTCCACGTTAAGGAGGCAGGCAGGCCAGGAGGCAGCCTTTCGGGAAAGATGGAGGCTTCCTCAGGAAGAGGATGCAGATGAGGGAAGAAAGGGAGCTTTTGATTCACGTCATGTCTGTGGAATTGAGTATGACTAATTAATAGATTTTATTCTTAGTAATCTCTTAAGCATTCCATACGCTGGGCCCCACGCCTGAACTGAGCCTACCAGAGACTTCATTGGCAAAATGCAAATGCCTGTGGCCTGCTGCCTCGCCTTCCTTGCCTTTTCTTCCCCATTCTTTTTTAAAGAGGAAATTTAAAGTAAAATTGCCATGTAATAGAAAAAGAGATTCCAATCGCTGCATCTAATTACCACGAAGGGTAAACCACTTAACCAAAGAAGTGTCACTGGCTTAAATGCCAGAGAATACACTCTGCAGGGCTGAGGCCACCGAGGTTGTTCTGGCTGGTTAGAGACTGTGAGGGTCAGGCGGGCCCGCCACAGACTTCCCTGTGGAAATGTCAGCGGCACCAAGACAGGATCCCATAGGCCTCCCAGGGTCAACCCTGGCTTCCCTCAACCTCGTCTACTGTAACGTGAGGCCAGAAGGCAGGTTCTCCGTCTCCTGTGGAGAATGGGACAAAGGTCACACTTGGGGGCTTTCCGAAAGGACTCCGGGGAGTGGGGTACTGAGTGGCAGAGTGCTTGCCTTGCATGGCTAGGTCCTGGACTCAATCTCCAGTATTCTCCCATCCCCAGCCCACACAGAATAAAGAGTACTGGGAAAATGTTAAAACGTGAGGCGGCCGAAATGACACAGGAAGTTCTCTCAGGGGCTGCAGGACCACGGCTGGGCAGTGTTAGCGCTCCTTAGGGGCAGTGCCAGCCCTGGGCTCTCCAACTGGTGTAATGTGCAGTGAGCCCCATTGAGCAGATGGATTTGGTCCTCAAGTTTTGACATTCTGCCTGTGACTGCCAAGCCTCCTGTGGGTCAGGATTGCTCTATGTGATGGGGAGGAAGTTCACCACAGCTCTAGCATTTGGCCCACAAGTTCCTGCATCTCCAAGTAGGGCCTTCCAGCCTTCTAGGCAGCTCCAAAAGTTTTCCTGGTCACCAAAGAAAGTGACCAGACCCTTCTGGGGCAGGGAATAGAAAAGGGGAACATGGGTGAGCCTAGGGGACAGGGTGAATTACAGGTGCAAGGTAGGGGTGGGGACTTGGGGTTCTACTTCCCTGGGACCCCAGAGAAGGCTGGCATAGTGCCTTGATGACTTGTTCGGCATCTGGGACTCTCCTTCACATACCTGTTCCTCACAGATGGGCCTGCTCTGAGTCTGCCTAAGCCACCAGGACAAGGGTGCTATTAGGTCATTGGGGACAGCTGGGCTCCAGGGTGCACATTTATACAGACCTGAATCTGAGGCTCGGGAACATTTCTCACTTGACTTCATTATGTGGGGAAATGACTTGGGATGAAGAAGGAAGAAAGGTCTCCTTTCCAATGATCCATGTCCATACCCTTGGCCGTTCCCTGGGGCTGGTGGGCTGGGGTCTCCATTTGGTATGATGACCCGCTGGGTTCTGATCAGGAGCCTGGTCCTCTCTGTCCACTACTCTGGGGCACCTGCCGGTCCATTTGTTTGTATTTCATCTCTTCACCGAAGGGCCAGTTGGCTCTTTAATGTCCAGCAAGAGGATGGCCCCCCAGGTACGCTCGGGGCAGCTGGCTGGCCGCTGCTTCCTGCCTTTGCTTTGGACAGAGTGGCAGAGGTCTCTTGAAATCACAGTCAGGAGCTGGACCCCTTCTCATGCGGCTGCCCTCAGACCAGTGTCTTCCTTTGATGACTTTTTTCCCAGTGCAGGGCAAAGGAATGCGTTGACAGATGGTGACCCGGGCTCCCCAGTACAGGACGAGGCAGACATCAGAACCGCGGGCACCGCTCTTCCCTCCTTCTGGATTTGCTGTCATTATTTTATCATCGTTTTAATCTCATGGCTCACCACACTGTGGTGTCAGTTGATAAATGATAACGACATTGATTCCACAGGGAGGGAATAAAATCTTAGCTCTTCTGAGGGCCCCGGTCAGCACCCTTTTGGAGGTTGATGTTTTTTACAAAGAAATCTGATTTTTCCCTTTTGAGAACAGAGCCCCTGGTGTGGGCATGGTTGAGATTTTGTGTGTGTGTGTGTGTGTGTGTTTCCCAGGGATTTTTCTGAAAATTTTTTTTTTCTTTTTTCTGGGCTTTGTTTGAGCAGCCATGGAAACCAATAGGGTCTAGCCAGCCAGTGTGTGTGTGTGTGTGTTACACATATATTTATAAACAGTCCCTGCACTAATTACCTGTCCCAGGAGAAAGAGTAAACACTATCGTGGAGACGGGATCTATGGGGAGGGACAGATGAGGGCACTGGTTATCAAGGAAAGCTTTTCTCCATGTCAGAAAGGGGAGTAGCCTGGCTCCAGGTTGACAGGATGGAATCCAAACCATCAGCCAGATTTTTCCTAACTCTCCACTGGGATGCAGATACGAGCGTCTCTAAAAAATAGCAATACCCTTCACCTGGGCTGAGGCCCCTCCCCTCCACCTGGGCGAGGCCCCTCCCCTCCACCTGGGCTGAGGCCCCTCCCCTCCACCTGGCCGAGGCCCCTCCCCTCCACCTGGCCGAGGCCCCTCCCCTCCACCTGGACTGAGGCCCCTCCCCTCCACCTGGCTGAGGCCCCTCCTACCTGGGCTGAGGCCCCTCCCCTCCACCTGGCTGAGGCCCCTCCCCTCCACCTGGCCGAGGCCCCTCCCCTCCACCTCACCTCACTCTCACCCCACACATGGTCTACTTACTTACTCAATGATTTCTAGGAGAAAGCAAAATTTTTGCAATTCTATTGTCTGAGGAAATGTCAAGGGTTGACCCAAGAAAGTGCGGAGAGGACAGACACGCAGCTCTATCTACCCATCTGTACGGAGACACGTGACATGGCGATAGGCGGGCAGACAGATGCACCTCCACGTGGCACGGAAAGCTACGGCTTCCGTCAGAGCTTCTGCGGAGTTGGGTGACTGGAACCGAAGCGCTCGGCACTGGAAGGAAAAGTTCGACTTTTGTTTTTTTGTTTTTTAATTGACTATGGTATTGTTCGGAGAATACCACGGAGGACGCCATATTTCTGCAGATCTGGAAAGAAAACAGCATGGAAAGAACCAGGGAAGAGATTTCAGGACAGTATCTCCGTAGCAAAAAGTCTTCTTCCGCTGGCTCTTTTGTGAGGAACTGAAACCTTTTCACTGAGCTGTCACCGTGTGCAGGATGGTCGGGTGGGGGGCTCCACGCCACCATGTCTGTTGGTCATCTGTTTCTTTCCGATGGCCCTGGATGGAGCTCGAGGTGTACACAAATGTTGTACAGGTAGTATCAATCTGGTTCAGGAAAAAAAGGCCCAATCCAACCCTTCCTGCTAAATTATTAGTCCTTGACTCTCGTGATCCAGTATAAATTATGTCTCCAACAATGTTGAAGTTCCCTCTTGCCTTCTATGTGTTTAAAAAAATTTTTTAACCCTACTATTGTGTTCACCAACCCTCCCCAAACTTGCTCTCTGCTGGGAAAGTCACTGCGGAGTTTCTCTTCCTGGCTCCTGGTACTGCAGCGGGCTGGACAGAGCCGTGTGAGCACAACTGGGCTGAGCCGGCGCGCTTGCGGACAGGGTCGCTGCCGCGTGGGAGGTCGACCCCCACGGCGCGGCGGCCGGCCGCGGCAGGCGCAGCACGCTGGCGCGGGACGCACGGACAGGCATGCGGACGCTCGGCGGGGCCGCAGGCACGGGGCCGCGTGCGAGGAGACGGTGGAGGCGCGGGCTCGCCGTCAGGATTAGCCTACGGTCGGCCCGTGCCTTCGTAGTGGCGGGCGGGGGTGGGCGTGCCGCCGCGGCGCATCTGCCGAGTCCTCGTTGCGGAGACGGCTGTGTGCGGCCGTAGTGGCTGCGTGACGCTTGCGGCGCTGCGCGCGCCAGCGGACGAGCCCTACGGCCCCCACAGCGGCCGCGGCTGGGCGGGCGGGGCGTGGCCAGCCCGGCGGCGCCCGGGACGGCCGGAGCGGCGCGACGTCCGGCGGACCCGGGCGTCGAGCTGCGGCGGCAGAAGGCGCAGAGGCGGGCGCGCTAGGGGAGGGTGAGGGGCCGGGGCCGCGGCGGCGGTCGACGCGACGAGTCAACGAACCGCACGCAGGAGGGGCGGCGCATACAGCGCCACGGAGGGATCACGAGCGGGCGCGGAGGCGGGGGCAGCGGGCACGGCGGGAGCGAGCGGGGGCAGCGGGGCCCCGAGGGCGCCGTGGGACTGGCGGACCCGCAGGACGGGTGCGGGCGGGGGGCGGAGGGGGGGGGCGCAGGCACGGGACAGGTGTGGCGGCGCATGCAGCGGAGGGCGTGAGCAGAGCGGCGCGGTCGGAGGGCGTGGGCAGGAGGGCGCGCCGGGTGGACACGCGGCGGCCTGGCAGTCGCGCGGGCGGTAGGCGCGGGCCGCGCGCCGGGGGGGCGAGCGGGCGCGGCCGGCGGCGCGGCGGGCTGCCGCGCGGCAGGCGACGGGCGGGACGACGGGCGCGGCGGGGGGCGCGGCGTGGCAGCGCCGCGCCAAGAGTTGCGGCGCGCGGGGCGCCCAGCGGGACAGTGCGGCGAGAGCGCCGGCGCGCACGGCGGGACGCGTCGGGGGGTCGCGGGGCTGCGCGCAGTACGGTGTGTGCTGGTCCCGCCTACGACGTCGCAGCGCACGTCTGCGGCGGAGTCGGTGCGGCGCGACCACTGCGAGACTGACCCGCGCACGTCGCGGCGTACAGGGCCCGGGGCGCGGGCAGGGCCCAGTGAGACAGCCTCCCGGCAGAACCGCGGGGCGGGGCTCGGTCAGTTCACTGGACGCGCTGGTGCGCTCATCGGAGGCGCCGAGTCCGCGAGCCCGGCGTAGGGGTACTGGTGTGAGACCGCAGCGCAGGCGGACCGGCGGCGCCGGCGCAGGAGGCAGGGGGCCGGCGCCGGGAGCAGGGAGCTGCGCCGCGGCGGGCCCGGGCGCGGGGCGCAGAGCATGGACCTCAGGACGCTGTGTGCGGCGATCAGCACGCACGGAACGCGCAGAGCAGTGCCGCGCCGCGGCGCAGACGGCGAGACGCCGAAGAACGGACGTGGGGCGCGAGCTGAGGCGAGGCCGAGACACCAGGGATCGCGGACCGAGCGTTCGGCGGTGGCTGCGAGGCGCGAGTGGGCGCGGGCGCGCCGGGAGGGCGGCGCGCTGGAGGGCGCGCGCCCGGCGAGGACGCCGCGGGTGGAGTTGGCGCTGGGAGGCGGGCGATACGCACGGTGCGCGTCGCCGTGGCTGCTCGCCGCGGCAGGCCGGCAGAGTGCCGGCCAGAGCAGACGTCTGGAAGGACGAGCAGTCAGGGCCCGCGTGACGAGGCCGGCGAGAGGCGCGCGAGGGGCGCGCCGTCGCCCTCTGTGGGCGCTGGCGGGCTGCGCGAACGCAGCGTCTCCGAGGATGCGGCGGCGGGCGAGGGCCAGCGAGGCACGATGGACGAAGGTCGAGCGCGAGCAGCTGCCAGGGCGCGGTCGCGGACGGAGACGCGGACAGAGGAGAGCCGCCGACGCGGGCGGCCGGGGGGTGGCGGACGGCCAGGGGGCGGCGCGGCGGCAGCGCGGGCGGGCCATGAGAAGGCCTGCGTGCCAGGCGACTCCACTGTGGCCGCGGCGTGGTCAGCGACGACCGCCAGGCGGGCCGGACCCGGGCGTGGGCTGGGGGCGCGAGTGGCGCGTGTCGGGCGGCGACGAGGCGGCGGCCCGGCGGCGCGGGCGACCGGCTGACCGCCTCGGGGTCTGCGTGAGCGAAAGCAGCAAGCTGTCCGGGTAGGGCAGGAGCTCCGAGGCCAGGAGCAATGATCGAGGGGTGTCGGTAGAGCGATGAGCAACGGCAGGAAGCGGGCGGGCCGCGGCGCAGCTGCCGCCGGTATAGAGCGGTCGCCGGTACCGGACGCACGAGGGCGCCACCAGAGCACGGCGCCGCGGGTACACAGTTTGCTGGACGCCGCACGGAGTTGCGAGGAGGGCGCTGGGTGACGCCAGGAGCGGGGGCGTGGCACTGTGCGCGTTCGGTGGAGGCCTGTTTGAGTCTATGGGAGGGGGACACGACGGCGCTCGCCGGACCGCAGAGAGCGCAGCGCGGGCCGCGGAGGGCACCGTCGGTTGACGATCGGAAGGTGCAGCCTCCGGGGTGTTGCAGGGGGGCGGCCGACGCGCGCGGGGAGGGGACAGCGCGGCCGGCGTGTCGGCGCGGGGGCAGCGCGGCGCCGCTGAGGGGAGTCAGGCATGCGGTACGGCCCGCTTCCGCGCGAGTGCGGGGCCGCGGCGGACCAGAGATGAGCGGCACGAGGCCCCAACGGGCGCGGGGAGGCTGCACCCGGCGTCAGCGGATGTTCGCCAGAGCAGCGGACGCGACACTGCGCGCAGAGCTAGGAACGCCAGAAGAGTAGACTGTGGCGCGGATGGCACTGCAACGGGCGTGCGCAGGCAGTGGATCATACGGCAGCGGTTCCCGCGCGGGCGGGGCCGCCGCTGGAGCGGCCGATGCTGACCAGGAGGCGGCGTGCGCAGGGGGCCCGCGCGACCAGTACGGACGTAGACTCGCAGGAGACGTCCCGGCGGCATGAGAGTGCGCGTCTGCGGGACGCGCGGACAGGAGGACGGCGGCTCTCCAGGTCGACGTGTCGGACCGATCGCGCACGGCGCCGGTCTGTGAGGTCTGCCGCTGCGGCTTGGGGGTCTGGGAGCGGGCGCAGCACGCTCTGCGGATAGCGGGGCCCGATCGGACGCGCGTCGATCGCTGACGAGACGGTGCAGTCGGGAGCCGGCGACCACTACTATGGCGGACGGACGCGGACCGCGGAGGGATGACTGCGCGGGTCGCAGACCGGCGCCGAGACCGTGTGACTGAGGTGACGGTCGCGGGGCGAGACAGGCGGCGAGAGCTAGGGCGAAGCGCACAGGGCGGGCTCTACTCAGGGCGACGTGGACCCGCGGGCACGTACGCCAGGCCGGCATCGGGCGCGCTCTACGGACGCGCGCGCGGCGCGCACCATCGTGCGTCGGAAGCGAGCGACGGCATGGGGCAGGTTCGAGAGCGGCTCCTGGGATCGAGCGCGACGGGAGAGCGCTAGTCACGGGACGGGCTGGACGCGCGCACGGACACTGGTGCCAGCTCGCGAAGGCCGGTGCTCAGTGGTGCGAGCGCTCACCGCGACGGGGTACACGAGGCAGCGGTAGGGGGACTTCACTCAGCCGAGTGGCGCGTCATCGCGCGGAGCGGGGCGCAGCTGGGAGGCCGAGGATGCTGGCTACGGAAGCGACAACCGAAGCAGGTCAAAGCCATACACTGTGTCGGCTGTACGTGAGATCGCGCGCTGCCTCGCGACGCCGGCCGCGGAGGCGGCGCACGCGCCGAGCGTCGGCAGGAGCGTGGCACGTGCGTCTGGGCGGCGGGCATCGCGAAGGAGGCGACGCAGCATCGCCGGCACGTGCTCGCATGTGGGCAGCCGGGCAGCCCAGCCGCGCAGCCACGCGAATACGATAGGCGCTTGTAGGCCGTCCGCGAGTTCGCTGCGCGTCTAGGAGACGGGTACAGCGGGATGACGGCGAGAAGAGGAAGGCCTGCGTGGCGCGCGGTCAGGCATGTGTCGGCAGCGGGCGAGAGCATCATCGCCACGTGCGGCGGACGGTCGCGGGACGCGCGCCGATGTCGGGGCGCGAAGGGAACGGAGTCCTGCCCTCGGAGCGGCGAGGCATGAGCTGGGCTATGCCGGCGAGGAGTACATGCGCCGCGCGGTAGAGCGCGCGTCGCGTGCTGTGATGCCAGGAACCAGATAGGCCGAGTTGTGACGCGGCCGGCAGGGGCCTAGTAAGGTCGCAGGCGATGCGATGGCGAGGGACAGCGCGCAGCACGGAGAGCTGCTATGCACCGAACGCTGAGCCGCGTGAGCGGCGCACCAGCGGGAGCCGACGGCAGCAGCAACCGCTCGCAGACACGAAGCGCGTGTGGAGGAGAGGACCAGCAGCAGTGACGCGCAACATCACCAGCGGACGCCGCGACGCCGCCGAGCGCACAAGCCGGCGCGTGAGGTGACGGAGGAAGTGCCAGCTGGGCAGAGGACCGCAAGGGTGACACACCCGAGTAGGCGGCAGAGGATGCGGAGCGTGCGAGCGCGCAGCGGCTAGCTGGCCGCACGGGCGGCGTGCAGCGGGTGTTCGCGGGAGGCACACATGTGGGCAAGACGGGACTGGGTCGCACCCCTGCACTGGTGCGGAACCTGAGCTGCGCGACGCACTTGAGCTACTCAGGCGACCACTCTCGAGCTCGACGATCGGAGTTAAGAGACCAGCGCGACAGACGAGCACTACTGAGCGCGATAACCGGTACACGGCAGACATGAGCGCAACGCCGGCGCGGAGCGAGGAGGGCGGCGCAGTATACGCCGCCTAGCAGCCGCGTCGGCGCAGCCCGGACGGCGCGCGGCCGTGGCCGGAGGCGGATGCGCCGAGGCGGCGCCGCGTGCAGAGACGGCCGCTGCGATCCGAGGAGGCAGTGGGCGGGACGCGGAGCGATCGCAGGACGCGGCCGGCGCGCGGAGCATGACGCCCCGCGGGGCGAGGCGAGCCGGAGCTGGCGCAGCAGCAGAGCGGCGTGAGGCGGCGAGGACGCGCAGACGCGAGCGGCGGCCGGACACCGAGAACGCGGGAGCGACCGGGGGCGTCGGCGGCAGAGGGGGGCGCGAGGGGCAGGACGCGAGGAACGGTATGCGTCGCGAGCGCGCGCGCCCGGCCCACGGCGCCGGACGACAGCGGGGGGCGGGCGGCACGAGCACGAGGGCATGACTGGGCAGCGGCTAGGCGCACAGAGAGAATAGGGCGGGCGGGCGCCGTGGGGCGCCGCGCGCGCGCGGGCAGGCGCGCGGACGCGCGCACGCATCGGCGCAGCGCGGACGCGCCCATGGGGGAGCGTTTACGCGTCCGGACGACCGCAGCGCAGAGGAGACGCGTGGACTCCGCGCTCGATGCGGGCCAAGCTTCAGTGTAGGAGGTAAGTCCGACATCGGGGGGATGCCACGATACCGTCAGGGCCCGTGGTGGTGCCATAGGGCCAATTGTGTGGGCGCCTTGGCAGGATGGCTGCTGCCGTGTTTGGAAAGGGGAATTGGTGTGTGCACCCACCTACTCCTACAGTGGGTTGGAGCGGCTATGAGGGTGAAAATGGGTAGGCCATGCTGCAGTCTCTGGGCCTCGGTATTTCCCAGAAGTGGACGTCTATTCCTTCTTTACGTCACTGACTTCCATGTAGACATCCTTTTATCTGTTACCGCTCGTGTAAGACCTCTCGTCGGCGCCCTCGGGTCAACAGCTCACCAGCGCGGTGGCAATGCGCTAAGCCGAGCAGACATGGCCCAGGACAGGAAGAACGAGAGACGAGCTACGGCACCACCATAATCCACCATGGCAGCCCTGCGGCCATAGGGCCCAGGCGGGTAGTCGTTCGCTGATGCTGAGCGTAGTTGGTGAGGGCGTAGCGTATCGAGCCGCTCTGCCTTGGCAACATCATCAGGTGTCGTCACTCAGGCGCACATAGGTGTTGCAGGTCTCGATTGCGTGACCATGCAGATATGGTAGAGGCTGGAGTGGCTTCCCAGGGCGTCAGCAGGGTATCGTACTTGTCCCCTGCTCCAGAGGTCTCCGTGATAGAGCACAGTCCGGGCTGTGGCAGTACGCAGGCGCGTCAGTGAGCCGGAAAGAGGAGGCAGGTAGCACATGGCCTATTTCATGGTGATTGCGGCATGGAGTGCTGCGCGTAGTGTTTCACGCTGGATGACAGGTGCTTGGCAGCATCAAACGTGTGGCCATGGGTAGTCCAGATGTTGGAGTCGGGGACGGGCAGGCCTGGCCTCTTGGCCCTTGAGGGCTAAGACAGAGAGCCACTGGGTGTGGTGGGGAGCGTGGTTGCTGGCTGTGGTACTTGGCAGCGGCGGTTGGCCGCCATTACCCTGCGATCGGATATCCGCTCAGCAAGCACTCGTCATGCTCGGGCTGAGTGATGTCTTTGAGTGGCATGGCCCGGGACTTGCCAAGGGCGCACTGGCACATGAGCGGCACTCGACATTGACCACCTGGCTAGCCCGTGCTGTCGACCCAAGTCCCGCAGCACACATGAGGTTAAGCCACAGCAACCAAGGGGTTGTTCTGAAGAGAAGCAGCTACGCCGACGGGTTACCCAGGTCAATTCGAACAGGCCTCGAGGCACGTGTGGTGAGGTTGTATCTGGATTGCAGGTCAGCGTCTGCAGCTCCGCATCAGTTGGCGCAGTGTGAGTGTAGGGATTGGGCTTGATGGCGTTGTACCTGGGGCAGGTGAGCTCTGCGAGGTGGCACTGTTGGCCAGGTTGAGGAGGCGGGGCGGCCAGCGATGGTTTCGTACCAGCGCGCAAGCTCCGTGAGGTTCTGCGAGGCGGCTGGAAGAGTTGTCGTCAACGATTTGGCCGAGCTGGGTGTGGCCAGCAGGGTTGGCAGTCCAGACCCAGGCGCCGAAGCTGTGTGAGGACTCCCTTGAATGCGCGATGTTAGCGAGGATGGGGAGTGCGGTTGATCATCCACGCCGCAGCTGCTCGAGGTGTGGGCGCAGCGATGGTATGCTGCTCGAGGTGTAGTCGGGTCTTCAGGAGAAAGCTAGCTTGACGCTAGCTTGCTGTCAAGGTCGAGAGGAACGAGAAGAGCGTCTCACCTGTGCAGACTGCTCACCAGGTGGAACGGAGGTGGTGGTCATCCAGGTGCAAGTTCGGCCAGCAGGCGGGATGCGTAGGGACAGACGGTCCGGTGGCAATGGTGCGCGACGGTTGTTTGTCTGCAGAATGTCGCTTATCGAGGAGGAGGGGGCAGTGTTGAGACGGCGAGCGTCGTAACGACGCATGAGGTCATTTCCTCGTACAGGTAGAGATGACACTGCACTTGTACCTTGGTCCGTTGTATGGTCCTGAGGGATGCCCGCGTTGTTGATCGTGTGGGTGTATCTGTAGGTAGAGGGCGTGGGGTGGCATCGGTCGGGGGATTATGTTGCTCAGGTTTAGATGAGTGTGAGTTCCCCGGTCAGGTGTTGGCAGGAGAGAGGAGTCGCAGCGGGCACACGGGAGACTGAAGGGGCGAGTGGGCTGTGCTGGTGCGGATTGACCTGCCCGTGGGAAGCAATGAGTCTCAAGGTAGCAGTGGATGGTGAAGCAGCGGCAGTCATCGCAGGTGCCATGGTGGACGTGGTGGGGTGCATATGCAGAACGACGCGGAAGGGCTGGTTGATCGGGGATAGTGAGTGTGGCAGGCGGAGTTGAGGTGGTCGTAGTTCGGGCGTAGGCAGGGTGCGGGAGTGTCGCCAGCGACGAGGGTCATGGCGTGGAGTGGATCTGGTGATGGTGCGAGGGGCCTGGAGGGGTGGAGGACCGCTGGACTCTGTCAACGACTGAAATCCTGAAGTCGTTGCAACAACCGTGCGGCGAAGGGCGGGCCAGCGCAAGGAGTGTGAGGTGATGGATGGTCGGTAGTGAGAAGGGTGTGCGGCAGAGCGGGGTGGGCGTGTAGGGCTGGTGAGGGATGCGGCGCGGGGGGAGGTGGAGTGCAGGAAGGAGGCTGGCGCGGTAGCGCGGGGCGAGGCAGATTAGGAGGCGGTGGACATTTAGGGAGGATGTGAGCGTCGCGTATGGTGCGTTGCGGGTGTTCGCATGGGAGAGAGTACATGCAGAGTCAGCGGAGGTGGAGCGCGTGGCTGCGACGTGACGCCGGGCCAGGGGTGACGAGAGTGATGTTTGTCGAGTGAATGAGAATGGTGCTCAGTGCAGGGAGGTGAGATGAGGTTGTCATTGGGTGCTCTGTGAGGGAAGGAGCGCAACGCACCGGCTATGGGGCAGTTTCAAGTGTGTGGCTGGCTGTGGGTCGAGGGTGATCCGGGCTGTGACCGGGCGTTGGTTGCGCACGTGTGGAGTCACACCAGCGCTGATAAGGCGGTGTCGCTTTTAAGGGGTCATGCACACATTGGGGCCATCATTTCTAACAGGACTGGGATAGGCCTAATTCTGGAATGGACTCGGGGTCTGAAGGAAAAGCTTGTTCCTGGGAGGCGGTGAGCTCAAGAGGTGTGTCGCCACAACCTTCAGGAAAGACGCAGCTGACATTGTCACTGGTGGGCAGTGAGAGCACTGAGCTCATTGTCTGGTGGTGAAACACTACGTCCTGTTTGTCAACCATGTGTTCCATACACAGAAGGAAGTGTCAGCAGACCTGACTCCTGGCTCGTGGTCCGTGTTTTCTGGGGAACTATTCCATACCTAGTCTCTCCCCAGCTGAAATAACAGGGCACGCACACACATGCAAACACGCACACGCACACACACACACGCACACACACACGTGCACACGCACACGCACACACGCACACACGTGCACACGCACACACACACACGCACACACGCGCGCACACGCACACACACACGCACACGCGCGCACACACACACGCACACACACACACACGCGCGCACACACACACACGCGCGCGCACACACACACGCACACACACGCACACGCGCGCACACACACGCACACGTACACACACGCACACGCACGCACACGCACACGCACACGCACGCACACGCACACACTCACACACACACGCACACGCATGCGCGCACGCGCACATACGCACACGCACACGCACACACACACACACGCACACACACGCACACGTACACACACGCACACGCGCACACACACACACGCACACACACGCGCACACATCAGCTTGCTTGATCTAAAGAAATGAGACAAGTAAAGGAGGGAGGTGTTATCTGCACGCTGAGGAAATTTTTCTGCAAGGTGTAATTTCAGTTTTCGCAAATAGAAAAATTGCAGCATAGAGTTTTCTCATTATTTTACTGTTCACAGTGGTAAAAAATCAATTAAAGAGAAATTATCTTTCAATCTCAGTAAAAAGGGGAGTCTTCATACAGCTAGCAAAGGTCTGCAGTAAAACCCAGGGTCAAGGAGGCTTTCAGGGCAGAATGTGATGGCTTCTCTCTCGGGGAGGACGGCTCTGGAGTGTGGAGCATGACCAGCTCCTGCTGAGTGACCAGAGGGGACCTCACCAGGATGCTCTAGGAATCCGGTGTCTCCATTTCTCACCTACACCGCACCCTTCCCTCACCCCTCCCTCTCTGTTCCCGGCAGCTCTTCTCTATCCGGTGGCCTCCCCCTCCCCCTCAGGATGCTGCGAACACACCGCAGCCTCTGCTGGGTCTTCCAGGCGACCTGCGCTCTGCCCATCCACTCAGCCCTGCATCACTTGGTCCAGTCCACCCCTCTCCCTACTCACTCACTTATGCAGCCTGCCTGGCCCACTTGCCCGGCTCCACAGTTCTTCAGGCTGTGGCCTTCCCTGCGCACCCAACCCTTCTGTCCCACCCTCGACCTTGCCCTGGGGTTCACTGTGGTCTTATTTCCTTGGTAGTCCTCAACAGAAGCCTTGACATCAAGCCGGTCCCTGCTGAAGCTCCTGGACCCCTCTTCTCCTCATGTCTCTCTCTCTCACTGTCTTGCAGTGTCCCTAACCTGCCCCCTCCACTCATCTGCCCACCATTCCTCCACCTCCAGCCAGCCAGCAGGCACTGGGGTATTTTGTACTGCATCCCTCTCCTCTGAAGCAGCTGGACCCACGCTGCTGCCCCGAGTCACACTTCCCTCTTCCCAGAGCTGATCCTCAGAGACACATGCTGCCCCACGTTTCCTAGAGGTGAGGCCTTTCCTGGTCACCTCACCAAAAAACGCCAGAATATGCCTTCTCTCTGCTCAGTGTTTACAGACTCATCACCAGTCAGCGTGTGCTTTCCTTTAGGGCTCTGGGGTCTCTTACCCATTAGGGTCTAGCCTAGTTGTTGGTACACAACAGGCCCTTGTCAAGTATTTCTACAAAGAAATTGGTACCTACCCATTCTGAAGAAACTGCAGCACAGCCCTGCTGGCAGGAGGCTGTGGAATCCAGATGTGCCCCCAGACCTAGAATCTCATTGCATCACTCCATTACTCCACCAAGACCGAGGCCCAGCCGGCCTGGGCATTATTAAGGGTTGGGACTGAGGGCTCTCTTATCTTCACCAGACTCCTGTTGCTCTGTGTGTGGTATGGGCATCCCAAGCTGCTCCAGGCCTGACCTCATCCTCTTGCTGTGCTCACTACCGTGGGATCCGAAGCTAAAGACAGCATATACACCCAAGTAGCTTACCCCTTGAGCTGGCCCCGTCTGTATTCACAGGCAGCCCGTGCTGTGCCTGATGGTCATATACACAGTCTGCTGTTCTATTTCACAACTTGAAGCCTGTAGTACAGACAGGCAAGGGGCCCAGCCATTCCAAGGTCACAGACACCCAGACCTCCAGCCGCACACTTGTCTTCTCTTCAAGGAGCCTGAAGGTCTCATCACAAGTCACTTTGTGAACAGGGATGAGGAGCGGGACAGGGCAAGGCTGGAGACAGAGGGCTTTGGCTCGCTCCCAGGATGCCTCACTTTGTCTTGGGGTTGTGGCCCAGCACCTCTGCCTGAGCCTGAGTTTGGCCAGAAGACACCTGCTCCTCCTGGCCAGCTGATGAGTTCTATCTTGAGGGACACAGGAAGCCTCTGCCCTTGGCTGTTCTGGGCCAGTGCCCTGAGCAGAGCCAGACGTGTTAAGGCCAAAGCCAAGGCTGCCACCACAGTCTCTGGCACAGACATCTGTTCTCCTCCCATTGAGCTCACGGCCACAGTCCCCAGCCTCCCGAGACTCTGCATCATAATAGAGTCTAAATTGCACCTCTCAGAGACGGTTGATGGATAATGGATCAGCAGTGGGAGGCAGAGACCCAAGGCCTTTCCACTCCCTATCTGCTGCCCATCCATCTTGCCCAAGCGTCCCTGGCCACCTTGCTTCCCCAAGGCCAACCCCAGTCTCAGCCCCAGGAGTTTCAGGAACAGGACAGACCCAGCTGGGGAGGGAGACCGCAGCCTCTCTAGAGGAGCCGTTAAACTGCCCAGACACCTGGTGGCCTCCTCATCCCCTTGTTGTGTTTGATAGTTTATGTGGCCATCAAATTAAACCTGGTAAATTGCCCATCTTTTATGGGATCACTGGTCGTCACTGTGGGGATCACACAGATGAGTGCGGTATGAGTTACAGCCCGAGAGTTCTGTGACGGACAGCAGGATCCGGACGCTCCACTGGAGGGGTGCAGAGAGGCAGTTCAGGCCGGTGGCCTCCCTTGGCTGGGGGGCCTGAGGGGGGCCTGGGGGGCCTGGGGCAATTACTGGCTTCTGCCAATGGCCAGGACAGAGTGCCGTGGGCTCAAGACCTGCCCGTAGCACTTCCAGGTGGTGTGATTTCAGTAGGCAGTATGTCCTCTCTCGGTTCCAGCTTCCTGTCTATGTATGTGGTTGACAGTTGCCCTTACGTGAGAATTTACGGTAATAGGAGATTTTGTGTGCAGAGTGCCCCACATGCAGAATGTCCTTCCTAAGTGTGGCCCATGTCCCCGAGGCTATCCACCTCCTCCTTATACATAGGGATAGCCTGTGCTAACTGTCCTTCTGTGCCTCTTCTTCATGCCCTGTGTCCACTGTGTCCACTGTGATTGCTCCCCCTTCCAGCCATGGACAAATACCAGCCCTAGAGAGGGAGACAGGGTGGGGCTGCAGCTTGCGAAATCCCAGGGCCCTTAGCATTCTGACACGCTGCACGCACTGTCCCTCTTCCCCAGGGCCTTTACACATGTTGTCCCTGCCACTCTGATCCCAGTGTGGGCTGGCCTTCAGCCTCACAGGCCAGCATGCACTCTGCCCACAGGCCTCAGCTGTACCGCCTCCTCCTGGAAGCTCTCTGACCCTGATCCTCCAGAGTCCAGCTCTGCTTCCACTCTACCTGGCAAAGGCGTCTAAGCAGCGTCTGTGAACAGCCACCAGCCGGGGAAATTCAACTCCTAGCTGTACACCTGTGGCTGTCCAGTGCCTGCACCGATGTGTCCCCCTACTCCTGTGAAGGAAACTGGCTAAGACCACATGCAGGGGCAGCTACAGATCCAAGACCGGGCATGGACAGAGTATGGGGGATGGCAGTCATTTTATGGCCTTTGAGGGGACACGGGCAAAGGGGTAGGGACTGAGCTGACTGGGCACATTCTTAAAGGAAGGCAGGCTGGAAGACTGGGCAGACCACCCCTGCTCCTAGCCAAGCTCCTCTTTTTGTTTGTCAGTGAAGACAGCTCCCTAGAGGGGGTGAGTAACATCCTGATGCTGAGTATCAGGCATGGTCTCAGCTCCCATTAGAAACAAATGTCAGGCAGTGGTGGCGCACACCTGTAATCCCAGCATTCGGGAGGCAGAGGCAGGTGGATCTACAGGCAGCCTCTCTCCTTAGAAGACTTGCCTTCTTCTCTCAGTCTCGGCCTATGTAGAGTGGTAGCTTCAGGCTTTAAGGCTTCGTCTGGGAAATGGGACCAAGTCTACTTCCTTGGGGTCTTGTGAGGATAAAATAGGCTACTTTCAGCTTGGCGGAGCACTCCTTGGTCACAGAGGGAGGTGGGTCACTTCATCAGCCACATTATTTCCCTGGTAAGTTACAGATGAGGCCCAGGAACTGGAAGCTTGTTCCAGCACACGCCATGGGAGCACCTTCTGCACACCCCGACTCTCTAGCATTCTGTGGGGTGCCAACCAGTCCCACCCATCACCCCAAACAGCTTAGTCCCCCAGTCCTTGTCCAGTGTTAGCACTCAGCATTTGTAATGCCTGGAGAGTTGGGGGGGCGGGGACTCTTTTCAAATCTAAAGTTAATTATTTTTCTAATTTCATGCCGCATGCATTATGTATCAGCCGTTATCACTGGCAGTAATTGCAGACAGGTATGCAAATCCACCAGAAATGAACTTTGAGTTCACCTAAGCGCGTGGGCCGCTGGGTGGGGCCGGGCAGCAGGATGTCCTCCGTGGCTTCAGAGAAAGTGAATCGCTTTAAAAAACAAGACTTTCAAATTGTGTCTTAGGAGGTTAATTATATTGATAGCAGTATTCGATATTAAACTATGCAGGGCCAGGAAGGGGGAGGGGGATGAAAGGAGACACATGTAATTTTGCTTCTTTCTCTCTCAGCATCTCCTAATGAAACGGTCCTCCACCTGGTACTGCCGCCTGGGTCCCTTTGGAGTAAAGCTGCCTCCACTGAGACTTAATTCCTTTGGGGAAGGAAAAAAAAGAGGCAGATTTAGTGCCAGTGGGCAGGAGAATGAAGAGAAGGGACAGCGCCAGCAGTGGCAGTCCTCAAGACCAGGGCCGGGTCGGGCACCTTTGCTGCTGAGCTCCTCGGTTTCCTGCGGGAGCCGGCACTGCTGTAGGGGAGGAGAGGAGCAGGTGTGTAGGAAGTGCTGATTGGAATGAATCCCAGGCAGGCATGGAGGCTGGGGCCTCTCAGAAGCGGGCAGTCAATCGGCCCTGCTCTGAATGAGGATTCCTGTTTGTGACCTCCAGTTTCCTGGACATCCATTCCGTGTCTGGCTCTTCCCACTGGACCTAAACTTCTGCTAAGGTGTGGCCTATCCTGTGCCCAGCAATGAGCCTGGCCCAGAGAGGCCCTGTAAACATACTTTGTGTCTGTGTGTATGTGAGGGCCAGAGGTTGCCATGGGATGTATTTATCGCTCTCCACCTTATCTTTTGAGACAGGTCTCTCACAGAATTCAGAGCTCACTGATTGGCTAGGCTGGCTGGCCAGGGATCTCCAGGGATCTCCAGAGATCCGCCTGTTTCTGCCCCCACCTCCAGTGCTAGGGCTACAGATGTATACCACCATGCCTGGCTTTTCTGTGGACACTGGGGACCCAGGCACTTGACAGACGGTGCTATCTCCCCAGCCCACATCTTGAATAAACGAGACAGATCTACACTCTAAAGCCCAGAACTAGGCAGCTGGAAAAAAGACGGAGGTGAGACCTTCCCATCAGTGCCACCCCAGAGGCCACGATGGCCTGGGTGTCCTCACTATAGCAGTCCTGAGAGACGAAAAGTCCTGTCTGAACTATGAAGAGCTGGCCACCCACCCAGGCCTCAGACTTGCTGTCCAGAGCTCCTCAAATTCAGCTGCTCTGGAGAAGCAGGCCCAGGAAGGCCTGGGTGTGCCCCAGCTGGGTGGCCAGCTTGGCACTGGGCAGCTACAGGCACATCTCCATGAGTGCCCATGCCATGAGTGCACACGAGAGCAGAACACCGACAGAACCCTGGGAGTGGGAGGAAGAGGGCTCGGAGCCCATCTGTCTGCCTTTTATAGATGTGCAAGGACAGGACCAGTGACGGAGCCTTTGAGCAGTCTCTCCAAGGTCTGAACTCTCAACCCCTTCCCCACAGGTTTGTAAGAGCAGGTGGTGGGACATGCCCCAGCTCACCAGCACCTCTTGCCAGCCACTGGTCTATGGGCTCTTCTCAAGAGTCTAGGGGGTCTCTTGGGAGTAGCTGGCCTTGTTTCTGGCTCTAGCCCGTGTGTACAGAGGAGAGGCACACTCAAGTGGGGGGACCTGCCCTCATTTACACCACTCTCAGCCAGAACCCCCAGGCCCATCCCAGGCACCTCTGCCCCCAAAGCCCCGAGTGTCCCTTTGCGTTTCTCCACCTCTGGGTACCGTGAGGCTGCACCAAGCCGGCTGAGCAGATTTTCCATCAGCGCTTTGAGCACCAGGATTGACAGGAGGTGGTTGCTGCTCCCCTCTGGTTTAGCCTGGCCCCAGGAATTATCCCCTAGCTCCTCCTAGGGGCTGGGAGGAGGTTGAAGATGCAGAGAGGAGAACCATAGGCAGGCGGGGCCCAGCTGTGTGCTCGCGGCCCTGCTGCTAGGTTGTCGCGCCTTTATAATAAATAACAGCAAATAGCCCATCCGCAGGGCATCCTTCACGCCAGTGGCTAATAACACGGCTATTAATGCCCCCGCAGACGGCGTACGCAGCGCACGGCTCTGACGGATGTCCCAGGCCCTGGCGCAGTCATAAATCAGGTCCTCTCTTGGGGCAGAGCGTGCGGAAGCGTCATTTTCCATCTTAGTAATGAATTGGGGCTTCCCTGCCCTGCCCAGGGCGCTGAGGGGTTCTGAGGTTGCTGGGATTACTGTTTGCAGAGGTACCAACCCTCCCCAATTGGAGCCCAGGAGGAGCTGGTCCAGCCAGCCACCTGCTGTGTGGCCTTGGGGCACTCAGTCCACCTCTCTGGACTGGTCTCTTCCCTCTAACCAACAAAAGGGCTGTACTGGAGGTCAGTGCAGATGATGCCGGGTGGTGGCTCCTGATCAGCCCCACCATGGCTCTCTCAGACCAGAGCAGGGCCGGTCCAAACAGAAGAGATCTTGGGATTCTTGCTAGTTCGAGGGTAGCAGGTATCAAGGCTGATGGCCTTGGTTCCCCTAAGCTCTTGCCCAACCCATCGCAAGGCCTCATGGTTGCCCCATTTGTACAGCGCAGGTGGCCAGGCCCAGGAGGAGGAAACCCTCCCTGCTGAGGCTCACTCCAAGTGGTCTCCTCCAGTACACCTGTCAGAGCCCCGCAGGTGATCCCTACCCCAGCAAGCAGAGGCCTCCCATGGCGGGTGTGTGTGTGTGTGTGTGTGTGTGTGTGTGTATGTGTGTGTGCGCGCGCGCAGAGGGCAGGACTCCGTTGCCCTCCCACGCACTGTGCTCCCTCCAGGTGGAAAAAGACTCTGGTCACCCTTCTGGGCCATCAGGAACCCTTCCTCACCCGCCCTGCCCCGGAGTCCTTACCTCCTCTGCTGCTCCCTGGAGCCACTGGGTCCCACGGGGGTCACTGCTTCAGAATTCAGGGCCACGCTCACATCCCTGGCCCCACGTCACCAACAGACCCAGAGGCACTCAACCACAGCCTGCAGCTCTGGGCGGCTCGAGGCACGCAGAGAGTAAGGAGGTCGTGACGTCGTCCCGCGGCGAGGCCTCAGAGGTGGCTGCGGGCCCCAAGCGGCATCTCTGGCACCCGAGGCCTCGGGCACTGCTGCTGACTTGGCTCTCTGGAGTGAGGGGTGTGTGTTCTGTGTGCACCCCCGGGGACGCCTGAGCAGGGCATGCCCTACAGCTCAATGTCGGTCCCCGGGGAGTGTGGCCTTTCACCGGCCACCACTTCCACCGCAGCTCTTTGTAACTCTGGTCCTTTGTCCACAGGCCGCACCTCTTCTGAAATGCCTCTGTGGGGCTGTTACCCCCTCTTTCTTTACCAGGGTTTTTTTTCTTTCTTTCTTTCTTTCTTTTTAAAATCCCTTTAAGTCACTTGGCAGAATGGCTCAGTGCAGAGAGCACTCTTGCGTGACAGAGCTGAGAGGGAGCCAGCCACTCTCCAAAGCATCCGTATTCCTGCCACTCAGGCCGCATCTGTGGGGGTGGGTCTGCTACCCCTGGAGGAGTTCCGATGTTCACCACAGGCCGTAGCCGCCTCGCCCGCCGCCTCCTCGCACTGCTGAGCTGTCAGGCCTGCGTGCCCCGCTTTGGGAAGCCACTTGGGGGGGCAGGGGCTGGTCTGCTTGGCTGCTTCTGTTTGTAGAGAAGTTTCTGGAATGGGTGAGGCAGGAGGATGGGTTATTCCTGCTTCACGGCTGTCACGAGGGAGGCCTTCTCACCTGCTCACAGCTTCTTCACCTGCCAAAGGCAACACCAGCAATCAAATCCCAGGAAGTCAAGAGCCCCCGGGGCGAGCACTACAGGCAGCCATGGCCACACCCCCTTGTTCTCAGCTTCCCAGGCTCTGGGCTTGTTTGCTGTTTCTCCGATACAGGGTTTCTCTGCAAGCGCTCCACTGCCGAGCCGCATCCCCAGCTCCCCTTCCTTGAACAAATACCACTTCCCTCCAAGCCTGGCGAGGGTCTGAGATTACTGTCCCCACCACTTATCACTTTTTAAATCCAAGTAATATGCAGAACCCTTCCTTCTAACTACCTGCAAGGACTGGGCAGAGAAAAGTGAAGTGTGGAGGCTTGACAGGATGGCTTAGTGGGCGGAGACACCTAGCACCAAGCCTGAAGACCCTGGGAGCTCGCGTGGTAGGAGAAGAGAACTGACTCTAACCGTCTTTCTCTGACCACACACACTAACTAAATAAGTGTAATAATTAACAAAAAAAGAAAAGGCTTGGGAGCTCCTGGCCTTGCCCAGCCACACACCAAGCCTGGGGCAGCCTCCATTTCCCCAGCACATGCTTCTCTTAATTAAATGTCATTTGAAGGCTCCAACTGGGCCACCCTGGCCTTGGCTTCCAAAACAACCCAACTTCTCTGGCTCACCAGGGGTCCATGAAGTTGGGTCTCCAGTGTCCCTGACCTCCCTGCTTCAGCTGGCTGTCTCCCGTGGGGCCAGCCTTCCACACCCAGCTGCCCTACCTGCTGTAAGAGACCTGGGCGCCGCAGGTTGTCCCTAGGAATATAAAACAAAGCAAAGCTGTCTCCTCCCTCTGTTAGCAGCCAGCCAAGAAGGCCCAACTCGGGCATCTGCTCCCCTGCAGGCGGCCCTCTTTGGAAAGGAGCTTTAATGACATCTGAGGCCCTGGTTAGGCTCAGCTGCATCTAGGTACTTTCCTTTGTAGGACCAAGGGTGGCTGGTTCAAGGCCTGCTCAGTACCTGCAGCCGGCACATCTAGGGTGCATATTTAATAAGTCTGTGTCCACGGCTGTAGCCCACAGAAACCACAGGGAACACATGGGAAGAATAAAGTATATGGTCGGTGTATGGAGGAATGATGGGGTAAGGGGCACTCCCTGGAATCTTTCCCAGGAGGCCAGACACAAACTCAGAGTAGCCAGGGCCAATCAGGGGTGCAGGTGCCAAGAGGCAGGTGTCCCAGGCAGGTTGGACAGGAAGGAAGATGGAGCCTGTTCCGGCAGAGGGGGCAGTGGTCGCTGCAGCTTAAGCCATTATTGCTATTACCACCCTCATGATTTCATCCAATTATAAACTGTAATTTCTCTATGAAAGCGAGAGATGGAAAGAGTCCAGTGAGGTCATCTGCCTTCCTGGACAGGCCAAGGAAATTGTTTCATACTGCTGGGGGTGGGAGCGGGCAGCTAGACCACCGCGCGCGCACACACACACACACACACACACACACACACACACACACACACAGAATGGGAGCTGTGTCCCTGGGGCCTGAACCCCAACTGTCTCTCCATGAAAGACACAAACCAGAGTTCTGCTTTTGAAATCACGGGCCCAGGAAGAAGGCAGATTCACCCACTGGTTGTGTGCTTGACTCGGGCTCCTCCAGCTCTCAGGAGCTGGTCGGTGCTAGCCTACCCTCCTTAGGCCCTAGCCAGCCTGGCTCACCACTGCAGTCCCTTCCTCCCCACAGTCCCACTGTCCCCAATGAGACTAATGCATACAGTGACATCTGTGTAAGCATGTGAACAAATATGTCACATGTGTGAAACTAGGCCAACATGAAAACAGAAGTGTACACATACAAACGCATACGTGCATCCCTGCACACATTTAAATCCACGCATATGTGCAAAAATGAACACATGGAACATATAAACACATGATCAAGATGTTCACACATGTGTGCCCAAGAATACATAAAACACACTTCCACAGGCATGCATGCGTACAAATGAACACACATTTACACATGGGCATGAGGGTACACAGAGACTGACAGGAATGTGCACATATATACATTTGTAATAGTGCACACATGTGACATGTGGGCCTTTCCACACCCTCCCCCGCTCCTGTGAGAATCCTCATGCCATCCCTCCCTCCCTGCATTAGGCACCCTCCCTCTGAACATGTGGTCCCACACTTATAACGGCAGTGATGTCACAGGGTACAATGGGAGACTATGAAGGCTGGATACTCCGGTGCCCGGCTCAGTGCCATGCACACAGTAGGTATTTAATAAATGCACCCACATACTCCTCATTCTGCTTTCTCCCTGGAAAAGCCAAGAGTCGGAGTGGGGCTCTCCTGGGCCTTCCTTGTTGCTCCACCCTCTCTGCTGCTTTCCCTGAGTCCTTAGACCTCTAGTGTGCGGACAGAAGGTTCCGCTAGGGTCTCCTTTCTGGAGGGGCCTCTCAGGTATCTGAGACATGTACTGGCTTTCCAAGCCAGCCTGGCAGTGTGAGCCCGGGTAGTGTTGTGGCTCCTCCCACTTGTGGGTGCTTAATTATGGCCAGTAGTAGCCACCTGCTGCCACTGCACCACGCGGCCTGGAAGAAGTGTGTAAATGTGCCCACTGGCAAGCACCTGCCCCAGAGCCCTGCTAGACTGAAAGAAGCCATGCCCTGCGGTTACTGTCTATGCTTTCACGTGGGGTAACCAAGGAATCTGTCAGGCCTGAAGAGGCCAGGAATGGGGGCTCTCCTTAGCCCCACAGGGCAGCTCGGCTGGACCTCTCTTCTGGACCTTCTCTGTGTCCACACTCTGGTCTAGTCTCTGTACCAGGAAACCCGTTTAAAGTCTCCTGAGGAAAAGCTTCCATCTGTCAGCTCTTCGTCACACACGGTTCCTTTTGTTACCAACAACAACTCTAGTAAAAGTATTGGCAAAAGAAAGAAGATAACCATCTATCCCCCTAATCCATTCAACCTCTCCCAAGGGCTGGGTCCCCAGCTCCACGCTGCCTTTGCAGCTTGGCCTGATGGACCTGTTCACACCAGCATCTTGCAGGGAGCCAGGCCCTCTGTCCATTCCTGGTATCTCTGGGTTACCATCTCCCAGGCCAGGCTGGAGGGTCAGAGAGGGACGGACAGCCCATCACACAGGCTGAGAAGGTGGGGAAGGGAAGGGCTTGACAAAATTACTCAATCTGCAGGAGAGCCAGGGCTCCAAATTCTAGCCCAGTCTTCTTCTCCCCACACCATGCCAAGACCCAGTGAGGCAGGACTGTGCCACTGGGCAAACACAGCACCTCCAGGTCCTGGGTTCCTCCCAAGGCCTTCTCATGCCTTCAACCTCTCCATTTTTTCCATCCATCCATCCTTCCAATTATCCAACCATCTGTCCTCCATCTCATCTACCCACCTACCCACTCATCTGTCTAAGCATCCATCCATCCATGTATGCATCCATCCAACCATCTACTTTCCTTCCATCCATCTCTTCAACTATCTATCCCTAGAATCCATTCAACAATCCATCTATCTCACCTAGCAAGCTCAGTCCAGCCATGCTCTAGGCACTGCACAGTGCACTGGGGACCAGAGGAGCCCAGTTCTATAGGAAGTCTCAGCCTCGTGGGGAAGCCAGCAGCTAGCAGATACTACAATGTGAGTGAGACACACACCAGGTCCAGCCTAGAGGGAAAGTGATGAGTTCTGGGGTGGGGTGGGGGGCTTCCTGGGGAAGATCTCTCTGTCCTATAATTATGGCATCCTTCAAGCTCCCGTGACAATACGTGAGAACTTGGTGGCAGTGCAGCCCACTTCTGTCCCTCAGGGCTTGCTGCCCGATTTAGCTTTACTGTTCAAAGCTGCCTTCCAGATCTATGCCTGCTGATATTAATTCCTGTATTAGCAATTAGCCCGCCTGTTTTGCTTCAACCTCTGGCTCTTAGGGATGGAGTTTCATGTGCGTGGTATTAATCAGATGCCTGGTGTGTGCGCTGCAAACCCAGGTGGGCTCTGTGGCTGGCCGTTTAGCCAATCACATTTGAAATGAAAACACATTGCCCCCTCCTCGGGCAGAGCTGCCCTGTAGCTCAGAGGGCAGAGTTCCCATCACAGCCAGCAGGCTGGAGATGGAGTGAGCTGGGAAAGTGGGATTTGCTTTCGCTCGGACTACAGGCTGCAGGCAACATCTGTATCCTGCTTTTCTAGATGAAGGGGCTGTGATCAAACAGACTTTGTTCCGAGGCTGCTTACTGCCCCCGAGGATGGCCAGACACAGCGCCTGCTCCCTTCTCCTTCATCACTGAGGGCGGTCACTCCCCTTATGCCGCTGGAGCTACCACAGTGATGGGGCGGAGGCCGCAGCTGGAGTCACAGGGCAGGAAAGGGGCTAAACTGCTCTTAGACGAAGGTCAGCACAGTTGAGAACTGGGTAGGAAGAGTAATGGAGGCAGAGGGAACAGCATGTGCAAAGGCTCAGAGCGGGCGGACTTGCACCCACCCTCAGAGAGCTCTGGGACAATGGATGGCAGTGGCCGAAGCTGGGGGAGGGGTAGGAACCTGCCCTCAGGAGAAACAACCGTGATGAGTGTGCTGAGCGGACTGGCCTTCACACCAAGAGCGACATGGAGCCTGCTGGGCGTGTGCAGGCAGGGACCCCACTTGCAATCTAGGCAAACACTCTTGTGTGGAAAACTGGAGATACAGGAGTGAGGGGACTGGGCTGGGGACAGTAAGCAGCAGGGTCACAGGGAAGGAGTTGACTCAGGAAGCCTCCAGGTTCTGCTCCCCGAAGACATGCCTGGTACTCAGTGGGTGCCAGCCATTTTCCTTGCTGGGGAGCAGCTGGGTGCTCCGGGGAGCACCTTAGAGGGCCAGTGTCCTAGGTGGTTCCTCAGAGCCTCAGCTCTTGGCAGTCCCTGGCAGAGGGAGCACAGCATGGGCTCCAGATGCTGTGGTGGGGCAGCTGGGAGCCCACCTCCTTCTCCTGCGCTGGAAGCAGGGCTGCACCTAGCACCCAGCGGGTCCCTGGAGGAGCAGCTTGGTGAGAATGGGTGGAGTCTGCTTAGGCAGGGTGAACCCTCCTGGCCTGCACTCTGCTAAGTTGACTGCCTCCCGACAAAAGGCGGCTTTTAAGGGACTGGTGTGTGTGTGCCAGCCAGGTCACTGGTGCCTGTGGGAATCCCCACCCCGGACCACTGCCAGTCCCTGCCTGTAAAGACAGACACAACCAGAGCAGGGAGGCCAGCAGGAATGGAACCCCAGAGGTGCACGTGTGTGTAGGCCAGACGACAGCCTCAGGTATCATTCTTTGGATGCTGTGTGGGACAGCACTACTCTGGAGATAAACGCAGGACCTCTGCCTCAGATGCCTCTCCCTTCATGTGTGGGCAGCTGTGGTCACAGGTGGCCTGTGACTTTATTCCCTGGTGCTGGGAGGAACCGACGCCACCTGCCCTGCAAGGTTTATATCCTCTCTTGCAGGGTCCTGCTTCTGCAGGTGCCAGAGCTAGGGAGAAAGAGGCCCCCAGGTTTCTAGGATGCTGGTCTCCCAACGCAGCCAAGCAGTGGAAGTGATCAGAGCTACCGCCAGGAGAGACTGGCAGCACTCGGGCAGTGGGGAGACAAGAGCAGGGAGGGCCGCAAAGAGGCCCTGGCTGCCCAGAGCGGGTCTGTGACTTGGAAACCTGAGCAAGGGCACTGGAGCTCCTGGGCTGTAGAGCCGTGAGTGGGCACCCAGCAGGACGGGCCGAGGGTGGCTGGCACCCGTCTGGACTACTGGAGGGACAGATGGCTGTCTGGAAGGAGAGTCTGCCAGGGTGGCTGGGGCCGTTAACCCGGGAGTGGGTCGTGGAGGCCCTGGCCTGGCCTGCTCCACTGCCACTCTCAGGAGCCGTGGTTCTAAACCAAAGGATGGGGCTGGAGTGGCAGTCCCTGGCCCATGGGGAGCTGCTAGCCCTCTGTCTACCGATGCCCAGTTAGGAGGCCTCCCTTGCTGGCCAGGCCCTCCCTACGCAGTAGGCTTTGCTGACCCATACCCAGGAGGGCCTTGACAGGCCCGGGGAGCCGTGATGATGAGCCTGGTGCCAGCAGCTAAGGTCAGAGCCTCTGTTTCAGGAAATTGGCCTACTTTTGCCAGCAATGTTAGTGGCTCCTTGACCCCGTCTACCCCACGATGGGTGCCCTCAACTGGCCCCTTAGACTCCCTGCTCCCTGCCTGCCCCTACCTCCATCTCTGAGCACACTCACATGTCCCACAGGCCAGGCGACAGGCTCTGTAGTGTGTGTGTGTCTGTGTGTTTGTGTGTGTGTGTGTGTGTGTGTGTGTGTGTGTGTGTGTGTGTGTGTGTGTATTTTTGGTAGCTTTTTCTTTTTGATGTAGGATCTCACGATGTAGCCCAGGCCTTGCACTGACCCTCCTGCCTCTGCCTCCCCAGTGCTGAGATTACAGGCGGGTACCACCATGCCTGGCCTCACACACGAGCTCTTTTCATTTATTTGTGTGCAGGTATATGGACATGTGCAGGTGTGTGAGGGTGTGTGTGTGTGCATGTGGTAGGGGGCAGAGGTCAGCTTCAGGAGTCACTCCTCAGACGCTATCCACCTTAGCTCTGGGGATGGGGTTTCTCATTTGGCTCCAGAAGTTCACCCACTAGGTCAGTCTCCATCTCCCCAGCCCTGGGGTTAAGGGGGCACACTGCTGGCCTGCTGGGGCCCAAGCTGAGGTCCTCATGTTTGTGTGGCAAGCACTGGCTGAGCATCTTCACTGGTCCTGTGTCTCAGTGGCTCATGGGTACATGGTGGGTGGTCCCAGATGAGTGCCCTCCCAGGGGAAAGCCGACGGGTCACAGGGATCCCAGGTCTCCTCTGCTGGTGCTGGGGATCCAGCATGGATCCTAGGGTCTGCTAGCTCCTATTCCAGCTGCTCCCAACTCTCAGGAGGTAGAGGTAGGAGGATCAGAAGTTCAAGGCCCAGCCTTAGATACACAGTGAGTTTGATGCCATCCTAGGCTACATGGGATCCTGTCTCCAAAATAAAAAAGTTAAAGAAAACACTCAACTACTCAAACAGCTACACAGATAGTCCTCCTCAGATACACTGCTAGCTTCACTCAAAGCCACAAGCTGGGGACTCCAGGGACTCCAGGCCATGCACCTGTGGTCACCCAAGTTACCCAGGTGTGGCCTCCAGATTCCTGCCTGCTGGGCCATCTCCCAGGGACAAATACGCCCCTACCCCTCGCCATCCCCCAACCAGAGGTGCCTGAGCCAGGGGATCATCACACGTGTTGGGAGCCGCCCGCCCTTCCTTCCTGTAAGCTGATTCTGGGCTGGGAAGGCTGGGAGCATGGGAGCGGGCGGGCGGGCGGGCAGGTGGGCGCTCAGGCCAGGCGGCCAGACTCTGTTAATATTTACAGCCAGGCTCAGGAAGCCATTAGCTTCCTTTTCTTGTTGTTAATTGAAAGAGGAGAAAGTGGTTGTAACACTTCAAAAGGACTTAAACCACAGCCTGAGAGACCCGCTGAACTGGAAGAAGGGGAAGGAGAGTGTTTTATAAATGCAGGCAGCGCCAGCCTCCCCAGAGGGTAAATGCGGCTTCCTCTTTGCGCTAGGCAGTGCCTTCCCTCCAGGCTTCCTTACCGCCTTGCATTATGCGTTCCCTTTTCATTTGGGAGCCTGCCTGAAGGAGAGCGGGAAGGAGGGAAGGATCCCCACACGCTTTTGTTAATAACAAACCTCTTTGCAGCTATAGCTTAATGAGGCCCCTGGCACCCCAGCTCCAGGAGTAGCAGGGCCGGGTGGCTGCAAGCCTTCTCCTCTCTCAACATGCAGCCTAGAGTCATACGCTTGGTGACAAGCCATGACTGGGCCCCTGACCACCAGTGACCTTGGGTGTGCTTTAGGCTCAGACCCACTATGGACCCCAGGGTTGGCCAAGGCTATGTTTTGGTGGCAAGTGGAAGGCTCTGGGACTTCAGATAGACAGGTACGGCAGGGAGAGGCCTCTGGCCTCTGTGCTTGGCTTCCTCCAGTCACTTTCCGCCCTACAAATGACCTCCCTGTTGATCCTGCTGCTGGACTTCGGGAGGATATAGACCTAAGCACTGTGAATAGAAGGGATCTGCCTGAACCAGACTAGATGGGGGACTCTAAAGGTTATCAGGGCAGAGTGCAGATATGGGTGAAGTGCTTGCCTAGTATATCAAGCCCTGGGTTCCATCCCTAACACAGAAAAAGGGGGGGCCTTTAGTCAATTTGAAAAGAAGCGTTTGCCATACGAGCGGAGGAGCTGAGTTTGATCCCAGAACCCATTAGAAAGCCAGGTGTGGTATGACTGCTCATAGTCCCAGTGCTGGTGAGGTGGCGAGCCAACCAGGCCTCCTTAGTAAAGAATACACCGTCTCAAAAAAAAAAAAAAATTGTGAACCTGAGGGTTGTTCACAGGCCTCCTCTGGTACACCAACGGGCGGGCACACACCAAGCACTCCAGAAATGTGACATCCAGCTGGCAAGTGTCCCTTTCAGGCAGCCTTCTCTGGCCCGTCCTTGCTTCCGGCCTCCTTCACTGTGTTCACTCAGGCTCCCTTGCGCCTCAGTTGCTCTGAGCCTGGACTGGTCAGACATGGGGGTGAGGGGCCCACATCCTCTGCCCCAGTTCCTAGCGGCTGAGCGAGCAGGCTGCATCAAGGGAGGGGTGTACACCGAGGGAAGTGAGCTCCAAACTTCCCTTCTTCCCCTGTGCTCAGACTCAACAAGGGCGCTGCCGACTTCCAGGCTCCACTATGCAGAGCACGAGCCCCCCCCCCCCCCAGATGAAGAATGAGTGAGATGGTCAGCCCTGCATCTCAGGCCTGGAAGAAGACTGACCTGTCTAGAACTCCAAGGGCAGAGGGAAATACCAGCCTTCCCAGTATTGCAGAAGGCCAGTTGCAGAAGGTCTGTCCTCAGGCAGCAGAGGCTGCAGACCCAGGGCCTGCAGATACACGGGGCACGTTAGCAATTAAAAGCTGCTGCAGAGACGGGTAACTGAAGTTGCCTTGTTAGCGGCTGCTAGCTGACCCTGCCTTTGTAACACCTGTTAGCTCCCCAGGGCTGGCACAGCCTTCAAGACATGCTCTGGGAGAGGCCGAATAAGGCCTGGTTCCAGCAAGGTGGTCCCCACACCGGTGGCGAGCAGTGGCAAGATCAGCTTATCCCTGCCTCCACATCCCACGCCCAGCCCAAGAAAGGCACCTGCACCCTCACAGGGAGGGCTGCCTGAAAGGGAACACAGGGTCAGTGAGCTGGACGGGGGGCACAGGAAGCCACTCATTCTGGCCAGACACAGGCTCTGTCTTCAGCTGTCCTTTCTCCTCCCCCTGTCCTGGATCCTAAGCCAGGCCCTCCAGCCACTCCGGCCTCCACCCCCCAACAGCATCTACGAAGCCCAGGGCCCGTGGTCCGCCCAGGGCCCGTGGCAGGACCCGTGGCTTTTGTGCCAGGGTTAGCAGCCCTGCCCACTCCAGCACCCCACCAGGACCTGCTCCTTTGCTTAGCCTGACATTCTGTGTGCATCTCCCCACCCCCACCCCTGCCCTGACCGGAATACTGATTTTACCCAGCGCTTTTTTTTTTTTTTTTTTTTTTTTTTTTTTAAGAACCAGGCAGAAGGGAAAGGCAAGCGAACAGGAGGTGTTCGTGAGTAGAGACACGCAAGAGGTCTCCACGAGGCTCCCTCCAAAGCTATCTCTGGGATGCTGGCCCAAGACCCCACTGGGTCACTCCAGGAGGCCACCCAGCCCCTAATGTAGGCCAAGGATGGCACAAGCCACGACAGTAGGCTTTTTAATACTCTGGGGCATGCTGTTGGCCCTGGCTTGGGATGGCTCTTTGGGGGCGGGGGGGGGGGTTGGCTCCAGGAGGGTTCCTGGTTAATTAGAGTAAGTGGGCAGGCCGCCTTGCCTGTTTGCAAATTAGGTTCTGATGAACACTGGTCAGAAAATGGTGCCTCTGGGCCCCCCACATAGAGCTGGTGTCAGGAGGCAGAGTGACCCCACCATCCCTAAAGTGACCTGAGCATGCCCAAAGGGAACCTAGGTGGTTCCACTGTCTTCAGGACTTGTTTCTTTTTGAGGTCCCTGTGAGAGGCCTCGGTCCTTGTGAAGAGTGGGGGAACAAAGGGTCAGCCCCCAATCACTGGCTCCTCCAGGCCTCAGCGGCCTTCCTTGGAGGCAGTGCGGTGGGAAGGAGAGCAGTCTCAAACAATTTCACTTGCTGGGCTCCTTGAGACGAGCATATCGATATCTCTGAACACCAGTTAGTCCAGGGTCACAGAGGTTTACAGAGCAGGCCCAGCAGGCTCCACATTCAAGCCGCCAGTACCAGCCTAGGAGCACGTGCTGGGGAGGCCATGTCCCTGAAGCAGGTAGCTGAATCTCCTGCCGTCTGACCCCAATCCCAGCCCCACCCAGGGTCAGCAGCCCCTGGAGGCTTTGCCCCAGCTCTAACAGGTTACCCACCCCAAGCCCTGGTTGAGCATCCTAACGTCCCCAGAGTGAAGAATGAAATTATAATGGCGAGAAACCTGGCAGACAGTGGACCACGATAAAATCAGCATCTAAATTATGAACTGTGATTGGCAGCATCTCACGAGGCGCGGTGGCTGCTGTCGCACAGGAGGTGATCTCTCGTGCCCCCTCCTCATTCCATTCCCATCCCCTCATCCTCCTTGGAGCAATCGACAGCCTAGGACCAACTGCCTAAGACTGCCCTGCCCGGAGGTGCCGAGTCCCTGGCCCGGCGCCCTGACCCTGGTCCTTTGCCTACCTTCCTTCCTCTTGTGGGCTTTCTCCAAGAACTCGGTTGCTAATCTTTGTCTCAGGCTCTGCTTCTGCCAACCCTACCCGAGATGAACCCATACCACTTGATGGGGACTCATTGGTGTCCCCCTCATCCCTGTTTCAGTCTGGTCATGCTGCCGCCACAGAGCAGGGATCTGCTTGATGGCCAGGCATGAGGCCTGGGCTGCCCGGTGCTTGGGCTGCTGGCCGCCCCTCCTCGAGCAATGTCCCCTGCCCAGTCCCTGGTGCCCGAGCCACCTGTGAGCAGGCACAGCTGTCCAGGCTGGGCGATGAGCGGCAAGGTGGTTATTCCGCCGCCGCCTTCACTCCCCCACGGGCCTCGTCATAAATTACCATCGATCCGCCGTGGGCCAGGCTGGAGACGAGCTGGGAAATAAAGCGCTGGGCTCAATAATTGTACCCTGCTGCCCAGATTTACTTATTTGTGGCTTTCCTACCCACTAGGAAACGCAACAATAAATAACTACTGACGATTAGGCTCCCAGACAGGAAAAACACTGGGCAGATCTTTTCCAAAGGACCGAGAGGGCTCAGGTCCCACCCGCCAGCATGCTAGCTTGGATTTGATTTGCACTTTCTCAGCCTGGGCTCCAGACTCAACTGTATGGGACATGAGACCCAGGAGTGTGGGAAGTCAGGCCGGGAAGGTGCCTCAGCCCCCAGGAGGGTTAGGGCAGCAGGACTGTTGGGCCCAGGCATGCCGTGGTCTCTCCCTTTGTTGCCTAGGCAGAGATGCTAAATGGTTAATACACGCCCTGGGGCCTGGGGTGCAGCTCAGCTCCCAGAGTGCCTCCCGCCCACTCTGGAACCACAGTTTCAGCACCCGGGGCATGGAGGCAGGAGGAGCAGAAATTTAGGATCATCCACAGCACGTCTAAGACCAGTCTAGGCTCCATGAGACCTTGCTTCAAAAAACTAAAAAAGAGGCCGGGAGGTGGTGGCGCACTCCTTTAATCCCAGCACTCGGGAGACAGAGGCAGGTAGATCTTTGGGTTCAAGGCCAGCCTGGGCTACAGACCAAGTTCCAGGATAGCTAGGGCTACGCAGAAAAACCCTGTCTCAGACAAAAAAAAAAAAAAAAAAAAAAAAAAAACCTAAAAAAGACAGCATCTGGTTCAAGTTTCTGTTTCATAGAGGAGCAGAACAAGGCTCAGCGAAGTAGGTTAAGTACTTATCCTGCCAAGGCCACACCGGGCGGGGCTTGGTCTTGATTGCCAGTTCCTCATTTGTCTCTCTGTAAGTGGGTACAGACACCTAGGACTCTTCCCGTCTCAGCAGCATCCTCATGACTTCATTCTCCCTGCCCCTACCTTGGGCCAGGACTGACCAGGCCCTCAGGATGCTCTGGACTCACCTATCCCAGGAGTGGACCTGGGGGTAGTATGAGGGAAAGAAGTCCAGGGGGAGCCTAGGAGCCAGGGGAGGAGCCTACCCTACACACCTGTGTTGAAGCCTGTCCAGTTTTAGAGGCTGCTGACTTCTCTGTTACAGACAGGGAAACCCATGGCTAGGGCACCCGGCAGGCTGTGTAGTACTGGGGGGCAACCCTGGAGAAGTGTGTACGCTCGCTCGGGGGCTGGAGTCCCTGTCCTGCCCGAAGCCTGCCAATCGCAGATGCCATTCCTCAAGAGTCATCCTCCTGTTCTTTTTATGCGCCTTGGTGTTTAGTCTGCATGTATATCTGTGAGAGGGTGTCAGGTCTCCTAGAACTGGAGTTACAGACAGTTGTGAGCTGCCATGTGGAGGCTGGGAATTGAACCTGGGTCCTCTGGAAGAGCAGCCAGTGCCTTTAACCACTAAACCATCTCTCCGGCTCCCACCTTCTCTTTTCAAGGCAGGCTCTCTCACTGACCCGGAACTCACTGGTTTACTAGACTCCTGGCCAGGGAGCCCCAGGGATCCATCCACCTGTCTGCCTCTCTAGCGCCTCGGTATTGGGCTGGTTTGGTTTTGGTTGCTATAATTTTTGTTTGTTTGTTATGTGGGTTCTGGAGATCAAACTCAAGTCCGTGAGCCATCTCTCCAGTCCCACTGTTGGCATTTCATCAGCCAGGCAGCTCAGACCCAGATCGGTGACTTGTCTCGCCTTGGGTCACACAACCTCGCTGGAAAAAACAGAGCGAGGCAGGTGGAACTGTACTCACAGCCAGGACTGGCCAGCCTGTGGAGGTCTGTGATGGGTCCTGGGTTGAAAGCCCAGTAAGGGAAGTTGAAGTTGAGGTCACCACTCCCAGAAAACCCGAAGCTGCCAGGACAGCTGTGCCCAAGGTCCCTCTGTCCTGAGACTGTCCCTCTCTCCACCCCCCCTCACCGACCCACCTGGCAGCTGAGCCTTGTGAAGTGACGCACATCTCTCCATCTCCTGGTTACGGCTCCCCCGGGTACCCGCCTGGTCCCTCCCTGGGGGAGGCAGTGACTTTTTATCCACTCACCTGAGCCACTTGGTCCCTAGGCAGCTCAACTTTATTTGTGCCGAGCACTTTCTGAGTAACAGAGTCCCCAGGGCCAGGGAGTGAGGAAAGGACAGAGCAAGAGGTGATGGTGGGAGAGGGGACCAGGAGGGCACTTGCTGCTGGCCCTGGTCCTCAGGCCTCCCCTCCCTGAGGGACTGTCACACTGTAACCAAGCCGCCAGCACCCCTCGTGACCCGATCCAAGCCATCCTCTCTCTACCTCTCCCATCTCCAGAAACGGGCTGAAGACTACCAGAGTACAGAGCGGGCGGCCCTGGGCTGGGGTTCCAGCTACTCACTGTCAATTAGATGTCTGCACCCCACAGCCCTGTCCCAGTGTCCAGAGTGGGACCATGAGGGGGTGACTGAGCCCATGGAAGAAGAGCAAATGACAGACACAGGAGTCACTGGCATGCTCCGTGCAGTGGCTGGGGTGGGCAGACAGTGAATGTGAACGATAGAGCACAGACCCACTAACAGCGCAGGGTCTCTAGGTCTCATGATATATTACGTGTAGTGACATTGAGGGACAACACCAGGTCGCTCTGTCTGCACCATTGCTCGGGTCAGCTATGTGGATCTTTGTATGGAGAGTGAGCCGTGTGACGATCGGGTGTGTGGTGGGCCGTTGGGTTTGGTCGGCTGGCTCGCTGCCGGCGCGCCGAGAGAGCGCGTAGCAGTGTTTCTGCGGTCGATGGGCTTCGTATTGCTCTTCGAGAGAGATACCGCGGGGGAGTGGCTGCGGGACATAAATGGGAGGTAACAGCCCGCACCAGTGCGTCCCCAATGTACTCCTCGGTGTAATGACAGAACTTATAGAGAGTACTAAGGAACCAGACGATTGGGAGACCGGGGTCCTCAACTTCTCTTTTGAATACTGTGTGGGCCTTATACTTGCTAGCTTGCTGCTACGCAGGAGCGCGCTGGTGAGAGGTTCCGATAGTGAGGGGAGATAGCTGCTCAGAGCCGGTCCGGTGGCAAAGGTGGATGGCAGAGCAAGAAGGACGGTAGATCGAATAACTCGTACCAGCATCCATACGAGGGAGAGAGGAAGCTAATAAAGCTCTGCTTGCTCAGAGTGAGAAGTGAGCTATGCAACTCTTTGTGGAGAGTGTCACCTCGCTGCTGTGGCATGGTGCATCTGGCAGATCAGCAAAATGTCATCTGGTCCATGTGCTTAGCTTACACACATGTCACTCACACCAGTATGTAGATTTTAGAATGGCTTTTTAGTGCTTGTCTCAAGACAATTTAGTGAGTTAGTTAAGAGTTGAGACAAGGTGAATTATATGTAGTTATAGCAATAGTTCGTATACACTGGGTATGAGGTTTGATGTTATGCTCACCACCGCAGAGAAACAAACTCCACATTTGGAGTTCACTCAGAAATGGGCGACATTCTATCTCGAGGGTATGCTATATAGGGTGAGAGGTATAGTGGTAGAAGGGGAGGGTGTGTGAGGAAGTCCGCAGTCCTAAGAAATCCTCGCATGGGTCTGTGAGCAGTCATCCTCGCCTAGTTGTGCACGGCGTGTCAATGAAGGATGTGCGACTTTGCGGGTGATGAATGAAAAGGTTTTCAGGGAGAGGTAAGTGTCTGTCTATGCCTGACGTCGCGTCATTCGAATCGACTCCAAGTTTGTGAGTTATATCTAAAGGACATTAATTTGCTCGAGCTTGAAGCGCCTTCGGATAAGGGTTGCGCTGATGGACTTATCCTTGACGACACTAAGTCGCTTAGTGCGCATGACACGCTGGTCATCTTGACGAAGGGGTGAGCAAGCTCGTGTTCCCCTGCGATGCGGGAAAATCCTTAGTAACGGTGTGATAGATATGTGAGTTGTGCAAATTATAATACAATAGGTCTCAACTAGTATGGACTACACCTTAATCACTACTCTAGACAAAGTGCTGTACCTGCAACCATAACGTCTGTCCTTATCCACGAAAAATGGCTGTGGGCTCCAGAGAAGACGAATGCAGACAACGGAAAGGATTAGATGTGCCATGTGAGAGTCGAGAGTGGTTGAGGACAGAAAAAGACCTCAGCTGTTCAATCATTGCTGTCGGCAGAGCGGCAATGTATGCAGAAAGACTGAGTCACGGGAAGTGATGATAAGTCCTTGAGGGAAACATGGGAATTTACAGCCCACCTCGAGTTGAGCTGGGGCCTGGCAGTGGGTCGACGCAGAGGGACTGGAGCCAATCCTCTGTAGGGGATCAGCAAGACTTGCGATCAATGTACTCAAGAATGAGAAGGGGATAATCAAGGTGGACGAAACAGCATAGGTAATGAAGCCTACAACACACTACTTTAGTTTGTTAATACGTCCGCATTGTCCTTACGCACTTTCGCGCATCGAATTGAGGATTCTATGCAGAGGTACAATAACAGAGGTCAACTTGGCTCTGCACGATAAAGAGGACAGTGTCGTGCGTATATCTCGAAATACATTACATGAGTTATAGTGATCATTATGCATTCCTAGCCTGCGCAAATAACTAACTCTGGCCGCATAATCGCTGTCTATACCCCAGCAACACTCGTATATCTTGAGGCGCATCTCTTGTAGAATCTCACTTGATTTACAATCAAAGAACAATCCATAGGGCTGGAGAGCACGATTGCATCGCTGAGCCCTGGGGTACCATGGCCCCCAACTACAAACCTACAATGTTTAATTTTTCTTATGTAATACGGACTTTATCTTTAATATACAAAAATAGTAAGGTGAGGTGCAGTCAGTATGCTGAAGGACCAAAGAGTGTGGCCCGCTACCATCCCAACATATCCGGAGCCCTACAAATGAAGTCTCACTCAAGGGGGTCTTCACTAGCGACTTTAAATCTCCAGACATGATAGGGAGGATCACACAAGAGTAATACAGCCAAAAAATATGCATACATGAGAAAAAGGGACAGAGAGTGACCAAAGTTTATCTACAACACGCAGCAGAAGACAGTACTTACACCACGGGCCCAGGGGGTAATACCTACCTCAGTAGTATACATACTATCTCGTATGTACACGTATGGTATATGAATTGAAGCAAGATCTGAGGCTACAGGTGTCCTGCTCGGGAGAAACTCCAGAGAAGCCTTAGGCATAGACAGAACCCTTGGGCTTTAGTTAGAAGTGTCTTTGCCCCTCAAACATTGTTGAAGGAAGCTGGTTGGTTCCTCATACGAATCTAACTGTTCAGCAACAAAACACAAACTCTTAGAGAACCACTCTCAGAGTATGCGATGTGGTCGCCTGTGATCTTTTATAGCTGCGCAGGAGAAGTCGAGTATATAGGCGGTGTGGAGTACGTGAGATGCGCATCTCAGAGCCCTCAGCATGGATATGAGCCAAGGTCATGTCCACACTCACTAGCAGTAGAGCTCCCACACAGCACTAGAATGGGAGAAGTAGTCTTCATTAGAGAGAGAAGAGATGTTGTGTATCTATGTACAGCTATAACTCTTGGAGGATTCGAAGTCAGCTCACTCAGGAGAAGTCACATCTTGTGTCATCCTATATTAAATATTTCAGAATTGAAAATGTAAAAACTGCTGAATCATAAAGAGATGTATATCTTCGCGCGATCAAGCTGAGCTTGGGAATATGACGAGCGCTCTCTCGTGCCAGTTACGCTCGCCTTAGTAGAGTTCGACCCGCGCGCTCTCCCACTAACACCATAGTGCCTCGAGTACACAGCGATGAGATGCGTCTGATGGCCTGTATGCTATAACTTGGATAAGCTGTGAGTACTCCAGAGCCTGTTCCATCCTGCAGACCCTCTACTCGCTCCTAACTATCTTCACACGCATGTACTCCCGAGTACGACTAAGGTGCTCAGGCCACTTCGTTAGTTAGCGTGTGTGCTTCCCTTCAACCTACATTTGTCAGGTTTTACTATTAGTTGATTGTTATGTGAGACTATGTCATCATTGTATGCTTTTTGATCCGCTAGTTCGCTACGCTCACTCAAAGCGCAGGAAAATATTCGTGCTTGTACTTAGAGAGAGTCATAGTGCAGTGGTTGGACGGAACCTTACTATATAGGCCAGAGGTAGGCCAAGATATAACATCGATGCTCAGCGGTAGGATAAGTTTATTAATTTTGGGGTGGAATAGAGACTCACACGAGCTACGAAGATGAGCGGCCTCGCTCCCAGGTGACAATGGCTCGCATCACCTAAGCTCGATGATCGTCTCAAGACCTACACACAATAGCACCAGTCATCACCTCAAAGCTTTCCTATCTCTGTCGTGTCTATACACTCGTCTGCCGCACATCGACAAGTGTCATGCGACGGTTGCAACACGACTGAGCGCTATGAATATATATTAACTATTAAGCAAAACAATAGCGAATAGTTAGAGTTCTAGAGAGTCAGTGACGCAGATCGGTCATTTTTGGCTGTCCTGGAAGACGCATGTCAAAATCTTGCATTTGGCGTGCCCGAGCGGCTGCTCAGTGGCCTTTCATGTATGCCTTCGCGTTTGACATAACATATTGACAACTCCACGAGACTCTACATCGAGGATCATCTGGCAAGTCATAACTAGTGGCTCTGCAATACCTATTTGCCATGTCTTGTGACTTTATCGCATAGGCTAGCCAACTGGCGAGGCCTCTTGAGTCCGAAGCCACATCGCTTAACCTCGATGCATTGCAAAGAGTAACTCTAGTGGTCTTCCTCACTCCGATGATTCTTCATGCGCCTTGCTCTTGCCTATTAGCTCATCACCAGTACCTCTCCCTATACTCTACTACCATCAAGACCTGTACTCAAGCATGACGTGATCTTGAACTCACTTGTCATTAGACTCCAGGCCTGCATACTAAAGTCGCTTGCAGTATGGACAACTGCTGAGACCTAAGGTGTTTCCGCATGCACTCAAATGTAGAACTAATGTACCTTGCACTCCTAACTTAAGCGTACAAGTGTGGGTGATAAGGAGAAGTCTCGGAGACTGTACCACCATTATGCGCATGTATGGTGACGACGCCAGACACTGTTGATGGACACATTTCTCTCACATACTCCACGTGCTAGGCGGTGCGTCCTGCTGCACCTCCCTGGGTCAGCACTACCCTCTTGTGTTAAAAGAGGAATCTACTACTTTGGTCAGATATGTTCTATCTCGGTAATTACTCACATGGCTGGCATTTGTATATAACATGATAGAACTGTGTGATGTCATAGAGTTTGTGTGGCGTCAAGTAGATACACAGGAGCTCACGCTCACTATACACTCTCAGATCTATGTTTGAGCCGGATAACCAGTACAGAGAATTGACCAAACCCTCGAATGTGAACCCAATGTGTTGTCGATATTGTCGCGCTATGATACTATTACTCTTAACTGTGTTCTAGACCACGACATCTCAGAGCCAGATAATTTTAGATCCAAATAGCTGAAGGGCATAGTGTAGGCTAGGATAGATAGCCGAAACATTGAGGGTCCTTAGTCTTCTACTCTAGTGTAATGTCTTACTGGGTGGAGAACAATTACACTCTCTTGGTCAGCTGCTCTCACACTTATAGAGCTACTGGTTTGGCTCTGCGTGTGAGTGAGGCCGTAACTACTCACTCTAATGCTCAGCACCTCTCCCAATCACTGTTACGTACATTAATCTTCTCTCTCTCTCAGTCACTTTGTTATTCTTCACGCGTGTTAGTGCAGGAGATACCAGGCCCAGACACATAAAGTCGCATCTATCAAAGTTGCTTTAGAGATGGCGACGTGCCTTGAGAAATCACACGTCCATGTCCCAGGCTGAGGAGGACGCGAGAATTGATCAATAGGGAAGGTGGGAGGACAACATAGAGAATATGTGGACCTATAGTGTGTCATTCTGGCTAGACGCAATGACTCGTGCGATAGGTATTTACAGGATTTAGGCGCGGATAGGAATATACTCTCCTGGCCTAACGTTAAAAGTCAACAGAAAGGTCTCTACGAAGACTGCAGTTGCAGTGTCAGCATGCACTCTAGGCTTATCGAGAATACAATGCGCTTGCAAGGCGAAGCATTGCTGGCATGGCAAAAAAGGTGAGGCATTTGGCCCTTCGCCTGACAGCCTCATTCTTGCCAGTCATATCCTCACGATGTAGGGTATACAGAGTCGCAGACCGCGACTTAGATAGGCCTGTAAACATATTGCACGCTTGGCGCTGTGAGCGTGCTGTTGAGCGGGAATCTCCTCACTTTCTATGTTGCCACATCCCAAGGCAGAGTACGCATCGATACTCCTTCTATATTGTGAAGAGGGAGACGTGAGAGTTACGTGCCGCTGCCCATACTGCACACGCAAGTGATCCGAGGGGACATGAAGGAGAGGAAGAAAGGCATGAGAAGAGAGGAGCGCATAAGCGATCATGGCGCGAGCTTGATAGAGGGAGAGGGGAAGCTCAGCGCAGCAGGAGAGCCGCTAGATACCTATAACAGCTGCAGAGAGATCGCATCAAGGCACAAGACGTGTAGCGTCAGACAAAAGAGAAGGAGAGTGAGAATAGGGTACAAAACCAAGAACACGGGTTATGACCTTAGAGAAGGGAGGAGGGAGAAGAGGAGGTAGAACAGAGCGAATGATGGAGGTCCCTAGCCTACAGCACCGGCGTTCGTACGGTAGGGAGCGGGACAGCTGTGTGCATACCGCAGCCGCTGAGCTGGCCACCCCCACCTAAACTCAGCCAGTACCCCCCACCCCCATCCCCAGACAGCGCCTTCCCAGCATCACATCAGTGCGTGGCCGCTCCTGCTGCCCCAGCCTTGACCTAGAGTGGCAGGCTGGTGGGCCACGCCCTACGCTGTCTCCCACTTGGATCAGGACAGCGAGTCCCAGCACTGACCTGGTGTCAGCGTCTCGCTGCAGCCTCTCATTATTTACTTATGCGCGTATTTATTTATTCCCGACTCGTCTCTGAAGGATTTGCAGCGCTTACAGAAATATAACAAGTGGATCGGATCGGGAGGGAGTGGGAAACCCAGGCAGCTGGAGTCCTCAGGCTGGGGTTCAAATCCTGATACTCGCTCGGTCCCTTTTTGCCCACGGAGTCCCCTTACTTCTCCGAGTGCAGCCTGCTTGCTGCACAGTGGGGCGATGGTGCTCTGAGCAGGGGGAATGAGACAGAGAGGGAAGACAGAAGCCAGCACCAGGCGCTCTGGAGGCCAGCGGCACATGCTGATTACGGGGACCTCAAGGGTGGAAGAGGATGAGGCTGGGGTGAGGAGGCCCTACCCTGCTCACCTTTACATCCACCCAGCATTTGCCAGGGGGTGGTGACATCAGCTAAGGACAGGAGGTCTGAAGTCGGGGGCAGGTGACCTCCAGGGGTCTCAACTCTCACATGCCAAGTGCAGAAATCCTTCGGGTTCCTTTTGAAGAGGAATCCTGTGGAGGGTGACACCCCAACACCCTAGAGTCCCCACACGGGGTAGAGGAGGGCAGCACCCTGGAGTTTCATCATGTACAGCACCAAGAGGTAGGGTCTTCACTCCCATCCGCCTCAGCCTCACCCCGGCTTCCAGCCTTGGAAGTTCACCCCCAGGGACCAATTTCCCAACAACCCGAGCCCCTGATGGCCAAGCTGTGTGGACTTCCTCAAGCTATACTCCTAGCCTTTCGTCCTAAGAATTCCCCAGGTCATCCTGTTCCATGTCCCCTGGCTGAGAAGGACTTCCTCCCTCCCCAGGGCTAAGCCACCCCCTTCCCACCAGTGCTTCCCAGGGGCACTGCCACAGGGGCATCAGTACTGCATGACGCTCTGGGCCAGCCCCTGGCCTGGCCTTCCCGCACGGCCCCACCCGCCCGCCATCTGTGTCTCAGCTCAACACTGAAGCCTCACACTTCCTAATCTAGTTGTGTGAGCTGGTGGTTGTGGCGCCGCACATGACCAGTTTACTGACCCAGATGTGGAGATGGTGTGACCACTTGGAAGGCGGCAGGTGGAGGAGCCAGTACAAAGTACAGAGCTGCAGACTATGGCCATCAAGTGCCTGGGTCTCACCTTCATGCTCCCTGCCTTTCCCTGGCTGCCCCGAAACGCTCCAAGACAGCGGTCAGGGGGAGGAATGGCCCTGTTCTGCTGGGCTGGAGACTTGGAAGGGTGGGATGCTGTGTGGTTGACCTCCCAGCAGCACTGGCTCTTGCCTCAACCTCATCTGCTCAGGCCAAGTGAAGAAGCATTTATGGGGTGCCGGATGAACACAGTCTACCCCTGATCGTTTCCACCTGCCACATCCCTTCCTTCTTTGGCCAGTCCCCACCTGCTCTGACAGTACCCATGGCGTTGGTACTGATGGCTTTGCGATGGTCACATCTGTGCTCACAGAACCCCATGTATCAGACAGAGCCCTTGGAAGGCCAGGGCCTGTCCTGGGCCATTCCTGACATTCTGCCAACCCTGTCAGAAGGGTCTGGCCAAGCCAGGCTGCAAGACCAGAGTGCTGTGATGTTATCAAGTGCCCCAATCATCATGCAACTAGGGATCAAATAACTCACCGTCATTGATTGCATTTTTTTATTTGTTTGTTTGTTGTTTTTGTGATGTGGGGACTGAGCCCATGGCTTTGCGCATTCTAAGATCTATCATTGAGCTGCATCTCCTTCCATGATTGATTTTAAATGATCAAGAAGTGTGCTAGGACTTAATCCAGCTCCCGGGAAGAAGAAGGTGAATCTCTATGAGTTTGAGGCCAGCCTGGTCTATATAGCAAGTTCCAGGGCAGTTCCAGGGCTACATAGAGAAACCTTATTGAAGAGGAGGAGGAGGAAGAAGAGGAAGAGGGAACAATCACCCTTTGGGGGAAAGGCAGACCTTGAACCTTGATAATATCACCTAACTGTGACCTAGGTGGGGTTTCAGGGTTGTTAGGGATCCCCTTAAAGTTCCCAGCCTGAGTCCTTGCTGTCAGAAGCTGTGATTACACCTGCCTGCTCTGGCCACCTGTCTCTGTCCCCTCTGAGCAGCAGCTGGCTCTCAACGCTGTACAGGGACCACCGGAGGCCTTCCTCCCTCCCAGCCTCCTCTCCTGCCTCCTGTTTTCCAACACCTGCTTCTAGGGTCCTTAGTGGTATAGATCTATAGGAACAGACAGCACTTAGGGGAGGGGACATCTCGGGGGTCATACAGGCAAGGACTGTGTTCTTGTGTAAATTTGTAGGAACGGGCAGCACTTAGGGGAGGGGACATCTGGGGGGTCATACAGGTAAGGACTGTGTTCCTGTACCCTAAGCTCAATCCTGTTCCGTACCTGTTGTGTGCCACACACTATGTAGGTCTCTACCAGGCAGCTTTCACATGGCCCTTTGACTCAGATGCTTATCTTGGTCTGCATTTATAGTTAACAAACCTTAGCATGACAAAAACACTCTAGGGATGTAGCTCAGTTGGTAGAGCACTTGCCTAGCATGCAGAAGGCTCTGGGTTCAAGCCCCAGCACCACATAACCTGGCATGGCAGTGTACACCTGCCAACTTAGAACACAGGATACATACATAAAAATTACTGAATTCTAGAACTGTAAGGTGTGTGTGTGTGTGTGTGTGTGTGTGTGTGTGTGTGTGCCATGTTAGTGCAGGTGCCTGGGGAAGGCAGAAGGAGGTGTCAAATTCCTTGGAGCTGGAGTCACAGGAGGTTGTGAGCCACCTGAATGGGTGCTGGGAATGGAACTCCAGTCCTCTGGAAGAGCGGCCAGCACTATTAATCACTGAGCCGTCCCTCCAGCCCCCACAGTCTGCTGGTCTGTGAATTATACCCAGCCCTCCATACCCATAGATTCTATGTCTGCAGATTCAAACCAAGCCTGGGTCAAAAGTACTTGGGGGAGGGAGTGTGTCCATCCTGAACTGTTAACAACAAAACTGTGCCTCCGCCAAACAAGCAAGGGTTTTTTCCTTGTCATTACCACCTAAACAATACAGTGTAGCATGTATTTACACAGCATTTACATTGTACTAGGAATTAAAAGGAATCCAGGCATGATTTAAAGGACACAGAAGGACGCTGGTGGGTTATGTGCAAATACTTCATCAGTTTATACGAAGGACTCCAACATCTGCAGGAGCTGGTACTCAGGAAAGGGGGTGCCTTAGAACCACCCCCCCTGGATGCTAGGGTTGATCACACGTCTTGGTTTTCAAATTAATTTAATGGCTAAGCAGCATTTGCCAGGCATGCAGGAGGCTCTGGGTTCCATTCCCAGCTCCACAAAACAATTTGAAAGACAAAGCTGGCAAGATGGCTCAGCAAGGAGATGTGTTTGCGTCGTCGAGGTTGGCAACCTGGATTCAATCCCTGGGATCCACATGGCGGAAGGAGGGAACAATTATCACTTGTCATCCTGTAACCTCCACACATGTGCGACGGCATGTGAGTGCCCATACACTCACATAAATAACACACAAACAAACAAATGTAGCAGTAATTTGTTTTTTTAAGATTTAAAAGAAGAAATTGAACCATGCTTACAAAGAAAACAACCCCAGGCTCAGAGAAGGGGAATTAGATTGCTCACAGTCTGAAGGAGACTTGGACGACCCAGGTCAGGTTTAGCTCTTCCCAGGAAACCCTGCTTTCCCCATTTTCCATGGAGCAGAAGCCCCTCCTGCTTCTCCTAATGAGAACGTCCACTAACTCCCTCTTGCTCACCCCTGGGGCCCTGGTGGCAGGCGCTCAGGCCTGGCTTCACCTCCAATGGGAAGCACCCTCTTCTCCCTCCTCATCTCCACTCTGCCTCCCTAGCCCTACCCACTCCACCCATCCCTCTTCTCCACCTGTGTCCTGCTGTCCGTCCATCTCCTGCCCAACCCTCCTCCACCCACCCCTGGAACCCTCCACCCCCTTCCAGGCTTAGCACTTGCTGGTCCCTCTGCTTGGGACACAGTTCACATGCCTGCCCCTCCCCTTCCAGCCTGGCCTCTAACCACACATTGTATCTTGTCTCCACCATCCATCCCCGTCCTGTGTACACAGCTCATAGCGGTCCCTCCCCTGCTTTCACCCCTTTACCAAGGACCTCCCAGAAAGCCTAGCCCTCCCTAGCTAATTCCCCGGGGGGTATCTACAGGCTGGGAAAGCAGGGAGGGTGGGGTCAGGGGCGGGAGGTGGAATTGTGTACCATGTCAGGTTATCAGGGGATGCAAGCCAAGGCCTCTCCCATGCCCCCACCTCCAACTAGCACATACATGGGGGTCTGCAAGACCTTCTTACAGAAAGGAGGGGGCCCAGCCCTGCCCCCACCCTGCTCTGGGCATTTCTCCTGCCTGTCGACAACAGAAGCCTGAGCTACTCCGGGCTGTCCACACACCAGCCAGCCCCTTGGCCTCTAGGAACCTGAATCAAATCCTACTTCAGCCTTACCTCAGAACAAACCCATGGTCCTTGCCAGGGTGTCCCATCTGGCTGCCCCCCTCCATACCTTGGCTTTCTTTTATGTTCTGGAACTTGCCACATCTGTCCCCACTTGGTGCCTGCTGGTCCCTCCGCCAGGACACTCCCCAGCCATCCAGCTCCTTGTCCTCAAGCTGGCCTCCACCCAAAGTCACCATCTGTCTCCTCCTCAGTCACCCTATCTGCACCAGCCCCTCAGATTAACACTGGCGTCCCTGAATCCGAGTTGCCACCCTTTCCTGTGAGGTCCCTGTGCGCCAGACTGGGCACTGGGGCTGCAGCAGTGTTTGTGTGGTAAGGAAGGCAGGCCCTTGTCCCTGCCTGCAGAACCCTGGGATGGTCCAGGACCCCCAGCCGGGGCCCACCCAGGCAGCTCCCCTCTTGGTTTCCCCGTGGCTTGGAGGACTAGCTGGGGCGGAATAACCAGATTAGCCTAAGCGGCTCCTCTTGTTTCCTCACGTAATTGGATCGAGGCCGTGTTTCAGTGTGGCTGCATTTAATATTGTAATTCTGCAGCTGCCTCTCCGCCGAGCGAGCGCGCACAGCCACCAGGCACAGCCACGCGGGGCTGCGGGCAGGGGGCTCTCTGCTAAGAGGGCCAAAGGGCAGGAAGCGGAGACACTGTCTGTGCCCACAGCCCCCGCGGCTGGGCAGGGGTGTGGAGGGGGCCTGGTGTCAGGCCTGATACACCCAGGAAGGGTCCACGCGGGGAGGGTCTGGTAAAGGAGCTCCACCGAGGTCCATCCAGCAGAGGCCACGGGCCCCAAGGGTCCAAACATAGGTTTCATCGTCACTTTTCTTGGAACACAGCTAAGGAGACACACCCACGGCCACAGCGGCCCGGAGCCCAGCCAGGCCTTGTGTTTGTGGGTGCCGGGTGACCCCAGAGACCTAAGCTTGGGTGTTGAAAGTGCATCCAGGGACTGAGAGGAAAGGACGGGCGGTATATGTGTGGCCGTCGCTTTGTGAGTGTCGCTAGTGAGCGCCCGCTGGTCTCTTGGTCGTGGTGAAGAGATGTCTGTACTAAGAGTGGCCAGTCCACCTCTGTAAACAACACTCGCCGCCCTCAGCTTGAAGTGCTGGGCTCAGTACCTCAGTGCCTGGATCCTCAGTGTAGCCCGGTTGGTAAAGTATTTGCCTGACATGCACAAGTCCCTGGGTTCGATCCCCAGAACCACATAAACAGGGAATGCTACCACACAATCTCAGGACTCAGGAGACAAGAGGCAAGAGATCAGAAGTTCAGAGACATCCTTGGCTACATGTGAGTTTGAGGCCAACCTGGGCATATGAGACCCTGTCTTAAAAAAAGAAAGCGGTCATAGGGAGTTCTGAGACACGGCCCAGCTGAGGTGGTCTTGTTCTTAGATGGCTCTCCCTAAGGCATGACTTCAGAGACTGGCCACTCTTGGGCCCTATGTCCAGATGCAGACACAGCCTACTGCTTGGCCAGACACCTGGTGGCAAATGAGTTATCACCCATGTGGCTCCAGGTGGTTCTGAGCATTTTGAAGATCTTGGGACAGAGCAGTTATACCCTAGGCATGGTTCTCAGTGACACCCCAGGTCATGGGCACTAGGACTTTGGGTCCCCACTTCCCACCCACCCCGTGTGGCTGCAGCGTTGGCTACAGCCCCCATCCATCACTCAGCCCTATTTTTAGGAGGTGAGAACCCAGCTGTGAACATTCACTCCCTGTGAGGAAGTCAGCCTCAAGTGCGGGGTGACGAGGATGGCAGGTGGAAGGCAGCCCACCGCAGACTGAGGCAGAGGCTGGGGTGGGTACGCAGACCCAGGTCCTACCTCTGCCTGCCAGTGCCCAGCTGCTCTGGGCCTCGGTTTCCCCAGATACACAGTACATTGTCACAATTGTCACCCACCGGCTCTTACTTCCTGGGTACCTTGTACTCTTCCTTGTAGAATCGACAGATATAATACAAGAATGTGTTGACATGTGTATTTCAGACAAACAACAAATACATTTTAGTATAAGCCCGGCTCACTTTGTATGAGGTAAACTTATGCCACACAAAAGGATGCTTTCTTCTCTGAAACCCCATTGTTTGGTGCTTCGTTTACTCAGTCTGGTAACCCTGCTTCCTTGGAGCAAACCTCTCTCCACCCATTGTCAAACATGATCCAGGTGCCAGGAGGGTGGCCAACAGGTGTTTGTGCAGCCTGGCTGTCCCCTCCCTCCCCACAGCTACCATTCCCTCAGCTTTTGTGCCATAAACCACCCACCAGCACCCCACACTTTGCCTGGATCAGATTTCCAGCTCCTAAATGCAGGGAGGGCCAGCCTTTTCCTGGACTGGGTGAACTTGTATACCCTCTCTCTGTAAGCCTCAGTTTTCCTCTCTGGAAAACGGGATAATTGGGATAGTAAGTGTCCACCAGGGGATGCTGATTATGAAGAGTACCTGAGCAGACCGGCTGAGCCGTTGAAGCAGTGAATTAAAGCTGTCCACAGATCCACAGATCCACAGACCCCCCAGGCCCCTCGGCAGGACCTGTGGCCAGCCTGTAGTGTGTTGAGTGTGGCGCTGGGTGCTGGAGGTGATGAGGGAGATGGATGCTTTGGGTGAGGTGAACCTCCGCACCTGCCTGCTATGCCTTAGAGGAGTCCTATCCCAAGTTAGAGTGCCATGAGTCCACCTTCCACCTCTGGAGAGAAGGGTCCTGAGGCACTCCAGTGGGGGACCTGGAGAGGGTCCCAGGTGCTCGCTTGAGGTTGTAGACAGCTGAAGCATGAGGTGAAGAGGACAGGATGCTGTGGGGCAGCGGGGAGGATCCTGTCCCGGGGTGGGACAACACCGCTGGGAGGTACCTCTGGGTGCCCCCAGCCCCTCCCCACCGCCACCCCCTCCCCACCGCCACCGCGGGAAGGAAGGCCAGGGAGAGAGAGCACTGGGAGGGGGCTGTGCTCTGGAATGCTCCCCTCCAATCTTCCTGAGTTGACTCAGGATCTTACCTGTGTCACCACAGCTGTGTGAGTTGTCTCCTATATCTGGTGGAGTGGGCCGAGAACCCAGACACAGAGTGGAGCAGGCCAGAGCCGAACACCGCCCCCCCCCCCCCCGACACACACACACCCAGTGTACCTTCAGCGTGCACTCCTCTGGGACTGTGCCGCCTAGAATCGAGTAACTCTGCTCTGGTTACTCTCTCTGAGCACCTGGTTCTCTGCTCTAAAACAAGACCAGGAAAGCTGATGCCTGTCAAATGTCAAGCTGTGGTGGTGCCCAAGCTGGGGTCCTGAAAGCTGGGAGGGACCTCAGCAGCTAGAAGAAGGCAGGGAACCCTCCCTCACAAGAGGCAATATGGGGGAGAAGCCATTTGGAGGGAAGGACTGAGCCAGGGGAGGCCAGGTCACCAGCATCTAGGTGACCCAGGATTCCCTGGGAGGACAAGTCTGGCGTGTGTGGATCCCGGCCTTGAACCCCTGTGGGCTACCCTAGCCTCAACTCCTGGTTTCCCCCGTGGAACCATAATACAGAGAGGCTAAGGTGCTCCCCGGAGTCACAGCGGCATCCAAGCTGCCCCAAGGCCAGGGGCTCGCTGTGCCCACCCCTCCCTCAGCTCTGGATCCCCAGCTGTCCTTTCATACCCTGGGGAGATGAGTACTGTGGTCAGGAGGGAGGCTGATCTGATGGGAAGTGGTCTTCATGCCCTGGTGGTGTCTCTGACTGGCTGCAAGAAAGGTTCACAGATGGAAAGAGGGTGCAAAACCCAGAGAAGTGCCAGGGGTCACCAAGGAGGTCTCTACCTCAAGTTTAGGGCCTGAAAGCAGCTTCATCACAACCTGCTGGTTGAGGGTGAAGCACAGAGCCCAGGCACAGGGGCCTCTGAGACAGCAGCTTGACTCATGGGGCACCTTTAATGGGATCTTGCTCAGGGGAGGAAGGGTATCTAATAACCAGGACACACTAGGAGTGCACAGTCCCCCCCCCCAGGAGACCCCAGTTCAGCAATGGACTGAGGGCTTGCAAGAGTAAGCAAGGAACAGCAATGACATGAGGATTGCTTCTCCATTCCTTACTTTGCTGTGTGACTGTGGGCCAGAAACTTAACCTCTCTGAGCAACTTTCCTGATCTATAATATGACAGGACACACACACACACACACACACACACACACCACACACACACACACACACTCGCGCGCGCGCGCCATCTGATGCGCCAGACTGCCCAGGCTGGCAGCCGGCACAGCTGTGCAGCCCAGCGCCTGTCTCTGGAGCCCTTGCCTCTCATACCTGTACCTGGGCCAGCACGGGCAGCCCCAACTCAGCAGGCGCCTGGCACTAATTGTGAATTAATAAGTTAATTAATAAGTGCCACATCCGACCTCAGCGAATCCTTCCAAAACCCTCCAGTTTCATTCTGCCCATCTTAAGTGTGCCAAAATGAGACTCCTTTAAGCCAGAAGAGAAACTAGGCGAAGTGAGTGGGGCGCAAAGGCGGATCTCCGAGGTCTCACGTGCGGCCTGGCTACCTCAGGGAATAGGATGGGCCTAAGAGCAGCAGGCCGCAGGAGGAAGGGCAGGTTACAAACAGCCTCTGGGTCACAGACCTCTAGGTCCCCACCAGCACACGACAGGAGCCTAAGAAGTGTTTCTGAGTAAATGGATGGCTGAATGTGGGGGGAACTGAGGCAGAAACAGGCAACCTTGACGATCCGTGCCGGGTCCCTGATGGCCCTCAGAAAGCTGGGAGTGGTGTCTGAACATGTGGCTCTGCTTCTGACCCTTGTGGCTACGTCTTGGCCCTTTCCTGGGCCGCAGAACTGGCAATGGGAGCAGACTTGCCTGGCTTGGGAAAGGTCACTGTGAGAACGTGACCCTCTCCCTAGAAAATGACACTATCACCAGATACACACAAGTAAGTGCAAGGAAGTGTCAGGGTTCACAGGTCCCCCAAATACTCAGGCTAGGGACCCCTGAGTCATACATGGGAAGAAGCCACCACCCAAACTAAGGCAGACACTCCCCAATTCTGAGAGCACTCCTAGTTAATGTGCCCTTTGCAGCTCTAAGTGAGGCCCACAGTGTATCCAGGGCACCAGGTGCAGGGGCCTCATTATCTCTGCCCCAGAGCACTGGAGACCAGCGACCTATGCTGGGCTTCATTTGCATAGAGGGGTCACAGGCATTTAGTTCATCATTATGCCTCATATCCGAGAGATGGCACATGTATTCTTGGCTATTTAGCAAATGTTATGTAATTATTTAAAAAAAAATTTTTAAAGACAGATCAGCTGGACCTAATTTTAGCCGCCAGGATTCCTGCCTTCTGGCTTCCACAGCCTCTCCGGGCCCCTCCCAGGGGCCTTTGATGCTGCTGCTGTTCCCCAGCCTGACTCCCAGCCTGTGCACAGGGCCAGAGTGGGTCCCAGCCCTGCTCCAGGCCCAGCTGCAGCTCAGCTCACCCCTCCCCTGGAGCTGGGGGCCAGCAGGGAGGGGCATTTTTGAGTTCTGAGTCCATTCTATTCGGGTTCACATCGGCTTGTCTGCCGGGAGGATTTAGTGCGCGGCCATGGTCAATAGTGCGTTTGTTTTGCTATCGACCTGCCAGGCAGCTCCCAAGCTGCCTGTCCCCTCCACAGCTGAGGCCTCTCCAGGCTGTGGGAGCCAGGACCTGGAATCGCCATCAGGCCAATCTGGGGGGCTTCCAGCCTCTTGGCACAGCCAGTTCCTACCCACAGCCTGGCCTGGGTGACTCTCAGTTCACAGTCCCCCAAGGTGACATCCCTTCATGGTCCAGTCTCTGTGTTCCACAGTCCTGGAGAGGATGGGGTGTTGCCATTGCTGGCCCCATCAGACTCTGGGGCCTCCTGCTTGACAGAGGACCCCCAGGGTGAGGGACTCTGGGACCTAGTCGGTGGAAAGCAAAGTCCAGAGAGAGACGCCTTACAGAAGAGCAGCAGTTTCTTGGGGCGGGGCACTGCCTTCAGCAGGCTTCCAGGTCTGGAACCAGCACAGTCTAGGAGCAGTTGGCCATTTGGGGAGCCAGCCAAGGGGACACTCTTCTTGGCTTCTGCCCAGCCAGGCCCCTGGTTCGAGGAAAGGTAGACACTGAGTCTCTTTCTCTGACTTGCACTCATTCATTCAACAAACATTACCAGAGAGCTGCTCTGGGCTGAGGCCCAGAGGTGGAGACCACAGGCTGGAATCTGGGAGCCAAGCACCCCACACAACCTTGCACAGGGTGGAAAGGATGTGGGGTCCCAGAGAGAACTGGCAGAGTGTTGAAGCTGGGAAGGCTGCTGCCAGGGGCTGCTGGGGGCCCCATGGGAGCCTGGGGGGGGGGGTTCTGCAGCCAGCTCTGAGGGATCAGTGCGGTTTTGACAGGGGAGGAAGGCAGAGCAGGAGGAGGGCCCAGCGGGGGCAGAGGCCTGGCGCACAGCCTGGCACACAGAGAAACAAGAGATGCGCGCACGCGGCCCCTCTATGAACCGTGGAGGTCTTTGGAGCGTGGAGCGGAGCCAGCCCCTCCTTGTCTGCTTAGCCAATCTCTGGAGGGTTCAGTCCCACACACCCCCTTCCCCAACTGTCCCAAAGGGGCCCCCACCTCCTCCTCTTCTTCTCCTCCCCCCCTCCAAAATGAGAGAGAGAGAAAAAAAACTATTATTGTTCACGCCTCATCTCCCCCCAAAGTTATTAAATTTCATTCCACGAACAAATAAATCCATTTTTATTGCAGCAGGAGGAGCGGGCAGTGGTTTGGCTGTTTTACCTTTTTTATTTTTCAAAGTCCTGTTAAATCTGCGGGGATCATCTGGGATGCCTCCTCTGCCCCAGCTCTCCCCTCCCTCCAGCTTCTCCTCCTCCTCTGGCCCAGCAGGGGGGCCGGGTCCCACCTGACCTGCTCTTGCTCCCTGGAGGCCTTCTAGTCCCCAGCCTGCCTACCGGGCGGGAGGAAAAGCTCTGCCAGCCTCCTGTTTGTTTGGCATTTTATAGTTTTCCTAACACTTCCCGCGCACGCCTCCTGCAGAGCCCCTGATGGGGAGGCATTGCCTGCTCCATTTTGCAAAGAGAAAATAAGCCGCAAAGCCAGCGGCTCTGAACCCTCCTGGTAGTTTTGAGAGCCCTAGAGACACACCCCCATCCAGGCTTTTGTCTCCTCCCCAAGCCTGGCTTATTTGGGGTGGAGGGCAGCATGGCCTTGTTCAGCATCTCAGAAAACCCATTCAGTGCAACAGGGGTGCCACACCTCCCATTTCTGCCGCCTAAAAGCTTTGTGACGCCCAGACTCAATCTCTGCCTCCGTGGCAGGGGCATAACAGCACCCCTGTCAGGTCAGCATGGGGAATGAGAGGATACAGGGACAAAGCCCAGTGTTACCTTCCCCTCTCCCCATGCCTCTCCTGTCCAGAGTTTACCTACCCCTGCTCTGCAAGCCTGTAGAGGGATGGGCTGGGGAAGGAAGGGGGTTGGGGGAGCCTTTGCAGCTGGATCTGCGCTGGACTCCCAAGCTAAATTCTCTTCAAGGTTATTTTTCTCCCTCCACCATTTGCTAAAGACTTAATGGCTGTCAATAAGATGCCTGTTGCATCGGCAGAGCCAGCAGCTCGAGGTTTTCCCCGTGAAACATTAATGGCTCCACTGCCCAAGCCAGGTCCAGTGTCACCATGCACAGCTGAGTGCACTCTTCAGGGAAGTGGCAAGGGACGGCCTCTCTGTGCCCAGGGTCAGGCCACTGCAAGGGTGAACTGGCCCCCACTTTTGGGGAAACTCCACCCCCCACACACTGGGATTCTCTGTGCTCACCCCTTCCCCACCCTAGGGTCCGCAGCGACTCGAGAGACCCTGGCCCTGACTCCAGCCTGCAGGAGTGGTCTGACCCGTCCCTCTCCTGTCTGTCTTGAGCCATCCCCTTGTTCACGTGGAGCCTGGAGAGGCACCTTACGGCCGCCTCCTCTCCCAGAAGCCCCCACCCCCACCCCGCCCCAGGTGCTGACAGCTGACAGCTCCGGGGAACGGCCAGGCCTAGCAGCACCCTCCCCTCCAGCAGGGGAGCTGTCTTGGGTGTCACATGGGATTGTGGCTCCAGGTGAAAGTGTCCATCACCTGCCACGTGCACCCCAGTCCCCTCCCCCACTGCTTTCCTACTGCTTCCCTGCCCAAGGTCAGGGGAGGGGCTGGCACGACACCCCCTCCCCAATTCTAGGCTCCTGTCTCCTGTCCCCACCACACCCTGTGCCGCTCCCTACGGACTCCGTCTGTTCTTTCCTCTCCCTCAATTAGCACAGGACACTATCGGACCAGACAGTATCAGGCCATCTTCCCTAGGGCTCTCTGTTGGCACCTGGGGCTACTCTAACGTGGAGAGGGGCGGGGAAGCACAGAGGCCCATCACTTCAGAGAGCCTCCAAGGCAGCCCCAGCCAAGGCGGAGGAGTGCTGCACAGGCTTGCAGTGGGCAGGACAGGAGCAGCCAGGGGCCTGAGCTCCATGCCTAGGCACCCAGGCTGGCTGCCTGCAGCTGCAAGACACAGGGGTGGTGAGGCCCTGAGTGCATGGAGCCAAATGAGGGCTGCTGGGCCTCCCTGGCCTCAGTTTGCCTGTCAATCTGATGGGAATGCGGGACCCGGCCGCTTTGTGGGGATGTGTGATTCATTCTGCGGCGACTGGCCATCCCAGGACCTCATGCTGGCAGCAGGCTCTGTTCCACCAACTTTGACTGTGCCCATTCTCCCTCCGGCTGTACCTCCAGCTAGGGAAGGGCTGCAGGCCGGCTGCCTGGTTTACAACTTCCAGGCCTGCCTGGGGCTGCTGGTAGGTGTAAGGGTGGGACAGGCTGGAGTTAGGTGTGGCGAGGCAGCCAAATCCTCTGGCTTCCAGCTACCTGGACTGAAGGGGTCTCTGGCACAGCCTGGTGGGTGGCACTGCACCTGAACAGAAGGCAGCGGAAGTACTGCCGAACATCACCCAGTGTGGCGCCTGCCGATTCAAACGCATTTCAACGCCATTAATTTACATTTTGATTCGACTTTCTTAATTTTACTTCAACTTCGTACGACTCCAGTTTGAGAATCATTTTAATGTATTTATCTGTGAGGCAATTTGTTAAATAACCCCCAAGACTCGGCGGTTTTCCGTCCTGAGCTTTTATTGCAAGGCTGTTTTAAATTAAATTAGTCGTCAGGGTCCCTGAGTGCATTGTAACGGGATGAGTTCACCGCCAGCCCCCTCGTAAAAGTAGCGCGAAGCTCTGGCTAAAAGCACCCGCACAGGAAAGCAGGAAGCCAATGCTCAGCTGCTCAATGGCCCTGGGGGCCCTCGGGAGGGATGTGGCCGTGGCCACCCACCCTTGTCTGTGAAACAGACTGCTCTGGGGAGCACCCCCAGGTCGCAAGCTGGGGCTGCAGCCAGCCGGGCCTCTCAAGAACCATTGTGAGATCTGTGCAGACTGAGAAGCACCTTCCCCTGTTGGCTCAAGCCTCGGGCTACCTGCTCCAGAGTCCAGCAGGTGTGTGGTGGGGGACAGAGGGGACCTGGTAAGGCTGTGTCATTTACCCCCTGGAAGCTGGTAAAGCAACTGAGCCTGCATCCTGGTCTCTGTTTTAGGTTCTAAGCCACAGAGAAAACTGCTGGGGAGGAGTTTGTGGGGAGTGAGGCCTGTCCCCCAGTCCCTGGCTGTCCCTTCCTTCCTGTGATTTGAGCTGGCATCTGTGCTGGCTGTCACCTGTGTTGGGGGCATGGTTTGTGAGCTGAAAGGCGCAGGTATTGAATCTATATTTCATTTTCACGTCCGCAGCTGCTATTTTGTGCGATAATGGATTCCCTCTCCGCATCCTCCAGGAGAGCCGGGCAGCGGGGAGGGTTGAGTGCTGTTAATGAGGACCTCGTCCTCTCCTGGGGTGTTTGCAGGGCCTCTCTTCCCGCCAGTCTGCACCCGTCTGTGTCCCCCAGTAGCTGAGCTGCCCTCCTACCCACCACCCACTTGAGGACACTTCATTCTTTCGCACTTTGGTTTACCTGTCCTTCAAGCCTCTCATTCCTCAGGGAGCCGTCCGGCCCTGGGCTGGTCGTGGGGACTCACTTGACAGACACATCATGCAAGTCCCATGATGGCTACCAGTGAGGGAGGGGGGTCAGGGGCCAGGGGCTCTGCAGTGCATGGGGGCAGTGCCCGTTGGGTATCGGGACTGTACGTATAGAAGAGACATCAGTGGCAGAAACCTGGCTCTACCTCCCAATGCTGGACCTTGGACCATATGCCTGATAGTCTGTGCCTCAAGTCACCCCTCAGCAGCGAGTGTTTCTCATGGGATTCACGTTAGGGTTCAGTCACCTCAGTCATCCCCAGTCCTCCTCAGAGCACCTCACACTGTGCTCCCACGGGGAGGCAAAGCATCGTAGAGGCCACGTGATTACCTTGAGGTTTTGTTGTTGTTGTTGTTCTTGTTTTGAGACAGGATCTCACTATATAGCCCTAGCTGGCCTGGAACTCTCTATGTAGACCAGGCTAGCCTGAACTAAAAGAGATCCTCCTGCCTCTGCCTCCAGAGTTCTGGAATTAAAGGTGTGGGCTGCTCTGCCAGGCCTTCTTTTCTTTCTCTGTCTCTTTGCAGTCCTGAGGGCTGGACGCAGGGCCTCGTCCAGGCCAGACAAGCACTCTTCCACTGAGCTACATTCATCCCCAGCTCCAGAGTGGCTGTCTAAATTCATCTTTCTAGCCCCTTGGCAAGCTCCTACGCGGGCATCCAGACCCATACAAAGGTCACCTCCCCCGGGAAGTTTCCTGGGACTTCAGCCAAGTGCTTTGCTTTAGAGGGGAGGGAGTCTGTAAGTGGCAAATCTGACTAGGTGAAGACCTGGCTGCATACCCTCCAAAGTGGGGTATCAGATTCCCAGTACATCCCGCACCAAGTGTGTACAAGGCTCTATGTTCTAGTTTCAGTAGCAAACCAAAAACAAGGCCAGCCTGCTGTGGGTGTAGGGTTGGTCTGCCACCACCTCTGGTCACACTGTGTCCTCTCCATCTCTGCACCTTGCTCTCTGCCTGCTGGGATCCTAGGCCCACTTTCCCCATACTTTCCCCTAGGCTTTGCTCCAGGGGAACCAGTTACGTGCATCATGGGTGGGCTCTGGAAGCACTCACTAAGTGAAAGCTTGAACAAATGATCCAGGTCCTTGTGGACCTAGCTTTTGGCCTCTGAGTGCCTGAGGTTTTAGCCAGCAGACCCCCTCCGGCAGCCTTTGCCAGGCTTGACTGGAGGGGGGGGCAGCTGGGGAGGGCAGTGGAGAAGTCAGTAAAAGGCCCTACCTTGCCAGAGGCCCGGCGCTTTGCATCTCACTCTGATCTTGTAGGAATGCATTCTGCGTTTTAACAAGGCTGGGGAAAGGAAGCCAGGCCTTGGCAGTTGGCAGCCGGGTCCCAGGAGAGGGACTGTCATGCACACATGAAGCACCCTGAAGGCCCACCCAAGGCGGTCCAGGGCCTCTGGCTGTTGAGCCGAAGGAAAAAACAGAATGCCCGCCCCAGGGTCCAGAGGCTGGGTCAGGCCCAGTCCTGACCCTGCTTTGCACCTAGTTGATTCTAACCAGCAGGACCTTCCTAGGAGGGGGCCCCACCTTCAGCACAGTCAGGACTGTCCACAGAGACGGCAGTGTGCCTCCACTGCTTTCTGTCCCCAACCCTGGGCTGTGCGGTTTGGGATCCCCCCCCCCCGCCCGCCTCACTGATGTTTTATTCATGTAAACCCAGCCTGCATCTATGCTTAGAAGAGAAAAAAATGGAGAGAGGGAGAGAGAGAGGGAGACAGAGACAGCGACCAGGGCCTCTGGGGGTTTGCGTGGGTGCTGCCCTTCCAAAGGGCATTCTAGAAAGATCTAGATGAGTTCTCTCCCCGCAGATGCCTGACAACCAGGGAGCTGGCATTCCATTCGATGGCACTCATTGTCACCTTTTCGTCTCTCACCGGTTCCTTTGAAAGCTCTCTGCAGCTCAGCTCACTGGGGAGGCCTGCGTCCCCAGCCCTCACCCTCAGAAGCCACACCGGCTGGGGCCTGGGAGGAAGCGGGAGGCTTTGTCTGTGCTAATTGCATTGTTAGACCGAAGGTGCACATGCTCGCCTGTCTAATTTGGGGCCTTTATTTAACATGATTGCTGGCTGACAGCCGGGCAGGATCAGCCACTGCCGCCCACGCTGGCGTTCCCGCCACCCATACTCCCCTGTCCCGTCCTGCCACCCTCCAACACTCTCCCATCACTCACTGTCTTCCCCACAGCAGTTTCGGAGAATAGAGATGAGGGAGCACAGCTCAGGGTAAAGCCTCTCGAGCCCCTCCCCCAGCAAACTCTGTTCACGCCTCAAGGAAAGCACAAGGGGCGGGTGGTGGTGGTGGTGGCGGCGGCGGCGGCGGCGGCGGCGGCGGCGGCGCCGGCGGCAGCGGCGCATGCCTTTAATCCCAGCAATCTGGAGGCAGAGGCAGGCGGATCTCTGTGAGTTTGAGGCCAGCCTGGCTACAGAGCGAGATCCAGGACAGGCACCAAAGCTACACAGAGAAACCTTGTCTCGGAAAAACCAAGAAGAAAAAGAAAAAAAAAGAGAGAAAGAAAAGAAAAGCACAAGGTCATTCACTCAGAAGTCCCCGCCCTGCCTCCTGTGCAGCCCCAGCCCCCACTGTTTTGAGGGGTGGGGTGCGTGGAGCCGCCCCACCTGTCCTGGTGACCTCCCCTGTTAACTCATTACCAGTGCTAATCCTAGGAGGGACACTTACTTACACTGCTCCCCAGCGGTTCAGCCGAGAAAAGGAGGCCCAGAGAGGTTAAGTGACCAGCCCAAGGGCACACAGAGTTGTGGTGGCTCCTTAAAGGCTCTCCGGAGATAAGCTTCTACCAGCTAGCCGCTGCCTCCAGTGGCCTCCCTGAAATCCTCACAGCTGAAAGACGGTGCCAGAGCCCAGTCCCTAGCACATCGAATGTCCCAGCCCTGCATCAGGCTGGAGTACAGAAGAACCAGGCAGAGCCAGGGTTGGGAAAGGCTGGCCTGGGAGACTGAGGCAGGTTGGGGGTGGCCCTACTGGCCTACTTTGTGGTAGAGCCTTGGTTTGGGCAGGCCCTAGAAGGTGGATGACAAAGAGCAGTTACTTTCCAAGAGGCTTCACCAGAGTACAGGGACAGGCTCTGTCCTGTCCCATCTGTGGTTCTTTCTGCAGCATCCAGGGCAGTCCCTGCACCCTGCTGCTCTCTGCCTCTCCTCAGTGTGGGTGCCAGAGGGCAGGGGCAGGCTGGGCCTGACCTGCTAAGATCTGTAACGTTTCATTGAATCCCATGAGATGCCATGGTTGCCCTATTCAATCCTGCCCTCACAGTCAGCCTGCTCAGTTAATCCCAGGGTGTGGACAGATATAAAACCCTCAACGTGGGAGGACCTGGGAACAAAGCAAGCCCCAGCCAGCACACCCGGGCTCCCCCACCACTCACCCACTAATTCACACACCTTGTGTTCACTAAGCCACTTCCTGTGCTGGGCATTATGCAAAACAAAGCTGGGGGGCTATTCCGAGGAGTGAGGGAAGGAAGGCAGCCGCCATGTCAGCCGTGGGACCTCTGCTCAGTGAGGTCTAGAGAGCATCATAGCGCGGGAGCCGCCAGCACACAGCCAAGCGGCCATCCCCTCGAAAAGGGGTGGGGGTGATAAAAGCAGACCAGACCAGAGATCGGAGAGTATCTCAAAGGAATGAACACAGCCAGATTTGTTTGGGAAAGCAGCCAATATATGTGGGAGAGAAAGATGGGGTTGGGGGTGGGGAGAGTTCACACGTCCAGTCCAAGAGAATCTGACTTCTTCTCCTGAACCTTGGGGCTTCCAGAAGTTCCCTGGAGACGTCGGCAGTTTGGGTTGATCGGCTGGTTAGTGGGTGTTTTTTAAGACAGGGTTTCTCTCTGAGGCCCTAGTAGTCTGGAATTCACTATGTAAATCAGGCTAGCCTCAAACTTGCCCCATCCTCCTGCTCTGGAGTACTGGGATCACAGGTCTGCACCCTCACACTTGGTTGGGGGGTGTTTTAAAATGCAGACTCTGATCAGTGGGTCAAGGTACTTGCTGTAAAAGCCTGACCAGGGTAGAAGGAGAGAACCAACTCTTGAAAGTGCCCTCTGACCTCTGCACGAAGTGACGGGCCTACACACACACATATATATACAAACAATTGTAATTTAAAAATAAAATGCAAAATAAATAAATCAAGTAGAATGCAGATTTTGAGCCCCAGCCACAGATAATCCAGTCTCGAGAACAGAGGCAGCGCCCAGGGCCCTGGTTGGTTTGTTTTTGTTTCTAGACAGGATCTCACTATATCTCAAGCTGGCACTGAACTCAGTATGTGTAGCCTGAGGGTGACACTGGACTTCTGATCTTCCGGCCTGCACTTCCCTGGTGCTGAGATTGGAGGTGTGTGCACCACCATGCCGGTTATATGTGGTGCTGGGAATGGAGCCCAGGGCTTTGGGCATGCTAGGCAAGTGCCCTACCACCTCGGCCACATCTCCCTGCATTTTGGACCAGGCTCTGGTGATGCCTTATAGAGAGGCTGAGGGCACTATGGGTCACAGGCGGGTGTCTCGGAAAGCCCATGCTTGGTGCAGGAAGGACCCCTGAGGTGCGAGCAGGCCAGGCCCACTCCTGTCCCCAGGCACAGGCCCTCACCTCTAGGCTAGGGGGCTGGAGACCCAGTGGAGGCGCGGCGTGAAGGAAGGGCAGACAGCGGTAAAGTCAGCGCGGGAGCATCCATCTGCCCTGACAGCCAGCAATTACACCGCGTGATCGCCAGATTACTCCAAATGCATTTATTACAGGGGTTAGAAGCGGGGGACTTATTTACTGGCAAATCCATACTCATTACAAGACTCAGCCTAGCCTGGACTGAAAACAGCTCAACTGAAACAAATAATTACCAAAGTCCTTCCAGCGCGAGGCTCTCAGGTGGTTGTGTGTATGGGGGACGCCAGGCCCTTCTTTGAAGTGAAGGGAGGCGGCGGCTGGTGGAGGATCGGCAAGGAGAGACGCCGCTGTCCTGCGGTGGGGCGGGCCACCCTTGAGCCTGGCTCGGCAGTGCGCATGCTTGTCAAGGTCATGAATATGCAAATGACTCCTAGGGCGGCGGCGGCCACGCCCTGCCTAGAGGGAAAAGGGAGATTTGGGAGCTGTAGGACTCTGAGGTTGAGCCTGGGCCACAACACAGGAGTTGCATTTTTTTGGGGATAAACCCAGAGCACTGCCTCCAAGTTGTCGAATGAATGAGTGAATGAATGAACGAACAAATAAAGAAACAAACGAACTAAATGGAAACGCAGGCAGCCCTTGTCCCAGGTCACTCGGTCTGGAGAAGCCAGTTTCCAGCACCCTGGGAATCCTGGGTGTAGCTCACAGGCAGGCAGGCATTAGCCGTCAGGTGCCAGGCATTCTGAGCGGGTGTGGAGTTGGGGGGCACAGGAAACACTGTAGGCTCCCCAGGCCCCAGATGCTTCCTATACCCAACTCAGGTCCTAGAATTCCAATCACTGTGAGGTCTTTTGGAGGCAAAAGGTGTTGAGGCAAGGTCTAAATAGCTCACTCTGTGCTTGAGCTAACTACATTTGTAGCTGAAGATGACCTTGAACTCCTGATCCTCCTGCCTCCGTCCTCCCAAGTCCTGGGGTTACCCCACCCAGCTATTGCGATGTCTTCCTAGGAAAAACATGCTTTGGGGCTGAAGTCCTTCCTCCCATTTTACAGATAAGGACATTGAGGCACAGGCAGGGACAGGACCTGCCCCACTCCTTCAAGTGGGCTCATGTAGAACAAGCATCCACTGTGCTCTGGGGCCCTGGACCGTGGTGGCAGCGATCAATGTGAGTGGGGAGCTGTCAGGTGGATTGAAATGTGGGCCCAGCCTCTGCCCGCTGGGCAGACGTTGGCACCACCACCCAAGCCTTAAATATTCATTCACTTGACAGAACACTAATTAAACAAAGTAAGGTGCATTATTACTTGATTAAATTTTTTATTGGCAGCTTAATTGGTCTGTTAGTTGCCCCTTAGGGAGATGTTTCTGCTCCACCCAACTCCCCCCTCCCCCGTGGGAGGGAGCCCCCAGCCTCCCGCACTGTCCTTTCCTGCATGCAGTGCCCAGGGTACCCCAGACACATCTTCCCCTGTGCCCCTGAGCCGCTGTCCCACACAGCTGGCCCCACCCCTTGGCATCAATGGCCCTTCCGAGTTGAATCAATGGCAACCAATTTGCACCTGGAAAGGAGCTTCTCCTATGAAGCCCCCTGAGGTCGTCAAAATGAGTATCTAAGACCCTTTAGAGATGGATAGATCCAGATTTGAGGGGATGGGCTGGAAATGTAGCTCAGTTGGTACAGTGCTTGCCCGGCACTATTTATTTATTTATTTATTTATTTATTTATTTATTTATTTATTTAATTTCATGTGTTTTGGTGTTTTGCCTGCACGTATGTCTTTGTGAAGGTGTCGGATTCCCTGGAACTGGAGTTACAGACAGTTGTGAGCTGTCATGTAGGTGCTAGGAATTGAACCTGTGTCCTCTAGAAGAGAAGTCAGTGATTTTTTTTAAAGACAGGGTTTCACTGTATAGCCTTGGCTGTCCTAAAACTCACTCTGTAGACCAGGCTGGCCTCGAACTCACAGAGATCCGCCTGCTTCTGCCTCCTGAGTGTTGAGATTAAAGGCTCCCCAGTGTGTCAGGGGCATAAGTAGTTTGTCGGGTCCCTGAGTACTCAGGATTGGCCTGTGGAAAGGCCTGGGATGCCCCCACAGAGCAGGCGAGACCACCCTGCCCTGTGTAGCCTCCTAGCCTGGGGCAGCTCCATCCACCCACCCACCCCTACAGACAGGACAAAGCCCACTTGCTCAGCTCCATCCCATCATCCCTTTCAGGATGAGAACCCAATACTTCCCAAGTTGGGGACACAGTTGTCCACCTTCCGCGGAGCTGAGACTGGTAAGATGCCTCTGCACCAGGCGGCACCCTTGACCAGAATCTCCCATGACCCGCAGATGCCAGGCTACCTGTCCCCCAATCTATGCTCTGGAACAGCAGGACAGGTGAGAGTCACAAGCTAGCCTGCCCTTTTAGTACCAGCCATACACTGCGAACCTGTTTCCCCCAGTGCAGAATGGAGGGGGGGGGGGGGAGGGGGAGGAAAGCAGGGCAAGGCAGTAGAGGGCCAGGCCAGGGGGGCTCTAGAAAGCCCAGGCTGGGTGAGGCTCAGTTGGTCTGTTCACGAGTCCAGCTCCTCAGCCCATTTAGCAAACTCTAAACCCCTCTTTAGGTGGTGGAGGCTTGGGCCCACACATAACCCTCACCTTGGCTGCACCCAGCTATCTGGCCGCCACCCCATCGTGGGTCCTGCCCACCCCAGCTGTCTTCTCTGCATCCTCCCACCCTCCAGAGAGGATCCAAGCCCCACTGGTGACAGAGGACTCATCTGGCTGCCCCAGAAGCTGCCGCTGGCAAGCAGGAGGCAGGGTAATTGGTATCGTGGGCTGCGAGTGCAGGAAATGAGTGGCCGCAGCCGGCACGGAGCGGGAAGCTACTCAGTGTCACCGGCCTTATCTAGGAACAGGCTGCCCAATTACAGGACCGTGCCCGCTACGCCAAGCAGCTGCCAGCTCCTCTGCTGACCCTTCCCGGTGCCCTCGCTGTATCACCAGGATGGGGCATCTGCTGCCCCCTCCAGAGGTCTGGGGCAACTCTCCAGGGAAGGCTTGACCGACACTGCCCCCTCCCAGGTGTGCAGCCACAGGTGTCCTCTGAAGCCAGCAGGAACAGGTCACCCTGTTCACATGCCTGCTCAGCTCTCCCAGCAGCTGAAAGAAAGGACTAATAATAATTTTGTGCGTGGACAACACTCCGGCATCTATCTGGGAAATGCAGTCACTGGGGGCTGCGATAGGGTGTCATATATTAGGAAAATAGGACTGTAATGGGTTTTCAATTGTACATAACGCAGCCAGTATTACAAGATTACACTGTGTGGTACTTGGTGGCTCACAGATGGCTAAGGGACGCAAGTCCCAGAAGTGCTGGGCCTCGGGTGTGGCTGGACGGGAGCCGGGAACTGAGTGGTAGCCAGTGCCGAGCTACAGCCCAGACTGGCCGGTGCTGTGATTTAGGGTCGGCTCCGTCAGTTCAAATCCTGTGATTTCTCCCATATATGCTCTGGTTTCCACATCTGTACAGGAGGGGTGCACCCACCTGCCTATAGGATTGTGAGAATTAGCTGAGCTGTACAGAACACGTGCTGAAAAAAAAAATTCATGGTCCCTGTCCTCCTGATCTTTGTCATACACTACTTTATGGGGACAGGCGGGCAGGGTGGAGCCCGAAGACCTTGTAACCACTCTTTCTGAACTTGACTTCCCAGGAGACACAAGCCCTGGGCTTTGCGTCCTGACTGAGCATGGAGCCAGATGGTCTCAGGGAGTCCCCCCTCCCTCTTCCGTACAAAGAGCCACGGTGACCTGTTCAGCTTATGGAATGCTGATATGTCTTCTTGTTGCCCAGCTCCCTTCCCAGCCAGGGCTTTCTGAGGGCTAGGACCGGCCTGGCATTCTATGTCCCACGTAAGCATGACACCATGCCACTTACTCCCACGAGTTTTCGTTTTACCTGGGCAGGTGTGGCTGCTCCAAGCAGGAACTGTGCATGCACAGGGCAGACGAGAGGAATGCCATCCCACAGCCCGCTTACCTGCTCTTAGACTGCTGCCCCCACCCCTGAATTCAGCACCCAGCCAAGCTTACCCCTTTCTCCTAACCTTATAAGCTAGAGACCAGCTATAGGCCTAGGGTAGCCTTGGATTGAGGGTATGTCTCAGTGGTCTATCCTTAGCACCACAAGAGAAAACAAACCATTCGGGTGGCTCAGAGCCCCACCAGGAGCCATCTGAAGCTTAAATGCTAGAGTCACACTTTGGTGATTTGTGGGTGGCCATGTTACAGCTGGCCTGTAAGGTCACAGGACAGAGGTCAAAGGCTGGACTTAGGCTGAGTGAGAAGGAGTGTCCTTCCAGAATGTCTGCCAGGTAGAGACCAACCAGCCCAGAGCCTGGGGCCTTAAGTCTGACCCGTATAGCAGTGGAGGAAACTGTGGGGGACGCCTTACTTCCATGCATAGTTTACACTACCCACCCCACCCCACAGAGCCCCAGGATTGACACGGCACCCGTTCTGGGTTCTCAGCTGTCCCTGGTGAGTGCCAACCAGAGCTGTCTGGTATCACCCAGACTCCGGCCCTCTGGGGCATGGGGTTGGAGTGCGTTAGGGATGGGACTGGCCACCCACCTGGGCCCTGAGCTGTCACCTCCAGATGGAGCGCTGGGCTCTGTCTATCCATCCTTCTGTCCCTCTATCCATCCTTCTGTCCCTCTCTAGCAGAGCCTCCTGTTCCTACAGCTGCTCCCAGTCCTCAGCAGCCTTATCCCACAGACAGCCTGGTGAGGACGTGGGTGTGAATTTCCAGAAGGGAGGCCCTCCCTGTCAGTACAGCAGAGAATCCTAGCTGGGCAAGAGGCTGCGGGAGGGGCCGTGGAGCTCAGGGAAGAGGCCCAGGCAGGTGGGGACCCGGCTGGTTCGCCCTGACGGCCTCAATGACAAGGGAGCAGCATGTGCTGAGACCCAACCCCCCAGCCCCATATTGCAGCAGGGGCTGACTTAGTCTGGATCCCACTCTCAGCTCCCTGCCAACCCGTCCCGCAGCCAGCACCAATCCGACAAATGGTGCTCCAGCTCCAGAGACACTCTGGGGACCAGAGGCCTGGGCCGGAGGTCTGACAGCAGATCCCTCATCAGAGCCCCAGAGGGCCCTGCATGCACAGCTTTTAGCAAATGCCAGCATGGCCTTGGTCCCACCCCGCTATGCCAGTCTGCTTTAGTGACCCTGGGGGACAGCGGCATACTCAACAGCTACGAGCCAGGACCAGTACTGAGAGCTGTATTCCAAGGAGGCCTGAGCATCCCCGTTCTCTCTCTGCCCAGGGGAAATGGAAGCAGTGTGGAGGAGCCAGGCATCCAACTGGCGCTCCATCTGTGACCATCATCTGTCCATGTGTCCATCCACATACAGATGGGTGCTGATAGTTTAATGAGCCAGGCCTTGTGAATGGAAGCCAGGGAGGAGGCTTTTGCAGAGCTCACTGCCTCGTGAGGGTGAAGGAGACAATGGACAGCCAAAATTTCACATGCCCAGTGCCCTAGCCCCCGCTCCCCTTAGCCCCATGGGGCCCGGAGCTGCTGAGCCAGAAGCTGTCTCTCCCACTCACCAGACTCCTGACCTGTGCAACATGCCTGAAATTCAGTGTGTGTGTGTGGGGGGGTGCCTGCTTGATGAAGGGCAACTCCACCCACCCAGAACCCAGCTGCTTCCAGCTGGTATTTAAAGAGATGTCCCAGAGTGACTGGCACTAATTCCACCCACCCTGCTGCGTCCCTCTCAAGGTAAATCAAAGGCAGAGCTGCCAGCTACCCTTCACCCCCACCCCCACCCACACACTGCCCCCGAGGGGGCCTCAGTCAGACGGGGCTCTCAGACAAGCTCTGTGCTGGGAATGGTGTATTGTGGGGGCCAATGAAGTGCCAAGGCTGCACTCAGAACACACCGGTCCGTGTGATGCTGGCCCTGGCCGGGGAAGCAGGGAAGCCTCCCTCGAGGAAGGGTGAGCACAGGAGCAGAAAGGGAAAGAGGGGACCAGGGCATTCTGTGTGGCTGGTTGTTTTTCGGGGTGTGGAGAGTCACGGCCGGCACGTGATAAGCACACAGTCTCCCACTAAGCAACGTCTTCAGGTGAGGAAGGGCTATCACCTCTTTTAACAGGCGATACTAGAAGGCCCCTAGAACGGGCTAGGCAATGCCACCCAAGGTGGCAGCCACCTAAGAGGACAGAAGATGGGTGACAAAGGCAGGGAGGCGCAGGTGACAAGCAAGGAACAAGAGTTCAGAGTGGCATCAAGAGAGAGGGGCTGGCCTTCCCTGAGAGCCGACAGGCGCGATTCTCTCTCCCCAAGGAATGCTGGACCCATTTAACACACGAGGAAACTGAGGCCCAGAAACTGGGGCTGGCACTGGTGTCGACAGGGCCCACCAGCTGACTGCATCCTGCCACGCGCCTTAAGCACTGAGGAGATTAAAAGGGGTGAGGGCTGCTGACAGCATGTTCCGGGGAGCCCCACCCCCACCCTGTTGATATTTACTGGAAGCGCAGCTTGGATTTATAGAACTTGTGTTTCAGAGAGCCCAGCGCTTGCTGTCCTGGGGGAGGGACGCATCCTGCCTTCGCAAACTTGTTAATAATCCTCCTTGTCAGCCAGTTCCTCCTCTGTCTAACCTAAATCTCTCCTGTCATGGCTTGAGCCAACTGTCTCTGCCACGGCTTAGTGCATCCCGGAGCGGAGCGGGCTCTGATCTGTCCTCTGCCCCCCTGGGAGACATAAAGACATCTCTGAGGATGTAAGGTGGCCTTCTTTCCCGGCCCACGGTCTCTCCTTCAGCAGCGGCATCCCCTCCCTGGCCCTGGCTAGTCGTGGGCTCCCCTGTCCTTGTGGGAAGACTCAGAAGGATGGAGGAGCTGGGTTTCCTATCCCCATTCACAGGCACTGATTTTTACCACTAGAAAGCAGGCCTCCCTTCCCAAACCTGAACTCACTGGAGAACAGTCAACCAGGGCTCAGGCCCACAGAGCAGGGTGCTCCTCGGGCCCAGAGATCAGGGTGCTCCTCGGGCCCACAGAGCAGGGTGCTCCTCGGGCCCACAGAGCAGGGTGCTCCTCAGGCCCACAGAGCATGGTGCTCCTCAGACCCACAGAGCAGGGTGCTCCTCGGGCCCACAGAGCAGGGTGCTCCTCAGCCCACAGAGCAGGGTGCCCCGCGGAGCGTCTGGCACAGAGGGAATGCTGGGCGTTCTGCTGGAGGGAAGCCGACTGTGCCCGCAGAGGTGGGTGGAAGGGAAAGAGATAGGAACGCAGTCCTGTATCTCAGCTCCGCCACAGAACCCAGGTGACCTTGAACAAAACTCCTCTCCTCTACTGGCAGGCAAGGGGCTCTGGTTGCCTTGGCCACAGGGTCACAGGCCTCTGTCCCTGGGGGCTGGAAGTAGCCAGGGCCTAGGACGCCCCAGAGCAAGGACAAGAGGAGAATGTGTGGCCTCCCTCACTTCCCTAGGCGGTTGCTCCTGCTGCGGACCCCACTGAGCAAGCTGCTGTATAGAGTTCCCAGCTCCCTCTTGCTCCCAGCTCCAGCTCCAGGCATTTGAGCCAAAGTGTTTGGGCTGCACTTAACCCTGCAGCCTCAGTCTCCCCCTTGACTCCCCAACCCAGGCCTGGGTTCCTGGCCACGCTCCATGGGGGATACAGCCATCCCTGGCCAATCTGACACTGTGCTTCAAACACTCCAAGGAAGGCTTAGCCTAGCAGCTGCCTCCCAGCCCAGACCTTCAAGAAAGTACAAGTGCTGCAGCTCCTCACTCCCACCCCGTCTGCAGAGTCTGGCCCGGCTAATCTGCTTCATTAAAGGCACTAATTAATTGGCTTAATTAAAAGGGTAACCTCAAAGCCAGCAGATCTCCTTCTTGATGAGCATCAGACTGAATGAAGAAGCCAGAGTTGAATAGGTGCATGGCACCCACTCCTGGCCTACCACACCCTCCTGGGACCACAAGCCCAGCCCCAGCGCCTGGTGTCTTGGAAGCCCACCTTGACTCCCTGCAGCACTGCTCAGCTCCAGTTAGGAGCCCAGAACAAAAGCACAGTAACGGAACCCAGAACAGGCAGGTTGCAGCCAATAACACTTAACAGGCCAGGAGGCACTGCCAACTGCCGCAGGGAGCCAGGGCTAGCCTCACGGTGCCTGTCTGGCAGGCAGCTGGGCTGAGCTGTGGTAAGCTCCAGTAGGAAAACTGCTGGTGCTGTAGCAGGACCCCACGGGGAGCAGAGAAGGACCTTTGGACCCCGAGCTTCCGTTATCTCTGGAGTCAAAAGAACTGAGCTCACATCTCAGCTCTACCCCAGGAGCTGGAAGTTCCTGTGGCAAGCTGCCCCTCTCCCAGTTCCCCATACACAAAATACCTGCCAGGGATATCAAGCGCAATCCCTTTCCAAGTAGAGCCTTCCAGGCTCAGCAGGAGACAGAGCTGGGATTGATTAGTCATGCCTGCCAAGGGTGATGGCTAAGAAGTATAGGCTTGTGTACCATTCTCATTCGGCCCCTTCTGCCAGGCCCAAAAAGGCTAAGCCTGCCGTCAACTGAACTTTTCCTACTGTCACCGAGAATCATTCTCACAATCCCTCAAGCCTTTACAAAGACTCAGCTCAGTTTCTCTTCTAGACAGCACTCCCTTGAGCTTTCTGTCCACTTTCAAGAGAACTAAGCATTCCCAATTTAAAACCGAGGTTCTGAGCTGGGCACTTGTAATCCTAACATTTGGAAGGTAGAGGCTAAAGGATCAGAGTTCAAGGCTATCTTCTGCTGTTAAGGTCAAGGCCAGCCTGGGACTCCATGAGAAAAGAAAGACAGACAGAGAGAGTGACCTGAGGCCATGGAGTCACTGCTCTGAGTCCACCCTCAGGGGAAAAAAGGGAGTGGGGGTGGGGAGGGTGTTCCTCTAAGAGATCTGTAGGGTAGAGACCTTCTTCCTCCCCTCAATGTCACCCCAACTGCAGCCCCCTTCTCTGACCTGGACAGCTTCCCCAGTAAGTGGCAATGGTTGAAAGAGTCCACACAGTGCCCAGGGACCACTAGCGGTCCCTCTGCCTCTCTCACGGCCCCCCAAAGGGGAAAGACTAGACCTCAAGTTGAGATAGGGTGACTTAGAGTATCCAGAGGAGCTCAGCCGGCTCCCCTTGGGGGTGATCTGGACAGAAGTCAGAGGGCACCCCAAGGGCCTGAGCCCGCGGCTGGCCTATCTGATGGAGCAGCCTTGGGCAGTCTGGCCCCTGCTGTGAGTGGCCTGGGCCAGCACTCCACTGTCAGCCTGCGGCTTCTCCATGCTGAGCCCACAGTGAGGCGCAAGGCCGCCTGTCAGACCCCGACAGATTCTGTCTCTGCACAAGCAGCTGTCCGCCAGCTCGACAGCTCTGCCACCCAGGAGAGGTTCCAGCAAGGGCCCGCCCTGCGCTGATGAGACTCCATCAGCCGCTGCCCTGGGGAGGGCGGGGCCACAGGGCTGCTATCACTGCAGCTGCAGGCTGCCAGTGAGGAAACCGCCATGGAACCTCTGTAAAGCACGGCCGGGCCGTGGGTATAGAGGCCCCAGGACTCGGAGGGTGGGCCTTGGGTCAGGACCCGGCCTGCCTCTCCACAGGAACCTGTGTTTCCCATCAGAGCCCTCAGGGGCTGATCTAGCAGAACCTAGCATCATGTGGGGCATGGAATGCAGTTAGGAAACATCCAGCCTGGATAATGATCAACACTGCGTGGTCCTCCTCAGCCAGGTCCACACCAGGTGATCACGGGAACAGAAGCACTGATCTAGTCAGGAAGAGGAAGGGCCAGGGCCGGAATCCAGGCACTGGGTAGTCACTACTGTCACATGAAGGCTGCATGATGCCCATCCACCCAGGCCCACACACATCGGGCACACAGAGCAGAATCCTGTGCTGAGTTTGCACAGCTGCCCATCAGAGGCCTGAACACACCCACAAAAGCCAGGGAGAACACTAGATCGGGACGCCAGATCTGGGCCCCAACCGGTCCTCTTAGTGGCCAAGTCCTCAGGTCCCTGCCGCTGAAGGCGAGTTGACAGTCTTCACCCACCTCCTGAGGTTGGAATCCGAGAAGGAAGAGAAGAGGCCGAGTGCCAGGGTGAGGAAGGGGCCCCAGAGCCTGCACCTCTCTGCCCACCTCCCCACCTTCAGGAGGAGCCCCAGAAGGAGCAGGCCCCCTCATCTACACTCAGTGTAAGAGGCTGCTCACTATTCACGTCAGTACCATCAACTATGTATAATACGGCATCCAGACTGGGCTGGCTGGGAGGGGTTCTCCGCCCAAGCATCGTGAGGGAGGTTTGGCCTCTTCCCTCAGAGTGTGGGGTCTCCTGAGGAAGAGACGAGGGGCCTGCAGGGAGAGAGCTAGGGCACAGTTCAGCCAGGCCACGGCCTTTTCTGCGGAGGACTTCACCCGTGAGTCTCATGCAAGCGCAGCACTTATTTCATAGATGGGGAAACTGATCCTGGTCAGGGTAAGAAGGCAAGCTTGCTTGCTGCACACCATACACCAGGCCCTTAAACTGTCTGTCTGCCCCTATGAGTCCCAAACTACTCTGCATTAGCCTGCCCAAATTCTACCCTGAAGGCCTTGGGAGTCCTAGGCCAGCCCCGGTCTATCCAGCCGCTGACTACACAGTGGGTTCTGAAGGCCCTTCCAAGAGTACCCTGGAGGAGGCTGAGTCCTCAGCCTTCCCTAGGCTCCCTGGGACTCCATAATCCCTCCATCCCCCACCAGGTGCCTCACTCACAAGTTCAGACAAGATACCACACCCCCGAAGGCTCCACACACAATCTGCCCACCACTCACATATTTCAGACAGGGACACAGACACCCTGACCCATTCCTGAACAGGAACATCAGAAGCTCAAATTCTAGGACACATGAGACCCTGTCTCAAAAAAATGAGGGGGTGCAGTTCAAGACCCAGGCCGGGCGGTGGTGGCGCACACCTTTAATCCCAGCACTACGGAGGCAGAGACAGGAGGATCTCTGTGAGTTCAAGGCCAGCCTGGCCCACAGAACTAGTTCCAGGCCAGCCATAGCTACACAGAGAAACCCTGTCTCGAAAAACCAAGGAATAGGGACCCAGGTTCAGGCTCCAGCCTTGGGGTCCTATGAGCTGGGTGAGCTTCCTAACCTGAGGGCTCTCAGTTTTCTCATCTCCAAATGAGCAGAGGGGCAGCATCCAACTGTCAGGGCTGCCCTGGGGGAATCAGGAAAAAAACCAACATAAACCGCCTTCCAGAACCACACCGGAAACAGCACCCTCGCACAGCAGCAAGCCCATCCTTACCTTCACCGCCACAGTTACCGCTGTCGTTACCATTCCACCCGCCTATGGCCCCCGTCCCCTCCCCTGCCAAGTCTGGACTCTGCCTCCACCTGGGTCCCTGCCTGGTAACTCAGACCACACCCGTCCCAGACCTAGGGCAGATCCAGGGCAGGAGGTCCCCAGCCTCCCACAGATAAGGGCTCACGTCCTGTTGACCTCTCGGGTCAGGGCAGGGGCAACATGCTGGCACAAAGGCTGAGCTGTCTGTGCCTCTGGCCTGGCAGCTGCCCGGGGCCAGCCCTTTGGCCACAAAGGGCCCTTTGAGCAGCTGCTGGCAGGAGCGGCGCTCTCCTTGAAGGCCCCCGGCTCTCACAAGCCCTGTCTGTCTGGAAGTCCATCGGCCCGGGAGACAGCTGCCGTGGGGGCAGGGTCCAGGTCCTGCCCTGCTCCTGGGCACAGTGTCGCCCCAGCATCCTCAGCTTCATCCTAGGATGCCCAGCCAAGGCAGGCGCTTGATCTCAGGCCGGCAGGACAGGACTTGGTCCCCACTAGGAATCCGTAAACACAGACCTCCACACAGGCACAGGAAGTCGCCGCAGGGTTGGGGCTCTGCCTTCCTGCTTCCCTTCCTGTTCTTGGCCTCAGTTTTCCTAACTGTAAAATGGAGCCTCCAAGAATACTAGGCCACTTCAGAGACTAAAAAGACCGTCACTTAATACCCCACACTGGACAACTGAAGTAGCAAGATCTCAGAGAATGCCAGCCCAGCTGCTCCCCCACCACAGTGACAGAAGGTGAAAACGGTATAGGAAAGGACCCAAAGCAGGGACCTGATGTGTCCCTGGCACTACATCAGAATGCTGGGGGACCTTGGCCAGGTGACTGAACCCTTGGTCTCAGTTTTCTCCTCTATAAAATGGGTTAATGGGGTATTGTGGCTCACAGCTATAATTCAAGTACTCAAAAAGATTGCCATGAATTCTAGGCCAGACTGGGCTCCGGAGTAAGCTCCAGGTCAGCATGGGCTAGAGTCAGACCCTGCCTCCAAACAACAAAACAAACGCCTACAAGATAACTCAAAGGGTGATGGCACTTGTTAAGTGAGCCTGCCGACCTGCGTTCAATCTCTGGAACCCATGTAAATGTGGGCAGAGAGCCAGCTCCACAAAGGTGTCTTCTGAACTCACATACATTCCATGGCGCGCGCGCGCGCGCACGCACACACACACACACACACACACACACACACACACACACACTTAAAAAAATAATTAAATAGCCAGGTGGTGGAGGAGCATGCCTTTAATTTCAGCACTTGGGAGAAGTAGGCAGATCTCTGAGTTCAAGGCCAGCTTGGTCTACAGAGTGAGTTCCAAGACAGCCAGAGCTACACAGAGAAACTCCTGTCTCCAGAAACCATAAAATAATAATAATAATGATAATAATGATAATAATAATAAATTAAAGGGAGCAGTTTATAGATGAGCTAATGAATGTCAGATTCAATGCCACAGGAGCCAGAGGAGGGGGAATGAGGAGGGAACTGAGTAAACTAGACACTGAAAGTGAGGCCTGCCAAAGTGCTGGAGGGAGGGGGCAAGAAATCTAATTTCGCATGGATCAGTCAGGTAGGGCTTCCTGCAGGAGGTGTCCTATGTGGCTGGCTGTGGCGGGGAGCACAGTTGAAGACTGGCAGGTGACAGTCATACTTGAGGGGAGATGCAGGAAGGAGGTAAGACCGTGGGGTCAGCCAGGGCCAGGCTGGGCAGGCCTAAAAGGCCAGGCTCAAGGTTTTGGACTCAGTTCCAGAGGAAGTAGGGAGCTACTAATGGTCTCAGAGCCAGCAAGTAACTGGATTGAATTAAGACATTTTAGAAACATCTGGAGGAGAAGGGCAGGGATGAACAGCAATCTGCAGGGCACTCAGGCCTTCCTGATACTAAAGTCCAGCCAGGCCCTGCCAAGAGTGTGGGAAGGTGACTGGGGCCAGAGGAGGGCCTTGGTCCCACCCCTACCCCTCTCCACACACCCAGCATGCCTGGCAGCCCCAGGGGACTGCCACACCCAGTACAGGGAGCACCTTGGGCCTAGGTCTACCCATCCCTGTGCGGTCACCTCTGTGAGCCTGCTTCCTCAGCTGTGAGAAGGGGAGGGCACGGGGGTCAGCTGCCTTAGAGCCTTTACCCAGCTTGGTGTGCTTTCTTGTGATTTGATTTTGAGGTCATGGGGATGGAACCCAGGGCCTCACCCAACCGAACACTGTACACTGATCCCACCCCCCACTCCAGCCTGACAGTAAGTCGCAAACTAGACGGTTCTGCAGGAAATGGACTCATACCACACCCCCAACCTGGCTGCCGTGCCTCCCCAGGTTTTACAGATGCTGGATTAGGTGAGAATGCGGTACATGGGCCACGGAGCCACTGCAGCTCACAGGAAGTGCTCGGCAAGGCCGGCACAACTACTATTGTTTGTTAGCTTTGAATTCCGCCCCACCACGCACAGAGGGGTGCCTGAATTTTGGTCCTCAGTAATGCTCTGGCGCGTACTGCACAGCCACACTTCTGGCTAGCTATGGGGTTATGAGGCTCCTGTGACTCTGCTCCAGAGACCCTAGTCTGTCCCCCCAAAAGCCAATATGGCTGCCACTGTCCAGCCCCTACGTCTGATCCCCAGGAGAGGCAGGACGAAGCTCCCAGAAGCCCCAAAGGCCACAGCTGTGGATTAGCTTGCCAACAGCGAGGGCCCTAGTGCCATCCCAAGATTCAGCTCCACCGCCCTGCTGTGCCCACTCAGCTTTACCTCAGTGGAGCCCGGCTCCCCTACTCTGGAACTAGGTCCCCAAGAGATCTAGCAGGCAGGGTGAGTGTGGTGCACCCCCATGAGAGCTGCCCAGCAGCCCAGCTTGGGCTGCAGAAACTGGCGGAGTAAATAATGACATTTCCCCCTCTGCTTCTCGCTCTTCGCCCCTTTCCCTTCCACAAATAAATTATCAACATGCCCAGGTCCCGGTGGAGCGGAGCATATCGCAGGGAACAATGAAAAAGCTTTTAATAGGATTCCAGGAGCTGCAGCCACTCGCTCACCACCCTGATGGAGACCGCTCTGTGACCGCAGGCCACCGGCGCCCTCCCTGCACCCTTGCTGCCCAGCTCCTCCCCAGGGCATCAGTAGTGGCACAGCCCAGCTGAGCCGCCCTGCTGACGTCACAGGCAGAGTGGGCACGCCACCCGCCTTGGCCCCAGGTCTGCTCTCCTCTCATGATCACACCTCGGGCTGTCCCCACACTCCTCTCCTTTGTGAGGTCAAAGGTGTGTTAAATGACGCCATCACCCGTGGGGACACACAGTGGGGCCTCAGAAGAGAGCCTGAAGAGGGTAGACACAAGACTCAGTCACCAGAGGAAACTGCCCTGAAGCTCTGGGCATGCACCCCACCTTGGCAGGCACAGGTCTGTCAAAGAAGGAAGATAATCCGGGCGTGGTGGCGCACGCCTTTAATCCCAGCACTGGGGAGGCAGAGGCAGGCGGATCTCTGTGAGATCGAGGCCAGCCTGGGCTACAGAGTGAGTTCCAGGACAGTCAGTACTGTTAAACAGAGAAACCCTGTCTCAAACAAACAAAAAGGAGGGAAAATAGAGACCCTGGTGTCTCAGTGTGTGCCTCAGTCTCCCCACCTGTCCTTGTAAAGGACCCAGACAGAGACCAGGTACCTCTCAATAAACAAAACTGTGGTCTCTCTGCCTCTCTGTGGCCCTGCACAATTAACTTTACTGCTTTGAGCCTTAATTTACCCCCAGGATACCGTCATTCCATCGTATATTGAAGGGAAATGAGCATGTGCCGTGAGCTGTCATACACTGGCTGTGTGACCTTGGTCTGGTCACTTTCTCTGCCTGAGCCCCCGTTTCTTCCTCTGTAAAATGGGACAGTTGTAAAGCCTGCTGAGGGTCTATACTAGAGTCTCTCAGTGTGGAGCTTCGGGGTTACACAATGTGTGCAGTGAGCCCTCAGCGACGGTAGCTTGCCAGGACCCAGCACTTAGGAGATACCCAAAAGGCCCAGCAGGGTCTTCTGGCCTAATCCCAGGGAGCCATGCCCAGCAGAAGGTGACACGAACTTCATACTCTGCTTCCCACGAACTGACTCTATCCCCTGCACCTCCTCTTCATCATGACTGAGTCCCATCCCTCTGCTGCGTGCCACCTCTGGGTGCCAGGCCCCAGCAGCTCAGCAAATGCCCCACGGACTCACCTACTGGGGATGGTGTGGTGTTGTGGAGACAGCAGTCTAGTTCCCTGGAGGCTAGGGAGCCGCAGGGAGGCCAGTGTCCTGGCACTGCACCCCGCATGGTCTGGCCTGTCCTGAGTTCAAGAGCCTCTGGTTTCCATGCTCTCCTACGGGCCCACAACATACGATCTTTGTACTGACCCCAAATGTGTGCGTGGTTGTCCCATTTTATTGGTGTGAAAGACTAAGGCATAAAGATAGGAAGTAGGGTATCCAGGGCACTCAGCTGACTGGTAACAGGCAGGATTCGAACCCAAGACCAGCACTGTTACTCCACTCCCTGGCTGTGTGGAGTAGACCCTTCCATGTAGCCTTGAACAATGCTTGTCTTTGCTGTGTCTCAGTCTCTCTCCTCAGCAGGAAGCAAGCAGAAAAGCTTCTCAGGCCAGGGTGTCCTGGAAGTCAAGGTGTGGTTCTGCCCAGACCCTCACTACCCCAAGCCTGAGGGGTAGTCTGAGTGCTCACAGTCACAGAGCTGACGGCAGCACGGGGGGCCTTGGAGACATTGTTGTCCAGATGCAGTGGGGAAACTGAGGCTGAGAATATGGGGGGGGTGTGCCACCTGCCTCCCTGTGAGTTGGATTGTGGTCTTTGTGGTACAGCCTCAGTGAAGAGGGAAAGGCTCTCAAGACCCCTGCCAGGGCCCCGCTCACGGCTCTGTGGGCACACAGGCCCGCCTGCTGCCCACGAGACCACCCACTTGCTTTCTGGAGTCTCTTAGGCTGTTTCAAGAGCCCCACTCTGGCATCTTGTTTCTTTGTTTTCAACCCCAACCCAGTGACAGGCCCAAGGCATAAAGGCGGTCACTGTCCAGGGCCAAGCCTGCACAGTAAAGGCTGGGGTGGGGGGAGGGGGGAGGGGGGGGGCAGCAGCTGCCGCAGGTGAGAGTGAGGGCGGTTCACTCCTCAGAGCTGGTTCTGGCCGGCTCAGGGAAAACAGAGAGGTACGCGTCTGTGTATGCAAGAGTGATCATTCGAGAAACCTAAGTCTGGACATACCTGTCTTGTGTTCCAGAGCTGGCCTGGGGGCTGGGACTTGACCAGACTCCACCCACCAGCCACTGGCCTGAGAAAAGAAGCAAGGGAGGGTCCCCACTACTCCCCACCCCAGAGCAGTGGGGGTGGACCACTGCATCCCACCCTATGCCTTAACTAGACTGGGCAACTTCAGTTCAGCTACACTACCATGATCCTCCGCAACTGCCATACCCCTGGGGTAGGATGCTCACCTACCTAAAGTCACATTCCCTAAATCCAAACTAGGTCTCCCAGGTCTGACCATAGGCTGCAGCTAGACAGAGCCCCACGTGTGACCTAGGACCCAAGGCCATGTGTCCTTTGGGCAGGTCAGTCTGGTGGCATGCTCTGAACTCACCACAGGCAGGTTGGACCTTCTATGATAGCCACACACAGCCTTGCATAGAACCCGAGAGCCAGCAGTGAATGTGACAGCCAGGACCCTGCATCATCCCCCACCTTTGCACAGGCCCTGCCTGAGGTCAGGTAGCCTCAGCCTCTGTCCCCTGCTCCTCCAGGCAGCCCTTGGAACACTGCCCCCAGGAAAAGCCCATCCTGGCGCCAGCACCCTGCAGCAGTTTTTGAGGCCGTCTTCCTGAGCGGCACTTTCCCAGACGTCACTGGTGGGGGAGGGGAGGGGAGGGGCTGTGGGGCACAGGTGCTACAGGAGCAATTTGCTTCTGTAGATAAATGGTGTTTCCCCGAAGTCACCCCCCTTTCTCTTCTCTCCTTCTCTTGCTCTTGTGAGCGATCCCCCTTTTTTCTTTTCTTTCTTTCTTTTCTTTTTTTTTTTTTTTTTTACAGTTTGCTAAATCTGTTGTAATCTGGTGCCAACGATTAATTCAGGCAGAAGGAGGGAAAAGGGAGTGGGGAAAAAATACCACCGCAGGAGCAGCCTCTCCAGGCACACGGGCAGGAGCAGCCAGGGCTAGTGTTTCATGACCCCAGCCTCACTCCAAAGCTCCTCCACCTCCCCGCCCCTCGCCACAAAGCCTGATGCATCTGGGCCCCCAGCCACAGATGCCTGGGTTCTGTGCTCTGCCTGGGAGGCAGTGTCCCCTAGTGGTTAGCTGAGCCCTGCACAGCTGAGGCCTGCTACCTCAGAAAATCTCCTCTCCGCTGCCTTCCCCCTTGGCCGGCACCCCAACTCTGCCTCTCGGTCCAGCTCCCCTTCCTAGAATCCCCTCTATCACCAGCGCCCTTAACTCCCTATCACGGCCACTGCCCTTGTCACGAGTAAACCCAGCAAGTCTTGCAAATGAATACACAGCTCTCAGGGAACCCATCAGGCCGGAATGGACCAGCCTGGGGATCCCCCAGACAGGAAGATCAAGACAAGTCCTCATCGCCAGCCCCATGCAAACACCTGAGGTCACCTGCCACGGGGTCTCAAGGTAGCCCTGCCCTTTTGCCCATAAGTCCCTCATTCCCGTCGTTCCTGGCGACTCTAGCCCACCCTTCCTATCCTCCCTCGGACTTACCCTCCCCAGAAGCCTCCTCCACACAAGCCTTCCAGGTCCGAGGGGGCGTGACTGAGGTCTGGCCCCACACTTCGCTACCAGCTAGCCCAGGAGTACTGGGTTTTGTTACCATGGTTGTTTTGAGTCAGGGTCTCCCTGTGTAGTCCTGGCTGACCTTGAACTATGTACCTACCCCCTTGCTGCCTGGGATTTTCTGAAATCCTCCTGACTCAGCCTCCCGAATGCTAGGATTAGAGACATGTGGCATCATGCCCAGCTGCAGGACTGCCTTGTTTGTTTGTTTGTTTGTTGTTTAGAAGAGTCTCACTATGCAGCTCTGGCTGTCCTGAAACTAGCTATGTAGACCAGGCTGGCCTCCAGCTCACAGAGATCTCCCTGCCTCCACCTCCTGAGTGCTGGGACAGGGCTGCTTTTGTTCTGGACTCTTGTCCCAGAGCCTAAGGCTATGCCTGGCTAGTCAGTCTTAATTCTCCTGAATGAATGAATGAATGAATGAATGAACGAACGAGCAAGCTGGAAAGAAGGGAATAAGACTGAGGAACAGGGGTGTCTGTCTCAACCTCCCTTCCTCGGGACATCTTCGAAGTTCTCTCCCTCAGCCTCTGCAAAGTGAGAACACAGCACACACAAACCTCACAGTGAGAGCCCCAGAGCCAGGGCTGTGATGAATCCATCAAATGTATTCCACAAAGCAAGTGGAAGTCCCAGAATCCTGACATCATCTGCAGAGTGACTAACCCTGGGGAGCAGCTAGGCTCTGGGGGCCACAGGCAAGTGGCGGTAAACAGAATCTGCCCGGCACAGAGGCAAACACTGGGACAGGCATCCAGGACCCTCTGTGGTCCAGCTGCTGCCACGGAACACTAGGCCAGCTGGGGGCGGGGACGGTGGAGGTGCTGATCTTTCCCTGGCCCACCCTGACCAATCAGTCTGCCAAGCCCTCAACAGTGCATGGTGACCCCACCCTATGGCAAATGGCTGAATGCAGCTGCCCGGGCCCAGGACAGAGCCAGAACTGACTAGACAATCTGGGTTCTAGGGGAGGTCTGCCCGGACACAGACACACAGTGCCAGGCATCGAGAGCAACAGCCAGGCCTGAGGCTCACACTTCCAGAGCCCTGTGCTCTCTCTGCTGGGAGGCTAGGACTGGCAACGTCTCCCTACCGTCCCCCTACCGTCCACGAGGCCTTAGGACCCTCAGGCAGGCCTCCACCCTCACATACCACACGAGGGGCCTGAACTTGAAACTCTTCCTGTGGCTCGTGGGTCTCCCCACTGTTCCTTGGACTAGGAGGTACCGGTGGAGAAAGCCCCTGCCAGCAAGGGGCACTGGTGACTGTGGTGGTGGACCCGGTAGACCTGCCTGCTTCAGAAGCCCTCAGGAAGCTAGCTGGGAGCACAGGCCAGGAAAGGGAGGGGTAGACTACAGGCAAGACCTCTGCCTGACACTTGCAAATTTCACCTCACGGTGGGGGCCCTGAACTAGGCTCTGCCACTGCCCCGCCTCTTGGCTGAGGGGACTCAGGCCCACGGGAGGCAGTCTTGCTGAAGGCCAGCTGGCTAGGCAAAGGAGTCCTCCCCAGGAACCACCCAGGTCCTTAGGACCCTGAGCCAGCATCCCAGTGTTCCAGGAACATAATCAACTGGTATGACAAGATGTTTGATGTCATTTCCAGATCCTGGGATGAGCCAGCCCGGCAGGGCACCTCCTGGCACAACCCCTGGCAAACCCTATCTCCAAGATCAGGCCACTCTGCAGTCCTGACTAAGATGCTGAGATTCAGCTGGGAAGGGGCGGCCAACGGGTCACCAAACCCTAAGGGGTATTCAGCAAAGCTCCTGCCCAGCTCCCTGCCACTATGGCTACCTGTGTGCCACCTGCCTGCACAGGAAGGTGGCTGTGCCCAGCTATCCCCAGAGGCTGGTCATCACCACCCCCCTGCACCAAAGCATCTACCTTTGTGTTGTTATTTTCAAGACAGGGTTTCTCTGTGTAGCCCTGGCTGTCCTCGAACTCAGAGATCCACCTGCCTCTGCCTCCTGAGTGCTGGGATTAAAGGCAAGGCATGCACCACCATGCCTAGCTAAGCGGCTACTTCTTGACACTGGGCCTCTCCAGGCAGGCACCCAGTTCAAGGCCTGCTTTTCTATCCCGCAGGCACCTGAGGGAGTCAGGTCCGCCTTGGGGCTCCAGTCCCCCCCTCACTAACTTTACACTAACATCACTTTTCCAGTCTGTGTGTGTATGCCGTCCTCCCCTACGCCCTCATCCTCAGAGTCATGATGCCCATCCCTCCTCACAGGTCATGGCTCTACCCTCCTTGACAAGCAGGTTCGCAGAAGGGAGGCTGCAGGCCTGGGCATATATACAGCAAGTAGCATCGGCTGGGCCACTAGGTCTCAGTCTACCCAGAGCTGAGTCTCCAGGCCAAAACCCGGCCTGCACAGCCTGGGCAGCAGGGGAAATGATGAAGAGGCAGGCCTCCTGATCTACACCCCCTTTAAACAACACGAGTGGATCTCCCAGGAGCTTCCAAGGGACTCTGAGGGAGACAGTTGCTAAGGACCAGCATGCAGCTGGATGGAGGAATCTGACCCCTTAACCTTCCAATATCTCTACAGATACCTACTCTGCCCTTACAGACCCCTGAGCCCAAGAGCAGAACCATTCAAGATTTGTAGCAAATGCACATGCATTTTACAGAGTACAGTCCCTGTCCCCCAACTAAGGCCCGGGAAGTAGTTATGGTGGGCCATTGATAGCAGGAGAGAAAAACTGAGCCACAGAGAGGGAGAGGGACTTGCAAGCAATGTATTGTGGAGTATGGATGCCTGGGTCCCAGTAGCTACATGGACTGAGCCTACGTGAAGTCAGGCCTGCCATCATCTGCGTGTGGGCTGCGAGCCTAGCCTGCCTGACTTCCACTCTGCTGGGGAGGTTCTGCCCGTAATCTTTCTGAGAACCGAGGTGGGGTGTACATACCTAGTTTCTCCACTCCCCAGCCCCCTTCCCCAACACACACACTCAAAAAGTCTGTCTCACCTCCCTCCTGACCTATATAGTCCCTTCAGTCTCCGCTTCTCCTGCACCTCAGACCTCCCAGAGACCCTCACAGTCAACCCAGAGAGGCAGCATCTCGTCCCAGGCACTGGCCCTGGCAGCCTGGGCCATTTCCATTTTAAACCTTCCGAGGAAGCCCTGAGCAGTCGCCCACGGCAGGCACCAGCTGACAGGTGATGTTTGTGCCTCTCCTCCTGGCGCTGGCAGGAAGACACGCAGTTGGCTTTCAACTCTAGAAACCTGAGCCTGGAGCCCCTGTGTGCGGCCGCCTTCCCGGTGCTGGCAGGGAGGGGAGCCCCAGCCCACACCCCTCTGCCAGGAGCGTCAGGGGTCCTGGGCCCTGCTTTGCGTACACTCCCCCCTCCTACCCAGACAGCCTCCCCCAACTCCTAAGATACCTAGGGGTGGGAAAGGGTGGGGCTGATCTCCATCCTCCAAAGGATGCAAGGGCGGAGATGAGGCAAGGCTGGACCTTGTCACCCCTCACCTCTGTTCCCGTGCCTTGGCTTTATTTATTCACATCAGACCTCTCATTTGAGCCTCCTGGGCCTGGCATACCCCAGCTGAGCTGTGTTCTCTCTCAACCACACACCCCGGGAGAGCCTGGAAGCCCTCCCGGGGCCCCAGGAAGCCTGGGGCAGCTCCCTGATGTCGCCGCTTCACAACTTTGTCCTCCTCAGAGAGCTCTGATCTACCACGGCTCCCTGCAGCTGGGCAACAACGCTCCCCAGCCTTCCGCCTCTGGGCCTCGGATCCCCACGAGGAGGGGCGTGCTCGCGGTCTGTTGCCTCCTTGTCTAGGAGCTTGGGGGTGGGGGGCCCTGTGTGCGCCCCCAGTCCGTTAGTCCCTCCGTTCCACCTTTGCAGCCGCCAGGTGCACAGCCTCAGCCCCCGCCGGCACTGGGCTGCCAGTCCACAGCGCGCGCAGGGAGGGAAGTTGGAGGCTGCCTATGCCCCCCTTGAAGTCGTTTTAAAAATAAAACCTCGCTCTAACCGTGACTCACGCGGCTAGTGGGGACGGGAACGCGGCGCCGGGGCCGGCCGACTGCCCTCGCCGCACGATCCCCTCACCCTCCTTTTCCCGAGTGTGGGGCAGGAGCTGGGACTGACCTGTTCAGCCCGGCGCCCCCCGCGGGCCCGGCCGCCATCCCCCGGGCGCAGCCAGGGCTCGGCTCTGGGCTGCAAGCGAGCCCCCGCCCTTTCCAGCCTCCGCTCCGGGGAGCGGAGCCGCGGGCCGCGAACCCCGCGCCTCCCCGCGGCGGAGCCAGCACCACCCGCGCTGGGCTGTCGACTCCCGACCCCCCTACACCCCGAATCCCAAAGGCTGCACGTCTCCCGCCACACCGGACCGATTCGGGCGACGCGATCCGGCCGGATGCGTGCAGCACGGCCCCCGCCCCGCGCGCCCCAGCACCCCGTCCCGACCCCCGGCCCGCGCAGCTTGCCTTACCTGCGCAGCGGCCGGGGGAGGCGGGTCTCCTCGGGAAACTTTGCGGCGACGGCTGGAGCCTCAGGGGTTATTCCAAGGAGCGGGCGGGAGCCCTAGCCGGAGGGCACCCAGGGGGGCCTGGGAGAGGAGCCCCCGGTGCGCGTCGGAGCTCTGTGGCGGGCCCGGGGCGCGGGGCGCGCGGCGGCGCATCTGCCCGGCGGAGCGGCGGGAGGAGTGCGCGGGGTGGCGCCCGGCGGCGGGGTGCGTGTACCCGGGCGGGTGCGCTCGGCAAGGCGAGGGCAGCGGCGGCGGCGAGCAGGGCGCGAGGAAGCAGGCTGTGCGGCCGCCTCTCCCCTCGCGGCGGCGGCGGCGGCGGGGGCTGTGCGTGCAGCGCGGAGCGGGGAGGGCGGGAGCGGAGAGGGAGGCGGCGGGCGGGGAGGAGGCGGCGGGGGCGGGGGCGCCGCGCTGCGCACTGGCCGGCGGGACCCGGCGCGGGAGGCTGCGCCGCCGCGCGGGGACTCTGGCCCAGCCCGGGAGAAACGGCGTCCGCGCGTTCCCCTCCTCCTAGCCTCCGCTAAAATGTCTGGGGTGGGGGGCGGGGGAAGACGAGTTGGGGAGCTGGTCCCCCCTAGGGACTAGGGGGAGGGAGGCTCTCAACACCAACCTCCAGGGCGGGAGGGAGGGTGGCGAGAAGAAGGGGTTCTGGTTCAGATACCTCCCCCCCCCACATCGATCCTCTCAGCACCCACTCATTCATCTATCTATATTCATTCATTCTTCCGTCCACTAGAGCATTCATTCACAAACAGAACCCACCGCCTGCTCTGCGTGCCCAGGTAACCCCATCCCTCCCTGCCAGGTGCCCCTTCCAGGCTCCCTTGCAGCCCCTCCTGCACAGGCCCTCTCTAAACCCTTTGCTTTTCTCCGAGCAGGACCCCCACCCTGATATGTAGGAGGGCAGGTCGGGTCAGATGCCAGCACCCCTCTTCCCCTCTCCAGAGGCTGACCTTTGAACAACTTAGGTAACCTCTCTAAACCTGAGTATACAACGGGAGCACTGGCCACTGGACTCCTGGGGAGTTGAGGAGACCTGCGACGGGAAGGTGGCTGGGACCAGAGCTGGCACACATTAGGATCTCAGAGAAAGTTGTTGTGGGGGCTCTGGGGGCCCTCGGGGTGGATGGACCACAGCAGGGATTTCCCACGTGTAGCAGTGGGAACAGTAACATCTCTCCCTGCCCAGCCTCACCTACCTGGTGCAGACCTGGTCACCTGGTGACGGAACTGGGTGGTCCCTTCCAGACTTAGTTTTCCTCTTTGGCGCCAGCTGCTCAGAGTGAGTCCCTAACTGCTTAGATCACATGTGCCTTTCCCCCACAGCTCCAGGGCCCATCCCTATTCCTCCCTCCTCAGTGTGGGGGCCCCTCTGAACAGACCACTCCAATGTCTTCTACCCCACCATCCCAACTCCAGAGCCTTTCACAAGTCCCGCCCAACCTGCGCTTTGTTACCTTTCCAGGCTTCCCTCGGGATGCCCACCATCACCCCTGAGGGAGGGTGTGCTCTCTGCCTCCCTGCTCTCCTGATCCTCTTCCCAGAGCTGCCTGGTGCATGGGGGAGGGCTGCCACCTCGGAGCCCTCCCCCAGCTCTGTCTTTGCCCTCCCCACCTCTCCTCTTCACCTCCCAGCTCCCCTTGCGCCTTCCTGGGTTTGTACTCAATTCACTGAGCAGCTATTTTTTTCCTCCCAGTTTTATTTATCGCCCAAACAGCATTATACCAACAATAAAGGAAGGGGAAAAAAAAAATCACCCACAATGCCACCTCCCTGTGGCGTCAACAGCCTCCTCTGCTCGCTTCCAGGCTTGTCCAGGCACAAAGCTGGCTATAATTTTCACAGAAGTGTGGTTTCTGTTCCGCCTCCCCAGACCCCCCAGATGGACTCGAGGGCCCCAGGGCTCCATCTCCATCAGTCCTCCATGGTGTCACTTAGCATGTGGCTCAGGAACTCTGCGTGTCCGCCCCTTTACCTCCCCGCCACCCCATGCCGGGCACCAGGCTGGCGCCAAGCAAGCACTTGGCCTTGTCCCGGGGTGGAGTGTACGGATGGAGCTTGACTTGACACATCACACTTGAATATCAAAATATCACCATCGTAATTGCGGCTTTAATGGCTGTGTGATGCTCTCCTCCCGGCTGACGGACTGTAACTCGCAGAGCGACATCTCCTGCACCACAATTCAGGGAATACTGGGGGAAGTCCACTGGGCTGGGCTCCGTCTGGGACACCAGGGAGACCATTATGAACCAGGTTGCACTGGACGAAAAGCTGGGATTCCGCAAAGGCTGCCCAGCACATAGTCAAGGCTGGGCAAGAGCTACCTGAAACAGGCGTCTGTCTCCATATGACCCCAGGGACTAGGGCCCAGTCAGCTGGGACACCAGACGGCTTCCTGGGGCAGTGCTTGTTGTCCTAGGTTTGACAGGGGGGGTGGAGGGAGTCTGGGGGGGAGCAGGAGAAAGGTTCCAGATCAGGTGTAACTGGAGCCCATTGCAGCCACCAGTGCCAGTGCCATACTGGGAGTGCCTGAGTGCCACCGAGCAAGATCTTGGCTGGAGCTGGGGATCCAGTCAGAGGGACTGTGATGAAGAGGTTGAGGGCAGCCAGGCCTGGTGTGCAGGGTCTTGGACATATGGACTGTGCAGGAACTCCATCCTGAGAGAAGTCCGGCTTCAACCAAAGACTGTAACTCCAGGACAGTGAGACTGTCAGCTGAGATCAGGAAATATGGTTTGTTCAGTCAGCAGACCCTGGCGGATCACACTGCGTGCTACAGGCAACAGGAGAACACAGGACCATGGCAACGGGTGGCGTGTCCTGTGAGCTGGGCCCCAGTGGGAGGCTCTGGACACTGAGGGCAGTGCCAGTCACCCAGTAACACTTTGTGGCTTCAACCTTGAGCTCGCCAAGCCCCAGTGCCCCCACTCTGAGGGAGGCAATAGCCAGAGCAATGTCCTGCAGCTCAGAGTGGGCCCTCCCACTGGGCAGCAAGGTCAGCCTGGCCCTGCCTGCAGCCTTTCCTCCACCCCCCACCCCCAGGCTCACAGCCACCACCTCCCCTCTCAGGGGGATGTGGCCTCTGTTTGCCACCTCACAGCCAGTGACCCTCAGCACTGTCCCTTCCTCCCAGCTACGCCTCCAGTTTCTGATGCTAATGTGACAGTCTGGAAAGGTCCTGGGATGCTTTCGATATTATGCACTGTGGAGATAACGGGACTTGGCAGTATTAGACTGTTGTCGGCCAAGGCTGGGCCAGTCTTAGCCTCACATAGGTTCTGGGGTGGGGAAGGGTAGGATCTCCTCCGATGCACGCTTCACACAGCATCACTAGGGACCTTCACTCTGGGGATTCCAGACGATGATCACTGACTACCTGACCTCTCTGAACTCCAGTAATGCCCAGGGCATTCTGGGACATTTCCATGGGTTTGTGAGCACATGGGCTGGGGGTGGCATAGCTGTGCACACTGCTTCAGGAACACCTGGTTGGCACACCAGCCCTCACCTTCAAGCAACACTTCTGGTCCAAGTCCCAGCTCTACTGTGCTTGCTCCCGGCTGCCATTCTGCACTGAGAATTCCTGTAGGCAGAACACAGAGGGTCGAGGCCTCTCACAGAAGGCCAGGTAGGGGCTAAGGGTAGCACGTGAGTCTCAGGTCAGTGCCTCAGAAAGCAAGACCTTCAGCTAAGGTAAGGCCCTAGAGAGAGATGCAGGAGCAGCCAGGGAAGGAGCAAAGCCTGGTGGGCTGAGGCAAACAACTCCCGAAGACAGGGACCGGGGCAAGGGCACCTCCAGGAAGGGTCAGGCCAGAGGCGGGTGCTGGCCAGGATCTACCTACTAAGCTGGCTCCAATGCTGGCCTGCCTGAGCCCCCCTGTACCCTGGGACAAGGGCCCCACTTCTCTCTCTCTCCCTTCCCTGCCCAAGTGACCCACCTGCAGACCAGAGCCTGGCTATCCTGTCCACTGAGTCCCTGCCCCCTTTCTCCTTCCTTGTTGGGGCTATCAGTAAATGTCATGGTCTGGGTAATTTATAAAGAAAAAGGTTTACAGCTGGGCAGTGGTGGCGCACAACTTTAATCCCAGGAGGCAGAGGCAGGCGGATCTCTGTGAGTTCGAGGCCAGCCTGGTCTACAGAGGGAGATCCAGGACAGGCACCAAAACTACAGAGAGAAACCCTGTCTCGAAAAACCAAAAATAAATAAATAATAAAAAATAAATTTAAATAAATAAAGCTCAAACTAAGGCTGTCCTTGAACTTCTGGAACTCCTGCTCCACCTCCTGACCACCGGGATGGCAGGTGTGTGACCATGCCTTGTTTCTGTGGGGCAGGGATGGAGCTCAGGGCTCCGAGCCTGCTAGGGAAGCACTCTGCCAATGGAGCCGCCTCCTGAGCCTCCACAGAGTCTTAGAGGAAAAGTACTAGAGCAGTAGTGTTTATTTATTATATGTGTGTGGGTTTGAGTGAGGCGGCGGGGGCGGGGGCTGGGGGTGTCAGAGGACAACTTCCAAGAGTGAGTCCTCTCCTTCCACCATGTGGGCTCCAGGGTTGAACTCAGGTCATCAGCGCCCTTACCCACTGAGCAGCTTGCTGGCTCCAGCAGTCTATTCTTGTGTTTCTCTTTGTGACAAGCTCTGCGACTGCCTTTCCTGACCCCACTTTTCAGCTTTTAGACAGCTCTCTCACCTATTAGAAGCTAGGTAGCTGATGATATCGTTGACATGCCTTCCTCCTGGATCATAGTAAATTATCCATCCGCAGGTGTCGTGGTGATTTAGGTTCAGGGCCTCTGGACTCTGGGATGGGTGTCTTGGGAGTGCTTGCCCCTCTTTCCCCTGGCCATGAGCCCTTTTGAAGGCAGAGCTGGGAGCCCAGTGTGATCCCACAAGTTTACAGGCCTGCCCATCGGGACAGCACTGTCTGCTGATGCTAAATGAATGGGTGATCATCAGGCTGAGCCAATCCAGGCAGCAGTGGCCATGGTGTTCCAACTTTAATCAGAAGACCGGGAACTACTTAGAATGACCGTTCCAAGGACTAGAGTGTCCAGACCCCAGCTCAACTAGCAGGAGTGTGCAGGGCGGGGTCTTGGTATGTATAAGGACACACACCAAGGATGTGGGTGAGAGAAAAAACATTCCAGGAAGTATCAGAAACCAGGCTTGGAATAGAGACAGCGTTCATCCCTGGAAGCCTCTCCAGAAGGACCAGGACTGAGGCTGTGGTTCCCAAGCCTCTCACCTCCCCACCCACCCCACCCCACCCCACCCCACCCCCGTCATGGGAGCCCCTTTCCCTCCCTCTGAGTGACATTACCTCCCTCCAAGTCTTTCACTCAGGGCTGCTTCCTCCTCCCAGCCGTTATTCCCAGCAAAGGACAGGCTTTTTATGGTGATTTAAACCTCCTTTGCCTCCGCCATCATTCACCTGTTACGCATCCGAGTCCAGCACAGAAACCGGAGCTGTGGCTCAGAGAGCGGCGTGTCCGAAGGGACCAGCACGTGTCAGAACCAGGGTTAGATGGTGCTGGGGCTGGTGGATGGGGGCTGAGGCACAGTAACAGATAACGGAGGAGGTGAGGCCCGCGGTGCAGGCCTAAGCAGAGGCCATGCCTCCCGGGCGGTCGGTTTGTCGGGAAGAGGATAAGTGGTAGCTAAGGGGGGTGGGGGAGGGGCTGCCATGTGAGAGAGATGAGGGTGGGACCCCAAGACAGAGTGAGCCTGAGGGCTGCCCTGGATCACCCCGGGGGGAGGAGAGAAAGTAGGCTAATGATGTTAGTGTTTGGGCCCTGCACTCCAAAGACTTCTGTTGGAGCCCCAGCCTGTGGTGATGTCCTTCCCTGTCACAGTGTCTCTCTAGCCTCTGTGGGGAGGTTTGGTGCTCTCTGCTCCTCCTCACGTGCCTCCTCTACCTCCTGCCCCGGTCAGAGTGGTTTGTGGGCTTCCGAAGGCCCCGTACCTAGCTAAGCTATTGGGGCTCAAGACAGACCTGCAACTCAGAACTCCAGAGGCTAGCCCCCAGTCCCCGGGTCCCCTCTGCAGGTCGTGGCACCAGGGGTCAACTGAAGCCACTACGGGAGGAGGCCTGGGAGGGACTGGGAGTCTGAGGATTCCTGTTGGGAGCCCGGGGTCTCCTCCCAGAGCTCTGCTGTTCCGGCGGCGCTGGGGCAGGAGATAACGGCATGTTCCAGAACCCTCACCTGCCTGCCCAGGTGCTGCAAGGGCAAAGGAGTAGGGGGAAGGGGCTGCCGAGCCGAGGCCTCAGAACCCAAGACCCACAGGTGCCCTGCTGGAGCTAAGGCCTGGCTTGGGTGGGCTCGCTCAAATGATCTCACACCTACGAGGCACAGGTGCCCCAAGCAGCTGGCTGGGCCTGGCAGGTTTTGAGCTCAGAATACTGCTGAGGCTGGGCATGTGAGGAGCCATAGGAGGAGGGGGAGGGGAAGAGGGCCAGTGCCAGCCATGGGGCGGGGTGGGATGGTGTTGCTAGGCAACCACCACGCGGCTGCCACCAAGGAGGGATTCTTAAAGAGCTGAGCCGAGAGGCTGGGCCACTGAGGGCTGAGGCTGGGCCTTGCATACCAATGGCAGCCACACAGGTCTCCTCCTCCTCCTCCTCCTCTTGCTACTTCCCTCCTCCATTCTCCCTCCTCCCTCCACAAAGTAGAGCTAGAGCCCGGAGATCAGGACAGAGAGGAAAGGCGCCCGTGTCAAGGGACCCTGGGACTGTCGAGGCGAGGACCAGGTTGAGTTCTTTGTCCCTACAGAGAAGGCTTGGATGGTGTCAGATGGCCACCTTGAGACCCACAGGGCAAGTGGCACCCTCAGTGTCAAGGCTCCTCAACTCAGGCCCTAAAGCCAAGGATGGGAGGGAACTTGGCCTACTGGGCATGTCCCAGGTGAAGGGACACTATTATTAGAGTCGAACAGAACAGGTCTCATCTCTTCCTGGCTGAGCAAACTTGAGCAGTTTCTGTCCCAAGAGCCACCAGCCCCTCAGAGGAGGTGGATTCCGGACAAAGTTGTATCTCGTGGCAGAGGAAGTCCTTCTTGTGGTCTAACTTAAATTTCTCTTGCAGAAAGTGGTCCCTGCCTTTCTCCCGTCTTTGTTGCTTCTGTGGTTTCAGAAGCAATAGCAGCAGGGACTCAGCTGGGTGGCTGCTGTCTCTTCCTTCTAGGGACCCCATCCCAGCCATCCTCAGGGTGTCTGTCCCCCACCCAAGTCATAATGTTTTGTGCTTATGGGTGGCATCTGGACAAGAGTCCAAAGTTGTCTCTAGGACACAGGAGTCCTGTAGGACTCCAAGGTGCAGGGAGCCTCGGCACTGGGTGGGGACAGGGGCACTTTCCAGCTTCAGCCCTGTGTCCCATGGTTCTCTTCCAGCTCCGCTTGCACGGTGTCAGCACAGCCTTCCTGCTCTCTCCCCAGCTCTAGCCCCTTCCATGGCTCTCCATGGCCATGAGGAAGAACCTTGACCAGACCTGTAGACCTGGCTGCTCCCTCTGCCCTCAACTCAGCCACAGCACTCTCTCCAAAGCTCCCCCAACCTGAGACCCAGGGCCTCATTCTCCACCGTATCCCCACCCCTCACCCTCACACACAGACTTCCAAGCCGTGTCTGTTGAATGGATAAGCCATGGCCTGCTTAGTCTGCAAAGGGTTGTTTTGTTTGAGAATGAGGAAATGACTCAGCAGGTACAAGCTATGCAACTCTAAGGACCTGAGTTCAAATCCCTAGTTCTCATGTAAAAAGGCAGATGTGGCTGCATGCACTCCTATAACCACACACTGTGAGGGATGGAAACAAGAAGGTGCTGGCCCCCTCCAGTTTAGTGAGAGATGCTGTATCAAGGGAGCAAGGCAGAGCAGGACACCGGCTGGCCTCCTCTGGCCTCAGCATGCACCTGCACACATTCATTAATTCGTTAATATTGTTTTTAATTTTAAAGATTTTTTTTTTGCTTGGTCTTATAGTGTTGAGGATGACACCTGTGGCCTCAAGCACTCCAAGCAAATGTTTCATCAATGAGTGACACCCCCACATCCCCATGTCCACCTTTGAGACCCACAAAGGCTCATGAAAAAGGCTGCCATAGGCGGGTAATAAGCCACTAGGCAAATGAGAAAGTGAGGTCTTTATGGGCCCACAGTATCATTTCCAGAGGAAATAAATGGTGATAAAGGAATATGCAAAGGATATTTTAGTTGGTGGTCAGGGGAGGCCCCTTGAGGGAGATGATAATTCCATTGAGACCTGATGGATAAGACAGAGACCATTAAAGAAGAGCTGGGAGAAAAGTGAGACATTGGAAGTCGTGTGTGCAAAGGCCCTGGGGCATGAGCATGCCAGACCTATTTGAGGAAGAGAAAAGAAGACAGGAAATTAGGGGGAGCGAGTGTGGGATGCAGTCGAGCATTCATGGAAGGGAATATGGATTTTATTCTAAGTATAATAGGAAGCTATTTGAGAGGTTTAAGCAGGGAAGTGACATGATCTAATTTATATTTTAAAACGATCATCCAAACAACCACTTTGGAGAGCAATTTGGCAATAACTAGTGAAGTTAAAGATGCCAGCCTGCCCAGAGAAATGCTGGCACACAAATGGGGTGGGCAAAGATGCCCCTGCCACGTCTGCAAGAGGCCAGGCTTGACCACCCGGCTGCCTGAGTAGAGAATGGATGTTGTGTGGAGGAGTAGCTCCCCGGGAACATGCCCCTTGACAGTGCAAACCCACCCAGAAGGTCCCTGTTTATATACAGAACAGTGATATACTCCCAATCCCAGGGCACACACAGCAAAACTAGATAAAACAATAATCCATTAGCCAGGTGGTGGTGGCACATGCCTCTAGTCCCAGCATTCAGGAGGCAGAGGCAGGAGTTCAAGGTCAGCCTGGTCTACAAAGTGAGTTTCAGGACAGCCAGGGCTACATAGCAAAACCCTGTCTCAAAACAAAAAACCCACAATAATCTGTCATCCCAGCACCAAGGAGGCAGTGGGCCAGCCTGGGCTAGCTATATAGCAAGACCTTGCCTACAAAAAGATCAAAAAGGAAGCATGTGTTATTTCAGGGAACTGATGTTTCTGTGAGGGAGGCGCCTCACCGTTCTGTGACAGTATAGTCTTGTTTGTTGAGGCAGGGTCTCTGTCCCAGGCTGGCCTTGAACTCCAGATGCTGCCGCCTCCATCTCCCAAGTACTGGGATCACAAGCACGCACCGCCACGCCTGGTTTGTGAAATGCTGGTGATTGAACCCGGGCTCTCGTGTATACTAGGCAAGCATTCTATATCCCCGGCCCCGAGCGATGGGTTTGCTGGGCTCGTGGTCGGTCTGTTTCTGTTGCTGTAATTGAACACCAGAGGCTGAATGACTTATAAGGAGCAGAGACTTACTTCATGATGATTCTGCAGCCTGGGAACTCCAGAGCATGGACCAGCGCTGGGTAAAGGCCATGTGCTGTGTCCTTATGGGGCCCACAAGAGCCCTTGGCAAGACAAAGCAAGGTGACAGCTTCAGTCACTCTTTCAGAAAGCCACTCAGGTCATTGAGTATGGTGGCACACACCTGTAACCCCAGCATTTGGGAGGTGCAGGCAGGAGGACCAGAAATTCAAAGCTATGGTCACGCAGTGGTAGAGCAGGCCTTTAATCCCAGCACTCGGGAGGCAGAGGCAGGCGGATCTCTGAGTCGGAGGCCAGCCTGGTCTACAGAGTGAGATCCAGGACAGTCATGATGTCACAGAGAAACCCTGTCTCAAAAAAAAAAAAAAAAAAAAAAAAAAAAGACAACAGCAACAATAGAAAGCCAGCTATCAGTGAGGACCCTCCCGGTGAGGCCACCAGCACTTCAATTAGCCTGTGTTCAGGCCAGCCTGGGCTACATGAGACCCTGTCTCAAAGGCCAAAACCACCACCACCACCACAAACCAGCCCAGGTTTTCTCTTTTCAAAAGAAAGCTGAAGCTCAGGGGGTGCAGAGGGCCACGGGAGGTCACCTGTCTTTGGCCGTGGGAGGGCCGGTCCAGCTGTCGCTAAGCAGAGGACTGAGACTGCCTTGGGGATCCCCACACCACCTCACCAGGATCCATAGCCTGCCACAAGCCTTTGCCCCACCCCCACCCCCTTGCTCCGGTTCCCTGCATCCCCAGCTGGCTGCCCTAGGTCCCAGCCCCTCATTCCTGCAGATCTGGATTCCTGAGCTGGAGCCGACACCCGGCTGGCTGGGGCCCAAGCCATCTCCTGGTAATTGGGTTTCAGGGATGCTCTCGGATATGCTAATGGCAGGACAAGAGTGCTGCGGGGCTCCTGGGGGAGGGGAGGCTGCTGCAGCTGGGGGTCTGCAGCCCTCCTGGACTCCACCGGGGAGCCAAGGCGCTGGATTCAACCCCAGCCACTGGCTTCCCAGCCTCCCTCTGAACTCCTCATATGCACATGTGTTAAAGCGGCAAACATGACAGCGCGTCATGCAGGTTCCTGTGAATGGGTGAAGGGAAGCCTCCACTGGAAACACCTGGCCGAAGCCACCTACGGGACTTGCTTGGCCAAGGCTTGTAACTATTCTTTGGAACATTGATTCCTTCGGGCTTGTGAGCTGGGGCGCTGCTGGGTCTGAGACGGAGGGTGACTTACCTCTCCTGCTGCTTATAGTGTCCCTAACAAAAAGCCAGAACGTGCCTCGTGCCTCTAGATCCAGCCTGGAGAGTGGGTGCCAAGTGTCACCTGAGCTGGTGCTGACGTGGGATCCCCAGGAGGAGCTCGGGAAGCCCAGCAGTGGCCAAGCCCAGGGAACCCAGGCAGGAAGGGGTGGAGGCCCAGGCAGGCAGGAACAGCAGCCAGATAACCTACTTCCATCTCTAAATGTCTGACAAGGCAGCTTTTGTAGGGCCTGGCGTGGGCTGGATCCCGGGGCACAAGAATGGAGACCACAAACCGGACAGTAAGGGTGAACAGGCCGCAGGGGGGTCGTGAAGGTGTGAGGATGACAGCCTCGATCAAGAACAGCAGGCTCAGATTTGGGCAACGTGAGGCGCGTCCTGAGTAAGGTTGTGAGGGGCTCAGCCCTGAGAGCAAACAAGGCAAACCTCTGAGCCTCAGTTTCCCCATCTGTAAGATAGAGCTGCATATCCAACGTGGCCACACAGCCCTCCCTAGCTGGGAGTTGGTGAACCAGCCTTCACCGGTGGAAGCTTCTGCTGAGTCTGTTCACCTTCTCCGAGGACCCTTGGCGCCCAGGACCCCAACCCCTGCGCCTGTCTGAAGTCATGCTATGGCATCTGTGTGTCCTCTAAAGGACCGTGAGTTGGGATCCTAAGCCCCAAATCCACATACTGATGGTGTTTGGAGGTGGGGCCTTTGAGAGCTGAGTGGGGTCATGAGGGGGAGCCCATCATGGGGTTAGTAAAAGCCAAGAATACATGAATCCCAGGCTAGCTTCGCTATATAGCCAAGGCTGGACTTGAACTCCTGAACTTCTGCCTCCACTGCCTAAAGTGCTGAGATTACAGACATGGGCCACTGAACCTGAAGGTGTTTTATTCAGTCATATCTTTAGCATCTAGGCCCATGGGGACCTGACTGAATGACTCTCTCATCACCAGATAAAGAAACAGAGGTTCCAGGAGCAGGAACCACCAGCCCCAGACCACAGGTCACAGCTGGAGGCTTTAAGACCAGCTCTGGCAAAGGGCAGGGTAGTGGTTCTTCCCATTCAGAGCTGTCTCTTTGACAGGAGGGCGTATGTGTCCATGTTAGGGTGGCTATTGAAAGCCCACATGGCAGCTGGCTGGGCATGGATTTGATGAATTAAGCGGCAGCCCTGTACCCCCACGAGACCCCCCCCCCAGCCTGTGTATTTCTACCTTAGCAGCCACACCTTGGAAGACAGTGACCTTGGCCTGGGGGGACAGAGCTTGTCCAACATGGTGACTGCTCGCCCAGCTTGGAGTGTCTTTGAAGTCTCTTGTTTTATCTTCAAAATTCAGCACATTTTACATCTTATTCCATCTGTGGGTGTTTCTAATCTAAAACATGTTTTAAAGGACTTGCCTCTCGGAACACGGATCCCCACCACTGGCCTGTGGGAGCGGGGGAGGTAACAGCGACTTCCCTGGAACAGAGCCTGCCCCTAAGCTCCATGGGCCCAGCTGTCAATCTATGCGGCAGTGAGACAAAGCCTTCACAGAGCCCTCCTTGTAGGCGGCAGCCTTGCACCTGACAAGCCCAGGGGACATTTCAGGAGGGGGACAAGACCCCTTGGGCAGTCTGACCTCAGTCAGCAGCGCCTTCCTATCTGAACCTGCAGCTCCCAGAGTCACACCTTCAGGCTGACCAGCTCCAAAGGCCCCTGGCCTTCTGCTCCCTCCCCTCCCCTTCCCTCCCCTCCCCTCCTCTCCCTTCTCCTCCCCTCCCCTCCTCTGCCCTCCCCTCTGCCACAGGGCCCTACACTATACCTCCAAGCTAGGGTTCTGCCTCAGGGCCTTTGCACAGCCACCCTTTGCCTGCTGTGTGCTTCTCCAAGCCAGCGTTCTCCTTCACCAGGGCCTTGCAGCACCTGAGAGACCAACCTGCCAGCCCTCCTCTGTCTGCCCTTTGATTACCTTCATGACCTCGGGTGCTAGCTAGTTCTGGTTCAAGTTCATGCCTCTGTAGCTTTGACTGTCGCCCCGGAGACAGTGAGCTCTGTGCCAGCAGAGTCCACCCTCATCCCAGTGCTCAGCACACAGTAGCAGTAGAAAGTATCTGTGCCAAAGCTAAGGTCTGGCTCACTCAGGGGGAAGGAGAAAACCGAGCCAGCGAGGGTTCGAGGGTGGGGGGGGGGAGCAGTGCCCAGATCCCCAGCTGCTCCAGGCAGGTGAAGCCAGGATGCCAGGACAAGGGGTCTGGGAGTGGAGGCAGTAGCCTCCTGGGGCATGTGCAGGGGCTGTGCCAGCTTCAAAGTCACCGCTGTGCCTGCCTGGCCAGCCTCTTCCCGGTCCAGGCACCTGCTCAGCGCTTTCCTCGGGTCACTGGTAACTGATTCTCCTCTCTGCATCCCCCTCTCCCATCTCGCTCAGAGGGCCACCCCCTCCTCCCAGGCATGAAGGACACAGTCCCTGTCAGGGAAAGCCAGAAGGTCCCTGGGCCACTGGCCTCAGACCAGCGCTTGTCCCCTGTTCTCGGCTTCCTGCTGGGCTGGCGGGTGGGGAGCCCCACCTGGGGAGCTGGGCACACCCAGGTCTTGTCCACACGCAATCCGCACAGCGGCGGGCTGAATGACTTGGGGGTGTACAGTCAAACTGTTCAGTTCTTTCAATAACCATTGCTAAGGTGGCACACCGATAATCCCAGCACTCAGGAAGCTGAAGCAGGCCAACCCGGGATACAGAGTGTGTTCACGACCCAGAGCCTGGAGCCTGGGCGACAGGACACAGTGAGACACTGTCTAAAAACAAAACAACAAGCTGGGGGTGTGGTTCAGTGCCCGAGCACTAGCATGCAAGACACCCAAGAGTCGGTTCCCCATACTGGAAAACAAAATGTCCCTAGACACCTGCTCTGCACCAGAGCTCTGTGCTGGAGGCTGTGGATGTGGCGCACCCAGGGACGGTACTCAGAAGGCTGCCTGCCTGAAAAGTAGGATGCTGGAGGGGCGCGTGAGAGTCTCAGACCCCGGTGGGTGGGCAGCAGGAATGCACCTGAGTGGGTCTCTTGGAGAGGACAGGGTGATGATTTCTTCCAGGCAAAGCTGCTGGACATGATAACCTGGAGCGTGGCAGAGGGAGGCACGGAGAGGGGGAAAAGATGGGATCATGTGTTTGGGGGGCTTTTGTCTTCCAGACCTTGCTTGGAGCCCATTCTATATCCTGAGAGCAAAGAAGGGGTGCTCCTTTCTGGCCGAGGTTCCATGGCTCCCTAAGTGAGAGGTTTCAGAGGCAGCTGTTTTTTTCTTTTTGGTGGTGCTGGGGATGGACCCTGTGACCCTCTTGTATATCGAGCTAGCTGCTGCCTCTGAACCATACTCCCAGGCTTGGGCAGCTGCAGGAAAGGAGAACCGGTCCGATGTACACCGTGAGGAGATTGTTCCTGTGGCTCAGGGGCCTCCTCTGGGAAATGGTGGCAGTGTCTCCCCAGAGAAGTGAGCACTGGACACACCCTGTCCCGCCCAGCTCACAGCTGCCATGTAAGCTCTGGACCTTGGTCCCCTCCCTCCCACAAAAACGTTTAAAATGCTGTCACATGACTTTTCCCACAGAAACATATATTCTGTTTGTTTGTTTTTGTTTTCAAGAGAGTTTCTCTGGGTAACAGTCCTGGCTGTCCTGAAATTAGTGTTGTAGACGAGGCTGGCCTTGAACTCACAGAGATATGCCTACCTCTACCTCCCTAGTGCTGAGATTAAAGGCATGCGCTACCACCACCTGGCTCCAGAAATATATTAATATTACAACATTTTTAAATGTTTCCTAAAGCTAGACATGGTGGCTCTTTACCTGTAATTCCAGCACCCAGGGTCCTGAGGCAGGAGGATCAAGAATTCAAGGTCATTCTCCCTCATCTACATATGAGTTCAAGGCTAGCCTGGGCTATATGAATACCTCTAAGTAAATAAATAAATAAATAGTTCCTTGTAGAAAGTGAAGCAGGGTAGGGTGCCACTTTTGTCCCTGGGCTTCCTCTGATCTTTGGTGGCACTTGCCAAACTCTGGGGGACGGCCCTCTCCCTCTCACTGGGCAGTGGCCACCTGCCAGTACCTAACTAGGCCACGGGCCTGGGCACAAACTGGGGAGTCCCTATTCTGCCGCCCCCTAGGATGGCAGTGGTAGCACAGAGTAGGGGTCAGGGCGTCGGAAGGTGGAAGGGGGTGGCAGGGCACATGAGCAGCGAGTGAAAACACAGGGCAGAGACAGAGCCTGCAGAACACGTGGGAGGCTTGGAGTGAGGCACCCCCAAATCCCGGCTCTCAGTGGTCAAAGGACTTGGCAGTGAGGGACCTGAGGGGGCACTTCAAGGTCACAGGCCGAAAGCCAGCTGGTTAGGGAGTCGCTCATCTGCTGTGTTGGTGCTGGGAGCAGCTTCAGCCCCTCCTGCCCTTCAAAGGTCCTTGTTTAAAAGCTGGACGCTTCAGCTGGGCACGGTGGCGCACACCTTTAATCCCAGCACTCGGGAGACAGAGGCAGGTGGATCTCTGTGAGTTTGAGGTCAGCCTGGTCTACAAAGTGAGATCCAGGACAGCCAGGGCTACACAGGGAAACCCTGTCTTAAAAAACCAAAGTAAATAATCAAATAAATAAATAAAATAAAAATAAGATAAAAGCTGGATACTGTGGCATGTGCCTGTATTCCCAACTGTTGGGCGTCGGAAGCAGGATTGTCTGAGTTCTGGCAGAATGGGCAACATTGTGAGACCCCATTTATCTCAAGATAAACCGAGGTCTAAGGGTGTCGTTCAGTTGGCAGTATGTCCCCTAACATGCACAAAGCCCTGGTTCCTCCTCTAGCATGGAATACATTAAGCATGGTGGTTCATGCCTGTAATCCCAGAACTCTAGAGATAGAGGATCCAAAGACAGAGGATCCAAAAGGTCGTCCTTAGCTACATAGTAAGTTTGGGGCCAGCCTGAGCTGTGTGAGACCCTGTCTTAAAAAGAGATAAACAGACACGAAAAGACTGTGTATGGGCAGGTCAGCTGATCACAGATCCTCTGCCCAGGCCAAGAAGGTGCCCAGGATTCACCTACCCTTCCAACACTGGGCCTGTCCTAGGCCCCGTTCCTCTCTCGGAGCCTGGCTGGGTGGACATCAGTCATTCATCCGGACATCAGTCATTCTTCATCCCATTTGCCCCTCCTCAGGGGCAAGACCACACAGAGCGAGACTTTGGAGTGCCAGGCAGGTGGGGTTGACATTCTCTCTGCCTGGGGTCCGCTGCGTCCAGGCCAGGCCCCCGCCCCTCCTCTCCTGCCCCAGCAAGGCTCCCTGCCAACCCATTTGGCACTGTGCCCTCTTTGAGCAGGAGCCAGCTTGTTTGCAGCCGGTGTTAATTAAGAGAGAGGTGATGGGGGGAGGTGGGAAGGGCCGTGGAGGGCAGCTTCCGACAGCCGCCAGCGCTGCCCCGGGGCTCAGGGGGCTGGAGTCAGGCCTGGGCCCACCTCAGGTGCCTCGTCCACTGCTGCTTCCTAAACAGGGCTGCAGGAGGACAGGCCTGCGGGGAGTGGAGCAATCGAGGCAGATTCAGTCTTTATTTATTCTGAGCCAAGGTCTCCTGTAGCTCAGGTTGGCTTATGTAGTAGGAGACGACCTTGAACTTGTGATCCTCCTTCCTCCACAGGCTTCAGAACCCAGGCATCGCTACCATATCTGGTATATACGACCCTGGAAATCGAACCAGGGCTTCCTGCACGCACAAGCCCTTGAAATGCGCTCCCACCCTCCCCCAACCCCACACCTGTACTGTCCCATTCTCTCTCTCTCCCTCTCTCTCTCTCTCTCTCTCTCTCTCTCTCTCTCTCCTCAGTATCCTTCTCTGTAAAATGGGAACAGGAGCCTCTCCCTGTGCCTTTGCTGTGATGATAAATGGCGTCATTTGAGAGAGCGGCAGACTGTCTCTTGCTAAGGATCTGCTCCTTCCATAGAACCGTGTCCTGGAGCGCTTCTGGGGACCAGAATGGGACCTCTGCGCCCTGCCCCTTGGGTCCCCTTGGTGGCAGACCTCAGCTCTTACCCTGTAGGCTCTCTAGCTACCTTGCCTACATGCTCAGCTGGCTCCTCCTTTGTCCCCATGGTCCCTGCTTGGATCCAGGAGCACCCGGCCGCTCCTCGCCTCTCCATCTTAATTAGCTGCTTGTATTAATCTCGAAAGTAACGTGGCAACTTGCAGCCCTGGGTTTTCAGGCTGTGGAATTAATTATTCCCCAAGCGAAGAGCTGTCAGGTCTGGGAGACCAGCCACTGCGAGCCACCCGACACCACTTAGCAGCATCCATAGCTTTCACAGGAAGCCCTAGACCAGTCTGGCCCCTAACCCTAAAACAGAAAGGCCTGGAAGGTGGGGGAAGATTGAGCCCTGTCGAGGAGCTGAGGGCCCAGCCTGGGAGCCAGGCCCCTGCTACCCAGGCCTCCTGGGTAGCAACTGGATCTTGGGGGACCTGTGGCCTTCCTAACTCTTTGTCTGGTTAGCATTGGGACCTTATGGATGCAGGCCTGTGGCCAAAGGGGGACCCCAGGCTGAGCAGGGGCACTGACCAGTATAGCCCTGGTGTTCTGGCAGAGGGGCTGCTAATCTCCCTTACCTAAAGGTCAGCCACATGGCCACATGGTAAGGCAGGAGGGGCAGCCAGCAGGGCAGAGCAAGATGTAATCTGGAAAGTGGCAGCCGTGGTGACAGGCCCACACTCTCTGACGAAGGGGCCCCCTCCAGACCAGGCAGGAAGCAGGGAATCTTTCTATAGCACGGCCAGAGCTGACTCCTTTCTCATGACCTTCACCCTAACCCTGTGAGCTGGGGTGTTTTTCCCATTTCACACGGGAAACTGAGGCCTGGAGCCAGGTGGTACCACTCACCAGGTGCTGGTTGGTGCTCAGGCCTCTGACATGGCCCACAGTGCCTCTCTTCTGTCAGGTGTACATGCTCCGCGGCCTCCTGCTAGCTCGATAGCAGCACTTACCCTGCCTGGGTACAGTTCCTTCTCCTCTTTCGTTTTTTGAGACAGAGTCTCTCTACATAGTCCTTACTGTCCTGGAACTCACTATGTAGACCACGCTGGCCTCGAACTCACAAACATCCATCTGCCTTTGGCTCCCAAGGGCTGGGATCAAAGGTGTGCGCCACCATGCCCCATGTGCAGTCCCTTCTTAGTGGCCTCCATCTGTGTTACCAGGCAGTTGGTGGGTCATGAGGGTAAGGACCCCGCTGTCCTGTGTGCCAGGCTTTTTCTTTTGAGCCACCCACCAGCTCCCAAATCATGACACAGATTCACTATTAGTTTTGAATGCTCAGGCTAGCGTAGGCACGGTTTCTGGCTAGCTCTTTTAACTTAAATGAACCTGTTTCTCTGTATCTACCTTTTGCCTCTGGGCTTTTTACCTTTTTCTTTTCTTTTCTTTTTTTTTTTTTTTTTTTTTTTTTAGTTTTTTGAGACAGAGTTTCTCTGTGTAGCCCTAGCTGTCCTAGTATACCAGGCTGGCCTCGAACTCACAAAGATCCACCTGCTTCTGCCTCCTGAGTGCTGGGATTAAAGGGATGTGCCACCACTGCCCGGCCTTTTTTCCTTTCTTATTTTTGTGTATCTTGCTTTAACTGCTTCTCTGTTTGGCTGGCTGGCGTCTGCCTGGCTTCTTGCCCAGATATGTCCCTTGTTTGCTCCTCCTTCTCTTGTTCCTCCTCCTTCTTTTTAAGCCTGGAATTCTCCTCCTGTTTATTCTCTCTGTCTGCCAGCCCTGCCTATCCTTTCTCCTGCTGTTCAACTATTGGCTGTCCAGCTTTTTATTAGACCAATCAGGTGCCTTAGGCAGGCAAGAGAAACAAATATAACACATCCTGACATTGTTAAACAAGTGCAGCATAAACAAATGTAGCCCCTGGCAGTGGGTGTGTGCCACCTTTAATCCCAGCACTCGGGAGGCAGAGGCAGGTGGATCTTTGTGAGTTCGAGGCCAACCTGGTCTACAGAGAGAGATCCAGGAAAGGTGCAAAGCTACACAGAGAAACCCGGTCTCAAAAAAAAAAAAAAAACAAATGTAGCACACCTTTGCACAGTTAAAGTAATATTCTGCAGCATAAACAAATATAACATATCTTTGCCTAGTCAAATTATATTCCACAACAGCCCTGGCCTCCCCATACCTGTGCTGAAGCCTGAGCACTGCTGGGTCTCAGGAAACAGTGTAGGGTAAAAGAGAATGAGCAGAACACACAGCAGTCAGGCATGGCAGTAAGTACTTGGGAGCTGGGAGAGAAAGATCAGTACAGCAAGGCCACCCTTTGCTGCCTAGTGAGCTGAAGCCAGTCTGAAGCACAGGAAACTCTGTCTGGAAGGGGGTGGGGCATCAAGATGGCTAGGCGAGTGAAGGCACCTGCTACTAAGCCTGACGAGTAGAATTTGAACCCTGGGATCTACATTGTGGAAAGGGAGAACCAGCTCCTGCTGGCTGTCCCCTGACCTGCACATGCATGCCACAACCCTGTGTACCGCTACTTCTGGTGACCAGGTGGCCTTGGTGGCCTTCCTGTGCCCCTACCCCCTGGTCCCCCTATAAGCCCAGGCCTACTTGGGCTCCCCATACTCCCGTCATTGGCTCTTGCCCAAAGGGCTGGGAGCCCCCATGCCCAGAGTCTCAGGACCCAGGCTCCCCGATTCCAGTCTGCTGGATTGTCCCTCTGCCCACACAGCCCCTTCTCCCATCCCTCCACACTTACCTGTTTCTTGTCTCTCTGTGTCTTGCAGCCAACAACTCCCTGCTCGGAGGTGGAGGAGGTAAGTACACAGACCTTCTGCATCTCGGATAAGGGTGGGCTGGGGGTGGGGTATGCGTCTCCTGTTCCATCCTTCAGGACCCTTGGTGTGCCCACTCATAAAGCTGGAGGCCTGGGCATTTTGTTGGGTGATCACCATCTGAACTCAAGCCTCCTGACTTGTAAATGGGGCCTGTGGGATGGTAGACAGAGCCCCACTCTGTGCCTGGCACCTGCTTGGCCGTTGGAAGCTCCTTGCTAATTGTCCTCAGTTTCTCCACTCTCAAGTCTCTGCACATTATCCATTTCTACACCGAGAATTCCCAGACGGTGTCTCAGGCCTGCACAGGGCAAGCTCTGAATCACCAGGTGGGGAATGGGTGAGTGACAGGGGACACAGAAGTCACCCCCGGGTGCTGTTCTAACACTCACCAAGATGCTGAAGCCACTCTGGTGGAGAACAGGGCGGCCAGCCCATCAGGCACGCATGCCAATGCAGCAGGTGCCTCTAGAGGGGCATCCCTGTGGCCCCACATCTGCCTCGACTAGCCTCCCACCACCCACCCAGCACCTCAGCCCCCAGCTGCCAGGCAGCCACTGTCTGCACAGCGGCAGGATGATTGGTGAGCCAGGGGCCAGGGGTTAATGCGCCGTCGGATAAATCCCGGGGGCCGTGTTTACGGCAGCGGTGGCGGGGCCCAGGCCAGGTTTTAAAAGGGGGAAAAATAAAAGGGGCAGCGAAGGTCAGGAATAAATAAGCACAGCGCTAAGAGCTGTCGGTGACCAGCCAGGATGCAGGGGGCTGTTTGTAGCTGAGGATGCTTTTCCTCCCTCCCCATTCTCCTCTAGCTGTCCCCGTGGAGGTCACTGCTTCCCGGGATGGGGATTGGGTGCCCATGGGTAGGTCCTTTGAGAGGACCAGGGCCCTCCATGGTTGGTGACACTATGCCCCATCCACAATGCCCTACCCACAGTGCCCATCCCACATCCATTCATTCACCACCCAGTACTCAGCACCTATCGCCTACAGGACTGTGAGCTGGACGCTGACAGATCTTGCTTGGGGGTCAGGCCTGATGTCTGCCCATCCAAGCTCCAGGTATATAAGAGTGCCAGCCAAGACAGGGTAGTGGGAGGTCCCAGGTACATCAGGGCTCAGCCAGAAGCACCTGCTCAGCTTGGGCATCAGCAGGGAGATTTTGGGGAGGAAGGTAGGCTTGGGCTGGTGAGAAGTGGATGGAGGGAACAGATAGGTCAGAGCCTGGAGACGAAGGGGAAAGGTCAGTGGGGAGCCTCAGCTGATCAGAGACCTCAGATTCCAGCCAGGAGGTCAGAGAAGCCGTAGGAGCACGGGGAGCCTTGTGGGAAGCGGGAGTTTTAGTGGTCCCTCTGGGGAAGGTAAGAAATGAAGAAGACATGTGGGCCTTTTACTCTTGTCCTGCTCAAAACCCCCACCTCCTTCAGAATCACAGCGAAGGCCCCTACTGCGGCTCACAAGGCCCTCAACCGCCTCTCAGACACACTTCTGCACTCTAGGCCTTCCCCGCCAGGCTGCAGCCGCACCCGCCTCCTGAGCTGGGCAAGGCCACTCTGTCTCCTCAGAAGGAAAGGAGTCACCGCGATGTGGGTCTGTCTAGGCAGCCTGCCCCATGAAGGGAGGGACTCGCCCCTGAGGGTAGCCCGTAGAAGTAGGCTGAGCAAAGGGATGGCTTGCAGGCATCCTGGTGCCTGTCCTAGACCATGGGGTGCTCTGACTCCCTTTTCGGCCTTAGGGGTGCAGGGAGGCTGCCTGATGAGGAGATGGGTGGGCAGTGACCCTGGAGGAAACAGGTCTGGAGTACAGCCTCTCATCACAACACAACTAAGATTTATGGAGCCCCCTCTGCAGCTGGGGCTGTCATTCTGCTAATAAGATTGGGACAGGTGGAGGTACAGGGCAGAGGCCATGGGGGGATGGAGCAGGGACTGGTGGGGACCGGCACCTGGAATTGAATGGAGTGGGCCAGATACCTGGACATGCCCCCTTCCCTTCAGATACAACACATCTGTTACAACATCACCAACTCTGACCCCAGGAAGATGCTAGAACCTCCATGGGGGGCCTGAAGTTCCTCCTGCAGGGCTCAGGTCTCTACCTGCCCCCCTCTGTCCTTTGCTCATGATGGCTCTGGATAAGCCTTGTCCCTTCAGCCACAGGCCAGCAGACACCGGCCAAGCATCCTGGTATGTCACTTTTGTCCTTAGCTCTGGCCCTAGGAACATCCGTGTACCTTACTGTGCTCTACTCACTCTACCATAATGTCCTTCCTGTGAGGGTCAGGGCCCAGGACACTGAGCTCTGGGGACCCCTCACTGTGGCCTCTGCTCAGCCAGCACAGGCAGAGCAGACACTCTGCTCTTCATGTGTGTATGTGTCTGCCCCAGGGCTGAGGGGAGACGGTAGATCTGTGGGTACCCATTGTCTGCTGGGACTCAGAACTTTACTCTGCCCTCAAGTGACTCAATTTAGAAGTAGGCTTCTCCTCATTTTTTAGTAAAAGGGGGACCTGTAGGGCCCTGGCCCCCGTTTTGGGTAACTGTTGCCTTGCTTGCTGACCTTGACCTTGATATCCTCCCTATGCTAATTCCCTGCCGGGTTCTACCTCCTGAATGCTTAAGGGAAGTTCCTTGTCTGTGTATTCTGCATAATGGGCGTTAACAGTTTAGATGCAAGATTATAAAACATCTGTAGTGAACTTCTGCCCTCCAGGGTTCTCCCATTGTGCTGTAAGCCTGTATTTAAGACCTCCTTCGATAAACAGCATTTGGCATTAAAAAAAAAAAAAAAAAAAAGCCGGCGTTGGTGGCGCACGCCTTTAATCCCAACACTCGGGAGGCAGAGGCAGGCGGATCTCTGTGAGTTTGAGGCCAGCCTGGACTACCAAGTGAGTTCCAGGAAAGGCGCAAAGCTACACAGAGAAACCCTGTCTCGGAAAACCAAAAAAAAAAAAAAGAAGAAGAAGAAGTAGGCTTCTCAAGCAAGGGATGCTGGACTTGGGCCTTGAAGGGTGAATAGGAGTTTAGCAGGGTAGCAGGATGGAGAAACCCAGGAAAGATGGCCTGGCGGCCTAGGGCAGGCCTAGTCTCCTGGAGAAGCTGGTGAGCACCGGGCCAATCTCCTCCATGCCTCTGCCTTTACCTCCCTGTGGAAAGCCAGTCACTGGCTCAATCACAGATGTCTCAAACACTCTCCTATTGTATGGTAAGGAGGGAGGCGGGTCCTAAATCAGGATGGGGATCAACAGGGCCCAGCGCCTCAACTGTTTATTAGCTCTGAGATGTTTACTTGGCGATGAGGAGCCGGCTTTCTCGGGGAGATTTGTGCGTTCTTTTTCAATTACCCCTCGTCTTTCTCTGCCACTTTTGCACTAAAGGGATAATAAATGTATCAGAGCGTTTCAATTATTCATCTAAATCATGACTGTGCCTGCCATGGCCAAGTCTTAGTGACAGATTAATTCAGGGCCGCCTCCTCTGCCGGCACGGCCGCCATCTCTGCACCCAGCCAGCCAGTGCCCCCAAAGGCCAGCTCCAGGAGCCAATGGTTGGGGTCAGGCAGGTCCCTGACAGGAGGGCAAAACAGGGTAGGAGGGAGGGAAAAGCCCTGGCCCTCACCCCCCAGTCCCTGCCTGGGCCTTCCAAGTTGTCAGTCCCACACAAAGCTGCGGGAGCCCGGGACTTCATCTACCCATCTATCCACACCTCCGCTCCTGAGCCACCTGGCACTGCCTCATCCATACGGCCAGATCGCGGCACCACATGCTGATCTGGAGAGGCCAGGATGGTGGAGCATCCCTCACAGCCATCCCCTAGCACAGGGCCTTTGCACCTGCTGCTGCTGCTCCTCTGCCCTCCTGCCCTGACTTCCTGTCTGAGCATGGTCTCTCCTGTTAGCTACCCCCCGAGTCTAGGCTTAGAGGGCCTGCCCGGTGCCTGCACCGTTTTCAACCGTATTTGGGAGTCTGCTGCCCTTGATGACATTTAAGACCTGTCTGCCCCCATGCACACCATCAGACCACTGCAGGGGAAGCACAAGGTGGACAGCATGGGCTGGGTGCAGGCTTGTCCATGACCTGCGGTGCTTAGCCACAGCCTGGTACTTGTGAGTGCAGCTGGGTCCTCTGTCCTCTCACACAGTACCCAGTCCTCGGTGGCACCCTCTCCGTGGCTCCTCTCTGTGGCTCCTCTCCATGGCTCCTCTCCCATGCACTGGATCTGTGCCTTTCTAACCTCGCTCTGCTTCCTTTGACTCACCATCCTTTCTATTGCTCTCTCCTCATCTCCCTCGACTCCTCACTCTCCTCCGTCCCTTCGAAGATTAGCAAGGAAGGCCTCTGAGCATCGGACCCCAGAGTGGCCTTCCTGTAGATTCTTCCCGAGCTGTAAGCTGCCATCACGGCTGCTAATCTGTGATTGTTTCCATGGCCTTTGGCAGAGCTGACACTGCTGTCCTGATGAATGGTGGCCTGACTCAGTGGATAATGTGACCTTCATAGCCCGTGGGCTGCCTTGGGTGCTCTGGCAGCCAGGGTGTGCGAGGTCCTGTCCCTCTTGGGCCGCCTGCAGGATCCAGAAGCAGCAGCCGGGCTGAGGGGCTCCCAAGAGCTGGGAAGCTTGGTGGACAAGGGGCTGGGCCTGGGGCTGTCTGCAGCAGCCGGGCTGCAGCGCCTTCAGCACTGAGAAGTGTGAGTCACGGGAGGGAACAATGAAAGAGCTTTGCTTGCTCAGATAGGCCCGCTGTGTTAGGGTGATCGCTAGATGCCTTAGCCACAGTTTCTGCCCCCCAAGGCTGCACTCCTGCCCTGATTTATGAGCTGTGGCTCTCCTCTTTTGTCCCTTCCAGTAGATTCTATTACCCAGAGCTCCACTACAGTGTCCCATGCTACAGGGACCTTTTGGATAGCTGAATGGGCATGTGTCCCCCCCACCTCCTGTCCTGTTCCATCTTCTCACGTCAGCACTGCTGTCCCTTCCCTGGCACCGTGACACACAGGACTGGCCCGTGGCAGCCCTATTATTACATGTTTGTTATGGGGCACAATATATAGTTTTCCAGGTCTCAGAGAGTCCTGCCTTGCTCTGTCAAAGTTGAAGTTTTCACATTGTGGATTGGCAGGAGCCACAAGAAGTTTTGTGAGCAGAGTGTGTCAGGTCCTTCCCTAACCAAGCAGAGGCCCTGGGTCACCAGCTGCCCCTTCCTGGCCATCATTGGAAGCACAGTGCCCTAGGAAGCCAAACATTCTGGGTGTTCATGGGTTATCGGGAAGCTCCTGCTCCTGAGCACCCACCACAGGACACTACCTCCAGCGAGGTCATTTTGCAGATGGGGAAACAGACAGTCCCTATCCTACCTAGCAGCTGGCCTTCCCTGAGGAAGGGAGCATGGGAATCAATCCTCCCCCAGCAACTCCGGCCCCTGCCACATGGCCACTGCACTCATGCCCTGCCCCCAACAGGCAAGATGCCACCAGGCCCTGCACACGGCTGCCACGGGATCTTTAATAACGCGAGTGATTTTGCATGATGAATGAGGTACCGTGGTTGTGTACATAATGAAGCCCTAATGTTTTCAAATCCTCGTTTAAGGAGCTGATCTCACCCCGTAATGAATTTCAGATCACATCGCAGTGATGTCGTCCATCCGTCTTCTCCCCGGGGCGCCCACCCGCCTGGGCACCTCCAGGATGCGATCTCTGGAGGTTGGGCTCTATGTCCTTCCCTGGGCCCAGCACAAGCCTCTTCTGGAGCAGAGATTGGCATGGGGCTGTCCGCCGAATGAAGGACCAGAGAGGACAGGCAGAGGCACTAGGGGTTCTGACTGGGCAGCATCAGGGTCCCCAAGATCTATCTGGAAGGAAGGAGAAAGTGTGGGGCAAGCCAGGAGAGAAGGGCCCGAGGCCCCAGTGGGTCTTCAGAGCCCTCTTCGTGGGTAGGAGCCCAAAGGTAGCAGCTCGGGAAGCTGCCTTAGGTAGGACTCCTTGCGGACTCAGCTCTCCACCTGCTCAGCCAGGCTTTCCTTCTGGGAGGGAAGTGGGAAGGGATCATCAGTACACAGGGTCTGACTGGCAGCTGTATGCTGCACCAAGGTGTGGTGGTTGTGAGCTGTCCCCAGGCCAGAGCCCAAGCAGGACTAGATGTCCAGATGGGGAGAGGTCCCCTGTGCCTTCTAAGACAGAGGGCCCCACACCTCCATAGCCCCTGTCTAGCCTAGAAGGTACTGTCTTGGGAAGGAGGCCTCTGTCCTTGAGGTCTACAGCTGAACCTGGGCCACCTACCTGTGATGCTGACGCTGTGATAAACAAAGGTGTAGCCTCGTCCCTCACCAGCGAGGAGGACTAAGCTGACAGCCTAGAAAACTCAGGCACAGAGAGGAGACTGTACCCTGGGAACAGTGGGAAAGCCGGGCAAGAGGGACTTGGCTTTGGGAAGCTCCTGGCTTGTGTCTCCCAGGCTGAGTTGGCTGTCACTACGAACTCGGCCCCCATTCCAGGCTCTCCCTCTGATGGGGAGTCCACAGGAGCCCAGGATGGGCAGGGCAGGGGTGAGAGCTACCCAGAATCTTCTTTTGCTCTGTGACTCTGAGAAAGTGGCCATGTCTTTCTGAACCTTAACCTCCACTTCTTATAAGACAGGGTGTAGCATTAGGGATCTCGGTTTCGGCTCCACTTCCAGCCATGACACCTTGGAAAGTTGTTGACTTCTCTGGCTTTTGGTTGCCCACCTGTTGGCTCCCTTCCAGCCTAAGTCAACGTTCCTACAAATCTTTGGACACCTAGGCTCTGAGATTCAGAGAGGTTGAATAACTAGCCCAAAGCTATCAGCAATCTTTGATGTGAATTTCTGGAAAGAGAAATCCCAGAAGAGAATGTAAAAAGGCCAGCTCCACAGAGTGGCAGAGGGAAAGGGGTATCTGACCCTTTGGCAGGGGCACAGCTGCCCTCTGTGTCCCCTAGGCCACTGGCTCCTCTTGTTCCTGTAAATAATTAATTAGCCCCTGCTCGCTTGTTTGTTTAGCATGAGGAATGCTCCCCCACTGAGACACATTTATTGCTGAATAAATTTAAATATCTAATCTTCCCTTCATGAATATTACAGCACCCTAAATAGCAGCCAATAGTCCTCAGTGCCTTACCGGAGTGGTCCCCCTGGAGCCTGCCTTGGCTGGTCTGGAGGGGTCAGGCTCTGGTCCCTGCCCTGCCCTTCCTTGTCCAGCCCCTGCCCCTGGCATGGGATTGCTCCTACCAGCCCCGCTCTGCTCCCCCTCCTTGCTGGAGAGAATGGTACGGGGCTAAGGAGGAAGGTGTCTTCTGAAGGTCCCGAGCTGAATGTTAGGGTGAGGGGTCTGTCCACGCTGTTACAGGAAGATGTCCCTCAGCATCTCCCGGGCACTGGGGGACTGACTAGACAGGAGGGCAGGGGCTGGGGTTCAGGGAGATGTAGGAGGGACTAGGGAGGCAGAAGCAGAGGAGAGGCCTGGAACAGGAGAGCTCAGGGGACAGGAGGAAACAGCTAGTGTCTCTGAGAAAGCCTTGGTGGGTGGCAGGAGCAGACAGCCCTCTGGGTGAGCTGAACAGTCCAGAGAGATGAGGGTCCCCATGGCATGTCTGGGGGATGTACTGATTCAGGGAGAGGACAGGTACCAGACTGCAGGGGTGAAGAGGGGCAGAGGCAGGGATACAAAAGATGGTAGAACGGGTTTGGAAGAGGACAAACACTGGCCCTCTGAGGGGAGGGAGGTGGGGGATGGCAAAGGCAGCCACATCGTGGTCCAGTAGAGGCCCCGAACCTTCAGTGCCCAGTGTGTGACCTGAGCCAGGTTTTGCTATCTGTGCCTCAGTTTCTTCTATGAAGGGGTTAGTAGCACCCCCTGGGTCGGGGCGTGAGGCTCCCACAAGACAATCAATGGGACTGGCTCAGCTCCCCAAGGTGCTTACTGAAAGGAGGTCCGTCGGGGAGGGAGGGGGGCAGACTGGCCCCACCACAATGGAGGAATGTGCATCCCGGACCTAGTAGACAGGAAGTGGACACAGGAGGACAACCAGGGAAGACCCAGGCTGTCTACTGACCTGGGGACAGGCCTAGGTGTGTGGTGTTGTTGCTATCGTTTGTCTGCTGAGACAGGATGTTGTCATTTAGTCTCACTGGCCTCTGCCTCCCAAGTGTTGGGATTAAAGGCACAAGGCACCACACTCTGCCCAGTGGAAAAATCTGCTTCAGGACATGGGGAAGGCTGACGCGTGGGCGGTAGGGACCAGGCAGCTGAGACTCAGCATCCAGGACAAGTCTGTGTGGGGGAAGGTAACACAGATGTGGTGGCCAGGGCCTGTCCCTCATCTTTGCTTTGGGGGGACACTCACAGGGTGTCACAGTCATGTGGTCCAAGCCCTACTCTAAAAGCTGGCAGCTCCTGGGCCGGTCCTCTGTGTCCTCACACTCCCAAATCAGCCCCCAAGGCCAGACTACAGGCCTGTCCACTTCAGCAGGAACCGTGGCGTCTCTGAAACACAGATCCTCCGAGCCGCACTTCCACATGACTGGCAGCCAGCCAAGGTCACCTGCAGGGTGCTTCACACTGCAATAGCAGATAGCGGAGTGCCAGGAGCGTGAGACTGCCGGGCAGGGCCCATGGGCTCCAGGAATGCGATCTGTATAAATCCCCGTGCTCACCTCAGACTCCATGGACTCCCTGTGCACACTGTGAGCCTGACACGGTCATGTTAGAATAAGGGCTAACTCACTTTGTATCTCATCAAGCCCAGACACAGCTTAACTAAGTAACAAGAATTATTGACTTGATGGCATACACCTTTAATCCCGGCACTCGGGAGGCAGGTGGATCTCTGTGAGTTCGAGGCCAGCCTGGTCAACAGAGTGAGTCCCAGGACAGCCAAGGCTGTTACACTTAGTGGACTGTGTGCTGTGTGCCCTGGGTTCCATTTCCAGCACGACCCCACCCCCCAAAACTCATTTTTCAACATCCTACGAGGTGGGCACTGCTATCAGACCCAGAGAATTAGAGTGACGTGGTCAGGAGGACCCAGGCGGATCTCTGAGTTTGAGGTCAGCCTGGTCTACAGAGAGCTCCAGGACAGCCTCCTGCCGATACTGTTCTGTGTCGTGCCGGGTCCTCTGGGTCACCCCCAGAACAGCTACACTGTGATGCTGGTGAACTCCAGGCTGCACACAGGTTCACTGGGGCTCTGAAGAGGGGGCAGGGGACTGAAAGACCCTGCCTGGCCACTCCCAGAGTCCCCCAACTCTGGGAAAGCCATCCAGTGCCAGTTCTGAGCAAAGTGGAAAATTAGGTTTAATTGGGCCCTTAGGGCCCAAGAGAAAAACAGCAGGAAGAAGAGGGTGGCGTTCACTTGGTGTGCCAGGACCTGTGCCGAGAAGTTGGAGGGATGCAGGAAGGAGAAAGGGTCTCACGTTAGGAACCTGTTGAAAATAGAGCCAGAGTCAGGCGGTGGTGGCGCACGCCTGTAGTCCCAGCACTCGGGAGGCAGAGGCGGGCGGATCCCTGTGAGTTTGAGGGCAGCCTGGTCTACAGAGAGAGCTCCAGGACAGGCTCCAAAAACTACACAGAGGAAACCCTGTCTGGAAAAACAAAAACATACAAACAGACAAAAAGGAGCCGATGGTCTTTGGCTGACGCCAAGCCCTGGAGCTTCTGGAGGGCAGGCCTGCGTTTCACCAGCCCTGCGCTCTCAGGGGCCACTGTCCCCATTTCGCAGTCGCGATGGTGGCAAAGCAAGAGAAAACCTATAGCAGGCAGGCCAAACCAGTGCCGGCCCCAGCCAGCTTGGGCAACGCTCTATGGTGCCTGGGTGAGTCAGCAGCAGAGTTGGTCGGGGCCTCTGCTGACTGGGATATTGAAGCATTAAGCGTTGTTTATCTGGGCCTGGGTCCCCAGGGTTACAGAGAGCCCCAAGAGCTTCCCTTGGATAAACAAGCCCAAGCCTGGCCTCCTTCAGCAGGATGCTCGTTACCTCACCAGGCTTTGAGAGTCTAGAGACACCTGCGAGGCCTGGTCCAATGGGAAGGAGCTGGAAAAGCCAGGCTTAGGCCCCGGATTGGATCCGCCATCTGGAACAAGGTGGCCTCGGTTCCTCAGATGGGATTAAATGAAGTCTAGAGTTTGGCATGGCCTTGTCAAAAGGTGGGATTTAGGATCCCACTCGATTCTTAGATCCGAGTAGAGATGACAGGTGACCTCGGGAGGGCGCGTCCTGGACAGAGAACCAAGAGGGTGGGCCAGGCGCGCCCCCTGCTGGTCGCCCCGTGCCTCTTCGCTCTAGGGCCAGTTGCTGCTCCTTAGAGCCTCGGTTTCCCTAGATGTGAAGCAAGGGGTGACAAGAGCAGCCAGAGGCCTTGGAGAACGTTGTGATGCTGGGTGGGCCAAGGCATAGATAGCCTTGGAGTTTCTCCAGATTGGGGTGTCATGCCTGATCCTTCAGGGATGAGAGGAACCCAACTCCTCCTTTCTCCCGTCCCGGCTCCCTCTCCCCCGCCCCTCAGTGGACGGCTGCATCCACCGGGCCGCGGGACCCCTGCTCACGGACGAGTGCCGCACCCTGCAGAACTGCGAGACCGGCAAAGCCAAGATCACCTGCGGCTATCGGCTGCCGGCCAAGCGTGAGTGCACGAGAGGAGCTGCCCACAACCGCAGGGGGGCGTCTTAACTAAGTGTAAGGGCCTGGCCCCTCTGATACCCCAGACCGCAGACGGAAAGGGGCTGGCGCTGCAGCGGGCAGGAGAGCAGGCGAGCGAAGGGACAGCTTTACTGTGCTGCACCACTCAGCGGTGGCATGCGAGGGGCCGGGCACACGTGTGTACCGCAGGTGTACAAGATGGCAGGGGAAACCTAGGTCTGACTGAAGCTCCCTCTGCCCTAGACGTCATCCACACAGTGGGGCCCATCGCTGTGGGCCAGCCCAGCGCCAGCCAGGCAGCCGAGCTCCGCAGCTGCTACTTGAGCAGCCTGGACCTGCTACTGGAGCACCGGCTGCGTTCGGTGGTAAGAGTCGCCAGGCGGCGAGGGGCAGGGGTGGCCCGGGAGGCATCTAGTGACCCCGTCTCCATGTCGTCTCACTGTCCCTTCCCAGGCTTTCCCGTGCATCTCCACAGGCGTGTTTGGTGAGTCTGGAGAAGCCAGGCCTGGCGTGGGCAGGGCAGTGAGGGCCCCACTGACCGAGGTGGGCGGGGCGGGCCCAGATCTGCACTCACCAGACCCTGCCCTCAGGATACCCCAACGAGGAGGCAGCCGAAGTTGTGCTGGCTGCGCTGCGGGAGTGGCTGGAGCAGCACAGAGACAAGGTGAGGCCGGAGCTGGGCAGCTAGTTCTGGGCGGGTGTGGCCAGTGGGTACCTGCCCTCCCCAGGCCCACTCCCTCCGTGGGACTTATTTGTTGTGGGGCAGCGATGGGAAGGGGCGAGCGTGCAGCCTGAACCTTCTATGATGGGTAGTTAATTCTCAAGTCCCCGCGGACATGCCCCCTAGTAGGCGGTTGAGACCCTGCCAGGGTGGGTGTGTTTGGGAACACAGTACCGGGCTGAGGGCCGGCCGAGGCCCCGCCCGCCCGCCCAGGCTGAGCAATCCGAGCAATCCCTGTTCAGGTGGACCGGCTTATCATCTGTGTGTTCCTGGAGAAGGACGAGGGCATTTACCGGGAGCGCCTGCCCCACTACTTCCCAGTAGGTATGTGCCCTTGTTTTCCTCTGGCCGCCGCCCCCAGGCCAGCCTCCCCTCCCCCATGGCCCTGGGGCGGCTCTCACTGTCCTCTGCCTTCCAGCCTGAGGCTCCTGAAGCCCACCCTGAATGGGACTGGTAAGCAGGGCCTGGCCCGGTGTGGTGTGGCCGCCCTACACTAACCTGGCCCTCTAACACCCGCTCAACCTGCTGTTGCCCATCTCCGTGCAGAGGGGTGGTGAAGCTAGGGAGGGTCCAGGGGCTTCCACAGGTCCTGAACCCCCTTTGCCCTATCTGCTTTGCCCTCAGACCCACCTGGGCCTGTGGGACTTCGCGCCTCACTCTGAGAGGTCTTGGAAGCCGACAGCTTGTTCCTCTGCGTGACCTGCCCTGCCTTTCAGAAGCCTCTTCTTAATAAAGCTGTCTGATTCAGCCTCTCTTGTCTGAGTGCCGGGGTCTGGGTCTGGATGGGGCCCGGTGGGGGGTGGGGGGTGGGGGTGGGTAGCCCTTGGTGGGAATGGTGTCTTGGGCACTGTCTTTGCTTCAAGAGGCTACAGGAGCCCTGGGTGAGCCAGGCGGGTGAGTGAGGCATTGGCTAGACAGCAGAGGCGGCGGCGGCAGCATTTCACATTTATTGAGGGCCTGCCCCCAAGGAGCTCACAGCCTGGGCTGAGACCCCACATGTGCTGGGGGTGGGGAGGAGAAGGCAAAGAGACAGGTAATGCAGCTACGGAGGCAGGTAATGCAGCTATGGTCCAAGCAAAGGGGTGAAAAGCAAGCAGAGGCAGGGCTCTGGGGACAGGAACAGGCAAGCCCTGCCTGGACACAAGCATTATGTTCCTCCCATACCAGCTCAGCTCCTCCTGGGGCCCACTGAGGATGCACAGCACCTCCACCTACCTGGGCCAGCCTCCTCCCATAAACCTCTCATCTCAGGACTCCTCAATCATGCAGACCCCTGGAGGTGGGCAGAAAGCTGTGATCTGGGGGCCCTGGCCAGAACAGCCAATCTATAACTCTAAGCGGCAGCTTTGTATGGGTGACCTGAGACCTCCAGCCAAGTTCCCAAGGAATTTCAAAAGTTCCCATGGAAACCCTGGAAAGTCAAGGAGGAAAGGGGAGGGCAGGCCTTGTGGATGGGTAGAAAGCAGAAATCCAAGGAACCTGGAGACCCAGCCCTCTCAAACTTCTCTTGGCAGAAATGCTTGGGGGTAGATAGGGAGAAAGCTGGGGGCCCCCCTGGGGGAAGGGACAGCCAGACACACAGCAGCCAGCGGGCAGGTAGGGAACAGCAGCGGAGCAGGGAGACGCACACTCGGCTCACCACCAGCATCCCCTTTAATAAAACATGGAAGGTTGTGTGACAGGAAAAGGAGGAGTGAAATATGACCATTTACAACCACAAAACAAAACAAAACAAACACCAAAAACCAAAACCAAAACCCCTCTGTACATGTCTAACGCCTGGCAGGGGGAGGCAGGCAGGGCGCAGCAGGCCGGCCAGCCCTATTTGTAGAGGATATCGTAGTGTCCAGGCCGGTAGAGCAGGTAGACCTTGGGCTCGGAGCCCTCGGGGAAGACGTGTGGGTTGGTGGTGCCGCCCTCACCGCGGTCCATGTACTCTACTTGGATGGACACACTGAGGGCCTGGGCCAGGGCGATGATGTGGATGTGGTCGCTCTCCTTGCACATGGGCTCCACCTCCTGCGGCACAGGGGCGGGTCAGGCCTGTCCCAGACCCCTCCCCCAGGCCCCCCACTTTCCCCTGGCATGCCCCACCCTCAAACCAAAGAGAAAAGGAGGGTCCCAGGACAGAGCGGAAGAGGAGGTGGCACCTGCTGGCAGAACTCCTTAACAGTCCGGCCGCCCTCTATGAAGTGCTCGAAGAACTTGCTCTCCCGCTGCAGGTAGCCTGAGGTGAGCAGCCGCAGGTAGACCACAAGGTAGTCTGAGGTGCTCTGGTCATTGAAGGAGGCCAGCAGGTCAGCTACTGAGGTCTGCTTCTCCACCTGCTCAATAAGGTCCATGAACTGCCCCACCCAGGGACAAAAGGTACAGTGAGGAAAACGAGTGAGGAGAAGCCACCCTTCCACAGCCTAGAGGCACCCTCCCTGCGGGCCCAGTCTGAGACAGCAGGGCTCACCGTGTTATGGAAGTCCTCGATTGTGAATTCAGTGAAGCCCTGGGACACCAGGTCCTCTTTACTCTTGGCAGACACAGCCTTGAACCTGTGGTGGAAAGGGATGGGAGGCCAGCATGGGCTTCTCAGCCAGCAAAAGAAGGGTCTGGGCCGCACAGCCCTGCCCAGACAAGACCACCCACCAAGTTCAAAGGGAAGCCTCCACCGCCCCAGCTGACGGCTGGCCTAAGGCCCGGCAGGCACGGAGGTTCAGTTCCTCGGAGGGCCTGCAGCCCCAGCGCCCGCCCGCCGCGTACCGCTGCAGCTCCTTGCTGTCGTCCAGCAGTGCCTCCAAGTGGGAGAAGCCGAACGCTCGGTAGAAGCAGTTGCCGTCGGGCCTGGTCTTCCGGATGTAGGAGTACTTTTTGTGGAGGTCCTGCAGAAGAGCAGCCCAGTTTAACACCCAGCCAAGCCAGGGCAGCGGGTGGCAACTGAGCCCCAAGTTCCCACCTCCAGACTGCTGAAGAGGACAGGAAGTCACACACTGGACAGAGCCCTCCCCTGGAGGCTCCTGGAGGCCGCGCACTAATGTGTCACCAGCTGCTTGCCTTGTGGGTGCTACTGGCTACAGAGCCATTTGCTTATAAAAACAGATGACCCATCTGTCTTTGACTAAAGCGGCTTTTCAGGTCTTTCAATCCAAGCAAGGCAAAGCAGGGAGACAGGACAGGCCATGCTCCCAGCTGCCTGAGGTGCCTCTGCTCAGCAGGGCTCCGGCCACACAAAGCAGCTCTCCCTACAGTCTGAGGGTAAACCAATTTCCTCATCCACTTTCACTTCCCATCACGCTGCCCCAGCAGGGACCATCTCCAGCTCTCTTCAGCCTGCTCCCTCCTTTCCCTGCTCCTTCCCAGGCTACCCCTCATCTTTCCCCAATCTAAAGGGCAGGGCTCCCAACAAACCACACAGTATCCTTCCTCAAGACACCTGCCAGATGACAACCCTCAGGCAATGCTCAGTAATGAGTCCCTTCACACTGAGAACATGGCCCTGACATCTGCCACTTAGCTACCCCAATCCTCACCACCAGCTCACCTCCTCCTTCAGATCCAAGGACACGAATCTAGTTTATATAGTTTATAGACCCCACAGGCACATAAGATCCAGGTAGGTCTCCCAATAAAAACAGAAACTCCTATGGGAGGCTTTTGTCTGACCAAGGTCAAAAACAACCTGGAGCTACTACAGCAGGGTCAAGGCAGCCCTCCCCAGCCCAGCCTCTGGAGGGTGGCAACCCTACACCCCATCTTTTCCTTTCCCTGCTCTCTCCCAGGATACTCCTCCTCTTTCTCCATTCTAAAGGGCAGGGCTCCCACCAAAGCACACAGTATCCTTCCTCAAGACACCTGCCAGTTACAACACCCCCAAACACAGAGCTTCCTGCCTGAGGCCTGACGGAACTCCACCCCTTGGTCCGCAGATACAGTTCTTTCCTTTCATTTTGGTTTTGAGATGGGGTCTCACTTTGCAGCCCAGGCTGGCCCTGAACTTGCAGCAATCTTCTGGCCTCAAGCTTCTAAGTGCCGAAATTCTAGGCCACCAAACCTAGACAATGTTCTACCTTTGAAGCTGGGCAGTGGTAGCCTTTAATATCAGTGCTTTGGAGGTAGAGTCAGGCAGATCTCGAGTTCCTGAGTTCGAGGCCAGCCTTGTCTACAGAGCAAGTTCCAAGGGCAGCCAGAGCTACACAGAGAAATCCTGCCTCAAAAACCAAAAACAGCCGGGCGGTGGTGACACACTCCTTCAGCCACAGCACTTGGGAGGCAGAGGCAGGCGGATCTCTGTGAGTTCAGGGCCAGCCTGGGCTACAGAGTGAGATCCAGGACAGCCACCAAAACTACACAGAGAAACTCTGTTCTTGAAAACCAAAAACAAACCAAGTTCCATGTTTGATGCTCTGCCTCCTCTACACCTTACTGTCCCAGACAGCTCCACTGCACAGCTGGGTTGCACCAACCTGCTCTACCCCAGGCTTTGAACCACAGTCTCACAGACGACTCATTTCTCCCCAGCAGTATATCCCCCTTAGGCTCTTCCTTCAACACAGCCGCTGCTAGTCCGTCACGCCTGCTTCCTGTTCTACTGCGCAATGCCTCACGACTCCCTCTGCCTCCACCTTGTCCCTGCAGCCTATCCTTACCCCGAAACAACAGTCCCTTACAGACAAGCCCTTTTCCTCCCTGCATCCATGCAAGCACTCCCGCACTCCCGGGCAAACTGGCTTTCATGATGGCCTCCACTTGCCCAGATGTCCCCTTCTTGACCCACCTCAGCCCCCATGACTCCTGGATGCCTTGTCATTTGTAATCTTGCTTCTGTCTGTTCATCAAATGCACCTTTTCAGGAAGGTTCTTAACCATTACCCCTACTTAAAATGCAAACTCTCCCATTCCTTCACTTCTCTCCACAGTACTAACCAACTCCAACAACCAAACTGTGCGTGTGGTGTGGGGGTGGGGGGTGGTGGTACAGCGTTGAGACAACGTTTTTGCCATATGTAGCCCAGGCTGGCCCTGATCCTCCTGCCTCATTCTCTCCCTACCACACATACCTTTAGGTTTGGATCTGTCTTGTTCTGTCCCCTGTAAGCATCACAGAAGCAGGACTGTGTTTCAGTCCCCAGTACCTGCAAGTGCCTCCAGCGCCTGGGGCAGGGCACCTGCCTGGTAACTGTAACATGACCACTGCCCAGAGACTGCCCAGAGTCCAGCCGCTCTGCTCTCTAAGCTCCCTGGGCACATACGCTCAGGTACCCTGTGGAATGCTCATGTCTACCTCCTCACATCCTCAGAGTCCATTCCACAGGAGCCAAGTACATACGCCTGCCTGGCTCTACTGTTACCGCGCAGGAAGGACAGGAGGACTTGGGCACAGCACACAGAACGGAAGTTTAGGGTGCTGAGGTACTTTGCTGCCAACAGCTCTCTCAAACATTTAAACATTTTGCTGAATGACTCAATGACAGGAAGAACCTGAGGATCATCCTGTTGGTTTCACAAGGGCAGCCTAGTAGGACAACTGGCCCTGGATGGGGCACCATTCTACTAACTGGCCACAAGGGAGAGGAAAAGCCCAAGCTTTCTAAGCCCTTGCTGAGCAGCATCAGCAGTGAGTCCAACATCTTCCCTGGACTTGCCCCACAGGCAGAAAATAACTCTAGCTTGAGGTCACACAACTGGAAAGCAAAGACCTAAAAAAGTCAGGGCCTTATTGTCCTCACATGTATTTTGGAGAAATCCCAAACCCCTCAGCAGTGGGGGATGATCAGGTCACAAACTAGGTACAGCTGACCTAGGCTGAAGAGGGGTTATTTAGCACATACACTCCCCCCAGGTGCTAAGGACAGACCTAAGGCCTTGCAAACACTAGGCTCACGCTACTGCTGAGATAGCTGTGCCCCAGCCCTACACAATGTTTTAAGTTCTCATTAGCTACCAAATATTCAGTCAGGAAAGCTCATGCACTCTGGCTTCTCTGACAACAGGGGAGTAATGGCAGACACTGGCTGCCATGCCTGTTTTTGTGAGACGGTGCCCTCCCAGTTAACTTCTGGGCAGCTTCACTCACTGGGTTACCCGCTTGCCACCTGAAGGCCCCAGCTCCAAGTAGAGGAGATATATATATATACATATATATATGTATATATATGTATGTATATATATATATATGTATGTATATGTATATATATGTATATGTGTATATATACACACACATATACATATATACACACATATACATATATATACACACATACATACATACATATATATGTATATATGTATATATATGTACGATCTTTAGAGGAAGACTGAGTATACCATTTCCTAACACCTCAGGCTGTCTACTAAATACTGTTTTCATACCAGGGTCACAATTCAACCTCCACTGCTCCCAGCCTTTGGGGTGGCTGGTAAAGAAACCTGCCTCAGTTTGAGTGATCCAACAGGGACACACACAGGGGGCCTGTCCTCCACAAACATCCAACCAACAGACTGTAGGACAGGTCTCTGTGTAACCCATCTACCCATCCCAACACCAGCAGGTTTGGCCCATGGCTGGGTACTGAGTTGTCAGTGCCCACCCAGTCGGCACCTGGTCCCACCTGGGCATCACCTACCTCAACCTTACAGCCACCCTACAGGCAGATGCTTTCACTGTCCCTATTTTACAGATGAGGACACCCAGGGCTCAGAGACACTGAAGGACCTGTCAAGAAGACAGCTGCTGAGTGGCAATCTGATGTGAATGGAGGTCTCAGTCCAGAGGCTGCACACTTCAAGAACTAGCAATGAGAGGTGTGTCCCGTCCCTCCCAACACCCTACCCTCTCAAAGATTAGGCCTGGCAAAAAGCAGGGCTGAAACAGGCTTCCTTCTCCCCTCTGGCCAGGATCCCACCTTGATCTTCTGTTGATAGATGTTGTCATCCTCAGCATACTCCTTGTACAGGACTGAGAGTTCCAGCCGCTCTGACACCAGAGGATTCTGCACAGCAATCTGCAGGAGGCAGGGATCCATCATGCTCTGCCAAGGAGGTTGAGTAACCCATGCCTAACACCTACGAAAGGGGTTCTGGGCTGGTCATTCAGTGGTACAGCAACCCCCATAAAAGCATGGAGTGCCTAGCATAGACTGGAGGGGGAGGGCTTCAAAATAGGCACGAGGCCTCAGGCCCTGACTATACATCCCCACCATGAAGTCCTCAGCTACTGCTTCCCCAACTTCTCCAGCCCCTCACCTCTTGCTGAATTCGGTCCTGCTGAGCCATAATGGCTTCATCATAGGCCAGACAGTTAACACCTAGAAAAAGAAGAAGAAAAAAGAAGTGCCGAGCAAGGGTAACTGTGGGGCCTGGCTATCTCTATGGCAGGCAGTTTTGGCAGAACAGGTTTGGAATCTGGAGCCCCATGTCTTACACTCCATTGTGTAATCTTGGCAAAGTCCTTCCTCTTTAGGTTTTCACTTTCTCATCTTTTGGAGAAGGTAGTTGGGTATGGTGTTATTCGGAAGGCTAAGGCAGGAAGACCACAAGTTCAAGGCTGCTGGAGCTACATAGAGCTATTCTCCATAAAATAAAAAAGAGGGCAGTTGAGCATCACAGAGCCCGGGTCTAAGTCCTAGTACTTACAGACCAGACCAGAAGGATCAAGAAGCCTAGGAGTTAGAGATCAGCCCTGGAAATACCACAAGGCCTTATCTTGGAAGAAAAGAAAACCGGGCTGGGGGTGAGGCTCAGTGGTAGAAGATACATTTGTCCTGCAGGTGTGGGCCGTGGCTTCTATTTCTAGCAACTCAAAAAAAAGTAAATGAAAAATCAAGTGACAGAATCAAGATCCCCGTCAAGGCGCCCTCCAGCTCTGTATTCCTCCCTCCCTGCTGCCTAACAGTCCTGTGCAGCATCCTGGGAATGTTCTGGGGAAGAGTCTCTCGGGGAAAGCAAGATCAGGGGGGTGGAGCCCTACGTGAATGTGAGCATCTTGTGAGCATGCACTTTACTGGGACACACCCTTTATCCTTCTGCGGTCCTGTGCATTGTTAATGGTGTTTCGTTTCCAAACAACAAATGCAAAGGTGACTCCATCTTGCCCAAGGTCAAAAAACCAATGAAGAGCTGTGGGCAAGCCCACATTTGTACGATTCCTGTCCGGACTCCTGGCAAGGTCACTTGCCAGTGCACCGCAAAGCCCTCTCCCCTCACCTGTAGAATGGATTAATGCCAACACCTTGCTCCCATCATCAAAATATGCTGGGATTCCGCCAGCAGCAAGTAGTACCTAAGCACTCTGTAGAGTCATCCCTGGATTTGGGAGTTCTCCCTATGGACCCTGCTCTAAGCAATCACTGGATAGGGGTCAGGAGATACTAATTCTAGTCCCCGACTCTTCTTAAGATGTGTGATCGAGAACTATTTCTTTCTGCATACCTGGGTTTCCTAGTCCTCAGCCTCTAGTCTAGAGTGTGGAGTTAAGAGTACGGTGTGCGTGTGACGGATGACTTTTTAAAGTCAATCCTTTGGGACATGGTTATCCCAGGTTCTCAGCTGAGCCTGTGTCCTACTACAGGGCTGTCCCTCCCACTCGAGAAACTGAACTCGATCCCCTGAGCCCAAGTTCATGGTAGACATGGAGAGGGCGTAACCGGCTTTTTTTTTTTTTTTTTTAAGAACCAGAGAACTAGAAAAACAATGCCTGGATCTGCTCAAGGGGGCTGGAAGACCAGAAGGAGCTCTACAGAAGAGAGCTGCCGCCGGGGACTTGGTGCTTGGCAGCCCGGCGTCACTCTACGCCTCTCGGCAGCTCGGGGAAGGGCAGGCGGGCGACTCGGCCCGGGCCTAGGCCTCGGCTTCCCTGCGAGAACCCGGGCCGGCAGACTTCGGGAGCCCGCCGAGGCCGCGGGCCGGGGAGAGGCGGGGCGGCTCAGGCCCCGCCCCAGGCGTGCCCGAGAGGCCGAGCGGCGGCCCTCGCCGCCCCGCCCGGCCGGGGGTCGCCGCGGCCCTGCTGCCATTGTGAGGGGGAGGGGAGGAGAGGCGGCGGGGAGCTCCGCGGCACGCCGCGCCCGGTCCCCGGCGGGCCTGCCTCCCGGACTCCTCGGGAACAGCCGGCCGGGCCTCGCCCCCGCCAGCCCGGGCAGGACATCCTCCCCTCGGTCCGTACCTTCGGAGTCGCTGCCCAGCGGCTCCTGCTTCTGCTGCTGAGGTTCCTCCGCCGCCATCTTTAAACAGCGCCGCACTGCCGACCGCTTCCGGGTTATCAATCGCCCTCCTCCCGGAAGGGGGCCCCTCCTCGCGGCCCCTCCTTCGCAACGCCCCTAGCAACAGGCTCCTCGGGCGGTTGTCAGGGGCTGGGCAGCTCCTGCCGCCCCGGTAAGCGTCGGGCCCGAGGCCTCGGGAGAGGCGAGTGACCCCGGCGCGCGCCTCCACGTCCCCCACTGTCCTTGAAGGTCATGAGGTGCTGAGGGCCTCCCCGAGTCACTTCTGTTTGCGGTCTACTGGAGTTGGAAACGCAGGTTGTGTAACTGCGGTAAGGAGCAAGATGGAATAAAAGTCACGGACGGCAGCATCCCTGCTGCGCGTGCACTCGCGGAACGCGGCGACCGGCGCTGCAGTGCGGCGCGGAGCCACCGCGAGACAGGAAGTGGTGCCAACATCCCGATGCCCTTCAGAGCCCCTGAATCGCGGCCTCTCGCCCCTCACCACTGAGCTATTCTCTGCAGGTTTTGGAGACGTGTTTCCAGCAAGAGAGTATCTTCCCTTGATGTCGAACCAAAAGCTCCGACCTAACTTTGGGCTCTATGTCTTTCTGGTTGAAAAAGCAGGGCCATTGAAAGCATGGACTTAAATCCATAATCTGAGCACATGGAAGGTGGAGACAAGGAGGACCAGAGAGTTCAAGGTAATCCTCGAATTTCAGGCTAGGTTTGGCTTCATGACACCCTGTCTCAAAACACGTAAAACTGGGCCAAAAAGTGACGGTCCTTGCTAATTTTTGCCAAAGCTTCCCATTTTCTTTGGGTTTTGTCTATTCTGCCTGACAAATGGGGGCTGGCCAGTAGGAAAAGGAACACTCCCATTTGCAGGCCCTATGTACCCTGAAATGCAAGCACCAAACTGAATTTGCAGAGAAAGACATTCATTTACTTGGTTGGTAGCCTGGCTCTAGCCAGCACTGAGCCATAAAGGGCCTCCTTTTTACTCTCCAGAGTAGCAGTTCTCTGTCCTGAGCAGTCCCAACCCCAGCTCCTGTTTGGACTCCCTAGCCCAGGTAACAGAGGCCAGGGGGGAGTTGTTTTATAGCTCTCTTCAAGAATAATGAAAACCAAGTACAAGCTGGGCATGGTGCACACCATTAATTCCAGCACCCAGGAGGCAGAAGCAGGTGGATATCTATCTTTACAAGACAGAAGCCAGCCTGGTCTACATAAGTTCTAGGCTACTAAGAGCTATACAATGAGACTCACAAAGCAAACATAAAAAGCAAAGCCAAGGGCTGGAGAGATGGCTCAGAGGTTAAGAGCACTGGCTGCTCTTCCAGAGGTCCTGAGTTCAATTCCCAGCAACCATATGGTGGCTCACAACCATCTGTAATGAGATCTGGTGCCCTCTCTGACTACAGGCAGAACACTGTATACCTAATAAATAATTTTTCTTTTAAAAGCAAAGTCATATAGAAATCATGTGTTTTGTTATTTGCTATTTTTCTTTTGTGAAAAGTTTTATTGTGTCTGTGATGTGTGGGAGGCCATATGTACCAAGGTGCCTGTGTGAAAGTCAGAGTACAGCATTATGAAATCCATTCTCTCTCCACCTTTATGAGTTCTGGAAATAGAACTTAGGTTGTCAGGTTTGTGTAGCAAACACTTTACCCACTGAGCCACCTGGCCAGCCCAGCTTTTATTTCTATGTTTTTAGAAGATCTATTCATGTGCATGTATTGCACCACATGCATGCCTGGTGTCCGGGAGCCCAGAGGAGGGCGTCCAGGTGTGGAGCTGAGTGCAACAGTTGTGCTCTGTCCAACCTGGCGGTGTCTGTGGAGTCCCAGGAAGGACCTTCTATAATGAGAAGCTGGGAACCAAAGCCTCAGATTATAGCCTTTAAAAAATATATATATATATTTTTAAAGATTTATTTATTTATTATGTATACAGTATTCTGCCTGCACATATGACTATAGACCAGAAGAGGGCACCAGATCTCATTCTAGATGGTTGTGAGCCACCATGTGGTTGCTGGGAATTGAACTCAGGACCTCTGGAAGAACAGCCAGTGTTTTTTTTTTTTTTTTTTTTTTTTTTAACTTATTTATTATGTATACAGTGTTCTGACTGCATGTATTCCTGCAGGCCAGAAGAGGGCACCAGATCTCATTACAGATGGTTGTGAGCCACCATATGGTTGCTGGGAATTGAACTCAGGACCTTTGGAAGAGCAGTCAGTGTTCTTAACCTCTGAACCATCTCTCCAGCCCTTTTTTTTTTTTTTAGACAGGGTTTCTCTGTGTAGCCTTGGCTGTCCTGAAACTTGCTCTGTAGACCAGGCTAGCCTCAAACTCATAGAGATTCACCTGCCTCTGCCTCCCACCTACTGGGATTAAATGTGAGCACCACCACCACTTAGCTAAAAAAAAAATATATTCTTTTTTTTTTTTTTTCTTTTTCCTGGAACTCACTTGGTAGTCCAGGCTGGCATGGAACTCACAGAGATCCGCCTGCCTCTGCCTCCCGAGTGCTGGGATTAAAGGTGTGCACCACCACCGCCCAGCAAAAAAATATATTCTTATTACACATGTTGTTGTTAGTTTTGGGCTCTTGGGGCACCCACTACCCAGCTCCCAAATAAATCATACATGGAGGCTTATTACTATTTATAAATGCCTGGCCTTAGCTTGGCTTATTTTTTGCCAGCTTTCCTTAACTAAATTATCCCATTTATCTTTTGCCTGTTTTTTTTTTTTTTTTTTTTTTTTTTTTTTTTTTTTTTTCTCTCTTCTGTAAATCTTATTCTTTTTCTGTGGCTTACTGTGTAGCTGGGTGGCTAGCCCCTGGAGTCCTCCTCCGTCTCTGGCTCCTTTTTCTTCTCCCTCATTCCTTGATCTTCATTTCTCTTCTTCCTCGTGTTCCCAGATTTTTCCTTCCATATATACTCTCTGCCTGCCAGTCCCGCCCATCTCTCTCTCCTGCCTTACTATTGGCCGTTCAGTTCTCCACTTGACCAGTCATGTGTTTTAGACAAGCAAAATAACACAGATTCACAGAGTTAAACAAATGCAACACAAACAAAAGTAACACACTTAAAATAATATTCTACTACACACATATTTTTGTGTGTGTTGTGTGGGAAACTGTGCTGTGGCACGTGTGTAGAGGTCAGAGGAAGATTTGTAGGAATTGATTCTCTCATTCCATCACGTGTATCCAACTTAGGTCATCAGGCCTGGCAGCAGGCACCCTTACCCTTTGAGACATCCACCTCCCCTTCCCCCAGTCTGTAACTTTTCTTCGCGCTCTCTCTCTCTCTCTCTTTTTTTTTTTTTTTTTTTTTGAGACGGGTTTCTCTGCATAAGTCTATAACTTTTCTTAACAGCATCTTTGGTATCTGTACTTTTTGTTTTTCGAGACAGTTTCTCTGTGTAGCCCTGGCTGTCCTGAAACTCGGAGCTCTGACTCTGCCTGCCGAGAGCTGGGATGGAAGGTGTGCCACGACTGCCCGGTTGGGATCTGTACTTTTCTATTGTTTCGTATTAAACTTTTTAGATGATTCACAGGTAACTTTTAAAAATATTTTTTAATGTGTCTGTGGGTGAAGGGGTATGTGCATTTAAGTGCAGAAGCCTATGGAGGCCGAGGCATCTGATCCACTGGAGTTAGAGGTGGTTGTGAACCATGTGATGTGGGTGCCGAAAACCAAAACAGGTCCTCTTCAAGAGCAGTACATGCTTTCAAACACTAAACCATCTCTTCAGCCTTTTATTATTTATTTATTTATTTAATTTTATTATTATTATTATTTTTTGTTGTTGTTCTTTCGAGACAGGGTTTCTCTGTGTAGTTTTGGTCCTGGATCTTGCTCTGTAGACCAGGCTGGCCTCAAACTCACAGAGATCCACCTGGCTCTGCCTCCTAAGTGCTGGGATTAAAGGCATGTACCACCGCTGCCCAGCCCTCTCCAGCCTTTTATTATTTGAAACAATAAAGATCTTATATGGTATTCACTCAGTTTTCCTACTGGTGGTAAGCATACAGCAGGACATTAATCTTGACACAGTAAAGACAAAGTGCATCTGATTCTCCACAGGGCCCTTCCTTTTCTGTTTTACAGTCACACTCATTCTTTCCAGCCCTTCCTGATCCCGTCCAGCCTTTCATGTTTTCTATTAAACCCCTGTTAGCTTGCTTTACTTCAGAGCTGAGGACTGAACTCAGGCTTCTCACATACTAAGCTCATGTTCTGCTGAGTGACATTGTCAATCAAATCCTTGCTTTAATTTTATATTTTATGTATATTCGAGACAAGGTCTCATGTAGTCCAGGTTGGTTTCCAACCCACTTGCCTCCAACTCCTGAGTGCTGATCTTACAGCAGTGGACAATCATCCTGGGCTTGCTCAGCCCTTTCTAATGCCCATTTACCTGGTGGTGTATAGCTGTTCTCTTACTCACATCCATCTGTCCTGCACCTTTTGCCACTTTCTAACTTCTGATTATCCCGAAGCATCTAAACCCCACTTGCAGATCTGCCAACAGTCCCTGGTACAGCCCTATACCCTGTCCCTGCCTCCTGACTCACCATTCCGCAGATGTCCAAGGCCAGTGACAAAAACAGGCAATACAAGTTGGGCTGGTGGCTGAGACCAACATGCAGGAGGCTGAGGCAGGAGCATTACTGAGTTCTAGGCCAGTCTGGGCTACAGAGCAAGTTCCACGCCAGTCAGGACATCAATGTGAAGTCCTGTATCAAGAAGATTGGTATAGGGGCTGGGGAGGTGGCCCAGTGGGAAAAGTGTTTGCCGCCGAGTTTAGATGCCCAGCAGCCACACAAGAGCGGGGTGTGGCGGCAGGCACCTGCCACTCCCGCACTGGAGGAGTGGGTGCTGGTGGAGCCACATGCCCTGCCAGTCCAGCCAGAACAGCAAACTTCAGGGTCAAAGAGAAACCAGGCCCCCAAAATAAAGTGAAGAGTGACTAAGGAGAATGTCTGGAGTCACCCCGCCATACACAAGCAAGTGTGCATGTACACACACACACACATACACACACACACACACACACACACACACACACACACACACACCCCATGGCTAGGGACTTAGCCCAGTGGGTAGAGTGCTTGCCTGGCATGTACAAAGCCCTGTTTGACTCCCATCACCACATAAAAACTGGGCATGGCATTGTTGAGTACCTGTAACTCCAGCACTCTGGATGTAGAGAACCAGAAATAGATTGACATCTTCAGCTACATAGGCAGTTTGAAACCAGGCTGAGGTGTATGAGACCATGTCTCAAAACAATAGCTAACACGTGGGTGGGCGAGTGCATTCAGGCTGCATGTCGGAAAGTCGCAAATGTGACAGCAGGCAAGGGATCAAGTCTTCTCCCATGCAGTCTTCCATCTGGGGACATCTGAGCCCATCTATGTCCGGGGGATATATGTCCAGGTGGGAAATGACTCCCCACAGGAGTCAAGGAACTGTGAAACCTCAGCCACAGAGAAGCAGCCCCTGGGTGACGCCAAGGTGAGTGACCAGGACAAAAGGGACATGGTTTAGCACAGCCACCATCTTTACAGGAAGCCGAGGCCTCAGGAGGGCAGGCCCTCCTTCCTGGCAGTTTTTGAGAGCAAGAACAGGGGCATGTGGGCCCCCAGATGAACCTCTGTGTTGTGGAATATTTGTTTAACTCTGCAAAGATGTGTTGCATTTGTTTAACTATGTAAAGATGTGTTGCTGTTTTACCTTGCCTGCCTAAGGCACTTGATTGGTCTAATAAAAAGTTGAATGGCCAATAGCGAGGGAGAAGGTATAGTGAAACTTCGGGCAGGGAGAGTGAGGAGGAGGAGGAATTGAGGCTCAGAGGAGAAAGGAAGAAAGAAAAGAGATGCCAGGGGCCAGACAGACACAGAGGAAGCAGGAAAGTAGGACATAGAGAGTGAAAGGTAAAAAGCCCCGAGGCAAAATGTAGATGAATAGAAACAGGTTAAATTAAGTTAAAAGAGCTAGTGGGACAAGCCTAAGCTGAGGCCGAGCTTTCATAATAAGTCTCCTGTCTTTATTTGGGAGCTGGTAAGTGGACCAAAGAAAACACCAACTACACCCCCGGAGTTGTGCTGCTGTGCCCACCAGGGTCTGGGGATGCAATGAGTCCAGCTAAGGCCCGGCCTGCAGAGCTCACAGGCGGTTAGCCGAGCTGTGATAGTCACCTGTTGGACCTGCCACTGAAGCACAGAGCAGTGGGAGCCGAGCAACGGGGCCCAGGGAGAACTCTACCTACACTCTTGGCTGGGGACTCATTTGGAAGTGACACCCGTGTCACCAGAGGTCTAATCAGCTGGCACAGCAGTCCTGATGGCCCATGCCCCACGAACTCAGCTCTGGAGATCAGAACTAAAGTCAAGGTGGATGCCCTTAGGCTGTGTTCCTCTCCAGAGGCTGAGAGAGGACCCATCTCTTCCTTTCCACGCTGGCTGGCAAGTCCAGGTCCTCGCATGTGCAGGAAGTCTCCCAATCCTCTGGCAGTAAACTGAGGGCTATTTGCAACTTCTGGCTCCAGCACTCTTAGCTCTAGCCCCCTTCCTGCAGTGACAGCTGCAAGGATGGGCTCGTCTGCAGGGCATGTCGGGTTGGGTGAGCTCACTAGGCCACCTGGATAATCCAGGATGATCTCCCAGCTCAAGACCCAGAACCTTAATCACAAAACCTGCAAAATCGCCTTGGGCCATTTAAAATGACTTCATGGGTTCCTGGGATCAGAGAAGTGACATTATCCTGCCTATCACATCATCTTGATTTTGTAGTCCCCAAAACTGAAACTAGACTGGATGACTGGCTAAGGTCCCCCGGCAGTCTCCAGACTCAGCCCACCCCATCACACACCAGACAGGACACAAGATATGGCTCTGAGCACAAAGCCTTACTTTGTGGGGCATCATTTAAGGACCCCTGACTTGGGGAAAGAAAGCCAGTGAAAGGTGAGAGGTTCCAGGCCTGTGAGGATGACTCCACCCGTGACAAGTCAGTGGGAATCTTAAGCCCTCTTTCAGGCCCCCAAGCCAATTGCCCAGCCCCCCCCCCCCCACTTCCTCTGAGACGTTAAAGCCTCCTTAAGGGCTCAGACCAGGGTCTGGGAATTCATAGCCAAATGGCTTCCCTCCAGCCTGAACAAACTCAAGATAGAACTATGGTTTCGAGCAGTTCTTCTGTGACAGTGTGTCTGTCATCTATTTCTTGAGTTCCAGGGGCACAGAAATAGGAGAGAACTAATCCTTGGCAGAGCAGTGATGTTACCATAGAAACTGGAACAAAACTCTTCTGGTACTGCATGGCTCTGAGATCAAGGTATAATCTGTGCCCATGGACAGAACAGGTCCGTGCAGCCGAAACTCTTCTGGCCGCAGAGGCTTGGCAAGGAGGGCCCCTGCCACCCTACCCACCTCCATCACTTCTACGGTGAGGAAGCTGATTGACAGCCAGCTTTCACCCCACCCTGAACTGCTGTGAACAGGAAGGGCTGTCAGTGTGATTGACAGTGTGAAGGCAGGCACAGCTATGGGACCACTTGGCCAAGACTTTTGAGGTCATCCCTTCATTTTTATCCATTTATTCAGTGGGCTTTTTTGTTGTTGTTGTCATTTTTTTTTTTAAAGATTTATTTATTTATCATGTATACAGAAGAGGGCGCCATTACAGATGGTTGTGAGCCACCATGTGGTTGCTGGGAATTGAACTCAGGACCTCTGGAAGAACAAGCAGTGCTCTTAACCTCTGAGCCATCTCTCCAGCCCGTTGTTGTCATTTTAAGAGATAGTGTCTTTGCTGGGCAGGTGTCAGTATTTGCCTTTAATCCAAGCACTTGGATGGCAGAGGCAGTAGATCTCTCTGAGTTCACAGCCAGCCTCATCTACAAAATGAGTTCCAGGACACAGGAAAACCCCATCTCAAAAAAAAAAAAAAAAAAAAAAAAAAAAAAAAAAAAGAGAGAGAGAGATAGTATTCTTACTATGTAGCCTAGGTTGGCCTGGAAATCAGGATCCTCCAGCCTCAGCCTCCAAGTGCTAGGACTACAGGTATGGGCCACCACACTGGGCCCTTGAGATCCAGCAGTAGCATGCCCCTCCTGACCAATGCCCCAAGTTGTGCCCACCTTGTAGCCCTCTCTGCCTACTTTGGCAACAGGTTCAGGCAGCTGGTCCATAATCCCTTCAACCTGAAGACACCAAAGTTGGTTTGTGTTGAGAGCAATAGCCCCTCAGGAGGCAGGGAATCCTTTCCTACCCTTAGGGAAGCATCCTTGGGTGTATAGGCATCACCAAACACCATGCTGAAAAGCCAGGAGTAAAGGGGATGGAGGGGAGCCAGCTCCACCTGAAGCTTTCAGAAAACAAGCCTTCAGAAGGGCACCAGAATGGTATGTTCCGACATCCAGGGTCTAGAACTACAGCCCTCAGCTCTCACCTGCCATTTCTGTCCACTGTTCTAGCCCCAGGTCCACAGGGAATACTGTCCCTGTGTCTATCTGGAAGTCAACCAAGTCATTGAGCAAAGCATGAAAAGTGAGGTAAAGCCATTTCACCCTCTGGGGGGTTGAGGGGGCCACAGTGCTGCTCCTCCCAGATCCCGACAGGATTCCAGCTCGGTAGGTGCCGCTTCCTCTGCACCACATGGCTAGAGAGGCCATGTGTCTCCAGCTCCCCTTACCCCTCCCCCAGGCTCCTCCTGAAAATACTGAGGAGGTACAAGGAAGACCACTCAGCTGATGAGCATTTAGAGTGGCTGAAAGAGGCCCTGAACTTGACAGAAAGGGGTAGCAACGCCCAGCATAAAATGCCTTGGGCTCCACTACACCCACTACTTGCAAGGTGCTGCTCATGAAAGACACTTGACAAAGGATCACAGCTACAGAGCTGGCCTTAAAGATGGAGCCCTGTGCATGCACACATGCACTTACAGGGAGCCGATGAACTTGGTACAGGCAAGGGAACTGGAAGGGATAAGCAACAGGGTGGGGTGCTCAGTAACAAAGGTGTTTTCCAGAAGCTGAGAGCCATTTAAATAAGTGAAGTGCAGCTGATATCCACCTAAGCCACCTCAGCACTGGGGCCTGCCCCAGCCAAGGCGTCCCTCCAGAGACCCCAATCCAACACCATCCTCAGTTCCTGGGTGTAGGCAGGAGCCCAGGGCAGGAGGGCACAATGTATTTCTGAGGCAAGGTTTAAATAAGACTTTATTGTTACAAGGGGGACCTGACAAGCAGAAGCAGTATTTGTGGTCCCAGCTGTCATCATGGAGACATTGAACGGTCATGATTGCAGAAGAGGTGACTGGAATTGAATAGCATGATCGGAGGGGAGGCCGGCCAGGAATGCAGGAAACATGATCAAGATGGGCTGGCCAGAGTGGTCTAGTCACAGGATGAGGGACCAGCTCCCTTCACTCCCGCTTCTTGTAGCTCTCCAGGTGTGACAGGACCCAGCCCGCGGGCAGGAGGCAACAGATGAAGCAGGAAGTGAGCCCAACGGTGACATCCTACATAGAACACAGGAGATAAGGATCCCTCAGGGCAACAATTCTTAGGTACACCCAAGTTTTGGTCCTTAGGCATGGGAAAGCCCCTAGGGAAGACAGACTAAGGAAAGTCCAGCAGACCCACACTAAAGAAAGCAACCTGGGCCTGAGTTCAATCCTCAGCATATGTGAGGGAGGGACAGACAGAGACACAGGGAGACTCTAAGGAGGGACATTGTTTCAGACCAAGCCCATGCTCAGCCTTGATATAAAGGGGTGATGCACAGGCTAGACTCTTACTATGCACCCCAGGCTTGACCTTGAACTTGAGATGCTTCTGCCCAAACCCTAGTTGTGCCACCATGCCTACTGAGGGGTGTGTGTGTGGTTTTTTTTTTTAAAGATTTATTTATTTCTTATGTATACAGTGCTCTGTCTGCATGTATCCCCGCGGGCCAGAAGAGGGCACCAGATCTCATTACAGATGGTTGTGAGCCACCATGTGGTTGCTGGGAATTGAACTCATTACCTCTGGAAGAGCAGTCAGTGCTCTTACCCTCTGAGCCGTCTCTCAGCCCCTGTGTGTGCTGTTTTTGATGTGCCCATTTGTGGTGGAGGAGAGCTTGACGTCTAGCATCTCCCATAACTGCTCTTCTTCTAACTTTCATTTTTTTGAGACTGAACCTGGAACTCGCTGATCTGGCTAGACAAGCTAACAGTGGGCTCCAGGGAGTTCCCTGCCTCTGCCCCTAGCAGCGCTGAGGTTAAAGACTAGATGCTGTTTAACCAGCTGGGTGTCCAAATTCAAATCCTCATGCTTGTGAGGCAAGTATTTTTACCAAATAAGCCATTTCCCAAGGCCCTTGTTGTTTGTATATTTTCTTTCTTGTTTCTTTTCTTTTCGATTGTTGTTTCAAGACAGGGATTCTCTATGTAGCTCTGGCTGTCCCGGAACTCACTTGGAAGACCAGGATAGCCTCGAACTCAGAGATTCACCTGCCTCTGCCTCATGGGCGCTAGGACTAAAGGCGTGGGCCATCACTGCCTGAGTGTTTTTTCATAACTTTTAAAGATTTGTTTTATCTGCATTTGTGGTGTGTTGGGGGGGGCCTGAGCACAGGTATGTGCGCCTATACTTTCACAGAGGCCAGGAGAGGGTGTCAGTTCCCTTGGAGCTGGAGTTACAAGCATCCGGCTTGATACATGGTTGCCAGGACCCAAGCTTCAATCTTGGGAAATCATGCTCTTAAGTGCTGAGCCACCTACCTCTCCAGCTCCCAGGCCCTTGTCTTGAGACAAAGTCTCATTATGTTGCCCTAATTGACCTGAATTCCTGAGCTTGGTCTTCCTGCCTCAACCTCCCCAGTACCTGGGACTACAGACAGGCATGACTTGATTGTTACTGTTTCCTCGGTGGCAACGCTTTGGTTCTAGGCCTAATTCAGTGACCAGCTGCCTGGATTCAGGACCGCTCTCACTTAGAATAGAAAAGCTCCAAAAAAAAAAAGGAAGGGGCCTGGACAGGGATGTAGCTTTTAAGAAAGTCCTGGGTTTGATCTCCAGCACCACATAAACCAAAAGTGGTGGTACATGCCTGTAATCCCAGCACTAAAAAGATGCAGACAGGATTATCAGTTCAAGGTCAAATATGACTACAAGTTCGAGGCCAGCCTGGGCTACATGAGACCCCGTCTCAATTTAAAAAAAACGTTTAAAAAGTGAAAACAGCTATCCTACATTTCTGATAATCCCAAAGACCTAGTGGGTCTCCTGCACCCCTCCTTAAAAAAAAAAAAAAAAAATGCGGCAACAACCATTACCGTCGCTGCCAGTTATCAGGCATTCCCCACCAAAAAAATGGAAAGGTAAACTGGCTTAGAGGCTGAGCAGCGAGTAAACAGCCAAGCAGAGTCTGATGGGCTGACCTGAGATCCAGGGACTGGGGGAAAGTCCTAGCTAGGGCTTAAGAGCATCCAAGCAACCTGTCCCCTCCACGCCCTGCAGACAGGCCCGAGCCAGAGCTGCAGGCCGCCCCAGCACCCTGTCCGTCCCGCTCACCAGGACCCCGAGCTGCTCCCGCGGCGGCTTCGAGTGGATCTGAGCGCGCGGCACCATGAGCCGCCGGGCCGAGCCGGTCAGGCCCCTCAGCAGCAGCGGCGTCAGGGCAGACATGACGGCGCGGAACGACTGGACAAGGACCAGCGGGAGTCCAAGGTCAGGAAGACGACCTCACCAGCCGGAAGTTCCGGCGATGGACGCGGCCGCACGGAACGAGCTCGGAAATGACGTCACGACGCGTCCTTCGTCCGCCTGGGCTGTTTCTGGCGCGCTCCTCAAAACAGCCAATCGACACCATCCAGTCGACACCATCCAATCGACACCATCCTACCGCAGATGGGAGGGGAAATGAGACAGCTTTCGTCCCACCTGCACACGCAGTCGAGAAGGCTAACTGCATGCTCGACTCCTCCTCCCATTCAGACACTATTTAATATCCTGTCTGCTGGGCCTGAGCTGGTGACTCCAGCCTCTAACTAGTTCCCTCTACTTTTAAAAACATTGTTAGTAGCCAGGTGGTGCTGGCACACGCCTTTAATCCCAGCACCCAGGAGGCAGAGGCAAACGGATCCCTGTGCTTGAGGCCAATCTGGTCTACAGAATCAGTTCCTGGACAGCCAGGACTGCACAGAGAAATCCTATCTCTTTAAACACACACACACACACTCACACACACACACACACACACACACACACACACACGTACAAAACATCTATTATTTATTTTTATTTTGTGTGTATAACCTTTTTGTTTGTATGTACATCTGTGCACCACGTGCATGCAGAGTGCACAGAGGCCAGAAGAGGGTGGTGGGTCCTTTGGAACTGAAGTTATAGGCAATGGTGAGCAGTCATGTGTCGGGAACTGAACTGAACGGGTCCTCTGCAAAAGCAGAGTGCTCTTAACCACTCAGCCGAAGACCACTCTCTTTTACTTACTGTTACCTCTCAGGTACTAGTTTCCTGTAACTGTCAACGGTTCTCAGCTTCTGGCTCCTTCCTGTGTGTCTGTTGGGGACATAGTTGTTTAAGTTTCCTGTAGCCCATTAAAGGCTGTCTCCATTACAGGTATGTGGCGCCATGGCCAGCTCCCTCTTTATCCATCTGTCTCCCCACTGCCTTTGTTTTTTCCTCCGTCCCTTTCCCTCCCTCCTTCCTTCCTTCTTGCTTTACTAGACACACCCCTGACCAAAGTGGTTCCCCCTTTGCTTCCTAGTCACGTCCCCAGTCATGGAGATTGCCTTTCTGCTTCACTTCTCGATGTTCCATATTTCTGTCACTGTGTCTGGGTCCCTCCTCCACCTCTCCAGGCTTCGGCTTTTTTACTCTTTGTATTCTACCTAAAACACCTTTTCTGTTGCCCTCATCATCATGCCAGCTCCCTGTCCTAGCCTCCACATACTAACATAGCCTTCTTTACTCAGCAAATATGCATTAGCCCATTGGTGTGCCAGACACTGTGATGAACAAGGCAGACAGGTTTCTCATCCTTTAGAAGAAAAATATAACAATAAGAAATCTTTTTTAGATGATTTATTTATTTTGTGTGCATTGGTGTTTTCCCTGCATGTATGTCTGTGTGAGGGTGTTGGAGCCCCTAGAACTGGAGTTACAGTTATGAGCTGTCATATGGGTGCTGGGAACTGAACTTGGGTCTTCCAGAAGAGTGGCCATCTCTCCAGCCCACAATAAGCAAACATTTAAAGCTATAGTGAAAATAAAACAGCCATATATTACAGGTCCTGGTGGTGTATACCTTTAATTCCAGCACTCAGAGGGGCAGAGGCAGGCAGATCTCTGTGAGTTCAAGGCCATCCTGTTCTACATAGTGAGTTCCAGGACAACCAGGGCTACACAGACCCTGTATCAAAATAAATAAATAAACAAAACCTGCCATCTATCAGGCAGTGTCTTTGGATGACACTGCTTCAGGAAACCTTCTGCTGACCACTCCACACCTTTGCCTCCTCCACATCCTGCAGCAGTCATGGGAACACTAGCCTGCCACAGGGTGGGTCTCTATCCAAAGTCTGGGCAAGTACCTGAGGGCAGAGGCTGTCTGGCCACCCACACTGTCTCCCAGTGGCCTGACAATCCTCTGACACTGGAAGAATGTATTGTATTCAAGGAGGTAAAATGCAAGGCAGAAAAGGGCATAGGGCAAGCCTTAGAGCCAGGCCCCAGCTGCACATCTCGATTGTCTTCCTCACTGTGCCAGGAAGGGAGCTGCTAGTGTTTCTGTGATGTTTCACCAACAGGGAAACAGGCTGCCCAAGATGTGCAGCCAAGAGGCTGCCAAGCAGGATTCCAGGGCAGGTCTGTAGCCTGAGGCCGCACTTTGAACTGTATACTAGCTGCTGCAGAGAGAAAGGAGTCTCTGGAGCTTCAGAGGGGTTTGTCTCTTTAAACAGGGTCTTATGTATCCCTGGCTTGAACCCCTAGGTCCTACAGGATAACCCTGAACTTCTGATCTTCCTGCCACCATCTCCTGACTGTTGGGATGTCATGCCCAGTTTATGCAGTGCTGAGTGTCAAACCCAGGGATTTGTGCACATTAGGCAAAAATTTGACCGAGTGAACTACAATCCAAGCCCTGGAGATCGAGGTTTTCTTTTATTTGTTTGCTTGTTTGTTGTCTGATATGCTGAGGCCAGACCTGGCTCTGTGGCCCAGGCTGCCTTTGCTCTGGTACTCTCCCTGCCTCAACCTCCCGAGTGCTGGGGTTATAGGCATCCACCACCAACCCCAACTTCAGAAGTTCATTCTACATTCAAGGTCAGTAGCATCAAAGGCTGTGGCAGGGATGGCAGCACCGGGGAGAGACGGGAACCCGGAGCTCCTGGGATGATGTGGTAGGGTAGTGAAAGAAAAGAAAAGCGACAAGGGACCAGGTGTCTTGGAGGGCAGGCTGTGTCTCAGGCCTCCTCTGGACGTGTCCCGGTCCTAAATTAACCTGGTAGGTTACTAGTCCTCAGTTACTAGCCACCCCTGCCTTTCTTTTTCTCTGGGCCCCGGCAAACAGCCTAGGATAGATAATTCTGAAATTCTCACCCCGTCCCTAGGGACACAGTTGGAGCTGCTGTGGCCCGGGAAGATGATAGGGCAAGGACATTCCTGTTGTCTTCTTGGGTTCTAGGAAACAAGAGAATAATGTCTAGGTGTGAGCAGAGCCGTGGTGTCCTCGGGCCCCTGTGACAAGGCTTGTCCCCCATCAGAGAGTAAGAGAGGAGTACCAGAGCTTGCCCCAGACCTTCTGCTAAAGCAGTTCCAGCATTTCTGTCTTCTGTATTCCCCCTTGCAAAATCTACGGAGAGCAGGGATGGCGAGAGAGAGAAAAATGAATCAGAAAACCTATGAGGAGGAATGTACAGATTTGGCGCTGTATAAACCAGACCTTGGTGGCATCAGCCTGTACTCTCAGCTCTTCAAGAAGCAGAGGTAAGAGGATCACAAGTTCAATGCCTGCCTGTGCAATTTAGACTGTCTTGAAATGAAAATTAAAAAATAAAAAATAAAGAGGGGGGCTTGGGAAATGGCTCAATGGGTAAGAAGTCTTGTGGAAACAAGACCTGAGTTCAAGTCCCTAGGATTTACACTAAAAACAAACAAACAAACAAAAACAACTAAGGCTAGTGAGGCTATAAAGACACCACTAAACCCAACGACCTATTTTGATCTCCAGAACCCACAGCAAAAGAAAAAAAATAAACTCCTAAAAGTTGTTCCTCGACACACACACACACACACACACACACACACACACAATAAATAAATAAATAAATAAATAAATAAATAAATAAATAAATAAAATGTAAAATAAAAAGCCAGGCATAGCCACATGTACCCACCCATAAGCCTAGTGCTAGGAGGATAGACACACAGGCAGCCTAGTAAAAATGGAAAGTATATTGTTCAGTGAGGGATTTTTTTTTTAAGATTTTTTTTATTATGTATATAGTGTTCTGACTGCATGTATGCCTGTCCACCAGAAGAGGGCACCAGATCTTATTATAGATGGCTGTGAGCTACCAAGTAGCTGCTGGGAACTGAATTAGGACCTCTGGAAGAGCAGCTAGTGCTCTTAACCTCTGAGCCATCTCTCCAGGCCCCAGTGAGGGATCTTGTCTCCCTTCCTCTGACCTCTACCTGTGTGTACACAAGTATGTGTACCCACACATATCTGTGTATATAACATACCCTAAAAAGTTCCGGGGCTTAGATTAGTGGTACAGCACTTACCTAAAATGCACAATATTTAGGGTTCAGTCCCCAGTGATAAAAGGGCTTGAAAGAATGTGGTAGTTTGAATGTAATTGGCCCCCATAATCTCATAGGAGTGGCACTATTAGGATGTGGCCTTGTTGAAGTAGTGTGGTCTTGTTGGAGGAAGTGTGTCACTGTGTAGGCAGGCTTTGAGGTCTCACATATGCTCAAGAAACTGCCCAGTGTCTTAGACCACTTCCTGTTGCCTGCAAGATGTAGGACTCTCAGCTCCTCCTCCAGGACCAGTCTGCTGGTATGCTACTGCCACACTCCCATGGTGATGATAATGGACTGAACCTCGGAAGCTGCCACCTTCATTAAATGTTTTCCTTTAGTAGAGTTGCCATGGTCATGGTGTCTCTTTTTGTTTTTTTCAAGACAGGGTTTTTCTGTGTAGCTTTGGAACTTTTCCTGGAACTCACTCTGTAGACCAGGCTGGCCTTGAACTCATAGAGATCTGCCTGCCTTTGCCTCCTGGATGCTGGGATTAAAGGCATGTGCCACTACTGCCCAGATGTGGTGTCTCTTCACAGCAATAGAAACCCTAAGACAGAGGGCTCAGTGGTTGAGAGCACTGGCTGCTCCTCCAGAGGACCCAGGTTCAATTTCCATCACCCACATAGCAGCTCACAAGTGTCTGTAACTCCAGTTCCAGAGGATCTGACGTCCTCTTCTGGCTTCTGTGAGCACTGCATACACACTGTGTACAGATATACATGTAGGCAAAACACCCACACACAGTTTTGTTTTTGTTTTTTAAAAAGAACAGGCACAATAGTGCACGCCTTTAATCCCAGTACTCAGGAAGCAGAGGCAGGTGGATCTCTGTGAGTAAAAGGCCAGTCTGGTCTACAGAGTGAGACCCTGCTATCTCAAAAAGGGTCTCATGAGCATTGTATGGAGGAAAAATCCAGGCGTAAAAGCACAGACTGCAAGGCCCAGTGCTGGCGTATGACTATAGTCCTTGCAAATGAGACCAAGCCAGAAAGACTGCCTCAAGTTCCAGGACAGACTGCCCGCTACCCAAAAGTAAGTAAATAGGATGAGGAAAGATAGCTCAGTAATTACATGTGAAGACCGAGTTCAGATTCCCAGCGCCTGTGTAAGAAGGCAGGCAGTGCGTGCATAATCCCAGCATGAGAGTCTACCTCAAAAGAAGAGCTAAAAATAACCTGCTAGTGTGGTGGCGCACGCCTTTAACCCCAATACTTAGACGGCAGAGACAGGCAGATCTCTGAGTTCGAGGCCAGCCTGGTCTACAGAAGGAGTTCTAGACCAGAAAAGCTACCTAGTGAGAGGTGTCTCAAATAACACTGATAACCACCTTGAGTCTACAGTTTTACCCTTGATTGAAGACAAGGAACTGGGACTACAGCTCAAGTTAGAGGACTGCACAGCACGCACAAAGGCAGCCCTGGGTTGTTCCCCAGCACTGTATCAACCTGACTTGGTGGTCCGACCTTGTCATCCCAGCATTTGGGAGGCAGACGCAGGAGAATCAGAAATTCAAGGTCATCCTTGACTATCAAGTTTCCAACCAAATAGGGACTTTGGATGGGTATCCTTTTGTTTTTTTGAAATTCTTTTGTTTTTTCAAGACAGGGTTTCCTGTGTAGTTTTGGTGCCTGTCCTGGAACTTACTCTGTAGACCAGGCTGGCCTTGAACTCACAGGGATCCACCTGCCTCTGCCTCCTGAGTGCTGGGATTAAAGGCATGCGCCACCCATGCCTGGCTTGTTTTTGTTTTTTGAGACGTAGTTTCTCTGTATAACAGTCCTAACTGTCCTGGAACTCGATTTGTAGACCAGGCTGGCCTTGAACTCAGAGCTCTACCTGTCTTTGCCTCCCTGGGATTAAAAGGCATGCACCACCATGCCCAGCTGCTGCTTTTTTGAAGTTTTTGAGACAAGGTCTTACTATGTGGACAACTAAGCTAGCATCCAGTTTACAGCAATCCTTCTGCCTCTGTCACCCGAGTGCTGGGGTGGATGACAGGAATACACACCACATTAGGCTTTGTCATTGTTAGTTATTGTTTTGTTTAATACAGGATCTCTCTTGCAGTCCTGATTGGCCTGGAACTCCCCGCGCAGCCAAGGCTGGTCTCAGACTTGTGGTAGTCTTCCTGCTTCAGCCTCCCTGAGTGCTGGGATCTCAGGCATGAGCCATGTCCAGCTACAGAAATCCCTGTATTACTTTCCTAGCTGTGCTAAAACACCATGACCAAGGTAACTTAAGACTGAGTTTATTTGGACTTACTGTTCCAGAGGGTTAAAAGCCATGATGGCCATGATGGGCCGGGCGGTGGTGGCACTCGCCTTTAATCCCAGCACTCAGGAAGCAGAGGCAGGTAGATTCCTGTGAGTTCAAGGCCAGCCTGGTCTACAGAGTGAGATCCAGGACAGGCTCCAAAAGCTACACAGAGAAACCCTGTCTCAAAAGAAAGAAGAGAAAAAAAAGCCATGATGTAGAGTAGCATGCAGAGGCATGGTGGCTGGAGCAAGAAGCTGAGCTTACATCTTGATCCCCAAGCACACAGAAGAGAGCCAGAAATTAGAACGGTGCCTGGCTTTGAAAGCTCAAAAGCTCAAAGCCTGCCCCCATGACACAATCCTTCAGCCAGGCCACACCTCCTAAATGTACCAAACAGCACCACCAACTGGGAACCAAGTATTCAAATTTCCGAGTCTATGGGGCACGTTCTCATTTAAACTCTCTTACCCTCTAGTACTCTGGGTAGTTTGTGCAGCCTGCAAGGATAAGGAGCACCATTCCTTACCTGTGATTGCCCAACAAGATGCTGCTGGGCCCTTCTACACCGTGGCAAGGGTTAAAAGGCCCTTACCTGAGATCCTGCCTCTGGTTCAAGGGCCCAAGCTGTTTCTACCACACCCCCTTCCCTGTACAGGACACTAGGAAGAGATGGCAGGCCTTGAGAATGGGCAGGGGGTCTGGTCCCTAGCTCTGATATCCACTTCATACCTCTACTCTGCATGTCTGGTGGATAGACATTGACCAGAACGACTAGTGGCCATCTCAGCCGGTCCAAGATATCACTGGACAGTCTGGAGACTCACCAGGCGTCCTTTACTGCAGTTTATAAAAGGCACAGGCCCAGCAAATGCTGAGACCAATGTCACTGAAAAGTGCCTTTGCTCTTCCTGCCCTCAGCCACCTCCCAAAGCACCTGACCTGGAGCTGCTAAGGAACTCAAGGCTGGCTCTGCAGTCTTCTTAGCCTGAACTCTCCTCAGCATGTTGAAAGGTACAGACACTGAACCCTAGGGCTAGTAGGAGGGGTGCTTGCAGGAAGCTGGCCGGAAGAGCTGGATTGGTCTTTAGAATCCTACTCTGTGGCTCTCACTGAAGATGAAGGTAGCTGGGCCTTCCTACATCCGCAGGAAACTGACTCCCTAGGCAGTGACAGCAGGAGACACCAGGATGGTTTCAGGATATACCCAATATGGGGCCAAACAATAGCCTGGCAAAATCCAGAAGGTGGAGGACAGGTTTTGGCTCACTGTTAGGAAGAGTTGGTCTAGGAACCTAAGCAGGCAAACAGGGCAGAGTGGGGCAAGGGACAGTGTCTCAGGGCCCTGGAGGTGTTTGCTCTCCCTGGAGCACAGCTATTGGGTGGGGCGATGAGGTGTCAATGTAGAGGGGCCAACAGTGTCTGCTCCTGCCCCTGCAGGCACAGCTGTCTGGCTGGCACCCTAGGATCCAAAAGCCTCAAGATGCTAGTGCAGCCATCTGGGACTTGGAAGCAGGGGACCCTGACAGTTAACCCCTTCAGGCCTGTAATGGTGATAAAAATCACCATCCTCACATGGAACAGTGCTTCCAGCTTTGGGAGCAATCACAGGGCAGGCACTACAGTTCTCTTCAGTGTGAGCTGGACCCTGGCCATACCCTTCCCCTGGTGTGAGGTGTACCTAGTATCCTCTGGACCCTTAGTGTGGACTCCAGATCTGTCAGGGACCTCAGTGACACTTTTTCACCTACCACCACACCTGACCAAGGGTATGAAGACAGTCCCTCTTCTGTCCAGAGGAAGTTTTTCTGAGCTCCAGTTCCCTGGACCACCTCCTGCCTCTGAGCCTGTACCTGGCAGGAGCCCAGCCTAGGTAACAAGCACGCAACTCTACCAGTCATGCTGCAGAGGTCTGACCCATTCTTTGGGTCTTTTTGTCTGAAGAGAGACTTCAGAGTCCTTGTTGAAGACTGATGAGGAATACTCTTGAGTATTGCAGTAAACACAGGGACAAAATTCATCCTTCAACTCACACAGGGGACTGAATTCATGTCTGGGTGTTGATGTCCAGAGTCACAGTGCCTGGCTCAGTGCCTGCTCCAGGATGCCAAGCAGACAGTATTCTGAACATCCCCGACCTCACCCTGCAACTTCTGGGAAATGGTACAAACACATGCACTTGGGCTCCACTTGCCCAAGGCTCCTTTTCAGGAAGGGCGTGGGGTTGGTACAACCATGTGCCTCCCAAAGCCAATGCCTGACGCCCACTGCCCATGGCACCCAGCATCTGGATACCATCCCAGTATCTGAACAAAGTGTCTTTTATTAATGACGTACAAATAAAACTGATAGAGAGTTTTTCCCCCTTTGATTCCAGTGATAAGTTCTAGGAAAAAATATATAAAACAAGAAATTTATCTTCCAACTTTCTGCTAAGACGACAAAAAAAAAAAACCTCCAGAAAGTGTTAAAAAGAACCATACACATTCAACAGCAACAAAAATAACCTGAAATGGGATAGGTTTACTAAACAAAACAAAAACCTTTAAAAACATTTTAACATGTCCTGAACAAAAACCAAAAGAGCCTGGTACAGCAGGCTAGACCTTCTGTTTCTCAAAATCATGAGGAGGGGTGGAAGATGAAATATGCCTGATAATCACTGGGCTCAACGCCCACAGATCTGCTGGTCTTGGCCACCATCCCTCTGGTCCAGTGAGATCCTGAAGGGCCCTTTGGGATGTGGCCTGCAGAGGGTGAGGAGCAGGGCAGGCACTACGCACCATGAGAGCCCCGGTGCCAGGTGTCCAGTGACTGGAGACAAGACACTCAACTAACCTCACATGGGGCTTATACTGGGGGTTCCTTTTGGTCCCCCTAAGTGGGAGGTATCAGAAATTCATGATCTAAGATAGACGAGGATCAGGAATAACTCTTCCAAGCATGTCCATGTTTCATGATTCTTGGAAGGAGCCTACCAATCCCCTCTGGGCAGCTTCAACTCTCACCAGGGGTATAGCCCCAGAATCTAGTAGGCCAGGCAACGGTAGACCTATTCCAGTGTAAAGCTGCAAGGCCCTCTCCAAGGCGAGGCTGACAGGGCTAAGAACAGCAAGGGATGCTCAAAAGAGGGCAGGTCATGGCAAAAAGGTCCCTCCATGCCCAGGCTACCACGCAAGCATGGATCTTGTTGAGAGGCGACTGCTGTGGGGAGATTTGCCAGGACAGCCAGGCAGGCAGGCAGGGGTGAGCAGACTCTGAGGTCAGCAAGAGTCTCAGAGCAATCAAAGGTAAGCTCTCTGCCATGCCCAAGGCAGACCCCAGGGCAGCAACAGGGAAGTGGCAGGTGTGTGTTCCTAGGTGAGGATTTGGTTTTGCTTCCTTGGAAGAACATGGCCCAGAGGTCAGGATGAGTTCAAGTTCTAAGCCTGCATCTCTTCATCCTATGAAGAGGAAGGCCTTCTGGCTCCGGCCTGCCACTGTAGGGTGACACCAGTAACAGAAAAGCAGCTGTGAGCCACTGAAAGGCATTCCTGATGTATCCCAGCGGGGCCAGGACAGTGGCACAAGTGCCTCACTGAGGCAGTGAGGGCCAGGGCTAGGGGAAACAGGCAAAGGGCCTGCTGCTGGCTGGGGCTCCTCAGACTGGGGGGGAACCCCTCCAGAGAGCTATCAGCACCAAGAGGAGGAGGAAATGGTCCTTCTGGGGAAGAAGAGGGGTTCCCTGATGTTACTCCCCTTGAGACTAAGAACAGAGGTATCTGGGCTGAAGTCAGAGGTGAGAACAGGCAGGACTGTGACTTCCTTCTTGAGTAAAAAGGCTGAGTCAAGATCAGGAGAAATGCAGCAAAATCCAAAGGCCCAGAGATGCCGCATCCCTTCGGCAAACGGAAGAGACTGACAGACAGCTCTTCCTGGTCTTCCTGCCATACTGACAGTGATGAGACACAGTCTCCCCCTGAAGTTGGCTGGTCCCGAGACTCCACCCTGTGGCTCTATGAGAACACGGCACGAACCCCTGCATCTTGGCATCAAAGAGCTACATGGTCTCCAGGAGAGTACTTGGTTCCCAGAGTAAAAATATCCAAGGGCTGTGTGTACCCAGATCTGCATCCAATCCTTTCTGGGGACCAGAAGACTCCAGGTCTTTCACAAAGGTGGGTATAAACATTCCAATTGTCCATATGGAGCATGGTGTGGGGCCCTGTCAGGAATCCAGCTGCAGACAAGTGGGGAACCTTCCATTTTAGGGGCCCAAGAGCTAATCAAGGAGGCAGCCACTGAACAAGGATGGGCTCAGTGGCCAAGCGATCATCCTTCTCACAGCACCCTCTCCCTGTGTCCCCTCCTAGAACTCTGCTTTTCCAGGAGGGGGTGGAAAGGCAGCAGGGGTCACTGCTCCCCAGGGTACGCTGGCTCATGCAGGGCTAAGACACCCACAGCTCCAGGGGTACCTGGCAAGTGGCTTAAGACCAGGGAAGAGGACAGGCCTAAGGAGAGTGACTTCACTTGCAAGTGGTTCTGGGAGTTCAGTGGCAACAGCCACCACAGTGCCCGCCTGTGTGGGAATGCTGACTGTCCCCAAACTTGGTCCTCCGGCTCAGTATCTCGTAGGAGCAGTCCTCCCCACAGCAACCAGACATGCTAGGGGAAGAGTCATCAATTTCAAACCTGCAACACAGACAGGACAAGTGTTGGCTGCTGGCTTTGCTCCCGAGCTGCCAACGTCTACAGCACTTCTGTGACCTCTGGAGCAGGCACAGGGACCAAGTCAAAGGACACTGGCACACCATCTCACAAACCCCAATCCCCAGACCACCGACAGATCGGGGAGAGGACAAGCAGGCGCTTGGGAAGCAGCAGAGGGAGTACCCTAACCACCCAGGACCACACCAGAGCCTTGCTCCTTACTGCAGTGCCTCTCGGAAGAACTGATAGGCGCCATGATTGTGTTTAAATACAGTTAACATCACCTTCTTCATCTGTGTGCTGAAAGAGAGCAGAGTGAGCATCTTTCAGAAACAGAATCAAGGGGCTAGAGAGATGGCTCAGCAGTGAAGAACACTTCCGCTCTTCCAGAGGACCAGAGTTCATTTTCCAGCCGCAGGGTGGCTCACACCCACCCTCCTGCAACTCAAGATCTAGAGTATTCCATACCCTTCTGGCCTCTTCAGGCACTGCACTCACATGGCAGACATGCATATACACACAAAGATATGTAAAATAAAATATATATTTGTTTGTTTGATTTTTAAATGTATGAGTACTCTAGCTGCATGTATGTCTTTATGCCAGAAGAGGGCATCAGATCCCACTAGAGAGGGTTGTGAGCCACCATGTGGTTGCTGGGAATTGAACTCAGGACCTCTGGAAGAGCAGCCAGTGCTCTTAACCTCTGAACCTCTGAGCCATCTCTCCAGCCCCCCCAAGATATATCTTAAACACACACACACACACACACACACAAGGTTTGGAGGAACATCTCAGGGGTTAGGAACACTGGTTGTTCTCGCAGAGGACCTGGGGTTTAATCTTCAGCCCTGACACAGCAATGCATAGCCATCTGCAACCCTAGTTCTAAGGAATCCGATGCCCTCCCCAGGCCTTCAAAGGCACCAAGCACAAACACGGTGCACACACATACACACAGGAAAAACACCCATACCCCATATCAAAATAAAAAACAAGTTGGAAGCCAGTGTTAGTGGCGCACGCCTTTAACCCCAGTACTTGGGAGGCAGAGGCAGGGGGATCTCTGTGAGTTCCAGGAGAGCCAGGGTTACACAGAAAAACCCTGTCTCCAGCAACAACAACAACATAGCACATCAACAAAACAACACAGAACAGAGACTAAGGTCAGGCCTCCTCTCTGTCCCTCCTCCAGCCTGCAGAGGTCTGCAGGTTGGTCAGAGTGCCCCAGTGTCAGGGGTCTGCCCCATCTGCCTCTAACCTGGAGCCACAGCCAAGCAGGCCAGCCTTCTGACAGGGACTAGATGCCCCTTTCCTCCAAGAAAGCCCAGATCAGTGGCTTCCTCCCCTAGCTGTGCAGCAGCCCTTACCTGTTGGCCATGAGCTGCAGGATCTGAATGAGGAACTTCCCTAGGCCTTTCCGCCGTACCTTGCTTTCCAACTGCACTTCGTAGCTAACAAAGAAAGCGGAGGAGTGAGTGTACAGGACAGCGCCAGAGAGAGGGTCCAGGTCCACAGCAGGAGCCTGCAGACAGGCTCAGAGGGCTCTGCCACTTGTCTCCTCCCCTCTGCCCACGGTAAGTCTCGGTTCCTACCAGTATAGGACTTCATCCCCGCACTCCACATCAAATCGGAAGTGAGAGAAGGCAACTGGGACGGAACTGTTTTCCCACGCAATGAGGTACCAGGCTCGGTCATCAGTCATCTCCTCCCGTTTCTCTCGGTCCTTCCAGCCCCACTCGCTTTGCTCATACCTGAGGAGGGGGGCAATCAGGATGGGGCCTTGGAGGAAAGCCAACAGGGTGCTGGGCTGCCCTCGGGGGCCATGCTTACATGGTCTGCATGTTGGTTTTGGTGAGGTCGAAGGCCCAGTCCACAGTGGCTGGCTCCAGTCCAGACACTCGTTTACATTCAATGGAGACATTCAACCTGAGAAGCAGACAGGGAGGCATCAGGCCTAGGGTTCTCACCAGGACACTGCTATTCCTCCCTGGAAGAATAGGGGGGCAGGCCAGTCTCAGACACCCTACCGGGCAAAGCCACCACCCTGCCTCAGGGCCCATCCCTGCCTCACCTGTAGAGTCTTTATCAGACTCACTCGGCCAATGCTCTCCTCTTGGCTACCTCTCTGCTTCCCCTGCCTGCTCAGTCTCCACTCGTAGTCATTACCAGGATCACTCTGCTCCCCCGCTGTCTGTAAACACTAGTTCTGCTAACTCTGTCTCTGCCCTCCTCCCACTGGGCTCTCACAGGACCAGGTCTCTCTTAGCTACCTGTCACTCCTCCACAGCAGCCGAGTGACCTGGCCTTTCTAGAAGACCCCTCCCCCAGCCCAGTCCCACTGGCCTCTTCCCCATGACACCCAGTGGGGACTGAGAGCTGGTTACACAGGCGGAACAGTATATAAACCACTGCTCTAGGCACTAAGGTCTCTCTTTCCAATGAGATGGAGGAGAACTAGTCTGAAAACTCAAGCTTTTACAGAAGAAAAAACAAAAGAAGATCAGTTGCTGCTCTTCCAAGACCTGAGTTTGGCACCCAGCACCCACATCAGGCCATTCACAATGGCTTGTAACTGGAGCTCCAGAGTCAATCTGATACCCCGATCTCGTGACACTTGCACACACCAACATACATACATACAATTTAAAATAAAATGAAACAAATATTTAATTATTTCACACTGAGTGTTGGGGGGGGACACCTTTAGTCTCAGCATTCAGGAGGCAGAGACAGACAGATCTGACAGTCCGAATCAGTTTGGTCTACATAGCAAGCTAGTTCCTGGCCAACCTGAGGCAACATAGTGAGACCCTGTCTTGAAACACACAAAAAAGGTTTGAGTGTATGTGTGGTACCTATGAGTGAAGACTCACACAGGGGTCAGAGGTCAACTTTGGAAGCAGGTTTTCTTCTTCTACGATGGGCTATCTGGGGATCAAATCAGGTCCTCAGGTTTGTGTGGCACGCACTCACCTGCAGAACCACCTCATCAACCTTTCTGTTTGTTTGGAAACAGGCTTCCTCTGTGTAGCTCTGGCTGTCCTGAAATTTACTATATAGACCAGGCTGGCCTTGAACTCAAGCAATTAGCCTGCCTCTGCCTCCTGAGTACCCAGATTAAAGGAATGCACCATCACCCCCAAGCAGTCTTTCTTTTTTTTTTTTAGATACAGGGTCTCACTATGTACCTCAGACTAACTTTGGACTCATGAGTCTTGTTTTAGCCTCCCAAATACTAAAGTGATAGGCACTCCCATCTAAAATTAAGCCTTTAAAAACTCCCACATCAGCATCTCTCAGAAGCCTTTGACACAATCTTCACAATGGAAGTTCCCACTGAAATCCACGGCCGTCTCTGCTGACTGGCAAGATCTTAACCTCCTGCCTTGGAAGAGCCTTTCTTCACAAGAACCGACATGTTAGAACCACCCAAATCCAGCTCTGTACCTGTTGACTAGAAAATACCCAAAGTCCAGCCCACTGTGATCTGCATTCTTTTATTTTTTTGGTTTTATGAGCCAGGGTCTCTCCATGAAGTTCAGGCTGGCCTTGAATCAGTATGCAAGCCTCAAACTCATGGGAAGCTTCTCAAGTGCTGTCACAAGCATGTCGAAGAAAGATCACAGCTACAGGAACCATATGAAAAAACAAGGCACCAAAACGGGTGTGGCCTGCTTCAGAGCAGGTTCAGATTTCTGCAAGTCAATAGAAGCCCAGCACGTGAAAACACTAAGAAAAATCACAGAAGCGATCCCTAAACCATGCCATGACTTCCCAGAAATGGATAACAAAGCTGCTACAAGAACTGTCATGTCAGATCCCAGATGGGAAGACGTAAGAGTAAGTGAATTGATTCATGATTGCCACATAGCTATAAAAGGCCACAGGGCTTCTGCAATCTCCACAACTGTCCCTCTCTTCCTTGTTTACTTTCTACCTGGGTATTAGCTCATCTTAGCACACCTCCTACATTCTAGCATTACCCTATTTGACAGGTAAGAAACCAAGGCTTCCGGTGCATGAGTGGGCTTATTCCAGTGGCATAATGCAAAGTCCAGCCACTCTTCACCATAACAGAGAAACTGTAACCTCTGACCTTCCTGAAGCAAGCCACAGCCCAGTGCAAACACACCACTCAGGAAGAGGGAGGGAAGAGTCTGCAACCCAGAACCAAATGTCAGCTGGAACAGCAGTCACAGCAGCCATAGCTACCATGGGCAGGCTCCATGGACCAGAGCTTTGGACCTAACCCTTCTAACTCCTCCTAAGGAAGGAAGGGACCATTAGACCCCAATCTTTTTCTTTCTTCTCTTTCGCTCTTTGTTTTCAGTGTCTTACTGTATAGCCTAGGCTGATCCTCAAACTCATGATCCTTTTGCCTCTCCAAGCCAAGTTTTTAGAACCATTATGAAACTGAGGTAAGACAGGCTAGGTGATTAGATACTGTATACTCAAGGAAAAAACACTTAATTGGGAATTAAAAGCTCCTTCGGATGTGAGGGCATACTCCATAGATTCAGAAACCTCATTCAAACTTTGGGAGCCTCAATTTCCCAATCATAAAATGCGACAGTAGGCCAACAAGTTTCCAAGTTTCATCTTATTCTTTTTTTTTTGTTGTTTTGTTTTTTTGAGACAGGGTTTCTCTGTAGACCTAGCTCTGTAGACCAGGCTGGCCTTGAACTCAGAAATCTACCTGCGTCTGTCTCCCAAGTGCTAGGATTAAAGGCGTGCACCACCACCACCACCACCACCACCGTCTGACTTTACCTGATTCTTTGAACAGAGAAAATTGTAAGTCCTAAAGGGCTATCAGTCCTCACCTGTGCAACCTCAATGACACACAATCTTTGCACACCTACCAATTCCTACATCATTTTAACTGGGAGACAAAACCAATAGAAGGTACCAGCCAGTTGTTGCTTTTTCATAATGGAGGAAAACATGCAAAACTCTGGAGGAGTGAACGCCCAGGGACCCCCAGGAAATAATTATTAGGAATGCTCAGCACAACTCACCCATTGCGGTCATACTTCTTGAAGACTGGGAACGCCTCCAGAGGGTCTCCAAGCTGTGGAGAGAAAGCAGACAGAGATGAAGGAAGACCCTGGTGGTGGAAGAGAACGGACACCACCAGCCGTGCACACTGCCTGCCCGTGTAGCTAGCCACCCCAGGAAAGAGGCGGGCGATCTGCTTGAGTGCTTCAGAACAAGACTGCCAACTAACTATAACCTGTCCATCACCCCATAGAAAAGCACGGCCTTGAAGGGTATCCTTCAGAGGCACAGCTCTCTACCAAGATGGAGATTAATAAAAAGTGACCCAATGGGCTGGAGAGATGGCTCAGGGGTTAAGAGTGCTTACTGCACTTCCAGAGGGCCTGAGTTCATTTCCTAACACCCATATAGGGCAGCTTACAACTTCCAGTAACTCCAGCCCCAGGGGACTTTAAAGCCTCTGCCCCCCATGGACACCCACACTCATGTGCACCCACCCTCAACAAAATTAGGAAAAAAGCAATGTGAAGTATCGCATGAGGCAGGAAGGCCACCAAGGCCAAACCCTTTGCTCAGACTGAAAGGTCCCAGACCCCCAGGAGCTGATTCCCAGCTGCTGCTTCTCTGACTGCAGCCCTAGGACCAGGCTTCTGAAGCCTTGGGTAAAGCAGAGCTCACAGCACCCATGGGTAGCCAGGAACCTCTGAAAAAAGGAAGGGTTAAGAACAACATGTGCTCTGTCTCATGAGGGAGATTTCCTCACCCAAAAGCAAACTAGCAAAAAATCTTCCCGAGTTCCATATCAGAAAGACCTATAGCCTCTTCACACACACACACCCCCAATCTGAGCCAACCACAGGCCCTCCTCCTAACTCTGCCTGAGCATAGGCTGGTGTGTACAGTGCCACAGATCTGCCACTGGATGGCGCCAAGAAGTCAAACAAAAAAACCAAGCTGAAGTTGAGGGTGGAACTGAGGAGAGTTACCCTGTTGGCAGCATCCACTTTCGCACAGACAGCATCCATGGCTGCTCGCTCCTCCAACCGCTTCTGCTTCTTCTCCTTGGCCTTGCTCGACTTTCTCTGCCAACAAGGAAAACACCACCACTAGAAGGGCTGTGGCTAAGCCCCCAGAGGAACCCAAGGGGCCTTGTACCCATTGACCTGGCCCTGCAACAGGAAACCTGGGTGTGTGGCCCAGCAGGGAACACTGTTCCCTCATGGTCCTGAGGTCAAAGTGGAGAGGTAGGGATCATTAGACTCCTCAGCTTCCTTCCAGGAAGAGCACTCATCCAGCTGTGTGATCCTGGGGAGTGACGACCATCCTGCAGCCTGTTGGCCCAGCATATTCCTAAGGAGGAAGCATCACTTTCAGGAACATTTAGGGGAGCTTTCTGGGATGTGAGGTGGCCCCAGCCACTGTCCCTTTATATCTTCTGACTCCAAGAGACACAGCCCTGTAGACTCAGGATCATATGCACATGAGGGCCAGGGCACACTGGCTTCAAGACACAGTACAGAGTCACTCCTGGAAGCTCTGCCCAGCGAAGGCCAGCAAGTGGCAGGCACACCACGCACCTGCTGATGACAAAGCTGGACTGAAGGCCTCATGGGTTCACCTCAGGGCAAGGTGTCACATGGTCAGCAAGACCAAGCTGCAGGGACTTGATAGCAGGGACCGAGCAAAGGCAAGCTGTCCTTATCTGCATCTTCACCAGACCCTGTTTGAAGGCTAATGTGGGCTTTCTCAAGACCCCTCCTCCATGGAGGGGAGCAGGGGAAGAGGGTGGTCTCACACTGTAGCTCAGGCAGGCCTCCAACTCAACAGTAATCGTCCTGCCTCAGCCTCCCAAGTCTAGGATTATAGGTGTAAGCCATGGCCCCAGCTTCTCATCAAAGGTGCTTGCTCCTCTTTCCCTGCCAGATCCTAGAACAAAAAGAGCCTCCTGCCCTCGTCTGAGAGCAAGGCTTCCGATACCTGCCTGGTGCTTCACGACTAGGGCTACAGGAATGTGCTCATCGACAGCTCTTGTTCACTTCCAGGGAGGACCTGGCAACCCGTCTCCTGACTCCAGCCCTACCTCTCCTACAGCTCACTGGAAAGAGGTCAAACAACATCAATGCCAATGTGACCATGGCACTGCCTGGCCCTAGGACAGGGCACTAAACAATCCACATTCACATGAATTGAAAACCAGCTGTTAAACAGCTGGGCAAGTTCCAAAGCATAACTTCAGCCTGGTTGTTCTAAGGAACAACATTGCTTAACTCTTGCTTAGCAACCAGAAGGTAAAAGAATTAGACACAGAACTCCTAAGATTCTTCTGGCAGGCAAAATGCCAGCCAAAGTGCCAGCACCATCTACTACTTCCCAGTAGTACGCCAGGAGCCAGGCTAGCTCTCATGTCTCACCTCCACTGAGAAAGGCATATAAAGAGAGTAGAGCAGAATTTTGCCTTCAAGGTGCTGGGGGTGGAACTCAGGGCCTTGTGCATGTCAGGCCAGTGATCTAACACTTAGCTACACCCCCAACCCGAGGCTGTCTTCACAGACATGCCAAAGGGAACAGAAGTGGTCCCTCTCCCAGACAGGCTTTAAAGTAATCATTTTTCCTCTGGGAATCTGGGCTTCAGGACAACACTGAAATTGGTTAACAAAACACTTTCACAAATACATGGTTCAAGGCTCAGAGTGGAAGCCATCACTTACCTTTACCCATTAAGAAACTGAGGCTCAAGGGAACGTGATTCATGCACAGTTCCCCAGGCAGTAAGGGGCCAGGCCACAGACACAGTGTCTGTGCAGCAGGCCACCTGTCTCCCAGGGGCAGAAGCACATCTAGCCTTCAACTCAGTCACCAAACAAAGACCTTCTCATCATATCCTGCAGAGATAAAGCTGGAGGCCTCAGGTGCTCTCAGGCAACCACTCAGCACCTCGTTTCTTGATGCCTATCTATCTGGGAATGGATTTTCAATGGTGCCACCTCACGCCCTACCTCCATGCTAAGGCAGGAACAAGGAAAAGGAAAAGGACAGATAAAAGTCTCCAAAGCTTCACCATGGAGTACTAGGGGTGTGAGCTTCCCATCAATCAGACCAGGCTATGCCCCACCTACCACCCTGAATGACCACCTGAACATCTCCAGGGAGACTGGGATGCAACATACCTTCACCTTCACAGCACAGAGAAGGCCCTTCTCCACCCTGCCAAGCCAACAGATTGTCAAACACAGTGTGGGGCGGGAGTAAAGGTGCTAGAGGGCAAGTGTGACTCCCAGGCCCCTAAAAGCATGAAACCCGGGTTCCCTCCACAGCACCTCATTTCTGAACACAGGAACATCCGTAGTTCCTAAGACTTGTTATGCAGGCTGACTGGTGAGCCAGGCAACCCTCAAATTGAGGCCCAAGGCTGCCACCAAAGACTGAGATAATGAAAAGACCCCTTCAGCACTTGGCTGCCAGCACAGAGAGGGTGGAGGCAGGCTGTAGCAGGCTGGGCCACACGGGCAGGGGCTCTCCCTCAGCCCCAGCAAGCACCAGTTAGAGTGGTCTCCCACTGTTCCAATTAGCTTCACTGCAGCCTTGTGGAGGTAAGGCTGTCCTGCAGGGACGAGGGAAACCTTGCCTAATTAAAATGGGAAATAAGCACAGTGAACAGTAAAGCTCATGCGGTTAAGTGTCTTTCCCAAGGGAGCTTTATATAATAAAAAGAGTGGGATTTTGAGTCCCAAGACCTGGATTTGATTCTCAGCTCTTTCACTTGATAGCTGTGACTTTAGGCATGTTACCTAAAATCCTTTTTGGTAGTCATTTAATTTGTCAAAACCTCAGTCTCCTCAACCAATAGAATGAAGCTGCTATATAGATAAAATGGTACTGCACATCAGACAGTCTCGTTCTGACTGTAACTGTGTAGGACCCACCCTCATTCGTTCATGGCAAGGAGCTGCGTTACACTGAGCTGTACCTCCAGCTTTAGAAATGGTCTGTTTACAGGAACCACCAGTGTTGGACACTCTGCTAGTGCTTTTGGGGGGTGGGGTGGCACTAGGAACAGGATCTCCTATAGCCCAGGTTGGTCCCTAACTTGCTATGTAGCCAAGGCTGACCTGACCCTGAACTTCTGCTCCTCCTGCCTCTACTTTCTGAGTGCTGGAGTCACAGGCTTGTCACTTCACCCAGTGTATATGGTGCTAGGATCAAAGCCAGCACTTCATGCATGGTAGGCGGGCACTCTATGCACAGCTAAGTAGACCTAGGCCCCTGCCACTGCTTTTCCAAAGAGCATGTGTTTGACGGCTCAGCTCTGACAAGAAACCTGAGGCTTAGAGAGGCTACTAACTCAAGTCAGAGCCAGCAGAGTTCTGAGAGGTCTTACCAACCTCCTTTGGACTCAGCTCCACCAGGCAGGAGTGGATCTACTTTACTTACCAGTGTATGCACCCAGTGCTCACAAACAGGACATCCAAGATTCAAATTTAGGCTTGAACTGTAAAGTGTAAGTCCCTCCCACGACATCCCATGTAGCTGTTTATGCTATATAAATACTGCTTTCACTGGGTAGCTGCAGATCTGATCTCCCTTTACTACTCTGGTTAAAGCAGTAACTCTACACAGTTCTAAGAGGCCCAGGAATCACGAAGAGAAATGAGAAAAAACAAAGCAAAAAACAACAAACACCACACACAAGTGGCTGCTTCCAGAGATTTAACATCACTTAGATTTCGGTGCCAATGCTTCTGTCCAGCTGGTTTTGGCGATGGGAGAGAGATCTAACATATAATTCAAAACGATGAGTAACAGCTGGTGCACAAGAACCTTGGAGAAGCTGATGGCGACGGCACATGTCTGTAATCCCAGCACTCGGGAGGCAGAGGCAGGAGGATCTCTGAGTTCAAGGCCAGCCTCGTCTACAGAGTGAGTTCCAGGACAGTCAAGGGTACAGAGAGAAACCCTGTCTCAAGGGAAAAAAGAAAGAACCTTGGAGAGGTGCTCCACCTGGTGTGGCTCTCACTTAGCCTGGGGTAAAGAAACAAGGGTACTACCTCCTGTGGGAATGGGGGCATGAGGGCAGAGCCTGATGAGAGTAATCGGAGGGCTCCAGGTCTGAGCCAGTGAGGCAATTCAAGTCTCTGCTGCTTTTTAGGCCAGCAGACACTCGGAAGGAGGCTGTTGTGAGACACATCCCCAAAGTATGAGCAATAGAGTGGGACCCAAAAGAAGCAACGTCTGCAGTGTGTCTGGGTCTACTACTTCAGTGCCACCAATGAGGAAGTAGAGAAACTGAGGCACGTTCCCCTTCTTGCTGAGGGCTTATTTTGCAAAGGCTGATTCTGGGCAAATCGTTAGTAATACTAAAATATGCCAAGGTCTCTAAGCTTGATTTTCTTTATATGAGGTAAACAGCAGTAAAAATTACTATCTGAACGATGCCAAATGCTTTGGGAGTATTTTTTTTTTCAATGCTGGAGATTGAACTCAGGGCCTCACCTATGCGAAGCACACACTACTACAGTTCTATAACCCCAGACCCCCAAGGTTTGTTTTGACATGGATTCCCAAAAAGTGTTTTGACACAGGCTAGATTGTTTTCATCTCATAAGCTGATTTGTTTGTGAAAAAAGAAAAAAACTAGGTTAGTGACAGTAGAGACAAACCCAAGGGGATAAAAATAGCACCAATCTATTCTAGATCACTAAAGTGAGTTTGAGAGTATAAGCAAAACAGCAGCCTCGGCTTCTAAGGCGCCTAGCGGGCTATTTACATCCATTCTCTTGTTTAATTTTCACCACCATCCTAAGAGGGGGTCATGTGCACCACACAGACGCAGGGAATACGATCAAGAAAGGCCTCATCACGGGCAGTGTCATGCCGCTGGCCCTGAAGATGGGGCTGCTGCCACTGAGTCATCCGGTTCCAAAGTCAGGACTCCCTGAAGGTGCTGCAAATTCCACCCGAACCCTAATAAGCCAGGATCAGGAAGGGCCAGTTGCGTTTTTAGGAGCGTGAACTCACACACGAGGGACTGTTTTTGCCCAACCCTACATCTGCACATTCCAGGAAAGGACACGGAAATGCATCTTCTTACTGCCATCGCTTAACAGGTGGTTACTATGCATCCTGGCCGGGGCCATCACCGGTGGCTCCACCCCCTCCCCCGTTGCAAGCCACCTGCAGTGACTTGACTAAGAACAATCTAACCTTCTAAGACCCACTTTAACTGCAGCCAGGGGCTGAACCGGCAGGCCTCTGTGGGAAGGGAGACTACATTTTATCAGGAGCAAGAGGAAGCTGGTAACGACGGTTCAAGAGTGTAGCGGAACAGGCTGGGCTGAGGCTTGAGCAGCGGGAAGCAGCTTCCACTGGGGCTCCGGAGACGCGGGATGGGGTCCCGCGCCCAAGCCATTGTCAGTGTGACCTTGGCCGTGCGCCTTCTGGTCTCCCGGCCTCAGTTTCCTACAAGTCTGGATTGCAGGAAACCGCTGGGGACCGTGACAGCCAGATGATGAGTGACCTCAAGGAGCAAGCGGCTAACCTCAGGGACGCAAAGGGGCTTGGGTGTGGGGAGACCCACAAGGGGGTCAGAAAGGAAGGAAGGGGCAGGAGGGACGCGGGGCGCGGAGGGGGAAGGGAGAAGGGGACTCCAAGAGGATTCCTGGGCGAGGCTCAACCCTGGGGCCCTTACAACAGGCTCTGGTCAAGTGGGGGTCGGGGGTTACGTGAGGCTGGAGGGGGTCAGGGTCACGTGAGGGGATTCAAGAAACAATGAGGCCGCGGAGGATGAAGGGCAACTGTGTACTTCCCATTACTTCTCCAGCCTCACTTACCCCCATGGTGGCGGCGGCGCGGCGGCGGCGACCCTCGGCTCCTCCTCGCACTTGCCGGTAGGGAGGCGGCAACGGCGGCGGCCCGGCGACAGCGGAGCGGCGGGCCGCGCACTGCGCATGCGCCCCACGAATCCCCCGCGCGTCCTAGCGGGCCCCGCGCCGGCGCAGAACCGGACAGGGGTGGGCGGCGAGCGCGAAGGCGCGCAGGTGGAACGGTCGCCGTGCGCGCGGAGGGCCTGAGACCAGAAAGGCGGGAGGCGCGGCGGAGCGTCGCGCTAGGAATGACGCGCACGCCCCGGTCCCGCCCCTTCTCCAGTGCGCGTCTGTAGCTATGGAAACGACCACGCGGAGCAGAAGGGCGCGCGCTGGCCTGGAGCAGCGCGCCTCGTTAAGAGGTTCCGCGGGCGCTGGCGCGGGCCGCCTTCGCGGGCGCGCGGGCACAGCTAAGTCTCTGGAGGCGTCCCGCTTTCTAGAAGCTGACCCTCGGCATTGCATGCGTTTTCTAACCAGTCCTACTAGACTCATTCATCCTGCTCTACATTCATTCACACATTATTAATGTGCACCTACACTGTGCTGAACCCAGAGGACACAGAAGTTACTGCAGCCCTATTTCTGTTTAAAGGGAAAATGGGCGTGCAACTACTGTGTAAGAGTTGTCTAAAAGGCTGCTGTTAAAATAAGAACCCCGGATGTCCTCGGTCGTATTCATTTCAGTCTGTGCAAACACCTGGGGAGGGTGACCTCCGCATAACCTTGCATAGGAATCACCTGGGGAGATGGGGCAGTTTGCAAACCCCGGAGACTAACCCAGGAATCTAGGGTAGGAACGAATCAGAGATTTAGCTTTCTTGTGATTTTTGTTTTGCTTGGTTTGGGTGACCCCCCGCTTCCCCCGGCCCTTATCCGCGCCGCCTCATACTGAGGGTTAAATCCAGGGCTAGGAGAGTTCTGTCACCGAGCTACAACTCCCACTCCAGAGTCTTCACTGATACACGAAATTAGAGAGCCAGTGCTCCAGACTTAAACTTCATGGATTTTTCAGATTTTAATCGTTATCCTACGTTTATTGCTCAGAGAAGTTGTGGCCCTGGCAACATTCAGTAAATGCCTACTGCTCCGTAGACACTGTTCTAGGCAGCAAAGAAAAGAATGCCAAGCCAGGTGTTGTAGCTCACACCTCTAATCCTAGCACTGTAGAAACAGAGCGGGGGTGGATCCCTGGAAGTTTGAGGCCATATTGGTCTATATAACAAATTTCAGTCCAGCCAGAGTTACTTGATGAAACTCTGTCCCCAGAAAAGAAAAAGGGGATGAGAAGGTAAGAGAAGGAAGGGATGACTCAGCGGTTAAGACCACTACTGGCTGCTCTTCCAGAAGACCGGGCTTCACTTCCCAGCACCCAACATGTTGGCGCACAGTTGTCTGTAACTCCAGTTAAAGGATCTGACGCCCTCTTCTGGTCTTCACGGACACTGCATGAACATGGTGCATAGAAATATATTAAGGCAAACACACACATAGAATACAAATAAATAGGGCGCTGGAGAGATGGCTTAGCGGTTAAGAGCACTGACTGCTCTTCCAAAGGACCTGGGTTCAATTCCCAGGACCCACATGGCAGCTCACGACTGTAACTCCAGTTCTAGGAGACCAGAGGACCCTCACACAGACAAAACACCAATGCACATAAAATACAAAATAAATCATTAAAAAATAAATAAGTAAAATTTCAAAAACTTTAATGAGAAAGAAAGAGAAGGAAGGAAATAGTACCAAACAGGAAAGACACTGTTGGTATTTTCTAGAAAGGAGATAATAAACCAATTAAACAAATAATCTACACAGAACATTATGTGACCTAGATTCCATGAAGGGAAATAAAGCATGTCAGGAAAGGGCAGAGTTTATAGTTATAACTAGGATACTTGGGGAGAGCAGCATGAGGTGGTAGTTGAGCTAAGATCTTTAGGGATATATATATATGATGTAAGTCATAGCCAGGCATGGTGGTGCATGCCTTTAATCCCAGCACTCAGGAGAGGCAGGCAGATCTCTGTGAGTTCGAGGCCACCCTGGTCTACAGAGTAAGTTCCAGGACAGGTTCCAAAGGTACACAGAGAAACTTTGTCTCGGAAAAAAAAAAAAACCAAAAAGGTCTACACCACCATGACCCAGCCAGGAATTCTATTTTTAATATTATTTAAAGCCATCAGGAGAATGTAGGAAAATGAATGAATCTCCAGCCAGCTTCTTACCTGGAGGTCAGGAAATGTGTTGCTGATGGTCACTTGCTAGCACTCTGGGGGCCGGACTGGGAGAGGGAGCTAAGGTATGGGTGAGAAGAGAGGACATCTGGGTTAACTCTTGGAGGACAAGGCAGGAGTCCAACAGGAAAACCTGGAGGAGGGAGGCAATAGAGACTCCAGTCAACTTCCTGCCAGGCTTTTCTCCTTCCCTGCATCCATTGTCACGGTCTGCTCTCTGTTCTGACTCAGCCACCATGTCCCTTCTGCTACCTTGCTCCACCCTCTCCCAGGCTTCTGGAGTTTTCTTGCTTTTGGTTTTAACAGTATTGGGTATTGAAGCCGGAGCATCATTGAATTGCCTTTGAGCTATGTCCCCAGTCCTAATATAGGGAGTCCAGACAAACCCACCCCTACCAAGCCACCTGAGAAGACCAACACCCTATTATTGTCCCCAAGGCAGCATTCTCCCAGATGTGTTTAAATGCTGGCCCTTTCCTTGTTCAGGGCTTCCTAGGTCCTGGGTCTGGCCAAAGCCTCCTTAGAGTCAGACCAGCCTGGCTTTAAGCTCACTCCCAGCTGCTTACTGGCTTTGTTACTTAACATTTCTCATTGCTTTTTTTTTTCCTTTCCCCTTTTGGTTTTTCAAGACAGGGCTTCTCTGTGTAACCCTGGCTTTCCTACTCATTCTGTAGACCAGGCTGGCCAGGCTGGCCAGGCTATCCTCCAACTCAGAGATCTACCTGCCTCTGCCTCCCAAGAGCTGGGATTAAAGTTGTCTACCACCACTGCCTGGCAGTTACTTAACCTTTCTTTGGTTTGTTTGTTTTGTTTTGTTTTGAGACAGGGTTTCTCTGTGTAGCTTTGGTGCCTGTCCTGGATCTGACTCTGTAGGCCAGGCTGGCCTCGAACTCACAGAGATCCACCTGGCTCTGCCTCCTCCCAAGTGCTGGGGTTAAAGGCATGCGCCACTGCCACCCCGGCTACTTATCCTAAGCCTCAGTTTCCTCGTTTGTGAAGAGGACCACTGAAAGCAACCCTCTTCTTCCAGAGGTGGTCGTGAGGATTAACTGGACAGCTGCAGGGCCTGGCAAGGGAAGGCCCCTCCTCCTCCTCCCTGGCAAACCTCTCCCATTTTGAGGGCGCTTTCTATGAATACCTCATTCACCATTCCCCTAGGGCTGAAGAAACGAACGCTTCTCCATTCTTCCTCTCTGATGTCACGGGCAGGACTTTAACCCCTGGTCTTCTCCATGTCTGGAGTGTGTCTGGCAGCTCTTCCCACCTGCCCCTGGATAACCACACTCTTTTTTTTTTTTTCCTTGACACAGGGTCTCATGTAGTCCAGACTGGCCTCAAATTTGCTATAGAGCTCAGGCTGGCTTTGAACCTCTGATCTTCCTGCCTCTACCTCTCAGGTGCTGGGACTTCAGGGTGAGCCAGCCCACCTGAAGTCCTCCCCTTCTTCTTCCTCCCCTTTCCTCTAATGCAGGCATTCCTCCAAACATCTACAGCCCTCAGGCACTCATTCATTCTCCTGCTTAGTGTTGTCTTCTGGTCCCAGGAACTAGAGAGGCAAGGGTGTGTGTGTGTGTGTGTGTGTGTGTGTGTGTGTGTGTGTGTGTAACCCCACTTCCCGGAGGTACGGTGTGGAAGGAGAGTCATCATACAGCTATCAGGGGAGAGTCTCCCAGCTTCCCAGGGAGAATCTGATTTTAGCTTCCTCACCTCTACACCCTGGGCTTCATCTCTGAACATACTAGTTTTCCTCAACTCTGCTCCTCCCTGCCTTCCGCCTGCCCTAGGGCCTCCCCTCTACAAGAAAAGCCGCTCTCCTTTCTGTCTGCACCCCACCCGCTCCCACACAGACTGGGCCAGTGAGCTTCCGGCATCCCCCTCCTCTCGTGCCCACAGGAGGTTTACCAACTCCAGCTGAGATGCTCTTGTCATCCTGGCCCTTTCCACAACATCTGCCTCTATTATTCACTCTCTTTCTCCTTCACTCCAGTAACATGCACATCCCTGTTTTTGTGAGGTGAACATCTGGCTGGATCAGTTAAAAGCCTGTTCGGGAAGCTGCCTGTGCATGCCTGTAATCCCAGATGAGGAAAACGAAGCGAAGCAAGATAATGGTGAATTCTAGCACTGAGATGCACAGTGAAATCTCGTCTTTCATATCTAGTCCTGTCTTCATACCACGGGTCAGCATCACGGCCTCTTTTTGTTTTGGCTTAGTTTGGGTACTAGGGTTTGAACTGAGGACCTCATGCATGCTAGACAGGGGCTCTACCGTTGAGCTACATTCCTCTTCCGGAATGCTGGATTTTATGCTGTGCCCTCTGTCGGAACGCCTTTTTCTCCTCTTATGGTCCACCTTCTCTCATTCGCATGGAGGACCTGGTACCCTGGGAGGGCTTCCGCTACCCTTGCCATTTTCTCTATTGTCTACACATCTACCCTTGTTTTGGAAGCAGGGTTTCACATAGCCCAGGTTGCCCCAAAATCTATTATGTAGCTGAGAATGAGCTTTAATTCTTTTTTGTTTGTTTGTTTGACTTTGCTTTTTATGTACATGGAAGTTATGCCTGTATGTTTGTGTGTCTGGTGACGGAGAAAGCCAGAAGAGAACTCCTCATACAGCCTGGAACTGGAGTTACAGGTGACTGTGGGCCGCCACGTCAGTGCTGGGAATGGGACCCAGGTCCTTTGGAAGAGCAGCTGGTGCTCTAAACTGCTGAGCCATCTCTCCAGCTTCAACCTTGAACTCTTGATCCCCTGACTCTGCCTCCCGAGTGCTGGGCTTACAGGAGTGTGCCACCGTTATGCAGGGCTGGCAGTCACACGCAGGGTCTCCTGCATGCTCAGCAATTGCTCTCCCTACTCAGCTACATTCCCAGGCTCTTCCATCCCTCTGCTGGCTCCCTGCAGCTGGGGATGGTACTTTTCTCTGCCGTGGCTGTTAGGACAGCAGATTCGATACACAAATTCCAGCTTCCCACTTATCTGACACTGAACTGGGTACTCAGTTCAATGCAGTTTCAGGGAGATGTTTCAGATGCTAAGGTCGGCAACTTCTGTCAGGTCAGATGTATCTCAGGGACCCAGCTCGTCCTTAGCAGACAGTGGGTGCTCAGTAAATTTCAGTAGAGTGGTGGCAAGCGTAGGTGCTGTTATGGGTCACCCAGGAGGGAGCAAACTTCTTAGATGAGGGGATACCTGAGCCAGAGCAGGGGGAGATATTAGGTCCTGGCATCAACTATCCCTTCCATGGTGATGCCTCCTGTGGTAGCCTGAGCTGGGTTCTCTCAGCTGCTATGTCCCAGGCCTAACCCTTTGGTACCTGTGAATGTGACCTTGTTTGGAAATAGGGCCTTTGCAGATTGTCATGATTTAGGCTTTTCTCTCTCGAGTTTATGAATTAAGATGGTCCCCAGTGTGGGACTTTTAAGGGGAAGAGCCAAGGGTAGGGTAATTAGGCCATGGGGGGCACTGTCTGGAAGAAATCAAGTCAGTTCTTTTGGGACCCAAGTTAGTCACCGCTTATATGTTGTTAGGAAAGAGCAAGGGTCACCCCAAGCTGGTCTCCCTGGCTTCCTGTCTTGACATGTGACTCTCCTCGAACAAGTTCCATGACCCTCATCAGAGGCCAAGTCAACGAAGCTACTGATCGTAGACTTTCAGCCTCTACATTAGTTAACTTTGGTCATTGTAACCAATGTACCCGACAGAAACAGCTTAAGAGAAGGTGACTTGATTGGCTCGTGAATTCAGAGGTTCAGTACAAGATCCCTTATCCCGTCCATGTGCATGGTCCAAACATGGTGGTGTGAGTATGTGGAGAGGCTGTTGTTTACTTACTTCTTGGAAGACAGGATTTAGAGAGAGGGGCAAACATGAGGCGAGGTCAAGCTATCTCCCCAGGGACACTAGAGGAAGTGATGACTTCCTCTAACAGATGCTGCTTCCCACTGTCCAGCACCTCCTAATAATTCCATCCTATGAGTCTTATCCCTTCATGAAGTCAGTGTGATCAAGATATCTTCATAGGTCAGGTGGTGGTGGCACACACCTTTAATCCTAGCACTTGGGAGGCAGAGACAGGTGGATCTCTGTGAGTTTGAGGCCAGCCTGTCTACAGAGTGAGTTCCAGGATAGCCAGGACTACACAGTGAAACCCTGTTTCAGAAAAAAAGCAAAACAAAACAAAAAAACCCTTCATAGACATATCTAAAGGAATACTCCATTAATTTTCTAGCTATTTCTTTCTTTTTAAAAATTTCTTCTCCTCCTCCTTCTTCTGTCTTGTTTTTGAGACAGGGTCTCACTATATAGCCTTCACTGGCCTCCAACTATGTAGACCAGGCTGGCCTCAAACTCACAAAGACCCACCTGCCTCTGCCTATTAAGTATTGGGACTAAAGGTGTGTACCACCATGCCCGGCCCCATGGTCTGTCTGTCTGTCTGTCTGTCTTTCTTTCTTTTTTGTTTTTTGTTTGTTTGTTTTTCAAGACAGAGTTTCTCTGTGTAGCTTTGGAGCCTGTCCTGGAACCCGCTCTGTAGACCAGGCTGACCTCGAACTCACAGAGATCGCCTGGCTCTGCCTCCCAAGTCTGGGACTAAAGGCATGCACCACCACCGCCCAGCTCCCTTGGTATTTTGCAGGGTGTTTACCCACAAACCCCACAGCTCCCCAGAGTTTTCTTGAATGTGATCAGCAGGAAATATTAGCTAGAAGGATTTATATTGCAGAGATAAACAGATAGAAAATAAAGGATAGCCTAGAAAGGGCCTGGAACCTATTCCAATGGGCCCTGACTGTCTCTGCCCTAAGGCATTTATAGAGACGCCAAGGGGTAGAGCAAAAGACCTCCCCCCCCAGCACAGCCAAGTGCAGACCATCTCAGACACCTGCACTCAGGCCCGTGGTCCTAATCATCCTCTCTATGCAGACCTGCTGGGTAAAGCCACGAGGAACCTGAAAACGGGCTCCCACAGTATTTCTTAATCCAATTAAACTGAAAACAGACTCTGGACCGACAGTGAGGGAGCCTGAACTAGACTGACCTAGGCTCTCTGCATGTGTGTGATAGTTGTGTAGCTTGGTCTATTTGTGGGGCTCCTAGCAGTGGGATCAGGACCTGTCCTTGGTGCTTGAGCTGGCTTTTGGGAACCCAATGCCCATGCTGGGTTGCCTCGCCCAACCTTGATGCAGAGGGAGGAGCTTGGTCCTGCCTCGACTTGATGTGCCGTGCTTTGTTGACGCCCATGGGAGGCTTGTTTCTTTCTGAATGGAGACTGAGAAGTGGATGGGGAGTAAAAGGGAAGTGAGGGAGGAACAGGAGAAGAGGAGGGAGGGGAGACTGGTCGGTATGTAATATAAATGAAACAATTAAATAAGTAAATGAATAAATAAATAGATACATTGACAATCACAATTCACCAGCACGGTTTCCATGTCCAGTGCCATAAACAAACAAATACAGCCTTTAAGTATGAACTAAATAAACTTTACAAAACACCAGCCAACAATAAGAAGAAAAAAAGTAACAACCTACCTCCACTAAACAGTAAATGGACAACTATATAGATGTGATTATGAATCTTGGAGGTGGGCAGGCGTTGGTGGTACATGCCTTTAATCCCAGCCCTCAGAGGAGGCAGAGGCAGGCAGATCTCTGTGAGTTTGAGGCCAGACTGGTCTACAGAGCAAGATCCAGGAAAGGCGCTAAAGCTACACAGAGAAACCCTGTCTCAAAAAACAAAACAAAACGAAAAACAACAAAAAAAAACCTTTCCCCTTCTCCCTGCTCCTGCCTTTGAGATAGATTCACTCCCAGTCAAATCAGAGGACAACTTCAGCTGTCTACTCCGTTCTGTATTTGTGAGTGTATTTCCTCAATTTATATCTTTTTTTCCCCTCAATTTATATCTTAATAAATCCCTATTACCCATTTAAAAAAATCTGGGGTGGGGCGTGGGTGGGGCGCGGGCGGCGGCGGCGGTGGCGGCGGTGGCGGTGGTGGCGCACACCTTTAATCCCAGCAATCGGGATGCAGAGGCAGGTGGATCTATGTGAGTTCGAGACCACTGGTCTACAGAGCGAGATCCAGGACAGGCACCAAAACTACACAGAGAAACCCTGTCTTGAAACCCCTCCCCCCCAAAAAAAAGAATCTTGGGGGACTGGAGAGATGGCTCAGTGGTTAAGGGGGCTGGAGTGATGGCTCAGCAGCTAAGATCACTGACTGCTCATCCAGAGCACCCAGGTTCAATTCCCAGCAACCACCTGGCAGCTCATAACTGTCTGTAACTCCAAGATCTGATACCTTCACACAGACTTACACACAGGCAAAACACCAATGCAAATATAAATAAGTAAATAAATAAATAAATAAAAAGAATCTTGAGCTATGGGGCTGGGCAGTGGCGGCGCACACCTTTAATCCCAGCACTCGGGAGGCAGAGCCAGACGGATCTCTGTGAGTTCGAGGCCAGCCTGGTCTACAGAGTGAGTTCCAGGATAGGCACCAAAGCTACACAGAAACCCTGTCTCAAAAAAAAAAAAAAAAAACAAAAAACAAACAAACAAACAAAAAAGGCTTTTATTCCTAGCCCTAGGCACAGTGGCCTGTTACCTAGCATGGGGCGGTGCAAGGCTGCACGGGTTCCCCCAGTAAAACCTCTCTGCACAGACCATGGAAAGTTTGGTTAAGATGATTCATGACAACTCGGTTGGAACTGTTCGTGGAAGCCGCATGGTAACTGTGGTGGTTTTAATGAAAAGTCTTGATGTTTGAACACTTGGTCCCAAAATGGTGCCGTTTAGGAGAGGTTTTGGTGGTGGGGCCTTGCTGGAGGAAGCCTGTCACTGGGTGCAGATTTTAAGAACTAAAGGCTTCACCCTACTTCCCATTTGCTCTCTCTGCTTCATGCATGTTGTTCACGACATGGACTCTCAGCTGCCTACTCCCTACCTTTATGGCTGCTGCTTGCTCCAGGCCTCTCCACAGTGATGGACTCTTGTCCCTCTGGAACCATAAGCTCAAATAAAGGCTTCCTTCTGTAATTCTTGACCATGGTGTTTTTGTTTGTATGTGGGGTGGGGTGGGGTGGGGTGTTTTCCCTGTGTGTCATCTGTCCACTACCTGCATGCCTGGTGCCAGGCAAGGCCAGAAGAAAGCATTGGGTCCCTCATGACTTGGGTGACGGATGGGGTTGTAAACCGTCGTGTGGGTACAGGGAAATGGTCCCTCTCTTCTGGAAGAGCCCTTAGTGCCCTTCCCTGCTGGGTCATTGCTCCGGTCCCAGCCATGGTGCTTTAGGACATCACCAGAAAAGCAACTGATACAGCCTCACACACCCGGGAGGTGGAGGATCAGGAGTTCAAAGTCAGTCTCTGCTGTGCAGAGCGTGAGGCCAGCCTGGCCGCATGACTCGCTGTCTCGGAAGTCAGAACCAAGGACTGGTGAGGTGGCTCAGAGGGCAGAAGGTGTCTGTGGAGCAAGCCTGGTGACCCACGGTTGACCCCAGAACCCACAATGGGAAGAGAGAACCAACTCCGGAAGGTTGTCCACTGACCTCCATGTGCATCCTGTAGCCCACACGCACACATCTCTCTCAAACACAAATAAAAATAATTAAAGAGCTGGGGGGGGGGCACGCACACCTTTAATGCCAGCACTCGGGAGGCAGAGGCAGGCAGAGCCTCTGTGAGTTCAAGGCCAGCCTGGTTTACAGAGCGAGTTCCAGGAAAGCCAGGGCTACACAGAGAAACCCTGTCTCGAAAACAAAACAAAACCAACAAACAAATAAATAAAACAAAATCTGTCCCTGCTTTTTCCTGAGAAAAACACTACGAGGCAGACGATACAGGTGCACTGCGAAGGCCCAGGGGGCCAAGCCTGGGTGGCCGCTGCAGTGTCTCCTGAGCCCAGGTTTGGCCATGGCTGGGGCCAGAGCAGAGGCCCTGGGGCTCAGGAAGTAAAGCTGAAGCCAAGGAGTGGATCTTCATCACCAAGCTGGGCCTTGGTTAAGGTCACGAACCCTGGAGATCTGCCTTTCTCCTTCCTCGTGAAGGAAGATTATTATCTTTTCCCCTGGAAGTGTCCCTTAAGGTTGAGTTTTATTTGTTTTGTTTATGGCTGGAGGGATGACTCAGTGACTAAGGGCCAGCACTGTTCTTCCAGAGGACCTGTGTGTAGTTCCCAGTACCTACATCAGGTGACCTCCAACCACTGCAATGCCAGCTCCAGAGGATCAGATGCCCCTGACTTCCCTGGGCACACACACTCGTGTGCATCTGCAAACATACATACACATAATTAAACATAAAATAAATCTTAAATAAAAGACATTAATTATGTCTGCATGAGTTTATGTGCACCATGAGTACAGGTGCTCTGTGGTGTTCAGAGAGTGTTGGGTCTCCTAGAACTGGAGTCACAGGTGGCTGTGAACTACTTGGCAGGGGTGCTGGGAACCCAACCCAGGTCCTCTGGGAGAGCAGCAAACGCTTTTAACCGATGAGCCCCTCTCCAGCTCAAAGGTAAGGTTTTAAGGATCATGCCTGCTGTAGAATATTAGTTAAAGATGTGTTTTGTAGCTGAACTTTTCTCCAGTCCTGCCTGGCCCATGGTCAGGACAAATCTCTCTCACCCACCTTCCCGCAGCCCTTCAGACCCAACCGAGTAAACACACAGAGACTTATATTGCTTACAAACTGTATGGCCATGACAGGCTTCTTGTTATCTACTTCTTCTATCTTAAATTAACCCATTTCTATTAATCTATACTTTCCACGTGGCTCGTGGCTTACTGGTACTTTACATCCTGCTCCTCCTCATGGCGGTTGGAAGCGTCTCCTCCACTCCACCTTCCTGTCCCCCCAATTCTCCTCTCTGCTAGTCCCGCCCATACTTCCTGCCTGGCTACTGGCCAATCAGTGTTTTACTTATCAATAAATCATAGCAACATATATTCACAACATACAGGACATCCCACAGCAGTGTTTGATTCATTTCTGCTGAGGAACATTTGTTTAATGCTGCAAAGATGTGTTGCATTCTTTTATGTTGCTTTTGTTTAGCTCTGTGAAGCTGTGTTACTTTGACTGTCTAAAACACCTGATTGGTCTAATAAAGAGCTGATCGGCCAATAGCAAGGCAGGAGAAAGGATAGGCAGGGCTGGGAGGTAGAGAGGATACATAGAAGGAGAAAAAGAAGAGAAGATCAAGGATTGAGAAAAGAAGGGGTCCTTCACTCAGCCACACAGCCAGACACGGAATAAGAAGGAAAGAAAAGATACACAGAAATAGAGAAAGGTAAGAGCCCAGAGGCAAAAGGTAGATGGGATAGTTTAAGTTAAGAAAAGCTGGCTAGAAACAAGCAAAGCTAGGACCAGGCATTCATAAATAATAATAAGTCTCTGTGTAATTATTTGGGAGCTGGGTGGTGGGCCCCCCAAAGAGCCAAAGAACAAAAAGCATAAAAACAACAACACCAGCATACCAGTGATGAAGCTGACTCCAACTGATCACAGACCAGGTTCAATCTTGGGTTTGGTTGTTTTTCTTTTTTTCTTTTCTTTTTTCTTTTTTTTTTTTTTTTTTTTTTTTTTTTTTCGAAACAGGGTTTCTCTGTGTAGCTTAGCGCCTTTCCTGGAACTTACTTGGTAGCCCAGGCTGGCCTCAAACTCACAGAGATCCGCCTGCCTCTGCCTCCCCAGTGCTGGGATTAAAGGCGTGCGCCACGCCGCCCGCGCCGCCCCGCCGCCGCCACCACCACCCAGCTTTGGGTTTGGTTGTTTTTCAAGGCAGTATTTCTCTGTGTAGCCCTGGCTGTCCTAGATTTCTCTCTATAGACCAGGCTGGTCTTGAATTTAGAGTGATCCTCCTGCCCCTGCCTTCTGAGTGCTGGAATTAAAGGCGTGGGACATCATGCCTGGCCTTGTTTGTTTTTAAACAGGCTTAATTTATTGCATTTTTCTTATATAAAAACTACTTAGGTAGCCACAGCCTAAGCCTGGATTCCATGGAGAATCAGGTTTGTATTTTTGCAAGATGGTCAGTGAATTCTGGATGTGGAGACTTGGGGAACACAGTCACTTCCAGAAGTTGGGGGTCAGGTAGCTGTAGTTTTGGAATGGACATCAAAAGTGGCCTTGGTGAAGTTGTCCCTGGTAGCACTGTAGCCCCTGGCTGATCTGTAGCAGTCATCAATATGAGCAGCAGCACCACAGAGCTGAGACAATGCCAGTGCCTGTGAGGACAGGGGTGAGGCACACCAGCAGAGGCACAGTGGCCTGTCACCTAGCATGGGGCGGTGCAAGGCTGCACGGGTTCCCCCAGTAAAACATCTCTGCACAGACCATGGAAAGTTTGGGTAAGATGATTCTCAGATGGCACTGACTACCTTCTTACCGTTAACACCCCAACCAACATAACTGATACAGTCTCCGATGGTGACAAAGAGCTTGGACCTGGAGCTGCAGAGATGGTTTAGTGGTTAAGAGCTCGTATTGCTCTTTCAGAGGACCCAAGTTCAATTCCAAGCACAACCACCTGTAACTCCAGTTCCAGGGTATCTGACACCTGTAGCCTCCAAGGGCTCCCAGCACTCACATGAACAGACAGCACTCACATGCGTGTGCTCATGCTCACACACACACACACACACACACACACACACACACACACACAAATAAAATCTGCTGAGTGGTGGTGGCGTATGCCTTTAATCCCGGCACACTGGAAGGAGAGGCAGGTGGATCTTTGTGAGTTCGAGGCCAGCCTGGTCTATAGAGGGAGTTCTACATAAAGAGTTCCAGGACAGCCAAGGGTACATAGAGAAACTTGTCTTGAAAAGAAAAAAAAGTTCAGGCCAGGCTGGGCATCATGGCGAGACCCTGTGTCGATATAAGGAAGTAGGGCTAGAGAGATGGCACAGCCATGAAGAGCACTGGCAGCTCTCCCAAAGGCCTGGGATTGGTTCCCAGGACCCACATGATGGATCACAACCATTTGTAACTCCAGTCCCAGAGAATGCCAAGCCCTCTCCTGGCCTTTGTGGTCACTGTATGTACTAGGTACACAGGTGTACATGCAGGCCAAACTCTCAAGCACACAAAATAAACAAATCAGTAAGTAAGAAGAGGGCTGGGGAAGAAATTCAGCGATAGATCACTAGCCTATCTATCCTGTGCAAGGCCCTCTCTTCCATCCTCAGGGAGTTAATTCCCTGCTGTTCTCAACTGCAAGTTCCTCAGGCCCTGCCCCGGCTCTAGAATGCTAAAGGAGGTGATAAGTAGCAGCTGGATTACAGGACAGCTGTCTGCATGGCCTGGGGAAGATGTTACATTGTCAGGAGTCCTGTGTTAGTCACTCTTTGTCACTGTGACAAAATACTGGAGGAAACAAGTTAAGCAAGGAGGATTTGTTTGGGCTCATGGTGTTACAGGTCTCTTTACGATTGGCTGGCTCCATGGCTTTTAGGCTTTGGTGAGAACATCGCGGAGGCAGCGTCAGTCCGTTGGTGGGGGAATAAACATGCTCATCTCGTGGTGATTGGGAAGAAGGGAGGGGAGAGGGGAAGAGGAGGAAGGAAATGAATGAAAGCCAGGGACAAAGTATATCCAATTAGGCCGGTGCCAGTGACTTCCTCCCTCCACCTAGCCCCACATCTTAACACCCTGCTAAGCTGAGAGCTCATCAGTGGGGTCACCCATCCCTGTCCCAGCAGGCTCTCAGTGGCAGCGGCTGGGACAAAGCCTTCAGCACAGAAATCTTTTGGGGGATACTTTATATGGTAACCATAACAACTGTGCAGTGTTTATCTAGTCTGTACTTCCTTTTCATGGGTGGAAACCAAGGCTGGAAAGAGGGGCAACCACTTCCCAAGGGGAGCCGGGAGGGAGAGGTCCTGGTTTGAGACCCTTTAACTTTTTAAAATTACTCACCATTTATTTATTTGATGTATTTGAGACAGGGTCTCACTATGTAGCCCAGGCTGGTCTGGAACTCACAGAGATCCATCTGCCTCTGCCAAGTGCTAGGATTAAAGGTGTGCGCACCACACTCAGCGTCCTGCACCTTTTGCTAAAGTTCCCTTAGGTATTGCTTTCTGTTTGTGTGTGTGTGTGTCTGGATACGCCACAGTACACACGTGGCGGTCATGGGGTAACTCTGGAACTGGGTCTCCTTTCACCGGGATACCAAAGGTCCAACCCAGATTGTAAGGCCTGGACAGCACGGCACGAGTTTTTACCCCTGAGCAGTCTCAGAAGCTCAGCGTCTCCTGTATCCTAGGCTGGCTTCAAAGTTACTATGTAACAAAGGATGACCTTGAACTCCTGGATGCCTCTGCCTCCCCCTCGGGAGTCCTAGAATGGTTTATTTAGTTCTCTGTCCAGTTAACTCTGTGTAGAGACTATCCCCCTTTGCATTGGTTTGCTAGGTTGGCTAGCAAAAGCCAAGCAGCACAGGCCAGGGGCTCAAACCACGGTCTATTGTCTTCCAGTTCTCAGACTGTGAAGTCAGGGCACTGTGAAAAGAGGCACCGCACGGCCCCTCTCCTTGGGTCCTAGGGGAATGTGATCATGTCACATAGTGTGTTCCTTGTGTGGCTTGGCTGAGTCGTACCACCCCCCCCCCTTAGAAATTGTCTGTCTGTCTATTCACCTATCTATCTATCCATCCATCCATCCATCCGACTGTCGGTCCATCTGTGTGTTGGGGGGGGGGGGCGTGTGCCACAGTGTAAGTTTGGAGGTCAGGGGAGAGCTTGTAGAAGTTGGCTCTCTCCTTCCACTATTTGGACTCTGGGAATTGAACTTGGGTTGTCAGACTTTGTGACAAGTGTCTTTGCCGGATGAGCCATCTCACCAGCCCTCCATCCTTACCAGTGATCCTGATTTTATTAGTTTTGCCTCTAAAAAGACCAGATTTATAGGCTAGGTATGGTAGTTGTGCTGGTTAATTTCTGTCAACTTGACATACGCTAACATCATCTAGGAAGAGGGAATATCAACTGGTGAACTGCCTGTATTAGACTGACCTGTAGGATGTCTGTGGGGAAATTTTCTTGAGTGATGGATGTGGGGGAGCCTAGCCCAGAATGGTAGATCCACCCCTGGGCTAGTGGTCCTGGGTTGTATAAGAAAGCCGGTTGAGCAAGCCATGAAGGGAAAAGCAATAACCAATGTTCCTCCATGGCCTCTGTTGCAGTTCCTGCCTCCAGGTTCCTGTTTGAGTTCCTGCCCTGACTCTGCTAGCGATGGAGCATGACCTGAGAGTGGTGAAGAAATAAGCCCTTTCCTCCCTCCGGTCATGTTTCTATGACAACAGAGCCTAACTAGGACAGTAGCATATGTCCGTAATCCCAGCCCTATCGAGGTTAAGGCTAGAGGACTGGAAATGCCTCAAAAGAACAGCAGACTCTGGGCTGGAGAGATGGCTCAGAGGTTAAGAACACTGGTTGTTCTCCCAGAGGCCCTGAGTTCAATTCCCAGCACCCACATGGTGGCTCACAACCATCTGTAATGAGATCTGGTGCCCTCTTCTGATCCGCAGGCAGAATACTGTGTACATAATAAAATAAATCTTATAAAAAAAAAAAAAAAAAAAAAGAACAGCAGACTCCCCCTCGCCCTCCCGGGAAAGACAGGGTTTCTCTGTGTAGCCCCTGGCTGTCCTGGAACTCATGATCCAGGCTGGCCTCCAACTAAGAGATCTACCTGCCTCTGCCTCCCAATTGCTGGAATAAAAGACATTCTCCACCACACGGCTGGAGCCATACTGTTTGTTTGTTTTTGGTTTTTCAAGACAATGTTTCTCTGTGTAACAGCTCCGGTTGTCCTGGATTTCACTCTGTAGACCAGGCTGGCCTCAAATTCACAGAGATCCACTTGCCTCTACCTCCTGAGTGCTGGGATTAAAGGCCGGCATCACCGCGACCAGCTTGAATTCTTAATTCTCCTGCCTCCAAATCCTGGGATTACAGCAGTGTCCCTGGCTTTATGCGGTGATAGAGATCAAGCTTGGGACTTGATGCGTATCAGACAAACTCTCATCAACGGAGCTAAAATAACTAGCCCCGACACCAGAGTTCTGGAGGGAACCCATTTAAGCCACAGCCGGGAGGAAGTGTGGTTACTGGGGATCAACAACACTGCGCATGCCCACACCTGACACAGTCCCTGCAATTCTGCCTGTCTGTTGGCTGTAGTGTGGTTGGGAAAAGGTTGGAGACAGTCCTCTGTAGCTAGAGTTTTCCTGCCTGGCCCACAGTCAGGACAAATCTCTGTCACCCGCCAGTCCCACAGCCGCTCAGACCCAACCAAGTAAACACAGAGACTTATACTGCTTAAAAACTGTATGGCTGTGGCAGGCTTCTTGCTAACTGTTCTTATAGCTTAAATTAACCCATTTCCATAAATCTGTACTTTGCCACGTGGCTCGTGGCTTACCGGCATCTTCACATGCTGCTTGTCAGGGTGGTGGCTGGCAGTGACTCCTTCTGCCTTCCTGTTCTTTCTTTTCTCCTCTCTGTTAGTCCTGCCTATACTTCCTGCCTAGCCACTGGCCAATCAGTGTTTTATTTATTGACCAATCAGAGCAACACATTTGCCATACAGAACATCCCACAGCAGGCCTCTTCAGTGGCAGGCCTGGGCTGGGGACCCACGGTGAAGATTTCCCGGAGGGATCCAGTAGTGAACCTGCAGGGACATTTAACCCAGCACAGAGAGGCAAGCTGAGGCACGATGAGATGTCTATAGGTGTGAGCCAGTCATTCACTTCACAAATGCTTCTCACCCACACCTCCTCGGGCCCACCTCCTCTCCGGCACAGTCTCACCCAGTGGGTATTGGCTGGCACAGGGCCGGGCACTGCTGATGAGGACTCTGCTCTGCAGCTTGCTTCAGCAAGAAAGGCTGCCAGGAGGGATTAGTAATGTCTGCCACCGGCATGAAATGGGATGGCAGGGAGGCAGATGGGAGGAAAGAGGCCAGACACAGAGCAAATGAGGCAGAGAAAGACTGACTTTAAAGGGGACAGCCAGGGGCTTCATGAGCCCAACTGTGTCTTCTCCGAGATTCCCGCGCGAAAGTCCTAAATCCCAGCACCTCAGAAAGTCACCCATTAGTGACAGGCTGTTTTATATCGTGCGTGTTTTTGATTTTATATTTATTTATTTATTTTTGAGACAAGGTTTTTCTAAGTAGCCCTGGCTGCCTTAGATCTCACTATATGGACCAAGATGGCCTCAAACTCAGATCTGCCTTTCTTCCTCCCAAGTGCTGGGATAAAGGCTTGACCACTATGCCTAGCTTATGTGTGTTTCAGAAGCGTGCCCTGTTTTAATGTTTTAAATTACATTATTAGTGTGTGTGTTGCAAACTGTGGTCACAGGACAACCCTTGGGAGTTGGTTCTCTTCTTTTACTGATGTGGGTCCTGGGACGGAATTCAGGTTGTCAGACTTGGCAGTGAGTGGCTTTGCCCACTGGGCTGTTCCTCAGCCTGGTTATGTTTTTGTTTCTAAGACAGAGTCTCAAGCCTGGGCTGTGATGATGCGCACACCTTCAATCCCTGCACTTGGGAGGCAGAGGCAGGCAGATCTCTAGGAGTTCAAGGCCAGTCTGATCTACAGAGAAAGTTCCAGGCCAGCCAGAGCTACACAGGGAAATCCTGTTTCAAACAAACCAACAAACAAAAAGAGTTCAAAGCCAGTCTCTGCTACATAGTGAGTTCAAGCTGTCCTAGGCTACTTTGAGACCCTGTTTCAAAAACACACAAACAAAAAACAACAGAGAAGAGAAAGACTGAGAGGCAGATAGACAGAGAGAATAATGACCCAGGGCTCTGGCTGTTTGGTATCAGCTTCCAACCCCTCTCCTCTGCCAATGCCAAGCCAGTGATCTATAGGTGACCTGAGACTTGGACTTCTCACCTGTGACAGGGTTTCTGGGAAAGTGGCAGAAAGAGATAACTCAGGTAGGACCCACTGCACACAGTGGTGGTATTTATAAGCATTCAATTCACTTGCTTATTCATCCACTAATTTATTCAATAATAGTTATTGAGCACCCGCTGTGTACTTCTACTAATTAGGGTCTGGGAATGGAGTGTGAAAAACTAATAGGCACTTCAAGTTCATTCTTATTTCTATGATTATTGCAAGTCTTTGGCTTCAAGCAGCTCCGGGTATGCTGACGGAGTAAGGGCAAGCTTGGCCCTGAGGTGACCAGGGACCGAGCAGTGTAGTCTGAGGAATGCGAAGGGTCCAGGCAGTGAGAAGCTGAGGAGGGATTCCTTGGGGAGGCAAAGCCCTCACAGGCCTGTGTTGAGAATCTACTTTGTCTGTGTCTGTATCACCATCGTCTGATCTTGGAAGCTAAGCAGGGTTGGGCCTGGTTAGCACTTGGATGGGAGAATCTTCCTTGTGTGGAAACCATGCTGTGGAAACCCATGAGGTGCTCCGGTGGATAAGACAGCGGCCTCTCTGTCTGGGCTCATGGTAAAGAGGTCAGTGGTGAGTCCTGAAATGGAGAAGGTGCGGATATTCTAGCCAAGGTGACATCTGAGCTACACTTGAGGGCTATGTTAGCTGCATTCCAGGTACCACACACAGAGCCTGCAGGAGCACTGGGGGAGGGGGGGGGGCTCCATGCTGGGAGTGACAGGGGTGCTGTGGTCAAAGTGCTTTCAGGTGGCAGAGCATGGAGATTTCCAGCTGTGCTGGCCAATGAGAAAAAGGTTCAGAGGTTCAGTGGTTTCTTGGGTTGGCCCAAGGGTTCAATGTCACTAAGAAACCAATGTTCCTCCATCTCATCAGGGTGCCCTTGAATACGTTGCTTTTATTCTCTCCTCCCTCTTCCTCCTTCCTTTCCTTTTTTTTGTGCACACACGTGTGTTCATATGTGCACATGTATGTGTGTGTATGTAAAGGCTAAAGGTAAAGGCTAATGTGGCTCATCCTCAATTGGTCTCCAGTTACTTTTTTAAAATTTATTTATTTTTATTTTATGCATATGGTGTTTTGCCTGCTTGTATGTCTGTCCACCATGTACTTGCAGTGCCCTTGGAGGCCAGAAGAGGGGTAGAATGCCTAGAACTGGAGTTCTGAGCTGCTATGTGGGTGTGGAAATCAAACCCAGGTCCTTTGAAAGGGCAGTCTGTGCTCTTAACCTCTGGGCCATCTCCACCCCTCCAACGTATTTTGAAACCTGGAGCTAGACAGCAGGCCTCAGGGATCCTCGTGTCTCCCCTTCCCCAGGGCCAGGATTACATCAGCCTACCACCTTACCTGGCTTTTTTTTTTTTTGAGACAGGATTTCTCTGTGTAGTTTTGGTGCCTGTCCTGGAACTCATTCTGTAGACCAGGCTGGCCTCGAACTCACAGAGATCCGCCTGGCTCTGCCTCCCGAGTGCAGGGATTAAAGGCGTGTGCCACCACCGCTCAACTTTACATGGCTTGTTTTTTTTAATGTGGGTGCTAGAGATTGAACTTGGGCCCTTCTGCTTATATAGTCAGCACTTCACCAAATGAGTCACCTCTCCAGACCCCACCTCCCCCTTTTAAAGACAGTGTTTTCTCTGTAGCCCAGGCTGGCCTTAAATCCTGGACCACCCCCTCCCCCCATCTCTCCATTCCCCCCCCTCCAAATGCCTCCAAAATGCTGAGGTTGCTGTTGTGTGCAAGCATGTGCTGCCAGTTGTTCAAGTACTGGGGTCAACCCACTTGTGCACACGGCCGATTCTCAGCCCTCCTTTTACCTCTTTATTAAAACAGGTGTCAATATGGATTCCAGCCTGGCCTTGAACTTATTCAGGCCCAGGCAGGCCTTGAGCCTCCTGAGTAGCTAACAGGACAGCCTGTACTAACGAGTTGGCTTTTTCTTCCTTCCTGCCTTTCTTTTTGTGTAACAGTCATGGCTGTCCTGGAACATGCTTTGGAGACCAGGCTGGTCTTGAACTCACAGAGATCCACCTGCCTCTACCTCCCAAGTGCTGGGATTAAAAGCTTGAACCATCACCACCTGGCTAGGCTTTTGCTTTTAAAAAATTTTTCTTTACGTACGATTTATTTATTTTCGTGTGTGTGTGTGTGTGTGTGTGTGTGTGTGTGTGTGTGTGTGTTGGCACAGATGTGTCACAGCATGCATGTGTCAGTCAAATGACAATCTGCAGGAACTGATTCTTTTTCTCTGTCATGTAGGTTCTGGGGATCAAACTCAGGCTTGGCAGCAAGTGCATTTACCCATGGAGCCATCTCATCTGCCTGCTAGTTGGATCTTCTTGAGGATCCAAGATGGCCACCAAGGGTGGCGATGTTGTTCGGTGGGGAGGGCACTTACATAGCCTGTACAAAGCCCTGGCCAGCCTGGAATAAACGGGCACAGTGGCACATGATTGTAACCCCAGCACTTCGCAAGTGAGGCAAGGCAGCAGGGTCAGGAATCCAAGGTCATTTTCTTCTACACATGGAGTTTGAGGTCAGCCTGGTATACACAATGGCCAAGTTTGTTTTCTATTGCTGCGATAGAACACCGTGGCCAAAAGTAATCTGGGGAGAAAAGGGATTATTTCACCTGACAGGTCACAGACCATCAGGGAAGGAAGTCAGGCAGGAACTCAAGGCAGGTACCCGAGGGCACGAGCTGATGCAGAAGCCATGGATGAATGTTGCCTGCTGGAATGCTCCTCCATGGCTTGGTCAGACTGCTTTTTATGCCACCCAGGACAACCAGTCCAGGGGTGGCGCCATCCACAGTGGTTGAGCTCTCCCATATCAATCACTAATCAAGGAAACGCCCCCCCCCAAGATATACCTACAGGCCAATATAACGAAGGCATATTCTCTTTGAGGTCCCCTCTTCCTAGATGACAACAGCTTGTACTAAGTTGATAAACAAACAAAAACCCATAGGGCGCTCTCTTTTGGGGTGTGTGCATGTCTGTGCCACACTGAGAGTGTGGAGATTGAAGGACAACTTGCCAGACTCAGGTTTTTTGTTTTGTTGTGTTGGTTTTTTTCTTTTGTTTGTTCTGTTTTGTTTTCTACCTTGTGGGTCTGGTGGAGACTGAACTCAGGTCATCAGACTTGGTTGCAAGCTCCTTTGCCCATTGAGCCAGCTTGCTCTTTTGTTTTTGAGGCAGGATAATGAGAAGCAGTGGACTGACTTAATCAGGTCATGTTTTAGGAAGATCATTCAGCTGTGAAATAATGGACAGGTTAAAAGAGTCTAGAAAGATGGCTTAGTGGTTTGGAGGGCTGGCCACTCTTCCAGAGGACCTGAGTTCCTTTCCCAGTACCCACATGTGGGTTCCCAACTGTCTGTAACTCCATTCCCAGGGGAACTGATACCTTCTTCTGACCTCCGAGGGTTTGCATGCACATGGCGCATAGACGAACATGCAAGCAAAACACCCATAAACATAAACCAGAAACAGAAACGGGATGTGGGGCAGATTAGAGGGGAAAGAGGAGGCAGGGAGGTGGCGTGAGGCTGGGAAGTGGGGGAGGGGCACCAACAGCAGTTTGGGAGAGTTAGAACCTGAAAGCAAAGGGGAGGAAGGGGTGGCAGGCAGCTGGTGGCAAAGATGGTCAGCGGTGCAGTCTCCAGGGAGCCTGGGGCAGAGGGCTGGGCTGGGCATAGTCTAGATGGGAACACTGGGGCCTGGGGAGCTGAGGAACTCTGAGCCCCAAGGACTAACCACTAAGACTTCGGAGACTAGTGTCCAGTGTGCCCAGGGCAGAATGACCCCCTCTGCCCAACGTCTTTGGCATTTAGAGATAACCACACTGCTGGTGACCTTGGCAGACAGTTTCTGTGGGGTGGCACGGCTTGGATTGGCTTGGATCTGGGAGTGAGTAGGAGGTGAGGACAAGGATAGAAGGGGTGTGAACAACCCTCTCAAGAAGGCCCAGCCTGGGGGCATGGAGAGAGAGAGAGAGAGAGAGAGAGAGAGAGAGAGAGAGAGAGAGAGAAGAGAGAGAGAGAGAGAGAGAGAGGAGGGGGTTTGGTTAGGGTCCAGGGGCGAGGATGAGGCCGGTTTCTGGGTTGAGGGGAAAGCATCATGAAGAGGTGGGTGAGAACTGAGCACTGTGGGGCTAGGCAGAGGGGTGCCTGGGCCGTGAGGAGGCAGAGCAGGATACAGCCTTTGGCAGCTGATTGGAGGGGCTGCCCCTGGGGCACATGGATGGCTGGTCCAGGCTGGTGTTTGCAGGGTGGGTGAGGTCCCTGGGGCTCCAGGTGAGGCTCTGGGGATGGTGAACAGACCTGTTTGGCTGGACAAGGCACTGGCTAGAAAGCCCTCCAGTACCAGGCTGGGCAAGATTTGCAGGAAGACAATAGGGAGCTACAGAAGGCTATTGAACGGGAGCAGGTCACGATGGAAGAGGTATTGAAGAAATTGTATCCAGTTATGCGTTCATTATGCATTGACAGGATCAGAGTGAGGCAGGGATCTAGACTGTTGGTAAGTCTAAAGGGAAGCTGCAGATTGTCTGATGTCACCGAGAAGGAGCTTCTTGGACAGAGGTCAGACCCAGGAGTCCCTCTGTGGGTCCAATAGACCGGTGGTGATGGCCGTCAGCTGGTCCACAGTGTGTGGGCTACCTCATGCAGGGGTAAACTAAGGCCTGCTGGGGTGCTGGGTAGGTTGAATGCTGGCTCCACAAGGAAACCAGCATTGAGGGATGTGCTGCATTCCACCTGAGACAGTATCGGATCCTCTGAATAATTGATGAGATGAAAATTATTCCCTTTTAGGAGTGGAGGAGCAGAGGGTCAGAGAAGGCAAGTCATTCACATATGGCCACACAGTAAGCAAGACACAGAGCTGGGAGTCACCTTGGATTGGAGCTCCCTGGCTTGCTTTGGTCTGAGAGGTTCTGGGTAGCCCTGGGGTGGGACTTACTGCGGATGGATCTAAGGTTCAGTGACTTTCATGACCCAGGGTAGGTGGGTGGGCACCAAAGGCCAGGTACCCAGTCCAGGAGCTTGGATCCTCCTGGTACCAGGCTTAGCCTCCTCGGGAGGACACTCCTGCCCTGGCCAAGGTGGGTCTCCTCGGGTCTGGACTGCCACCGCCAGGGGGCGCAGCTGTTGCCCAGGTGAGGGTGGGGGGCCATGCACTTTTCAAAGCCTCTGGAACCCAAGCAGCCTCCTGGAGCTGGAAGCTGCCTCTTCCGTGGTCTGGGAGGCCTCGGTCGCTTTCCTGTCTGTCAGACTCTCAAACCCTTTGCTCTTAGCTCCCCAGACGCTTGGCTCTAGGTATCAGATTTCCCTGGCCCTGGGGGTCAGGAAGCCTAGAATCCAACTCGCAGACTCCATCGCTACTTCTGCTTGGCCCAGAGCCTCCTTTAGCATCCGAGCTGAGGTGGTGCCAAACACCGGATTGCCACCCCTGTGAACTCTCAGCATTTTTTTGCACGGTGGGGGTGGGGTGGGTGTCGCTGGAGGGAGTGTTGATCACCAATGCGGCTCAGGGATGGGGAGGTCACAGAGGGCTCCGAAGGAGGAATTCCTGTCTGAGCAGCACCGAGGGGGCTCGGGAGAACTCCCTGTTTCTTCCACAGGACGCCTCCCATAGCCGCCTCCTCCGAAAGGGGACATTTCCCCGTCCCCGTGGCTACTCCAGGTTTCTGCCTGGATCCTCCCAACCTCCTGCCTTCACTCAGGACCTACCAGCCTGCCTCCCTTCCCAAGTTTAGCCCCTTGGCTGTGGCCACGGAGGGCCTGGCGAGGGTCCCAGGCACCACACCACAGCAGCCAGCCTCCAGCCTCTGCTCCGGACAGTCCCAGTCTGTCTGGCAGGGCTGGCAGATTAGGGATTGGCTGGAGCCGCCCCGCCTGTGAGGGGAGGGGAGGCCCGGTGGCTCACCCAAGGTCACCCTTCCTTTTCTTCCCCAGCATCCATCCCTGTTCAACCCTGTCCCTCTGCCTCACCTTGAAGAGGGAGGAGGCAAGATGCCCAGCAGGTCTAGCCCATCGGAGCCCAGCTAAGGGGAAGGGCTGGGGCTCCTGATAGCTGCTGTTTTCCTCGGCGAATGCTGAGTGCCTGCTGTATGCTAGGCTCTAAGAACACAGCAGTGAACAAGACGACAAGCCATCAAGCACGTTTGTGTCTGTGAACTGAGTGGTAGATGAGTTGTTCTGGGCTGACTGGGCCAGAGCAGACCTTCCTGGGGATCTGAGGGCCCAGGAGCCTTTCAGGGCCCAGGCCATGGAGGCAAGCTTCAGGCAGAGGCCAAGCAGAGCCCCAGTCCCCTCATCTGGGAGAGCAGGGGCACAAATGAGGCTGACTGTGGGCTTGGGCGTCTGTGAGGCAGCCTGTGCCCTGGCTTGCATCCCCGGGAAGAAGGCAGAGCACTGTTATGCTCACCATCCCTCCCCGCGGGCCCAGAGTGGAAGCTCATCCGTCAAAATGGCGGGAGAGCATTCCCGGGAGACCTGAGCTCCCGCCAAGCTCGCAGGTGGCCTCAGGGAGGTGAGGGACCGGGTTCTTGCAGCTTGCTTCTGTGCTTTCCTCAGGCTGCAGGAGAGGAGGGGCTGGTCTCTGGCTGCCTCTCTGCCTTATCACACCCCATATTCCTGGCCACGTGGCACCTCTGCACCCCACATCTGAGGGAAGAAGATTCCTGACCTTAGGACTTGGGGAACCAGAGGAAGGTGGGTGGGACCTGGGGTAGGTACTGCGGTGACTGGGTCCCCAGGCAGAGCCACACCCCACAGCCCTAGGGCTGCGGGGAGGGGGAGCTGTCTCTTTAAGAGCTTCCAGGCTGCTAGGAGCAGATGGCCAGACCGGCCAGGGCCCCTTGTCCTTTGTGTGCCTTCGCACAAAAGAGGGGGCCAGCTGGGGAGGGGGCGCTGCAGCAGGTGGGAGGGGAGGGGCCAGGCCCCTCCCCTGAGCCCTTGCAGCTCGGGGGGTTGAAACTGATCATTTGGAGCCAGCCACCTCTCTGCCCCCTGTGGCCCCCCACCATCGTCCCTCAACTCTTGTGACGCCCCCCCTGTGCGGTGTCTCACCTCTTTGGCAGAGAGCTCACGACATCAGGGCTTCCAGACAGCACCCGGACCTCAAAAAATAAATAATAAAACCTCCCCGCCCTGCCCCCACCCCAGAGTCGGCTCTTCCGTGGGTGTGGGTGTGGGTGTGGGTGGGTGTGGGGGGTCAGAGCTGGCTCCAGGGATAAACGGGAACAGAATTGGGTCCTAGTGTATGGGAGAAGAGGCTGTAGACAAGACAGGAAGCCAGTGCTTGGGCTCCTTGCTAGGCCTTGTGCCAGGGCACGTGGGCCAGCCCTGGAGGAAGGAGACAAGAACTAAGCATGGTGCTTGCGGCCTGGGGTGGGGTAGGGTCTTGGGCCAGCATCCTAGGTTCACGTATGGAAGGAGACCAGTGGAAGATGGGGGACCCAATGGAAGCCTTGACTCAGGGTCGCCAGAAGCAAGAAAGACGCCATCATAGGACAGTGTGGTGTGCACAGTGGTTACCAGCTAGGCAAAGGCATAGGAATACGAACATCTCCCTGAAGGGTAGAGGTGTTGGGGACAGGTAGAGACCCCTGCCACTCATTTCTAGGGGTTCCCAGAAGTCGCTTTGGCTCTTGGAACAGACCCCTTCAGGTCAGATCGTCTCTGGTTCATTCATTCTTCCTTTGTCCCAGATCTCTCTCCATCCTGGGGCTTGGTGCCCAGCTCATGATTAAAAGGGAGGTAAAAGGCCCTATAACTCGGGCCCGAGGTGTGGCGGGCAACGTGGCCGCTGACTGGGTGGCCCTATGTGGCCCGATGGTGCTGAAGTCGGGTGGGGTCATGTCTGCCTCTGTCGGCCGGCCGCGGGCAAGGAACCCCCAGGAACAGGACGCCCCAGCCAGGTCGTGGCCTGACCACAGGACCCCGGCCAGTCGGCCACAGCCAGTGGGTGGGGGCGGGGATCCCCGGTTGGGGCCAGGGCTGCTTCTAAATTTAGGAATCTGATTACAGAGTGGCCAAGGAAGGGAAGGGAGAGGAGGGTGCGAGAGCAGGCTCGGCTCGATCTGGGCATAGCGGGGTGTGCCTGGGTAAGGCGTGTCCAGGAGTCCGGGGCTCCCCGTGGGAGGGGCGGCGGGCGGGGGCTTCGGCCTGTGTGCGCTGCAGCACGTGCCCCAGGCGGCGGGGACGGGCACAGGCGCAGCTCGCAGGCTTCGAGCTGCCGGTGAGTGCGCTGGCTCTTTGTGTGCCTGGCAGGGTGGCTGGGTCTGGCTTTGAAAGTCTCTGCCCACCCCCTCCCCCAACTCCGTCTGTGCCTCCCAACCGGCTTCCCTGTCTGTCACTCTGCCCAAGCCTGTCCGGGGGGAGGGGGATGCTGCTTCCAGCTGGGGTGACAGTGAATCCAGTGGGGAGCTCGCCCCCTTCAACCCAGACCTTGCCTCATAGCTTTCATGCCCAGTCCTCTTTGGCACCACTGATTTGGGGCGCAAACTGCAGCAGTTAAGAGACACAAGGGTGACCCCTGGGGACCCACAGATCCAGCAGAAGTCAGGTTCTGGCCCAGTAGCTCTTGGAGAAATTCATCTCGCGCCTGTCCGGCCTCCCATCCGCTTTGGCCCCCAAGGGCGCATGAAAGGGGGGGGTCCCCCTGCGGAAGGGGGGGGCAGGGAGTTCCTTGGCAGGAAGAGAAATGGAAGGAAAAGCTGGGCTCCACCCGGGCGGGCGGACAGGCGGCCTCTGGGCCCCCGGGGCAGACCACAGTAATCGGAGCCCACTAGTGTGTGGAGACGGTGTGATTGTGGGTGGGGCTGACCCCGGGGCTTCTCCTGGGGGACACTGAGGTCTACCCACGGGGGCAAAGTCTGAGAGCTCAGAGACACGAGGGGCGCTCCCGGGGGGGGGTGTACGCGGGCCCCATCCTGGTCCTGACCCCACCCCCTGGAGGTCTAGCCCCGGCCCTAGGCCCCGCCCCCCGGGCCCTCCCTCCCACCCCAGGGCCAGATGTTCAGCTGGCGGAGGCATCGACTGGGGGAGGGGTGCTGAGGCCGCAGCCGGCACTACTTCCCTGCCAGCAGCTTCATTGTGTGCGCGAGGAGCGAGCGGCGGCGGAGAGCGGGCGAGCGAGCGGCGGTAGCGCGAGCGCGGCGGGGCGAGCGAGCGCGCCGGGGAGGGTGCGAGGCGGCGCCCGCGGCTGCGCTCCGCCCGCCTCCCGGCAACTCTGCTCCAGCGCCGCACGCCGTGCGCGCCGTCCCGCCGCCAGGGCCCCCGCGAGCTGGCGTGGCTGCCGTGGGGTCCGGCTGGGCAGGATTCCCCCACTGGGGACCGGGCATCCTCGGCTCACAGCCGAGGGCGCGGAGCCCGCAGCGGCGGCCACGGCGAGGCAGCCCTCGCCGGCCGAGCGGCGTGGGCAGGCGCGCGGCGCGGCTCCGGGGCTCCCCGAGGGCAGCGCGCCCCGATTCCTCCCGGGGGAGCCCCGACCCCGAGGGGCGCACGGAGCGAGCGTGCCCCCCGGCCGCGCCGTCCTCCACGTACCCCCACTTCTTCACAAACTTTTCTGCCGTCCTCGCCCGTGGGGGTCGCAGTGAGCGCTAGGGCAGCCCTCCGGGGCCCCGACCTCTCGGACCCTAGCCACGCTGACCTCCCGCCTCTCGTAGCCTCAGTGGCGACCTCTCCAGGCCGGGCCGGGTGCGGCACTCGAGGCAAGCGCGGCAAGCTCCGACGCTCTCCAAAGGCTCCCGCGCCCCCCCGGGGCAGCCGGGCGGGGTAATGCCCTCGGTGATGGAGAAGCCCAGTGCGGGCTCCGGGATCCTGTCCCGAAGTCGGGCCAAGACGGCACCCAACGGCGGACAGCCGCACTCGGAGGATGACAGCAGCGAGGAGGAGCACTCGCACGGTGAGCCCGGTGGCCTAGGGTTAAAGGCGCGCTGGTCCGGGGAGGGGACACGGAAGGTGGGGAGGGGGAGAGTTGCAAACCACAGATGGTTTCTGCCGCTCCTGAATTGCAGCCTTTGCTTTCTCATGCTTGGGGCTGCCGGCATGGGGGAATCTACAGCCTGGGCCGCTGGCCACCCACCTCCCCTTTGCCCTCAGTCGCTGAGGGAGCTTAAGGTGCCTCTCTTGGATGGATTGGGTCCCTCATACCTTGCCACCTTGCCAGGGACTGAGGTCTGATTGGGCCAGGGGCTGGAAAGACACCTCCATGCGGAGCTGTGAAGCTCATGTGGTGGGGAGGAGCCCCAGGTTCCCTGCAGGGACCACTCCAGGTCTAGGGGTAGCCCTCCAAGCCTCCACCCCCCAGCCAGAACAAAGCACTTTGCTCTGGCCTGGGCTTTAAACTGTCCTCCTCTCCCCCCTCCCCCCATGGCCATGACTAGGCAGGGTCTTTCTCCCAGTCCCCTCCGCCTTGGAGGGTTGCTGGGGGGACCATCAGGGAAAAGTGAGTCTCCTGGGTGGTGGGGGCCCTGAGTGGTCAGAAAGGAGAACTCTAGATCAGCTACCTCCCCCGCCATATCCTCCCCCCACTTCTCTGGAGTCTTGACTGCCTCCCCTGGCTCCACAGACAGCATGATCCGTGTTGGAACCAATTACCAAGCAGTAATTCCGGAGTGCAAGCCTGGTGAGTGGCAGGACAGACGTGGAGGGAGGGGTGGAGGCTGATGGCTTGGCCTGCAGCCCCACCTGGGAACTCTTGGCTGGCTCCTGCTTGAGGGACAGGCGGTGGGCGGGGTGGGTGGCCCCCGTGGCACTGTTACTTTTCCTGCTCTGCCTTCCTGTCTGGATCTCTGCTCCTCCTTCCCTCCTGGGCCTCACCTCCCAGCTGACAGTGTGGCCCAGTGGTCTCCTGTTCCGGTGAGTGCCACAAAAGCCAATTCTGCTCTTCTGACTTTCAGAGAGTCCAGCGCGCTATAGCAACAAGGAGCTGAAGGGGATGCTGGTGTGGTCACCCAACCACTGTGTGTCGGATGCCAAACGTGAGTGGGGGGGGCCGTGCTCAGGCTCAGTCTTGGGAGCAGGAGCCCTGCTCTCCCCGGGCCAGCTCTTCCTTAGAAGTGGGCCTTCTACGTGGAAGTCTGTGGTAGGCGCGTTGCCGTAGCCTAGGAGCTTGAGACCAGCCTGGACGAGATACAGAAGGGGGCAGTAGGCTGACCAGTGGTCCTTGCTTTGGGGGCTTACCCTCTGTGACCCCACTCCTTCCCCCTGCAGTTGACAAGTACATTGCCATGGCCAAGGAGAAGCATGGCTACAACATTGAGCAGGTGAGCCGGAGGCCCTGAGGGGTGGGCGTGGGACTGGGTAGAGCAGTCCTGGGGTGGCCGGACCTGAGCTGCTTCTGTCCTGGGCCAGGCACTGGGCATGCTTCTGTGGCACAAGCACGATGTGGAGAAGTCCCTGGCTGACCTGGCCAACTTCACCCCCTTCCCCGATGAGTGGACCGTGGAGGACAAGGTGCTCTTCGAACAGGCCTTTGGGTTCCATGGCAAGTGCTTCCAGCGGATCCAGCAGATGGTAAGACTCGGCGTCCGTGGCCCATCCAGTGCTCCTCAGCCCTTCAGTCCCAAACAGCTTACCTGGGGCCAGAGTCTCAGGTGGACTCCTGTTTCTGGCCTTGCCTCCCCAGCTCCCTGACAAGCTGATCCCCAGCCTGGTGAAGTATTACTACTCTTGGAAGAAGACCCGAAGTCGAACTAGTGTGATGGACAGGCAGGCCAGGCGGCTGGGTGGCCGCAAGGACAAAGAAGACAGGTGGGGGTGGGGGTTGTTGGTAGGGGCAGGGGGATGACTGTTTTGGGTTGGGCCTTCCCCTCATTTTTCTCCCTGGCCCTGTGTCAGCAGTGATGAGCTTGAAGAGGGGCGAGGAGCTGTGAGTGAGGGGGAGCCAGACACTGGAGACCCCAAGCGAGAGGTGAGGTCCCTAGCTGCTCTGCCCTGGCCATCATCCCTCAACTCGGCCTCAGACATACACAGTGTTCTTTATTTCCCTTCAGCCTCTGCCATCTCGACCTCTGAATGCACGGCCCGGTCCTGGGAAGAAGGAGGTTCAGGTGTCTCAGTACCGCCACCACCCACTTCGAACTCGGAGACGTCCGCCCAAGGGCATGTACCTGAGTCCTGAAGGCCTCACTGCAGTATCAGGAAGCCCAGACCTTGCTAACCTCACACTCCGAGGTCTCGACTCACAGCTCATCTCTCTTAAGCGCCAGGTGGGGGCCCAAGGAAAGGGGGCCATGCAGAGGGGATCATCAGCTCCTGAGACCTGTGTTGGTGTAAGGGAAGCGGTGGGGGCTGAGCTTGGCTCTGTCCCACTGTCAGGGATCCAGGATAACTTGACATTCTTTTCTGGTGTGTGTGTGTGTGTGTGTGTGTAGGCATGCACATGTACGTGTGATAGGTGCATGGCACTTGTGCCTTGGTGTTCACGTGGTTCGTTCTTTCTGCCTTTTCATGAGTTCTGGGTAGCAAACTCAGGTTGTCAGGCTTTGTAGCAAGTACTTTTAGTACTTTTACCTGCCCGTCTGGCCAGCTCCCTGGCCTTCTTTGGGGGGAGTGGGGAACAGGGTCTCATGTATTCCAGGCTAGTCTCAAACTTGCTCTGTAACAGAGGATAACTTTGAGTTTCTGACTCTCCTGCCTCCACCCCCCACCCCCAGTGCTAGGATTACAGGCATGTACCATCATGCTCTATTTATGAAGTACTGGGGATCATGCATGCTGGGCAAGCAATACCAACTGAACTACTACTCTCTAGCTCTTGTAGACTTTAAACATAGGCAGGTGGCTACCCTTGGCTACATAGTGAATTTGAGGCTATCTGGGGGATATGTGAGACCTTACCTCATTTATTTTGTGTTTATTTTGTGTGTGGGGCCGGGGCTCCCACGTACCATAGTGTAGGTCAAACAACTTGGGGAGTTGGTTCTCTCTACTCGTTAGGTCCTGGGAACCAGACTTGGGTCAGGATTGGTGACAAGTACCTTTTAAGGGTGTGCAAGACGTATGTATGTGTGTATGTGTATTTGATATGTATATGGGCACAGGTGCCATGTGCTCACGTGGTTCTTCCCTTCCCCCTTTACGTGAGTTCTGAGGATCAAACTTAAGTCATCGGGCTTTGAGGCAAGTGCTTTCACCTGTCTTTCCCACCCCTCGGCAAGCCGCACGACTTGGTCTCAAATAAGAAAGCTGGGTGCTGTGGCAAGCACTAGTAATCCCAGCACTTGGGAGGCAGAGGCAGGAGAATTAGGAGTTCTCAGCTCTATAGCAAGTTTGAGGCCAGCCTGGGCTGTGGTTCCCTCAAAAAAACCAAAAAGACAAAAAACAAAACAAAACCCAATCAAACAAAAATGTCTCACCAGCATGAGCAAACCACCAGTGTCCTACACCTGTGAAGGAGGAATGGACTGCATGGTGGGGGGAGTCCCCAGTGCTCTACTGGGGGAGGAAGGGCCTGGGGGAGGGGGCGGTCCTTCCTAGGATGCAGAGGTCCATGCTCCTTTCTCCTTCTTGACCTAGGTTCAGAGCATGAAGCAGACCAACAGCAGCCTCCGACAAGCACTGGAGGGTGGCATCGACCCTCTCCGCCCCCCTGAGGTAAGGCTGTTACGTTGTTTATTGAGTACAAAAGGAGGTTTTCCCTAAAGGCAGGACAGAAATGAGGAGGGGGTTTGCCTAGGAAGCATACTTTTTTTTTTTTTTGGTTTTTTTTTTTTCCCTGAGACGGTTTCTCTATGTAGTTTTTGGAGCCTGTCCGGGATCTCGCTCTATAGACCAGGCTGGCCTCGAACTCACAGGGATCCACCAGTCTCTGCCTCTTGAGTGCTGGGATTAAAGGCGAGTGCCACCACCGCCCTGTGGAAGCATACGTTTCACATTTATTAACTTGGGTGGGGTGGACTCAGATGGGGTGGCGGGACCTGTCATAGTGCATGTGTGGAGGTTGGAGGGATAATTTGCAGGAGTTGGTTCTCTTTCCATGTTGTGGATCCTGGGGATCAAACTCAGGTCATCAGGTTTGATGGAAGAAGCCTTACCTGCTGAGACATCTAACCAGCCTCCACATACATATTTTAATTAATTAATTTATGTTTAGTTTTTTTGAGACAGGTTTTCTGTGTGTACCCTTGGCTGTCCTGGAACTCACTCTGTAGACCAGGCTGGCCTCAAAATCAGAGATCCACCTGTCTCTGCCTCCCAAGTGCTAGGATTAAAGGTGTGCACCACCACTGCCCGGCGTACTTTTAAAGGTTATTTCTATTCATATGTATGAGTGTGTGTTTGTAAGTGTACCACATGTGTACCTGCTGTCCATGGAGGCCAGAAGAGGGCACCAGATACCCTAGAGCTGGAGTTTCAGAGGGTTGTGAGCCTCCATGTAGGTGCTGGGAACTGACGACAGGTTCTCTCCTGGAGAGCTAGTGCTCTTAACTGCTGGACCATCTCCCTATCCCCTCTCTCCCTTTACATAGTTTCAGTATAATGGTTATTTATATTCCTTGCTTTTTAGGCCAATACCAAGTTCAATTCCCGCTGGACCACAGATGAGCAACTTCTGGCTGTACAAGGTGGGTCAGGCAGTGGCGAGGAACTGAGAACCCTAGAGACCTCTTACCTTTCCAGGAGTTGAAGTGGAGGGGAAGTAAGTAGTTCTGGGGGCCACTTAACAGTCTGCTGCCCTTTTTGATCCTCACAGCTATTCGTAGATATGGTAAAGACTTTGGAGCTATTGCGGAGGTGATTGGGAACAAGACTCTGACCCAAGTGAAGACCTTCTTTGTGAGCTACCGGCGCCGCTTCAACCTGGAGGAGGTGCTGCAGGAGTGGGAGGCTGAGCAGGATGGCGCCCCTGCAGCTCCAGTCCCCATGGAAGAGGCCAGGCGAGGGGCTCCTGTGCCAGCCCCAGCCCCAGCCCTAGAAGAAGATGATGAGGTGAGAAGCAGGGGGCTCAGTCTTCAGAGGAGAGGGACATCTCGAGGGCTGCCAAGCATGTGCAGGAGCGGCCTCCTCACCCTTTTCTCTCCCCCCAGGTCCAGATTACATCTGTCTCAACATCAGTAGCCCGATCAGCACCCCCTGCACCGCCCCCGCCTCCGCCACCTACCTCGCTTTCCCAGCCACCTCCACTGCTGAGGCCACCTCTGCCCACAGCTCCCACATTGCTCCGCCAGCCACCTCCCCTGCAACAGGGCCGCTTCCTGCAGCCCCGGCTGGCCCCCAACCAGCCCCCACCACCTCTCATCCGCCCTGCCCTGGCTGCCTCTCGCCACAGTGCCCGCCCTGGTCCTCAGCCTCCACCTACCCTGATTGGAGCCCCCTTGGAGCCCCCTGCACCCTCAATTTGAGCCCTGGATCCTTCACTGCCCAGAGGCTCCTGAACCCCTTGGCTGGATATCTCTAGCATCACTAAGGACAGAAGGGACTAGGGCTTTTGCCAGGTCTTTCAAAGACCCAGAGCTGCCAGCTGGCACAGCTTGGACCTGTGGGTTCTGCATGCGTTCCTGGCAGCTGAGCTTGTCAACCCCCAGCCAGGGGCTAGAGCTCAGGGCCTGCAGGGACTCTGCTTCCTGGCTGTGACTGGAATGGCTGCCTCCTTGCCTGCCTGCCTGCCGAGGGCCTGGCCTCTGGGCCTACCCTTTGTGTGGGGGTGGTGACTTTAGCATGGGGTGGGGGAAGAGGACAGTTGGGTGTTAGCTGGCCTCACTCACCTTTCCCTCCTTTTAGCAATAAGTCAGGTGCAGTGGGGAGGGGCTGGGGTGGGGATGGCAGAGACCCGGTAGGGAGAACGTTGAGCAGCTGTAAGGGGCCCACTTTGTCCACCCCCAAGCTTGGAGAAAGGAGGGTCGGGGACTTAACACAGACATGGGTTTATTTTTCAACATTTTTAAAAAAGAAATAAATGCAACCTCTTAATGTATTTTTCTTCGTGTCTTTGTGAGGGTGGAAGGGAACTGGCCATCCAGCATTTGGCCTCCCCCAGGACCAAGACAGTAACCAGTTATCTCCTGCAAGGCAGGCAGGCTAGGGCCACATCTTGCCCAGGGGCGGGCACTGAGTCCTTGCCGGCAGGGAGAAGAAACAGGAGGTGGCAGCTCAGATTCCAAACATTCTCTTTATTACGTGTTTGATCCAGAGGAGAAACTAAGTGCAGGGTAGAGGAAGAGGGGGCGAGGCAGGGAGGGGCCACCTTGCCTGGGTGCCCCGGCCCCCACCCCATTTGCTGGGAGCCAAGCCATGCCCTCCTGGCCCCCTTGGAGCACCCGGGCTGTTCCATAGGGCAAGAGGGGGAAGGAGGAGGAGCCCTTGGTCTGAGACAGCCAGTGGAGCATGGGGCTGGAGGGTTGAGGTTGGCAAGGTCCCTTCCTGGAACCCAAGGACTCAACATGTGGCCGAGTCTGGCCTGGTCTGGGAGCCAAGGTGATGACCGAGTGGGAGGGGGGTGACACACGACACTGGGGCTGGGAGTGGAGTCATCGTAAATCAAAAAAAAAAATAATAATAATAAAATAAAAAATAAAACCCATCACAAAAAAAATGTACAACTCAGGTGAGGGCAGGGGTGCCTCTGTAAGACTCCCCCAATTTCTCAAGAAAAACAGCAGAGAAATAAATTAAGGGGTGCAGTGGCCACCACCAGCCAAGCGCCTAGAGCCACCATTCACACACTGGCCTTGGGGGTTGGCAAGCGGGAGTCACTTTGCCCCACCTATGGAGGACAGAGACTCCTGGACCTGCTGCCCAATCCAGCCTTCCGCCAGGCGGCCGTGGAGGCCCTGGGCAGTCTCCTGAGAGGAGGGCAGCAGCGCCAGGAAGAAAAGGCAAGGCTGAGGGATGAGGACGGTGCCCGGATTAATGCCAAGGTGGGGAAGCAGTCGGGGGGTGGTGGTGAGGGGCTGTGCTTTCAGACAAAGACGCCCAGAACGGAGAAGCCTGTGTCCCTGTTCCCAAGCGGCCCCCTGGGGGCGGAGAGCCCATGGCCCAGCCCCCTTCCCTCTCCCAGTACTGGGGTCAGCCCCGCCTTCCGCCGGCAAGGTGGGAGATGGCACAGACTTCTGAGGAGGGGAACGAAGATCCCCACAGCAGCTCACGGAAAGAAATGCCCAGCTCTGGGGAAGGAGAGCAGAGGGTATGGTATGGAGGGAGCCAGGGTCCCACCGCCCACCCTCGCCAAGGCTGTGCGGTACCCCACTGGGCCCCAGCGGAAAGGCCTGTAGCCCAAGGGCCTGGGGGCAGGGAAGGCCACCTCTGGTGGGTGCTTGGAGGGGAAGAAGTGGGGAGAGGGGAGAAGCCCAAAGTGGGCCTGGCGGAGGGCCTGCCAGGGAACTCCACCACTCTTGCCTGAGAGTGTTCCAGCCCTGAGCCACCCTCCCAGGAGCCCCACAGATCCAGTCTTGACTGTCCCAATGGGGCAGGGAGGAAAGGTGGCCGCTGGGATTTTTTTTTCTTTTTTTTCTTTTTGGTAATAAAAATTTTCTTGGTTTAGGCGAAATACTCTGTGCAACCGCAGTACCGAGGGGGAGCCCTGCCCCCCACCTTCCCCTTCCTTTGCCTCCTGTAGGGGAAGAGGGGAAGGAGGGACTTCCGGGCAGGGGTGAATGTGAGGGAGGAAGAACCATTTCCCTTCCCCCACAACATGGAAGAAAAGACTGAGAAGGGCCTGGAAGGGGACAAGTGCCAGCAGGGAGACACACCAATTCACCCCGCAGTCTCTCCAGGGGATGCAGGGTTGGCCCAAGCAGCCAAGTCCACCGGTGGGTCTCTGCTGCTCCCCCTCCCGACAGCCTGTTAAAGCTTCAGTTCGTTGGCTATTTTGGAGGCAATGTTTTTGAAGGCCATGGAGGTGCCCGATATCCGCTTAAACCGAACACCGTTGAGAGATAGCCGCGGCAGTTTGCACACCTCCATCTCCCACTGCACAAAGTTCTCGTGGCCTGGCGTGCCGTGCATGCACAGCAGCATGTACCGCTCGTGCAGCTCGCTCTGGCAGCTGTTGGCGTCCAGCACCTTGCGGATCTCCCGCATCATCTCGTTGGGCTCCATAGAGCTCGTGGTCTTCATGCTCCAGGTGAAGCGCAGGGAACGAGGCTTGGCCTCCCGAAACTCTTCTTTCTCCTTGTCATTGCCTCCACCGCCTACCACGTGGGGTCTGTGGAGAGGGCAGAGGGAGGCGTAAGATGGAGGCTGAGGCATCCCACCCGGGAGAGAACCACCCTGGCAGACAGGCCCCGAGGCCAGAGAGGAAAGCAGGAAGGGGTGCAGCAGCCACAGCTGGAAGAGGGGGCAGCAGTCCCTTGTCCTGGCACACGGGACATGGGAGGCCGCTGGCTCGTCTCTCAGGATGCAGGGGTGAGAAGAGCCCAGCTAGGGCAGGGTGACAGTTCCATGCTGTTAACTGGTTCTTTTCATTGGGGGATCAGGCAGGAAACAAGTGCACTGAGCAGCACCAAGCAGACTGTCCTCCATGAGGATGACGAGGCTGAGCAGCAGGGCCAGGAAGGGTGGGAACCTGGAGCACCCTGCCCCGTCAGGGCTCTGGTCCCGTAAGGCACCAGGACCTGAGCAGGGCCCAGAACCACTGCAGGTAGGCGTGGGAAAGGGAAATTCTCCTAGGAAAGGGAGCCCCCGAGAGGGAGGCAGAGCAGAATCGCCAGAGAAAGAGCCAGTGGCAGGAGAGAGGAGCAGGAGGCTGTGACAAGCCCGGTGGCTTGGGCAGGGCCAGTCGTGCTGGCTCCGGCCCTCTCACCTGAGCGTCTCCACTCGGTCTTTGCTTTCAGGTTCATTCAGGTTCCTCAAAAAACAGAGCGAGGGAGAGTTTAGTCTGGGATCTCTCGCTCCTTCCACCCTGCAGACCCAGGCGAGGTTGGGTCTGGGGACATGCCACCAGTCGGGGGGCAGGACCCAAACCCGAAAGCTACTTGCCAGTCATCTATAGGCCAGCATGGCTCGGCAGCGCCTCACACAGGCAGCCTGACTGCCCCCTCTGACAGGGAACCCCAGCAGGGGGCTGTCCCTCCCCACAGTCCCAGACATCTGTGCTGGTGGAAGGAGCCCCAGCTCTGGGGGAGGAGGGTGGGGTGTGGTTGTGCAGGCACATGTACGCAGCACACAGCCCAGCACCAGTAGCTCCCCTTCCTGCCCACAGTCAGGCTCAAGATCGCTGCTGGAATCAGGGCTGGGAGCAAATTTTTGTGCCAATAACCAGGGCGTCAGAATGATGATAGAAGAGGGGCTGTGAAAGCCTCTTAGAGGTTCACTGTGTCAGAACCTGGAGCTGTTAGGTAGACACCGGGGGGAGGTGCCTGTGGCCCAATGGGCAAGGCCACTGTGTTGCTAGTTCCCCTACTGCTGGCTGCCAGGCTGGCTGCTCACATAAGGCAAGGGCTGGGCAGGGCCCTAGGGAGGTGAGAAAGAGCTCTGGCCCCGCTGAGCGGCTTCTCCAGCTCCTGCCAGGAAGATGAGTGTCTGGAGCTGGGGTTCTGGGGGCTGCAGGGGAGAGAGAGGAGGGACAAGAAAGAGGGGAGAGCAGCAGCAGCACATGTAAAAGGAGCAGAAGACACAGGACACGGATGCCAACGAGCACACTGTGAGCAGGGCCCGAGTGCAAAGAACAGGGCTCCGGCTGCTCTCTCCAGGCCCCTAGGGGGCAGGCCCTGCCAGCCATGCAGTGAGCTGGGGTGAGGTGGGTGGGTGGGTAGGGATGTCTCAAGATCCCATCTGGCCCATCTCGCCTTCATCTGGGGAGCCAAGGCACCTGCCAGGCAAATCCAGAGCTCCCAATCTGGCCCTCAGTCTGCAGCTCAGTACCTGGCGTACCTAGGCCTGCAGAGGACATGGCCAGGCTGAACAAGCCAGGCTCTATCCCAGGAAGGGAGATGCAGGAGCAGGGTGTGGGCCTCCTGCTGTTTCACCAGGGCCTGGCGGCAGAGTGACCCCTGCCTGAGAATATCCAGCTCCTGGCTCTTTGGCAGGCTCAGGCGACATCTGGAGGAAACAGCCCAGAGGAGAGCAGCGTAAGCGCCCAGATGCTGTGCCAGGGTGGGCTGGGTCAGTTCTGCAGCACCTACCAGAAGGGGGCGCTGTACTACATCTATGAGGCAAAGGCTTCGGGGCCTGGAGGAGTCAGGCTAGCCAAGGGACCCTAATGTCCCTGCAGTACTCCACAGTCCTGTCATGCCATAGTCCAGGGGAGATAGTCACAGCCCTGAGGTTCAGCAAGCCCAGGACACCCCAAATGAAACCTCATTCCAGATGTGCCTCAACCCCGTGAGGTGACTCGGAGCACATGCACACAACAGGGAAAGGACCAGAAAGGGAGCCCAAGGTGACCAGACCTGGGTGGGTAGGACACCATCTTAAAGGGACAGTCCCTGAGGTCTCCTCTCCTCTCCTGAGGACATGCGCCTGCAGACCAAGAGAGGCCCCTCGCTTTCAGAGCCATCTGCTCTGAGGGACTCAAATGTCCTCTCAGAACGTGTAGTCCAAGTCCTGCCAGTGTGAAGGTGCAGGACGGTCAGCTTAGGGCTAAGACCCCAACAGAGAAGTCTTCATCCCTTTAAGATAGCAGACAGGAAGTCCATATACACAAGGTAGAAAGACAGGAAGCATCAGCCAACAGGGGAGTTAGTGACAGAGGCTGGACAAAGACAGACAGACAGACAGACAGACAGACAGACCGACACACACACAAAGAGTGGGCTCAACGCCTACCTTCTGGCAAACCTGAAAGACAGATTTCTAAAAAAAAAAACAAACAAAAAAAGACAAAATAAAAAAAGAAATAAAAAAAACAATCAAACAAACAAACAAAAAACAAAAAACCAACAAGACGGTGTGGATAAGCAGGTGGGAGCAGGCTTTCCAGGCTCAAGGGTCTCCCCAGTCTTAGAAGAGCCGCTCAGCGAGACCAGAGTCCTGGACTTCAGCTCTGTTCGCCTTGCGGCCTCGCCTGTGTCTGGTGGCTCGGATGGGTGAGGGACAAGCAGCAGGGGTGGAGGGGTTTGCTCTCCAAAGCCCCACCTGGTTCTGAACAGTTTGGACTCCAGGGTTGAATAGGGACAGAGTACCCCAGGAGATCCCATGGCTGAGCCACCTTAGGCCGCTCATCTGGGATGGATGGGGCTCAGGCTTGAGAAGCCTCATGAAGAGATTCCCCACCTGGGTCTAGGCCAGGAAGGCACTGGAACCCTGGCGCTGCAGGAGAGGCCACTGCAGCCCTCAGCAGCCATTTCATTTATGGGCTTTGCCCTGGGAAGCCCTGGGGCAGAAGAACATAGTTAGAGCCAGACACAATCTACCTGGGGGAGGGAGAACAGGGAAGGAGGTCAAAGGGGCAAGAATAGACTAGGAAAATCTTGTCAACCCAGCCTGGCTCATGCCTCATGACTTTGCAGCTGCGTCACCAAATATAAGTTTCCATGGGAACCCAGGAGAGAAGAGGGGGCTTTTATTTTAGCATCTGAGTTCACACTCCCCTAGAGAGGAGGCGGCATCGCCCATCTGCTTGGGGCCATCGAATTAGGGGTGCCTGAGAAGAGCTGGGGAAAGGCCTAAGAGGATGAGTCTAGGTGCGTGAGATGTTGAGAACAACCCTGTTTCTTAGTTCTGCTGAGGCCCCAACCCCAGCTCTGCTGTCCCCACCCCAAGCCCCATGCAAGCGGGAAGGCCTGGCCCCAGCCCCTCTCACCTGCGGACAAACTTGGAGGTGAACTTGCTGAAGATGCTGCCAGAGGCCCCCCGCCGGCCCTGGCTATGGCCAGAGGGAGAAGCTGGGGTCACACCGTAGGGCAGGTTCTGCTGGTCCCGCACCTGTCGGAGCTGCCCAGCATGGAAGGTGCTTCGACTGGACACACCCCGGGGGAAATTAGTTCGGTCTGGGGCTCCACCACTGCTGCTGATGTTGTGGGCGGAGGGGGAGGCGACAGGGACACGCTGGGGGGCTGTGCTGTGGGAAGAGAGGCAGGGCAAAGGCACGCGTCGGTACAGGGGCCACGGTACTGAGCACATGCAGGCCCGGGGACGGGGACGCGGGGAGGCCGGGGCAGAAGCAGCCATCACAGAGGACACAGAAGGAAAGGACTGACCACTGAGGACAGCAGTGAGATGGTCTGGGGAGGAGGGAAGGGAGACAAGGAGGACCCATGTATGCAAGCAGTACAGGCTGAGAGTTGATGTGGACCTGAGTGGGGACAACGAGAACCCTCAAGAGCTGACTGTCCCTAAGGAAAGCTAAGAAGGTTCAGAATAGGACAAAGAGCCTTCTTCCCTCTGGAGCTCAGGACAGCTTCCTGTGCGCCTGTTCTGAGGGGCTGGAGTAGGAAGAGGAATTACTACCGTCTGTGTCCTCCAGTTCCTGGCTGTTGCTAAGATGGCAAAAAGGCAGCAGGTCCCCTAGGGGGGAAGATACTCTAGGGCAGGGGTGGGACAGGCTGGGGACAAGTGCATTTAGCTACCCCAGCACACTTGCCTGGGCCGAGGCACCTCACAGTTACTCTCCGTGGGGGGCAACCCAGAGGCCTTGTTGGGGTGTACGGAGGCAGACATGGATTTCTGGTGCTGGCGGGGCCGGGCCGCAGAGACTGCGGCAGAAGCAGAAGCCGTGGAGGCCCGGGACCCTGGCATGGTTAGGCTAGGAGACAAAAGCAGCGGAGAGGCCCGGATTAAGGGTGAGATAAGAGCCTGGGTTAGGAAGCAAGGGCAGGGGTCAGAGCTGTAGCCTCAGCGGATGCAGGTCAGGCCCAGGGAACGGCTCCAGGCCAGGGAGAGCTAAGGAGCCATTAGAAGTGGAGGACAAGGTGAGTGAACAGCCAGGGAGGCCAGAGCCTGGGAAGAGAAAACCAAAAATGAGGGAAGCTGACAAGAGGCCACCATCTTGAGGCCACACAGGTCTCCGAGGAAATGTGAGAACAAGGATTTTCCCTCCATACAAGAATAGAATACTGCTGAGGAGAAACTTCCATTAGTCTCAAAAGCGGTGGGACCAGGAATGTAAGACACCAAGCAAGGTGGCAGGCAAGGAGGGAACTCTGTTTCTGAGGCCACAAGAAGGCCCTCACTGGGGAGTCCTGTCCTCAGCTGGGACCCCACACCCAAAGCCAGAAGGTACCTAGAGAGATGGGCAATTCTAGACTTTGTGTGGGGAAGAAGCAGGAGGACCGATGAGCTGCTCACTGGCACCCTAGGCTTGGCAAATGTCAAGGAGCAGAGGAGGACAGGAGGGATGGCATGGAGCAGGGAGGTGGATGGCTAGACTGGACAGGGCCAGGACAGGACTCCAGGGACACTGCTCTGGAGAGGCAGCAGAGGAGGCTACTGACAGGAATCACTGCCCACTGTGAGAAGTGGCCCCCAAGAGCACGGCAGGCAGTCCAGGTACTCACCTGTCTTTACCATTCTGGACAGAGGACTGGCCAAGGCTGGCCCTGTCCAAAAGTGGGGAGTTCCTGCTTCGGTTTGTGCTGGTGGAGAGGACGCTGTTCTGTGAGGAATGGAGGGCAACAACTGTCTCACAGGAGCCAATGTCGTTCCCCAGGACCACTGGATGCCCTGTCCCAAGCTGCTCGGTAGCCTACTTTCTACAGTAAGCTCAAGGACAGCCAAGGGCCAGGCCTCAACAAGGAAGACCAGAGGACAGGACGGAGACCAGGACTGGGGGGTTAGCTCAAGGCTTACTGTGGAGGGGGTAGGAGTGGTCTTCTTCCTCTCCAGGCCAGGCAGAGGGCTGGCAGGCACTTTGGCGGTGCTGCTGGCTTTCCGCCCTGTCTCTTCCTCAGGCCGCTTAGTTTCTGCATTGTTACTCTGAGGCTTCTTAGAGTAGGAATTCGAGGTGGGAATGGCAGGGACAGCTATGGAGAGGCAGCACATGGGAAATGTGTAAGAGTAGTAGTCTGTCCGAAGACCCACTGTGCGCCTGGCCCTTTCTTACCATCACAGTCCCATTTCACAGAAGTGGAGGCACGTTATTAACCTGCCCATGGCCAAGCTATTATGAAGGAGCTGAACCAGGACTGAAATGTAGCTGTTACCCAAAGCCCCAGGAGAAAGCTGTCCCTAACAAGCAATTCCCAAGAGCACATACCCTGGTCGCTGGAGCGTCGCTGCTTAGGGTTGGCAGAGACACTACGCTGAACCTTGTGGGATGGAGATGGGGCACTACTGTTGGTCAGATCGGCTGAAGGCCGGGGCTTCAGAGTGATGGTGTCACCTTCCAGCTGCAAGAACAGAAAACACGGCTTCAAAGGAGAGTCCAAGTCCTGAGGAGATTCCTCCAGATGGACATGCTTGCATGGTCCACCCTGCCCTAACACAGACTTCATCCTACATGACTAATATAGACAGGTGCCTTTGATCACACATGCTCTGACACAGACAGAACACACACACCAAAGACACACCCCACAAAGTCACCATTTCCTCAGAGAGGGCTACTCATGCCTGCATACCCAGAGACGTAGACACCCACAAGAACACACACATTCAGACTAAGAGACCCATCCCTTCCCACAGAGAAACTGGGGCTCGTACCAGGTGTCATGGAGGTACCTCTAAAACAGGTTAAAGTGATAACCAAGAGAGACCCCACCACCACCAGGGCAGGAGGCTGTGAGTACAGGTGGGCACTTAGAACCCAAACTGGCAAAAGAACAATCCTAAAGCTTCCAGATCCATAGCCAAGACAGACCTGTGACACAAAGAAACATATCCAGATCCACTGGGGAAGCTTTCTGTAAAACAGACATAGATACACACAGAAACCTAGAGATGGACACTTCCAGACAGACAGACAGATAGTGGGCCCTACACAGAACTTCCAGCCAGACCACCTCAGTCCTTTCTAATCAACACAATGAGCCACCTCAACTCACCCCTCAGAGCCCAGGCCTGGCCTGGCCCCACCTCCTCCTCTTTCACTAAGGGCCTCATCCACCATGGCGGAGGCCTCATGTTAATTAAGCAGAGGGGATGTGTATTTAAGACACGGGCTTCTGTCCTCATCAGGGGCTAAAGGCTGGGTGCCACCCGCAGCCCAGGTGGCAGGCAGGTCAGGGCCTGAGAAGGGAAAGCACGCACCTCAGAGCTCTTGTAGCCCAGAAGCAGATAGGTGGCCATCACTTCGTTGTACCTCTGGCCCACCAGCGAGTCCTGGATCTCTTCCCGTGTGTAACCCATTGACACCATCAACTCTGGTGGTTGGGGGAGGGGAGGACAGTTAAGGCTGGTCTCCATCTGTGGGCAGGCTCCAGCTCCCAGCCAGCACAGCCTCACCTGTCCGCCGGGGGTCCTTGTAGTCAGGGAGTGGTTCCACATAAGGCTTTAGCTCATCGTCCTCGTGCCCCACGTTCATCCACCGATCTTTCATAATTTGCTGGGAAGAGAGGGAAGGGCAAAGTACAGAGGTGGAGGAAACTCAGCACTGGGTCTCCACGGAAGCCCCGGGACTTCTGGTCAGCTGGGTTCTCTGCTGCTCACCTCTAAAGTGCCTCTCTTACTAGGATTGAGTATGAGAAATTTCTTAAGCAGGTTTTCACAGTCCGTGGACATGTAGAACGGAATTCGGTATTTTCCCCTCAGTACCCGCTCCCGTAGCTCCTGTGGTTAGAAAATGTAAGTCACCCCAGGCCAAGGGAACAAGTCTCACATCCAGGATCCAGAGAAGCAGACATTGGAAAACAGGATGCAGAAAGCCTGGGTCACAGCAACTCACAAGCGAGGCAACCAAGCCCTCCCTACACACCATGCACCTCTTTAGAGTGCTTCAGAGGGGTGGGCACACACTGTCTCTTCCAAGACAGGATCGAGACTCTAAGACCTTTTTTTTTTTAAAAAAGAAAAATAATGTTTATTTTGTGGCCAGGGTGTGTGTGCGATACAGTGTGAGTGGAAGTCAAAGGACAACTTGCAGCAGGTCAGGTTCTCTCCATCTACTGGGGAATCAACCTTTATCCACCAACCCACCTGGCTAGCCCCTTTTGGTTTGTTTTTGAGATCTGTCACTCTCCAGCCCAGGCTGGCATGAAATTCTGAATCTTCTTGCCCTGGCCTCTCCACTGCTGAAATTACAGGCATGTGCTACTATATCCAGCAGGGAAGACCATTTAACTGCTTTTTTTCTCAGCGGGCCTTTCTCTGAAGCTGTGACTTGAGAAAAATGTGGACAAGTAGAAAGTTATTGAGAGGGTAGAGATAAGACCAGAGGCCAACAAGAGATGAAAAGTAAAATGATCTAAGGTTGCACTGCACTCCACCTTGAGGTTCTGTCCATCAAAAGGCAGGGATCCGCTGACCAGTGTATAGAGGATGACTCCCAGGCTCCACACGTCCACTTCGGGACCATCATATTTTTTGCCCTGGAAGAGTTCTGGGGCAGCATAAGGAGGACTGCCACAGAAAGTATCCAGCTTGTTCCCAAAGGTGAATTCGTTGCTAAAGCCAAAGTCTGCAATCTTGATGTTCATATCAGCATCCAAGAGTAGGTTTTCTGCCTGAGAGGTAAGATGGTAAGCGTCAGAGCCCAGGTAGAGAACCCTATGGCATCCATGCAGGGCAGGGTCAAGGGCAATGGGAGATCCACCAGCAAGTCATGTCTAGTTTCAGAACTTTCCAGGCTGGATAGGAGGAAGGCATGAAGCTGGGATCTGTAGGCCTAGGGACCCTGGAAGCTGAACAAGGCTTCAGAGTGGGCCCATGCTTCTTGGTCATGCCTGCAAGTTCTTTTAGCAATGAGGAGACGCACAGGCAGTACAAATATGAATACCTTGGTAACAGAGATAATGTGTGTATGTCTAGAGAGCAGCTGTGATATCAGTCACATTCACACCCTTTCCTAGGTCAGCCACCAGGATGCCTGAAGGACCAGGAAAGCCTGGCGTCTTCCCGCCATACCTGGCAAGGGCAAAGACTCTATACTTGATGGTGCTATGATGGGGGCCTAAGTCTGGGTACAAGGCCATCCCTAAAAACTTCCAGGCCATCTAAAAAAGTAAAAGTCAATGGCTGGAGTTTCTGGAATACTCAGAGCTTGACTGAAGGAGAACAGCCAGACCCACAGGAAGGCACAGGAGATACGAACACACCTTACCTTTAGATCTCTATGAACAATAAACTTCTGGTGACAGTACTGCACAGCAGACACTATCTGAAAGGAAGGAAGAAGGGTTAGCTTGGGGGTCTGAGAGTGAGCCGCGGGGATTGACGGAGTTGTCACTAACGACCTATTTTGAAGTTACCAAGCAGAGCTCAAAGTACCCCCTTCTTTAAGGCCACCTGCTCAGGCAGCCCCTCTCCTGTGCCAAACCCCAAAAGGGAGAGCTGGGCCTATAGCTAAGGGTGGAAAGACACCCACCTGGCGGAATTTGGCTCTGGCTTCTTTTTCTTTCATCCTGCCATGGGCCACCAGGTAATCAAATACTTCTCCTGCAAGAGATGAGACGGGAGAGCACAGTGAGTAGGTTGGGAGTGGAGGGTGTGGGCAGGAACAGGGAGGGGGAAGACGGAGGGGAAGTAATAGCACGAGGCAGCATCAGACCTACCGCCACTGGCATACTCCATGACAAGGTAGAGTGTCTTCTCGGTTTCGATCACTTCAAATAACTTAACTGCAAGACCAAGGGCTGTGTTGGGACTCAGGGGGCACACGTCAAACCCTCTGTGTCCAGACATGCTAAGGACCCCGTGAACCACCCAAATGACTCAGGGCAGCCCACAATGCCAGGAGGCAGCTGAACTGTGAGCTGAGCTCCAGAAAGCAGAGTCTGACACCCTTCAGGACAGACTCATCCACAAGGCAATGTGATGTGGAAAGGATGCGTGTGTAGATGCGGGCATGTGGAGCCTTGCTGAGGGGGAGGAAGAAGAGATGACAATACTTCTCACCTATGTTGGGATGATTCAAAACCTTCATTATTCTTACTTCTCGGAATAGCTGGAAGAGAAGCACAAGGGTCCATCATGCCTGCTTGATGAACGTAACAGGTCCCCTAGAGCCCCAGTGAGGTTTCTTTCTTCTTTTTAAAACAGACCCCCGCCCCCCAAGAAACCAAACCCAAACCCACAAAGAGAGGGGAAGAGCCGAGAGGGAAGCTGGAGCAGAGCCAGCTCACCACCCCAGTGCTCAGACTGTGCCCTCTTCCATCCCCATCTACACCCAGCCTCCAGACAGCAGTTCAGTGCCTCTGCAGGAGCAGAGCCTGAGTCTTTGAATACTTGAGTAGTCACCATTGAGCTCCTCTGCCAGCTCACAGTCTAAACCTTTGAGCTGGCCCTGGTGACTAGAGAGGCGCTCCAAAGGGTCACCGTGTCATCTAGATGTCAGAGGGCCTGCACTGGGGGGGAGGCCTTTCTCTCCTGAGCCTCTGAGGTAGCGACAGTAGAAACCACTCCTATATATAGCTGGTGCCAATTTTAATCAAATCCACCTCCACACACTCACGCTCTCTTTGTGAAACAAAATCAGGGCTCCAAACCATACATTTCCATACAGAGGATGACAGAAACCAACTTTTCCTCCCTGTGGGGGCCAGAAAACTGAAAGAAAGGTTTTGCAACTTCCCAGGCCTCAACACTTATACATGAACTGGGTTTGTTTGTTTGTTTTTGGGTGGTGGGGGTTTATCTGGAGTCCTAACCCAGAATGTAGTTCATAGGATATAGTAAAAATGGTTTTCCCCTTTAGCGGCGTCCCAGAGCTTTCATGGACTGGAACGAAAGGGGTCTGATCCAACCTCCCTCATCAGCTCCCAGGCTTTCTTGCTCTTTCTTCATCCACTGGTTATGATGGTGAAAAAGCAAAGGCTCCTGACCACCATCTCAGAGGTGACCACTGGGGGCAGATCTGCACTGGTGGCCAGAGCCATTACCACCATCCCACTCCCAAGCATATCCTTTGGTCTGGAGGAGCACTCTTCTGGGACAGCCTGGAGCTTTCTGGGCTTGTCTAAAACCCTGAAGGGCCAATGTCTTCAAAAACTCAAACTTTAGGGAGCACTGCTAAGAAGAAATGTAAACAGAGTGAATGGCCAGAATGAGATTGGCCTTGCTAAGAAAGCGCATAACAAGGCTTTTTAAAGGGCTGTCTTTCTGCCCTTGGGGGTAGAGGCAGGAGGAACAGGAGTTCAAGCCTATTCTCAGCTACACACCAGGGGAAGTCCCTCCCTAATTCTGGGAGCAGCTCCCTCCACAACAGTCCCTGGCTCCTCATCCTCTGTCTCCCATCCTGTGGCTATTTACATGGTCCTGTCCCTCCAATTCAGCCACTGTAATATGTTCATAAAAAAATCCCTTGGCCATAACAGACAAAGAACCAGGTTTTAGAAAAAAGTAAGCAGGGGTCAGCTACAGTGGGAAAGCCAAGGGAAATTTGACTAACCTGGGCAGGGGCCGATTTATTTTGCCAATCTGGAGCCCCCTTCTCCTAAATACCTTAGCTCAGAAAAATGAGGGGGACAGTGTGCTTCCAATTCTGTCAGTCACTTGCAAGCGACTCCCTCTGTACTCAAAGTCGCCCTTTCTTTTCTCACACACATCATACCTTAAAGTTTCTTTGATACAGGGTTTATGTCCCTACTTGGGGATTCTCCTACAATCTAAAGAAGACCCCAGTTAACAAGGCAGTTCAACTTCATCTAGGAAAAGGTGCACACTCCCCAAATGAGTATCCAGTAAGAAAGCCTAGCGATCAGGGATAACGAGGGGTGCCTTGAATCTGTGCACCCTGTCACTTAGTCTTCCGTATTTCTTCTCTGAAATGGAGCTGGCAAAGAACCCAGAGGCAGGTTCTACTTTTTCCTCCCTGAACTTCTAGCGGTATGCCACTGGACCACTTGGTGTAGCTTCATGTACTTCTAGTAATGCTACAGATGTGTGTTTTTACAGAGAGCTGGACACAGGCCAGGAGATAACATGATCAGGAAGTAGGTCAGACAGGTAGGGCCAAGTGGCTGGAAAGGGGCAGACTTCAGAAGAGCCTGTGCCTGTGGACAGGAGGCCTACTGGGTGGAGTTGACACAGGAAATCCAACCAGAGGCATAGGGGAGGGGGAGAAATTCTTTGGTTTTTTGTTTGTTTGTTTTGAGACAGGGTTTCTCGGTATAGCCCTGGCTGTCCTGGAACTCACTCTGTAGACCAGGCTGGCCTTGAAACTCAGAGATCTGCCTGCCTCTGCCTCCCGAGTGCTGGGATTAAGGGCATGAACCACTACTGCCTGGTCTGAAGAGAGAAAGTTTTAAGGTAGTGGTCTTATGGGGTCAGCAGATCACTCATCAAAGGGAGACTCAGAAAGGGAGGGGAGGTACTGGGCACTTACTTTCTGAAGGCTGGAGGAGTTCAGCTGAGTCTTGTCAATGATCTTCACAGCTACCTGAACATGAGACAAAAGCCTAAGATCACTTCCTTGACCAGGCTAAACCAGAACTTGAGGTTACTTTCTCCATTGGTTTCCTACTCCTGTTCATGCTTGGCTCCTAGCATACCTATCAGATCTCACTTCTGCAGAGAAACAAGAGGCTGGCTGTGGGGACAGTCTCAGCACTGCCTGTTGGCAGTGTCAACAGGATGGCAGCTGCTGCCATGGCCCCAACCCCAGTGCTCACCTCTTTCCCCGTCAGGATGTGCCGGGCCAACTTCACCTTGGCAAAGTTACCCTTGCCAATGGTCTTAAGGAGCCGGTAGTTGCCAATATGGGGCTGCTCGTCAGCAGAGGTGGCTGAGTTGCGGCCCCGCAGCATGTTGGATTTACTGCTGGGCTTGGAATCAAGGTGTCCCAAGGCGGGCTGCAGGGTGGAAACAGACACGCCTTTACAGGCCGCCCCTCCAGTTCTGTCTACCATTACCCTCAGTTCTGAAAAAACTGCAAGACGTTGGGTGCAGGGGCAGACTCCACCAGACTGGCAGGCATGCAAAGAATCATAAAACAGGAGGAAGAAGGCAGGAGAGGGCATCACAACCAGCTTCATTGCAAAGGCACACAACACAAGATTCAGGGCTAAGATCCTGTCCACATCAGAGCTCAGGACCAGAGCTGTATCTCATCAGCACCACCAAACCCCATTAACTCCCATTAGTAATCTAGCGGAGCCTCTTACCGCCCCCTCCCCCCATCATGGTGGGAGACCTTGTCTCTTGACAGCCCTGTTCACACTGTGAGAATGCTGCCTCTCAGCTGCAGGAGCACATGGTCTGACCACTTCAGTCTTCCTCGTCACTCAGTTCTTAGCATCAACCTCTACTATTCATTCTTTACATTTGTTTATCGTTGTGCCTAGTGAGATTGGAAGCCCATGAAGACTGGCCTATAATATCCTTTATTCTGGCACATCATATCGCAACACCTGACGGACTGAACTATAGTCAGTGCTCAGTAAATCACTACTCAACAAACGAATTGAATGACTGGGTCTGTGTAGTGCAGCAGTCTGCCCTGCTCTGCTCTCCTGTACACAATGGTTCAAACAAGGTGCGAAGCAATAGCAGTTACACAGACTCTGCACAGGTGTCTGGGCTGAATACAAAGTGCACAGTTCTAATGAAAACAGGTCTGAAGAGCTATACATTTTCCAAAGACTAGGAGTCCCAGTAATTCCTAGGCATATGCCCATGAGGAAGGAGAACACATGTCCACACAAATCCCTGTGCATTAATGGTCACAGAAGCATAATCCTCAATGCTAGAGGGGAAACAACTCAAATGTCTATCAGCTGTCAAATGTGGCCTAACAACGCAAGGTAATATGAGTTGACCATAATAAGAAGAAAGGAAGCACTAATACATGTTACTCTACCAAAGAATCCTGAAGAGACAGAGAAGCTGGCCATGAAGGACCATCTTATCTGACTCCATCTTTATGACTGCCCAGAACACATAACTCTAGAGAGGCAGATGCAGATTCGTGGCTATCTAGGGGGCGGCGGGAAGTTTGAGGGTGACAAGTGGAGGGTGTACGGTATCTTTTGAGGGCAATGAAAATGTTCTGAAATTGAACGACACAAAACAATTTAATAAAAGCCACTCAACTGTCCATGGGTAGGTGGTATGGTGTATGAACTATATTCCAATGGAACTGTCCAAGGGAGTCTGGTCTCAGCCCTCCTCGGGCCCCGACTCACCTCTCACTGGACCTCTTAGCACACTGGGAAGCTGCTGCTGCCACTGCCCGAGTCAGAGCCCAGCAGAGCTGCCTGGAGTCCTGAAGGAGGGGCAGCAGGGGGACTGAGATGGAGGGTCCAGTGTCCTCCTCTCAGAGCCCCTCCTGATTCTAAGGGAAGACTTCAATAACCACAGAGGAAAAGCAAGACTTCCTTCAACCCAGGGAGCTGTTTGGGGTCCCTTCTCTAATATGTCAGCAGTTCAGGGCCTTTGTGCAGCAGCTGTGTGCTTGTTTGTTCTCAGTTGCTAACTCAGACCCCAGAAGTACTTGCACATGGACAACTGTGAAGGCCCCCTTGACCCTTGAGGGAATGTCACCTCTGTTCAAATTCCTCACCATTTCTCATGTTCCACTGCTGCCAATCTGTAGCTCTCTACAGCAGAGCCTGGACAAGTAGATTGTCCAAGTTTCTGCTTCATGCCTTCTCAAAGGAAGCCTGTGGCTCACACTTGCAAGAAGACAGTTCTATCCCCAGCTGTCTGCTGGGCCAGTCTCTTAATGATATACCCTGAGTCCATTCACAGGTCTCAAAGGCCTAGTCTCCTCTCCTTAGCCCCATCCTCCCTGACAAACTGCCCTCAGGGTTCCCCCCACCCTCAGAGCACCAACACCTGGGAAACCTTCCTCTGCTTCAGCTGCTCAGTGGTTAAATTCCTTGGCAATTTTCTTTTCTGTGGTATTGGGGATTGAACCCGAGATCCCACACATGCTACCAATCTACCCCCAGACCCTTTCCTTGACAACTTAAAAGACAATTATGGCTGGGGTGGGGTGGGGTGGGGTGGGGTGGGGTGGCGCACGCCTTTAATCCCAGCACCCGGGAGGCAGAGGCAGGCAGATCTCTGTGAGTCTGAGGCCAGCCTGGGCTACAGAGTGAGTTCCAGGAAAGGCGCAAAGCTACACAGAGAAACCCTGTCTCGAAAACCAAAAAGACAATTATGTGAATGTGCATGTGCCTGAGTGTATGTATGTATTTGCACCATGTGTGTGGATAAGTCTACTGATGTCAGAAGAAGGCACTAGATCCTCTGAAACTAGAGTTATAGGCAGTTGTAAACCACTATGTGGACGCTGGGAATTGAACCCAGGTCCACTGTTATAGCAGTATGTGTTGTTAACTACTGGGCCATTTCTCTAACCCCTTGGTAACTTTTAATGTAAGTTCTTGTGACACCCTTTTTTCCAAGTGCACAAACCAAAGGCAGTGGGAGCTTGGTAGGGCAGAAGCCCGAAGACCTGCACTTCTCATTTTACACAGATGTGAGGAGCTGGGCCTTTTGCAGCTCTGAAGCACAAGCTAGGAAGTTCCAGCCAGCCTGCTGCTCCATCATGCTAGCCTCTTGGGTTTTCTGGTCTGGGTCTGGTCTAGTGAGACAGGAAGCATTTCCCCGGGACTCAGCAGTGTGCTAGACTTTAGACATAAGCCTGCCTGCCATGTGCCTGCTTCCTTAGGGTTAGGATTAGCAGTGTAGATACTAGACACAAACTGCCGGAGTTCAGATCCTAACTGCCATTCAGTTCAAGTTAACTTTCTTGCTATCAACATCTTCCTGAAAAGGGGAGAGAAGAACCATCCCAACATGACCTGTGCTGGCATTTATGCTGAGGGACTGTCTGGAGTACAGAATAAGGTTCAAGCCCTGGCTCCTCACCTACTAACTTTAGTTTCCTTATCTGTAAAGTGGCAATAAAACATTTCCCACTTTTCATGGGCAGATGAAAGAACATATGTCAACTGTTTTATTCAAAGTTAAATAAAGAGCAACCATCAGGTCAGTCTAGGCTACATAATGAGACCACGGTTTTTTGTTTTTTGAGCAATGTCTCCAAGTGCTATTGTCGAGTCCTCAATGAATGTTTTGCACCCAATCTGAGCCTGCTAAGCCAACTATGGCCTCACAGAGATGTAGAAGAGTGACAAGGGTCCAAGCTAAAACCAGTGCTAATTTCCAAATCTGGTGAAACGAAATCTGAGCTGTTTGCCGATTATCACAGGCTTTGTAGCTTAGGAGGAAATAAGGGGTGCCAGACCCCCAGGTGGGATAGCTGTGAAGGGCCGGTCCCCAGCACAGTGAGAAACAGCTCCTTCCTTGTGTAGGACCCACAGAAGTAAGCCAGCTGCTAAGTGTCTGCTCCTCGGTCCCCTGTTCTAGTCACCAAACCCTCTCTTCAGATCTGAGACATCCAACTCTTAGGACTCAAACCAGGGTTTCTCTGACCTCACTACTTCTTTATGTCACAAGATATTTTCTCTAGCAGAGAAATGGGGACAGGGTGAGGAGAACCCATTGCGAAGAGCACAGAAAGAGGTCAGAAGGGAAAACTTTCAGCTGGCTGGTGGTGGTGGTGGTGGTGGTGGTGGTGGTGGTGGTGGTGGTGGTGGTGGTGGTGCACACCTTTAATCCCAGCACTTGGGAGGCAGCGGCAGGCGGATCTCTGAGTTTGGGGCCAGCCTGGTCTACAGAGGGAGAAGTCAGCCAGGACTACAGAGAGAAACCCTGCCTAAAAAAAAAAAAAAAAAAAGGGGGGGGGGGGGGGGGAGTAAAACGTTCTGCAGACAATGTTTCTTAAGCCACGGGCCTAAGGGAGGTAATTCCTGCCCTCTCCTCCTGCTGCTCTGAGGTAAGACAGCAGCGAGGTGGCTATTATGGAGAGAACTCCCCTCCTATGGTTCAGTCCAGGCCCATTCTTCCTGGTCCAAATAGGTGGTGGGGTGAGACCTAGCTGTCCTTCTGGACCACAAAGCAAGATCTGGCTAAGCCCTGCTCTCCACCCCATACCCAGCCTCCTGGTTCACAGCAGGATGCGTAACACCAGAGCTCTGCCCCATACCCTATCCTAGGCAGGCCCCTAGCCTTCTCAGTGAAAGATCCCCTGTGGCTCTCAAGGGGCCTTCAGAGTTTCTAAGCAGCCCTGATCTAGGAGAGTCAAAAGAGCTCTGGGATTAGTGAGGACAGAGTCTCGCACCCATCGGACCTGTACAGACTTTTAGACTGGGAGTTCAGAACCTGGCCTTGGCATGCTGCCGGGCGTGCCCGAAGACAGCCTCCACCCCAGAGGCCCAGCGCTGACTCAGGCAGGGCAAGGCCCCCTGCCCTAATTGGAGACTGCCACCAATTATTCTCTTGAAAAGCTGTGCTCTGGGGCTCAACACACAGGCTTGGCCCTCAAGAGTACTGTAGCTTCTGTAGGCTGGGAAGGGACCAGACTGAAGGGGTGCTGCCAGGCAGGCAGGCACTTCCTGGCCAAAGGCAGAGGGAAAGCTCAAGTGGGGTGGAGTGTAGAAATGTATCCCTGGAACTCGCCCCAGGCCCCAGCTGGGCTCCCACTGTGACACCCCATCTGCCATAGCCTGTCTCCTTGGTCTCTGGCTGCTGAGACAAAAGACCTTGTGATATTTGCCCGCTTTCCTTTCCTCCTCCTAGCCAATCCCTTTTCGACATCTGGATGCCCTTTCTGAGAATCTGACTACCTGGTGCTAGTACCCTACTCCACCGAGCAACTCTGCAAGAATTTGTCTGAAGCAGAGGAGAAGGAGAGGACAGTCCCAGGGGCAAAATGGGGGAAACATACCCAGCCGGAGAAAGGGACAAGGGATACCAGCGACTTCCATTCAGCAGAACCTGTCAGGCAGCGAGGGCAAAGTACAGAGGCCGGGAAGAGCCAGGCCCAGGGCGGGGGCTGCCGGCTCAGCCAGCCACTCTTACTCAGCCGGCACAAGCCAGACGACACCTTCCACCACCTCCTCAGTGAAAAGCGAAGCAGCCAGGCCAAGTGGTTCCTGCCTGGGAACCTAGACTGTGTCGCAACCGAAACCACCACTAGCAGAGGGGGAGGGGGGGAGCATTTGGCAAAGAGCTTCAGGGACAGGGTCTACAGCTTGGCCAGGCTGGGTGGTCAGAAAGTGTCCAGTCCAGGATGGTACATCAGAAGTTAGGTGGGAGGACAGGGGCAGGAAGGGAGGCCAAGAAGAGGCGGGTTTAGAACAACTTCCTTCTCCCTTCCCCCTCCCTCTGTCCCCGGAAGTGGGCTGCCCCACCCTCCCCAAGGTGCTCTGCTGTAACAGCTGGAGAGAGTGAAGAGCAGACTTCAGACTGGGCTGTCATAAAGCCCTTATCTCACCTGCTGGAGCAGGTAAGACCTGGGGAGGGGCAGATCAGCAAGGCCTCTCTCTACCATGGCGCACACTGTGTGACGGACCAGAGCAGGGCGGGTACAAGCAGACCTGGTAAGCTGACAGTGACTATCAGACGTCCTACAACACAGAGCTCAGCCTTAGAAAACGCACGGAGCACTACGGCACCGAGCATTTCAGTGTGACCTCAGGGCGTCTAGCGAACACTTGAAAGAGAACGAGAAAGTCTCCCCTAACTTCTGCCCAAAGGCTGGGAACAATCTAAATGTTCCCTTTCTTTCTAGCCCTGCTTCTGCAGACACTCACCTCAAGCACCCAAGAACAAAGTCCCTGTGACCCGAGTGGGCAAATCTCTCGCCCTGCCCCTGACAGACCACCCGTGCCATGCCTGTGAACCTCAGACCGCTCTGCTGTCCTCTCCAGCACTCTAGGCTCTGGTCGTCCATTGAGCCGAGATATTACCCCCCAGCTCCCAGTCCCACAGTTCTGTAAAAGACTTCAAACTGGTTATCCACCAACCCTTCTGGGAACAATCAAGGCTTCCTTCTGTGTCCTCCAGGCACCACTGGGAGACGATGCTACTCAGGGAGGACAGAAATTTCTGCCACACATCAAGCCTCCTTGTCCATTAAGAAACTGATACAGGTTACAAGACATACCCGGGGTTCCCCAGCCTCTCAGTGCAGAGCTGGGGTAGAGTCCAAGGGCAACTGCCCCTTTTAGCATGGCAGCACCTACTGTTCACGTCAGTCCCCTTTCCTAGCCCCTCCTCCACAGGTAGCAGGAGGGGGGGCAGCTCAGGGACAGTGGGGACAACAGAAAGGCAGCTTTCACTCCAGTCAGAGGCGAGTGCTGCTAGAGGGGCTGTCACGGAGCACCCTCCTCCTCCTCACACCCTCCTCCTCCTCACACCCTCCCAGGAGGCTCTAGTTTCAGGAAGGAGTTGGCATGGATCCTGGAGTCAAGCTTGCCCTTGTCTAGGACTACCTGCCTTTCCATCCCCTGGCAGACTCAGAAGCCAGAATGATACCAAACAGCCTCACTGTCTCGGTTCTCAGGTTTTGCAATGTGACAGAATTATTTCCTCAATCAGTATGGGAAACAGCAGTTTTGTCAACTGAAGAAGTACCGAGCACTGACCTTGTAAGAGAGCAGTTAGGGGAAAGCGGGGTAAGATTCAGATGACGTTATGGGGCTCGAACAAGTGGCCAGGCTTCATGCGGAAGCCTTCCTGACCTTCTCTGATCCCAAGCAACTGTCACTCTCAACTGCCAAAAGTCCATATACCAGGAGCATTCTGGGTAGGAGAGAACACAAAAACTGTGCTTGGTACTTACCAGCCCCCCAAATTCGCTGAGATAGTTTAACTAGGGAGGGAAACACCTACATTCTGTTACAACAAGGCTTCAAAGACCTGCTTGCTTTCTCCAGCCAGGGTAGATGCCTCCTGGACTATGAAGACCAGCAGATCATGCAACTGGAGCCACCCGTGTGGCTTCCAACCCTCATCCCACAGCAACAGTCAAGATCCTGCCTGACAAGAGCAGGCAGCATGGAGTGGGCGAAAGCCGTTCACCCCCTTCATGTCTGGAAGCCATAATGACCAAAAGTCCTCAGCCTTTGGTCTTCAGGGCACTCCAGACGCTCTCAGAGTATTAAGCATCTACTGTGTAGCCAGAGCACCTACAAGTTTCTAGTCTCGTCTCCTCCTTGAATCTGCTCACTGCTGATTTGTCTCTTGGGCTAGCAGTGTTCAGCAGGGCACTGTCAAACATGAACCTGTGCAGTAGCTAGGGCCACTTGCAAAGTGCACTGCGTGAGCGAACCGTGGAGAAGGTACCCAGTCTCTGCTTACTGTGTCGAAGGGGAAGCGTGAGAACAGGCAGGGCTCAGCAGCAAGCCATACCTCTGCTACTTACTAGTTGACTGTGCCAGAGCAGGGGTATGTGACTCCTCTAAATTGGAACCTTCCCTTCCTTGCTAGTGCCTTAACTCCTTCCTTCCAGAAACAGTCAAAGAAACAGCCAACATACCAGGTACCACATGGTGCCAAGGGCTGGGGGAAGCTCACATTGCCAGCCTTGCACTTCATTTGGCTCCTCCCGTACCAGTGGGTTATTGTAACCATGGAGACGAGTGAGTTCCTCCATATCACAGGAGAGCCAGGCTGCCAGCAGCCCAGGCTTTGGAGGGTGGGGGCGGGGTGAGGCAGGAGGCAGCCAGCAACATAAAAGCTTGACTGGCTTTACAGGGAACTGTGGGAGTAGACGGACACTACCAGTGCAGCTGGGGTGCCGGGGCTCCCTCTCAGGCTCGTGTCCTCTCCTCTGACTAGCAGTTGTTTGTGGTGTCCTCTCTGGACTCTGGGCTTCCAGTCCCAGTTCCACTGCGGTGCACTGGGAAGCTGCCACTGCCTTAGACCAGCAGTGGGGTCCTGTGACCTTGGCTGTCACATAGAGAAGGGACAGAACTACACGGATGTACACACAGTACAGGAAGTGCTTCACCTAGCACACAGTGCCGCCTTTCTTTAAGCAGTCCAGGAAGGGAGCTCTGCCCCCGTTCATCTCAGATTTGGAGACCTTCACAGCCATTCCCTTCTCTGGACTTCGAAGCACATGACTTGCATTATTCATTTCTTCTTTTGTCCCTAACATCTTAACTCCTTTCAAGCTCTGCAAAGTCAGATAGTGTCTTGTTCACCTTCATATCCTCTTAGTGTCCAATAGCGCTCACACTTAACTAGGTCATGTTAAAGTACCTGTAGAATAGAGCAGGTGTAATTGTTTTTTTTAAGATTTATTTACTTTTTATGTACATTGGGGTTTTGCCTGCATGTATGTCTGTGTGAGGATGCCAGACCCCCTGGAACTGGGGTTACAGATAGTTGTAAGCTACCAAGTGGGTGCCGGGAACCAAACCTGAGTCCCTGGAAGATCAGTCAGTGCTCTTAACCCCTAAACCATCTCTCCAGCCCCCTGCAGGTGTAATTTTTTGACCCTTACAAGTTACCCTCCCCTGACCCCTAGGGAATAAGACAGGGAAGAGGAAGGAATGTCAAAACTTCTAACCAGAGAGCCATTTACTCCCTTTCAAATATTTGCTGCCCTTGAACTTGGTAAGTTCGTACCTGTCCAAAGGAGGGACTTGGTTTGTCTTATTCATGGCCCAGAATGCCTAGCACAGTATTCAATAAAGTACTAAATAACTGTGCAGAGTGAGGAAGAAAATGAATTAGGGGCTGGAGAAAAGCTTTGGCAGTTAGGAGCACTTGCTACTCTTATAGAGTACCCAGGCTTGGTTCTCAGCAACCACATCAGGCTGTTCACAATTGCCTACAACTCCAGTTTTGGGGATCCCATGTCCTCTTCTGACCTTCTTGGGCATCTGCACACATATGCTACCCATACAGACATGCATGTCACAGATATAGATAAATAACATATAACTCTTAAAAAAAAAAAAAAAAAAAGAGCCAGCTAGTGCGGGTGAGGTGTGGTGGAATGTCTTTAGTCCTAACACTTGGGCAGCTTAAGACTGGTAGATCTCTGTGATTTCAAGGCTACTCTGGGATACAGATAGCATTCAAGGGAACCAACCAGGACAACATAATAAGATCCTGTCTCAAAAAGGAGAAGGAGGGGGAAAAAAACAAAGAAAGAAAGGAAATGTGTTGGGAGGAAACGGGATGTCGCTCTGTTGCTGAAATACTTGTCCAGAATATACAAAGTCCTGGGTTCCACTCAAAGCATAGTATAAAACTGGGCATAGTGTCATACATCTGTAATCCTAACACTTGGGAGACAGAAGTATAAGCATCAGAAGTTCAAGGTTATCCTCCACTAACTACATACAAAGTTTGAAGCCGGGCAGTGGTGGTGAACACCTTTAATCCCAGCACTCAGGAGGCAGAGGCAGGCAGATCTCTGTGAGTTTGAGACCTGCCTGGGCTATAGAGTGAGTTCCAGGAAAGGCGCAAAGCTACACAGAGAAACCCTGTCTCGGAAAACCAAAAAAGAAAGTTTAAGACAAGCCTAGACTAAAAAAGGAAGAAAGGAAATATGTTGGGGAGCTAAGTGTAGTAATATACCCCTATAATCCTAGCATTCAGAGGCTGAGGCAGAACTGCCCTGAGTTCCAGGCTTGCTTGGGCTACAGTGAATTCTGGGCTAGCCTGGTTTACCCAGCAAGACCTTGTCCTAAGAACAACAAAATGAGGGTAGTGTACTGACTCAGATGGTCAAAGCACTTGCTATCCAAGCCCTGACTATCTGGGCACCATCCTCCAGACTCCATGTAGAAGCCAGGCATGGTAGTTGTACATCTACCTACATGCCCAACATTCCTACACAGAGATGTGAGGCAGAGACAGGAAAATTGTCAGGGAAGCTTAAGAGCTAGCTAGCCTGGTATATGCTACAAAAAAAGAAACAATAAAGCACTTGCCTGGCATGCACAAGCCCCTGGGTTCAATACCAGCACTGTATAAACTGGGTGTAATGGCAGACACCTACAATCCTCAGAAAGTGGAAGCAGGATTCTGAATTCAAGGTAATCCCTAGCAACAGAACAAATTCAAGGTCAACCTAGGATACTTAATTCAAAAAAGGGGAAGAGTTGGGGTGTCTTCAGATGTCCAATGTTCTCAGCTTACAACCACCAAGTGGGTTCTTGCCTACCAATGGAAGGTAGGTAGGTAGTCAGTCATTAATGGAAACTGGAGTTCACACAGACAGCCAGGGATCAGCAAAGAGAGTATCCCATCTGCTCCTTGGCTCCCTGTTTCTCCATAGGGGGAATCCTTGCCTCTCACGGCAATCAAGGCGTCCCACTTAAGACAGCTCTTCTCTTTGCCTCTCTACAGTCAACTCCTCCTGTTCTGCTAGGAAAACAGCATGTGTTGCAGAGAGAATGCAATTCAATTCGAACCATTTCAAAAGCTACTGAACAGGGAAGTGACAACCACTTGTATAAGGATTGCAGGGGACCTTAGTATGTGCTACGTTGAGAGTGCTGCTGTGGTATTCCCTGCTTGTACCAGTGCTCTGGTTGCTTACAAGGCCCTTTCCACCTTAGGGTGCTCACAAAACACACTGTCCCACTACACAGAGCAGCATTTCTACCCTGCCCCTCCCCAAAATACCTCCTGCTACAGTGAGGCACGCAGGAACTAAACACAGCAACAGCGGGGAGCTTAATGACTCACTCAGCACAACCAACTCCTCCCAGAATCTCCCGACTTCTCCTGGGGCTTTGCCAAAGCAAAGCAACAAAGACGCTTGAGATTTAAAAAAAAAAAAAAAAAAAAAAAAAAAAAACACCCAAAAAACCACCTCAGCATTTATGCAACAGTTTTTCTACTTGATACAGACTTTTAACCCTTTGCTCCTGCCCTGCCTGCCTGACATGACATCCTATGGTGGTTTCACGCCTAGGAGTACAACCAGCCCCAGGCTAGGAAGCAGGCTTCTAGGTCTTATCCAGTTCCAGAAGCTGCTGGAAAGTGCTGAACAAGAATCATGTCTCTTTCCACTTCACCTTTTCCTGAAAGAATAAAAAATGACATCCTCCTACCCCTACAAGTTCAAAGAGGGAGCTGAAGGAGGAAGAAACAGGAAAACACCAGGGCCGTTCACCTCCCTACAAGTCACTGTGGCCAGAGGTCAGCTTGAGAAGGAGAAAGTTTCAGAAACCACCCAAGGCTGTCACTGCTAATTTGGGCCTCACAACTGCCTCCAGAGCAGACTTTCCACAGTGTGGCTACTCCCTTGAAGTGACTGGCTGCTCTTTCCAGAAGCCAGGCTCCCTTACCCTGATGGGCAGAGGTGCTGAGTGACCATCTTCTGCAACTAGAATGGAAGAGGGCCTGAGCCATGGAAGGAGGCCTGCCAGATCACAGAGTAAATTCACTACACTGGAGATCTTGGGCACACCTGTTACTCTGGGCCACACCAGTCCAGTGCCGCCTCAAGCAAGCGCCCTGTAAGGAACGAGGGAGTTTCTTTTCTTCTTTGTTGTTTGGCATCGGGGACAACTTTATGCGTGTACTAGCTGCTGGGACTACTAACTAAAGAGAACACTCAGGCAAGTACAATCAGATGCAGTGTGTTCCTCCAGAAATTCCCTACTTGCTACAAGTTCCCTTCTAGGAGCTGGGGTGGGGTTTTGGGGGAGCTCACTGGTGTTGTGCTGGCTCTACCATGAGCCTGAGGCTAGGTCCCTGTCCAGCACTGCTAAAAAGTTCCCTTCTGAGAAACCTTTCCAATGGTGGCAATGCTCTAGGCCAGTCCATGAACACCCCTATTGCATTGGTCCAGGTTGGGAATGTATCTCGGCTCTCTGAGCACCAGAAACATGGAGCATCCTAACCTCCTAAATCTCGGTGACACTGTGACACAGAGGGCTTGAACAAGGATGCTTTAAAAACTCTTACCATGTCTGGAGCTTGCAGTAGAACCCCGAGAGAGGGTCTGGGGAGATAGGAACCCAGATGGAAACAAGCATTTTGAACATCTACTGCCTTATAGGAGAGAAGAGCTATTGCAAGAGAAACGTGGAAGCAAATTTCCAGCTAGAGTGAGGAAAGTAAGCCAGTGACAGTGTCCTGACACACTTGGGGCCAGTACTCTCTGGAGCTGCCTTCCCTAGAGCACATCCACAGCAGGGTGCCTGTCTGCCACCCTGGGCTGAAGGCAGACATGCTGTATCCTGTTACTAAGTAGCCACAGTTGGAGCAGGCATCTTGGATAGGCTGGTTGTCAGCAGTGAGGTGAAGACTGGAAAGTCCAAGCTTCCAGCAAGACCCAGGCCCTCAGCTTGCCATTCTAGGCCTGGGGACAGAGGTGGCAGAGGGGTGGGTAAATGTTCAGCTACCGACAGCAATGGCTGTTCTGCTTCTGGAGAGGTACTTTTAGCCTAGAAGCAAGGCATGCAAAGCAGATCACAGCTCTCTTTTACTACATGTGTCTTTTTTTGTTTGTTTTGGTTTTGGTTTTGACACAGGGTTTCTCTGAGCAGCTCTGGCTGTCCCAGAACTCACTCTGTAGACCAGGCTGGCCTCAGATTCAGAGAGATCTGCCTGCCTCTGCTTCCCAAGTACTAGGATTAAAGATGTGCACCACCACACCCAGCTCTTAAGAGTACTCTTACTTACAGGCTATATTTTCAGAGCCCTAGGAAGAGATCTTAGGAAGCTATCCTGGCTTCCAAGAGAAGTGAAAGATGCAGAAAAGCCAGTTCAGCCCCAGTGAGGGTGACAGCAATCTAGCTCTGGGCTTCCCAGCTTCTGACCAGAACCTGCAGGAGCTCCTGGTGTGTATTAGTGTGTGTGCTGGGCAGGTGTGCTGGGGAGAAAGGGGCCACTCTGGGGTCGTCTTAGATGGACTGTAACACAGACTGACTGAAGGAGGCAAGGCAGCCAAGGCTGTAGCTGCACACCTCTGAATCTACTGAGAGAGCAGGGAAGAAAAGAGGGCCAAAAGAGGAACATGAACGTCAGCCCCTGAAAGGAAGTTCTAATTGGCAGTAAGCATGTCGGCCTAAATACAGACCCAAAGAAAAGACCTACCTGAAATTACAACCAAGCTGGGCAGGAGGCTACTCCTGTACCCATCCTATCCCTCTACCCATCCACACTACCCACCAAAGACAGAGTCTGGCAGGAATAAAGAGGCTTCTGAACAGCAGTCTTGAAAACAGTAAAATGAGAACTTACCAAATATCCAACTCCTCCCCAAACTCTCTGAACAATCCTGTATTAAACACTCAAGACACACGAGCTATCGTTACCATAGTTCCATGCTTTCTTGCTATTCTGTAGGTTGCCAGAAGACACAGCCTCAACTTCTTTACCCAGTAACTACCATAGACACCGTGCACTTCCAAGAGACGGCTCTTCTCCAACAGGGCCAGGGAAGCTCTTTAGTTAAAGGCCAAGTTCTGGTCATCTCACACAACTCAGACAGGGACTTGGGTTTCTTCAAGAGCTGGAGAAGGAAGGCTCCAGCAGCTCAGCTGTTTTATCCTTTCCATAAAAGGCCACGCTAGACTCCCCTGATAACAAGCACTTTAAACAAAAACATCCCACCCTACAAAAACTCAGAGTACATCACAGCTCCTGAGGCACAAAGTATTGTCGTCTTGCCAGGACTTTCTGGATAAATGGGTCTGGAAGCTTTGCAAGTTAACAGTCATGGCAGGAAATGTGACCAAAGTTTAACACACATGTGCACAATCATGTAGCATGTACATACAAACACTGCTGCATGGATACACTCAGATACTTACTAAAGCTTAAGCTGCCTGCCTTTCAGCCTTGAGGAGAAGAACTTGTGTATGCACACATGTAATGGTGAATGCTCAGCTCAGCTCCACTTGCAGTTCCTGACTATCCCTTCCAAGAGACGTTCTGTGGTGGCCAGGCTCCCATCACCACCTGTCCACCACTAACAGGCTGACTATTTGGGAAGATAAGATTCGGAGGCATTAGGGCTGCTATCCTGTGAACTAGCTGGCATCTGTCTCAGGGACAGTTTCCTGAAAAGTAGCATGCTGTGGACCCTTAGAGACAAGACCCGAGAACAGGAGAAATAAAAGAGAAGCTAGAAGTAGGGGTGCTGGGCTAATGAAAGCAAGGAAGGAAACATCTCCTAGCTGCAGCCCTGCTCTATGGACACTGACGTTTCCCACCTGGACCTCACGAAGGAATCACACAGGCTCCCATGTCCATTCCTTGGCAGCCCCACGCTTCCTCCTGGCATCTCCCTCTTTCACTCAGTCAGCTCCATGAGGTCAAGTGACTGTGGCATCTAATGCTGACACTCGTTACCCCATGAAGAGATAACCAAGGTCATGTGAGCTGGACGGACACGTTCTACTGCACTTGTTTATAAGCAAGAGGATTAAAACAACCTGTCGGGGAGGGAGCAGAGGGGCAAACCTTGGACACAGGGCAAGCACTGGGAACACAGCATAGAAGCCTCCTGCCAAGAAATCTTTTGCTCAAATACAAAGAAGAAATCTCTTACCAAACACCAAACCAGCTACCTATGCCAAATACCACTTACACTCCAGTGACCTTGAGGCTGCTTCATTTTTCCTGAGCCCTTTATATGAAATGTTGGTTTGGGTTTATCTGGGGTGAGGTAGAAAGCTAAGCAGATGAGTGACATAAAGATCCTAAAGAGTCCCAAATTGGTCAGGTGAGGCAGTGCACACCTGTAAGCTCAAATCCCAGGGCTCAAGAGGCAGAGGCAAGTGGATCTTTGAGTTCCCGGCCAGCCTTATCTATACGCAGTGAGTTCCAGGTCAGCCAGGGGCTACACAGTGAGATCCTACCTCAAAAAACAAAAAACAAAACAAAACAACAATGAAACCCCGAACAGTCCTAAATTGAATAATACTCAGGCAAAGTCTTTCCAACTCTCTAAGAAGCACGTGTGCTTAAACTTAAACTCAGTTTAAACTTAAACTCATCTAAGGACTATACTACTGGGCTGCACATGCACCCAGCCCAAAGAGGAGATATGCCAGGTGTGTACTTTAAAGGAGTTCTGTTTTCAAAGACCCAAACTCAGCAAGAAGTAAAACACCCAAACAGACCTTCCAGTGATCTTATCTTTCTCTAACTGTGGCCTGGAGATCAACCTGACAATGATGGTCACTAGCCAGACACAGGAAGGGTAGGCACTGGGCACACGGCCTTTGCTCCAGGCAGCCAGGCTGCAGAAGCTGACCTCTGGCTCTGCAACCACACTCCTCACCAGCTCCAGTTCCCATTGACCCTAAGTAACCACTCCTCCCACTCAGCAAGCTGGGGCTCTGCTTTAGGTACTCACAGCTGCCAGCAGGAAGTTGTTGCCAGTGGTGCTTTCTGGCTGACCACAGAGGTCAGCAAAAGACTAAGGTGTCGCTGCCTCTGGACAGCCAAAGGAAGAACAGATATAGCCACTGGCAGCCCATGCCCCTCTACTACATTCCCTTTCCAATACAGGAGCAGCACTTTCCCAACCTGCCACCCAGTCCTGAGAGGCAGGGAAGGTGCCCCCTCTACCCACTGCTGCTAAAGAAATGTAGTGTTGGCAAGATGGTTGAGAGGATAAAGGTACTTGCCAACAGGCCTGACGATCCAAGTTTGATCCCTGAGACCTACATGGTGGAAGGAGAGAACTTAATCCAGCTACTCCTCTGACCTCCATGCACACTTCATGGCACACGAATATCCCCCCATGTGTACCAAATACATAACATTTAATAACAAATTTTATGAAGTTACTATTTTTTAAAAAAGAAAGCATGAATGTAACTAAGTTAGGAATAAAAACAGCCAGCTTAGCTGGGTGTGGTGGTGCACATCTTTAATCTCACTACCTGGGAGGCAGAGGCAGGCAGATCTCTGTGGGTTTAAGGCCAGCCTGGTCTACACAGTAAGACTCTATCTCAAAAAAACAAAACAAAACAAAAAAGCATCCAGCTTGGGGATTTAAAAAAGCCTGGCTGAGGGGCACTGTCCTGCAAAAGGTTTCAGGGACAAATGACCCGGCTCCTGGCTTCCCGGGCAGCAGGGGTGTGTGGAAGTGTTCTTCATTTCTCAGCATGCCAGAGAACACAGTGGCCTTGGGCAGACTGCAGGATACCTGGTGGGGTCACTGCTGCCTCTAAGGACCTCGGTCTCCACTCACAGGAGAACAGTCTGCTGGCCCAAGGAGGCACAGAGCTCATATGCTCACTGCCCATTAGTCTCTTTCTGATCACTGCTGTCATGCAGAGCAGCAAAGCAGGAGAGCTGATGCCCACTCAGAGCTGGTCACTCCAGTTTACCTGGCTGCATGGCAGTGGGGGGGGGGGGGAGAGGAGTGGGGGATTATGATTCTTTATTTCAAGCTCCACCCCAGAGGCCAGCTTGAAGGGAAGCAGCTGTGTTTCCACTGCAGGATCTCCAATCTCCAGCCACTGCAGAGCCAATCAGCTGCCGAGAACTCTGGGCAACAAGCACATCAACCGAGCTGGAAAAGGGAGGGGAAAACCAACCTGGGTAGAATTGGGCTGGGCTCCTGCCAAGAACTTTGAATGGTTCTCCTATCCAAACTAGAACACTGCAGGTGTATGCTCCCTGGGAAAAGGCAGACTTGCATGGCACACAGCATATCCCTGGAGGGAGACAGGTAAGCAGTTAAAGCTTCCTCCTGAAGCCTCCAGGGCAGAAAGGTGCATTCTAACCCTAGGTCTAACTCTGCTCCCAGGTGTGCAGCATGGTCATCTTGGTCATCTCAAGACAACACATCTTGGTTATCTCAGGTCAGGTCTGAGCACTTGTGACACTGACCGAATGATAAGAGGGAGGGAAACTCTTGTTAGCCGTTGTGTGGAATCCTGCCTGTAGCCAAGGGTAGAGCGGAAGCTATATACGAAGGCTTCTGCAGAGAGAGGAGGGTGCCTCTCTCCTTAGCACTGAACCCAAGACTGCCACAGAGAGGTGCTATTTGGTGACAAACAGCAATGTCTGTGAGGAGTGGGGGGCAAGACAGCTAGCCATCAGATACCTCCTCTTTTTCACCAACTACTACATCACCCCCCTAGATCTTCTAATGGCACCCAAGGCCTGTGAGTCCCTCCTTATGAAAAAGGAAAGCAATCCTGGTCTCTGGCTTAACAATGGTCCAGTATCTCCAGCTAATTCTGCTGCAAAGCCAAGTCTCACACAAGGATGAAAACCTCAGACAGCCTGCTGTCCACACACACCTGTCCTACTTCCTGTACAACATGGCTTGTGGTGGTAGAGGGAGCACCAAGCAAGCATTCTGTCAACAGGGTGCCCAGCACCAGGAATAGGAAATCACACCCCAAACACACCTTTCATATAATTCTGTCTCAGCTGGTGAGATGGCTCAGCAGACACAGGTACTTGGTGCTAAGTTTGATGAGCCGTGATGGATCCCCAGGACCTGAATGGTGGAAGGAGAGACTCAATTCCTCCAGGTTCTCCTCTGACCTACATCGCATTCACATACACAAAATAAAAAGGTAAATGTATAAAAACAAAATTTTTACACATTTTTATCTCTGCCTTATCTCTCCCTACCCACAACTGATTTATATATTTATGAGTATATGTCTACCTGTATGTTTATATCTATATACATATACACTTAAAGTTGATTTCCAACTAGACTCACAGGTTTCCAAACTGCTTCTAACACTACATGAGAGGCTAGCTGACTTCCTTTCCCTGACAGCAGCTGGGCCCCAGCCACCTGTCTTCAGGTTTACAAAGAAAGCCCTCCAGGTTTTTGCTGTAGCTTCCCACAGCCTGGGTCACTTTCCCTCCACTCAGATCCCATCCTTCCTTCTGGTGAGCTAAAGCCAGACATCCCTCTCACCAGGAAGCTTTCTAGGCTTCCCTAGCTTACTTCACTGAGTCTCCACCAAGTCCTCCTAGACAGTATTAGCTTAGACCACAGGAGAACGCAACTGCTCACTGGCTGGTCTCCTTTGCAACTTGTAGTGGGGTTATTTTGCTCACTAGTATATAAAACTAAAAGCAGCCTCAGAGAAGTTTCCAGGACTCAGTTACTTCTGTGTTCTTGGTGTCTTGGCACAGTGGTGGCCACTAGCAGGCCCTTCGGAAATGCCTTCCTAAGTCAAAATGGAATGTTATGGGGTCAGATCTTCATGATTCCTCCTTACCCAACAGCCCTTAACACAGCTCTGATCCATGTGACCCTTTTGACCAGAGCCAGGGCTCAAATGCTGCTGCTGCCTACTGTTTTCAATCCATTCCCTAGGAACTTCTGGCACCTGGATGGACACAGTCCCTGGAGAGAACCTAGCGTCTTTGGTGTGTAGAGCTGGGGTCTGCTGCCCTTCTACCTGCCCTTTCCCAGACTGCTTCCTGCCACAGGAGTCTGCAGGCCTTCTTAGGAGAACTGCCATTAAATTGGGGGCTACAGGGACAAGCACAAAGGGCCCCAAGGGAGATCTATTATAGACCCAAATCTACCCAAACACATTACATAACTTCGAACAAATCACCCTCCCTTGGGACCTGTTTCCACACTTGTAAAGGCTAAGGATCTGTCCTGAGTGAATGGAGTTCTTCACATCTGTGCTCAAGCTTTCTAGGCCTGGCCCTCAGACCACAGCAGGAAGTGAGCAGGGGCTGCCTGTCATGAAGCCCACTTCCTGATCTTGGTTAACATCAAGTGAACCTGCCAAGGAGGCTGGTTCTCTAAGAAGCCTTGTCCAGCATGCTGTGGACACTAGGCCCACACATTGAAAAACTTTTGGCTAGGGTTAAAAAAAAATTAAAGGAAACATTCAATTCTAAACTCAAGGTGTTAGACGGATGATTCTTTTCTTTCCAAAGATTTCATCTGCCCCATATACAAGCTCCTCACTCCTCCCAGCCAGGAATGTGGCCACAAGGCACTGTGGCCCAGTCTATTTCCCTCAGGCCTCCAGGCAATTCAGCCTTCAGTGAGCAGGGAGCCTGTGTGCATGCTCAAGGCCTGGCAGGCAAGCAGTACACCCAGCAAGCTGCGCAGAGCCTGCCCCCACCCGCATGGTTCCCACAGTGGCTGGCTCCTGGGTGGGGAGCTGCCGACTGCAGTGAACAGGTAATCCTTGAGGAGAAACTGATTTGGCAAAGCCCGGCAAGCAGCAGTTTCAGTCTCCCTGCCCAGAGTGGGGGAGGGGAGCCAGGCCCAAGCAGACTTGTCTAACAGGTCCTTAGTTCTATCACCCAGCCAGAGCTTCTTCCTGTGTTCAGACCAGGAGATGCAAAAGTCATCTCACAAGAAAGGAGAAAGGGTCATGTTCTCACCCTTGTCTATCTATGACGGTCCTGGACAACTCTGACCTCCTCACAACTACTGGTCCATCTAGAAAAACAACTCAGGGTTGGAGAGCACTTGCTGCTATTCTAAAGGACCTACGTTCAATTCCCAGTACCTACCCTGTCTGAAACTCCAGTCGCAGGGGAGTAAATGACCTCTTCTGGCCTCCACCACACAAGGCACAAAGTGGCGCACATACATGCAGGCAAAGCACCCATTCATACAAAACAAATGTTTTTCTTTTCTCTTTCTTTCTTTTTTTTTTTTTTCTTTTTGGTTGTTTTTTTGAGACAGGGTTTCTCTGTGTATCCTGGAACTCACTCTGCAGACCAGGCTGGCCTCAAGCTCACCTACCTTCCTCTACTTCCTGAGTGTTGTGATTACAGGTATGTGCCACCATGACCTGGCTAATACAAAATAATTTTTTAAAAAATTTAGCCGGGCGTTGGTGGCGCACGCCTTTAATCCCAGCACTCGGGAGGCAGAGCCAGGCGGATCTCTGTGAGGCCAGCCTGGGCTACCAAGTGAGCTCCAGGAAAGGCGCAAAGCTACACAGAGAAACCCTGTCTCGAAAAACCAAAAAAAAAAAAAAATAAAATAAAAAAAAAAAATTAGAAAGGAACCCATCACCATCTCACCCAGAAGGTTCTCATTTTCTCAGATCCCAGAACCTAACCAAACAGACCAGGCCTGGTTAGTACTTAGATGGAAGAAAAGCAACTGATCTCTAACATGTCCAAAGGAAGAATCTGGGTCCTTGACATCACCAGTCCTGAGCTGGTGTGAAATCGGTGCTTCCTGTGCACACTCCTGAGCTTCTCTGCCCTATAAATAACCTGCAGCCTTCTGACCTGGAGCGCATGATGTCTCCTCTGGACAGAACTCCCTCAACTGTTTGCCTATCACAGAGGAAAGGATGAAGCCAGTTAACCAGCCACTCAAGCATCGACAGAGAACTAATGCCAAGAACAGAGGGCTTGACTTTCTGGCTCTTGTCCCCATTTCAGGAAGCCAGACAGGGATTCCTTAGTGGAGCGTTCTCTCCTGCGGTTTCCTGAGTTCTTATCCAGCAACAGTGTAAACCTTCCCCCTCAACCTTTCTTTTTCAAAAAGCATTTCTTTTGGGGCCAGTGAGATTGCCAAACCCCAGGACCTGAGTTCAATCCCTAGAACTGACACTACAGGAGAACCAGCTGACTCCTGCAAGTTGTCCTCTGACCTTCACACTCCTCCAACTACTACGAATGTGCTTCCAATACACCCCAAAATAATTGTAATTATATTACAAAGCATTTTTAGTAATTATTAAGTTTAATTAACATACTGATTAAAACTTGTGTCTTAAGCCAGGCGCTGGTGGCACGCACCTTTAATCACAGCACTCAGGAGGTAGATGCAGGTGGATCTCTGTGAGGTCAGGGTAGCCTGATCTACAGAGTAAGTTCCAGGACAACCAAAGTAACCCTGTCTTAAAAAATAAAAAATACAAAAATTTAGGCCCTGAAGATATGGCTCAGCAGTTAAGGACACTAACTGCTATTCCAGAGGACCAGGGTTTAATTCCCAGGACCCACAACTGTCTGTAATTCCAGTTCCAGGGGACCTGACGCCCATGGCAAAATACCAATGCACATAAACAAAATAAAACAAAAACTTGTGACTTAAATGGCCGAAGAACTCAACAGAAAAAGGTCTCTGGTTTGTAACAAGACAGGACCATTCCCTCAGGGATACTACAATGAAGACTACCCATACTGCAATTTTTATTCTTTGCTGCGATGAGACTCATACGACTAGTCCTTAGTTTTCACCCCACAGCTAATTCAGTAAGAGCTGACTGTGAAAAGCTCTACAGGCTCTGAAGAGAGAAGGGTTAGAGACATACACGGGGCGGGGGAGGGGGCAGTCTAACATGCAAGGTACACAGATTACAACCCAACTTCAGAACCTGAAGCTATAGTTAGTCCATTCGCCCAATTTATTAGTGGTCTGTGGCCTTTAGTTACTTTTCAGAGAACAGTGGACAAAGACAATCACAGACCTCACTCTGAGTAAGAACCACCAGTGCTGCCAGGATCTGCTTTAAACCTCAGGCCTTGACGAATTTGGACACACAGGCACTGAGTGGGCTCTGCTAAGAATCACTCTGTACTAACCAAGAGGAAAACAACCCAGGAATACTGACAATAATCGAGTCGCCTTCCTTGTCTTTCATCATTACTATCTGAACTTCAAAGTCAGGCCTGATAATAAGATTATGAAAAGAAAACTTTTAAAAAAGCCAAAAAATTTGGTCTAGGGCTGGTGACATGGCTCAGTAGGCAACGGTGCTTGGCGCCAAGCCTGAGGACTTTAGTTCAATTCTTGGAACCCCCAGACTAGAAGAGAGCTGACTCCTGTGGGGTTGTCCTCTGACCTCTGCGTGTTCACTGCAGCACAGACACACCCACACCCACATGCACACACCCCAATACATAAATAAATACATGTAAATAAAAAACTGCTCAGGATTCAGTCATGGAAATAAAGACAAAACAGGAGCTGGGTGGGTTGTCTTGGTGAAGCCTGGGAACTCCAGGGTCTGTATCAGAATCCCCATCGCAGCCTGCACTGGCTGTGACTAAGCATGTTTATAGATTTTCCTTTTGTTTCCCAGTGGTCAATTATCAAGTCTGGTTTCCTTCCTTAACTCCTGTTGAACTGGCCCAGGTCACACTGTCTCACTACCGCACAGGTTTCCCTCAGTTACAGAGCTCTTCAGGAAGGAAGCAGGGAGAAATAAACAGAAGGAAACAGAAAGAAATAAAATTCCTGAGACAAACAGAAAATTTGATGCCATCAAAGAAAGAAAGCTGCCCAGTGTGGTGGCACACATCTTTAATTCCATTACTCAGGAGTTAGAGGCAGACTGATCTCTAAGTCTGGTCTACATAAAGGGTTCTAGGACAGTCAGAGCTATACAATGAGACCCTGTTTAAACGGACCTCCCCTCGAAAGCCACAAATAATAAGACATGCTTTTAATCTCAGCACTTAGGAGGTTGTTTTAGGGTCACTATTGCTGTGATAAAACACCATGACCAAAGCAACTTGTACAGGAAAGGGTTTATTTCATCTTACACTTCCAGGTTACACTCCACCACTGTGGAAAGTCAGGGTAGGAACCTGGAGGCAGGAGCTGATGCAGAGACCATGAAAGGACGCATCTTTTTGGCTTGTTCCCCATGTCTTGCTCGCCTGATTTCTCATACATCCCAGACCACTTTGCCTGGGGATGGCATCACCAGCAGTGGTCTGGGCCCTCCCCTATCAATCACTAATTAACAAAGTGCCCCAGGCCGGGTGGTGGTGGCGCATGCCTTTAATCCCAGCACTCAGGAGGCAGAGCCAGGGCGTTATCTGTGAGCTGTGAGTTCGAGGCCATCCTGGGGTACAGACCGAGATCCAGGACAGGCACAAGAACTACACAGAGAAACCCTGTCTCAAAAAACCAAAAACAATGAGGACATTAGTAGAAGCAGTGAACACCAAGAGTTCAAAGCTAGTCTGGATTACATCACAAGTTCAAGGCTAGCCTAGGCTACACAAGGTTGTCACAAAAATAAAACAAAACAAAGAGATAAAAAGAAAAGTCAGGGCTGGGGGCTAGGGACTACAGCTCATGGAAGGAGCACCAGCTTGGTATGCACTTGGGCCCTATGTTTGATCCCAGCTCCAAGAAAGACGTGGGGGAAAGGAAAGAGGGAGGGAGGGGAAAAGTCAAAATCACATGCTTGGGCTACTTAGGCGACACAATGAGACCCCATGAGGAAAACAGGCTGATGAGATGGCTTAGCAGGTAAAGGCACTGAACTTGAAAGCCTGAAAACCTGCACTGGATCCTCAGATCCCATGATGGAAAGGGAGAATCAGCTCCCCTTCATATGCAGATCCACAGTAACACACACAAATCCATATACTCTTTTTTTTTTTTTTTTTTTTTTTTTTTTTTTTTTTTTTTTCGAGACAGGGTTTCTCTGTGTAACTTTGCGCCTTTCCTGGAACTCGCTTTGGAGACCAGGCTGGCCTCGAACTCACAGAGATCCGCCTGCCTCTGCCTCCCGAGTGCTGGGATTAAAGGCGTGCCCCACCACCGCCCGGCCATATATTCTTTAATAGTCAGTTAATTCAGAACCCAGGGATGTGGCTAGTTCTTCTATTTTCTGTTCTTTGTATGTGTAGGTATCTATGTGCATGGAAGCCAAAGGTCACCCTCAGGTGTAAATCCTCAGGCCCTGTTTCTCAGACCATGACCTTGTTACTGTTTATTGAGACAAGGTTTCTCACAGCTTTGTGGCTCACAAATTAAGCTGGGCTGGCTGATCAGAAAGCCCCAGGAATTGTCCCATCTTTGCCCAGCGTTGGGATTACAAGCACACCAAACCTCATCTAGTAGTTCTTTTGTGATTTCTGGAGCTCAAATTCAGGTCCTCTGACAAAACCATTTCCCCAGTCCCTCCTCTCTGATGTTAAAACCAGGATGAGCCAAGGGCATACACCCACTGTCTCGACTAAAGGCAGGAAGACCACTTGAACCAGCCTAGGTAAAAACAAACAAAATTTTGGAAAAGCTGGTGAGAAGACTGGTCTAAATCACCTCAAAATATGAAGCAGGGATGTGGTGAGAGAAGATGGGGGTGAATGGCGGCAGCAGCAGTCTGCCTGAAGTCTGTCCTTCAGCAGATGGTCTGCTTCTCTGCAACGGCTGGAGAAGAGCACGGCGATGTCGAGGGAAGACTCCAAATGCAGCGGGCTAAGTCACAGCTAAGTGCTACTGTAAGACCCTCACACCACGATCCGACCAGGGCAACAGCATCAGTGTGTGACTCTGCCACTAAGGACTGGCTTTAACAGTCTGGATCTGGCAGCCTACCCTCCACAGCAGTTGTCTGTGGTTTCAGAAGGCAGGGTGTTTGCTTCTGAAACACTGTCTTAAAATATATTTCAGAATAACCATCACCCATTCCAAGACAGAAGGAGGGAATGAAAACCAAACCAAATAAAGGAATCTAGTGCTGCCAAACAGAAAGGGGCACACTGGAGGGAGAGCAGGGTATGAAGAGACATTACTCACCACACTGCACCAAAATGGAAGCCAAAGCTGCTCAAGACTACTTACTATTAAGCTAGAAAACAATGGGGCTGGACATAAAGCATGCACTTGCCTTGTATAGGGCCCTCAGGCTGAGCCACAGCATCACATAAAAGGCGCGCACCACGACCACCACCGCCACCGCCTAGCACTTACTCTTTTCTTTAATGTGATGCTATGGCTCAGACTGAGGACCTGGTGGCAACGGCACACACCTTTAATCCCAGCACTTGGCAGGCAGAGGCAGGCTGATCTGCGAGTTCGAGGCCAGCCTCGAATACAGAGTGAGTTCCAGGACAGCCAGATTGCTTCACAGAGAAACCCTGTCACAAAACAACAACAACAACAACAACAAGTTCCAGATCAGCTAGGGATAAACAGTGAGACTGTCTAAAACCCAAACAAAATAAAACCACATACACACAAAAGAAACTTGAGGACACAGAAGTGCTAATGTGAGATTAGTAAAGGAAATCCCTACACATCTTCATCAATTTACCCGGCCCAAATTCATTTATTTATCGAAAACAAAAACAAACAAACAAAAACAAGACAAACCATCGGATGGTTCCATATACATGCAAAGGTCTCTCACCTAATCAATTAGCAGCTATACCTCTCTGCCAGCATGCTGTCGGTAGTTAAGGCCTGTGCAGGCTCATTTTCTCTGGGAATATCAGCACAGAAGGGCAGAGCCTCTATGGACCTAACCCATTATGACAGCTTTTTCATTAGCGAGGAAAACACTGCCATGCGCTTCCAAGGAAGGGTGCAAGCACCACTGAGGAACACCTGAAGACACCTGTGTATGAGCAGCAACAACCTCTGTAAGAGGATCTGCAGCAGATAGGTGGGAATAGAAAGGGGAGATCTACTCACAACAAAGTCAGCTGGATTAGAAAGTCAGTGCTCCTTAAAATAGTTCATGTGAATTTGGGCTTTCCCATTTTAACAAAACCAAGTGTATTCTAAATAATTTTTTTTTGGAATTTATCAGCTTCTAACACCAATGATCCTATCTTTCTCTGCTAATGGGACCCAGCAGGCTGGTTAAGCTATGCTTTACCAAGGGTGGCAGTTCAACTCCTTACCCCATGCTAGCACCTTCAAAAAAAAGGTACCCTTGCGAAGGTTAGATTTACAAGGAGAGAAACCATACACACGTTTCATTCTGTAGCAGTGCACACCAGCAAGTACTTTCAATCAAACTGCGGGTGCCTAGGAGGGCCAAATGCACTGTGACAGAGACCAGTTTCAGTAGACAGACATGAACCAGAGACTGAGAAGATACGTTATAGAAGGCACCAGGCTAAAGTTGTTCTAGCAGGACGGCCAGAGTTTGGCTTCCAGGACTGAACTAGCAAGTCTCAAATGCACAGTAGCCTGGCACTACCAGCTATGGTGCTCAGAGCTCTTGGCAGTGAAGGCCAAGACCAAGTAGCATTCAGAGAGCTGTAAAGAGAGAAGCTGAGTTTGCATCCATATATTGACGTGCCTGAATTTTAACTGCAACTTTTCATATGGGCTCAGGTTTCTTTCCCATCTGTGGAGTCATCCTAGTGCTGAAAAAGATGAGAGCCCACAGTGTTCTTGCAAAGGACCCAAGTTCAGATCCCAGAACCCATGCCAGACAGCTCACAATTCCCTCTAACTCCAGCTCCAGGTGATCTGATGCCTTTTTCTGGCCTCCACAGACATCAATACATACATGGCATATAGATATAGACACACACATGTACTTATATAAAAATAAAAAGTAAATCTTTTTTTAAAGTTTCAAATTTGTTATCTTTCCTTTTCTAGGTTTTGAGACAAGGTTTCTCTGTCTAGTGAAGACTGACCTTCCTTCCTCTGGCTCCCAGGTACTGGTATTTCAGATGTACACTACTGTGCCTTTCACTTTGGACTGTAGAATTAAAATGGTAAACCTGTACTTTCTTCTGCATGGACACAACTGAAACCAGGAGAGACAAGCTCCTCACACCTTACAATGGCTTGTTCAGGCAGCAGTACTAACTCTGGACCACCTAGTTACGGCGTTAGACCAGTGGTCTGACAATTCTTGGCCTATGTCCTTCATCTGAGGAGTAGAGAAAATAGTAAGATCTACTATCCCATAGAGCAATGGTTAATGGAGGATGTAAGACAGCTAAATAAGTAATAAGGACAAAGTCAGTTCTCAGTAAATAAATGGTGGTTATTATAGGTGTAGTTAAAGACACATAGCCTCAGAGGCAAACCACCCAAATGAGTGGGAATGAGTAGGGCAATGTTTACTCTTCAAGTACTCATCCACTCCTTTCTAACCAAGCTTCCCAACGACCTGGAACAGAGTTCTGCATTTGGAGATCATCCAGGAGGCATCGTTACTGAGTCAGCACTGTCTTTGCTAGAAAACAGGTTTTTGAAAGTGAAAGTCTCTATCGTCTCTGCAGACCAATGGTCAAATAAAAGATAGTATAGCAAGCTCAAGTCTGAAACTGAAGAGAAAGCCATGGCTAGGGAATGTAGCCCAGTGGTAGAATGCTCAGAATGTGCAAAGCCCTGGTTCAATTCAACACACACACACACACACACACACACACACACACACACACACACACACACACCATATGAAATTCTGAAAAGGAAAAACAATACAAAACAACAACAACAAAAACCTACTTGGTAGAGAGGTTATGGGACTTGCTGAATGATGGGAATGGAACTGTAGTCCTGCCAATCTATTTGTAGATGCAAATCAATAACTGAAATTTTGTTTTTCAAAATTATTCCAGAGCTAGTGAGGTGGCTCAGCATAAGGGCCAAGCCTGACAACCTACTTTGATCCTATGTCCCCCATTATGGAAGGAGAGAACCGACTCCTGCAAGCTGTCCTCTGATTTCCACATGCACATATCATAAATAAATATAATTTAAAATTATTCCAACAAGACATGATTCAATGCAAATGGTATTAGTTTGGCCAGGCAGTGGGGCTCAGGCCTTTAATTGCAGCATGGATCTCTGCAAATTCTTGGCCAGCCTGGTTTACATACATAGCAAGTACTAGGATAGCCAGGGCTATCGAGAGAGATCCTGTCTCAAAAAACAAACAAACAAACAAACAAACAAAAAACCCAAACAAAACAACAAAAAGAAACAGTTGTTAGTCCAACCGAAGTCAATCCCAGCACTTGGGAGTTTGGTCTACATAGTGAGTTTCAGGCTAGCTAGAGCCACATAGAAACAAAGGTTGGCTGGGGCTGTGTGGCTCAGCATGGGTGCAATCCCCAGTACTCCGAGAAAAGAAGGGAAGAAGTGAGGGAGGCTGAAGAGAGTAAAGTAAGAAAGAAAGAGGCACAGAGTATGCAGGCTCTGTAGCCAGGAATGGAACAAACAGCTTGGTATGGGGTTTAGGCCCGATACTGCCAGATTCCAGGTATCTTAGGCAACCAGGCTCTTCAAGGACGAAAGGGCGCAATGCGAGCTCTGCAGCTTTCAAACTGGGACCTGACCAATAGCCAACATATAAACTTTTAAAAACCTGTTATAACGAAATTTAAGTAAGCCAAACGATCTTTTTAATGGAATTTTTAAAAGGCCAAATGCTATGCACTCAAAGTAGAAAAGGAGCCAACTCTGAACCAAGTTCCCTAGGTCACTAAGAACTGACTTCCTCAGCTAGAATGACTGCAAACCCAGGCGGTGAGTTCCTGGGGGCAGGTCAGGAATCACAAACACAGGCTCACAATGAAACCATATCAAATCGCCTACCATCAAGGACAGTGCTGACTAAGCTGGTGTTTGGTTATTTACCTACAGGAACGGGTTTCACACTTCCGTCTGGAATTCTCTGCACTCCTTCCACCCCAAATATATGATTCCAATCACATGAGGAACTTAGAATTCATAGGGATAAAAAAGGAATACGGGCTGCCAGGGCTGGAAGAACTAGAAAGGGAGTTACTATTAGTTAATAAGAGTAGATTCCGGGGCTGGAGAGATGGCTCAGTGGTTAAGAGCACTGGCTGCTTTTCCAGAGGTCCTGAGTTCAATTCCTAGCACCCACATGGTGGCTCACAACCATCTGTAATGAGATCTGGCGCCCTCTTCTGGACTACAGGCATGCATGCAGACAGAACACTGTATACATAATAAATAAATCTTTAAAAAAAAAAAGTAGATTCCATTTCAGATGATAAAAAAGTTCTAGAAATCATAGACTTACATAACAATGTGGATCCACTTAAATGACACAGAACTAAATAAAAAATTATCAAACCGAGTGGTGGTGGGCATATTCCTTTAATCCCAGCACTCAGGAGTCAGAGGCAGGAGGATCTGCTACTTCAAGGCCAGCCTGGTCTACAAAGTTCCAGGACATCCAGGTTTACACAGAGAAACCCTGTTTCAAAAAAACCAAAACAAACAAAACAACAACAATAACAAAGGAGCTGGAGAGATGGCTCAGCTGCTGAAAATATTGCCTGCTCTTCCAGAGGACGACCCAGGTTCAATTCCTAGGACCTACATATCAACTCACAACTATCTTTAACTACAGCCCCACAGGATCAGACACCCTCTTCTGGCCTCTATGGGGACGACACACATGGTGTATTAACATTTATGCAGACAAAACACTCATACACATACCCCCCCCCCCCCCGCCAGATAGAGATGTTTCTCTGTGTAATCTTGGCTGTTATGGACTTGCTCTGTAAATCAGGCTGACTTCAAACTCACAGAGATTCTCCTGCCTCTGCTTCCCCAGTGCGTGTGCCTCTACCTCCCAGCCACAAAAATTTTAGAAAAATCAATTACCAAAATAAATTTTATGAGCCAGCCAGTGGTGGCATACACCACCAAAAAATAATTAATTAAAAGATAAATTTTATATTATGATTTTTACCAGAGTAAAAGTGTGCTGAAGCACAAGGTCATAAAAAAATTTCAATTTCAGACTATTGTTAACTAAGAAACAGTCTCTAAAATAAATGACCAGCATTCTTTAAAAGAATCAAGGCTGGGGCTAGCAAGATGGCTCAGGATAAAGTGCTTGCTGCTCTGGAATGAAGAGCACAATTCTGACACCCAGAACCCACACAAATGCCACATGGATGTGGCAACCCACCTGCAGTCTCAGTATATGAGAGGCAGAGACTGGATCTCTGGAATAAGCTGGCCAGCTAAACACAAAAGCCAAGCATGATGGAGACAGACAGGAGGATCTCTACAGCTGGGAGTCCACATCCCAGTGAGAGGCCCTGTCTCCGACTTCACATGCACACATACACCTAACACACTATACACACATGTACTCCGTACATTAACACACACCCACACACACCCAAATATTATATATGCACACATACAGAAAAAAGTTTAAATGAAATAATTATATGTAAACTGTGGTGATATACTGTATCCCCCAATATACTGTGCATCCTAATAAACTTATCTGGGGTCAGAGGACAGAACAGCCACTAGACAGACACAGAGGCCAGAAAATGGTGGCACACACACCTTTAATCCTATCACGTGGGAGGCAGAGATCCATTCCATTTGGATCTCTGTGAGTTCAAAGCCACACTGGAAACAGCCAGGAATGGTGACTCACACCTTTAATCCCAGGGAGTGATGGCAGAAAGTAGAAAGGTACATAAGGCGTGAAAACCAAGAACTAGACCTGGTTAAGCTTTTAGGCTTTTAGCAGCAGTTCAGCTGAGATTCATTCTGGATGAGGACTCAGAGGCTTCCAGTCTGAGGAAACAGGATCAGCTGAGGAGTTGGCAAGGTGAAGTGGCTGTGGCTTGTTCTGTCTGTCTGATCTTTCAGCATTCACCCCAATACCTGGCTCTGGGTTTGTTTTTATTAATAAGATCTTTTAAGATTCATGCTACAGTAAACAGAAATGCTTTTTTAAAAAACAACAAAAAAAAAAAAACAAAAAAAACCAACCTTTTGTTTTGTTTTGTTTGTTTGTAGTGACAGGGTTTCTCTGTGTAACAGTTCTGGCTGTCCTGGAATTCACTTTGTAGACCAGGCTGGCCTCAAACTCACAGAGATTCGCCTGCCTCTGCCTCCCAAGTGCTGGGATTAAAGGTATTCGCCACAACAGCTGGCTGAAATTATTTTTAATTAAAACACACACACACACACACACACACACACACACACACACACACACATACATATTGGTTTTTTCGAGACAAGTTTTTTCTCTGTGTAGTTTTGGTGCCTGTCCTGGATCTTACTCTGTAGACCAGACTAGCCTCGAACTCACAGATATGCCTGGCTCTGAAAATATATTTTCTAAACTCCAATTTAATTTATACCACAGGAAGTGCACTTGATGAACTGATACGCAACTAAAACACACAGGCATGTCTGGTGCTACTCAGTGGTAAAGTGTCTCTCTGACATGTGCAAAGTTCTGGGTCCAATCTCCAGCACCTAAAAGGCCCCAAGCCAAAACCTTTGCAACAGCATGGGGGAGGGTGGATGGGAGCTGATTATAACATACAAGAGACAGAAGACTAAGTTCTGATACACTGCTCCACAGAAGGGTGATTAATATTGAATCCTATAAATCAAATGGTTAGGAGGTGAATGTTCCCATCACAGAGAAATGACAAATGTTTGAGCTGGACAACCAAAAATATCCTGAGCAGATCATTACATAATGTATATGCGCTAAAATACACTCTAACCTATAATATGCATATGATTTTGGAGGCAGGGTCTTGCTATGTAGCCTAGCCTGGCCTCCATGGCAATCCTCTTGCTTTAACCTCCCACATGCTGGGATTGCAGGCATGCACCACCACACCCAGCTAATACACACACATTTTTGTTCAATGTCTTACATTTATCTATTAAAATACACATTTAAAAAGATTTTTAACTGGGCAGTGGCATCCCACAACTTTAATCCCAGCACTCAGGAGGCAGAGGCAGGCGAGTCTGAATTTGAGGCCAGCCTGGACTACAGAGTTAGTTTCAGGACAGCCAAGGCTATACAAAGAAACCCTATCTTGAAAAACCAAAAAAAAAAAAAAAAATTAGCCAGATCAGTTTGAGGCCAGCCTGGTCTGCGGAACAAGTTCCAAGACAGCCAGGGCTACACAGAGAAACCTTGTCTCAAAAAAAAATTTTTTTTTATATGTATGCATATATGCCTGTATTGGGGTATGTGCCCATGAGTGCAGATGCCAGAGGAGACTAAAGGTGTGAAATCCCCTGGAGCTGGAGTTACAGGCAACTGTAAGCTACCCAACATGGGTGCTGGGAACTGAACCTGGTTCCTTTGCAGGAGCAGTTCACACTCTTTCTTAAGCACTAAGTCATCGTCTCTCCAATCTCTTTTAAAAGCATACATTTTTAAGAGCTGGGAATGTGGAGTGCTTGCCTAACATCCACAAAGCCTAACACTAAGAGCCTGTCTGAAAAAGATATAAAGGGATGCAACTAGCTCACATCCCGCACAGTAACAGAACCCCACGACTCTAGGTCAAGTAACCCCCACCTCAGCCTCTCTCTTCCTGTGTTGGACCACAAGCCCATACTACCTCTGCAGGGAAGACAGATCATTTTATAAAGTATTTACTCACCCAGTATATGTTTATACAACCTACTCTTTTGAGAGAAACATCATGTTTTCCAAAACAACTGAAATTTGATAAAAACAAACAAACAAACAAAAAACAAACCTGCCCTTAATATATTTGGCTTCATGACAGGTGACTTCTTATATCTATTTCTGCATTCAGCGCTTCAAAAAGTTTTATGAAATGTGCAAAGAAATCCAACTTCATATAGACATACAGATGGGAAACAGGAATTCAGCAGCCTTCCAAATACTGGTATTTTCTTCTTTGACTAGACTAAAACTCACTGAGTGAGAGCTTTAAAGGCTAGTCATGGGCCAGTGAGATGGTTTAGCAGCTACAGTGGGTGTCACTGGGCCTGAGAAACTGAGTTCACGCTTGGAGCCTCTGTAAAGGGAGACAGAGAACTAACTCCTGCAGTCGTCCTCAAGCCTGCCCCACCCCACCCCTGCTTGAGAACGAACACACACGCATGCCCACAATCACAGTATCTGTATCATGAGTCCAATACTCTATCAGTGAAACTTCTGTACACATCTAAGTTAAAAGTCATGCTATCAGCTGGATGTTGTGGCGCACGCCTTTAGTCCCAGCACTCAGGAGGTAGAGGCAGTCAAGATTTCTGAGTTCAAGGCCAGCCTGGTCGACAGAGTGAGTTCCAGGACAGTGAGGACTATACAGAGAAACCCTGTCTTGAAAAACCAGAGGGAAAAAAAGGAATCATGTTATCCTGCACTTTGTTTACAAACTGGTAATTTGGAAAATATTCTTATACTGAATTGTGTAGAATTTCCAAATGCTAATAGTTTTAACAACATTAAATCATGTTAACTTTATCATCCATCTCATCAAAAAAGTCTGACAAATACAAATTTTGCAAAATTGTTTTTTGCTCTCTATATAGTAGGGTCTCACCATGTAGCCCTGGCTAGCCTGAAATTTGCTTTGTAGACTAGGCTGGTCTCCATCTCAGAGCTATCCATCTTCCTCTGCTTCCCTACCTAGTACTGGGATTAAAAGTTTCTGTCACCACCCTGAGATCTTTTTCTTTTCTTTTTTTTCTTTTTTTAAATTTACCTTTAGCCAGATGGTGGTGGTGTAAACCTTTAATCTCAGTACTTGGGAGGCAGAGATAGGCAAATTTCTCTGAGTTTAAGGCTGCCTGGTCTATAGAAGAGTTCCAGGACAGCCAGGGCTACACAGAGAAACCTTGTCTTGAAAAGTTTTAAAAAATTACTTTTATTTTTGTTTGTATGTATGTGTATGCCACAAATGTCTAGCTACCCTCGGAAGACGGGATCCCCAGAGCTGGAGTTACAGGTGGTTGTAAGCTGGCCACTGAGTGCTGGGAACCTGACTCAAGTCCTCAGGAAGTGCATCAAGTGTTCACAGCCACTGAGCCAGCTTGGTAGCACCCCAACCTCATTTTTTTTTTTTTTTTTTAAAGAAGTAAGCATTTATTTTCATGTTTCTCAAATTGAGTTGGCTGCTTTGGAGGGATTTGTCAAAGAAGCAAAGCCCACACCCTCACCTGACTCCTGATTGTCCTTGGCACCGATCTCGGTGGGGGCAGCAGCAGAAGGGACAGCACCATAAACGCAGATGGCCCAGCCCAGGAGGCCTGGACCTTCCAGCAAGTGGGAAGGTGTACTCAGTCTCCACCAAGCCAGGACCTGCTGGTACCCACTGGTGACAGAGTGTGGCACTGAAACAACTGTCACATAACTAATCCTGCACCCCAAATTTTAATTTGTTTGAAAACTTAACAAGCTCATTTTGTTCATTTCTAAGAAAATGAATTTTCAAGTATGAATAACCAGTTTGTATATAAGTTGTTACTTCAAGTTAAAATGACCCGCGTAGCTGGTTTAGCTCCATCACATACGTGCCTTTCTATCCCAGTATGGCATATAACAGTAATGCTTTATGAATACTTTGCACTTCTTCACTGAAAATATGAGAGACATTATTATTATTATTATTGGTTTTTTGAGACAAGGTCTATGTTTGGTTGGGTTGAACAACCAAAAATATCCTGAGCAGATCATTACATAATGTATATGCGCTAAAATACACTCTACCCTATAATATGCACATGATTTTGGAGGCAGGGTCTTGCTATGTAGCCTAGCCTGGCCTCCATGGCAATCCTCTTGCTTTAACCTCCCACATGCTGGGATTGCAGGCATGCACCACCACACCCAGCTAATACACACACATTTTTATTCAATGTCTTACATTTATCCATTAAAATACACATTTAAAAAATGTTTAAGTTATTTTTAATTATATGTATTTGTGTATGCCTGTGTAGGGTTATGTGTATATGAATACAGGTGCCAGAGGAGACCAGAGATGTAAGATCCCCCAAAGCTGGAGCTATAAACAGTTGTGAGCTAGCTTTCCTGGAACTTGCTATGTAGACCAGGCCAGCCTAGAACTCACAGAGATCCACCTGCTTCTGCTTCTTGAATGCTGGGATTAAAGGGTCAAAGAATTAATGAAAATCATTTGTTGTCAGCTCTTCATCCAGGCCACTCTCATATGCAGATAGCTTTTCTTCCTGCTGAAAATATGTGGCTGAAATGAGCACTCTGGCCACTGGCAGTTTGGTGCTACTACCTTGAGGCCTGTCTTGACCCCAGTGGTTTTCCCTGCCACTACATCTATACCATCAGCGTGAACGGAGATTAAGCTGTTCCAAGTAACTTAGGAGATTCAAAAAGTCATCCATATGCTGGGCGTGGTGGTGCATACCTTTATTCCCAGCACCAGAGTGGCAAAGGTAGGTGGCTCTCTGAGTTCAAGGCCAGCCTGGTCTACATAGTGAGCCCCAGGTCAGCCAGGGCTACATACTAATAACCTGTCTCAAAAAAGAAAACAATAACAAAGTTATTCAGCCTTCAAATATGCAGCACTGCTGTGTCTGCTGCTGAGTACCCACACAAGAGAAACTACTCTGTGACAATTGGTGGGTGCCTATGAAGCACCCTGATTACTCTGTATGTTAGGTGAAAGAAAAATCCTACAAATAAGGAGCTGCAGAGAGCTCGGCCATAGCATGTAAGTTCTATTCCCAGCACCCAAGTAAGGTGGCTCACAACCACCTGTGACTCCAGCTCCAAGAGATCCGATGCTTCCAGCCTCCAAGAATACCTGCACTTATGTGCACATACCCACACATATACATAATTCTGCAAATAAGACATTGACCTGACTTTTGCGTATGCAGCTACCTCTTGCCAAATTCCAGTAACAACAGAAGCCAGCACTGCCCTGAAATCTCCTGACTTTTCACCTATTCTAGGCGGGCCAGCTATGCAAGAATGAGTAATGGAGGGGCCTCTCCACTCACAGCAAGGTGGTCACTTATTCTATACCATACCAGGTTTCAGGAACCTTTTGGTTTTTCGAGACATGGTTTCTCTGTGTAGTCCTGGCTGACCAGTAACTCTCTCTGTAGACCAGGCATGTTGGCCTCGAACTCAAGAGATCTGTCTGCCTCTGCCTCCTAAGTTCTGTGTTCAAAGGAGTGTACCACCACACCCAGGACTTTTCATCTCTTCTTTGAAAAGCTGAAGAATTTGGCTTTTAAAGCTCACAGAATATGGACTTACTATTCAACCTCTTTTATTTTAAACTCTGAAGGACTGATCTTACTACAACACTGTAGCTTAACTGGCACCGTAATACTATACTAAAATATTCTATTGCATAAAATACACTATTAAAGCCTACAAAGCTGAAAAGCCAGCTTTCATTATCATTTCTTTTTATTGCAATTCTTTATTTAGGTTGAGAAAGGGCCCCATGTATCTCAGGTTGGCCTCAAAGTGACTCTATAGCCAAGGATGACTTTGAATCTTTGGACCTCCTCCCTCCATCTCCCAAGAGCTGAGATCACAGGTGTAAGCCACCTCTATTTGGTTTACAGAATGCTAGTAAACAAACACAGGGCACTGTGCACACCAGGCAGGGACTCTACCAACTCAGCTACTGCACCCTGATCCTGGGTAGTTTTTTTCTTTCTCAATATCTTGAAATAAGAGTTACACGGATAGGGAGAATCAGCAAGTGTTCTAATTGCATTTTTATTTATTCGGGGGAGGAGGGAGGAATGCACACCATAAACTAGTAGTCAGAAGACAACTTTCTAGACTTGGTTCTCTCCTTCCACCATGTGGGTCCTGAAAGGAGTCAATTTCAGGTTGCCAGGCTTAATGACAAGTGGTTTTGCCCACTAATCCATCTCATTGGCCTTAATTTAATTTTTTTAAGCCTTAACAATTGATCCTTAAGTATAGGGGAAACATAAATTTTCTTCTACTTTAGGATAAAGTAGAATGAAATGCTAAAATAAATTAGAAATTAAAATGTCTAATTAGAAGTTCTTCCAAATGTCTTTATAAGTAAGTTTCATAAATTGTATTTTATTTCTTGTTGTTTCCTCAGGTGTCAAGAAAATATAGAGATTCCAAAATAATGACTTATTAGACAGTAGCTCACTATTGGTTCATGGTAAATCATCATCATGGTAAAAAAAACTATCAAGGTAAATGGTAGAAAAGTGTAATCAAATAGGACACAATTGAAGTTCCAAGAACAAATTGAGTTCATTACTGAAAACTCCATATTTATATCTGAGACTATTACTCTAAAAGCTCTTGAAAACACAAGAATACAGAATTTTACCTCTCATGAACCATCAGTGTCGGGTCATCATGCATCATTCAGCCCTCGGAAGACACCACTGCACACTAGTGAGGAGATGAGAATGAAGAATTCAGGGGCTGGGGATAGAGCTCAGTGGGTAAGACCACCTGCTATATAAGCCTGAGGACCTGAGTTCAGATCCCTGGCACCCATGTAAAAACCAGACATGGCTACCTATGTTTAGAACTCTACTATTACAGGTTACAGAGACATGCAGATCCCAAGAGTTTGCTGGCCAGCCAACCTAGCCAAACATCAGGCTTTAGGGCTTCAAGTGAGAGACCCTGTCTCAAGGAAGTAAGGGAGCAGGTGAGAGCAAAATATCTAGTGTTCATAGGTCTCTGCCCTTGTTCATGGGCACACACCACACACACACACACACACACACACACACACACACACACACCTGCATACACAAACTCTACACATTAAAAGAAAAAATAATAATAAAATGCCAACGAGGATGGGGGAGTGGTACATATCTTTAATCCCAGCACTCGGGAGGCAGAGCCAGGCGGATCTCTGTGAGTTCGAGGCCAGCCTGGGCTACAGAGTGAGTTCCAGGACAGCCAGAGCTACACGGGGGTGGGGAGGTGGCGGTGGGGGTGCAAGTACTGTGCTCATGTAACAATAAAAGTAATTTTGATCTGAAGAGATCTAGGTAATACCCAGGACTTTCAAACTACAATGAAAACCAAACTCAACATTGCATTATCCAAGATTAACAAAATTAAAAACAAGAACAGGGTCTATCTAAACACAGCATTCCTGATAAGTCAGAGGGAACCGCTCAGAACTGGCTTAGGACTTTGTCACCAAGGAAACCAAGATGCAGTCCCTAACGTTGTCAGGTCCACAGGCCTAATTTTACTAAGGAAGAGAGCTCCAAAGGCATGCAAAAGAACTTGTTTTTCTTTTTTATTTTATTTATTTTTCATTACTATTTTCTTTTGTGAAATAGGGTCTCTTTATTTAGTCCCAAACTGGTCTTAAAATTCCAGTCCTCTGCATGAACCTCCCAATGCCTGGTTTCTGGTTTCCTTCCTTCCTTCCCTCCTCCTCCTCCTCCTCCTCCTTTTTTTTTTTTTTTTTTTTTTGAGAGACAGGTTCTTGCTATGTAGCCCACAATCCCCCTGCCTCAGCCTCTGAAGTGTTGGTTTTATAGGTGTGTGCTCTGATGCCCAGCAAGGACTTGTTTCTTAGAACAGCAAATCCAGGGCTGGGCATGAGGCTCACTGCTAGCGTGTGTTCCGAATGCTCAAGGCCTTGGGTACAATCCTCATACTGAGAACAGTAAATTAGCAACTCTTTAACTGTACAGAAATCAAAGCAATAGACAGAGGACAGGATTCTATGACTATTAAAGCCTCTTTCCTGGGCTAGTGAGATGGCTCAATGGAGAGGTATTTGCCACCAAAACTAACAACCTGAGTTTGATCCCCAAAATCATGGTGAAAGGAAAGAACTGACTCCTCAAAGTTATCCTCTGACCTCTACAAACACTGTGGCTTGTATGCGCACATACACAATTAACTCTAGGGTTGGAGAGATGGATCAGTGGTTAAGAGCACTGATAGCTCTTCCAAAGGACTCAGGTTCAATTCCCAGCACCTCAGAAATATATGTAACTAGTCCCAGGGGTTCCAAAGCCTCTTCTGTCTTCTGGCCTCTAAGGAGACCAGGCACACATGTAGTTTGGTCATACATTCAGGCAAATACCCATACACATAAAGTAAAATTACACACACATGTATAGTCATACACACACATAAACAGCACTCACTCCTCCAAGAGAGATGGTCCATATCTATAATCCTATTAAAGTGGCTTATCAGATGATCTTGAGTTCAAGGACAGCTTGGAGTACATAGTAAGACCTGTAGCCTAAAAGAAAAAAAAAAAAGCCTTTCTTCAGAGAGGTAAACAGGTAAAGAAGAGTGGGAGCCGGGCAGTGGTGGCACATGCCTTTAATCCCAGCACTCGGGAGGCAGAGCCAGGCAGATCTCTGTGAGTTCTAGGCCAGCCTGGTCTACAGAGTGAGATCCAGGAAAGGCAGAAAGCTACACAGGGAAACCCTGTCTCAAAAAATAAAAACAAAACAAAACAAAACAAAACAGCCGGGCGGTGGTGGTGCATGCCTTTAATCCCAGCACTCGGGAGGCAGAGCCAGGCGGATCTCTGTGAGTTCGAGGCCAGCCTGGGCTACCAAGTGAGTTCCAGGAAAGGTGCAAAGCTACACAGAGAAACCCTGTCTCGAAAAACCAAAAAAAAAAAAAAAAAAAAAAAAAAAAACCAAACCTGAAATGACAGGAACACGGATGGACAAGATAAAGTAGAGAGTTCAAACACACCAAACAGTTAAATAAATAAACAAGTAAGTAAGAAATGTGACAAGTTGGTAGAGGTATGAAGAGGAAATATAGAGACAAAAGAACTGCCCAATGATCTCTGAAGTGATTGATGCTGTTACCTTCCTTCCTGGCCATGGCTTCAATGTAAAAATCCCAGCAACTCACTATTCTGTACAGGTATTCAGGCTCCAGAGACACCAAGAAATGAAGATAAACAAGGAACCAACGTAGACCACAATCTCAGCCTAAGATTGAGAGTCCATGAACTCACAGGGGCAGCTGAGAGAGGCTGTGCCCCTTCATGCATTTGAAAGAAGGTTAACAAGAATCTCTGTTCTGCTAAGGAAAATGAAACCCTCAACTACCTGCCGAATCCCATGTGGTCTGTAAGAGAAACAGAGCTTTCTCTAGTAACCAGAGCCAACACTCAGTGAACAGAGAAAGGACAGTGGTGAAGGAAAGCCCTGCATGGAGGGTTAGACCTTGGGAGGGGAACGACCACAGGACACATTACTCCTTTAACACTGGGATCCCAATTCTTATAAAATCTATGGTCTGGTAACTTTGGGGTGGCCTTCCAGTCATTAATGTATCAGCCTGCACATTCACCACTACCACCACCAATCATGACACAGAAATATGGACAGGCAGTTGATAGTGGTTTTTTTCCTTTAATCAAAATTGCCTACTATTGAAGCTTAAAGAATAAAAAAAAAAAAAAAAAAAGGGAGCCAGACAGTGGAGTCACACACCTTCAATTCCAGCACTTGGGAAGCAGAGGCAGGGGGATCTCTGTGAGTTGAGACCAGCCTGGTCTACAGAGCAAGATCCAGGACAGCCAGGCCTGTTACACAGAGAAACCCTGTCTCAAAAAACTGGGGAAAAAAAGAAGAAAAAAGAAGGGGAGAAGAGGAAGAAAGAGCTGAAAGAGCTGCAGGGCATGGGGGAAATCATACACGAAATCCCAGCACTTGAAAAGTTGACACTGGAGGATCACATGTTCAAGGCCAGTCTGAACCTCTCTGTAGAGACAGACCCCCATCTTTTTAAATAAAAGTGACCACTTAGACCAAGTTGACCTCAAACTCATAGCAATCCCTTAGCCTCCCCAGATATAGAGATTATCAGCACATGCCACTATGGTTAGGCCTCTTTTTTCTTTTAAAGTAGGCTCAAAATTACACCAAGTGGGACAGGCATGGTGGTACATGACTCTGATCCCAGCACTAGGGAGGCAGAAGCAGACAGATCTCTAAGTTCAAGACCAGCCAGGGGCAACAGAGTGAGACACTGGTTAAAATTAATTAACAAATTAACTAATTAATCAATCTATATAAGTACTAGCTGCTCTTTCAGAGGACCTGAATTCAGTTCCTAGCACCCACATCAGGTGGCTCACAATCACTTGTAACTCCAGTTCCAGATTAGACATCATCTTCTGGCCTCTCTGAGTAGACGTAGACGCACGCACACGCTCACACAGTTCATGAAGCTATCCAACAGCACTCTATTTCTTTTCAGATAGCTAACTAATTTTTTGGTCTTTTTGTTTTTTGCGACAGGGTTTCTCTATGTAGCCCTGACTCTCTTGGAACTCACTCTGTAGACCAGGCTGGCTTTGAATTCTCAGAGATCCACCTGCCTCTGCTTCCCAAGTGCTGGGATTAAAGGCATGCATGTGCCACCATGCCACACAAGACAGCTAATTAAAAGAAAAAGTTAGAATTGGTAGAAAACACACCTGTGGGACGTCCATGACTGGAAACACTGGGAAGAACAAGATCTCTTCAGCCAATGGCACAGACTAGATTCCAGCATGTGTCCTTCTGCCACCTAAGCTATAAGGAGGTCCTGAGCTGTTTGACTGGAACAGCAGTGACACTGAGGGAGTGTCCCACACACCCTCTACTCACTTTATGTGGACCCATACCTTACAAACACACCTACAAGATAGCTGTTGTTTGCTTTTTAGCGACAGGATTTTGCTATGTAGCCCAGGCTGGCCTTTGACTTGCAATCCTATTGCCTGGGCCTCCCAAGAGCTGCATCATAGGAGTGCACCTTTAGCTACAAAACCTGCTCATAATTACAGCAGAACCATTTATGGAATCTGAAAATATACTAGGATCTTGTCTTAACTCTGTTAGAAGCTCACCTCAATGCTATGCTACATCAAGCAGGCCAAAGGAGCATACTTCCTGTGACTAGAGAATCAGTCATTTTGAACTCCCGTGGAGGGCTGGAATGTAGGTCAGAGTGCTTGCCTAATATACAGGAGGCCCTGGGTTCAATCCCTAGCAAGGAAAAGGAGAGGGAGAGGAAGGAGGAGAGAGAGGAAGAGAGAAAGTAAGAGAGCTCAGAAACAAGCAACAGCCCACGACTGACCCCAGCACTGCATTGGGGCCACAAATGGAGAGGTGGAAGACAGGGCACAAAGGGAAAGGTGTGAGAGGTGGGAGGAGGGCCGCTCAGCCTGCAGCTGGGCATCGATCGAGAACAGGACTCCGGCAAACAGTTCTCAGAACAACAAGCAGGTCACCACAGCAGTGACAGAAGCAGCCAGCCCACAGGCTGGAGCTGTCTGCAAGCAGATTCAACCAAATCACCAGACTTCCATACCTCAGAGTTTTTGCTTTTGAGGAGACTGGGCGAGCGAGCGAGCGAGCAATCCTACTCCCCCTCCCAGCACTGGTTACCGAGTCTCCTCCCTGAGAAAGACTCCCTATGACATCCAGATAACTGAAGAGGGGAGGACAATGGCTAAGTGCCCAAGACCAAAAGCTGTGCCCTCTAATCCCCCAGCAGCATGGGGCAGTCCCACGGCTCACACTCAAAGGGTCCGACCGAGGTCACTGAGTTTAGTGTCCACATCCCAGGAGCCAGGGTTCTGGATTCCAATTCCCTTCCACACCCCAAAAGAAGATCCAACCACACACCCCAAACTCTTCCTTCTGACCAGTCTGACTTTTTGGCAAATGAGTGGGAAGGGGCCCAAGAAAAGAAGTTGTACCTTAGAGCTTCCAGGGAAAGTACATAAAACAGACCAGTTGCTTTGAGGATCAGCATAGGTTGAGAAAAAAGCCCCCTTTCAGAGGAGGAGATCCAATTCCCAGGCTCGTTTGGGTACTTGCGGAGGGCAGGAGGTTGTTTACAGAGGTTGTCCAAACTCACTCAGCAGCTCGGTCAGTCAGTCTACTGGAGGCAGACCTCTGCAAAGTTGCCAACTTCCCAGAGAGGACAAGGGAAAATAGGCTGGCTCTGCCCAAAACCAGCTTGACTGGTTCTACAGAGCAACCCAGCGCCTGCTCCACCCACCTCACATTGAAAAGAAAAGGCCAAAAGGGTGGCTAGGAGCAGTCACTAAATATTCCTCTCTCCCTTCTTTCTCCAGGTCTACCTCAACTGCTTGCTCCCAAGAACCCCCAAGGCAGTATGAGCATCCATCCATCTCCACCTCTCTCCTACCAAAACCCATGCCTTACACTTGGATTCACAAGCCTCAATTTAACGATTGTACACTAGAGGAAATCTTTTCTGCTGGTTTTACCCTACAGATGAGAAATGTTAAGTGATATCTAAAAGTAAATGTGAGTCCAAAGACAAGACACCTGTGGAAAGAACCTACAGACATCAATGAACTATCAGCATGTCAGACAAACAGACATGCAGATGAAGGGACCCAGTCCATGTGCACCCCAAAAGGAGGAGCTAGGGCACTGAGTAGGGCAAGCAACAGGGAAGCCCCTCTTTCTAAGAGATAACTGGAAACCAAGGCCAGATTCTTTTGGTATTGTTTCAAAACTGGTGGTTCCGTTCCAGTCTAAAAGCAATGGCAGGGAGCTGGAAAGATGGCTCAGAGCAGAGCACATACTGCTCTTCCCGAGGCCCTGGGTTGACTCTCATCACAAGTGCCTGTAGCTACACAGTGGTGGCACACGCCTTTAACCACAGCACTCTGGAATCAGAGGCAGATGGATCTCGGAGTTCAAGGCCAGCCTGGTCTACAGAGTGAGTTCCAGGATAGCTAGAGCTACACAGGGAAATCCTGTCTTGAAAATAAAAAACAAACAAAACCAAAAAATCTGCCTGCAACTCCAATCTAAGTATCTGATGCCTCCAGCCTCCTACGGCACCTGCACACAACCCTACAGAGAGATACATACATACACATAAAATTTAAAAATAATAGAGTGTGGGGCTAGGTTGTGGTGGCACACTTTTTTAATCCCAGCTCTCAGGAGGCAAAGGCAGTTGGAGCTCTCTGAGTTCCAGACCACCAGCCAGAGATATATAGTGAGAACCTGTTTCAAAAAATAAAAATGAAAAAAAGGAAGGGGGGGGGGGAGATACTGAAGAGATGGCTCAGAGGTTAAGAGCATTTGCTGCCCTTCCAGAGGATGAAGGATCCATTCCCAGCACCCACACGGTGGCTTATAACCACCTCTAACTTCAGTCCCACAAAGGACCCAATGTCCTCTTCTGACCTCTTTAGGCATCAGGCATGCAGGTGGTACACAGACAATATGCAGACAGACACATATACACATACAATTTAAAAAAAAGTAAGTCCCCATCAGAAAAAGCTCCCCATTAAATACTAATAATTTTTGTTTTTGTTTGCTTGAGAGAGTCTCTCTATGTAGTTCTAGAACGTGCTATGTAGACCAGGCTGACCTTAAACTCTCAAAGATCTACCTGCCTCTGCTGGATTTGAAGGTGTGTGCCACTATGCCTGGCTATAATAATACTTTTTTAATTAAAAAAACAAAAGAAGGGTGTTCAGTGGTATTCAAGGGTATCCCAAGAGGCTGTGGTGCCACAGTGCCACTGTGCTGGGTTAAGCAGGGATAGCCTGAAGCCTCCAGTGCCAGCACGGGAAAGGCTGAGTTCCTCCCCCAGGAGGTTTGTAAAGGCTTATTCTTCCTTGTGCTGAAACAGAAGGGGAAAGCACACAGCTAACATCTCAATGACTCACAATCATGTTTGATGAAGGCTTGGAGAAAGCCTAGAGAGAACCCAAGCTTCAAGTGCAAAACGTACAAATACTGGAATCTCCCTGCATGAAGAGAAGGAAACTTGGTCACCTATCCTGTTTGTCATCTTGCTGAGATTCCAAGGAAGGGCCAGGTTGAAACACCACCCTTTCCATGCATTACTCTGAGTTTTTGCTCTGATGGGAAAGCATCGAACCTGGCAGCAGCTGCATAGCTGGAAGAGAACAAACCGAAGCCTCCACACACCCCTCAGAACAGAGGCCAGGCAGCTGGGCCCACAACTTAACCAAGCATAGGGAAGCGACTAAATCTGGGCCTGGGTACAGCAGCAGCAATCCTCATCAGGCAGCCTAAGAGAAAGATGACCAGCCTTCTGGCCCTTTCCATCTGCTGAAGTTACTACAATCCCAATCCATTAATGGGCTTCAAAGTGCTGCCGGGGGAGTCCATTTAGCACAGACACTATCCTGGGGCCAAAGGTGGCGCCCAACCCCCATCCCACTTGTCAGTAATGTGCCACAAAGTCTGAGGCCTGACTGCACTATAACCATAAAATATTCATTCAAGCCAACATAATACATATGTAGGAACACCATGGAAGCTCCTGGGGGATGAAAAATGCCAGCTAGGTGGCTAAGTGCTCCATGAGAACCAGTTCGTGAAGGCCTAGGTTAGTCCTAGTCAAATGCCCACTGAGAATCATGCTGTTCTGTCCAGTCTAGCCAGAGAAATGCTGACTCCTGAAAGATCTCACCATGCAAACCTCTCATGTAAACAAGATCACCCATCCACCTCTTTCTACCTCACGGATAGCAACTCTGCCTAAGATATGTATGCTGGAGATTCCCAGCCCAGGCTGTAGTCACAGTCTGAAAGACGCAGCTATCCCTATGCAAACTTGATTTCAATCTGCAGCAGACCAACTAGGAACCACTTACTTGTGCTATCTGTTTAGCTAGCTCCCCAAATCCACGGAATGGAGAAGCATTACTGTAATTCACTGGAGAGTGACTTTTCAAGTCAAAGGGTATAATGTCACACAACTGTCTCACACCCCTAAGGCCCAGCAGCAGCCTCACCTACAAGACAGAAGCCCCATCAAGAAGCCCCACCATCAAGAGTCAAATCACAAACTCCCACATCCTCAAAAATGAAGTATTTGGTCCAGTGTTAGCCAAAAAGGAAGCCGGAATCTCACAATGTGTATATGGAACGACTTGTTACCCCAAACCCATCCTCACACCCACTTCAATGGAGATTGAACCTTCAGCCTTGTAGACAATGGGCAAATGCTACACCACTAAATTACATCTCCAGTCTTTTTTAGTTTGGATTTTGAGAGACAGGGTCTCACTAAGTTGTTAGCCTTGAATTTATCCTGTAACTCAGACAGATCTTGAACTTGTGACTCTCCTGCCTCAGCCTCTAGAGTACCTGGGGTCCCATGCCCCCACAACTGGCTGGGTAAGAGACTCTTTTGTTGTCATTTTATAAATTATTATTATTATTATTATTATTATTATTATTATTATTATTATTATTATATTTATTTAGTGTGTGTGTGAGAGAGAGAGAGAGAACAAGCATGTGCATATGGAGGTCAGAGGTCATCTTGCCAGAGTGTGTTCACTTCTTCCTCCAGGTGCCCTGACCCACTAAGCCATCTCGCTGGCCTTCAGCAGGATGTTTTACAGGGTTCTGTAACTTAGATTTGCCTTCCTCGTCAGTCTCCCAAACTCCTCTTCCTTGAGAATATATTCTGCCACCCACTCTCTAGAAGGGTTGGGGCAGCACTATCATCTGACTGATGGGTAGCAAAAGGCTCCTGCTTTCTATCAGGTCCCCTCTGTTTCCAGGGTCTGAAGCCATGGGTCCCTTCCCCCCAGGGATTAGGGAACGCTCTAGCACGGGCAGGTGGACTCTGGAAGTTGTACCCTTCTCCACACTTGACTATTAAGGCTGCTGCTGGCTGGAAGACAAACAGTCATCTTGCTGATTGCTTTCAAGGCTGCCAAGCCTCCAGGCCAGCAGAGCCATTTGGAAAAGCAGCTCACAGAAAGCTCAGCTCAGACTTAAGAAACCCCAAAACTACTAGCCCCAGGTCACAATCCTGCAAAAGGAAGCCACTATGGTGAAAAATGCACATCTAAAATCAGGTGTCACCAAAATTATCTTCAAGATAGAGCTTGGCTGTCTTTTATCTCCTACTTCCACTGTTAGAAACAGGGTTGACAGCAAACAGGCGATCTCCTGCAACATAAGGTTTATTTTTATGCTTCAACATGTTCTGTGTGTGTTTCAGATGTGATCAAAGAGCTCCTAGAAACAGCTTATCAGCCACAGTTTTAAAGAAAGGGGGAGAAAAGGCACAAGAAGATACTGGGACCGTCAGCTGGAGTTTATTTACCTGTTCTCTGGTAAAACCAGTTTAAATAATTTAAATCTAAACAAGGTGACAGTGGAGAAGGACCTGCCCAACCAATTCCTTGCCTTCTATTTCCCAACACCATGGCTACTACAATGGTTGAGCTTCCACAATGGTTTTACCATCTGCAATGGGATTGAGGGGAGGGTACTCAGTTTCACCTGGTAAGAGTGTCTACCCTACAGAAGTTGGGTGCTTGAGGAGCTGTCTCTTGTCTTTTTTCTTTTTCTAAAGAATACAGGGTTGGGCTGGGGGTGTCACTCAGTATAGAGCATTTGTCAATCAGGAGCACAGCCCTGATATAATCCCCAGCAGCACTAGAAACAAAAAGAAACAGCTAGGCACCTGTAATAGGTGTGCATTTAGCTTTTTCAAGTCCAAGTTTCCACACAGAGGAGGAAGGATATAAAGCTGACACTGAGTGGAGAACCAGGAACTGGTTCAATACAGCTAAGTTCATGAAGAATCGAGCCAAAGATGAGCAGGATGACAATGCAGAGCTGCTCTAGACTAAGTTATACAGAGCGGCTCACGGGCTAGCTGGTCACTGATTATCACGCTCCTGCAATCAGTGTACATGCACCAAATCCAAACTATATGATCCAACAGTATGTGAAACACATTCTAGCACACGTAACAAGAAAAAGAGCAAGTGGACCAATAATGCATTTATATTTACTAAACAGCACAAAGAAACCACACTGAGGCCACTTTCTCTGCTCAACACAATGCCCCCAGAGCCTCTCTGGCTCTCTAAGGAACAGGCAGGCCAACCACTCCCCAAATGCCTGAAGATGCCAGTCAGTCACTTGGCCTCCTCCTCCTTGCTCATGAGCAACCATCTGGGAAAGTTCTCCAGTTAGGCAAGGTCTATCTACTAAAATAAAGGTAAGAGGAAAGGGGGTGTACAGAGCAACCTCACAAGAGCCTAGAAAAAGTGTTTCCCAGGAGAGATGCAACTGGCAAGCTCCTCAATTTCCAAAGACCTCTCTGTCCCAGGCAGGACCAGCTGCCAAGCCCAGTGATGAAATAAATCAGCCACCCCTCCCTCTCAAGCCCTACTTTGCCCCAAAAGCAAACAGTCCATAGGGTAGTACGGATCTACCATGACAGCAGAAAACTCTGTCCTGATGCCTCTTTAGTTCCTAAGTGCCCAGGTAACAGACAGCAAGAGGGTAACAAGGCAGAAAAGTACAGTTAAGAGATAAAGAAGGCTTTTCAAAGAAGGAAGTTAATGCTAAGCAAATAAAGCAGCAGCTCTATCCTACCTGGCTACAAAAAACAAACAGGGAACAAGAGGGAATCACAAAGGGGGCTGGCGGCAAAGTATGCTCCTTTTTCAACACAAGTTTGTGTTTACTAAAATTCACTCAGAAATGTATGACAGGCAAGGGACTGTCCAAAAAGCAGGCAGCAAAGGACACAAGAGACAGTGTAACAAAGGGGAGCAGTGGAAAGTGGACGCCTCAGCTCAGAGGGGAGAGGATAACACAGAAAAGGCAAAGACTTGGGTGACAAATAGCAGTGATTGCCAGGATGAAAGGGAAAGTATAGGGCCAGCGCTGACCTGCAGCATAAGCAGCTAGCATGCACCCTGGGAACGGCCAGGACTAGCCAATAGGGAGGGAATGAACAGCCTAAGAGGTGCAAATAAACATGAAGAGGGCAGGAGGCCCATGTGGACATGAAAAACAGCACTAATTAAGAGGTATGTAGAAAGAAAGATGGGGGGAGGTTGAGCAACAGGAAGTAGCAAAGAAGGAGGAAGATACTATGATACTATGAGGAGTGACGGGCACCGGCGTGGAGAGGGTCAGTACCTAATTTGTGTTGCAGTATAAGTAGGCAGTAACGCAGGGACCGAGGCCGCTGATGCAGTCCGCGAAAGACTGAGCAACAGGTTATGTTAATACAGCCAGGCTGAAACACTGTCTTTTTCCCATGATGGAGGGAGAGCCCAGGGATAATCTGGGAGACCATTCGGACAGCAGGCCCAGGAACTTAAATGTCAAACCCCAGGGGGAAGGAACAGGACCGGTCCAAAGACTCTGAAGGGAGCGGTGGCTGGAACCTCAAAGGCAACCTGTGGGAAAACTATGCGCATGACAGCTGTATGGGAAACACGGAAGCGACACATGCCAGTGCCAGGAGCCAGGGAGCTCCTGCCGAAAAGAAGGGAAAGTGATGAGCAAAGAGTAGGCGAACGATTTGGAAAGGTGACGAGGGTGGAGCTGGTGGGTTGCAAGCAACAGGGAGAGCCCAATTTGGAACAGGAAAGGAGGATAGAAAAAGCTGGGAAAGTGAAAGGACAGGGACCGAGAACACACTCCGGGGCAAGGACCCTTGAGGGAGAAAACCTTGGACTGGGAGAGCCGGTGCGGGCAGAGGGGATACAAGGCTAGGGAGATGCAGGAAGAGGTGGGCAACAATCCGCCACAAATCACAAATCGTGGGGTGTTATTCGAGGAGCAGGAAGGTGGCTGCTTTAAGCGTGGGTGGAGGAAGACCAGAAAGGCCCCTGAGAGAAAAGGGAAGAGAAGGGGAAGCTGGGGAGATAGCACGGAAGAACGCAGGAGGGCGGTGAGAGACAAGGGGCGTTTGGCAGAGATACAAGTGTGCAGCTCGGTCAGGACAAGGTGGGGTCCCAGGTCAGGACTCGGAAGAGGGATGTGCGGGGCTAGAGCCCGGGGCCAGATGACAGGACAGCCTAGGCTTGCAGAAGGCAGTAGGAGCACGAGGAGAGCAGAGGGAGGAGGCTCCGCAAGGTGCAGGGGCCCAGCCACAGAATTGGGGGAGCCCTAAGGGCTCCTTACCTGCTCCGTGTCCCTTTCGTTCAGCGTGGGTAGGGGGGTCCGAGCGCTGGACATGGCGCCGGTATCTCAGGGGAGGGAACCGAGCTTGGAGGAAGGGAGGAAAGGGAAGGCTTGGAGCCCGGCCGGGCGGGGCTTCTCACAGCAGGAGCACCCGCTGCATGGGCCCCGGCCGGGGGTGCGGGGAGGCCGGGCGATCGCTCACGCCAGCCCGGGGATGCGCCGCTCGGGCTAGGCCTCGCCGGCTCCGAGCGGCTCCGGACCGCACCCCCCCGACCCCCGGCTGGGCTGTGCCGCCTTTCGGCCCGGCTGCGCCGCTCCGCCTACTCTCTGCCGCCGCAGCCGGCCGCCTGCCTCGCTCCTCCCCTGCCCTCAGCCGCACTGCTCCGCGCCCGGCACACAGGCAGCCGCCGCCGGACCTGCTGCTCCCAACATGGCCGCCACCACCGCCAGCCCTCGGCTCTTTCCGCCGGCAAGAGCCGGAAACATCCGAAACAACTAGGAACGGGAGGGGGACGAGCCTTCTCCTCTCGGCCCAGACTATGGGTGAATTCCGGAAACTACCGAAGAAGGTAATCCCCGGGGACGCGCGCACCTCCTCTATTCCGAAGACCAAGCTTCGGCTCTGTTTACGGAAATCCACGAAGAGACTCCTCACCTCCAGAGCCAACCAACAGCCACGCCTACCGGCCTTTCTCCGCCCACTTGGAGCTGGCTTTCGGTAGTTTCCGGAAACACCCGAAGAGTCTCCGCATGTGCTAAACCGGCCACGCCCCCGTTCCGTTGCTCAGCCCGGGCCGTAGTCAGCCATTTCCGGCAACACCCGAGACCTACCGAGGTTAACAGTCTATCTCTTCGTTTCTTTCCGTCAGTTTTCGTTTATTTTCAAACCTTGAACAGGTGTGGGTCACCTGTACCTGTGACTGACTTCTTAGAAAATACTGCTATTAGCTGTTCCTGTGATTGGTGTCTTTTGATCCTAACGCAACTTCCCATCTGGATGTTTGCCTCCCTCTCTTTTTTTAAAGATTTATTTATTTATTTATTATGTATACAATGTTCCGCCTGCATGTATGTCTGTAGGCCAGAAGAGAGCACCAGATCTCATTACAGATGGTTGTGAGCCACCACGTGGTTGCTGGGAATTGAACTCAGGACCTCTGGAAGAGCAGTCAGTGCTCTTAACCTCTGAGCCATCTCTCCAGCCCTGGATGTTTGTCTCTTAGCTCATAAGACCCACCTTATTCCTTTCTATCAACATGTGTCAACTGCCAAATGTGTTGTCACCCTATTACCTGTCTCCTGCTTTGCACGCCTGCCATCTTTCGACTGTCTTGGCTTCTAGATATACATCCGACATCCTCAAATTCAGTCCCCTTATTGCTCCCAAAGGCCTGGGAGGCACCAGGTCAGGGTCCATGAAACTTGACAGTGGACAGGCACACAGACATGCACCTTTAGGATACAGCTCTGTCCTGAGAAAATGCTTGTGTGGTCTTGGGGTGTGGGATCACATAACAGAGACCGGCAAAATGGCTTAATGGACCTGAGTTTGATCCTGGGGACCCACATAGTGAGAGAGCCAAGTCTAAAACATTGTCCTCTGGCTTCCATGGGCATGATACCCTAATAAATAAATACAAATGTAATTAAGATAGATATGTATGAGTTGGAGAGATGGTTCAGAAGTCAAGAGGGAGCACTGGTTGCTCTTCCAGAGGACCGATATTCATGTTCCCAGCACCCATATGGTGGCTAACAACTGTTCGTAACTCCAGTTCCAGGTGGTATGATACCTTCTGGCCGCCACTGGACATACAATTGCACAGACCTACATATAGGCAAAACACCCATACACACAAAAGGTTTTTAAAAATTGAAAAAAAAGGAAGAAAGAAAAAGAAAACATAACAGGCTGAAGACATGGTTCATCAATTAAGAGCACTTACTTTTTTCCCAGAGGACCTGGATCAGGTCTCAGAACCCTCCTGTAACTCCAGTTCCAGAGGATTTGATGCCCTCTGGCCTCTACCAGCACCTGCATGCAAGTGGTGCACATAAACCCATAAAGGCACACATATAAACATACAAATAAATATTTTTAAAATCACATAACATTTATTTTTACTGTTGGTTTGATTTTGTGACATGGTTTCACTATGTAGACCAGGCTGGCCAAGAGCTCATAGAGATCTATCTTCTATCTGCTTCTGCTTCCCAAGTGCTGGGATTAAAGGTGTATACCACCATGCCCAACCATGTTTTGTTGTTGTTGTTGTTGTTTTAAATAGGGTATCATGTAGCCCAGGCCGGCTTTGATGTGCAACCAAGGGTGCTTTGAACTCCTAAGCCTCCTGTCTCCATCCTCTAAGTACTTAGATCACAGGTATATACTATCACCCCTGATCTTAAATTACCTTTTCATATATTCTTTTTTTTTTTTTTTTTTTTTCCGAGACAGGGTTTCTCTGTGGAGCTTTGAGCCTTTCCTGGGACTCACTTGGTAGCCCAGGCTGGCCTCGAACTCACAGAGATCCGCCTGGCTCTGCCTCCCGAGTGCTGGGATTAAAGGCGTGCGCCACCACCGCCTGGCCCTTTTCATATAATCTACAAGGCAAGTCAGGAGAGACCATTTCATTTTAATTATTTCAAATCTCCCTTCTAAGACAAAGGGACTCATGGTAAAAGAATAAGTGTTCATGAAAATAAGGATTCCTGAGGTTGTAGGACAGTGGGAGAGTGTTATTTAATACCCATAGTGTGCAGGAGGCCCTGGGGTCATTCCCTAGCATCAAAAAGAAAAGACAGACAACCAAAACAAAAGGATTCCTCAAGCTGAATATGGTGGTCTGCCCTGTAATCCTGACACTAAAAAACAAAGGCAGAATAGATGGTTCGAGGCCAGCCTGGTTTGCATAACGAGTTCCGGGACAGGCAGGGCTACACAGTAAACTCCTGTCTCAAAAACAAAACAAGCCCGGTGATAGTGGCACATTCCTTTAATCCCAGCACTCCAGAGGCAGAGGCAGGAGGATCTCTGAATTTGAGGCCAGCCTGGTCTACAGAGGAAGTTCCAGAATGGCCAGGGCTACACAGAGAAACCCTGTCTTGAAAAAACAAAACAAAAACACCAAAACAAGTTGCTGACTAGGTGGCTCTGCAGTTAAAAGCACTTGCTGCTCTTTCAGAGGACATGGGTTTGGTCCCATGGTGGCTCACAACCCTCTTCTGGTCTCCACAGGCACTGCATGTGTGTAGTATAGATAACAGACAAGCAGGTACAACTGGTACCCAAATATTATAAATAAATAAATAAATAAATAAATAAATAAATAAATAAATAAATAAAACATTCCTCAGCAGGGCATAGTGGTGCATGCCTTTAAACCCAGCACTTGGAGGCAGAGGCAAGAGGATCAAGGTTAGCCTGGTCTACACAGGATAGCCAGGGCTACACAATGTCTTGGCAGGGAGTCGGGAACAACAAAACCTCAGAAGAGCACGAGTGGGCCAGACCCTTAAAAACGTTCCTTTCCTTTCCTGGGCCTCAGTTTCCCTATTGAGAAACGGATTTACTGAATTCAACAGCTCTGAAGTCTTTTCAGCTTTCGAACAGTCCTGACTCTTTACAGAAGTCCATGTAGCAACCGGAGTCTACCTTCACTTTCCTCTGGAGTCTCCCTGATCTGTCCAATCTGGGCCCAACTCTGAGGCACAGACTTACTTAAAACGTGATGAGACTTTTGTATGAGTTATTTTTATCTATAACTTGATTACAGTTTTCAAGCATGGACTTTGTGGATGACAATGCACTGTGGGAATCCCACCAAGCAGAGGTAATAGCCTAGGCTGACTTCTGCTTCAAGCTACTCCTGCCCCTGGTTCCACAGAAGTTAGAACTTGCCCACTACCCTCCCCCTAAGCGCAACAGGAGGGATGGAGCCTGGGTCCCCGAATGTAAAGAAGCTTCTGGGGTTATGGGGAAAGTACTAATTGAGCCTCTGAGAGCTGACTGGCATCCATGATCTGCTCAATTACGGGGAGAGCTGGACAGATGCAGAGCGGGTAAGAAAGGATTTCCCAAGGCAACAGGTCCGCAGGACTAATCAATCCATGGGATTACAGGAAACTCCCTCACGCTCCAGTCCTGCTCCACACAAGCACCAACCCTGGGGAAGAAGCTGGGGAAAGCAGAACTGTAGAGTTGTGGGGAAAGGGATGGCGTCCATGACACGCCCCCACCCCAAATTTAAACATGAGAATGATCTGCCCTCTGGTGGCCAATGGGAGCTACACTGTCGATCCTGTGCCAGATGTCACTTTTAGGACCAAGGTCTGAAAAGCAGGAGGAAAAAGGAAACACTGAAGGGTAAAGGCAGACACATTCAGGAGCTCCTACTGACCTTAAATAGACTCTGCCTCCTCAAGAGTCTACTCAAACCCTGACCTTCCCCTTGATCAATTCCCTTCCTCTCCTCCTCTCACAAGGCTGCCAAACCAGTCCACCCAGCCTCTGGAGAAGCCAGAATAATCTTCAAGTTCAATTCCAGAGACATCTGTATTCATCTAGAACACTGTCCTCAACTCCCCAGAGGGCTTAAGTCAGGGTCACTTTGTGAGCCAGTGACGTATGTGGTCACACACAACCTTGTACTCAGAAGAGCTTTGGGCTTGATTTAATGTAAAGCTGTTATTGTTTTTTGTTTGTTTGTTTGGTTTTTGTTTTGGTTTTTCAAGACAGGGTTTCTGTGTCATCCTGGCTGTCCTGGAACTCACTCTGTAGATTACACTGGCCTCAAGCTCACAGAGATCTGCCTGCTTCTGCTTCCTTAGTGCTGCGACTAAAGGTGTATGCCACCACTGCCTGGCAAAGCTGTCATTCTTATGAAAAAAATTTAAGCTAAGAAGGCTCCTGCTTGTTTTTTTGTTTTGTTTATGTGTGTAGTATATTTATGCATTTGCATGGTTATGCTCATGTGCATGTGAGTGCACTTGAACACACACCAGAGACAAATCTGCCAAAGTTCAATGTCTTTTCTCAGTCCCTCTCCATCTTGGTTTTTGTTGTTGTTTATAATTATTGATTTGTGTGTGTCCATGTGTAGGTGCATATCCCATGGAGTGCACGTGAAGGTCAGAGGACAACTTGTGGGAGTTGGCTCTCCCTTCCACTGGAGTGGGAACTCAAGTCTTCTGGCCCGAAAACAAGTGTCTTAACCACTAAACCATCTCATCAGTTTTCCAACTTCATTTTGTTGCTGTTGTTGTTTTTATTTTTCAGACAGCATCTTACTATGCAGCCCTGGCTGTCCTGGAACTCACTATATAGTCCACAGGCTGGCCTCGAACTTACAATAAGTTGCCTGCTTTATAAGTGCTTGGAGGCTTGGATTGAAGGCTATGTCCAGACTAACCATGTCAGTTTTTCTTTCTTTCTTTCTTCCTTCCTTTCTTTCTTTCTTTCTTTCTTTCTTTCTTTCTTTCTTTCTTTCTTTCTTTCTTTCTTTCTTTCTTTTTTTTTAAAGATTTGTATATGAGTATTTTGCCTGCATGTCTACTTGTATATCTGTCCACTACATGCATGCTTGGTACCCTCAGAGATCAGAAGAGGGTGTCAGATCTCCTGGAACTGATGCTATAGATGTCATGTTATAGATGGGTTATGAATCACTGTGTAGATGCTGGGAACTGAATTCAGTTCCTCTGCAAAAAGCAGCCAGTGCTCTTAACTACTGAGCAGTCTCTCCAGTCCCTTGCTGTTGTTCTGTTTGTTTGTGTTCTTGCTTTGAGAGAGTCTCGCTGTGTAGTCCTGGCTGTCCCAGAACTCATTATATAGACCAGGGTGGCCTTGAACTCACAGAAGCCTCCTGCCTCTATGTCGTTAATTGGAACCGGGGTTCAAATCTGCTGGGTTGGCTGGCCAACAGTTCTAGGGACCTGTCTGTCACAACATCCTGGTGCTAAGGTTACAGATATGCTACCACACCAACGGGGGTCTCAGCTCAGGTCCTCATGCTTGCACGGCCAACGTTTGACTAAGTTATCATCTCCCCAGTACCAAGCCCCTCATTTTCGTTCTGCACTGTGCCCCCAGATCATGTAGGTGGTCCTGGTTGTGAGAGAAACTTTTGTCCTGCATGCCAGAGTTGACTTAATCTGGCCTCAAATTATCTGAATAATACCCACGCTTAACAAGTATCCCTGGTAGAGAGGTCTGCTGTAGGATAATCTTTTTGTACACTGTGAAGAGGTGTCTTTATCAAGCACCTTCTGATTAGTTTAATAAAGAGCTGAATGACCAATAACTAGGCAAGAGAGAATAGCGGGACTCCCAGGCATGGAGAAGAACTCAGAGGGTTAGAATCTAGGCGCAAGAGAGATGCCAAAAGACCCTGAAGTAGTTGGACATACAGAATGAAAGAGAGGTAAAAAGCCACATGGTAGAATGTAGATTAATTTTAAAACTGGTTAATTTATGTGGGGAACAAGCCTAAGCTGAAGTGGCCAAGCTTTCATAATTGATAATAAGTCTCAGTGTCATTACTGGGGAGCTGGTGGTCCCACAAAGCAAAGTCCACTACATTTGGCACCCAACATGGGGCCACAAATATCCACACAGGGCCTGTCAAGGCTGAAAAAAAAAAGTTCTGAACATGGAGTCGGATGTGGCTTCCTTGTGGCCACAGTCTCATGAGTAGGCTTGATGCTAGCAGTGTGCAGAGGCATGGCTCCTTTAAAAGGCTCTGCAGTGCAGCAGAACACTTGAGCAGCCTCACTGGGTAAAAATGCCTGCAGCATCTGTACACAACAACTTCCTAGAGCGGGGATGGTTGGTTAGGCGCAGCTGGGACATTTAGTCTCAGCTCTCACAGCTGCCTGTGCACCCAAAGGGGGCAGAGCCAGCCTCCAGCACCATGTGCTAAGCCAGTTTAAGATTTGACTCACATGGTCAGAGGAAGCTGCAGGCTCACAGAGAGCCAGGTCTAGGCTGAAAAAGCCTCTAAATAGGTACAGTATGCTTAAAGGTATGCTTAGATGATGAAGAAAAAGAAGAAAATGGGTATAGATAGATAGTCATAAAAAAATAGTTTAAAAATAGTAAAATCTTTTTAAAAAGAGTAAAGTAATATAAAAAGAATAAGCAACATAAGGATGGGAAATAAATAGGGCAACAACAGTGCTTTGTTGACTTTGATTTTTTTTTTTTTTTTTTTTTTGTTTTTCGATACAGGGTTTCTCTGTGTAGCTTTGCACCTTTCCTGGAAATCGCTCTGTAGACCAGGCTGGCCTCAAACTCACAGAGATCCGCCTGCCTCTGCCTCCGAGTGCTGGGATTAAAGGCGTGCGCCACCACGCCCAGCGACTTTGAATTTTTTTTTTAAAGATTTATTTATTTATTAAGTATACAGTGTTCTGTCTGCATGTCTGCAGGCCAGAAGGGGGCGACAGATCTCATTACAGATGGTTGTGAGCCACCATGTGGTTGCTGGGAATTGAACTCAGGATCTCTGGAAGAGCAGTCAGTGCTCTTAACCTCTGAGCCATCTCTCCAGCCCGACTTTGAATTTTTAAAATGCTGATGAACAAAGGACAAATGCTGCAGAGAATAGATTATAATAATAATAATTAAAAAACCCTGCAAAATTAAACCAGCCTATATATTTTAAGGATTTCTTAACTTTAAAATGGAAGTCAGAAAATGTGTTGCGATGGGAGAGAGGTTATGCCTTCATTTCCATGGGAAACAAAAAGCTATGGATTCCTTCAAAATCAATAAAAAACAAATTTAATCGGGTTGTGGGGAGGAGACCACCTGCAAATCTTGGCTACAGACATGAAAAAAACCAAGAAAGACTACAGGACAGGTGACGTGTATGCTGATCCCTCTACTATGGGAACAGCTCTGAGACTGGACGAGACATGATAAATCCTGTTGGGCGGGGCGATGGTGGCATATGCCTTTAATCCCAACACTTGGCAGGTGAACCTCTGTGAGTTCAAGGCCAGCCTGGTCTACAAAGTGAGTTCCAGAACAGGCTCCAATCTACACAGAGAAACCCCATCTCGAAACACTGCACCCCATCCCACCCCACTGCTGTGGGATGTTCTATATGTCCTGTGGGAGCCCGTTCTCGGGTTCCTCGTGGCTTTACCCAGCAGGTCCGCATAGAGGATGATTAGGACCACGGGCCTGAGGGCAGGTGTCTGAGGTGGTCTGCACTTGGCTGTGCTGGGGGATGGTCTGTATGTCAAATTGTTCTGATTGGTCAATAAATAAAACCTGATTGGCCCGTGGCTAGGCAGGAAGTATAGGCAGGACTAACACAGAGGAAAAATAAAAGAACAGGAAGGCAGAAGGACTAACTGCCAGCCGCCACCCTGACAAGCAGCATGAAAAGATGCCGGTAAGCCACAAGCCTCCTGGTAGGGTATAGATTTGTGGAAATGGATTAATTTAAGCTATAAGAACAGTTAGCAAGAAGCCTGCCACGTCCATACAGTTTGTAAGAAATATAAGTCTCTGTGTTTACTTGGTTGGGTCTGAGCAGCTGTGGGACTGGCAGGTGACAAAGATTTGTCCTGACTGTGGCCAAGGCATGAAAACTCTAGCTACACCCCACCCCCGCCCCAGCCTTCCACCACCACCTCCAAAAAGAAAAAAAAGAATCTTGTTGGTACAGAGTCCTCATGACCTATTATTACATGCCATCCTTTCATATGACATGGATGGAGATTTATATTATGGTTTGGTTATGTAGTCCAAATGGACTTAGAAAGTTGACAGATGCTTTTACCTGCTCAAACAGAGCAGAGAATCATCGTTAGCTGATTTGTACTCACTGTACATTCCATGCTTGTGTTAATGCAGTGTACCGGCTGGTTTTGTGTGTCAACTTGACACAAACTAGAGTCATCAAAGAGGAAGGAGCCTCAGTTGAGGAAATGCCTCCATGAGATCAGCTGTAAGGCATTTTCTCAATTAGTGATCAATGGGGGAGGAATCAGCCCATGGTGATGGGTGCCATCCCTGGGCTGCTGGTCCTGGGTTCTATAAGAAGGTAGGCTGAGTGAGCCATGGGAAGCAAGCCAATAAGCAGCTCCCCTCCATACCCTCTGCATCAGCTCCTGCCTCCAAGATCCTGCCCTGTTTGGGTTCCTTGTTGGAGCCCACTGGGTTTCCTAGTGGCTGTACCCAGCAGGACTGCATAAGAGGTTGATTGAACCACAGGCCTGACTGTAACTAGCAAGGGGAAGTCTTTTGCTCCACCCCTTGGCATTGTTATAAATAGACCTTTGGAATAAAGTTCTGGGCTGGTGGATAAGGATCCAGGCCCACCCGAGTCTATCCTGTGTTTTCCCTCTGTTTTTTCTCTCTCTCTATTTCGAACTAAGTCTCTTATCCCTCATCCCTCAAGAGTTCCTGGGGTAAATAAGTGTGGGGGTTGGTCCTCTACAGTTCCTGTCCTGACTTCCATCAGTAATGAACAGCAATGATGAAGAGTAAGCCAAATAAACCCTTTCTTCCTCAACTTGCTTTTTGGTCATGGTGTTTCGTCATAGCAGAAGAAACCCTAAGACAAATTGGTACTATTAGCCGGGTATTGTTGTGACAGACCTGACCACTTAGTATTGGGGAGGATTGAGGAAGGACTTTGGAATTTTGGGCTAGAAAAACCATTGAGTGTTGAGACATCAGTGCTCTGGGAACTTGGAAGATAAGAATATCGAGAGAGGTGCAGAGGATGGAGGCCTGGTTTGGAAAGTTTCTGAGGGAAATTTAAAGACTCTATCACGGCTTTTGTTATTTTGAATTAAGATGCTGTGGTTCTGGTTAGCTGGGGCTGAAGAATCAGCTATGATTAATAAGATATCAGAACTCTTAAAGTGTAGACAGAAGTTTCTGTCCCACCTAGTCCTGCAGCTGTTCAATCCCAAATAAACACACAGAGGCTTATATTAATTATGAACTGTTTGGCTTATTGCTCAGGTTTATAACTAACTAGCTCTTACACTTAAATTAACCCATAATTCTTGTCTATGTTTAGCCATGTGGCTTGGTGTCTTTTTCAGGCCAACATTCTCATCTTACTTCCTCTGCATCTGGCTGGTGACTCTATCTCTGCCTTTCCTCTTCCACCTTCTCCTAGTCTGGTCAAACCACCTACACTCCTGCCTGGCTACTGGCCAATCAGTGTTTTATTAAACCAATAGGAGTGACAAATCTTTACAGTGTACAGGAGCATTATCACACAGCATTAAAGAAAAATTTTGCTTTGCTTGGGTACTCGATGCTGGTTGGTTGGAGCTAAGAAATTAGTGGTGATTAAGAAGAGACCAGCAGCCGGGCGTTGGTGCACCGCTTATCAGCACTCGAGCAGACAGGTGGATCTCTGTGAGTTCGAGCAGCTGGTACAAGTGAGCTCAGAAAGCGCAAAGCTACACAGAGAAACCCTGTCTCGAAAAAAAAAAAAAAAAAAAAAAAAGAGACCAGCAGCACTGAGGTGGAATCTTCTGAGAAGTGTTTCCTGAGAGCACAGATAAGCTGTGTTCCGGAGGTGGCCAAGGTTGTTCCTTGTGCTGGCAGCTGGACTTGGTAATGTATAAGAGTCACCCAGGTGGTACTGGTTTTGAAGGCATGAAGGAGTCCTGGAGAGCAGCTGAAGTTTGGCACTGTGAGAGGCCAGGAAAGGCCATTGGTGAAGGTGCAGCCTCAGTAGCAGTTGAAGGCCAAGAACCGAAGGGGTCATGAAGAGAAGTTGAGGCTTGGCACCATGAGGAGAGCCTATGAGAGGCTATTGATGAAAGTGCAGCCCAGTTGCAGCAAGGAACCCCAGCATTTGGAGACGCTAGTACCATGGGATGACCACCAAGAACAGCAGCGGCAGCAGCAGCGGAGCATGGAATGGAGCCAGCCTGAGCCTAGAAGACAAGTTGTGTGTTCTGCAGAGGGCAGAGCTGGAGAAGTGATCCAAGACCTATGCAGGGGTCCAGAAGATCATGAATGGATCACAGACATTGGACAGTTGAATTTGGTTTTAATTTGACTGTGACTGTGCCCTTATTTTTCCCTCTTGAAATAAGAACATATTTTACTGGAGCCCACAGTTGAGAGACTTTGAATTTTAAAAGATTTTGGTTTTTGGAAGAGATGCGCTGTGAGGTGATCCTTCTGTACACTGCGGATGTGTGTTGCTCTCATTGGTTAATAATAAAACTGTTTGGCCTATGGCAAGGCGGGATAAGGTTAGGAACAATCGAACTGAGGACTCAGATGAAGAGGGGAGGAGTCGAAGGAGACTTGAGCCACCCACCCAAGGAGCAAGATGCCAGAGGACTGGTAAAGCCACGGCCACACGGTAATACACAGATTAATAGAAATGGGTTAAATATAAGAGCAGTTAGCAATAAGCCTGAGTTATTGGCCAAACATTTATAATTAATAGAAATCTCTGTGTGGTAATTTGGGAAGAGAGTGCCAGGTATTTGGGAACTGGTGGTCAGGACAGAAGACTCTGCCTCTGTTTACAGGATTAGTTATTTTAAAGTAACTAAATTTTAATGTGTTTGAATTTGTAAAGATGGTGGGACTTTTAAAGTTATTTATGTTCTTAATGAGATCTTGGGGATGAATAAGAAAGGAAGGGTTATGTCTTAATAGTGATGTGTTTGTGTGTCAAATTGACAAGGGGTCAGTTGTACTGGCTGGTTTTGTGTGTCAACTTGACACAAGCCAAAGTCATCAGAGGAAGGGCCATAGGTGAGGAAAGGCCTCCATGAGATCCAGCTGTAAGGCATTTTCTCAGTTAGTGATCAATGGGAGAGGGCCCATCCTATGGTGGGTGGTGCCATCCCTGGGCTGTTGGTCCTGGGTTCTATAAGATGGTGGGCTGAGTGGGTCAGGGGAAGCAAGTCATTAAGCAGTCCCCTTCCATAGCCTCTGCATCAGCTCCTGCCTCTGGGAACCTGCCCTGTTTGAGTTCCTGTTCTGACTTCCTTCAGTGATGAACAGCAATGCTGATGTGTAAGCCAAATAAATCCTTTCCTCTCCAATTTGCTTTTTGGTCATGTGTTTTGTTGAGGCAATAGAAACTCTAAGACATGTAGATATATGTTACTTTTAAATGTTTGTGTGTTTACAAAAAAAAAAAAAAAAAGATCAGACATCATTGAAGACAAGTAGCCCAGGTGATCCAGCCTCGCAGAATGCCTTTGTTGCAGTTTCCTCAAAAATCTGTATCCAGAACAGCTTCAAAGTGGCCACCTGAGAGGGTCCAGCCTCACAGACTACTCCAGTCCTGACTTCAGATAAGCCTTGTACTTTTTTGTTGTTGTTGTTTGTTTTTCAAGAGGGTTTCTCTGTGGAGCTTTGTGCCTTTCCTGGATCTCGCTCTGTAGACCAGGCTGGCCTTGAACTCACAAAAATCCGCTTGCCTCTGCCTCCCAAGTGCTGGGATTAAAAGCTTGCGCCACCACCGCCCGGCAGCCCTGCACTTTTGCATCACACAGAGATGGACAACAAATGATACAGCTAGCTCTCCCAGGACTTGACCATTATCTCAATTTTATCAGGGTGCCCTGGTGTCAGGTGTCAGGTGTCAGGATGACACCAACCCCAGACAACAGGAGGTAATTTTAAGAACACAACACCCATTCCCAATAGGTGGGGTGGGTGGTTTTTGGTTGTTTAATGAGTTATAAATGTTTATCATTGTTTAGAGGGGGTTGGTTACAAGTTGTTACTGGTCATGGTAAGGGAGGAAGCTAAACAAGTGAGTGTTGTAGAATATTAACTAGGCAAAGATGTGTTACATTTGTTTATGCTGTATTTATTTAATTATGTAAAGATGTGGTGCTGGGAGGTGGTGGCACACACCTTTAATCCCAGCACTCAGGAGGTCGAGGCAGGCAGATCTTTGTGAGTTTGAGGCCAGCCTGGGCTACAAAGTGAGTTCCAGGAAAGACTCCAAAGCTACACAGAGAAACCCTGTCTCAAAAAAAACAAAACAAAAACAAACAAACAAACAAACAAACAAAAAGTGTTGCTGTTTCACTTTGCCTGCCCAAGGCAACTAGGTGGTCTAATTAAAAGCTGAACAGCCAATAGCTAGGCAGTAGCGGGAGGATCGGGGGCTGGCAGGCAGAGAGAATAAATAGAAGAATCTAGGCTTGAGGGGAGTAGAGAGAATGAGGAAGAAAGAGAGATACCCTGGGCTAGTCAGCCAGACACAGAGTAGGATATACAGAAGGAAAGAAAGGTAAAAAGCCCTGAGGCAAAATGTAGATGAAGAGAAACAGTTTAAATTAAGTTATTAAGAGCTAGCTGGGACAAGCATAAGATAAGGCCAAGCATTCATAGCTAATAATAAGTCTCCATGTCATGATTTGGGAGCTGACTGGTGGACCAAAAGCCTGCTACAAGGGAGGTTGGATTCAAGGATCTCTTTCTGAAAAGAAAAAAGAGGGGTGGGGGAGAATATAGGAATGATAGGAAAAAAAAGGGTCAATAATTGAATCTACTTTTTTTTTTTTTTTTTTTTTTTTTTTTTTTTTTTCGAGACAGGGTTTCTCTGTGTAGTTTTGCGCCTTTCCTGGAACTCGCTTTGGAGACCAGGCTGGCTTCGAACTCACAGAGATCCGCCTGCCTCTGCCTCCCGAGTGCTGGGATTAAAGGCGTGCACCACCACCGCCCTGCCTGAATCTACTTTTAAACTAAAAAAACCAACTACTAGTCTCAAATATTTTACATTGGTATGGATTTTTGTATATTGATACAAATTTAAGGTTATTTTGTTATACTGTATATATGTTTCTACTCTTGTTTAAGGTATTGTACCTATGCAGCTCATTTAAAAATGTAATGTAAATTTATAGTCCTTGAAAATTATTATCACAATCTATTTAAGATAATTAAGAAATGCAGGTTAGCCAGGCAGTGGTGGTGCACTCTTTTATTCCCAGCATGAGGGAGGGAGAGGCAGGCAAGTATCTGTGAGCTCAAGGCCAGCCTGATCTACAGAGTGAATTCTACAACAATCAGGGCTGTTACACAGAGAAACCCTGAATTGAAAAACAAAACAAAATAAAATAGCAGTTAGTCATCTATAACAATCAAATTTGTGGCCATGTTAGGAATGTTTTCAATGTCAGAGATATAGTTTAGATAGTCTTCAAACACTTCAGAGACCTACAGAATATGACAGTTAAGATGTTTTTTAATAACATAAGGCTTTTCATGATAGTGAGACATGTCTGCTCCTGGCACCACCAATTCACTTCAAAAGATGATGATGAACACTGAAGAACCTTCATATGGAATTACTTTCATTATGGCAAAGTTAGCCAGTGGGCAGGAAATTGCCCTTGCCTCAACTGCTGACAGTACGTGGTCAAAATTGGACAAGCAGGACACAGAAGAAGCCAACTGCCAAACTTTGCCAAGATAAGGTAGGACAATCCTTCAAAATTTCTGCTTCATAAAAGTCTGTCAGATATTTTAGGCCTATAGGGCCAAAGATGGATGCTCCAATGTTGCAGAGGAAACTTGGGTGACTGTCCAGGCAGCCAGAAGTTTCTGCTGTTTCTATAGTTTTGGAAGTTGTTTGCTCTGCATTTCCTGTTTAATCAGGTAATATTGTATCCTTCTGGGATCTTTGATGGGGTTAAAGATGAGATAGTTATAGTTACAGTTTTCCTTGTTACCAAATTTAAAATAAAACTTATAAAAGAGATATAAAGTTTATACGGTTGAGAAACATAAAAGTTTAAGTTGCTTAAGAAAATATTTTGTTTGTTTGTTTATTTTTGGTTTTTCAAGACAGGGTTTCTTCATGTAATTTTGGTGCCTGTCCTGGATCTCACTCTGTAGACCAGGCTGGCCTCGAACTCAAAGAGATCCTCCTGGTTCTGCCTCCCCCAGTGGTGGGATCAGAGGCATGTGCCACCACCACCTGGCTAAGAAAATGTTTTAAGGTGTAAGAAGATATTTTTAGCATGGTAACACAAATTATAATAAAAATTGGTTTAAGTATAAAACTTTGGATTCCCCAGCACTCGGGAGGCAGAGGCAGGCAGATCTCTGTGAGTTCAAGGCCAGCCTGGGCTAAAGAGTGAGTTCCAGGAAAGGATCCAAAGCTACACAGAGAAACCCTATCTCTCAAAAAAAAAAAAAAAAAAATTTTGGACTCACCAAGATAGGATAGATAATAGAGTAATTTCTCTGAATTTGCCAAATATAAAGGGACTGGACATTGTGATATAATTTTAGTTTGGTTTGGTTTGGTTTTTCGAGATAGGGTTTCTCTGTGTAACATCCCTGACTGTCCTAAAACTCACTCTGTGGACCAGGCTGGCCTTGAACTCACAGAGATCCACCTGCCTCTGCCTCCTAAGTACTGCAATTAAAGGTGGGTACCACCACCACTACTTGTCTGTGAATGTAATTCTTACTCGATATTTTTTTTTTTTTTTTTTTTTTTTTTTTTTTTATTTTTTCTTATTGTATATAGTTTTACTGTTTTAAAGCTAAAAATCTTTTCTTTTCATTTAGACAAAAAGGGGAAAATGTGGGATAATCTTTTGGTACACTGTGAAGATGTGTCTTTGCCAAGGTGCCTTCTGATTGGTTTAATAAAGAGCTGAATGGCCAACAGCTAGTCAGGAGAGAATAGGCAGGACTTCTGGACAGAGAGAGGAACTCAGGGTTAGAATCTAGGTGTAAAAGAGATGCCAGTGAGACACTGAGGAAGTCAGATATAGAGAATGAAAGAGGTAAAAAGCCATGTGGTGGATGTAGATTACAGAAACAGTTGTAAGTTATAGTTTAAGTTAGAAGGGCTAGTTGGGAACAAGCCTAAGCTAAAGGCCAAGCTTTCATAATTAATAAGAAGTTTCAATGTCATTACTGGGGAGCTGGTGGTCCCACAAAGGAAAGTCCAACTACAGAGGTCTGCCTCTCCTACAAGACCAAGGGGAAAGCACTCAGTACCACATTTCTGTTAGGGCTGATCTTTTCCCTCACACCTCCCTCAGCTTCCACAGGTTTTGCAAGATCCAGATCAGATGTCACCAGGTGATTAGCTGACTGAAGCTACCCAGTTCTTATGTTTCCACATTATGTCAATGTTTCCACCCCTCCCTAAATCTTCAAACTCACCTGACAAATCTTCACTGAGCAACAACTATGCACCAGGCACTGTTCAGGGCTCCTCAAGTATGTCAGTGAACAAATGAGACTAAGCTCTGTGGACCTTGGGGCAAACTTTCCAATTAGGAGAAGACAAACAACAGGCATAATCAGCATTAAGTAGCACAGAAAACAAAGCCCACCACCACCACCACCACCAAAGACTCAGGGAATATTTCTGAAAAGGGGACAGAAAGAATGTGAGTCGGAGGATAGGGAGGAGAGCTGTGAAATGCTGTCTTTTGGACATGACAGGGCTGTTTCACTCACAAACCAATGATGTCAGCCAACGTTCCAGCAGGCAGCACTAGTTGGAACCATGGGGTTACGAAAGGAAAGAAGGAAAGTGGGGAGGAGGCCTGTTAGGGATGTCAGGGGAATGGGAGAGGGAGAAATGGGGATGGATGTGATCAAGATACATTGTACACATGTAAGAGATTGTAAAGAATAAATAAAAGTTCAAAAGAAAATAAATAGAAGAAAAATAAGAAAGCAGAAAAATGAATAAATGCCCGAGGCCATGGCTCAGGGGGCAAGAACCCTGGCTGTACAAGAATGAGGACCTGATTTGAATCCCTAGCACCCATGTAAAAAGGCAGGCCTTGGCCACACATGCACCTGTGTCTCCAGTACTGCCTTAGGGCAGAGACAGGGATATGGCATGAATTCCTAAAGGTCTTATAATAAAAACCTGGAGCCAGATATTGGGGTACATGCTGAAAGATCACAGACTCAAAGGGACAAGCCACTAGAGAAACTTCTCACCACTACTGAATCCTTAGGCCAAATTGAAGGTGAGATCCTGTCTCCACGAATCCTCTGACTGAATGCCACTGAGTCCTCAGTTGAAAGGGGTCTCCTGTCTCCTCACTTCTTATATGCCTTCCTCACCCAGCCATCTCACTTCCTTCCTAGTGTTGGTATTAATGGTGTGTGTGCTTCCCCAATACTGGTAGCAAAGGCGTGTGACTCCCAAACACTGGGATTAAAGGTGTGTGCCACTACTGACTGCCTGGCTCTGTTTCTCTCCTAGACTGAATCCATCTCATGTAGTCCAGGGTGGCTTTGAACTCACAGAGATCCAGACATTCTCTGTCTCCTGAGTGCTAGGATTAAAGCGGTGTGCCACCACTGCCTGGCCTCTATGTTTAATCTAGTGGCCTGTTCTGTTCTCTGATCCTCAGGCAAGCTTTGTTTGATATACAATACATCACCACACAGGAGATTGCTGAGAACTGTCCAACAGCCTAGCTCCAATTACAGTGAGAGACCCTGAACAAACTTAAGACCAAGCTTTCATAATTAATAATAAGTCTCTGTGTCATTATTGGGGACTGGCTGGCCAAGAAAGTCTGACATCTCCCTCAACACAGACAGACAGACAGACAGACACACACACACACACAGACACACACAGGCACAGACACAGACACACACAGTCACACACACACAGTCACACACACACACACACAGGCACACACACACAGGCACACACACACACAGGCACACACACAGACACACACAATAAATAAATAAATAAATAAATAAATAAATAAATAAATAAATAAGCAAAACCAGAAAAAAACAAGTAAAATGAGTCAGTGTTTCAGAGTGAGAATAGGAAGCAAGTTGCACATGACAGGTGGTTTGTCTGTTTGTGGTGTTTGGGAGGGGATCTGCCCTGAGCTTGCTACATGTAAGCATCATCACTGAACCATACCTTCAGCCCCAAGTGGCAACAGTGAGGTTAGCAAAAGCTTCACTGAGATGGTGATGCTTGAACGAAGACTTCAAGGAAGCTGACTGTGGTGGCTCATGCTCAAAATCTCAGTACTTGGGAGGTAGAGGCAGAAGAATCAGGAGTTCCGTGCCATCCTTGTCTACATAGAGGATTAGAGATCAGCCTGGGCTGCTTGGGACTCTGTCTCAAAACAAAGATAAAAGAAAAAAAAAAACAGCTGGTGGTAGTGGCTCACACCTTTAATCCCAGCACCTGGGAGGCAGAGGAAGGCAGATCTCTGTGAGTTCAAGGCCAGCTGGGTCTACAGAGTGAGTTCCAGGACAGTCAAGACTGTTACACAGAGAAACCCTGTCTCAAAAAACCAACCAACTAAACAAAAGCAAGCAAACTTTAAGGGGGTGAGGGCATGAGCTCTATAAATATTTGAAGGGAGGACATTCCAAGCAGAGGGAAGAGCCAGGACATAGTCCCTGAGGCAGGAGCATACCTAGCCCTTTTGAAGAACAAGTAGGCCAATGAGCCCGTGCTAGTTAATATTTGTTGCTTTGACACAGAGTTATCGGGGAAGAGAACCCTCAACTGAAAATGCCTCCCCATCAGAAGATGGCCTGCAGACACAACAGCAGGGCATTTTCTTGATTAATGATTGATGTAGGAGGGCACAGCCCACAGGGAGTGGTGCCAGCCCTGGACAGGTGGTCCTGGGCTGTATAAGAAAACAAGCTGAGCAAGCCATGAGGAGCAGGCCAGTAAACAGTGTTCCTCTATGAACTCGGCTTCAGTTCCTTTCTCTAGGTTCTCACCTTGAGTTCCTGCCCTGACTTCCTTCATGATGGAATGTAATGGGGATATGTAAGCTAAATGAACCCTTTTCTTCCCAAGTTGTTGTCTTTTTTTTTTTTTTTTTTTTTTAATTACAGCAGTAGAAAGCAAACTAAGGCAAGCTCAGGGGTAGATGGCAGAAGAGGCCAGAAGGTGATGGGGAGCCAGGCTAGTGGGTACCACTTTGTCTTTGCACTGGGATCTGTGGTTGTCTAGTAACATGATGTGACTAGATTCTGGGTTGAGTATAAAGGAAGAGATCTGAAAAAGCAGAAGCCTAGAGACCAGGAAGCAGGAAGGAGGATTTGGCACTCAGGGAAAGGGGCTGGCAGCTGGGAGCAGGCAGTGGCAGTGGGAGGGAGGCTGGGCAGGTAAACACAGAGGAAAACTGGACCCTCTCTTGGTAGGCATGTCTCGGGCTGATCAGAGTACTCTGTGTAGCTGAGCATCCTTGAAGTTGCAGGTAGATTGTTGCCGCTATATCTGAAGTCGAAGCACCAGGGCATTCACAACCCATGTGTACAAGGGCCCAGCATCCTCATGAGATCTGTGCCGTTAAGGCATCACTTCTATTGTGACTTTGACCCCACATCCCTTCCATATTTTTTTTTTCTAGAGGACAATGGTAAGAAATACCTTAAAAAGGAGATCTGGTCCACCATGATTTCAGAAGGAAAAAAGGCTTCCTTATCCAGTGAATATGCCACCTACCTTGCAAATATAAAATACTTCTCTAACAGGGTCAGTGTGGTTGCTCAGTGGGTCAGGGTACCTCCTGCCAAGCTTGATGACCTGAGTTTGAGCCATATGGTAGGAGAGACCTGACTCCCACAGGCTGTCCTCTAACCTGTGCATATATGCATGGCATGTGCGCATACACACAGAATAAATAAATTTTATATTAAAGTATCTTTCTGAGCCAGGCATGATGCACATGACTTTAATCCTAACACTCTGCAAAAGGAGGCAGATCTCAGTGAGTTCAAGGCTAGCTTGGTCTACATAGTAAGTTCCAGCCATCCAGGCTACATAGTGAGACCCTTGTCTCAAAAACCCAAAACAAAACAAAAGGCCAGGCAGTTAGTGGCACATACCTTTAATCCTAGCACTCAGGAGGTAAAGACAGATCTCTGTGAGTTCGAGGCCAGCCTGATCTACAGAGTGAGTTCCAGGACAGCCAAGGCTACTGAGAAATCCTGTCTTGAAAAACAAACAAACAAAACAAACCAACAAAAATCTTTACAATCCATAACTGTAGTATTGGAGGGAAGGCCCAGCTGTTAAGATCATTGGCTGCTCTTCCTGAGGTTCCAAGTTTGGCTCTCAGAATCCACATGGCAGTTCGCAACTATGGTGATATACAACTATAGTGGTATTGTGTTCTGCAAAATATTGTGCACCCTAATAAACTTATCTGGGGTCAGAGACAGAACAGCCACTAGATACAAAGGCTAGAAAAATGGGGGCACTCACACCTTTAATCCTAACATTCCAGAGGTAGAAATCCCTCTGGATATCTGTGAGTTCAAGGCCACATTGGAAACGTCCAGGCATGGTGACACACACCTTTAACCCAGGGAGTGGTGGTAGAAAGCAGAAAGGTATATGAGGTGTGAGGACCAGAAACTAGAAGCATTTGGCTGGTTAAGCTTTCAGGCTTCTAGCAGCAGTTCAGCTGAGATTCATTCTGGATGAGGACTCAGAGGTATCCAGTCTGAGGAAACAGGATCAGCTGAGGAACTGGTGAGGTGAGGTAGCTGTGGCTTGTTCTGCTTCTCTGATCTTCCAGCATTTACCCCAATAACTGGCTTCAGGTTTGAATTTGTTAATAAGACCTTTTAAGATTCATGCTACACACAACTGTCTCTAACTCCAGTCTTAGGGGATCTAATCCTTTTTTCTCTGAGGGCACGAAGTATATACAGGGAGCACATAAATACATGCAGGCAAAATATTCATATACATGAAACAGTTTAAACAAATACGCGTGTGCGTGCGTGCACGCATACACACACACACACACACACACACACACACACACACACACACACAATTCATTCTCCACAGCAGAGCACCATTGGGTGCTTCCCACCTTGGTGCAACGCACTCTTGAGAATTTTTGCTTTGTTTAACTATGTCTCTTGACTATATTCTTTCTTTCCAGAAGACAAAAACCGGATTGGTGATGTAGCTTAGTTGGTAGAGTGCTTGCTTGGCATATAGGAAGCCCTGGGTTCAAATCCGCAGCCCGTCATAACCTAGGTGTGGTGGTGCACACCTTCAAGCCCATCACTCAGGACCAGAGATAAAAAGACCAGAAATTTAAGGCCATTATTAGTTTCATACTTTGAGGCCAGCCTGGACTATATGAGACCCCTGTAACAGGAGGAGTCAAGATGTGATGAGCTCCAGCTGGGCTAGGCTTGGGAGGAAGCACCGCTGGATTTCACGGTAGGGCAGCTGGGGAATGGGAGAACAGTAAGGACCATTCCCAGACTTCTCACCTGAACATAACAACACAGAACAGGAGGAAACGGACCACCCACGGCTGTCCTCTGCAGCAGCTGTGCTGGGATCAGGACAGTGAGAGGATATCCTCAGCTCCAGCTCGGGACAGGGACCTAAGGACTGACTGGCCCCAGTCCCAGCTGGTAGGAGGCAAGAAGTCTTGACAGGCAAGAGTGTGGAGTAGGTGTCTTCTGCTTGTCTCTGCTACGCTGTCATTGTCCTCGGCACTCAGAGGATCAGGGGATAGACCTGAATTGACCTCTCATCAACAGTCAGCTAGCTGCCAGGCAGGAGGCTTATACCAGTAATTCTAGCCCTTAGAGAGGCTGAGACAGGAGGATTGCTGTTAGTTTGAGGCCAGTCTTAAATGAAAACAAAAAATAAAAAGAGGGTGGGAGTGGGAGGGAGGATGCTGGGGTGTATAGCTCACTTGGCAGGGTATCTGCCTAGCCTACATAAAGCCTTGAGTTCAAGCTCCAGTGCCGGACAACCGAGACACAGTGGTTTATGCCTGTGATTCCAGCATTTGGGAAATACAGGCAGAAAGTTCAGAAATTCAAGGTATCCTGAGCTATGTATCAAGCTGGAGACCAGCCTGAGTTACATAGGACCCTTTATCAAAAGGGAACAGGGACTGGTGAGTTGGTTCTGCAGATGAGGACATCTGTTGCCATGCCTGATAGCCTGAGTTTGAATCCAATGGGACACATGCACATATGAATGCACACATAAGCACACATGAGTAAGTAAATACATACATATATACATACATACATACACAGCTTGTTTTGTTTTTCAAGGCTAGGTTTCTCTGTGGGGGATCCTGGAACTCACTCTGTAGACCAGGCTGGCCTGGAACTCACAGAGATCCACTTGCCTCTGTCTCCCAAGTGCTGGGGTTAAAGGCATGCATAACCATGCCATACTAATAGATAGCTTTAAAAAAAAAAAAAAGGTGTATTTATTTATTATGTATACAGTGTTTTGCCTTCATGTACGTCTGCACACCAGAAGAGGGCACCAGATCTCATTATGGACCATTGTGAGCCACCATGTGGTTGCTGGGAATTGAATGCAGGTCCTCTGGAAGAGCAGCCAGTGAGTCATCCCTCCAGACCCCTAAAATTTTTTAAAGAATAAAAAGGGAGGTTCAAGAGAGATGGTTCAATGGTTAAGGGTTAAGAGCACTTACTGCTCTTGCAGAGCGCCTGGGATCAGTGTGCAGCACCCACATGGCTTCTCATATCTGTGACTCTACCAGATCTGGTGCCTTCTGACCTCCAGAAGCACCAAGCAGGCACTCATAAGATGAAAACAACAACAAAACACTCATACACACAAAATAAAATCTAAAAATTCTTTTTAAAAAAAGTGTGATAATGATATGATTTACCGAAGAGTCTGAATCTCTCAGAGATACAAAGAAGTACTTCCAGATGAAATGATGTTTGGAGTGTGTCTTAAAATAATCTGAAGAGTCACACTAGATCAGCTAGAGATCTATCCACAATGGATGGATAAAGAAACTAGTTGGGTACAGTGGTTCAGAAACCTTTTCTACATAGGTCTTTAATTTTTTATTCTGTTTATGTGGCAAACATATCCATTCTAAAATATTATCTTCTCTCTGCATGAAAATTCTTGGAGAAGAATGAGTAGAAGGTAGGAGGACTAGGATATTACAGGAAGATTAGGCTCAAACCAGTTGCCAAAGCATGCACATAATGTACTTCTTTATGAGCCAACCTGGAGTCTGCCTGAGGGCCTAGCAACAGGTGCTGTCGGATTTCCTGATCGTGCCTAGCCAATGAAGGGTGACCACACAATGTCACCAGATCGGGACACAGCCTGGGTGTTGGGAGGAGGGTATGCAAGGCTTTCCCCATTACTGAATAGACGGGTCTGCTGTTTGCCTTTCACCTGACTCTAGGTGTCTGTGTTGTTGATGCCATGCCTTCTCATGCCTTCTCACCCCTTCCCCTGAGGAAGCAGTTAGGACCCAGCAACAGGATACAAGCAAGCTCGGGATCCAAGCAATCCACATGTGCATCCTGCATTTTTTTTTTTTTCTACCAGAGTCAATTCTCTCTCAGCTTCAGCTGATAATTTTCTTGGACTTAATCACCTTGTAAGGTTTAAAATAAATTACTTAGTTCTTGTGTTGTTAATCCAACTGTTGGCCATAGCCAGTTATTATCTCCCACTAATTTTTGAAAACCATTAAGTGTTCACAATTATCTCTCTTGATTAGTACCTTTTGTGGTTGAATTTTTTGTAAACTATCTTTTTTATTTTATTTTTTTCTATCATCAGATTGATACAGTACAAATTCTTATCCTAATAGTGAAATGTTTCACTGATGCTTGCCTAGTGATTGAGTAAAACCAAAACTTATTATAAGCCACAGTCATTCTAGGGTCCCCCCTGCTATGTAACCTTCCTGGATCTGTGGGTTACAGTCTGATTGTTCTTTGCTTTATATCTAGTATCCACTTATAAGTGAGTACATACCATGTTTGTCCTTCTGGGTTTGGGTTACCTCACTCAGGATGATTTTTCTAGATCCATCCATTTGCCTGCAAATTTCATGCTGTCATTGTTTTTCTCTGCTGAGTAGTACTCCATTGTGTATATGTACCACATTTTCTTAATCCATTCTTCAGTTGACAGGCATCTAGGTTGTTTCCAGGTTCTGGCTATTATGAATAATGCTGCTATGAACATAGTTGAGCGTGTATCTTTGTGGTATGATTGAGCATTCCTTGGGTATATGCCCAAGAGTGGTATGGCTGGGTCTTACGGCAGGTCAATTCCCAATTTTCTGAGAAACTGACATACTGATTTCCATAGTGGTAAACCTATCTTATATCCTAGGTAATTAATAGATTCTCCTCTTTGTATTTTTTTTTTCAGGAGCAGTTTGTAACACCCAGCAAGGCAATATTTTCTTTACTTCTTCAAACATTTTTCCAAAGATATCTGCATTTAAATCAGCTAGTAAGATATCATCCATATAATGGTAAATTATAGACTGAGGAAACTGTTCGCAAATTATTTCCAAATTATTTCCAATGGCTGTTGTACAAAATATTGACACAAGGTGAGGCTGTTTAACATCCCTTGTGGGAGAACTTTCCACTGATACTTTTTAATGTGCTGGGAATTATTATAAGTAGGCACTATGAAAGCAAATTTTTCTCTACCCTGTTCTTGTAAAGGTATAGTAAAAAATATGTCTTTTAAATTCAATAACTATAATAAACCATCCTTTAGGAAATAGAGAAGGCAGGAGAATTCCAGGCTGTAAAGAGCCCATTGGCTTGAATCACCTTATTAATAAATCTCAAATCTGTTAGTATTCTCCATTTTCCAGAATTCTTTTTAATGAAAAAATATAGGAGAATTCCAAGGACTTCAATATGTTGAACATTTAGCTGCTCCTGGACCAGCTGGTTTAATGCCCATAATTTTTCTGATGTCAAAGGCCATTGTTCCACCCAGACAGGTTTGTCAGTGAACCATTTTAAAGGTACGGCAGTTGGGTTTTTTTTATTTTTTTTTTTTCAAGACAGAGTTTCATTGTGTAGCTTTGCACCTTTCCTGGATCTCACTCTGTAGACCAGGTTGGCCTCAAATTCACAGAGATCCGCCTGCCTCTGCCTCCCGAGTGCTGGGATTAAAGGTGTGCGCCACCACTATCTGGCTGGTACTTTCAAAAGATCAGCAGCTGTTGTGTTCTGTTTATGTACAACTTGAACAGTCTGTGACCACTCTTGAGAATACCTTCTAATGTTTTTCTCAGAAGCATTTTCTACTTTACAGTTTCAGAGATTGGAGGAATGTTGATCTGTTTTCCATTGCTGTAATAAATCACGTCCCCATAAATTCATTGCTATGTCCACCATGTACGGTTTTAATTTCCTATTTGTCCTTCTAGCCTTATGCATTCAACTAATTTGGATTTTTGTTTTACCTGAGATAAAGTTCTAATCCCAAGAAACTGAACATTTACGTCCTGAAGAGGACAATCTGAATGCTAAGATTTTGGCAAAATTAAGGTTACATCTGCACCCATATCAACCAAACCTTCAATTACAATGCCATTTATCCATATTTTTAGCTTTGGTCTTTGATCATTTATAGAAGTTTGCCAAAATACTTGTTTTGTGGTCTCTCCTAAAATTTTTGTCTTATCTGCTGAAGCTGTTCTGTCATGCAGAGCAGTATGGTTTTAAACAGCAGGCACTGGGTCCTTTAATTCCACTGTGGAGGTGTTTCTCCCATGCTAACAGAGAATGATTGAGCCAAATTTGGCATGGGGGCTTGGGAGAGGCTCCCCAAGGTGCTTCCTGATTGCAAAGGTCCTTCTGTTTGGATTATTCCTAGACAAAACATTGTTTCTAGGAACGCCTTGCCTATAATACCTTTTTAGATGACTTTGTTTACCACAATTAAAACATCTGACATTTTGATTTTTCTTAAAGTTTTTGGAAATCACCTCTACTATCCAAGTATCATCATGAGCATGAGATTCAATATTGACTCTATTTCAGATCCATTCATCTATGGGTATTGATCTTGTCTTTAAAGTCCTGGTTACCCTTTTGAATTGTGAATTAGCATTTTCTTTCCTTCTTTCTTTTCTTCTTTCTTTCTTTTCTTTTCTTTCTTTTTTTTTTTTGTTTGTTTGTTTGGGTTTTTTGTTTGTAGACCAGGTTGGCTGGTCTCAAACTCACAGAGATCCACCTGGCTCTGCCTCCTGAGTGCTGGGATTAAAGGTGTGCACCACCACCGCCTGGCATGAATTAGCATTTTCAAAAGATTCAATTAATATTTGTCTAACTTCTGGAATAGCAGCACCACATCTGCCTGCACACCACCATGTTCCCTGTCATAATGGTAATGGACTGAACCTCTGAAACTGCGAGAGTCACCCCAATTAAATGTTTTCTTTGTTAAGAGTTGACATGGTCCTAGTATCTCTTTCATAGCAATAATAATCATAACTAAGACACATGGTGAGTAAATAGCAGTAGCAAGAAAGTATGGAGAGGACAGACCAGAGTCCAAAATGGGAGACCCCACTGCTATGTTCTGCCCTGTGTGCCAGTTCTGCCAGTCACTGTTTTTGTACCCTCCAGAAAGCCAGTCTGAACCAGAGGCAGAGATGGCAAAGGGAAGCCAAAGCTAGAGAGCAAGGTTACCCAGGTCCTAGGAGTTACCTTCTGGAGAAAAGGGGGGGATGGGATGCCCTCCCCCAAAGTCCTGGGCATGGCTGCCAGTCACTGTCACTTGGCCAAGATGATCACCTTTCTATACCTATAGAGAGTCCCTGCAGCTGGCCCTGCCAGGCAGAGTATGATGAGGTGCCAGCACCAGTACACAACAGTTCAGGCTCTGGAGAGAAGATGGTCTGTGTAGTCAGATTTTTCTGTCTGCCTGCCAGCTCCCAAATAACCACACAGAAACTTCTTATTAATTATGAAAGCTCAGCCAATAGCTTAGGCTTGTTTCTAACTCACTCTTATAATTTAAATCAACTCATTTCTATTCATCTATGTGTTGCCATGTGACTCCTGGCTTTTACCTCTTTTTTTGCATGTCTGTTCCCTCTTGTCAGCTGGCAACTCTGCCTTCTTCTTCCCAGCGTTCTCTCTGCCCGAAAATCCTGCCTAGTTATTGGCTGTTTAGCCAGTACTGGTGTCCACGTCAGAGGGATAGTAGGTGGCAACTGAAGTTCAGCCCACCAGGAAGAAAATCCTTGATGGGGGAATCTCGGATAGGCAAGGACCTGACACCACAGAATCCAGAATGTCTTTAGCTTCTGCTGTGCCTTCACATGTTTGCTGCTGCCATCTTTCTCTGGTATCTGGCATGGTGTGAGTGGGTGTGGGGAGATCCCCACTGCCTGTAATGTAGTGTGTTTATCTCATGGAAATATCCTGTTCTACTGGTCTACTGGGCATTTTTTTTTTTTTTTTTTTTTTTTTTTTTTTTGGTTTTTCGAGACAGGGTTTCTCTGTGTAGCTTTGCGCCTTTCCTGGAACTCACTTGGTAGCCCAGGCTGGCCTCGAACTCACAGAGATCCGCCTGGCTCTGCCTCCCGAGTGCTGGGATTAAAGGCATGCGCCACCACCGCCCGGCCTACTGGGCATTTTTACCTATGATTATGAAGATGATTTCTTAAGCTGTATTGTCTAATTGATAATAATAATGTTAGTTTAAATAGAGTTTTGATGATAAAAACAAGGAAGTGTCACACAGCTAAAACACATGGATTTCCTTTGAGGAGCCATATAGATTGTGGCTTAGGTTAATGATTAAGAAAAACAACTGAGCCCCAGTAGCCCAGCTAGTTTAAATTTTTCTAATCTTAATGTTGGGATATGTGTTCACAGGTTTCAGAGTGCATCACAGCTGAAACAAAGCTTTGAACATAACTTAAAGTTAGACTAAGATGTTTTTGTCAAATAGCTTTGAGGTGAGAAACCCAAGAAGACAATCTAAAGTTTTAGAAAGGAACATAGTTGATTGAGGAACTCAAGGTCAGGGAACAGATACAAAACAGCCTAATTATTACTAGCTGACATACTTTGCTTGCTAAGTTTGGTTGGTGATCAAAGGGATGATTAATTCCTTATACCCATTTTTGCCTTCAATCTCCTGATATAAAAAAACTATTGATGAGTGGGTATGCACCCTAAAGATTTAAAGCAGAGCTGCCTGGTTGTTTTTAATGTATAAAAGTTTAAGTTTGTGATTCCTATAAGATTCCTTATAAGATTACCTTTCAAGATAAGTAATAAAGTGATTGATTGGTCCTCTGCAAAACACAGCCTGCCAGTAAAAGAATACTTTGCATGCTTATACTGTTAATCTATAACAAGTTGCTTGGGCGTGAATGTACGTAGGTTCTTGGGATAATTTGTTTTTCACCTGTAATATGTAAAATATTTAATCCTATAAGGGATATGGATAATGTGCTGTTTTTTTTTACTTGTATTCATTGTAATCATTTACTTGAAAAACAGAATGTAACCATGTTGTAATTTCTATATTGCTTGAAAGAATTTGCTGGGGTATATAAGCTGTAAGGAAAAAAACAGAAAGAAGGAGGGAAACATCAAGAATGGGGAATAAGAAAGAATAGAGTAGGAGGAAAACATTAAGAATGAATTAGGAGGAAAACATCAAGAGAGGCAGAAGGGACGTTTCTGGATACAGGTAAGAAAAGAGTACAGAACACGGAATGAAGAATAGGGAATAAGAAGGGACATTGAGACATGTGAGTGTTGTTCCCAGCCCCCTTTCAGCCCTGTGCTGCGGGAAGCTGGTCCCCCAGGCAGCGGTAAGTGTACTCCACCACAGGTCTGGGCTTGGGGTTCTGATCCTTTTACTAGCCTGGGCAGAAAAGTCATCATGTTCCTCTCCCTATGCCTTAGTGTCCACGGCCTGTACAATGGGTACAACATAGGATGATTCATGACAAAACCAGGGTAGGTGTTCTGTGTCCCAAGGATGCTAGCAGTGTCCATTTCTGGGGTCCTTCCCTAGTGTTTGTGGAGTCTGAACCTCTCAGAGTGCTCATCCTGTCACCTGCTGTGACAGATGTGGGTTCCTAAGACTTGAGGTATTAATTCTGGTGTTGGAAAGACCAAAGGCCCAGTCTTCATTCTTTGGAGGCTGGCGCATTTCTTCCCAGAAAGCAGCTAGGGCATTTGGTAGTGTGGAGGCCTGAAGCTGAGTCTTTCTAAGCTCCCCTGCTATTTTGGCTTCTGGGAGGTGAGCTGGGTGAATGGTTTTTAAGACGCAGGTGGACAAAGGGACGTCAAAAGCCCATCAGAGACCCATCCTATCTTCTGTGAGAACTCTGTTTTGAGACATCTCACTATGTAGACCAGCCTGGCCTTGAATTCAGAAACCAGTCTGCCTCTACCTCCCCAGCGTTGGGATTAGAGGTGTGTGTGAAATTTTTGTTTGTTTGTTTCCTATAAAAATCTAGGTAAGGACTTCCTCTTCCCCTTTGCACTGATTGGCCAGTCACACTGGACTATGAAGTGGAACTCTAACTGTAGAGGGAATCTAGAATTGTATCTAGGGTAAACGTTAGAATGAAACAGTTCTTTCTCACTGTATCCAGGGTAACATTAAGTTTTAGTAGTTTTTTCATTGTATCTAGGGGAGTAACATTAGAATGTAGTAGGAATTTGTTGGAGGTACTTAGACCTTGAGGAAATCATTGTAGAGAACAGTGATTGTTTTCTATGATTTATAGAGTTGTTTTTCTGAGGACTTTTCCATCCATTACATGACTTTAGTCACAAGATAATCCTGGCACACCTTGAGTGTCTTGTATTATTTATTGGCCACTGCAAACAGGACACAATAAGGACTAAGGTTGCAGGGATGTGATAATTTCCTTCAGAGAACATACAGAATGATCAAAGGGGCTTTGGTATGAGGAATTTGTTTTACCCCCCAAAAAACCACCTTTGTGTAACAATAAATACGCTTCTGAATGGCTGTTGGAGGTTTAGCCCCTGAGGCTGGACCTCCCTGCAGCTACATAGCCTGAATTACATTCTTTCTTTGATCATCTCTCAAAACACAGAACATGACACCCAGCTGATGTAGGTGAACACTGTCTCCCTAAAACACCATCTTGGGGGGAAGTTGGGTACACAGAGGAAAAGGCGGGGCTGCAGTGGGACAAAGGGCAGGAAAACCTCCTGTTGAGTGGTTTTAGCTTCTCCAGGGTGGGTCCTCCTTCCCTCTGTCGGCCTCCTATGGCTAATTACAAACCGTACTCTTTGGCAAGTTAAACCCTCCTTTCATTTATGTGTGCAGTGGTGTCCGTGATGCACAGAATAGAGAGAAGCATCACTCGCTTTCATTAGACTCCAGGCTCTGTGACTATAAAGTACTACTCAGGCGCTGGAAAGAGAGCTTATCAGGTAAGAGCACTAACTGGCTCTTCTAGAATGCCTGGGTTCAATCTCTAGCACCCACATGAGAGATTACAACTCTCTTTAACTCCAGATCTGATGTGCTCCAGTACCAACTATGCACGTGGTACAGAAACATACATGGAAACAAAACACTCATACACATAAAAAAAAAAAAAAAAAAAAAAAATCAGCCGGGCGGTGGTGGCGCACGCCTTTAATCCCAGCACTCAGGAGGCAGAGCCAGGCGGATCTCTGTGAGTTCGAGGCCAGCCTGGGCTACCAAGTGAGTTCCAGAAAAAGGCGCAAAGCTACACAGAGAAACCCTGTCTCGAAAAACCAAAAAAAAAAAAAAAAAAAAAAAAAAAAAAATCTAGCTGGGTGGCGGTGGCACATGCCTTTAATCCCAGCACACAGGAGGCAGAAGCAGGTGGATCTCTGTGAGTTTGAGGCCAGCCTGGTCTACAGAGTGAGTTCCAGGACAGGCACCAAAACTACACAGAGAAACCCTGTCTCAAAAAAACAAAACAAACAACAAAAAAAAATCTAAATTTTTTTCCCAAGATTATTTAGCAGTTGACATTTTCATCATTTAGGTGTGGCTGTTTAGAACTTAAGGGCTGGGTGGTGGCTGCAATCTCAGCAGTGGAGGCAGGAGAGCTGATGGTGCAAGTTTGAGGCCAACCTGGTCCACCTAGAGCTAAGAAATGAGTAAAGGCAGAGACAAAATAGCTTAGTGGAGGGCCTCTGGGGCCGAAAGGGGACTAGGCTGGAAATCACAGCGCTGGAGGCCCCAGAGGCTCTGACTAGGTCCTCAGTCCCACTCTCTCCATCTCCCTGGAAGCCCCTTTGCTAGCAGGGCAGCACATCCCAGTTCTGCTAACAGACACACCCACGCCCTTCATATTCTTGGTAGCATACTCTATAATAAACTTAGCAAACTACATAAAAGTTTCCTTGAGTTATGTGAGACCTCATAGCCAATTTCAAAAATTTGTGTGCATGTATGCCATGCATGCAGGTGCCCACAGAAGCCATGTTATCAGGTCCCCTTAGAGCTGGAGCCACAGGTAATTGTGAGCCACCTGACGTGGGTACTGAGAACCAAACTCAGGTCCCATGGAAGAGCAGCAAGTGCCTTTAACCACTGAGCCACCTCTCCAGCTCTACTTACTTGTTTTTAACTTCTAAAAATTACTCTTATTTATGTGTCTGTGTATGTGCACAGAGGTCAAAAGAGAACATCAGATCCCCTAGAGCTGGAGTTACAGGCAGAACGCACCATTGGATGTGGGAGAGTGGTAAATACTCTTAGCCACGAGCCAAGCCATTCCCTCTTATCCTGGTGTTTTGTTTTGTGGAAGTGTCTTCACTACACAGACCTGGATGGCCTGGAACTCTCTGTAGACCAGGCTAGTCTCTGATGCCTGTCTCTGCCTCCTGAGTACTGGAATTAAAGGTGTGTGCCACGACAGCTCTGTCTCAGTGCAGGTGCACGAGTGCCATGGTTCTTGAGTGCCAGGCACATAAAGCTCAGAGGACAACTTCCAGAAGTCTCCTTTCACTATGATTCTGGGAAGGGAAGGAACTTGGGTTGTTAGATTTGCACAGCGTGTACCATCTGACCAGCCCTCTCAAAGTCCCTCACCCTGAAGGGTCAGGGTTCTGTTTTCTTTTCACTGTTGTAACTTAACTGTTAGAATGCGCATAGTGGAGAACACCTATAATCCCAGCACTTGGGAGGATGATCATCAGTTTGAAACAGCCAGAGTATCAAAAAAAAAAAAAAAGCCAAGAACAAAAAGAAAAAAGAAATGAGTCATTGGCTATACAAGAAAAAGGTCACACAGAATGCAGACCTAGAGACCAAGATGGCATCTGATGGACATTTATTGAGCACCTATGTGCCAGGTCCTATGCAGGGCACCAGAAATATCAAGTCAACGCAATCTGGCCCCTGCCCCGGAGTTCAGTCTAGGACAAATCAGGCTCTTGTACAACAAAGGGGGCATTTCAGTCATTTTACAACAGTTTTTGATAAGTTTCCTCAATACTTTGTGATAGTCACAATGTCTTAAAAGCAAGTTGGCATAAATGTAAACAGTCACACAATTGTAGGGACAGAAACCACCTACAATCCCAACACAGCGCTGATAGTGAACATTACTGTCAGGGAGCATACAAACTGTGCCAATCTGCAGAAACACACAGACTCAGGAGTCTTGTGGTCCACCTGTTCTCATACATGGCTGAGATATTCTGGACACAAGGCACCTCTGCTTCACACCTGTCTCTTGGCCTGCCCTGGACAAGAACCCTCTACATTCTTGGGCTCCTGCTGAGAACATCCGATGGCTGAAAGGGCCAATCTCTATTAGTTCAGTATGAGATCTCACAGCACACCCTGACTCTCCCCAACTGAGGTGAGTCTTCCTTTTTTCTCCCCAAGTCTCTGTAATTTAGAAGTGGCCAAGCAGCCAGCAGTGCGGGTGACCCCACTTCACTATATACCTGCTGGGGATTCTGAACAGGACAGTGGAACCTAGGATTTGAGATAAAGCATCCTGGAAAGTTCATTTTGCCCCAAGTGCAAAAGCCTACAGATTAGGTCTGCATAGGGCTAGCTCAGGAAGTTCAAAATCTGCAGAGACCTAAGGCAGACTTGGGTTGAGGCTGGGGGCTAAGGGTGAGCTGTGTAGTAGATGGTACAGACCTATAAGAAAGTAGGGATTTGCTACCTCCTCACAGGGGACGTGTCTATGCTGGCTGGCCAGGATCAGGCCCCAGTAATTTTTTTTTTAAGAGATAGGATTTAACAGCCTTGCCTGTCCTGGAACTCACTCTGTAGACCAGGCTGGCCTCAAACTCAGAGACCCGTCTGCCTCTGCCTCCCAAGTGCTGGGATTAAAGGTGTGCACCACCACACCTGGCTCAGGCCCCAGTAATTCTTACCTCCCTGGGTGTGAGTGTCCCCAGCTCCATGGTAAACTTGCTTGGACAGAGGCCTACCAGGTAGGTCAGAAGGTCAAACACAGAAAATGTGGTAAGAGGAAGAAGTAAGGTGTCTCTCAGTTGACTGACACCAAATTAGAACAGTTCCAGAGGCCCAAGCAAGCTCTGCTCTAGGCTCACAGCTGGCTTGCCTGGAACAGGGGTCTCTGGCTCCCACTTAGGACTACCTTTCAGTTTTCCTGCCCCTCAAGCTGCTCCCTTTTCCCAATGATGGCCCAGACAGAACTTTTAATAAAAAAAAAAAAATAATTTATTGTCAACAAAGGTAATATATACAACAGGATAAAAGATGCAACAGGATGACAGGTGAGGGGTACAGGGAGCCCTCGGCAGGGATGAGGCGGTAAGAGGTAATGGAGGCCTCCTGCTGTAGGAGCCACAAGTGGGGGAGGAGAGGTGTCCCCCGAGGTAGTGGGACTCAGTTCAAACCCCATCATGACCACCTCTGCATAAGGCACTGTGCCAGGGGAGAATGGTGGGGAGCTGAGAGGAAGGAGGTGCGGGGTGGGAGGGTAGGTCAGCGAAGGATTGGGGAAGGTCTTCTCCACAGGCCCAATGCCGCATCACCCAAGAGCCTAAGCCACCTCTGCCTAACTCAGTCTTGGCCAGGCATTTCTAGTGCCCTAGCGTGACAGTGATGTCACCCCTCCTCCTTCAAGGTCTCCTGGCACCTGGTTTTAAAACTCTCCATCAGGTGGCCAAACTGGGCAGATCTGAGATTTAAGCCAAGGGGGGATACTCCCTCCCACCTTTCCTTCCTCCCACCCCTCCCCTGCCCAGGAACGTGAAAACTTACACCCCATTTCCTGCCTCTGGTTGTCCCTTAACAGTGGCACCGGATTCTGACAGAACCGTGGACCAGTCTGGGTTGTCACCTGTTCCCCCCCCCTTGGTGCCCTGGGGATGCTTGGACCAGTCCTGTAAGAGGCTGACGGCTGGTGGCTCCTCCATCCGAACACGGATAACCTGGAGATCCAGTGTCCCACGAAGCCCCGGAGGGGGAGCTGGGAAGGGATGGGAGCAGAGAGTACAGTCAGGGCCTTCCAATGGTCCCCAAAACTGCAAACCACAGACTACTAGGGTTTTTCATTTCCATAGCCCAAGAAAAAGCATAAGGCTGCCTCTTGATTGACCAGTAATGACTAGCCTCACGGCCCTTAGGCACAGGGCAAGCATTGAATGCAGCTTTCTCTTTGTGTACTTGGTATGTGGGTACATAATGCTATGATGCTGCTCCCCAACTTCTATCTTCAAGATTGCACACAGAAGTGATATAGTGGGGAATGTCTAAAGAAGTCTACCCATGGGGACTGGAGATATGGCTCAGTGGTTAAGAGCACCTGCTGCTCTTCCAGAGGACCTGGGTTCGAGTCCCAGCACCCATGTCAGGCATCTCACTTCTGTCTATAATCAAGCAGGAGGGGTGAGGATCTCACTCCCTCTTCTGGCATCCACCCCCACATACACATTGCAAACACTTATAAGACACATACACATGTCTGGATAAATAATAAAAGTTAATTATTTTTAAAAAAAAAAAGTCTACCCATGGCTCTGACCCCACGGGCTATGGGAGTAACAAGGCAGAGCACATCACACAGACAGCTGGGTTCATGTCCCGGCAGCTTTGCTCTTTAGCACTCATCCAGGCTCCACATCCCTGGAGTTGATCGGTGGCCCACACCTTTAATCCTAGCACCCAGGATGCAGAGACAGGTGGATCTCTGAGTTTGAGGCCAGCCTGGTCTACAGAGTGAGTTCCAGGACAGTCAGGTTTATGTACAGTCGGTCTAAAAAACCAAAGAAGAGCTGAGAATACAGCAAGCTCAGTGGCAGAGTGCTTGCCTGGACAACTCTAAGCTCTAGGTTCAATCCACATAGACTCATCAAACCTGGTGTGGACCATACATAATATGTTCATAATCCCAAAGTTCAAGGCCTGCCTGGGCACCTGAATGAGACTCTGTCTCACGATAAAAAGTAAACAGAGCTGGGCATCAGCTCAGTGGCAGAACACTAAGGTGAGTTGAGTGTCTTATCTGGAGTAAGCAAACATTGTTTCATATCTCCCCTGGAAAAAAGTTAAGGCAACATCAGGTCAGAGTAGTGGCAGTTGACAGAAGAGTAAACTGAGGTTTGCAGATGGACTGATGTGGGGTTGGGAAACAGCAAAGGGTAAGTGGTGGTTTGGCTACAGCAAGCCAAAGGCTGCAGTTTACTAGAGAAAAGGAAGCATCTTCTCCTGCCCTATGTAGACCAGACAGGTCACAAACTCACAGCAATCTGCCTGCTTCTGGCTCCTGAGTGCTAGGGTTATTTGGTGTTTGTTTGTTTGTTTGTTTGTTTAGATGGCATCTCCCTATATAGCACAGAATGGTCTCAAACTCACTATCCTCTTGCCTGAGCCTCACTAGTGCTGAGATCACAGTCAGCTGTCACCATCCTCTGCTGACAACTTTAATCAACCCAATAGAGGTAGTGCCTGTCTACCAGAGAGTAGAGAGTTTGGAAGAGAGAGGCCCAGCTGCAACCCCACAGATGTCATCTCCTAGATATATGGAAACAGTGCTGAATCTGGAAGTGTCATGACCACCGGGAAAAGCTTACATCCTAGAATGGGGGTGACAGATATGTGTTACCAACCGTAGGGACCAAGAATAAACAAGCAAGCAAGGGTCATGAGAAGTGCCAGGTGTGATGACATACATCCGTAATCCTGGCACTTGGGAAGAAGAGGATGAGGGTCTACAAGGCTACATAGCCTGTTTCAGGATAATTCAGAGGATGGAAATAGAGGTCTGACTACTGGCTTTACCTTTATGGCAGTCAACAGATGTTGGCAAAGAACAGACTTCAGTTTGTTATGAATAAAGTCTGAGCTCAGCAGACTCGAGACAGAGGCAGCTGAGAGTAAGATTCCACCTTGGGAATAAATGGGACATAGCTAGAGGGATGAAGGGGCCAGGAGAGGAGACACAGCAGCTTTGTGTGGGCTGATAGAGACCTGGAAGAGATGATTACCAGAGGGAGAAAACCCACTGCTCTTGCAATGGGAGAAGAGCTAATCCCTGCGAGGGGCTTCTTTGAGAGGGGAGAAGTAGACTTGGGCCTAGACACTAAAACAGAAAGAGTGGAAGGGGCTTGTGTAGCAAAGTTCTCTCAGATTGAAACATTCTATCCTGCAGGGAAGCTCCTTAATCAGCAAGGTAAACAACTCAAAATAGTTTCAGGAAGTCCCAGAAACTGATGAGATTCACTAAGCTCCACCCTGCAAGGGTAAACAATAAAAGCTGAGAGTCCTTTTCGGGAGAAGTAAAGCTGAGCTGCATAATGTACTGGCAGACAGGCAGAGCTTCAAAGAAGACTTTCAGAGGAGAGTAAGCTGCCTGAGATCAGACTACTTGCCTGGAAGAAGCAGAAACTAACCGAGCTACCTGAAAGAGGTTTAGCCCAACTCAGGCACCTGAAAAGGATATACTCCATCCAACCTGTTGAACTGCCTGGAGGCAGTACAGTGTGCTCCAGGTTCCCAGCTTTGTGAGCTGTCACCCATGCTGGGGTGGGCTTTGGTGATGCAGCTGTCTGAGTCATTTCTGCTCCTGTAAGTGATCCCTCATCCATATTCCTGTAAGTGATCCCTCATCCATATTCCTGTAAGTGATCCCTCATCCATATTCCTGTAAGTGATCCCTCATCCATATTCCTGTAAGTGATCCCTCATCCATATTCCTGTAAGTGATCCCTCATTCATATTCCTGTAAGTAACCCAATACACTCACTGGACTTGGGTGGTCTCATATTTTGGTCTGCAGTTGGTTCCCTAACCGGGTCAACAGATGTATGTGACTTACAACTCCCCGAGAGCAGTTTTGTCACACAGCAGGGCTGGGTACCAAGCCTGCAGGTGGATGTCTGAGTGCGCCTGGGGGAAGCACAACAAGCTACAGCCTGCTGGGAGCCACTGAACCTGCTGACCTGAGTTCAATCTCAGGACCCACAGTGGAAGGAGACTGATTCCTGCAGGCTGTCCTCTGACCTCCCTTGTATACCCTGGCACGTGCCCTCCCATAAGTAAGTAAAATAAACATTTTTAAAAAGCTTTAAAAAAAAAAAAAAAAAAAAAAAAAGAGGAAGAAAGCAAGCTAAGGGGCGGGGGGGAGAAAGACCAGGAGTTCAATGCCAACCTTGGCTAAGTAGTTTGAGGCCAGCCTGGGCCATAGAAGACCCTGTTTCAAAAAAAACAAAACAAACAAACAAACAAAACCAAAAAGCCAGGCATCATACGTTTTTGGGTTTTGGCTTTTGAAGATAGGTTTTCACTCTGTAACCTAGGCTGACCTCCAACCTGTAGCAATCCTCCTTGTTAAGTCTCAAACTCCAAGTGAACCTGGTCACCAGGTTCTCCCAGTATCCCCCAGTCCCTACCTGTTACAGGGTATGGGTGGCATACCCCACCCTCTACCCCTTTCACCTTCTACTCTTTGGCTGCCACACCTGGTTCCCCTCTCTCCTCTCCCTATTATCTACAATAAACTTCATCTGCCACCATACCTAGGAGCAGTCATGTCCTTCCTTTTATTTTATTTTTTCATTCACTCCTGTCTCAGACTTCCAAGTGTTGGATCATGCTTGGCTTATGTGGTATTTTTATAAGGACCAAATGAATTACATACCAAAGTTTCTCAGTCAGTGGCACAGGTTACAAACAAGCTGTCAGCAGGAGCTCACTAAGACTATTGGACTATGGAGCATCTGATCTTCTACACCTGTCTATGTATGGTCCCCCACACCTGTTTAAATGGCTGAGTACCGCACGTGGGCCCCTGCACCACCAGTGTGAAGTGAGTTCTTCCAGGGGTCCAGCTGGAAGCAGCCTCATGGATGAAGTTGAGCACCAAGCTTTGAGAGGCCCAGCACAACCTAATGACCACCTCTGGAGCTGCTCAGCCCAGGGGCCAGCTTCCTCAGCATTCCAATCCCCGTCACTGGCCGTCTCCACCCTGGGCTCTGGCTGTGATCAGGGACTCAGCTTCCCGACAGCCCCTCCGGAGGGCTCACCTGGAGAGGGGTTTTCTGGCCGAGGCAGGCCCTCCGCTGCTGCTTTGCCGTCTTTAGAGGAGTCCTTACTGTCCGTGGTCCTGAGCTGCGTGTGGGAGAAGAGCTGGAGGACAAAGCCAGGAGGGAAGCTGCCGTCAGTGAAATGTCGGACTTCGGCTGGTGCTGCAAACGTCTCTGTGGGTGACTCAGGAGATGGGGGGTCTGGAAGAAGGCCATGAAGAACTGTGAGTAGAAGAGGCCAGAACCCGAAGGCTAAAGCCTTAAGCTTCAGCTGAGCTGCACGCAGGTGCCCTCTGCCTGTCCACTTCCTCATGGACTTTGTGCTACAGCCAGGCCCAGCACCCCGAGATGCTCTCACCTGGGTCAGGGTCCAGGTTTTTGGTCATATGCCTGCTTCTCTTCTTTCTAACAGGCTCCTCCTCAGGGGACTCCTTCCATCTCTGGCCACGGGCCTTTTTATTTCCTGGCTCTGTGACAGGGGCAACTGCAAAAGGAAAAGACCTTAGCACGTCCAGGCCACTGTGCCTGAGCTCTTCAAACCTCAGACTCCTGAGCACACCTGCCCACCCCAGCCCTAGCAACCACCCCAGCCCTAGCAACGCGTCTCCCACTGCCCTCAGCTCCTCTGTTGACTGACCAGGCAACTCAAGGGGGCGAAGTCCTCTGGGCCGGAGCCTCTTAGGGAGGGATGGGTTGTCCTCGGAATCCAAGAGGACCACGATCTCTGCTGGCATCCTGGCAGGGTCCGGGTTGGAGTTGGGGTCTGGCTGGCCATCCTGGCCTGACTCTGAGGGGGCAAAAGCCCACTGAGCTCCAGGGCCCCTACAGGCCCCACTTTTCCCTCAGCCCTCACCCTCACTACCTAGGCCAGGCAGAGATGGCTGGTCAGCTTGAATGTCTTGCAGAAGGGCTACCCCTTCACTCCAGGCTTCCAAGATGTTGCTCTTCTCAGAGGGGCTCAGGTCCAGGGTATGGGGATGCTGCTCCAGGATGTGTGTGCGAGCAGTATCTGCTGATGGGGACCGGATCTCAGCCCCACACACCATGCACAGCGCCCGTCCACTGCCTCCTGGGCTGTTCCCCACCAGGAACTCCTGCTCCCATGACACTTGCTGCTTGGGTTCCTCACAGCTTTCGACACCTGCTTCCAGCAGGTTGGGCCTAGGTGGTGGCGTCTTTTCCTGTTGGGTTACTGTAGAAAGGGGAAAGTGCTGTGAAGAGGCCAGGGTTGGTGATGCTCAGAACACATTTGTGTGGGGCGAGTGAGGGGTTCCTGTGCAATGCTCCACCTCCCCACTAGAGTCTAACAGACCAGTAATAAGACACACAGCCAGGATGCCCGCCCAGCATTGCATCTTCACCTTTAAATCTAGTCGTTAGTCCCACTCTATATGTTTCTGGGGCTACTGGGTACCCTATGTCTGTCTTGACCTCCCTGATTATCTGGCAGATATCATTCCAGTGAGGCTTCTAGATTTCCTCACCCAATAGTCAACTGTACCCATATCTGATTTGTAGGCACAATACACAGTTCATTCTCAAACAGTCCAAGCTGAACTCAACTTTACTATGTAGCTGAAGGTAATTTTTAACTCCTGATCTTCTTGCTTCTAGCTCCTGAGTGCAGCATGTGCCATCATGCCTGGTATTTGAGGTGTCAGGGACCAAACCTAGGGCTTCACGTATGCTAGGCAAGCATTCTACCCAGAGATATAGCTCTAGCCATCTCCCTTTAAATTGTTAATTCGTGTATGTATGATAGGGGGCACATGTACTAAGGAGTACATGTGGAGGCCAGAGGACAACCCTGTGAAATAAAGTTCTATTCTTCCACCTTTACATGGACTCTAGCAACAGAACTCAGGGTCATGCTGAATTACCCAGGCTGGCCTTGAACATGCAATTCTCCTATCTCAGCCTCCTGAATAGGTAGTATGGGGTTTCACTACCAGATTCGGCTTTTTAGTTGTCCTAGTTTGCTTTTTGTTTTCTGTTACGATAAACACCAAGACCAAAGCAACTTGCAGAAGAAAAGGGTTACACATTATGGTCTATCGTGAACAAAGCCAAAGTGGGAAGGATTTAAGGTAGGAGTCTGGAAGAGGAACGTTGCTTGAAAACTTCCTTCCTCAGCCAGGTGGTGGTGGTACATGTCTTTTTTTTTTTTTTTTTTCCTCGAGACAGGGTTTCTCTGTGTAGCTTTGCGCCTTTCCTGGAGCTCACTTGGTAGCCCAGGCTGGCCTCGAACTCACAGCGATCCGCCTGGCTCTGCCTCCCGAGTGCTGGGATTAAAGGCGTGCGCCACCAACGCCCGGCCTGGTACATGCCTTTAATCCCAGCACCTGGGAGGCAGAGGCAGGCAGGATGGCCAGGGCTACACAGAAAAACACTGTCTTGAAAATCCAAAAAACAAGCAAGCAAGCAGACAAGCAAGCCCGCCCCCTCTCTAGCCTGTTCAGCCTGTTTTCTTATATGGCCCAGGGCTACAAGCCTAGGGATGGTGCCACACATGGTGGGCTGGGCCCTCCCTCCTGCTGTGGATGGCTGATTGATAAATAAAACACTGATCGGCCAGTAGCCAGGCAGGAAGTATAGGCGGGACTAGCAGAGAGGAGAATTCTGGGAACAGGAAGGCTGGGGCAGAGGAGAGGCTGCCAGCGGCCGCCATGAGAAGATGTTAAGATACCAGTAAGCCATGAGCCACGTGGCAACTCAAAGACTAATAGAAATGGGTTAATTTAAGATATAAAAACAGTTAGCAAGAAGCCTGCCATGGCCATACAGTTTGTAAGCAATATAAGTTTCTGTGTCTTTACTTGGTTGGGTCTGAGTGGCCATGGGACTGGCGGGTGAGAGAGATTTGTCCTGACTGTGGGCCAGACAGAAAAACTCTAACTACACCCTCCCACATCAATCAAGACAATTTCTAAGAGACATTGCCCACAAGCCAGTCTGAAGAAAGCAATTCTTCAGCTGAGGTTCCCTTTTCCAAGGTGACTCTAAAAACTGTGTCAAGTTAAGAATAAAAACCAGTTAAATTCACCCCTTCATGTCTTCAATATCAGTACCATATGGGAGATGAGTTTACACACTGCCATGTTCAGTTTCCAGATTGAGATGCAGCCTTTGCCCTCTCTGGACCATCAGATTTTGTGTGCTGACCCTGAGGAAATACTTCTCTGAAAATTTTATCACAATAATGCCATGCTTTTATTAATTATTGCTGATTTTTTTCAGCACCAGGTAACCAACGCCCATTGTTCCAGTAAAACCTAGGTTTCATTTGAAGATTCTTAAAATCGAAATATATCACACAAACTACCCTGATAAGAGTCTATTTCCTGCTAAGCAATAGTGGCACATATTTAAATCCCAGCACTCAGGAAGTAGAGGCAGGTGGATCTCTGAGTTCAAAGCCAGCCTGATCTATGGAGTAAGTTACAGGACAGCCAAAACTACAGAGAAACCCTGTTTCAGAAAAACCAAAAAGTCTTTACTTTCCCTGAAACTTCAAAAGCCACCCAAACCTTGATCAGCTGCATTTCTCTCAATTTCCTGCACCAAAACAGGGTTTCCTTGAAAAGCCCTGGAATAATCCTTTGTACACTGTGATTATGTATTACTCTCATTGGTTAATAAAGAACTGGCTGGCCAGTAACCAGGCAGGAAGTATGGCAGAAAAACCAAACTAAGGATGCTGGGATGAAAAAAAGCCAGGAGTCTGAGCAGACAAAGAGTGAAGGACATGCCATAATGAAAAAAGGTATCAAGCCATGTGGCAAAGCATAGATAAGAAATATGGGTTAACTTAAAATGTAAAAGTTAGCTAGTAACAAGCCTGAGCTATTGGCCAGTCATTTAATATTAAGCCTCAGTTTGTTGATTTGGGAGCTGCTGGTGGGATAGAAACTTCTGCCTACAAATGGTATTCCAACATGGGGCTGGATTTTCACATAAGACCCGAGAAAGCTTAAAAAAAAGGTTTCAAACACACAAAAAACTGAGTCAAGTGCAGCTTTCTTGGTAACTACTTTTTATCGGTAAGCTCTGTTTTCTAGTGGCAAGCAGAGGCAAGGCTCCTTTAAGAGACAGCTTCTTGGCTCAGTGTTAGCAGCAAATACAGGTGTGAAAGAGGCACTGCCACCAAACACTTAAATGGGGTGTATGAGCAGTGGGTGATGCACTACTTGGTGACAGCGTGGACCCAAAAACTCCCTAGAGTGGGGGGCAGTCAATGTGGCTCTTGCACCAATACCTCCACCATGAAGTTTGGCTATCAGGGAACCAAGCAGGGTGGACCAGCCACCAAAACAGAGGTGGAGGTCCTAGCCACGCTGCTTAGCAGTTTAAAGGCTCATGTGGTCAGAAAAAGATTACAGATATGGATGGAAAAAAATCTCTAAAATGGGTTATAGTGTATTTAAAAATATACATAGGCTTTAGAAAAAAAGAGAAAGTATAGATAATCATAAAAATGAAATATAGTCTTAAAAGCTGGAGAGATGGCTCAGCGGTTAAGAGTATTGACTGGCTGGGCGGTAGTGGCACACGCCTTTAATCCTAGCACTTGGGAGGCAGCGGCAGGCTTTGTGAGTTCGAGGCCAGCCTGGGCTACCAAGTGAGTTCCAGGAAAGGCGCAAAGCTACACAGAGAAACCCTGTCTCGAAAAACAAAACAAAACAAAACAAAACAAAAAGAGTATTGACTGCTCTTCTAAAGGTCCTGAGTTCAATATCCAGCAACTACATGGTGGCTCACAACCATCTGTAATGAGATCAGGTGCCCTCTTCTGGCCTGCAGACATATATGCAGGCAGAACACTGTATACATAATAAATAAATCTTAAAAAAAAAAAAAGAAAAAAGCCACATAAAGATGAGAAATACACAGAGAGTCTGGATCCTGTATGCTATTGTGCTGTCTTTAAATTTTTTGGCTGCTAAGAGACACTGAATATATAAAAACTGCTAGATTGAACCAACCTATATATTTAAAAAATATCTTGAGTTCAAAAGTCAAGTCAAAAGATGTTGCTTTGGGGGAGAAGACTCTTTGAAAGTTCTGACTACAGACATAAAGAAATAAATCTACAAAAACTACAAACAGGGGGCTGGAGAGATGGCTCAGAGGTTAAGAGCACTGGATATTCTTCCAGAGGTCCTGAGTTCAATTCCCATCAACCACGTGGTGGCTCACAACCATCTGTAATGAGATCAGGTGCCCTCTTCTGGCCTATAGGCATACATACAGGCAGAACTCAGTATAAATCATAAATATTAAACAAACAAACAAACAAACAACCACAAAACATGTAGCATACATTTTACCTGTTTAAATATAAAACAAAAAATCATCTTTGGCTAACTTGTGTACAATACACATTCTGTACCCGTATTAATAAAAAAAAAAATGTATGCTACCTTTAAAAGTTTATGTATTTTCAGAACAAGGAGACCAGACACCAATGAAAACAGATGGCCCAAGTGATCCACCATCTGAAAAATGCATCTTTTACAGTCTCCTCAAAAATTCTACATTCAAAACAGATTCAAAGCTGCGGGCCAAGATGGTCCAGCCTCTCAAACTACTCCAGCTAAAACCCAATAATTATACTGGTTTTATCAAGGTTCCCCCCCCAAACCCACAAACAACAGAAAGTAGTCTACAGAATGCTTACATTCCCAAAATATTGGTTATGGATGTTTGTTATCATTTAAGGGAGGGTTGGTTACAAATTGTTATTGGTCATAGTCAAAAAACAAAACACAAAAAAGGCTAAACAGTCGGGCGGTGGTGGCGCACGCCTTTAATCCCAGCACTCGGGAGGCAGAGCAGGCGGATCTCTGTGAGTTCGAGGCCAGCCTGGGCTACCAAGTGAGTTCCAGGAAAGGCCAAAGCTACACAGAGAAACCCTGTCTCAAAAAAAAAAAAAAACCAAAAAAAAAAAAAAAAAAAAAAAAAAAAAAGGCTAAACAAAGAAGTTAAATTCAAAGATCTCTTTCTAGGGAGAAAAAAAAAGACTCTGATATAGGAAGGACAGGAAAAAAGGGTAGATTATTGACTCTAATCCAAAACACAGCTGTTAATCTAAAATATTTTAAATTGATATGGATTTTGGTTTATTGACACAAATTTAAATTTATTTTAGCTATACTATATGTATGCTTCTACTCTTATTTGGGGTATTTATTTATGCAACTCCTTTAAAAATGTAATGCGTATGCCAGGTGGTGGTGGCACACAGCTTTAATCCCAGCACTCGGGAGGCAGAGATAGGCAGATCTCTGTGAGTTCGAGGTCATCCTGGTCTACATATTTTGAGTTCCAGGCCAGGCTCCAAAGCTATAGAGAAACCCTGTCTCAAAAAAAAAAAGTAAGGTATTATTAAAAATACAGTTTAATATCATCTATAATAGTCAAATTTATAGTCATGTTAGGAATGTTTTCAAGGTCACACACAGATATATTTAGATAGACACATGGTCTTCAAACACTTCAAAGACCTACATATTAATATGTTTAATAACCTAAGGCTTTTCATAACAGTGACACAGGTCTGCTCCCAGCAGCACCAATCTACTTCAGAGAAGATGATGGGCATTGAAGAAACTCCGTATGGAGTTTGTTTTCCTTATGGTAAAAGCTGGCCATTTGGGCCAAGAAACTGCCCTTGCCTCAACTGCTGACAGTTATTGTCCAAACTAGACCAGCAGGATGAAAAAGAAAGCAACTGCCAAACTTTGCCAAGACAAGGTAGTCGAGTCCCTCAAAATTCCCTGCTTCTCAAAAATGTTAGATATACCAGGCCTGTAGGCTAAAGTTGGATACCCCAACATTACAGAACCACTTAGGGTAACTGTGCAGGCAGTCTGATGTCCCTGTCATTAGGTAACATTTGCTCCTTCTGGGGTCTTTGACAGAGTTGAAGATTAGATAATCATAGTTAAAAGTTTCCCTTAGTTACAATAAAAGGTAAATTAGGCATAAAACTTTAGAGTCACAAAGAGAAGTTATATAGAGTATTTTCTCTAAATTTAGCAAATACAAATGGACTCAATATTGTAACTGTAATTTTTTATTTTTTAAAGATTTATTTATTTATTATGTATACAATGTTCTGCCTGCATGTATGTCTGCAGGCCAGAAGAGGGCACTAGATCTCATTACAGAAGGTTGTGAGCCACCATGTGGTTGCTGGGAATTGAACTCAGGACCTCTGGAAGAGCAGTCAGTGCTCTTAACCCCTGAGCGATCTCTTCAGCCCCTGTAACTGTAATTCTTAATAACTGTTTTGTTATAGTTTTACTATGTTAAGGTCAAAACCTTTTTTAATTAGACAAAAAGGGGGATATGCTGTGGAACAATTCTTCTGTACACTGTAAATATATATTACTCTCATTGGTTAATAAAAGAACTGACTGGCCAGTAGCCAGGCAGGAAGTATAGGCAGGACAACCAAACTAAGGATGCTGGGATGAAGGGTGGAGTCAGAGGAGTCATGAGCAGACAGAGAGAGAAGACTGACATGCCATAATGAAAAAAAAAAATGTACCAAGCCACATGGCAAAGCATAGATAAAAAATATGGGTTAATTGAAAATATAAGAGTTAGCTAGTAACAAGCCTGAAATATTGGCCAAGCATTTATAATTAATATTAAGCCTCAGTATGTTTATTTGGAGAAACTCCCACCTCCACTAGAACTCAAGAGATTGGCCTGCCTCTTCTTCCCAAATGTCCTGCACCACCACGCCTAGCTTCTCTCAAATTCTTATCCTTTAAGCTCCTGCTACAGCTCATTAAACTCTGAGCACTTCCTAGCCAAGTTCCAAATGGTCAGGTTCACCACAGCAACATCCTACTTTCCTAGTACCAATTTCTGTCCAAGTTTGGTTTCTGTTGCTGCGATAAACATCACACCAAAAGCAACTAGGGGAATATGCTGGCTAGTTTTATTTATGCCAACTTGACACAAGCTGGAGTTATTAGAGGAAGCCTCAATTGAGAAAATGCTTCCCACAAGCTGTACAGGCAAGCCTGTAGAGCATTTTCTTAATTCGTGATTGATGTGGAAGGGTCCAGTGCTTGTGAGTGGAGCTATCTCTGGGTTGGTGGTCCTGGGTTCTATAAAAAAGCATGAATAAGCCACGGAAGAGCAAGCCAGTAAACAGCACCCTCCTCCAGGTTCCTGCCCTGCAATGGGCTCCTGCCCTCACCACTTTTCATAATGAACTGTTAAACAGAATGTGAGTGAAATAAACCCTCCCCTCCCCAAGTTGCTTTTGGTCATGGTCATCACAGCAGTAATAACCCTAACTAAGAAAGGGAGGAAAGAGTTTACTTAAAGGTTATAGACCATTATCCAGGGATGCCGAGGCAGGAGCTTGAAGGAGAAACCAAAGAAAAGCGACTTACTGGCTTACTCCCAGGCTCCTTCAGCTACCTTTCTTACACAGCCCAGGCTTACCTATATCAATCAGCAATCAAATAAATGCTCTACAGATAGGCCTATAGGCTAATCTGATGGAGGCAACTCAATTGCGATTCCCTCTTTCCAGATGGCAACAGGATTAATCACAATAATATATATTCTTTTGAGGGTGAGGATACTAAATTTGATCATCTTACTGTTACCAAAAGAACTGGTATGCAGGGAATGGATGCCCTGCCTGTTCCTCTACAAGTTGAGGCCTCTCCCAAAGGTCAACCTCTTTCCCTGTCTCTCACAACCAGCCTTCCTTTGTTCCAGGGTGCTCCTGAAGTATTTGCAATGAAGGTCATGCCCCCTTTGGCTTGGATTATCGGCTCTCTATATTTAAGAACTAAAAGCTCCCACAGAGCAGAAACTCTCAGTTCAGCATCAGCCTGGTACTCTTCTGAAAAGTGCCTATGATCCCTGAGTACCATAACCCTCTCTCTACCAACTGGGACTCCTTCATACCTGGGGCTTTAGGAAGAGATAGCATCTAGAACAGTTTACGTCCCAGAACCTTTCTCCCATATGACAGGTCCCCAAGTTTCAACTGGCCTAAACCAGGTCTCGTGAGGTCACCAACCCAGACAGTAATTCTTCCAGTCAGTCAGTCACCTTTCCCATCTTGACTTTTACAGGCATTCAGGGAACCTGTCCTGCTTGGTTCTCTTAACTTGCCTGTTCCTCCTCCTGTCACTCTGAAAACTATTTTCAACTTCCTGCAGGAGCTGCAACCTACCAGCTGACCATGCCACTCTCCTCTGCCTTGTTTCCTCCAGAGCACAGCACAGCACCAGCTCTGGAGAGATTTCCGTTTTGTGTCTAAACCTTAAGCACAACAAGGGACTGACTGGCCTCCTCCTTCAGGTAATTCTCACCTGTTGCCTGCAGACAACTCCTGATTTTATTTATTTCAGTGGTATTAGGGACTGACTGTAGGGTTGCATAATTGTTATTTAGCAAGTGTGCTACCAATGAGCTCTATCTCTAGGTAATTTTTTTTTTTTTTTTTTTTTACTTTTTGAGATAAGATCTACTGTCCAGGATGGCCGAGAATTTGTGATACTCATGCATCAGCCTTCTGAGTAGCTCAGATTACAAGCCTGATCATCAGGCAGGCCTGGCAACTCTTATGTATACCCCTGGCAAGGCACTCACAAAAACTCTAGGTGTAGATATCCAAATGCTTAGCTAATCACTCTGCTAGAGCCTGTAAGAGACACTGTGAATTTAACCATATTCAAAGACCTATCCCAATCTTCCAACAAGTCTACACCTCAGCCCTGTCTGTCTCAGTAAACTGGTAGATAATCCTTCCACTTTCAAAGAACAAAACTGTGGTGGTTTGAAGAGAATGGTCCAAAAGACTCATGGATATGAATGCTTGGTCCGCAGTTAGTGGAACTGTTTGGTAAAGACTAGGAGGTGTGGTGTTGCTAGAGATTGTGGATCACTGGGGGCGGGACTTTGAGGTTTCAAATGCCCCACGCCATTCCCAGTTAGTACATATGCTCTTTCTCTCTGCCTCTCTCAGTCAGCTCCTGTAGTCTCTCTGCCTTGTGCTTGTGGATCAGATGCAAGCTCTCAGCTACTGCCCCAGCACCATGCTTGCCCACCTGCAGCCGTTGTGATGGTCATGGACTCTAAGTTCCCAATTAAGTTTATCCCCCCACCCCGAGACAGCTTTCCTGTGTAACCCTGGCTATCTGGAACTCCTCATATCATAGACCAGGCTAGCCTTAAATTCAGAGCTCTACCAGCCTGTCCTCTGCCTCCCAAGTGCTGGGATTAAAGGTATATGCCAACAAAGCCCACAGACAAGTTGCTCTGGTTTATTTTTTTTTTAAAACACTCTCAAAAAACAAAACAAAAACAAAGAAACAGAGTCTCACGATAGCTCTGGTTGGCCTATACAACTCACTAGGTAGACTAGGATGACCTGAAACTCAGCAGTCTGCCTGCCTCTGCCTCCTGAGTGATAGAATTAAAGGTGTGCACACCACCACACTGAGTCCCAAACAACAAAACTTTGAACTCATCCATTTTCTCATATCCCAGATCTTTTTTTTTTTTTTTTTTTTTTTTTTTTTGGTTTTACGAGAGACAGGGTTTCTCTATGTAGCTTTACGCCTTTCCTGGAACTCACTTGGTAGCCCAGGCTGGCCTCGAACTCACAGAGATCCGCCTGCCTCTGCCTCCCAGGTGCTGGGATTAAAGGCGTGGGCCACCACTGCCCGGCTCCTTCTGTTCTTTTTTGTTATTATTTTTGTTTTTCAAGACAGGGTTTCTCTGTGTAGTGCTGGGATTAAAGGCATGTGTCACCACTGCCTGGTTTAGAAACAAAATTCTTACTACACCCCCACTTCTCTATTCATGTTCCCTAAAAAACTGATTGCTAGGCCAGGGAAATGGCTGGATTGATAAAAGTTCTTGCTGCCAAACCCGATGAGCCAAATTCAATCCCACATGGTGGAAGAATTGACTCTCAAAAGTTGTCCAGACATCTTCATGATGCATACTGTGACACACACACCAAGTTAAATAGAACTCATTGCCACTTAACACACTATAGTTCAATTTACCTATTGGGATTTATGTTCAAGAGCAGGGCTTCATTTACCCTGTTCAGCACCGTTACCGTATCTCCACTCCCCACCCCCCTCCCACACGTGCGCGCCTGAAACAATGCTTGGCATATTAGTTGCCCAATAAATAAATACAGTTGAATGAATGAACCTCTGTAGATGTCTGTTTCCTTCTAACAGTGATGAGGCCACCTTGGCAGGGAGTCTGAGTGGATTAAGTGTGAGCCTTTGACAATAGCAGAGCAAGCGCTCCATAAACCAGCACAAGCAGAAAATAACCTGTGTGATGCAAACACTGGGAGGAATGTGGCCTTTAGTTCTCGAATTTTCTAACCCTCCCATCTCCAACAGGGAGGAGAGCAGAATTCCTTAAATTCAAGAAGCACAACGACCGACTTAGTTCTCTTTTGGGTACTGTCTTGCTAAAGGGAAACCCGTATTCCACCATAAGGAAATATTTGCATTTTCATGACTAATAGTCTTCCACAAAGGTAGCTCTTTGTTTTCTCCTTTGGACCAAAGAAGCAGAGGAAGAGAAAGGGGGAAGGGGAGGGGAGAGCAAGTTATTTCCAGATTGTCTCTCAAATACCTCCTTTGGTGAATAATCTCCATATAGATGGCTTAGGTCTCCCCCCACCCCCCAGCAAGTCCCGCTTTTCTCAAACTGGGTGCTGCTTGTAGTTCCATTCAACGCCCGGGTTCTAGAACTGACACCTGTGGCTCCTGCAAGAGAAGGTCTGGGGATGAGGAGGACTGTTTCTACATGGCAGGGCTCTTAAAATTCTCCTCTGGGGAGGTTACCAGCCGCGCTAGCCTTTGCCCCCGTTATCGCTGCGGCGACCAGCCTGGGGCCTAGAGGCCTGGTCGCCCCTCGGCCTAGGACAGTCAGGCCGAAACGGGGAGATGGCGGCGTAGCACAATCCACGGTCCTGGGAATCTAGCCTTTACGCTGGGCCCGAGGGGGCCCAGGGAACCGGAAGACCCGAAGCGCTCGTTCGGTGAGGATGGAAGTCTCCAGACCCTGAAGGGGGAGGGGAGGAGGAGGGAGGGGGCTCCGGGAGGCCTGGGATTCCAAACCCGAGTGGGGGAGGAGCGAAGGCGCGCGCTCGCCGTGGACCCGACCGGGAAGGGCCCGCCGGGGCTGCAACGCTGGCCTTGGACCGCGCCCGGGGACCAGGGACCAGGGACCGGGGACCGGGAACCGGGGTCCGAGCCCCTGGCCGCCATGCGGAAGTGAGGTTTTCCCCCCGCCCTTACCTCGGAGCATCGGCTCAGGCCGCGGGATCACGGCAACCACCACGGCCTCCTCGTCGTCCTCCCCTTCCTCACACTTCAGCGTCACCTCGAAGCAGTCCAGCGCCGCGGCGCCCTCTGCTCTCAGTGCCATGGCGAGGCGGAGACGGCGACCCGATAGCGGAGGACCGGCGCGCAGGCCTCGGCGCGCCGCCACTGGCGGCCGCCTCCCGCCCCGGACCACGCAGGGCCCGCGGACCGTCTAGCTCACCCGCTTCCCGCCCGGCCGCCCGGCCGCCCGCCCGGCTGCCCGGCCAGCCACGGGCTTCACAGCGTCACGACCCCAAGCGGGGAGGGCTCGATCCGGGGCCCCCCCGACCCGCCGCTCCCTTTTATGGAGGCTCATTGTCAGCGTCCGTCCGGCAGCCCCGCCTCCTGGCCCGGCTGGCCAATCACGTGAGGGCTTTCCCCCAGCTCCGCCCCAGGCACGCGTCTGGGCCAGAACCCGGGGCAGCACCGAGTCGGTGGCTGCTTTACGCAGCGAAGAGGCCCGGAGTCGCCCTTGGGAGGGGCGCCGCAGCTTTGGGGACTCAGCAGGGCAGCCCCACCTGCCGCTGGCGGAGTGGGCGCTGCCGGGCGGCTCGACATCTTGCTTTCCCTCCACTAGCCACCGGGAAGGCATCCCGACGAAAAAAGAGCAGTAGGGGTGTAAGTAGGACCTAGGTTCAGAATCGTGGAGACAGCATCTATTCTAATTTCCTTTGCGCCTTATTTCTTTTTACTAGTTTATACGCTCTCGCGAAAAACAACAAAAAACAAAAACAAAAAAACCACTTTGGATCCTCCTAAACAAAGATTCTGGATGATAAGAGGACTGGAGTGGCGTGTAGGCGTGTGTGAACCTCTTCCTGATGGATATCATTTCCGTTTGAGTCCAGAGAGTGCCTTTTTCCAGGACACAGCAAATCCCTTGAGAACCTCCAAGACCGGGATGCGGTTGCCATGGCGCTGCTGCCTGGCATTGTGCTCTGCGTGGAGGCTGTTACAATGGGCGCTTACTCTTCTGAACACCCCATCACCCCACCCCCCACCACCACACACACACTAGATTTCAGCTGAAAAACAGCAAAAATGTCTGGCACTAAAACTTCCGATTTAAAGTGCCACTAAGTCAGCCCAGAAACAGTAATTCTGGATGATCTAGAAGACCAGGGAACAGAAAAAGAGAAATACGGTTTTCCTACAGTGTGTGAGCCTTGGGTATGCCCAGCAACTCCACCACTGTATCACCAGCCTTCATTTTGTTGAGATAATGACTCGCTTTATAGTCAGCCTGGCCTGGAACTTGTCTAACTCTAATTGGTTTGGAACTCTTCCGGTTTCCCAAACGCTAGGGTTAAAGTGTCCTGGCTGGGCGGTGGTGGCGCACACCTTTAATCCCAGCGCTCTGGAGACTGAGGCAAGCAGATCTCTTGAGTTAGAGGCCAGCCCGGGCTACAGAGTGAGTTCCTGGACAACCAGAATTCTCAAAAAACAAAAACAACAAAAAGAGAGAGAGAGAGAGAGAGAGAGAGAGAGAGAGAGAGAGAGAAGAGAGAGAGAGAGAGAGAGAGAGAGAGAAACAGTCAAGTCCAAGACGGTCAAGACTACATAGAGACCCTGTCTCAAAACAAAACAAAAACAAACAAACAAACAAACAAACACAAAGCAAGGCCCTGAACGATGATGGCTCAGCAGTTAAGAACATTGACTGTTCTTACCAAGGTCCTGAGTTCAGTTCCCAAGAACCACAGGGTGGCTCACAACTATCTATAATGGGATCCTAATCCCTCTTCCTGGCAATCTGGAGTACATGTAGATAGAGCACTCATATACATAAATCTTTTTTTTTTTTTTTTTTTTTTTTTGGTTTTCGAGACAGGGTTTCTCTGTGTAGCCCTGGCTGTCCTGCTTTGTAGACTATGCTAGCCTCAAACTCACAGAGATCTGCCTGTCTTTACCTCCTGAATGTCCTGAATGCTGGGATTAAAAGCATGCTCTGGCACCACCGCCTGGCTAAATTGTTCCTCTTGTAGCCCATAATGTTGTAGACTTAAAAGAACGTAGTTGTTGCCAAGGCAGGAATCACTAGTTCTGGCATGTGCCACCACTGCCCAGCTAATTCCAACACATTCTTGAAGAAACCAAATCAAAAAGCATGAACATCACAGACAGGAAACTATCCCATCTTTTTCTACTGAGCTGTGACCACGACTGTGTACTCAGTGCTGAGCAAGAACACCCCAAAGAAATGGGAATTTCCACTGCTGGTCTGCTGCTGAGACAGGGTGGAGCCTTGTCAGAAATCACAAGTCTACCTGGAGTCTTTTCACTGCAGGAATTTGTCCTTGGAATGTGAGATTCCTAAGCTGGGGCAGGAGGAACTGGAGGTGAAGAGGTGAGGATGAATTGCCTTTGTTCCAGCAACAACTTGCTCCAGGCCACTATAATGTGTGCTTAGCTCGGGCCAAAGCTGGAATGAAATATTTCTTTTGAGCATAGTTTTTATTGTTGGTATTTCAGGCTTCTGCTGAAGATTTTAAGTTGGTTCATCAAGGGAAGGGTGGACGTCACCTCTAATGTAGTGACTTCAGCCAAAGCCATATGACCTACTTTGTGACTCAGGTCTGTAGCCCCAGCTACCTAGGTGAAAGTTTCTTCTGCTGGAGCATGTCAAAGGCCTGTGGACCCAGGGGCTAGATAGTTGGTTTAGCTATTAAGAGACCTTGCTGCTTTTCCAAAGGAACCTGGTTCAGTTCCCAGTACACGACTATCTAAACTTCTGGCCACATCAGGCACCAGGCACTCATGCAGGCAAAACACCCATATATATATATATATATATTTAGAAAAAAAAAGTAGCTGGGTGGTGCGGGCGGCGGCGGCGGCCTGGCTGGGTTCAATTCCCAGCACTCACATGGCAACTCACAGCTGTCTATAACTCAAGTTCTAGGGTATCTGGCATCTTGGTCTGTGGACACCAGGGCCAGACCTCTCTTTGTGGCACACACCTTTAATCCCAGCTCTCAGGAGACAGAGGCAAGTGGATCTCTATGAGTCTACAGAGTGAGTCCCAGGTTAGCCAGGAACACAGGCTTACATAGTAAGACACTCTCTCAAAAAAAGGATGAAAGACATTAGTTATGGGTCAAGAAGATGACTTCCTAGGTAAATGTGCTTGTGTTATGCCTGTGTCATGAGCTCCCCAGAGACCATCAGGAGTCTGAGTTCATATGCAAAAGCAAAGAGTCTATTACAAGCTTGAGCTTGGGCTCTCTGTCCATTCCTATACAGCAGTTGGATCAGGGAGAACACTGAGCTCAGTTATGGCAGGTTTTTTTTTTTTTTTTTTTTTTGGTTTTTCGAGACAGGGTTTCTCTGTGTAGCTTTGCGCCTTTCCTGGGACTCACTTGGTAGTCCAGGCTGGCCTCGAACTCACAGAGATCCGCCTGCCTCTGCCTCCCGAGTGCTGGGATTAAAGGCGTGCGCCACCACCGCCCGGCTATGGCAGGGTTTTTAAGGAGTAAAGGTATGGTGATATTTTATTTGTACTGAAATGTGATTTTAATTGTATGTTAATAAAGTTGCCTGGGGGTCAGAGCTAATAGCAAGCCATAGCAGAGCTGGGCGTTCGTGGCGCACACCTTTAATCCCAGCACTTGGTAGGCAGAGCTAGGTAGATCTCTGTGTGTTCAAGGATACAACCAGCATTGGAGACACACGCCTTTAATCTCAATACCATAGAAGACCTGGAGGGCTGTACAACAGACAGTGACGAGGCAGTCATGTGGTTGGTTTTATAACCAATGAGAAGGCAGAACAGAAAGTCTATATAAAGACAAACAGACAGACAGTAGGTCTCTTTCGGAGAGGTCTCTTAGCTTAAGAGGCTAGCTGCAGTAGGTGGTAAGGCTCTTAGCTCTGATCTCTTGGCTTTCTTCTTTGCATTGGTTCTGTGCTTCTTATTTAATAAGATGATTGGTTACATCTACATAAAGGATGTGGGTAGGGGAATTCCAGATTCAGACAGGACTTGAACTCCTGATTGGGCAGGAGTGAGGTAAAAGAAGTCTTGTCAAACAGGGATTGGTAATGACATTGCTACTAGGAAATTGGCAACCTATGTAAGTGATGTGAGCTATCCTTAATGCTCTACAGCATTTAGTACTTGTTTGTCTCAATTCTGATTGGTCTCCCGCAGGGCACAGTTTGTGGCTTTTCCTGGCTATTGTAATGATGAGGCCTAGTCCTAGTATTGTTAGTCTGCAGCCTATCATGGCTGTACTAATGTTAAGTTAGGCCCCTTCACTTGGACAAGCCTGACAACCTAAGTTCCATTCCCTGTGGAAGGAGACAACCAATTCCCAACAGTCCTCTGATCTAAACACTCTCTCACAACTATACACACACTAGAACACTCTCACAACTATACACACACACACACACACTCAAAAATTTTTTTAAAAAATTGAAAATGACTGAATATTAAGAAATAAATAGGCTGGGTGGTGGCTGGCTGGCACAGGCCTTTAATCCCAGCACTCGGGAGGCAGAGGCGGGCAGATCTCCGTGAGTTTGAGGCCATCCTGGGCTACAGAGTGAGTTCCAGGAAAGACACCAAAGCTACACAGAGAAACCCTGTCTCAAAAAACAAAACAAAACAAAAAGACAGTGCCTAATGCAGAAGTTACAGGAAACAAATGAGAGCAGCTGTCCTTGTCTGTCCGCCAGCGTCCATCTTATGGAGCACAGACTCCAAGTCTGTGGACAAAGCACTAGCATAGATCACGTGGACTTGTCCATCCTGCTGCTGCTGCGGTAGATTACACTGCAGTCCACCCGAGGACTCTAGGGAGTCTTTCCTTAGGAAGTGAATAGTGTCCTACCTCCTTGACTTTGGCCTTGACCGTTGTGACTTGCCTTGGCCAGTGGAATATGAACCTTCATGAAAAAAATCTAAGCCTGCCCCTGACTCCTCCAGGCTTTCCTGCATTGCTTTGGCTTGTGTGTCACGCTCTCTGTTGTGTAGCAATTGCCTCCCAGAAGACGCATTCCACTTTGGAGTCTAGCTCCAGGTGCTGGATAGTTTTGTATCAACTTGACAAAAGCTAAAGCCATATGAATGGAGGGAGCTTCAATTAAGAAAATGACTCTGCCTGGCAGAGGTGGCAGAGGCAGGTTGTACCTCTGAGTTCGAGGCCAGCCTGGTCTACAGAGCAAGTTCCAGAACAGCCAGAACTACACAGAGAAACCCTGTCTCAAAAAACAAAACAAAGCCGGGCAGGGGTGGAGCAGGGCTATAATCCCAGCACTTGGGAGGCAGAGGCAGGTAGATCTCAGGGAGTTCGAGGCCATTCTGGTCTACAAAGCAAGTTCCAGGGCAGCCAGGACTATTACACAGAGAAACCCGGTGGGGGGGGGGACTAAATTAAACCAACCAAACAAAATAAATAAAATAAAAAATAAACAAAAACAAATACCTCCATAAGACCAGGGTTTGTGCATTTTCTTAATACAGTGGTTGATGGGGAAGGCCCAGCCCATTGTGGGTTCAGCATCCTTCAGCTGGTGGTTCTGGGTTCTATAGGAATCCTTCACCATCACAGCAGGCAGACATGGCAGCAGGAACAGTTGAGAGCTCACTTCTCCAGTGAAGCAAGCAGATAAAGTTCAGCTGGGGATGGCAGGTGGCTTTGAAACGTACATTTCTTCCAGAAAGGCCACACCTCCTAACCTCCCTATGGTGGCACCATCTGAGGGCCAAATATTCAAATGCCTAAGAATTTGAGGGACATATCATTTAAACAACCACACTAATCCTTCACCTGTACTCCTGTAAGTCACCCAAATAAAACCCACCAAGTTGGACCTGGTGGTATCTGCCATTGGTTACCTATCTGGGGTGAGTAGACATTCATTCATGTCTCTTAAGGAATAGTGTCACTCTTTGGTGATATTTTATTTATGCTGAAATGTGATTTTATTGTGTTCCCCAAAGTATTGTGCATGCTAATAAACTTATCTGGGGTCAGAGAACAGGACAGCCACAATATTAAACATAGAGGATAGGCAGTGGTAGCACACGCCTTTAATCCTAGCATTCCAGAGGCAGAAATCCCTCTGGACCTCTGTGAGTTCAAGGCCACATTGGAAACAGTCAGGCGTGGTGACACACGCCTTTAATCCCAGGGAGTGATGGTAGAGAGCAGCAAGATATATAAGGCGTGAGGACGAGAAACTAGAAGCATTTGGCTGGTTAAGCTTTCAGGCTTTCAAGCAGCAGTTCAGCTGAGATTCATTCTGGATGAGGACTCAGAGGTATCCAGTCTGAGGAAACAGGATCAGCTGAGGAATTGCGAGGTGAGGTTGGCTGTGGCTTGTTCTGCTTTTCTGACCTTCCAGCATTCACCCCAATAACTGGCTTCAGGTTTGATTTTATTAATAAGAACTTTTAAGATTCCTCCTACAGTATGTTAATCAAATTTGCCTGGGGGTCAGAGCTTTAACAAGCCATTTAGCAGAAGTCTGGCAGTGGTAGCACACGCCCTTAATCCGATTACATGGCAGGCCAAGTCTCTGTGTGTTCAAGGACACAGGCAGCATGGAGACACATGCCTTTAATCACAGAGACCTGGAGGTCTGTATAGACAGGCAGTGACGAGGAAGTCATGTGGTTGGGTTTAGAACCAATGAGAAGGCAGAACAGAAAGGCAATAAAAAGACAGACACACAGGAGAAGGTCTCTCTCTCTCTCTCTCTCTCTCTCTCTCTCTCTCTCTCTCTCTCTCTCTCAGGGGAAGGATGGCAGCTAAAGGCTATTTGCTAGTGCTCTGACCTCTTGGGCTTTTAACTCTTTATTTGACTCTGTGTTTCTTATTTAATAAGACTTTAGAATTACATCTACATCACAACATTGTCCATCAGAAGAACTTGCTCCTGGGAAATGCAAGAGGTGCTTGGGGCAGACTCAGAACCTGCAAGTCCAGCTGAGCCCAGTTGGCTCATACTGACTCATAGACCTGTGACCTAGAAATAAATGCTGTTGTAAATGACTGAGTTTTGGACCTGTTTGTTACATAGCATTGCCATAACAAAAGGTTATTAATGTGCCAGACACTGAGTTTTCTCCCACATCTCCTTGTGTTTTTTTTTCTGATTTTTATTTTTTTTAATTGAAGATAGTTCTATTATTAGGGAAGCTATGTCTCCTAGTTTAATATTGGGAGGTTTCCTAGAACTTGAGACTTTCAAGTATTTAAAAATAGCTTCATCATTGGCCAGGTGTAGTGGCATACACCTTTAAGTCCAGCACTTGAGAGGCAGAGGCAGACAAATCTCTGAGTTTGAGGCCAGACTGGTCTATAGAGTGAATTCCAGGACAGCTAAGACTACACAGAGAAACCCTGTCTCAAAAAAAAAAAAAAAAGAAAGAAAGAAAGAAAGAAAGAAAGAAAGAAAAAAAAACAAACAATAAAAGCTTCATCGGGCTGGAGATAGAGTTCAGTTGACAAGCACTTGCCCAGCATGCATGAAGCCTGAGTTGGATCTTGTATCAGTTACTGTCCTGTTGCATCAATAAATGCCAGGACCCAAAAGCAACGTGGAGAAGAAATGGCTCTTCACAATGCATCACACCGTGAAGAGAAGTCAGTGCAGAGACTTAAGCAGAAACCACGGAGAAATGCTGTTTATTGGCTTAGTGACTGAGTCATGCTCAGAGTCCATCAGCCTAGGGAGGGTGCTGCCCATAGCGGGCTGGCCCCTCTCACATTAATCACCAATCAAGACAATCCTTCACAAACACAGCCACAAGCCAGTCTGATTTGGAAAATTCCTTAATTGAAGTTCCCTCTTTCCAGGCCACTCTAAACTGTGTCAAGTTCACCATAAAAACTAACTCGCACAGATCCCCACATAAAGTGGTTTCGGGGCATAAGTCTATAATCCCAGCACCCAAGAGGTAAAGGCAAGAAGATCCTAAGATCAAGGTCATCCCTGGCTATATAGGTTTAGGGTCAACATGGGTACATGATACCCAATTTATTTTTCTTTCTTTTTTGCTGTGTTTTTGTTTGTCTTGTTTTGTTTTAGAGGCAGGGAGACAGGATTTCTTTGCATAGCCCTGACTGTCCTAGAACTCACTCTGTAGCCCAGGCTGGCCTCAAACTCACAGAGATCTGCCTGCCTCTGCCTCCCAAGTGCTTGGATTAAAGGCGTGCACTGCCACTGCCAGATGAGACCCTATTTCAAAACTAAAAATGGAGGAGCTTGGGAGACGGCTTAGTTCATAAAGTCCTTGATACACAAGCATGAAGACCACATTCAGCCCCAGGCATCCATATAAAAAGCCAGGTGTGATGACATGTACATGTAATACCAGCACTGTGGAGACAGAAACAGAAGGATCCTTCCACCATATGGTTCCCAGGGATCGAACTCAGGTGGTCAGGTTTGGTAGCAAGTGCCTTTACCCACTCAGCCCTTTTGCCAACCCATTTGATGTTTGTTTTTGAGACAGGATCTCACAGTGTAGACTTGGCTGGTCTGGAACTCATTATGTAGACCATAGTGGCTTCAATCTCCCAGAGATCTGCCTGGTTTTTGCCTCCAGAGTACTAGGACTAAAGGTGTGTATTGACACACCCAGAATTGTTGGATGTACGTGTGTATTTTATAAATTTTTTTTTAAAGTGCATGAGTATTTTGCCTGCATGTATGTATACATCATGTGTGTGCCTGATACCTGGAGGTTAGAAAAGGGCATTGAGTCCCTTGGAACTGGACTTGTGAGCTGCCATGTGGGTGCTGGGAGTTGAACCCAGGTCCTCTGGAAGAGCAGCCGGTGCTCTTCACTGCTGAGCCATTGCTCCAGGCCCTCATTGGATGTTTTTTAATGTATTCCCAGAACTGTGCGAGCATCACACTCTAGTTTTATTTTATTTCCAAGATGTAAAAATATTGTGTATAACATCAACTCCTTTTTGTAACTCTAATGTAATACCTGGCATAAACAACTGGAGAAAGAAAGAGAGAAAGAAAGAAAGAAAGAAAGAAAGAAAGAAAGAAAGAAAGAAAGAAAGAAAGAAAGAGGGAAGGAAGGAAGGAAGGGAGGAAGGAAGGAAGGAAGGAAGGAAGGAAGGAAGGAAGGAAGGAAGGAAGGAAGGAAGATGCCTTTTACTCGTGATTTCACAGGTGTCATGGTGGTTTGGTCCAGTGCACTTGGGAAGAACATGGCGGTGGGAGTGTGGTGGGAGCAGTGCTCACTTTTTGACTGACAGGAAGTATAGAGTGAGCTATGAATGTTGTGGAATATTTGTTTAACTATGTGAAGATGTGTTGCTGTTTTACCTTGCCTGCCTAAGGCACCTGATTGGTCTAATAAAAAGTTGAATAGTCAATAGATGGGAGGAGATATAGGCAGGACTTCCAGGCAGGGAGAATAAGTAGGAGGAGGAAATTAGGCTCGGGTGAAGAAAAAAAAAAAAAAAGACATCAGGCAGAAGCCAGGAGCCAGACAGCCAGACACAGAGGAAGCAGGAAAGTAGGACATAGAGAGTGAAAGAAAGGTAAAATGTCCCCGAGGCAAAACAGAGATGAATAGAAAAAAATAATAAGTTAAAAGAGCTAGTGGGACAAGCCTAAGCCAAGGCCAAACATTCATAATTAATAACAAGTCTCTAAGTCTTTATTTGGGAGCCAGTTGGGGGCCCAAAGAAAATTCCAACTACATGTGAATCTGATTTCAGAATATTTTCTCTTTTCTTAAAGGAACTCCACAGCCATTAGTGGTCACTTGTGGAACTCTACCCCATGGCCATTACCATCTTGAAATCTGAACAGCTGTGATTACCTACAGGAAGACCCTCACAAAATCAGGCCTGTTGACATTATCTCGTAGAAAGAGAGACTAACCAGGCCATGAGACCCATACCTGGAATCCCAGCTGCTCAATCAGTCCTAAACCATCCTCCTGTTGTCTGTGTTCCAATGCCAGAGGCATGATCTCTGGTAGTGCTAGAATGTGGATAGGAGGTCAAAGGTAACTCTAATAGTTTGAATAGGAATGACCCCCGTAGACTCGTGTGTTCAAATGCTTGGTCCATAGGGAGTGGCACTATTAGTAGGTGTGGCCTATTGAAGTAGGTGTGGCTTTGCTGGAGGAAGTAGGTCACTAAACTTGTAGGCTTTGAGGTCTCAGAAGCTCAAGCCAGTTCACTTCCTGCTGACTGTGGATTCAGATGTAAAATTCTCAGCTCCTTCTCCATCAACATTTCTGCCTGCATGCCACCATACTTTCTGCCATGGATCAAATCTCTGAACTGTAAGCCAGGCCCAATTAGATGTTTTCCTTTATAAAAGTTGCCATGGTCATGGTGTCTCCTCACAGCAATAAATCTCTAACGAAGACAGTAACTTGTTATGTGATATTTTGTTTGTGTTCTGACAAATAAAGCTTGCTTGGAGTCAGAGGGTGGAGCTAGCCACTAGTTAACCACAGAGGTTTGGAGGACTGTAGAGAGAGGGACAGGAAGTGATAAGTCGGGGCTGAGACGGATCTCAGCCCTTTTGGACTGAGGAATGGAAGAGGAAGGAAGCTGCTCTCCTTGTGGCTGCTCCCCTGCTTCTCTCATCTTTCAGGTTTTACCCTGGTATCTGACTCCTGGTTTTTATTGATAAGATTAATTAGATTTACACTTCATCTGGCATCTAACTTTTGGGGCACAAATTCACCATATAGCCACTTGCACGTGACTTTATAGCCACTGACATCTGCCAGAACTGCACCACCAGCTAGGTTTTCCCTTTCTTCCCCAAGCCCTCTGAGCAGTCAGGGATTTTCCTGTTGCAGCCCCTCTACAGCAATCTCCAAAAGTCCCAGACTCCACAGGCCCCTGGGCTCCAAACGCTGCTGGTGTTAGCCCCTCACCACCTGCCAGCTCTGCCTTGAGGCAGCTCTGTGCTTTTACTTCCCGCCAGTTATGCATATTGCTTTCACACGTTCCTTTGTGCAGACAGCTGGCTCTTTGGCTCCTTTTCCCCTTTGAGTTGTGGGTTTTCCCAGGACCCCCTCCTTAGGCTGCTGACATTCGATCAGCAGCAGCTGTCCTCAGCCAGGCTGTTTACTGCCTGTGTTCTCTGCTTAGACATACTACGCAGCAGTCTGCCTCACACTTACCGTTATCATCAGCAGATTAGGTCAGACAATTGGGAATTCTTTTTTTTTTTTTTTTTTTTTTAAGATTTATTTATTTATTATATATACAGAAGAGGGCGCCAGATCTCATTACAGATGTTGTAACCACATGTGGTTGCTGGAATTGAATCAGGACTTGGAAGAGCAGTCAGTGCTCTCAACCTCTGAGCTATCTCTCCAGCCCGGGAATTCTTAAAGGAGGGAATTAGTTTAAAACAAAAGAGAGAGGGATATTTTTCTCACATTAAAAAATGAGAAACACGGCTGTGCAGTGGTGGCACATGCCTTTAATCCGCAGATCTCTGTGAGTTCGAGCCCAGCCTGGGCTACCAAGTGAGTTCCAGGAAAGGCACAAAGCTACACAGAGAAACCCTGTCTCAAAAAACAAAAAAAAAAAAAAAAAAAAAAAAAAAAGAAAAAGAAACACTATTATGATGGATAGAATTAGGTCTCTGTATGATTACACAATGGATGCTTTAAAAATGGAACAATTAAATGAAGGGATAAGTAACTTAGATGGGATTTACATAATGTCCATTATAATCATTATCAGTTTGGTAATTCTTGTTTTGTTCCTAAAAAAGTTGGTTGATAATCAGTGTCAAATATGAGAAATTGACTGATAAGATACAAACCTTAGAAAACATGGCCGGGCGGTGGTGGCGCACACCTTTAATCCCAGCACTCGGGAGGCAGAGCCAGGTGGATCTCTGTGAGTCGAGGCAGCTGGGCTACAAGTGATCAGAGAGCACAAAGTACACAGAGAAACCCTGTCTTGAAAAACCAAAAAAAAAAAAAAAAAAAGAAAAGAAAAGAAAAACTTGCTATTCATAAAATACAGGCCTTAGAAAATATTACTATTGATAGTATGCAATCCTTACAACTAAATACTAAAGAAAATAATGTAATTTTGACTGATAAGTTACAGGCCTTAGAAAACTTATTAAAACAGATAACAGATATTTAGTCAAAGACAGAGGAACTTAAAGGAGAACCAGCCTCACCATTGCATTATAAAATTAGAGAGGAACAGCCCAAGGTTATCAACAACCAATCTTAATTTATCCAGTCACCCTACAGGAACAACTACCAAATGACAGGTGTCCCCAAGGCTATAAAAGCACTCACTGGACTACTGTGGAAATGCTAGATTTGAGGAGATTTAACGAAGCAATAGTCTCATGGTATGCATTCACCTTTTGTGAAGCAGATGTTAAATTCATGGTCAACTAGTAACAGAAATGTTCCACAAGACTGGAAGACTTGGTTACAGCAGTATTGGAACCTGGTCCTCAATTACAGTGGAGGACTTGGTAGAATGATGAGGCTAGGACATTGAACAACAAAGTAGGGCTAGAGGTATGGAAATCTCCCAAGACCAACTTCTTGGAGAGGGCAATGATGCTGATGTACAAAGACAATCTCTATATGATGGCCACACCCTGGCTCTATGCCATGCAGCAGCTTTTAATGCTTGGGACAGAGTTGAAGAACTCAGAAAGAGTCATTTACTAAATTTATATAGGGCCCAAAAGAAACCTTCACTGATTTTTTTTTACAAAGATTGGTTTCAGCTATAAATCAAATTATACCAAATTCAGAAGCCAGACAAATAATAATTGAATCTTTGGCTTTAAAAAATGCTAATTCACAATGCAAAAGAATAATTAGGCCTTTAAAGTAAAGATCATCACCTATAGAGGAATGAATCTGAGACATAGTCAATATTGAATCTCATGATCATGATGATGCTTGGATAGGAGAGGTGATTTCCAAAGGTTTGAAGAAAAATTGAAATGTCAGGTGTTTCAATTGTGGCAAACAAGGTCATCTAAAAAAGGGATAGTAGACAGGACATTCCTAGAAACGATGTTTCTTCTAATACAAATTGGAAGGCCCTTGCCTTGTGGAGTATGCAGAAGGTACAGCAAGGGCCAACATTGGACCAATAAATGCAGATCAACAAGGGACAGACAAGGTAACCTTTTGCCATTGGGAAACACCTTGGGGGACATTTCCCAGGCCCCCATGTCAAATTTGGTTCAGTCATTCCCTGTCACCATGGGGGAAACACCTACCCAGAACAATTAAATGACCTAATGACTATTGTAAAAAAAAAAAATCACACTGCTCTGGATGATAGAACAGCTTTAGAAGATAAAACAAAAATTTCAGGAGAAACCATAAAGCAAATATTTTGGCAAACTTCTATAAATGATCGAAGACCAAAGCTAAAACTATGAATAAATGGCATTGTAATTGAAGGTCTTGTAGACAGAGGAGCTGATGTAACTGTTGTATTTTTAATATTTATTATTTTTATTTTATGTGCATTGGTGTTTTGTCTGCATGTATGTCTGTATGAGGGTGTCAGATCTTGGAGTTAGACAGTTGTGAGCCACCATGTGGTTGCTGGGAATTGAACCTGGGTCCTCTGGAGGAACAGTCAGTGCTCTCAACCTCTGAGTCATTTCTCCAGCTCCTTAACTGCTGTATTTTAAAAAGTGGCACAAAGAAGTCAAACCATACAACAGGGCCTACATGGGAGGTTTATTGAGGGGAGGGGAGAGAAGGGAGCAGAGACTAATCCCTGGGGATGAGAGAAAAGGAAGAGAGAGAGAGCAAGGCCTTTTATAAGGGAATGTAAGGAATGTACACAGCACAGGGGGTGCACTTAGTGGCTGCAGCTGAGGATATATCCTGTCAGGACCCTAAGGGCAGGCCAGTACAGATGCCTAAATGCTAAGTAACAATAATTGCACAAGAATCTTGACACCCAAATTGGCCTCTTCAGGAGGTAAATGTTCAGCTTTTAGGGATTTGAGCTTTATCTCAGGTGAAATAAAGTGCAAGATGGCTTGAATGTATAGGGCCAGAAGGACAGAGAGGAAAATTAAAGCCGTATGTGGCCACTACAGCAATGAATTTATGGGGACATGATTGGTTACAGCAATGGAATACTCAGATTAACATTCCTCCAATTCTCAGAAACAAACCATAAACTAATGTATGTTTCTGGGGAAAATATTAAAAGGTATTATAAAGCCAGGTAGTGTTGGCACACGCCTTTAGTCCCAGCACTTGAGAGGCAGAGGCAGAGGCAGACAAATCTCTGTGAGTTCAAGTCCAGCCTGCACTACAGAGTGAGTTCTAGGATAGGTGCAAAGCTACACAGAGAAACTCTTTCTTGAAAAACAAAAAAAAACAAAAATGTGTGAATGGAACAATGGCTTTTGACATCAGAAAAATTACAGGCCTTAGAACAGCTGAGGCAGGAGCAACTAAATGCTCAACATAGCGAAGAATAGGCCAGTCCTTGGAATTCTTCTTTATTTGTTATTAAAAGGAAATCTGGAAAATGGAACAGATCTAAGAGCTATTAATAAGGTGATTCAGCCAATGAGCTCTTGACATCCTGGAATTCCCCTGCCTTCTCTGGTATCCAAAGGATGGTCTATTTATTTTATTTTATTTTTTATTTTTTTTCTGGAGCTGAGGACCGAACCCAGTGCCTTGTGCTTGCCTAGTGTTCTACCACTGAGCTAAATCCCCAAGCCCTCAAAGGATGGTCTAATATAGCAATTGATTTAAAAGACTGTTTCTTTACTATACCTTTACAAGAAAAGGATAGAGAAAAATTTGCCTTCATGATGCCTACTTATAATTCTCAGCATGTTAATATCAATGGAAGGTTCTCCCATAAGGGATGTAAGCAACCCCACTCTGTGCTAATATTTTGTACAATAGTCATTGGAAATGATTCATGTACAGTTTCCTAAATCTATAATTTAGTATTATTTGGACATTATCTTACTAGCTGATTCAAATGTAGATAGTTTAGAGAGAATGTTTGAAGAAGTAAAGAAAATTTTACCTTCTTGGGGATTACAAATTGCTCCTGAAAAAATACAAAGAGGAGATTCTATTAATTACCTAGGATATAAAATAGGTTTACAAAAAATTCAACCCCAAAAGGTGCAAATCCGGAGAGATCAACTGTGGACACTTAATAATTTTCAAAAATTGCTGAGAGACATTAACTGACTATGACTCACAATTGAATCAACAATTCAAGAACTAAGTAATTTATTTCAAACCTTACAAGGTGATAAGGACTTAAACAGTCCAAGAAAATAATCAGCTGAAGCTGAGAGAGAATTGGTTTTGGTAGAAAAGAAATTATAGGATGCACATGTGGATTATTTTGATCCAGAGCTTGACTGTGTTCTGATTATTTTACCTTCCATGCATTCCCCTAAGGGAATTTTAGTGTAGAGAGAAGATGATATCTTAGAATGGATATTTTTACCACACAGAGTGAAAAATTAAAGATCTATTTCTGAGTTGATTCAGAAAGGAAAATTGAGACTTTGTCAATTAACAGGAATAGACCTAGGAGAAATTGTAGTACCTTTTACTAATGCTGAAATTTCCTCTTTATGGACAAAAAAAAAAATGAACACTGGCAAAGAGCTTGCAGTAATTTTTGGGAAGACATTAACCACAAATATCCCCAAAGCAAAAGAATTCAGTTTATAAAGAGAACCAACTAGATCCTTCCTCACATTATATGAGGAACACCAATTCTGGAGCCCCTACATTCTGTACTGATGTAAACAAACCAGAAAATGCAGGTTATAAATCAGGAAACTTGAATAAAGTGGCTCAAAGCCCTTATGATTCTTTTCAAAAGTCAGAATTATGACATTATTAATTTTTCCAGAAACTCTATATAGTTACTGACTTTCAATATGCAGAAAAGTTGTTTTACATATTGAAACTGCTGAATTTATTCCAGATGATATAGAATTGACTTTGTTATTTATTCACTTATAAGAAATAATCAGAAATAGAAATAATCCCATATATAATACACATTAGATCCCATATGGGTCTGCCAGGCCCTCTAGCACAAGGCAATGATGAAATTGATCAACTATTGGTAGGAAATGTGCTAGAATCCTCAGAATTTCATAAAAAAAACACCATCTCAATAGCAAGGGTTTGAAAAAAGATTCTTGCATAACTTGGCAACAAGCCAAGGAAATTATATGGAAATGTCCTACTTGTTCATTGTATAACCAAACTCCAGTACCTGCAGAAAGTAACCCAAAGGGTACTCAAAGAAAGGAAATTGGGTAAATTGACATGTTTTATTTTTCAGAGTTTGGAAAATTAAAATATATACACCATACCATAGAAACACATTAAGAATTTCAGTGGGGGAAGAAGGGGCCGGCCTTCGAGCGACAGCGACACAAGATGGCAGCCACCACAGGCCCGGGAGTAAAAGTCCCTCGAAATTTCCGACTGTTGGAAGAGCTGGAAGAAGGTCAGAAAGGAGTAGGCGACGGTACAGTTAGCTGGGGTCTAGAGGACGACGAAGACATGACACTTACAAGATGGGCAGGGATGATAATTGGGCCTCCAAGAACAATTTATGAAAACCGAATATACAGACTTAAAATAGAATGTGGGCCTAAATACCCAGAAGCACCCCATCTGTAAGATTTGTAACAAAAGTCAACATGAGCGGCGTGAGCAGTTCGAATGGAGTGGTGGATCCAAGGGCCACAGCAGTGCTGGCCAAGTGGCAGAATTCCCACAGCATCAAAGTCATCCTGCAGGAGCTGCGGCGCTTGATGATGTCAAAAGAGAACATGAGGCTACCACAGCCACCAGAAGGACAGTGTTACAGCAATTAGTCACCAAGGCCCCGCCTCCCCTCCCCAGTCCAACCTAAGTCTTCATTTTCCACAGTGGTGAATTTTCTAGATTCATCTTGTAGACCTCAAAGAGAGAGAGCTCCACTGAGACTCCATCCTGGAACACTGCTCTGATACTAATTTCTTGTCCATTTAAAATACATAGGCTGTGCTGTGTAACATCTTCAAAAAAAATAGAAAAAAAAAGAATTTCAATGGGAAACTGCTTTGAGTTCTGAAAAGGCTAAGTCTGTAATCACCCATTTATTAGAAGTTATCGCCATCATGGGGATACCTGTGCAAATTAAGACTGACAATACTCCAACCTTTGTCTCTAGTAAAATGAAACAGTGTTTTGCGTATTACAACATAAAGCATATTACAGGTATGCCAGGTATACCACACAATCTTACAGGACAAGCAGTTGTAGAAAGATCTAATTGAAGTCTAAAAGATATGCTTAATAAACAGAAAGAGGTAATAAAGACCCCGAGAAATAGATGGCACAGTGCTTTATTTACTTTAAATTTTCTAAATGCTAATGAGAATGGAATGACAGCTGAGGAGAAACATTGTATAATAGAAAAAACTACTGAATTAAATCAGCCTGTATACTTTAAAGATGTGTTGACCTCAGAATGGAAACTATGATATGTGTTATGCTGGGGAAGAGGTTTTGATTTTGTTTCCACAGGAGAAGAAAAGTTATGGATACCATCAAAATTGATTAAGATTATATTTGAACAAGAGAGACCTCTTGATTAGAAGAGGCGATACTTCATCAAACAGTGTGACCATTCAATCTAAACTAACTTAGAAGACTAACAAATGCTTTGATCAGATATAACTTGCCAATAGAGAAACTCCCAAAAGTTTGTATTGGGGCAGGATTTTGTATTTGTCTTTCCAGGAGAATGAAGGCATGCACCTAAGGAATCTAAGGACCACTGGATCAGTGAGACACCTGAAGAAAAAGGAAGAATCATTCATAGAAAATATCCCAAGAAAAAAAGTAAATTGACCTATTGGTATATCACATTTCCTACAGGATAAAATTTCATATATCTTCCCAAAGGTTTGTTTCTGCTGTTCTCTACAGACATATAAGTCCAGTTCAATTAAAAATTAAAGTCGGCTTTGGAGTTGGAGTGTGGCTCTCTCCTTATCTAACTCAAGCATTCTTTTTTTTTTTTTTTTTTTTTTTTTTTTTTTTTCGAGACAGGTTTCTTGTGTAGCTTTGCGCTTTCTGGAACTCATTAGACTGGCTCGAACTCACAGAATCCGTGCTCTGCTCAAGTGATAAAGCTGCCACACCGGCTAACTCAAGCATTCTTGTTAAAAGGAAAGTCCAAAATCTCTGTCTTATGTCAAAAGAGCCACCTGATATGAGACAGAAGAAAAACTAAAATTAAGGGACTATTCTATTGCCACTAATCTCATAATTCTTTGATTTTCATTTTGACTCTTTAAAACTTTTCTTAAGGTATAATTACTATCTCAAAATTTATAAAATTATATATATTTTCAACATTTTGTCATGATATTAATGGTCATATAGAGAACTAATTCTAGAAAAGGGTTTCATCTAGCTTTCTGTACATGATTTTGGGTTTGAGTCTCCACAGGTAACTAGGAATTGCGTTTTTGTATTCTGTTTGTGTATAACAAATTATGGTCCTTTAACCTCTTTGATATCTGCTGCACATGACATTTAAGATGTTTTCTGCAGTGAACCAAGACTATGCCTAAAAGCATCCTTTGAAGTCCCCCAAAGGAGGATGGGGCCACAATGACACTTCCATCTGGTCTATAGTAATGCCACTAAGGTTTGGATCAGCTTTGGACTACAAACAGCTCAGGACAATTTTGGGTTGGATAGCTGAGATGGTCCAGCCTCACAGACTACTCCCCAGGACTTAACATAGACCTGCATTTCCCTTTTACACTGGACAGCAAATGGTACAGCTAACTCTTCCAGGACTTGACAATTATCCCAATTTTTTCAGGGTCCTCTAAAGGTGCTATCCTCCCAGACAGCAGGAAGTAATTTTAAGAACATGATGCCCACATTGCCAAGAGGTGGGATGGGCAACTTTTGGTCATTCAGTGGGTTATAGATATTTGTCATCATTTAGGAGAATTGGTTACAAGTTGTTATTGGTAGTGGTCAGGAAAAAAAAAACAGAACAAAGGAGATTAGATTCAGGAATCTCATTCTGAAAAGAAAAAGGGGAAATATAGAAAAGGTAGATTATTGAATCTAGTTTTAAACCGAAAAAGCAATTACTAGTCTTAAATATTTTACATTGATATGGATTTTTTGTATATTGATACAAATTTAAGGTTATTTTTGTGAGAACATACTGTATATTCATTTCTACTCTTGTTCAAGGTATTGTACCTATACAGCTCATTTAAAAATGTAATGTAAATTCTAGTTCTTGAAAGTTATTATTACAAACTTGCTGTGATTTCTGTATGTCTGTATTTTTTTTTTGTCGTTACCACAGTACATAGAATGATTAGACATGGCTGAGTGCAGGTGTTGAGATGTCTGCACTGCTGCTATGCGTATGTCAAGTTGTTCTGATTATAAAAAAAAAAGAGAAAAAAAACAAAAGAAAATAAAAACAGAAGCAGAAGATGCTGAGGATAACAGATAAGACGCATAACAAGCACGTGAATATAGATGTAGAAATGATATTTAAATAAGATTATGGAAATGAAACTTAAGATAAAAATAGTTAACAAGAAGCTGAGGATACAGTTGTAAGCAATATAAGTTCTGTGTTTACTTTTGGTCTGAGCGTGTACTGCGGTGAAGAGATTTTATGTGCAAGAAAAAACTCAAGCTAACAAACTATCTAGAATAATAAAGAAATGCAAGTTAGTAGTTAGTCACCTATAACAATGAAACTTGTAGTCATGCTAGGTATGTTTTCAAGGCCAAACAGAGACATATTTTACATAGACAGGTGGTTTTCAAACACTTGAGAAATCTACAGAATATGGCATTTAAGATGTTTTAATGACATAAGGTTTTGTTTTTTGTTTTTGTTTTGGACAATGAGACATGTCTGCTTCTGGCAGCACCAATCTACTTCAGAGAAGATGATGGGCATTGAAGAAACTCCATATGGAGTTTACTTTCTTTGTGGCAAAAGTTAGTCACTGGGCAAAAAAAAAAATCTTACTTTGACTGCTGACAGTATGCTGTCCAAATTAGACAAGCAGAACAGAAAAGAAAGTGATTGCAGAACTTTGGCAAGACAAGATGGGACAGTCCTTCAAAAATCCTGCTTCACAGATAAGTCTGTCAGATATTCTGGGCCTGCAGGCTGAAGATGGATGCTTCATGTACAGAGAACTTGGTGATGTCGGCAGCAGTGTTTCTGTCATTTCTTATTTTTGGAAGTTGTTTACTCAGGTAATATTATATTCCTTCTCAGGTCTCTCTGATGGAGATGAAGACTAGATCGTTATAGTTATAGTTTTCCTTGTTAACAATTTTAGAAAAGAAACTCACAAAAGAGTGTATAAGTTGAGAGATATAAAAAGACAGTTTTGGGTTGGTAATGCAAGTTAGAATAGAAAGTAAATTAGGTACAAAACTTTGGACTCACCAAGGTAGGATAGATAATGGAGTATTTTCTCTGAATTTGTCAAATGCTAATGGACTAGACATTGTTAATGTAATCATTGCCTGTATATATTTATATTTAGTTATTATACATATTGTATATAGTTTTTTATGTTAGTTAAAACCTTCACTTTTTATTTAGACAAAAAGGGAGAAATGTTGTGTGATATTTTGTTTGTGTTCTGACAAATAAAGCTTGCTTGGAGTCAGAGGGTGGAGCTAGCCACTAGCTAACCACAGAGGTTTGGAGGACTGTAGAGAGAGGGACAGGAAGTGGTAAGGTGGGGCTGAGACAGGATCTCAGCCCTTTTGGACTGGAGGAATGGAAGAGGAAGGAAGCGACTGTGGCTGCTCTCCTGCTTCTCTGATCTCTCAGGTTTTACCCCGGTATCTGACTCCTGGTTTTTTTTTTTTTTTTTTTTTTTTTTTTTTTTGATAAGATTAATTCGATTTATAATTCAGTAACAAAGTGGACTCCATCTATGAAGTTTTCTGGAGGTCATCACTAGTGCTGGGGTGGGATTTTTTTCCATTATGTAAGCTGTTTGGGGGTCTGTATTACCAGGAGTCTGTATTACCTGTATTACTATAAGTACCCCTTCACCTAAACATCTTTTATTAAGCCCACAGAAGCTCATGTTTTACCAAAGTGAACTTGAATGGAAGTGTTCCTTTAGTGTGTTGCCAGTGCCTCTCTGGTTTTGTGGTGGTTTGAATGAGAATGGCCCCCATAGGCTCATATTTTTGAATACTTGGTTCCCAGTTGGTGGAACTGTTTGGCAAGGATTAAGAGATATGGCCTTGTCAGAGGTGTGTCACTGGGGGTGGGCTTTGAGGTTTCAGGAGAGTCATGTTATTCTCAGCGTACTCTGTCTGTGCCTTGTGGTTGTAAGTTGAGACGTGAGCTCTCAGCTGTCCCTCACTCTACCATCATGGACTCCAACACTCTGAAACCACAAGCCAACTCAAATAGTTTTTCTGTAAATCGCGTTGGTCATGGTGTTTTATCACAGCAATAGAAAAGTAACTAAAAGGTGAATAGATGTTTGTTCAAGTTTTCCAAAAAATAAATAAATAACCTCTTGTGATGGAAGTTGTTGTGTTACTTGTCTAAAAATCTCAAGATTTTATTTATTTAGTTTTAAAATTATGTGTATATGTTTCTTTTTCTTTTCTTTCTTTCTTTTTTTAATTTATTTATTTATTATGTATCCAGTGAGTGTTTGGCCTGCAGGCCAGAAGAGGGCACCAGATCTCATTACAGATGGCTGTGAGCCACCATGTGGTTGCTGGGAATTGAACTCAGGACCTCTGGAAGAACAGCCAGTGCTCTCAACCTCTGAGCCATCTCTCCAGCCCATATGTTTCTTTTTCTTTTCTTCTTTTTCTTTTTGTGACAAGGTTTCTCTGTGTAGCCCTGGTTGTCCTGAAACTTACTCTGTAGACCAGGCTGGCCTCAAACTCAGAGATCCTCCTGCCTCTGCCTCCTGAGTGCTAGGATTAAAGGTGTGTGCCACCTCTGTCCAGTTGTGTATATTTTTCTGCATGTGAATGCAGGTGCCTGCAGAATCTAAAATAGAGTGTAAGAATGTAGGATACCTGCTAAGGCTCATGCAACCATTGGTCTTTCTAGTCTGTCTGTAAACATGTTTGCATTCTAGAAATTTCATCAAATAGAACCATAAAATTTGTGGCCTTTTGTGACTTAGCCCATGACGGACTTCTTTTAATTACCACAATATTTTCTAGGTCTGTCCATATTCTTTCTTAGTTTGTTAAAAACAAAACAAAAACAAACCCATAGCTTAGGGGTTGGAGAGATGGTTTAGTGGTAAAGATCACTGTTGGATTCTCAGTGCCTGTGAGGCTGCTCACAACCTTCTGTAACTAGTTCTGGGGGTGGGGGGTCTGATGCCACCTGCTGGCTTTCTCAGGCACCAGGCTCTCAAGTGGTGAATAGACATACATGCAGGCTAAAGATTCAGACACAGAAAATAAAACAAAGCCACTGAGTGCTGGGACTACAAGCATGCCCAACAGTGCCCTTTCATGCCATGGTTATGACCATTTGGATTGTCTCCACCCTTCGGTAACTGTGAACAAAGCAGTTTGTACGCTCTTGTGTGCAGTTTTGTCTGAACATCTGTTTTCAGTCTCCTAGGCATATGCCTGGAGGGGATTTTTTCCAACTTCCTGGGAAACTGCCAGGTCTTTTGCCACAGTTGCCGAGTGATGCTTTCCCACCAGCGGCCTAAGTGGGTTCCAGTTCCTCCACAACCTGGCCAGCACTTGTTACGTCCATCTTCAATAGAAAGCCATCCTAGTATATATATGTAACCTTGATGTGCCACGGTGGTGCTGATTTGCATTCCCTCGGTGACTACAGTGGTGGACACTTTTTCACCATTTCGTGCCTTCTCTGGACATGTTAGTTCAAATATTTTGCTCCCCGCTCCCCAGCCAGGGATAGAACACAGGACCCTGTGCGTGCTAGGTAAGGTCTTGACCACTAGGCTATACTCCAATCCTTGCTCTACTCATTTTTTTTTCTTTTAAAAGCAACCTTGTTTCTTTTTCTTGTTCCCATCCTCTTCTTTCCTTCTCCTCGACAAACTTCTAACAAGTTTTATTTATTTAATGTGGTGGGGGGAGTCACGTGCACATGGCAGAGGTCAGAGACACAAGAGTTGTTTTTTTCCTTTCACCTTGTGGATTCTAGGGATTGAACTCAAGTCATCAGCGTTGGTGGCAATCGCCTTTATTCACTAAACCGTCTTGTTAGCCCCCTTTTGTTCATTTTGTTTGTTTGCTTGTTTGTTTTAGAGCTGGGCCTTAGGCTTGGTAATGTACCCCTTTAGTCTCAGCACTCCAGATGGAGCTCTGATTTTGAGTCTGGTCTATATAGCAGATTCCAGGATAGCCATGGCTACACAATAGAGAGACCCTGTCTCAAAATAAATATACAAATAAATTTACTTTATTTTGATTATGTGTCTGTTTGTGGGAGGAGTGTGTGCGGTCTTTATGTATAGAGCCCACAGAGGCCAAAGGAGGCTGCTGGATTCCTAGAGGTAGAGTTACAGATGGTTATGAGCTGCCATGTGGGTGCTGGGAACTGAACCTGGGCCCTCTACAAAAGCAGCCAGTGTTCTTAACCTCTGAGCTATCTCTTCAGCCCGTAATTTATTACTTTTTGAGAACAGGCCTTATGTATCCCAGGCTGCCTCAAATCTCTTGGAGCTGAAGATGGCCTCCCACTTCTACCTCCTGGGTGCTGAGCCACATGTAGTTAATGTCTTGCTAGGGACTGAACCGAGGGCCTAGTGCACACTAGACAAGCCTCTGCAAGTTGAATGACATCCACAGTACAAGGTTTGTTTGTTTGTTTGTTTGTTTTTGTTTTTTGAGACAGGGTTTCCTCTGTGTAGCTTTTGAGCCTGTCCTGGAACTGACTCTGTAGACCAGGCTGGCTTTGAACTCATAGAGATCCACCTGACTCTGCCTCCTGAGTGCTGGGATTAAAGATGTGTACCACCACCGCCTGACCACAGTACAAGTTTTTAAAAAATAATTTATTTGGGAGCTGGAGAGTGAAAGACCCCCACCAAAGGCCCAGACACAGTTCCCCCAGAAACCCAAAAGAGCTGAGGAAAGAGATATCTTAAAAATAAACAGAACTGAGTCAGCTCCCTCTTCCCGGAGAGGGTGAAGTCAGGTGTTTTCAAAAGAACAAAGTCAGGATGTCTGGTGGTGACCGATTAACCACGAGATGCCCCTCTCCGGAGATAACATGACCAGACCCTGGAGATGGGTTGTAAAACTCCTGACAGGGCAAACAGATAAGATAAAATAAGACAAAGTCCAGGCCTGGGAAAAACTGGACCAATCAAGGATGGACCCGTACTAACCCCCTCTCCTCTAAGAAATTTTGTGGGTTTTGCCTATAAAAACTAACTCCCCCAAGAAAGAGTAACTCTCCTCCCTACCTCGAGGCATCGGGTGTGGTGGCCGAGGATTCCCTGCTAGCTTGAAATAAGCACGCACGTGCGCCTAGTCAATAAACTTGCTATTGCATTCTAAACGTCTTGAGTCTCTGTCAGTCTCTTTGGGGGTCCTGATCTGGGCAGAACAGAGAGATGGCTCAGAGGTTAAGAGCACTGACTACCCTTCCAGAGGTCCTGAGTTCAATTCCCAGCAACCACATGGAAGCTCACAACCATCTATAATGAGATCTAGTGCCCTCTTCTGGTGTGTAGGCATACATGCAGGCAGAACACTGTGTACATAATAAATAAAAAATGATTATTTTTATTTTATGTGCATTAGTGTTTTGCCTGCATATATGTCTGTGTGAGGGTATCAAATCATTTGGAGCTGGATTACAGACAGCTAAGAGCTGCCATGTGGGTGCTGGGAATTGAATCTGGGTCCTCTGGAAGAGCAGCACTTAACCACTGAGCCATCTCTCCAGCTTCCACATCTCTCCAACCCCTCAGCACAAGTGTTTAATGTTGATGTAGTTTATCATTCTTTGTTTGCTTGTGTTCTTGGCGTTGAAGCTCCCAAGCTCCCTGTTCATGGAAGACATCTTAGTCAGTTAATTATGGTATCCTTTCTCGCTGAGCCGGGATGCATCCTACGCCGAAATCTCCCTCAGCACTGCGTTATAGGCTCTGTGCTGGTGAGACTGCAAGCTCTGGGAACAAGCTGGGAGGATTCAGATCCCCAGCAGTGCTGCCCAGGAGTAGTGGTGTTTTCTTCACTGTATCAACACCTCCACCAGGAGATCGGAATCCCGGGTGCAGGAGGGAGAAGATAATGACGATGACTTTTTCCATGAATTCTCTTTCCACGAGCTGGATTTAGTTGGGGCTCAGGCAGATGTGGGAATTCAAGAAATGAAGTAAGGTGGGCATGGCAGCACATGCCTCTAATCCCAGCACTTAGGAGTCAGAGAGATCAAAGTTAGCCTCAGTACATAATCAAGTTTGAAAGTGTGGACTATATCAAACCCTATTTCAAACAAAACAAAGGGGGCTGAACAGATGGTTCAGAGTGTTGCAGGATATTCGATCACTCTGTGAACCTGAGTTTGCGTTTATTAAATAAAGTTAACCTTGCTTCAGGAGGCAGAGCCAGCAACTAGTTGACAGAAAGTAATCATAGAGAGTCAAAGGGAGTCTGTTAGACAAATACAGAGCCGCACAGGAAGGAGTAGGGAGGGACTCTGAGTGTGGGGGTCTTTTTTGGTTTGGTGGAGAGGAAGGAGATGCCTATGAGGAGCTAGCTGCTCCTCAACCTCTCTGAGCTAGCATGTTTTAATCCCAGCCTCTGACTCCCGAGTCTTGTTGATAAATAGAATGATAGAGAGTTAGTTAAAAACTACATTTGGTGGCAGTGGCAGGAGGTGGTTCCGGCAGGACATAAAAGTCCTACAGGGCCACTGCCTGAAAAGCAGGCCAGTAACTGTGGAGCCAAAATTACTGGCTGCAACACAGTGGATTCAGGTGCAGCCACTGTGCCAATGGAGAAACAACATCAGGGATTGGTTAAAGCACTTGCCAGACAAGTGTGAGGTCTGGAAAGTTACATGAACACCAGGTGGGCATGGCTGCCTACCTGTAATCCTAGCTTTACAGGGAGCTCTAGAGTACATTGAGAGACCCTGCCTCAAAGAATAAGATAGAAGAGGGATTGACTCCTGACATCCACCTTAGGCTTCCAGGTGCATGCATACTCACACAAGTGTATACTACACACAAAGCATCACACACACACACACACACACACACACACACACACACACACACACACGAGAAATGGAAAAAGAATCACAAAACAGATGAAACACACAGGAAATCTTACTGTTTCCCCTTGAAGCTTACTAGCCATTCCTTTATCAAGTCACTGCTATCTGCAAGTTTTTTTTTTCTTTTCTTTTTGCTTTTGAGACAGTCTTGCTATATATTCCAGGCTAACCTAGAGTTTTCTAAGTAGCCCAGGAAAGCCTTGAACTCACCTGTCTCTGCCTCCCAAGTGACTGGGAGTCCAGGCATAGATCCCTGATACCAAGTGTTAAAAACAGTGCTACCTAGGTTTGGTCAGCTTTACACAAGTACAAAGGTACTGGACCCAGGCCTAGAACCTCCGGCCTCCTGCCCTGGGGCTTCTGTGACTGCAACATGAAATTGACCACAGGCATGGGAACCAACGGATAAATGCTTTTCTGTATTATATGTTTTGAAGTTTTTACACTTATTGTGGGGCGTTTACCCACCAACCCCACAGCTCTCCAGGGTTTTCTTGAGCGTGAGCAGCAGGAAATATTAGATAGAACGATTTATTGCGGAGAATATTTCAGAGAGAAACAGAAAATAAAGGATAACCTCGAGAGGGCCTGGAACCTTTTCCAATGGGCCCTGACTGTCTCTGCCCCAGGGGTTTTTATAGAGACACCAAGGGGTGGAGCAAAAGACCTCCTCCCCCAGCACAGCCAAGTGCAGACCATCTCAGACACCTGCACTCAGGCCAGTGGTCCTGATCATCCTCTATTCGGACCTGCTGGGTAAAGCCACGAGGAACCCGAGAACGGGCTCCCACAACTTATTAGCATACTTGTGTTTGCATATGTACGTATGTTTGTTGTCCGATAATCTTTTTGTGCACAGTGGTGGGGAGGTCATGGCAGCAGGCGTGTGGGGTCACGTGACACCCGGTCAGGAAGTGAGAGCGATTGAATGCAGGTGATGGTTTCTTTCTTTTTTCTTCTTTACTCAGGTCAAGACGCAGCCCAGGTTCAGGATGGTTCTCTTTTCATCAGTTAAACTTCTCTGGTTATGAAACCATGCAAGGCAGAAAACACTTGTACTTAGTACTTAGGAGATGGAACTAGGAGGGTCAGGAGTTCAAGGTCATCATCTACATAGCAATTCTGAGGCCAGCCTTGGGTACAGGAGAGGCTATCTCAGCTACCCTATCTGAGCCCCCTCAAAAGAAAACCTCCTTGGAGGTGACCTCACAGATAGATCCTGAGGCACATTTCCTAGGTAATTCCAAATCCAGTCAACTTCATGATGAATATGAACCAGCACAGCTCCCCGCCTGGTACCCCAAAATGGTACTAAAACAGGAAGTGAAGATGCGGAATAGACACAACCAAGAACTGCTAATTCACATGGTGATGCATGCCTGTAATTCCAGCATTCAACAGTGCAGAGACAGGAGAGTCACTGCCAGTTCAAGGCCAGCCTGGGTTACACAGTGACTTCCAGGCTAGCCTGCTTGCCACTGCACACAGCTCGGGAATCTGCTCTCTTTATCAGGCATAGGAGAGTGCACACTAACATCTGCCAACACTGAGTTAGCTAAATGCAGTGTACGTTACAGAAGGAGCAGCGATTGCGATTCTGGCTCCCTTGGACATGCCCTTGCAGCACACAGAAAAGCAGCGTGGGCTGTAGTCTCCAAAGAGTCTGTCCACATCCAGCTTTTGGGTCACCCAGTGAGTGCACGTGAGAGCTTCCTCCCGAGTTTCTAAGGAAGGCAACTTCTCTTTTCCTAAGGAAGACTCCACCCCTTTGCACAGGAGGCTTTGCCTCTGGGTTCCTTCCTGCATCCTGTTGTCTAGAGCTGGATCCTGGGCTTTAGCAGGAAGGGCATGGATGTTCACTTCCTGCCAGCCTGGTAAGCGCTGGGTTATTCCTACTGCCAAGACCCAAATGAGACTGGAGTGTGGTGGGCCCGTTAGTTTTGATAGTTTTAACACAGTTAGAAAAACACAGGTCCTGGAGTCTGCTGGTTTCCTTGTTAGGTAATTTCTTTTAATTTTTTATTACATTAATTAATTAGTTTATTGTGTGTGTTTACTCACATGAGTGTCACGGAGTGTAGGCAGAGGTCAGAGGACAACTGAAGGCAGTTGCCATGGTTACGTGTGAAGGTCAGATAACAACCTGGGGGAATCAGTTTTCTCCTTCCATCCTATGGGTCCTGAGGATTGAACTCAGATCATGAGGCTTGGCAGCAAGAGCCTTTAACCACTGAGTCATTTTATCAATCCCTAGATGACTTCTTTTAAAAAATTATGGGCTGAAGAAATGGCTCAGTGGTTCAGAACACTGGCCACTTTTCCAGAGGATCAGGGTTCGAGTCCCAGCACCCACTTGGCAGATCACAACTCTGTAACTCCAGTTCCAGGGGATCTGACATTGTCTTCTGGCTTCCTCCAGCACTGCACACATGTAGTGCACAGACATACAATACACGCAGGCACATGCAGAAGATTATTTCTTGGAGTCAGGCAGTGGTGGTGCACACCTTTAATCCCAGCACTTAGGAGGCAGAGGCAGGGGGATTTCTGTGAGTTCAAGGCTAACCTGGTCTGCAAAGTGAGTTCCAGGACAGCCAGAACTACACAGAGAAACCCTGTCTCAAAAAAACCAACCAACCAACCAAGCAACCAACAAAACAAACAAAATATTTCTTGGGGCTAGAGAGATAGCCCAGAGGTTAAAGAGTGCAGGACCCAAGTTCAGCTCCCAGCACCCATATAGTGGCTCACAGCTATCTGTAAATCCAACTCTAGGAAATCCGATGACTTCTTTTGGCCTCTTCAGGCACCAGCATATATGTGGTACACAGACATACATGCAGATAAAATAACCGTATACATAAAATAGTTTTCAAAGAAAATGAGGTGGGAAGTAACTGAGAAAGAGGCCAGATTCATCCTCTGGCCTCCTGTGTGTATGCTCTCAAGCAGGCACTTGTGCACACACACACACACACACACACACACACACACACACACACACACACACACGCATATACACCATCATAAAATTTTTTTCTAATAAAAAATAAACATTAACCAGGTAGTTGTGGCACGTGCCTTTAATTCCAGCACTTAGGAGGCAGAGGTAGGCAGATTTCTGTGTGAGGTCAGCCTAGTCTACACAGCGAGTTCTAGGACAGCCAGGGCTGTTACACAGAGAAACTTTGTCACAAAAAAACAAAACAAAATATAAACATTGTTTTTCTTTCCCTCTTCTCCTTTTTGAGACAGGGTCTTACCATATAGCCTTGACTTGCCTGGAACTTTCTGTGTAGACCAGGATGGACTTGAATTTGCGGAGATCTTCCTCCTGAGTGCTGGGATTAAAGTTGTGCACCACCATGTCTGACAAAATTTGACTTCATAGTATTGTGTTGTATGATAGGTGTATGTGTGTGGGAGAAGAGTGCAAAAGCCACATCTTGCCCAAAAGATGATGATGTTGCACAGGTGTGGTAGTGCACAACTGTAATCCTAGCACAACTGTAATCCTAGCACAACTGTAATCCTAGCACAATCTTGGGGAAGAAAAGACAGGTGGCTCTCTTCCAGTTCCTGGCCAGCCATGGCTGTAACATTCTACCCCTCATTTTAAATACCATATTGTATAGGTCCCCTTCTTCTTCTTCTCCTTCTCCTCCTCCTCCTCCTTCTCCTCCTCCTCCTTCTTCTCTTCAAGACAGATTCTCTGTGTAGCTCTGGCTGTCCTGGAATTTGCTCTGTAGACCAGGCAGGCCTTGAACTCAGAGAGATCCCCCTGCCTCTGCCTCCTAATTGCTGAGATTAAAGGCATGTGCCACCACTGCCCTGCTCTTACCTCATTTTCTACACATCCTGCTTCCTCAGTGGCTGTCTGGTGTCACCTCTGACTCCACCCTCCAGAGTCCTCTGTGTCTGGCTGTCCCGCCTATACTTCCTGCCCAGCTACTGGCTTGTCAGCTTTTTATTAACCAATGAGACTAATACGTATTCACAGTGCACAAAAGGATTATTCCACAGCATTTCCCCCTTCTTATCTAATTAAAAAAGAAGGTTTTAACTTTAACATAGTAAAATTATATACAACAAAAACAGTTATAAATAAGAAATAGGCCAGGCGGTGGTGGCGCACGCCTTTAATCCCAGCACTCGGGAGGCAGAGCCAGGAGGATCTCTGTGAGTTCGAGGCCAGCCTGGGCTACCAAGTGAGTCCCAGGAAAGGCGCAAAGCTACACAGAGAAACCCTGTCTTGAAAAACAAGAAAAAAAAAAAAAAGAAAAGAAAGAAAGTTACAATATGTAGTCTATTTGTATTTGGCAAAATTAGAGAAAATACTTATCTTGGTGAATCTAAAGTTTTATACCTAATTTTCTTTTGATCATAACTAAGGAAAACTGTAACTATCTAGTCTTCAACTCCATCAAAGACCCCAGAAGGGTGAAATGTTACCTAATGACAGGAACATCCAGCTGCCTAGACAGTCACTCTGAGTTTCTCTGTAACATTGGGGCATCCATCTTTAGCATGAAGGCCTAGTGTAATGGACAGACTTTTTGAGAAGCAGGGAATTTCGAAGGCCTGTCCTACCTTGTCTTGGCAAAGCTTGGCAGTCACTTTCTTTTACAACCTGCTTGTCCAATTTGGACAACGTATTGTCAGCAGATGAGGCAAGGGCAGTTTCTTGCCCTAATGATTAGCAGGGCCACAAAGAAAGCAAACTCTATATGGAGTTTCTTCGATGCCCATCATCCTCTTTAGAAGTAGATTGGTGCTGCTGGAGCAGACTGTTTCATGTTGAGAAAAGTTTAAGTTATTAAAACATTTTAAACACCATATTGTGTAGGTCTTTGAAGTGTTTGAAGATTATCTATCTGAAATATATCTCTATCTACCTAGAAAACCTAACTAACGTGACTATAAGTTTGATAGACATGGGTGACTATTAGCCTACATTTCTTTATTATCCTGAATAGATTTTAAGTACTAAAACTTCACATTGCATAACTAAACAAGCTGTATAGTTAATGCCTTCAGCACAAACAACAAAAACCCCCAAAGGTACAGTATAAGAACAACAACAACCTTAAATATGTATCAATATACAAAAATATCTTAAACAGAGGTAGAAACATATATACAGTATACTAAAAATGAACTTATTTTTGTATCAATATAAAAAAATTGATACCAATGTAAAATATTCAACTCTAGTAGTTGCTTTTTTTAAAAAAGTAGATTCAATAATCTACCTTTTTATACTTTTTATATCTTTTTCTTTTTAGAATGAGATCCCTGAATCTAATATCTTTTGTTAGCTTTTTTCTTGACTGTTAACAATAAGAACTTGTAAGCAACCTTCCTTAAATGATAATAAAATCTGTAATTCATTTTTGGGGAATGTGGGCATAGTTCTATAGACTGTTTCCTGTTGTTTGGGGGTATTAGTAATCTTTGGAGGACCCTAAGAAAATTCAGGATTATAGTCAAGTCCTGACTGGAGTATTCTTTGAGCCTGTATCATCTCAGCCAGCAGCCTTGAAGCTATTCTGGATGCAGAATTCTGAGGAGACTATAACAGAGGCATTTTGAGATGTTGGCTCACCTGAGCCATCCGTTTTCATCAGAGTTTGAAAATACATTTTAAAGGTAACATACATATTTGCATTAGTACAAGTACAGTCTGTGCATTGTATACAAATCAGCCAAAGATGATTTTTTGTTTTATGTTTGAGCAGGTAAAATATACATCATGTGTCTTGTAGTTCTAGGTTTATTTTTTTTTTAATGTCTGTAGTTAGGATTTCAGGGGGTCTTCCTCAGTCAAACCTGATTTTCTTCAACCCAGAATGAATCCACAGCCTCTCATTTCCCATGGAAACAAAAGCATAACCTCTCCCCCAAAGCAACACACCTTTTGACTTAAATTTTGAAGTCAAGATATTTTCAAAATATATAGGTTGATTTAATCTAGCAGTCTGAAACAATCCAGTGTGTCCTGGCAGGTAAAATTTTAAAGATACTGGGCGGTGGTGGTGCACGCCTTTAATCCTAGCACTCGGGAGGCAGAGGCAGGCGGATCTCTGTGAGTTCAGAGGCCAGCCTGGTCTCCAAAGTGAGTTCCAGGAAAGGTGCAAAGCTACACAGAGAAACCCTGTTTCGAAATCCCCCCCCAAAAAATTTAAAGACAACACAATAACATACAGGGTCCAGACTCTCTGTGTATTTTTCATCTTCATGTGGAATTTTAAAAATTATTACTTTATTCCCTCTTTAAGGACTTTACCCTATTATTTTTAAACTATTTTTATATACCTTTTTCTTCTCTCTTCCAAGCCTAAGCACATTTTAAAACACACTGTAACCTATTTAGTGGCTTTTCCCATCTGAATCTGTCTTTACTGTGTATCTGTAACCTTTTCTGTCTGCATTAGCAAAAACCCCAAACCTGCCATGCGGTTTGCTGATGGAGCTCTCAAGCCTGTAGGCAGGCGAAACATTTATAAGTAATATTAAGCTTCTGTGCTGGTTATTTGAGACTGGCGGCCGGGATTGTGAAACATCCACCTACAATGGACATAATTATTTAGAAGGTAATTTGATGGGCATCTCATGTCTCTCCACAGGAAAACAACAGCAGTAGCTTATGACTTCTTATGACTTCTCCAGGTCTTCGGCCACATTTATAGTACCAAACATGAGTTTCTTCCAGTAGAAATCAGAAAGCAGTTGGTTACCCCCATAAAAGATTGGTCACAACTGTACCAGCAGACACATGGTAGGTTGGTAGTGTGGTATTCAGGGCTCACACTAAGACTATTGATGATAATTCTCCCTCAGCAGCCTGAACAGCACCTTCTCTCAGTATATGCACTAGCCGGAAGGGAGAAACTTCCATCTCTGTGTCCTGTAACCAGTTCATGCCCTGGCTACAAGAATCTGCTTGTGTTTGTTTGAGATAGAGTTTCTCTGTGTAGCCCTAGCTGCCCTTGGAACTGGATTTGTAGTCCAGGCTGGCCTCAGACTCATGTAGAGATCCACCTGCCTTTGCCTCCAGAGTGTTGGGACTAAAGGTGTGTGCCCATGCCTGACTTGTTTTTTGTTCTTTTAAATAGGGTCTCTCTACATAGCCCTAGATTCCTGAAACTCACTTTGTAGACCAGCCTAGCCTCAGATCCTCCTGCCTCTGTCTCCCAAGTACTGGAATTAAAGGTGTGTGCCACCACATCTGGTTCAGTTTTTTATATTCATAAAATAATTTGCTGACTTTTTTCCAGATTGGGTTTTTCTGTGTAGCCCTGGCTGTCCTGGGACTCAATCTGTAGACTAGGCTGGCCTTGAACTTGGAGATCCTCTTGCCTCTGCCTGCTGAGGACTGGGACCAGAGGCATTGTGCTATCATCATCTGGCTGATATTTTTTTTAAAAGTAAGATTGCACTTAATCTGTGGATAAAGTTGAGAAATAATATCTTGGGCCAGTGGGGTGGCTCTGTGGATAAAGGTGCTTGCCACAAAGCCTACCAATATGAGTTGGAGCCCCAGGACTCACAGGGTGGAAGGAGAGAATTTAGTGCTGCGAGTTGTCCTCCTACCTCCATATGCACAGCATGGTGTACACACCCCCTTATACACATAATAAATTAAAATAAAATTAAATTGATGGGGGCCAGATGATGGTGGTAGTGCATACCTTTAATCCCAGTACTAGTTTAATCCCAGCACTTGGGAGGCAGAGGCAGGCAGATCTCTGAGTTCAAGGCCGGCCTGGTCTACAGAATGAGTTCCAGGACAGCCAGGACTACACAAAGAAACCCTGTCTCAAAAAGTCAAAAAAAAAAAAAAAAAAAAAAAAAAAAAAAGAAAGAAACAAAAGAAGAGTGAGAGAAAGAGAGAGAGAGAGAGAGAAGAGAGAGAGAGAGAGAGAGACAAAGGGAGGAGGAGAGAGGAGGGAGGGAGGAGGAGGAAGGAGAAGGGAAAAGAAATCGATGGGAGGAAATAGGTTGAAGTTTGGCCAGAACTGGTGAGAGAGAAACTTTCAATTTCTCTGCCTTGACTGTAGCAAATTTGGGATTACTGGATGATGAAACAAAACTAGGAAATATACATGTATTGCTATAACTTGGAGATAGGTTGTCAGATCTGTGAGGTAATGGCTCCTCTCACCTTACCCCCAGACCAGGATTCCTCAACCCTTTTAATGCTGAGACCCTTTAACACAGTTCCTCATGTTGTGGTGACTCCCAACCATGACATTACTTCGTTGTTACTTCCTAACTGTAATTTTGCTACTGTATGAATTGTAATGTAAGTATCTGTGTTTTACGATGACCAGGTGACCCCTCTGAAAGGGTTGTTTGACCCCCAAAGGGTCATGACCCGCAGGTTGAGAACGCTGCTCTAGACAGTCACAGTCTCAGGACTCCCGCCCCAGGCTGTACCAGGCTTTTTCCTTCCGGCCACCAACCAGCTCCCAAATCATGACACATAACTTCTTATTAGTTATGAATGCTCAACCTAGTTTAGGCTCATTTCTTGCTAACTCTTTTAACTTACATTAACCTGTTTCTCTTTATCTACCTTTTTGCCTCATGGCTTTTACCTTTTTTTTCTCTATATGTCCTACTTTTCCTGCTTCTTTCTTGCTCTGTCTGGTGGCTGCCTGGCTGGCTGGACCAGCATCTCTTTCTCTCTCTCCCTTGTTCTCTCCTCTTTCTTCTTGTCTCTCATTCTTCTCTTCTATTTATTCTCTCTACCTGCCAGCCCCGCCTATTCTTCTACTGACTAGCTATTAGCTGTTCAGCTTTTTATTGGACCAATCAGGTGCCTTAGGCAGGCAAGGTGAAACAGCAACACATCTTTTCACAATTAAACAAATGCAGGATAAACAAATGTAACACAGCTTTACACAGTTAAATATTCCACAACACCAGGCCTATTCTCACCTTCAACAGTTAATTTTCTAGAGAAATTTCCAGATTCAGGAGAATCCAACTGGGGGCCTGGAATAGCTATGATGTGGCCCAACACAAAATAGTAAACATCCTTAAAACATTGTGTGATTAATTTTTTTACCTTTATGTATTTTTATACATTTATTGAATGAGTGTGAGTGTGTGCGTGTGTGCGCACGCGCGTGTGTGTGCTCACATGCATGCCCAAGCCATGGCACATGTGGAAATGAAAAGACAACCTGCTCAAGTTAGTTCTCTACCGTGTGGTGTTAGAGATGAACTCAATTGGTCGGGTAGTTGAGGTAGTTAAGGATTAAAAAATTATATTTATTAACTTTGTATATGGGGGTTGGGATACATGTATCTATCATACCTCATGAGAAGGTCAGAGGACCACTTGGTCAATTTTCTACTTGGGTTGTCAGGCATGGCTGTAAGTCTCTTTACCTCCTGAGTCATCTTATCTGCCCCCAGAAGTTCTAGAATTTGAAATCTAGAGTGATGCTATTTATGGGGCTAGAGACATGGCTCAGCAGTTAAGAGTACATTCTTTAGCCAGGAGTGGTGCTCCCAGGCAGAGGCAGGCAGACCTCTGTGCGTTTGAGGCCAGCCTGCTCCACATAGTGGGTTCCTGGCCAGCCAGAGCTACATAGTGAGACTGTTTCCAAAACAACAAACAAACAAAGAATACTTGCTGCTCTTGTAGAAAATCTAGGTTTTGTTAAGTTGCCAGCACCTGTATGGTGACTACAGTCTTTGAAACTCAAGTTCCAGGGGTTCTGGTGCCCTTTCCTGGCCTCTAAGGGTTCTTCATGTACGTGGTGCACACTGGCAGACAAAACTTCCATACACAGAAAACTAAAATATTTAAAAAAAAATCATTTGGGCAGAGTGACAGCAATTTCTTTAAGGTTTAATGAAAATTGGGGGCTGGAGAGATGGCTCAGCAGTTAGGAGCACTTGCTGTTCTTTCAGAGGATCAGATTCCCATCATCCATATGGTGGCTCATAATCATCCCTAGGCACCCACATGGTGGACCTACATACATGCAGGCAACACATTCATGCACATTAAAAAAAACAAAAACAAACAAAAAACAAACAAGACACAACTGGGCGGTGGTAGCACCTCCCCTTTGATCCCAGCACTGGGGAGGCAGAGGCAGGCAGGTCATCTCTGTGAGTTTGAGGCCGGTCTGGTCTACAGAATGAGTTCCAGGACAGTCAGGGATACACAGAGGAACCCAGACTAGAAATAAATAAACAAACAAAACCAAGACAAACAAACAAAAAACAAAAGACACCAGAAAAAAAAAGAATGAGAATTTGTCCTGGAGAGATGGCTCAATGGTTAAGAGTACTAGGAGCCAGATTCAATTCCCAGCACCCACATGATAGTTCACAATGGTCTGATGCTCTCTTCTGGCCTCTGAGGGCACTAGACACATGCATAGTGCACATACATGCTGACAAAAGACCTAAAATAAAATTAATAAAAGAGAAACTAGAATGGCTAGGTATGGTGGCCCATGACTTTAATTTCAGCACTCAGGAGGCAGAGGCAGGTGAATCTCTGAGTTTGAGGCCAGCCTGGTCTACAGAGTGAGTTCCAGGCCAACCTGGGATACACAGTGCCACCTTGTCTTAAAGAAGAAAGAGAGAGAGAGAGAGAGAGAGAGAGAGAGAGAGAGAGAGAGAGAGAGAGAGAGAGAACGAACTGGGTAGTGGTGTTACACACCTTTAATCTCAGCACTCAGGAGTCAGAGGCAGGTTGATCTCTCTGAGTTCAAGTCCAGCCTGGTCTACAGAGTAAGTTCCAGGACAGCCAGGAATACACAGAGACACCCTGTCTTGAAAAACTAAAAAAAAAAAAAAAAAAAAAAAAAAAAGAAAAGAAAAGAAAGAAAGAGAGAGAGAGAAATACAGAGAAAGAGACTGAGAGAGAGAATTGTTGATTGATTTAAAAAAATTTCTTTTGGAACAGGGTATTACTATGTAGCCATGGCAGACCTGGATCAAACTCTTAGAGATCCACCTTCCTGAACCTCCTGTGTGCTGGGATGAAAGGTATGTCCCACCAGGTCTTGCACTTACTTATTTGTTTGTTTGCTTGTTTTTTGTTTTTGTGAGACAGATTTTCTCTGTGTAACAGCCCTGGCTGTCCTGGAACTCACTTTATAGGCCAGACTGGCCTCAAACTCACAGAGATCCACCTGGCTCTGCCTCCCCAGTGCTGGGAGTAAAGACGTGCGCCACCATGCTCGACTCTTATTGTTGTTTTTTGAAACAGGGTGGCTGTCCTGGAACTATGTAGACCTACTCTACATACTCACTATATTGACCAGGCTGGTCTCTAGCTCAAGAGATCTATATACCTCTGTTTAAGTTGGAAGCTCTGCTCCAGCCTCACTCTCCCCATTCCAAACCCTGCCCCCTTCTCAGAAAGCCTCATGGGCCAAGCTTTGGCCCCTCCCCACAAGCTGCTCAACGTCTCGTCTACAGGGTATTTAAGCTCCAGTCGTAGACCTACCACGCGATGTCTCTTCTTACCCTGAGATCGCCTGGGAATACTTTGCTCAGATTAAACCTGGTGTTATTAATTTGGCTTGATTTGGCTTATTGAATCAGTAAAGAAACCCATTACCAGGGATTCAAAATACTTATCACTTCTGCCTCTAAAGTGCTGGGATTAAAGGGATGGACCACCAAACCCAGTTATTATTTTTTTTATGTTTGTGTATGTATGTGTGTGAGTGTATGCACACTTGTATATATGGCTATACAGGTTCATATAGGCCTGCATGGTGTCCAGGGTCAGGCAAAAGAGAAAGTCAGATCCCTCAGAGCCAGCCACAGGTGTGTTTGTGCGCATGTCTGTACCATGGCACCATGTGGAGGTCAAAGACCAGCCTGTGGGAATTGGACTCAGGTGGTCAGGCCTGGCAGCAAGTGCCCAGGGATGTCTGGCTTATTATGTTTTTCGGTGGTGGGAAGCTGGGTATCTAACTCAGGCCCTTCTACTGCTGAACTAAACTCCCAACCCCTGACCCTGGTCATCGATGTTTTTCAGCAAGCTCTCTTAACTGCTGAGGAGCCATCCCTCTGCCCCTGTTGATCCATTGCTATTGTTTTTAATTCAGGGGCAGTGAATGTGTGCAAACCCAGAGGGCAACGTGGGGGACTGACTTAGGAAGGGATAACTTGGGATGAGCAAAGTAGGAGCTGTGATTGCCTGATAATTTTCTTCTTTTCTCCTTCTTCTTCTCCTTCTTCTTCTTCTTCTTCTTCTTCTTCTTCTTCTTCTTCTTCTTCTTCTTCTTCTTCTTCTTCCTTCTTCTCTTCTTCTTCTTCTTCTTCTTCTTCTTCTTCTTCTTCTTTTGAGACAAGGTTTCTCTTCCTGGAACTTGCTCTGTAGACCAGGTTGGCCTCTAACTCAGAGATTTGCCTGCCTCTGCCCCCTGAGTGCTGTGATTAAAGGCGTGTGCCATCACAATCTAGTGATAATTTCCTTTCAAGATGATTGTAGCACTGTCTGGGTGGTGGTGGCTCACACCTTTAATCACAGCCCTTGGGAGGCAGAGGCAGGTGGACAGGTGGATCTCTGTGAGTTCAAGGCCAGCCTGGTCTACAGAGTGAGTTCCAGGACAGCCAGAGCTGTTACATGGAGAAATCCTTGAGAGAGAGAGAGAGACAGAGAGAGACAGAGAGACAGAGAGACAGAGAGAGAGAGACAGAGACAGAGACAGAGACAGAGAGGGGGAGAGAGAGAGATTTGTCAATGTTTTTGTTTTATGAGACAGATTAGATGGCCAGGATGGCCTGGATAATGATCCTCTATCTCAGGTTCCTGAGTGCTGGGATGACAGTTATGGGCCGCCATGTCTGGTTGTCGTTGGGTTATTATTTTTTTTAGATAGGGCCTCATGTATTTCAGACTGACGTTGAGTTTATGTGGCTTTGAATTTCTTGCTTCTGCTTCCCAAGTGCTGGGATTACAGGCATGCAGCACCGTGTTGGGTGTATGAGGTACTGGCGATGGAGTCCAGAGCTTTGTACATGCTGGGTGAGTACTATTCCAACTGAATTCTATTTTAAATTTTATTTACTTATTTTTTTTTTTTTTAGTCTTTTTAGGAGGAAGCAGGCTTGGGTCTCTTCCCAAAGCATTATCTGTGCTTTGGGACAAATCGTCTCTTTCTCATCTGCTGCGAGCTCTCCTGGGCTTCACACACCTTACCTTGCTTTGAACTTTCCATTGAGTTATCGTTAGGAAACAACTTGCCTGGTTTCTCTTTTCTTTTTTCTTTTAAAGATTTATTTGTTTTATTATGTACACAGTGTGTTCTGTTTGCATGTATCTCTGCAGGCCAGAAGAGGGAGCCAGATCTCATTACAGATGGTTGTGAGCCACCATATGGGTGCTGGGAATTGAACTCAGGACCTCTGGAAGAACAGTCATTGTTCTTAACATCTGAGCCATCTCTCCAGCCCCCTCTCTTTTCTAAAAACAAGAAATGCATCGACTACTTTATCTCCAAACGTGTGGGACTGAAATTCTTGCCTCCTTCCCCGTCACAGAACTTTCCGGTTTGGCTTAAACTTGGACCAAACATAGCCCAGTCTGGCTTTGAGTTTGCCATATGGTCAAAGCTGGTCTTGAACTGCATGCAGATCCTTTCAACTCCTAAATACTGGGACTAAAGGCATGAGCCACGACCACCCGGCTTGGATATAATCTTTATGTCTGGAATTCTTTAGGAATTTTATAAGGGACAATTTCATTTCCAGTCTATACAGAAAATTCCTTTGAGGGCTGGGGTGTAGTTCAGTGGAAGGAACTTGCCTAGAATGTTGGATTTTGGTTTCTATCTCAGCAAAACACACACACACACACACACACACACACACACACACACACACACTTGACATTAACTGGCTATGTATATTGACTGGTTGGAGGGGTCGAAAGGCTGCTTTGCATAACTAGCATTTGTTTCTGAGCTCTGAGTATACTGAAAAACAGACTAGACTAGTGTTTGTGGGCAGTTTGGGTCCAGTGAGGTTAACATATTTACCCCCTGCAAGTCTCTCCTTTCACAGCTCTTATGGTTTAGTTCTCAGCTGGGGCCTTCTTTTCATGGTTCTGCACAAGGAAATGTCTAAGAAGAGAGGAAGTAGCCTCTCTCTTTGAGGGTCTCTAGCACCTTGAGGCTTGTGAGTTCATAGCCCTGGCTGGTAACCCTAGCAGGCAGACCACTGGGAGGTCTCTGAGGCTGGAGAGATGGCCCAGCAGTCAAGAGTACTTGTTGATCTTGAAGAAGACCCAGGTTCAGTTCCCAGCACCCACATGATGGCTCACAACCATAACTCCAGGTCCAGGGCATCCAATGTTTTCTTCTAACCTCCTTGGCCACCAGGCATGCACATGGTGCACATATATACATGTAGGCAAACACACACACTCATACATGTAAAATAAATCAATCTAAAAAGTTGGGAGATGTGGTGTGATATTGTGTACCCTAATAAAATTTACTTGAAGATCAGAGAACAGAACAAGCCACTAGATTAAACATAGAGGCCAGGCAGTGGTGGCACGCACCTTTAATCCTAGCACTTGTGAGGCAGAGATCCATCTGGATCTCTGTGAATTCAAAGCCACCCTGGACTACATGAGATTGACTCAGTCTAGGAGAGAACAGAACCAGGCAGTCAGTAGTGGCACACACCTTTAATCCAGTGCTGGGAAGCACACATGCATTTAATGGCTGGGTGGAGAAAGGTATATATGGTGGGAGGAGACAGGAACTAAAGGCTTCTTGACAGAAGCGTCCCTTTCAGCTAGAAGTTTTTTGGGCTGGAGCCTTCCAGGTGAGGACTCAGGGGATTTCAGTCAGAGGATTCATGGAGTTGGTGAGGTGAGACATGGCAGTAGCTTGTTCCTTTGTCTCTCTGATCTTTCAGCATTTACCCCAATATCTGGGTCCAGGTTTTTATTAAAAGACCATTTTAACATTTGAACAACAGGGAGACCTCTGGTTCAGGCTCCTAAGTATCTCTAGTTCAGGCTCCACTATGCAGCATTGATTGGTCACTATGCAGACCAAGCTAGCCTCAAATTCATAGAGAGCTGCCTACCTAATGCTGGGATTAAAGTTTGTGCTGTGATGGCCCTGATCATCATTCTGGGTTCCTCCTTCCCACAGTTACCTGAGAGTGCCTTGGAAAGAAGTGGACACCTCTGTGTTGTCGTTCGTTTTGTGGTACTGAGGGGACCATACCTGGGCCTTGAGTATCCTAGGTATCAGGTCTGTCTTTGAGCTGCTATCTCCCTCTGTCACCTGGACTGGATGCTCAGGACCTGTGTTCGTTAGTTTCACGTCAACTTGGCCCAGGCAGGAGTCATTTGGGAAGAGAGACTCAGATGAGAAAAGGCCTCCATAAGATTTGCCTGTAGGCCAGTCTGTGGGGGAATTTCATGACTGATAATCGATTTGAAAGTGCTCAGCTTACTGGAGAAGTACCAACCCCGGGCAAGTGTCTTGGATGGTTTAGGAAAGCAGGCTGAGAAAGGCATGGGGAGCAAGCTAGTAAGCAGCATTGCTCCATGGCCTCTGCTTCAGTGCCTACCTCCAGGCTCCCGTCCTCCAGGCTCCTGTCCGCCTTGACTTCCCTCAGTGATGAGCTGTGAGCTGAGCATTGTAGATGAAATAAACCCCTTCCTCCCCAAGTTGCTTTTGGTCATGGTATCTTATCATCGCAATATAAACTCTTAAGACTAGACCCCTCTCAGTGGAAATGGGTGAAGCTGCCTAACCAGGAAACTAGCAAGGGAAGCATACTGTCCAGTGGGAATGAAGCGTATGGATGTAAGAGTCACTATCCCTGTGAAAATGCATGAACTTCTAGAGTCCCGTGGGCAGAGGGGCAGACCTGGCTCCAACAACACTTTGGTCTACCTGCTCATTGTGGGGTCCCAAAAAGTCAGCTGCCCTGTCTACAAGAAGAAAGCCCTTTCGACCCTTTTCAGCTCAAATAGTATAGGACTCTGATCCTGAACCCGACGCCTGGAAGAGCAGGCCGATGAGAAGAAAAACAAGCCCTGGACAGGAGCATGCTGCCTCTGCCTATGCTGGGCTTGTGTACCCTGTGCATGTAGGGCAGAGAGCAGGGACAGTTTTTACAGTATAAATCATTCCCCTTAACTCGCTGGCCCAAAGGGAGCTGACACAGGGGAGGGTCAAGCCTTCTGAAGGAACTTCACCATCGGTGGACTGATGTGTAAGGTGTCTGTGGTTGTGGAATAAAGAAGACAAGTGAAAGCCGGGATTAGAAAGAGAATCTGAGTCATCCAATCCAGAGATCACCAGAGTTTGGCAAATGGAGAAAACAAACCTTCAAAAGCAAAGGATCCCGGGAGGGTGGGCCAGGAATGGTCAGAGTCAGCGGATTGTGTGTTGTGTGTGTGTGTGTGTGTGTGTGTGTGTTGTGCGCGTGCCGCTCATATCTCTCTCTCTCTCTCTGTGTTCTCTGTGTGTGTGTGTGCATCTCTCCCCCCCGTGTGTGTGTTCTGTGTGTGTGTGTGCGTGTGTGTGCTTGCATGTCTGTGTGTGTGCATGTGTGTGTGTTCTCTGTGTGTGCGCATCTCTGTGTGTGTGTCTGTGCATGTCTTTCTTGTGGATATGTGTGCATGTGTTGTGTGTGTGTGTGTGTGTGTGTGTGTGTGTGTGTATACACGTGAGGTATACCTTGTTTTGAAATGGAGTCTTTTTATTTATTGATGATACAACAGGCTGGCCCAAGAACCCTCTGGCTTCTTCGCCTTCCACCCTGACATAGGAGTAGCAGGTTTCCTTGTTTGGGCCACCGAACCTGGGTTTACATGGGCTCTGGGGAATCAAACCTGTGCCTCATTTTGTTTAGCAAGCCATACTGAGCCACCTCACTAGCTTCTGACACTGAGCTCCTGATTCTCTTGCCTCTACCTTTGAAGTGCTGGGATTACAAATATGCACTTCTATGCCCAGCTCTCTTTTTCTTTCTTTCTTTCTTTTTTTTTTTTTTTTTTTTTTTTCTTCTTTCTCTCTCTCTCTCTCTCTCTCTCTCTCTCTCTCTCTCTCTCTCTTTCTTTCTCTCCCCAAGACAGGGTTTCTCTGTGTAACAGCCTGGCTGTCCTGGAACTCACTTTGTAGACCAGGCTGGCCTCGAACTCACAGAGATCCGCCTGCCTCTGCCTCCTGAGTACTGGATTAAAGGCGTGCGCCACCACTGCCAGGCCCAGCTCTACCTTCTTAATAAGCTCAAGCCAAAGCCACTGCAAACCTCTGGGTGAACCTTGATAGAAACTTGGCAGAGGGATGAACTCTGGGTGTGAGCAGCTTAAGTCATGTGGCTAATAAATAGTTATCTTCTTCCAGCATCCATTGCAGGGGTGAGGAGTGGACACAGGTAGATCTCCCTTTCCAGCCCACGCCCTCCTGTGTGCAGTGCAGATTGTACTACCGTGTGCTGTGGTCCACTCAAGCCCCATCTGCCCGCTGTCCCTCACGGGCACTGCTGCATTGACGGCTGAGGCCTCTTGCTGCGGCTGCTGCGGCTGCTGCTGCGGCTGCTCTAGGGTCGCCAGTTGTGTTTTTCTATAACTTCCCTCTCTGGTACCCTCAGGGCTGCCCCCTGGAAGTTCAGTCTTCCCAGTCCTCCAGGAAGGACTGGACTTTCAAGGTTGCCCCCTAGGCTTAGTCCTTGTCAAGCTCCCTTTCCTTTCCTGTTGCTTCCTTTTGCCTGCCTATCCTTCACCTCAACAGGCCTGGCCTTGGCCAGCAGGGCCTGCTGTCTTCTCTTTCTCCTCCTGGCAATGACTCCTAGTCTGTTCAGGCTTTGTTCAAGCCACGCTGTGCCTTGGATGGCTTCCAAAATTGATGGCTTTCCTTGGACATACGATCCATATTGCAACCAACTCTGGCATCCCATCGGCACCAGAGGATGAGAAGCCACAATGCTTTCAGGGACTTATGAAATGTTTGTTTATTTATTTTTATGATCAGAAGGAAACAAAAAAAATAAAATTTAAAGGGTTAAAGAGGGCCAGGTGGTGGTGGTGTACTCCTTTAATCCCAGCATGTGGGAGGCAGAGGCAAGTAGATCTCTGTGAGTTCGAGGCCAGCCTGGTCTATAGAGTGAGTTCCAGGACAGTCAGGACTACACAGAGAAACCCTGTCTGAAAAAAACTAAAAACAAAAGTAACCACAACCAAAAACAAACAAATAAACAAACAGACAAATGGTTAAAGAAGGTCTGAAGTGGCTCAGTGGTTAAAAGCACTGGCTGCTTTTCCAGAGGGCCCAGGTCCTATTTCTAATATTCACATGGTGGCTTACAGGCATAATTTCACTATAACATCAATGCCATCTTCTGGCCTCTTCAGGCCCCAGGCACACACATAAGTACTCAGACATATACATAGGCAAAACATCCATACACATAAAAATAATTTTACATTTTTAAATTAAAGAAAGGAGACAGGCGGGGGTGGTCCACGCTTATATTCCCAGCACTTGGAAGACAGAAGCAGGCATATCTCTGTGAGTTCGAGGCCAGGTTGGTCTACAAAGAGAGTTCCAAGATAGCCAGAGCTGTTACACAGAGAAACCCTGTTTTTTTTGGGGAGTTCCAAAAAATGTTTTTCTTCCCCTTATAAAACTGTACTCTTTTAAATGTTCTGCTTCTTTCCTCTCTCCCTCCCTTTCTTTTTCTCTTTCCTCCTTTTCCTCATACCCCTCTCCTTTTTCATGCTGGCCTCAAACCTGGATCCTCTTGCCTTTGCCTCTAACCTGTTGACATTACCTATGCACCCCTACACATGGCTTGGAATTTATTTCTTCCTTTTGCTTTATTTTATTTTTGCAACAGGGTGTGTATGTAGCTCTGGGTGGCCTGGAACTCACTATGTAGACCATGTTGGTCACAAACAATTCTGCTCCCGGCCTCTGTTTGTCTACCACTGTGTCCACTGGACATTTCTTTTCTTTTTCCTTTTTTTTCAGTTTTTTGAGACAGGAGTTTCTCTGTGTAGCCCTGTCTGTCCTGGAACCCACTGTGTAGACCAGGCTGGCCTTGAACCCAGAGATCCACCTGCCTCTGCCTCCTGAGTGCTGGTATTAAAGGCATGCATCACTACACCTGACTGACATTCCTTTTCAATAGAGGAAGGAAGAAGTACTTAGGTCCCCTGAAAGTCACGTCATGGCCCTGATCATCATTCTGGGTTCCTCCTTCCCACAGTTACCTGAGAGTGCCTTGGAAAGAAGTGGACACCTCTGTGTTGTCGTTTGTTTTGTGGTACTGAGGACCATACCTGGGCCTTGAGTATCCTAGGTATAAGGTCTGTCTTTGAGCTGCACTGTTGGCACTATATTATGTTCCAAACTTTTCATATACATGTATTTACCTATCTCTGTTCATATGTGTATGGTATGCATGTGCATGCACAAGACATTTTTTTTTTTTTTCTCTTTGATACAGGGTCTCTTACTGGCTTGGAACTTACTAAACCATGATGACTGGCCGGGGAGTCCTAAGAAGCTACCTATTTCTATTTTCCCAGCACTGGGATTTCAAGCATCACATCATGCCCAGAATTTTTTTGTGTTGGTCTCGAGGGCATCAAAGGCAGGTCCTCATCCTTGGAAGGAAAACTATCACCCCACCGCCATTTTTAATCCTTTGCTGCCAGCCCCAGGCTTGGTGCTCAGGAATCTCTCTCTCCTTATTGGATTTGTGTGTGTTAAAGGAAGCATCTCATATAGGCCAAGCTGGCTTTGAACTTACTGTGTAGCTAAAGCTGGCCTTGAATTCCTGATCTTCCTGTGTACATTTCCTAAATGCTGGGGTTACAGGTTTATGTTACCATGCCTTGGTCTCTCTCTCTCTCCTCTCTCTCCCTCTTTCTTTTCTGAGGCAGGATTTTGTCAGTTCAAGTTCTCCTGCCTCAGCCTCTTGAGTGCTAGGATTATCGCAGTCCCCCAACTTGCCTGATTTCAGGTAATGCTTTCTAACTAGGTGGTTAAGCAAAGGGATTAACAGATGATCTTGTGTTAGTGTCTTTTTTCGTCCTTTTTTTTTTTTTTCCCGAGACAGGGTTTCTCTTGTGTAGCTTTGCACCTTTCCTGGAACTCACTTGGTAGCCCAGGCTGGCCTCGAACTCACAGAGATCCGCCTGCCTCTGCCTCCCCAGTGCTGGGATTAAAGGCATGCGCCACCACCGCCCGGCCTTTTTGTCCCTTTTTAAGCTAAGGTCTCGTTATGTATATATCCGTGACTGTCCTGGAGCTTAGTATGTAGACCTGGCTGGCCTCAAACTCACAAAATCCACCTGCCTCTGCCTCCTGAGTGCAAGGATTAAAGGCATGTGCCATCATGCCTGGCTTGGACCAAAGTCTTGTTAAGAGTCTCTGCTTTTGCATCTTAACAGCTAGCTCCAGGTTCTTGGGTTGGCTGCAAGGACTAAGCTAAGAATGGAAAATTCACAAATCATGGAACCTGGGGGCTTTTCCTGAGACTGAGCAGGGTATGGATGAGGACAGGCAAGTTTAAACATGGTTCCAGGTGGCTGTGATATCTTTCTTTTGGTAACAAATTGGTTTATAGATAAGACTGGAAGGATAGATTCCAAAGTATTTTGCAGTGGCTGGCCCTGCACTAGGGGACCCCTGCACCTAGAAACTAAAGTGGAAGGCCTTAGAAAAATAGACTTCTTTCACTTAGGTCACCAGATTGCTTTGCAGTATTTTATTCCCTTAGAAAGAGTTCTGGGGATAGAACCTAGAGCTAACATCTAATCATCCTGCCTCAGTTTCCAAGAGTGCTGTAATCACAGGTGTGTGCCATCATACCCAGCCCTTTCTTCCATTATTATTATTATTATTATTATTATTATTATTATTATTTTAAGACACAGTCTCACTATGTAGCTCTGGCTGGCCTGGAACTTGCTATGTAGACCAGGTTGGCCACAAATTCAGAAATCTGCCTGCATCTGCCTCCAAGTGCTAGGATTAAAGGCATGCGCGTGATCTGGCCTCTTTCTTTTTTAAGTTTTACACATGAGCATGTGAAGGCCAATTCCCTGTTATTTTCTTTGTGTTCCTGGGCCTGGCAACCTTCCACCTCATGGTGCATCCTGCATCCCATGAGCATGCGGCCCTGTTCAGCCCAAGGGGTGAAATGAAGGGCAGCCAGCCATGGGAGAGAAGAGTTGTAGGACAGGGACTTAAATTTCCCCAAGGTGAAGTCTCTCCCAAGTCATCCTGGAGGTTGAAAACACGGGGATGGGGGGTGTTCCACCAGTGAAAGCGCCCTTGTGGCACTTCAGAAATTTTAGTTCCTGTCTTCTCCGCATATACACTTCGGGGAATGGTTTCCTGTGTGCCGGGTAATTTAATATTTTCCTTTACTCCCCAGGGGCTGTAATTGTTTCTTTTTTATTGGCTGAGGATGCCTAAGTCACCGGCAGTAGCAGCATTCTTGTTCACTGCTGCATGTCCTGAGAGTCGGTGCTTGTAGCACATAGTAGGTGTTGCGTGTGAGAACGACCCCGGGGACGTGACTTCTTTGACCGACTGTTGTGTGCCTCGCCGGCAGGGAGAGAATAAAACCCACCTCTAGATAACAAGACCCTCATGGTGTCCCGCACCCGGTAATTAGGATCCTCAGGCCTTCGCTTTGTTGTGGGAGACCAACCAAAGGCAAGCGAGCACCTGCTTCCTCAGCTGTCCCGGCAGGACCCCAGGCTGCCTCGACATCACAACCCCTCGAGGTTCCTTCTCAAGGCTTTCCGGTAGCGGGGGACCTGGAGGTGTCCCGGGGCCGAAACCAGAATTCGCCCCAAGGGTTCCCAGCTTAGGGACGCGCGTCTCCAAGTGCCCAACGCCACGATCGGGGCCAGCATTCTTCTCCCCTTCGTCCTGTGTAGGAGCCCCGGGGCTCAGCAGACTGCCTCCCCTGGCACCTATAGGCCTGCGGGGGCAGGGGCCTGAATCACCGCCGCAATCGCCCTCTCTTTCCGGCTTCCAGCCCGGGGCCACCTCCGCTTCTCCGCTTCGTAACGCCGGCGGACCAGCGCAGCGCGCTCGCTCTCCTCCAGCCCTCTGCGCGCCCCTCTCCTAGGCTTGCACTTTGGCGGCCGCCGCCCTCACCCGGGCCGGCTCGGTGGAAGCCTCGCCCCGCTGCCCCTCCCCGGTAGAAGAAGCCAGAGCTGCCTGCGCTAGCCCCAGGCTCCCGCGGGAGGGGGCGCGGCGGCCCCCACGGCTCCACCCTCTCCGCGGGGCCGCGGCCATCTGGGGCCCCTGCCAGGCGCGTCCGCTCGGGGCCCGCGCCCAGCTCGCGCGGGAGGACAAGGAGGCACCCGGGGAGGGGGTTCGGGCCGCCGCACCGGGCGGTCCCCTGCTCGCTGGCTGCGGAAAGCTGCTCGCGGAGATGCCCCGAGGGGGCGGTGGCTGAGGCGCATCGTAGCGGACTGGACGCGGGCGCCCCTGGTCACCTCGGCGACTCTTTACAAGCCAGAGCTGCAGTTGCGGACGCGGCGGGGCGGGCCCGTGAGGGCGCTGAGGTCCGTGCTCCCCGCGTCCGTAACAGGCGCCCACTGCGGACTCGCCACCTCCCGCCTTCCCCGCGCCAGCCCCCCGCGAGCTGGCAGGAGGAAATTGCACGCGGCCCCTTTAAATTTACCCAGGAGCCCTTAAAGGAGCCCCAGGGGCCCCAGACAGGAATCCCCACCCCGGTCCAGCCCGCGCCGCCGAGCGAGCAGCCAGCCGTCCGTGCGGCCGGCCGCCCGTGAATGCGCCCCGCGCCCGGGGGCCCCGCGCACCGAGCGCCCTGCGCGCGCCGCCGCCGGCTCCGCGGCCCCGCGCCCCGCCGCCCCGGGCCCCCGCTCCGCAGCACAGCGCATGGAGCCCGGCGGGGACCACCGGAGCCGGAGCGGCGGCGGCAGGGCGGCCCCGGGCCCGCAGTGTCCTCGGCACGGGGCCGACGGCTGCCGCCCGCTGCCGCGAGCGGCGGCGCGGAGCCCGAGGAGGACGACGGCGGTAAGAGCTGGGCCCGACGGCCCGGGGCGGGGGCCCCGGCGTGGGGGAGGGGAGGGCTGCGGCTCCGGGCCCCTCTCGGCCGCCGAACAAAGCGGGGGACGAGCTCGGGGCGGCCGGGGGCGCCACCTGGCGGGCACAGAGCGCAGCTGCAAGGCCCGCGGGGCGCCCCCCGCCGGTGCTGGGGTCTGCCCGCCGGGCTGGGGCGGATCCCTGCCCCTTAAAGGGCCCCGCGGCGCCCGCTTTTAGGGGACCAGCGACACGGGGGACAAGGCGCTGGAACTTACGGCCCCCGCCCTTTTCTCTTTCAGACTCTCAAGTGGTTTTTCTTTTCAAAGGCCGCCCAGCCCCCCCTCGTCCCCGTCCCCGTCCCCTCCTGGAGCTTTCCCCAGAGTAGCATAGCTCGGGATTCCGCTGTTCTCGGGTGCGCCGTCCCTCTCCTGCGTGGCCTTGCTGGAGACGGGAACTCTTCCCTTCACGGTTGCGTTAAGGGAAAAAGAGAAAAAAAAGCACAGCCTACGCCCTGGGGGGCCCCCTCTGCTGTCTCCCACATCGGGAAGGTCTTAAATAAGGGGTGGGTTCGCCGGTGCACTGTCGCGTGTCAGAATTTATTTTGGCCGCGGTTTGTCAGCTGTACCAGGACCGGCCGGTCCTCGTTGGCCCTCAAAGCCGACTTTTTTTTCCCCCCCCTACTGCGGGGTTTATTGCCTTTATCAACGAAGGTTCCGCCTGACTAGGGAGACTGTTCCCTACTTTCTGAGCTCTCCTCCCTAAAAGCCCCTCATCCTCTTTTGTTTTTAAAGAATCTCAGCTCCTCCTTTTTATTCTCTGGTCCCCCCCCCTTTTGCTCTTAAAGGGCCAGTCTGCCTTAGACTTAGAAGGCTCCCGCACTGGAAGGATGCTTAGTAGTAGGATGCTAATTATCAGCCCCTGTGTTTGCAGACAAAGGGCTTAGGCCCAGAGAGCGACATGACCTGCCAAAGGTCACTGAGCAAGGCATCAGTGAAGCCAGACCTTGGACCTAGTGTTTTTTGTTTTTTTTTTCTATAGCTGTACTTAAAAATAATAATAATAATAATAATAATAATGAAAACAAAAGAAAACTCCACACAGGGACAGGAGTTCTCTCTGATGCTGTCTTTTGTTTGTCTGATCTGGGATTCTGTACTGAGAGAATGACCAGAACATGCCTGTAATAGTTTTTTTGGCCAGGAGACCATTTTCTAAATAAAAACGGCCAGCCAGCTCTGCAGGGAGGGCAAGGTAGGGCTCTGGGTGTCTTTTTGACAAAATGTGAGAACACCAATGGGTTGGTGGGGCCCAGAAGTGCCCACCTTTCCTATGGCTGGGCAGTAACCAAGGCCCTGCCAGCCCAGACGAGATAAATACCTAGAAAGACTTAATGGGTTTGATGTGTGGTGACGGTTCCCGATCTGCAGAATGTTCTGTAGTCACTCGGGTGGCCCTCCTACCTTCCCTCTTCAGGGACGTTGGACTGCCGACTCTGGGGAAGTCTGGGTCTGAAGTCCTTTCCCTGGAGCTGTTGACAGCTCTGTCTTAGGTGCCCTCCAGTGGGAGCTGACCTTTCACACCCCATCCCTAAACTGGTACTTACAGGAGGACACAATTGGGGTATTATTGGAAGAAGGGACCTTCCTTGTGGGGCCTCAGGTGGGTGGGTCTGATGCACAGATCTGGGTGCAGACAGACACCCCCTTTGTTCCCCTGCTCCTCACTGCTGTCGCCATTCTGGCTGTAACTGCCCAGCCTGCTGGTCTCCTAGCTTTATCCCTCCCTGTACCTCTGGAGAGTGCCGTCCCTGGCCTTCTGTAGCAGGCTTGCACAGTACCCGCGTCCTTTTGTTTTGGTCTTCTCACTGGGTCCCTGCTCTTTGTAAGGGGTGTTTCGACTCCCTCATCACCCACTTCCCCTCACCGCTCTTGCCAACCCTTCCTTGCCCTGAGCTCCCCTCCCCCACATCCCTTTCTCATGCTTCCAAATCAAAGCCTTGGGTCCTTTCCCTGGAAATTGGAGATTGAGAATGTGTCTCCCTTTTCCCTTCAGGACAAGCTCTTCAGCTGGAAGGGGGTGCCTTGGGGTCCTGGGGAAGTACCCCCCTACCCTCCTCCAGGGCCAGGGGACCAGCATCTTCAGGCAGGAAATACTCAGATCATTGTGAGGCTCGGGCCTCGAGGCCTGGAAAGAGCCGCATCCCTGGCAGGGACCATCGGCGTTACTACCATGACCACTGGCGACTGGAGTACCTGATGGATTTCATTCCCTCCCGGCACGGCATGGTGTGCATGGTGTGCGGCAGCTCCCTGGCCACCCTCAAGCTCAGTACCATCAAGAGGCACATCCGCCAGAAGCACCCCTACTCCCTTCACTGGAGTCCCCGAGAGAAGGAAGTCATCAGCAGCAGCTGGGATGCCCATCTGGGGCTGGGGGCCTGTGGTGAGGCTGAGAGCCTGGGGGCCCAGGGGGCTGAGGAGGAGGAGGAGGAGGAAGATGAAGAGGAGGAGGAGGGGGCCAACCTTCAAGCTTGCCCACCCAAGGGCCCAGGTAATACAGAATATGGAGAGGCAGGGGATTGTGTGTAACGGGGCTGGGTAGGTGGGCAGCTTGTCAGCTCTCCAGCTATTTATTTTCATTATTTATTTACTTCTTCACTTATTTATTTTGAGCAAGGCTCTGCTCCATCTTTGGGTAGATTCTGTTTGCTGCCCTTGCTGTTGAGTGTGGGGAGGGATAGTGATGTAGGGTAATTCCAGCATCCCTGGCAGCCTTGACAGTGTGCAGTGGGAGGAGCAAGGAGACTCGTCTGGGTGGGGGTGGGGGTAAGTTGAGGAAAGGGCTGTGAGTTGGTCAGGGTAGTGGAGTGTGGTGTTAGAACAGGGAAGCCCAGGGAAGGGGTCAGAATCTGGGCTTAGGGCTGCTGGGTGGACTTGAGTGAGGGGCCCTGAGGATTGGGGAGTGGGTCTGGTGGCACATGCCTGTCATTTTAGTACCAGGAGAGTGGAGGCAGGAGCATCAATAGTTGGATGGGGCTGAACATAGAGAGTTTGAACCCAGACTGTGCTGTATGAGTTTCTCTCCAAAAAAACGAAAGAGAAAAGGAGAGGAGAGGAAAAGACGGGCAATGGTCAGCCATGGGACCTGAGTCAGAGATGGAGTGAGAAGAGGCTGTGTGTGGAGCCCCTGGCTGTGGTGGGGGATTCCCCAGAGGGCCAGAGTCTCAGTTGCTTCCCTCCAACCCTTTCAGGCAAAGCCCCAGCTGGTGGGGGCTGCCGGCGCCAGCGGCGAGGGGTTCGAGGGGGCCCAGTGGCACCTCGGCGCCGGCGGCTGTCAGCCTCCCGAAGGGCTGGGGGCAGCAGGGGACTGGGGCCCCGGCGCCTGGAGCGGAGGCTGAAGGAGTCCCTGCAGAACTGGTTCCGGGCCGAGTGTCTCATGGACTACGACCCACGGGGGAATCGGCTGGTGTGCATGGCCTGTGGCCGGGCACTGCCCAGCCTGCACTTGGACGACATCCGTGCTCACGTGCTGGAGGTGCACCCCAGCTCCCTAGGGCTCAGTGGCCCCCAGCGCAGTGCCCTGCTGCAGGCCTGGGGTGACCAGCCTGAGGCTCTGTCCGAGCTCACCCAGTCCTCACCAGGTGCGAGGCTGTCCCAGGGCTGAGACCCCTTTAATATTAGGGCGGCAGCATGGGAGCTGAAAACAAAATTGGGAGGCGGGGACATTTGGATGAGGGCTGCAGGCTTATTTTTCCTCTACACACAGACTCGCAACTCCCCACCTCTCTCTCTCTCTCTCTGGCTAGGGCCGGCTAGCTTGGGGCTGGGGTGAGGAGCAAGGATTGGAACCCTCTTGTGTGGCTAAGGGCAACCCAGCCAGCAGGCTGAGTCCTTCTCCCTCACCCCTTCCCCAACAGACGATGACCTCGTCCCCCAGGACCTGACCAGAAAGAGCCGGGACTCCGCCCCCGCTGCTGGAGCCCCCTCCTCTCAGGATCTCAGCCCCCCAGACGTAAAGGAAGAGGCTGGCTGGGTGCCTGAGAGGCCCGGGCCGGCAGAGCAGGAGGAGGAGGAGGCGGAGGAGGGCGAGGGCGAGGGCGAGAGGGCGGGCATCCCGGTCCGGCCTCGGAGGGGCCGAGACCATCGCCGCCACTACCAGGAGCGCTGGCGGCTGGAGTACCTCATGGAGCTGGACGGCTGCCGGCGCGGCCTGGTGTGCATGGTGTGCGGGGGCGCGCTGGCCTCGCTCAAGATGAGCACCATCAAGCGACACATCCGCCAGCGCCACCCGGGCTCCACCAGCCTCAGCGGGCCAGTCAAGGCCCTCATCGCCCAGGAATGGAGCGAGAAGGCTGCGCACCTGCTGGCTTTGGGGCTGCCCAGCCCGGAGTCCCCCAACGACCCTGTCGCCCCCAGTGCAGCCTCGACCTCTGAGGAGGGGGGAGGGGCAGAGGAGGCGGAGCCAGAGGAGGAGTGGTGGGGTGAGCCTGAGAAGGGCCGGAGCATCTGGCAAGGGAGAGTGGGCAGGGTCAAGAGGGCTGGGCGGGGTAGGGGGGTGAGAGTGGGATGCTGCAGGGAGAGACGGGAGGATGGGACCGGAGGGCCTATGGAGAGTAGGGACCGGGCCTGATTCCTGCCACCCGCTCTAAGGCAGCCCTTTGTTCCTCCCCAGGCGACGCGCCGGTGTCCCCCGGGGCTCCATCGGAGCGGCCGGCCGAAGAAGAGGAGGATGAAGATGACGGTCAGGAGCCCGGGGGGCTGGCCTTCCCGCCGCTGCCATTGCCCCCGCCGCCCCCTCCCCCGCCGCCGCCGCCGCGCAGCCGGGAGCAGCGGCGCAACTACCAGCCGCGCTGGCGGGGCGAGTACCTGATGGACTACGACGGCAGCCGGCGCGGCCTGGTGTGCATGGTGTGCGGGGGGCGCGCTGGCCACGCTCAAGGTGAGCACCATCAAGCGACACATCCTGCAGGTGCATCCCTTCTCCATGGACTTCACCCCAGAGGAGCGCCAGACCATTCTGGAGGCCTACGAGGAGGCTGCACTGCGCTGCTACGGCCACGAGGGCTTCGGGCCACCGGCCCCGGCGCCGCGGGACGGCAGTGCAGACCTAAAGCCGGGCGCGGTTTGTCGCGCGTAGCACTCGCCCTGCGCTGGCCTGGCCCTTGGGCTGAGAGACCCTGATGTCAGGCGCTGGGCTCCCCCTCCCCGCTGGCCGGGCTGGACCGGGGTTGGGGATGGGGAGGCGCCCGCCACTGTCCCCCGGTGGCGCTCTGATGTGCCGCTAGTCCCTGCGCTGCCGGTGCACACTGGCCCCGGGGTCCCAGCGCGCTTTGCGCGGGGTCCCGCGCTTCTCGAAAAGCCAAAGCGCCTCTCCAGTGTTCACAACGAATGCTCCCGGCCGCGCCCAAGGGCGCAGTGCTGCCAGGCCGGGGTGGGGGTGCCCGCAGTCAGTATTAGGGTTGAAGGCAGGGCGCAGGGAAGTCAGGATAGACGCGCTGGCCGCTCGCCCTGGCCGAGGGCCCAGATCTGTGCGGCCTCGCACGCCCTCGGGCTTGGCTCTCGGCTCCCAGGCTGCTGGCTGTAGGGTCCAAATTGGTATTCTCGGTCTCTCAGAGGCCCAGGCGGCAGACTGGGGCAAAGGAGGGGGCGGGACGAGGGCGGGCGGAGCGATGGCACCCAGTCATCTGCGCCAGCTTCCCGGGCTGGCCCAGGGGACCGTGCATCCATCCTGGGCCGCTGCCATGCCTTCGGGACCGGGGTCATAAAGGGATTAGCACTTTTTTCCTTAACCTCTCTTGCTCAGAGAGCGTGTTACCCACCCAGTGAAAGCGGCGGGCGCGCTCCTGGTCCAGCGCCAGCACTGTGCGAGCTCGGGGCACTGGGTGGTTAGTCTCTTATTACTGCCCCCACTGAACGTGATTCGTCCTCGGTGGATGCGACACCGGTTCTCAGCTCCCAGGGCTTGGGGCCGGGCCTTGGCCTCTCTTGCTCTTACCCGTGGTGCCAGAAGGGCCCCTCAATCTCCCAGGCAGGTCCGAGAGGGATGTGTAGATTTCATTCTCCCGTGGAGAACAGGTGGTCCCAAGATCAGGCCCTTTTTTGCTCTTTGTATTTTATTTTGAAACTGTATTTAATGCTTTTTATATGAAAGGGAGAGGGGAACTGGCCCAATCACCCTTATGTGCAAATGTCTTATTTATTATTCGTGTATCAGAGATAAGCTGTGAGGTGATGGAGAAGGACAAGAGATGGGCGTGTGGCGAGGGGATTAGGAGGATACTAAATATCCCATGTTCCCCTGGCCTTGTTTCTAGGTCCGGTGTCTGCTCTTCACAGAGGGAAGCCACTGAAGGCACTGTGCCCTCCTTTTAAAGTCAGGGTGTGGTGGTCAGGAGATGGAACTTGGGAGGGGCCCTAGGTTCTGGGGTCAGTGTAGCCCCTGTGGTGAGAAAACAAGAAAAAGAAATCCCATCTCTCACCCGCCAGAGCCAGAGCTCAAGGTTCAAGTGCCTCAGGCCCAGTTCCCTAGACTTTCTGGTCGACAGTTGGATTTTATACCACGGATTTTATAGCATTTTTATATAATTTCAAGATTGTCAGTGGGAAAGGACCCTGGAGATCACAAATTGATCCCTTTCAGAGAGAGGAGCAAAATTCTGAAACCCAGAAATTATTGCTTAGCCAGCTAGGAACAAGTCAAGAACTAGAATGAAAAACTCCCAGTTCAGTGAGCTTTGCACTGTATTGCACTGCTTTCAGGATTTCTTTACCCGTTAGGCCTGCCAAGATTCGTGTTGGCACTGCAGGCCCGCAGCACTTGTGACTCCTGAGGACAGCAAAGCATTGCACTTCCTGGGAATAAGGATGAAGGCGGCTTTCAGCACTGCAGGCCTGGGGCAGTGAGGGGTGAGGAGAGGGCCCAACTCCAGGTGGGGCCTACCTCTCCTGGGGCCGAGGTTTCTCCAGCAGAAGGTGGCTCCGTATCAGTGCTTGTTTTAAAGTTATCAGATATTCTGGAACGGCTGCTGGCTCAGTTAAATTCCAGTTTTGACCAGCCAGAGTTTTGGAGACAGTATTAAAATCTTTAGAACAGGTTATGGATGGTGCCAGGCTGGGCACTGACATTTTTTTTTTTTACTTTTCATCATGCATGTTTTTAAACAGAGTATTCTCTCCTGCCTCTACACCACCTTTTATAAACAGTAGGCAAAATTGGAGCTGCTGATTGTCATCACCAGGGCTCCCTGCTGAAGTCCAGGTTAGCAGGGGCAGAAGTTAGAAATGGTTTTCCCCTTGAGAGGCAGCCCCAGACTAGCATCATTTTAGGCACTTGCTAGAGACAGAAATCCTTGGGCCCACCTGACTAAGTCAGAAGGGTGGGGCCCACAGTGTATTCCCATAGGCCCTTCCCACAGCTGCAGCTCCCAGGGAGGTTGTCTGGCAAGTACCTCTTCAGTGATTCTACCATGACTGGATGGCCTCTAGGGTCAAGGGGTTGGTGGGTCTCCTCCCTCGGGATTCTGATTGAACAGGTGAAATTTCTTCATTGTTTTGTTAATGGTATGCTTGCTATTATGGCCCATATGTAAATGTTACTCTGGATACATATTTATATGCCATGTTACTTAGTGACACTATTCAAACATTTGTATGTGTATTTGTGAAGTTGTTTGCATCAGTCATTTAAAAAGTATTTCAGTCTAAGTTTTCCCGAGAGGTATGTTGAATAAAATCTTAAAAGTCCAGCACGAGTCACAGCCAACTTAGTTCTGGGGCAGAATGAATGGGATGAGTTCTGATGTCAGATCAGGTGTGCCATGACCAGCTCAGTTTCAGCTTTTGGCTGCATGCGGTTTATGGGCTGCTTCCTGTGGTAAGTGGGGACCCTTCCCATTCCCAGGCTGGTGAGAAGTTGAACCAGGCCCTTTAACCCAAGTCACTTCTAAGGTCACCTTTTACACAGTCTTCACTTCATTTTAGAAACCAAATCAGTGCAGCTCTGCTCAGTGCCCGGAGTCCCTGCAATCTTGGGAGTTCTTTTTGAAGGTTCCCGGAATGTGGGTGAGAGCAAGTGAAAGCCTTTCGTTCTCACTTCACCCAAACTGTGTAAAAAGAATAAAGTTGCAGACTGATGAGACTGTCACTGTGTTCTTTATTTATAATTAATACATCAATTTGCAGTTTTACAGGGACCACGAGAGCTCCTTGAGGCTACTGTATTTTTATGTTGCACGCACAGACACGTACACAATTTCATTAGTAACTTTTTCATCTATAGATTTTTCTTAAAAAGAAAAAAAATTCCTGTGTGGCACAAAAATCTTTCCAATTATTTTAACACAGCAGCAACACAGAAAAGAGCCAGGTGTGGAGGCTTCCAGTGCAGAATGGGGCCCCTTGTTGGGAGGCCCCAAAGACCATCAGTGCATTTACTTCCTGGGAGGGCAGAGGATGGCGATGGAGTGTTTTCTACAATGGAAACCAAAAATTCAAAATGAACATGGGCAAAGAACTAAGAAAATGTAGTAAGGCATTCTACCTATCAAAATCCCTAAGTCATTTCCCAAAAGGAGGGGAAAGAGGTTCCGTTCCTACTTTTATAGTCACAGACCTCTGTGACAATTGCAGACCATAGTCCGTGAAGTCCCAGCTCTTCCTCATGAAGGCAGGGCTGAGACCTGAAGGAATTCTTGGATGCCACTATACAAGCTGACTAGATTTCCATGCTGAAGGGTAGATAGATGCAAGGTCACAAATAGAAATCAAGATCCCCAGTCAATCATAATGACAGATGTTGTCTATCAACATCTCCTGGTCCTTCCTGGCCACCCACAACTTAAAACTTGAAAATACTCTCCAAATGAGCATTGTAGGCCAACGTAGGAACTATGTCATAAATGTGTCTAAAAATGGAGATCCCCCTCAGAACAACACTCACAAGCTGCTCTCAAAGCTACATGTCGGGAGTCTGGAAATGTACCTCCCCCTCTAACCAGCTGAGGCCTCTGGACTACAGACACATGACTTGTATGCAGCCAGTGGGGCTTCAGTCCTCAGCTAACCCTGCGAAGCACAGGTGGAAGCAGCAGTGGAGGGGAAGCAGCAGGGAAGACACAGAAGGAAGGCTCGTGTTCTTGTACCTCGTTCCCACAGACCAAGGTAGGGTTACAGTAACTCAATGGCTGGGAGCCCACATGCAGATTATGTTTCTTAAGCTTATAGCAGTGTACAGCAGTTACAGACATTGATTTCATAATAAGAAAAGTACAACCATATTTATTAAACTTGAGGTAAGGTGGGCAGGGAAAAGAGGGAGAAGCACATTCTGGAATGATTTCTCAAACCAACACTCACATTGGTATCCCAGACCAACGGCTCGGACCCTGCCCTCCCAGTGGCAGAGCCCTTCCTTCCTTCCTTTTCTGGGAAGGGCAGCAGGAGGGTGACTGCTGCCCTCCTGCTGACTGCTCCACCCCACTCTGTGCCCTCTGTATTTCTCAGATGGCGTTCTGGGAAAAGGGAATTACCTCTATCACCTGCAAGTTATTCAGAGCTGACAGTTCTTTCATTTAAGGAAGAAGAAGAGCAGTAGGAGCTGCTCAGGTGTAAGGCAGGAAGGTGGGACTGGAGGGCCGCACAAACCCAACAGAAGGAATCCCACTCCTGCCCCTGACTAGGTATTCATAAGTTAATCATTATTTCCTAACTTAAAAATAAGGGCAAAATTATAAATGGGAACTGTGTATGAGTCCTTGAAACAGGAGAGAGGACCCGAAGGCATTTCTCTCTTCTTTTTCTCCTTTTGTGGTACAGGTAAAAGCTCCACCACTGTTATGGTCTGATTAATTCTATTAATTTGATTCATTCTTTATTTTTTGGGTTCTAAGAGATCAGTTCTTTTTTCAGTCTAACACATCTTGTGCTTGGTACTGAGGGTAAAGGGAGAGGAGGGGAGAGAACACCAAATTAAGAACAAACAACTTGGAACCAGGCTCAAGCTGATACTGAGCAAGTTCCTTCATGGTACAAGTGACGATGTTATAACTATTAAATGGCGTTTTAGTAACTGTTGCACTTCTGGCTTCCACGTGCTTATTCTGCCTTTTTTTTGGCGATTCCGGGAAGCTTTGCTTGGATCCTATTGAAGAAAGAAGAAGACAACTGAAAATATTTGTTTTAAATGTGCTTTTGTCCTAGGTTTGTATTTCCTCCAGGATATCAGGTAGGGCTCTGCTGTTCTCTGCCTGGAACAAGCCTGAGGGATTCCACCTTGCTGTCCTTGAACTCACATTGATCCACCTGCTTTTGCCTTCCAAGTACTGGGATTTACAGGTGTTTACCACAATGCCAGGATATAAGCTTTATATTATTTATTAGAAAAGACAGGGAAGAGTTGTCTTAACTTGGATACATATGAGAATAAATAGGGTTCAATAACCAAAAGATATTTGACAGCCAAAGTATTTCTGTTGATTATTTCTTTCTTGAGAGCTGGAGGGTAGGACATTAAGTTCAAGGTCAGCCTGGGCTATATATAGCAAGACCCTGTCTCTAAAGCAAATAACCCAACCAACCAAACTACCACAACAAAACCCAAAGATGCTTCTTAACAAGAGGCTCCAGTAGATAAAACTATCTAAGGTTTTATTCAGGGTGAAAATTAGTTACCTTTGACAGTAACATTTTATATAAGAGACTAGAAATTACAGGGGAGGGGATGGTATAATGGGAAATGGTGACATGATCCCTACGTGTACTTACTTTTCAACAATTGACTTGGTCTGATCCCGGGCAATCCCAACGTAGTGATCAATCTGTGTCTTTAAGAAAGGAAGGAAGGAAGATTCAGCTGGGTAATACAGGAGCTGAGAGTTTTCTTGAAGGCTTTTTTTTTTTTTCTTTTTTCTTTTTCTTTTTCGAGACATGGTTTTGCTGTCCTGGAACTCGCTCTGTAGTCCAGGCTGGCCTCTAACTCAGAGATCCTCCTGCCTCTGCCTCCCCAGTGCTGGGATTAAAGGGTGCGCCACCACCACCTAGCTGCCTTTTTTCCCATATAAAAAGCACTGTTCTTTTTAGTGCAGCCATCAAAAACCCCACCAGTCACTATTTGGAAAATAAAAATGATGTCTAGTTTTTCCAAAAATTATAAACTTCTGTTTTCAGACTTCAACTTATGCAACACTTCAAAATAAAAGTCATCATTTGTAGATGTAGGATGTATGTAGTGTTTCCTTTAGTAACACTGAGGTACATTTTCTGAGTACTAGAAACTGCAGATTTAATCTATATTCTGTAGTTGTTAGGTGTGATGGCTCCTGGGCATGATTAATTTATTTAATATTAAAAAGCCAAAAATCTTTTGTGTCTGTGTATTTGTGTGTACGTGTGTGAGTGTGCATGAGTCTGTGGAGGAAAAAACTGACATATGGTTTTTCTTCAATTGCTCTCTAACTAGTTAATTAATAAGAAGATAAGTAGCCGGGGGGGGGGGGGGGTGGTGGCGCACGCCTTTAATCCCAGCACTCGGGAGGCAGAGGCAGGCGGATCTCTGTGAGTTCGAGGCCAGCCTGGTCTCCAAAGCAAGTTGCAGGAAAGGTGCAAAGCTACACAGAGAAACCCTGTCTCGAAAAACCAAAAAAAAAAAAAAAAAAAAAAAGAAGAAGAAGAAGATAATTAAAAATAGGGTTTCATGTAGTTTAAGCTGGCCTACAACTTATTATGTAGCTAAGAATGACCCTGAACTTCTGATCATCCTGACTCCACCTTCTACATGCTAGGGCTACATGAGTGTGCCACTACACACAATTTATGTAATGTTAGGGCTTAAAACCCAGGGCTTTGTTTATACTAGGCAAGTACTTTACCAACTAAGCTACATCCCCAGCCCTCTACTTTATTTTTGAGACAGTTCAGTCTCTTACTGAACCTAGAGCTCACTGATTTGGTTAGAATGGCTGGCCTGCACGCCTCCCCAGGGCTGGGATTACAGGTGTACATTCTAACAACAGGCAATTTTATGTGGGTGCTTGAGATCGGAACTCCGGTCCTCCTGCTTGGGTGACAAGCATTTTATCAACCGAGTCATCTTCTCCCTTCTCTCCCAAAAGGTCTTCTGATCCACGAAGCCCACAATGCAAACATCTGGACATACTAACATTTCCTTGAAAGTGCAGTTTAGTTTTGAGAAGCTCAACTTTTATTATATAGTACCTCTTCACCTTCCTTTTTTGGAAAGGATTATTCACCCCTGTGACACAGAATATCTATCCTAGGCCTCCAGTCTTGCTGGAAGACACGACTCTCAGTCTATTACTTCCCTTAAAATGACTTGAAGCCAGTCACACACACATTATTAGCATATCTTCTGCCAGACAAATGCCTACCTTATACTTCTCATAGACAATTGGAACGCTGAAAACAAGCAGCTCAGCTGTAAGACAGAATCAAAACATGGCAAGTGCAAAAGTGAGACTCAAGCAATACAGACATTTCTCATGATGTCCAAAGAAACAACCAAAACGAGAAAAACAAGTGCTCCCAACTGAGGCCGGCAGGAGAACGCAGATCAGGGTCATATTAAAAACCCAAACAGGCTGCTTTCTTTGTATGACAGGCATCAACTTCTAAGCTACAAAAGTGATTCCTAAAAGCAAGGTCCCCACATTTAAACCAAATCTAAACAACCCTTTACTTACAGTTGCTTTGAAATTTCTTTTTTCTTTCTTTTTTTTTCCCCCCGAGATAGGGTTTCTCTGTGTGTCACTGGCTGTCCTGGAACTCATTCTGTAGACCAGGCTGTCCTCAAACTCAGAGATCCCCCTGCCTCTGCCTCCCCAGTACTGGGATTAAAAGCATGTGCCAACACTGCCCAGCTCATTTTGAAATTTCTTTGTCAGGCCATTTAATCAACACAGGGCCACAAGCCCAGGCTACTCCAATATCTAACACACTCTAGACACCAGAGGCTGCCATGCAGATTAAGTGGTTATGCTGTGTGCATACTCTTCAGCCAAGCACTCTGCCCTGTTACATTTTTTTTTTTTTTTTCTTAATTGAGGGTCTCATATGTCCTAAGTGGGCCTAGAACTCATTATGAAGCTTAACATGATAATCCATTTTGATCCTCTTGTTTCCATCTACCAAGTGCTGGGATTATAGATGTGTACCATTATGCCCTTTTTTATAATTTGTGAGACAAGGTCTTATTAAGTTGCCCTTGCAGGTTTGATACTCCTGCCTCAGCTTCTTGAACAGCTGTGATTATAGGTCTGTACCATTTGGCCCAGCATTTATACTTAGTCTTACAGACTACTTCAAGAAATAAACACATGGACACACTTTCCTTGTCACCTTACCAAGGATCAGAAGGGTGATTCCATTAAAAACAGCACCAACATAGGTCATCAGCCACATGAAGACAGCCAGCTGTGAAGGCCAATGGCAGAGGGTTAGACAAGAACAATGATAACTCAGAGTTCAGGCTACCTAGGTCTGCACCAACGCAGTGACAGGATACAGATCCCCTACTTGCACATCACAATCAGAAAACTGCCACCGTCTTGGGTGCCGAGCTGGTGACTACTATTGTAATGCTGCTCTTTAGAGGGTGGCCACAGCTTTTTCTGTTGACTCCCACCTCCTTTTTACAGGATTTCTCTTGTCTAATAAAAACCCTATATTCTCTATTTTACCTCTGAACCACAGACCAGCAACTAACCTTCAAGGAGTCAACCAGGTCTTCTACCAGAAAGAGACGAATGATGAGTTTGAGGGCTCTGTTGACATGCACCATTGCAGCATTCATGTAGTTATGGAAAGCTTCTGAGGACAGGGTAATGTCCACATCCAGGTAGGCCCTTCCAGGGAAGAAGAAAACAGTCACTCATATAACACATAAGGGAACATTCTTCAACAACACAGTGGTTTTTCAGTGGGAAACTGGCACTCTAGAAATCTATAGGGGACACAGCTGCCATTTAATGGATAAAAGCAAATACGTCAATTATGTATATGAATTGTAGGGCTTTCCTGTATAATCTGTCTAGAGTGGATACATCAAAACACACTCTATGGGAATGTAGATTGATAGCAGAAGACTTGCCTAGCATGCATGAGATCCTTGGTTCTATTCCCAGCATTACAAACAAACAAGCAAAAACCTAAAATTGATTTGTATGTGTATGTCTATGCATGTGGAGATCAGAAAACAACCTTGGGTGTCATTTCTCTGAAACTGTCCACCATTTTTTAAACTTTTTTTGAGATAGTTTCCCACTGGCCTGGAATTCACTAAGCAAACTAAGCTAACTGGCTAGTAAGCCCCAGAGACCTGCCTGTCTCCTCCTCCCTGATACAAGTGAGCACCATTTCAGCTTTCCAAAATACATTGTTTTATTTTTAACATGTGGGGGGGGGTTGGGGAGGAGCTGAATGAAAATGGCCCCCATAGGCTCATAGGGAGTGGCACTATTAGGAGGTGTGGCTTTGTTGGAAGAAGTATGTCACTGGGGGTGTGCTGTGAGGTTTTAGAAGCTCAAGTCAGGCCCAGGGGCTCACACTCCCTCTTCCTGTTGCCTGCTGATCTAGACGCATAACTCTCAGCTCTTTCTTCAGCACCATGCCTGCCTGCGTGCCACCAGGCTTCCCACCATGATGATAATGAACAAAATCTCAGAACTGTAAGTCAGCTTCAACTGAATGTCTTCCTTTATAGGAGTTGCCATGGTCAGGGTGTCTCTTCACAGCAACAGGACATCAACTAGGACAGTGTGTATGTATCTGCACATGTATACTATGTGCACATGCAGAGGTCAGAGGACAGGCTGTGGCTGTTGATTGTTTCCTTTTACCATGTGAGGCCTGGGGACTGAACTCAGGTTGTCAAGCTTGGAGGCAAACAACTTTACCCGCTGAACATCTTGCTGGCTAAGACTCTGTCTTAACAAGTTCCAGAACAAGCACCACCAAAACAAAAACTAAAAGAAAAAAAGAGGGCAGGGACTATAGCTTAGTGGTAAAGCATTTACTTAGCATGTGTAAGGTCCTGGACTCAATCCTCAATTTTTTAAAAAAAGAGGAGGGGGTAGAAAAGGAAAGACTTAAAAGGGTAGTGATTGGGGGCTGGGCGGTGGTGGCGCACACCTTTAACCCCAGCACTCGGGAGGCAGAGCCAGGCAGATCTATGTGAGTTTGAGACCAGCCTGGTCTACAAAGTGAGTTCCAGGACAGGCTCCAAAACAACACAGAGAAACCCTGTCTCGAAACAAACAAACAAACAAACAAACCCCAAAAAGGGTAGTGATCATGAATATGCTAGGGCTGGAAATAACACAATATACTTTGTTTTGTTCTTAAAAGGTGACATTTAAAAGAATAAAAAATGGGGGTAGAGTGTGGGCAGGGAAAGGGACTCACTATATAGACCTTACTATATAGATAAGGCTTAAAGTGATCTGTCTGCCTTTGCTTCCAAAATGCTGCAATTAAAGGTGTGTGCCACCATAACCAGCCACCTTGTTCTGAGGTGTAACCCTGTACTCTTAGCTTGTTCATTCACCCAGTAGCTACTGAGTGCCTAGCGCTGGTCAACTTTGAAGATACCTTGAGGAGCTCAAACTTTTGGAAGAGTGACACTGTTCTCCTTTCTGTTTATTAAGAAAGTATCAAAAAGTTGTGCTGGGCAGTGGTGGTGCACGCCTTTAGTCCCAGCACTTGGAATGCAGAGCCAGGCGGATCTCTATAAGTTCAAGGCCAGCCTGGTCTGCAGAGGAAGTTCCAGGACAGGCTCCAAAGCCACACAGAGAAATCCTATGTCAAAAAAACCATTAAAAAAAAAAAAAAAAAAAAGTTGGTCTGTAGTGACACAGCCTTTAATTCCAGCACTTTGGAGACACAGGCGGTGCGTCTCTGTGAGTTCAAGGCCAGCCTGGTCTACAGAACGAGTTCCAGGACGGCCCAGGCTACAGAGAAACCCTGTCTCGAAAAACTATACACACACACACACACACACACACACACACACACACACACACACACACAAATTTACAATAAAAAATTAAGGGCACATATGACTTTAAGTTACCCCTTTTATTTCTACCAACAGAAAGTACAAGCCCCAGCAAGGAGCCAGCGGGCTATTCCAGAGAGGTCACAGCAGGCGCTCTTTCTCTGAGACAAAAGGCTTTTTATCTTATTGTATTTATTTTATTTATTTATTTAAGATTTATTTATTTTGTACACAGAGGAGGGCACCAGATCTCATTACAGATGGTTGTGAGCCACCATGTGGGTGCTGGGAATTGAACTCAGGAACTCTGGAAGAGCAGTCAGTGTTCTTAACCTCTGAGCCATCTCTCCAGCCCTTATTTTTGGTTTTTTGAGACAGGGTTTTTCTGTATAGTCCTGGCTGTCCTAGAACTCATTTTGTAGACCAACCTGGCCTCGAACTTGGAGATCTGCCCCTTGAGTACTGGGATTAAAGGCATGCAGCACCACCACCAGGAGGAGACAAAGTGTTTTTAAAAGCTGCTGTTTGTTGTTTTACTCAATTATTGAAAAAAAAATAGCCAAATGAATGGAAACACATGAACTATGAACCAAAGGCTGAGGGGCCCCCAGCTGGATCAGGTCCTCTGAATAGGTGAGACAGTTGATTGGCTTGATCAGTTTGGGAGGCAACTAGGCAGTAGGACCAAGTCCTGTGCTCATTGCATGAGTTGGCTGTTTGAAACCTGGAGCTTATGCAGGGACACTTGGCTTAGTCTGGGAAGGGACTGGACCTCCCTGGACTGAGTCTACCAGGTTGATTGCAGTCCTCGGGGGAGGACTTGTCCTGGAGGAGGTGGGAATGGAGGGTGGGCTGGGGGGAAGGGGAGGAGGTGGGAGGGGGGAGAATAGGGGAACCCATGGCTGATATGTAGAACTGAGTGGTATTGTAAAATAAAATATATATATATATATATTAAAAAAAAAAAAAGCTGCTGCTTGTTAAAGCTCAAATACAAATTTTTATGGGCAAAGAATTTCAACAGCACAAACATGAGGAAGCATTTGGTAAAGCTACAACACAGCCAGAAAGGCATTAAAATTTGTCACCAGATTGGGGCTGAAGGGATGGCTCAGTGGTTAAGAGCACTGGTTACTCTTCCAGAAGACTTAAGTTCAATTCCCAGGTATCATCACAGGGCAGCTCACAACCTGTAACTCCAGTTCTAGTGGACTGGATGCCCTCTTCTGGCCTGCTAGGGCACCACACATATTATGTTGCCCAGACATACATGCAGGCAAAACACCCACATACATAGACAATAAAATAAAGGTTAAAAAAAGTGTCCCTAGACCCAGGAAAACTACACAAGAGCTAAAGTAAATCAGAAATAAAATTCAAAATAAGCACAGAGCAAACGCCTGGCTCCAGAACTAGGAGTTCAAAGCTGTTTCTGGGCTTTACCATAAAGGGCTGAAACAGGGACACAGCGGCTCACTGAGGGCTGCCCTAGGCGAGCTATTTTGTGCCCTGCTCAGGATTTGCAGCTCTCTTTAGCCTTAAGTATGAGCCTCTAGCTAGTTAAAAGTTCTTAAACACTAACCTGATGACTTCTTAGGGTGATTGCAAGGTATTTAGGGGATGTTTCTACTATCAATTGGCTGCAAGAGGCAGGTCAGAACTTCAGATCTGAGCAATCTCAGCAAATCCCTCTACTGAAATGTGGGTTGTGACTTCAACTTACTTGAATGGATGGCCTTCTTCTGACTTCTGCACAGCTTGAATGACAGACTTGTAGACTCTGAAGCTGATGGTGACGGAGAGAAGAGCCAGGATGAGGTAAGAGACCACACTGATAACACTGAATGCTGCCAGGGAGAGCAGCATGATCAGCGTGGTACCAAAGACAAAGCCAGTCTTCTTCACATCTCGCCAGAAAATCAGATCACGTACTGCCAAGAGAGAGGGAGTAGAAGTTAGAAAAACCAGGACCACCCCACCTGTGCTGTACATGCAGCAGAGCAGAGCGCTCACCAGCACATATATGCACCTATGTGCCTACTTCAGAGATGAGAGACTAGGCATTTATTATGGCTACTGGGTCCAATGGGGTAAAGTGTCATCAAACTTTTTTTGGCAGAAAAGTTAATAGAGGCGGTCAACGCAGTGACTCTATGGCAGACTGCCTGTTTACCAAGTGAGGTCCTGAGTTCTACAGGGTAGGGGTGGTAAGGACAAAGCAGACAGAAACATCTTGATAGGTGTTGACTACATGAAGCAAACAAGTCAGACAGTGTCAGGATGTTGAGACAGGAGGATCACTAGAGACCAGAGTTCACCAGAATAGACAACACAGCAAGACCCCATCTTAATCAGTCCATTAAATGAAGTAGACAATGCTTCTAAAATGGTTAGATCCCAGACCCAAAGCCACATACTAAGTGAGATGTACAAGTTGGGGTAAGAGAGAAAATGTTGATAAAAACAGACCATCTCTACTTGGAATGAAACACCAGTCTTGTCTTAATCTGAAAACAGAAGGGTTGTAAGTAGGAGACTATGAACTTACCCAAACCATGTGTGTACATGCATAGGATTGGGAATCCAGGGTCTTATGCATGCTGAGTAAAAGTACTACTTTCCTACTGAGTTATAGATTTGTGTCCCTTTAAGGCATTGTTTTTAAAATAACTTTTAATTGATACATATGGGTGTGGTGCAGATGTGTGGAGGCCAGAGGAGAGGCGCCAGTGTCATTTTTGAAACAGGGTTTCTCTGTGTAGACCTGGCTGTCCTGGAACTCACAGAAACCCACCTGCCTTTACCTCCCGAGTGCTGGGATTAAAGGCAAACAAGCCAGGCAGTGGTGGCGTAGGCCTTTAATCCCAGCACTCAGGAGTCAGAGGCAGGTGGATCTGAGTTAGAGGCCAGCCTGGTCTACAAAATGAGTTCTGCACAGCCAGGACTGTTACAAAGAGAAACCTTGTCTCAAAAAACAAAACAAAAAAACCAAACAACAACAAAAAACAAAATGACAACAAAAAACAGGGTCTCTCACTGTTCTGGAGCTTGCTAATCAGGTTATGCTGAGACCCAGGACTCCACCTGTCTCTCCTCTCCTTCCCCAGCACTGGGATTATAAACCACACTACTATACCCCAGCACCCTCCTCCTCTCCTTCTTACCCTAACGTGGATTCTAGGGATTAAACTCAGGCCCAGCACTTTACTGACTGAGCCATCTAGCTCTTTAGTATTCTGGCACCTCTTTATTTTTGGTTTTGCTATTTTGGTTTATTTTTTGTACCCCAATCTTGAGCCCCTGAACTCCTAAGAGCTGGGATTGAATGCCTGTGACACACACCTGGCCATACTTTTTTTTTTTCCCTTAAGACAGGGTCTTGCTAAATTGCCTAGTCTGGCCTTATAAAGATGGATGAGGCATCTAGAGTTGGACAGATCTGAGTCTTAGTAATGTATTTTTTTCTGAGACAGGGTTTCTCTGTGTAGCTTTAGAGCCTCTCCTGGAACTTGCTCTGTAGACTAGGCTGGCCTCGAACTCACAGAGATCTCCGTGGCTCTGCCTCCCAAGTGCTGGGATTAAAGGTGTGCGCCACCACCGCCTGACTTGTCTGCCTTCTAAGCCATCCTTCACTGTAAAGTGAAGAAAATGGAATCTTCTCCCCAAAGCTGTTCCCAGGAGAACATAAGGCCAGTGCAGGTAGAGTGCATTATGACCTACGTGGAATAAGTTCACTCACTTGACTGGGAAGGGGAGGCTCTGTGACTCCTGGTGGGAACAGTTGCAGTGGTTTCTCAAATCAGGGGGAAAATGGGTGCTGCTCAGGTGCACATGACTGAAGTAAGACTATCCAAGAAAAATGAACAGAACCAGACCTACTTAAGAAAGCTAGTACTAAGTAGGATAATTCCTACAGTCAGAGTTCAGGCACATACAAATGTTAAACTTGACATGTCTGTTAAGTGTAGCTTCAACACAAAATGCAGAGAGGCTCCATGTCACCACCAGCAGAACAACCAGATGACACATGCTCCTGGATATGATACATCAGAGAAGAACACAATACTGCTTCTATAGAATTCCAGCCTCAAATACATAGCTTGTATTTAAAGAGAAAATAACCAGACAAATGCAACTGGAGAAATATTCTACAAAATAACTCATCGATGTTCTTAAAAACTAGTGTAAAATATAAACAAAGGGGGCTGGAGGAGAGATGGCTTAGAGGTTAAAAGCATGGCTGCTTGATCTTCCAGAAGACCCGAGTTCAGTTCCCAGAATTCACAGGGTAGCTCACAATTGCCTGGAACTGAAGTTCCAGGGGATCTAATGACCTCTTCTGGCCTCAATGGGCACCAGGCACAGACACGGTGCACATATATTCATGCAGGCAAAACACTCATATAAATAAAACTAATATATAAAAGTTTTTACAAAGAAAGAAAAACAAATAGACTTCCACACTGCACAAGTTGGAAAAGGCCACTGTGTCCTGATGGACTTTACTGCCATCTGCTGGAAAGCTGTCATACAAGGTAGTCAGACCTACAATGATTACACATGTGACTAGTGCCACCTACAGTTATACAGAATATAAAGTGCACAGCAGTACAGAGAGGCCCTGGGTTCAGCCTTAAAATAATCATTGGAGTTAGGGTCTAGGTCAAGAGGATTTACTGATGGAAAGACAGGACAGCAGATAAAGGACATTAATACATGATTTTATACATCAAACTTCACAGCGTGTTCCTTTGCTTCATTCAGGCCCCAGCCTGCAGTCATTTCCTTTCCTACACACTGTATACCCTTACAGCTTTATTTCTCCTCAGAGCACTCCCCACCTTACGTACTTCTTCTAACAGGCTCTTCAAATCTATGACAGGCCCAGCTCATAACCAAGGGCCAGTGTGACCACAACTGCCATTCACTTCCTGATCTTGGCCCTCACATGGGAATATGCCAAGTGGAGACTAAGCTTTCTCAGCACAGCACCAAGGGAACTGGCAAGACCTTTTGAAACTCTTACCTCTCTGAATCTCTGGTAGTTACGAGGAAGAAAAATAGGAAAAATGTGAGAAACAGGGCAGCTGTTAAGGTTTAATATGTGAAGCAGTTAGACTGGGTGCTCAGGTTACGACCAGGAGACCAGCAAGAACCTGCAATGGTTTTGTTTCCATAAATGTATTTTTATTTTTATCCATTTGTTCCCACTGCTTTAAAATAGAAAATTAGCTACGTACGGTGGTGTACACCTGCAATCCCAGACCTTGAGGGTGAAAGCAGAAGGGTCAGGAGTTCAAGGTTATTTCCACATCCTGAGCCAGCTGAAATTAGAGGCACACACAAATTACCTGGAATATGTGGTGCTAAGGATCAAACTAGGGACTTCCTGTGTGCTAGGCAGGCACTCTATCAACTGAGCTACATCTCCCCTTCCCACATTTCTCACTTTTTATTTTTGAGGCTGGCCTTGGGGTTCTGAGCATCTTGCTGACCCAGCTTCTTGAATAGCTGTGATTACAAGGCCTGTGCCACCAGGTATATCTCTTTCAAGGGATGGGAAAGGAGACCAGAGTGGGTAACAGGGTGTGAATCTGACCAAAATACATTACATATATGAGTGAAATGTCACAAAGGAATTCATCATTTGCTTTTCTTTAGCTGATAATGTACAAACAGATTCTGAAGCACATGGGTTTGCAACCTTTGCCATCGATTAGCTGGGTAATTTGGGACAAGATGCAGAATTTCTGTATGTTGGGTTCTCACTGTAAAATACAGTAACGTCCTTATAGGGATGCTGCAGGACTGAATGGGTGAATGTGGAAACACCAGCGCACTGCTGAGTAGGTAGCTAGTGCCTAATATTAGCTACGATTACTTAATGGGCTGCCAGTCTCAGCACACTTACGATGGAAAACTGATGAGCAAAAGTTTGCTACAGAGCAATAAAGATTTGTTTCCTTTTTTGTACTGTTGCTAACAGGATATAAAATTAATATTGAGGGACTGGAAAGGAATTTTTAACTAAATATCTTTAAAAAACATATACTTGGAGCTAGGCGTGGTGGTGCATGTTGTTAATCCCAGCACTCAGGAGGCAGAGGCAGGCAGATCTGAGTTCATGGTAAGCCTGGTCTTCAGAGTGAGTTCCAGGGCTACACAGAGAAACCTTGTCTTGAAAAACAAAATAAAACAACAAATTTTATTTAAAGATTTTTTTTTTCATGTGTAATCTGTGCTATGTACTGTTGGTGTGTGCAGTTTCCATGGAAGCCAGAAGACAACACTGGATCTCATGGGAACTGTAGTTACAGATGGTTGTGAGCTGCCACGTGGGTGCTGGGAATCAAACCCCTGTCCTCTGGAAGAGCAGCCAGTGCTCTTAACTACTGAGCCATCTCTAGTCTAATTAGTTATTTTTCTCTGTTTCTGATGCAGAGCCTCTGTCCTGAGAATATTTATGTTGCTGGTGAATTATAAGCGATTCCTCCCTACTTCCCAAGTCTTCTATAATATGGCTGTGATGGCCATTCTTGTTTGTCAGTTTGACTACATCAACTTAAAATCCAAGTAGCTGGGTACACTTATGAAGGATTTTTTCATTTGAAGTGGGAAGACTCACTTTTAATATGGATTTTTTGAGATGGGAAGATCTACCTTTAATCTGGGCCACATGTTCTGTTAGCAGCCTATATAAAGGACATGGAAGAAAAAAAAACTTTAGATCTTTGTCTGTTCTCCCTCTCGCTGGAAAGTCTATTCCTTCACTGGCATTAAAACTTACTTTTTTGAGATTCTGATGGACTCTGAAGTCCAGCTAAGATGTCCAGCCTCATGGACTGAACAACTACTGGATTCTTACATCTTCTGTTGGCAGATAGCTAATGTTAGACTAGCTGAACCAGAGCAGGTAAGCCATTTTAATAAATCCCCTTCGTGTGTGTGTGTGTGTGTGTGTGTGTGTGTGTGTGTGTGTGTGTACTCACACACTATTTTTTTCATTCTATAAGTTCTGTTTCTCTAGCAAACCCTGACTAATACAGTGGCCATACTACTTTAAAAAAAATGTTTAAATATAAAAATAGACTTATTCACAATCCTTGAGCAGTTACCATTCCTTCAAAAAATTCATTATAAACAAAAAGCAAATGGGGCTCAGTGGTTAAGAGTGATTGCTATTCTTTTAAGGGACCAGAGTTCAATTCTCAGCACTAATAGCAAGCAGCTCACAGCTTTATCTCCAGCTCCAGGGAATCTGATGCCCTCTTCTGGCCTCTACAGGCACTTGTGTACACATAGAGCGCGTGTGCGCGCGCGCGCACACACACACACACACACACACACACACAAAGTAAATCTAAAAACAACAAAAATCACCAACTACTACAGTAGCTTGAGTCAAAAGAAAAACAAAACATTTAATCTCATGTGCAATATACAACTTAAAACCAGCATTAGCACAGGAAATTCGGCCAGACAACAAACATCTCTAGTGATTTCTAATGATAAAACTGCAGCTTCAATGATACTGACATGCAAACAACAGCATGACTTAATGTCTATTCACAATAAAGTGTCCTATTTATCTCTACGAGATCTAGATCTCATCTGGACTTCCCTTTTCAGGACACTGTACTGTTGCTGCTGCTAGACAAAAAAGAAAATATACTAAGGAAAGCCCAGTTGAGTGTGCCTACAGAAACCCATGTTCAATCCTCAGCAAAGTCGGGGAACAATCAGGGAACGTTTTGTATTTCTGGCTTTTTATTTTACATTCATTCATGCATTCATTTAGTGTGCATGTGTGATATCAGACACTTTCAGGGATTGGTGTTCTCCTTCAACCATGTGGGTTCTGGGCATGAACTCAGGTCCGGTTTGGCCTTTATCTGCTGAGTTATGTCAATGGCATTCCTTGGCCTCGTATATTGGTTCATAAACTTAGGGAAAAGAAAAGCTGCCTGCCACAAATTATATAAACTGATATGAACTCGCTCTGTAGACCAGGCTGGCCTTGAACTCACAGAGATCCTCCCTGCCTCTGTCTCCTGAGTGCTGGGATTAAAAGTGGGTGCCGCTAGTCCATTTTTAACAACACTAGTCAGAACTGCTAAGCAGGGTCACAAAATTTTCCAATCTAATCTGTTCATCTGTTTCAGACTGTTTGATACTAGAATCTGACAGTTCTAAACAGGATTCACAAACCTGCAACACTCAGATTGCCACTGTTACCCATCTCAGCACTAACAAAGTCCTTCCTCTCTTGCCCACAGAGATCATCAGAGCCTGCCTGGGTCAGTGCTATACCTAAGCGCTGCCTAGAGAATGTATTTCTGTTTTGAAGGCTGCCTCATGCGAAGCATCCTAGTTATTCCTCCTCCATCTTCTGGTCTCACTGAAAGATACATGGTCAGTAGTTGACCTAGTTTTTGTCAGCTGCTTTGATCACTTGGTATCAATACTGTGTATCTGGTGAGATCCACACTGCCGCTTTCTGTTTCTCAAACAACATCCAAACTCGTTTTCTGGTTCTTAGCTGCTAGGAGGTACATGGCATGTGCACCTTTCCTGCCCCAAGTGCTTTTCTGTTTTGCTGCCTTGGCTGCTCCGAGCTGGGGAGCATACCAAGCTGCTGCTTCTCATTTTAACTCTTCCTGTGAAGTTAACTCTGGATATTCTGACCACGGTCTGTTTTGCAGCAATCGACTCATAATGCCTCTCTCACAAATCAACTATTTCTTCCTCAGTAAGTAGCCTAGGGCTGCTTCTGGTCTCTTTCGAGCCATCACTTAAGAGTAGATGTGAAGCCGGGCGGTGGTGGCGCACGCCTTTAATCCCAGCACTCTGGAGGCAGAGGCAGGCGGATCTCTGTGAGTTTGAGGCCAGGCCGGGATCCAAAGCTACATAGAGAAACCTTGTCTCGAAAAACAAAACAAAACCAAAACAAAAAATAAATAAATAAAAGAGAGAAGATGTGTAAACTCTGCAGTCAAGCGCTCACCTCTCGGGCATGCTCTCAAACACCTGGATCCTGTACTGCCGCCTCCTGTCTGCATCAGGCCCCCTTCCTGGCAGAGCAGCCGGAAGCACGGCGTCCAGCAGCAGTTTCCCATCGCATGCTGCCCAGGCACCACCCGCCGCATTGGTCCGTCCTGGAGACCTCTGCTAAGGCGGCCGTTATTGCAGTAGCCTCGAGAAGCCACGCGAACAGAAAGCGCACAGTGCCCCAAGGGAGCAACTCCTGGAACCCACACCAGGCCCAAGGCATTATTTTTATTATTATTGAAAAAAGAAAAAAAAAGTTTTCTATCTCTTGCTAAAGAGATTAAAGGATGCTAGCTGCAGTAACTATAATACACCAAAAGAGGGAGCTGCCGTGGCTCGTGGCAGTCTCACGAGATGGAAGCCGCCCCTCGGCAAATTTCAGTCGGGAGCAGCAGCTGTGACCCTTGCTGATTTCCTGATCCATTTATTTGCTGTATTACCAAATTTAGGCAAAGAGTTTGATTTTAAGCTCAGTTTGATTTTAACCTATTATCCCCAAGGGTCAACAGAATTTAATCTACTCTCCCAAGCAGAATTTTCTGTGTAGTCCTAGAATTTACTCTGTAAACCAGGCTGTCCTCAAATTCAGAGATCTGCCTGTCTCTGCCTCCCGAATGCTGGGACCAAAGGCATGTGCTACCACCCAAGCATTTTTTTTTTTTTTGTTATTTTTTTGTTTTTGTTTTTAGAGCCAGGGTTTCTCTGTAGCTTTGGAGCCTGTCCTGGAACTCACTCTGTAGACCAGGCTGGCCTCGATCTCAAGGAGATCCGCCTGGCTCTGCCTCCGCGTGCTGGGATTAAAGGTGTGTGCCACCACTGCTGCCCAGCTCCACCCAAGCATTAAGTGTAGAAAATGCTTATTCTGAAAAAGTAAAACTGACAGAACTCCAACTCTTAACTTCATTTTTAAAGAACAGTTCAGAATTTACACGTTTTATTTATTTTTTTTTTTGCAGTCTTTTGTTTTAACCTGCCAACATTCAATACATCTAAGAAAATTCAGGTGGGGGAAAGTCAGGCTGGGTGGCTAGGTTGGTTGACTAGTTTATAGAGTAGGGACACCAACTAGTGACCTTCCTCAGTCCCCTGAGTGCTGGGATCACAGTCCTTTGCTACCTGCCTGGCTAAAGACAGGCTTTGACTACAAAAGGGAACACTGGTCATTAATAAAGAGGTATGCTAGCCAGGCGTGGTGGCAGAGGCAGGCAGATCTCTGAGTTTGAGGCCAGCTTTGTTTACAGAGTGCATTCCAAGAAAGTCAAAACAACAGAAAGAAAGCCTGTGGAATGCTCAATGACAGGCACTTGCCTTTAACCATGCTAGGGTCAAAAGTTTATAATATAGTCACCAAGTATATGTACAATATGGACATCTTTTCAATTCCATCAGTGTATAGAAAAGACCACACTTTCCCTAATGTACCTTTCTCATTGTGGAGTTTGGACCCCCGTCCCCGTCCCCTCCCAAAGCCCACTGGTTATGAGGCAGCTTTAACAGGGAGGTGAGGCCTAGTGGAGGTCTGAGGTTATGGCGTATTGAGGAGACTGTGGGACAGCTTTCTCCTTCTGTGTCCTGGCCGTCAAGCTGGCAGCTCTGCTTCAGCACATCTGCCCTGCAATGGGTGATGCCACAGGCCCGAGAGCAACCCAGGCAACTGAGAGCCAAACCAACCTTTTCTGTTAGTTCAGCAGACTAACCCCACCGTCTCTCCACTCTCTGCTCCAGTTCTTTTACTCTACAGGCCCACACAGATGTAACTGACATAGTTCACATTATTTTATGCTGCCCTTTTCATGGAGCACAATTTCTGAGATTTGTTTATACTGATGCAAGCACCAAAAAAAAAAAAAACCAGCCATGTCCGGCTATCGAGACGGCTCAGCAGCTAAGACCATTTGCTGCCAAGTCTGGCAGACTTGGGTTCCATCTCTGGGACCCACATGATAGAAGTAGAGGACTGACTCACAAGTTGTCCCATGACCACACACAACTATGTCAAGGGACATTTGTCCCCTTACTGATAAATTACTATTTCCAGCTTCACGACATTATTACTAACACTGCCGTGAAGAAAAATCTTTGTGAAGGAGTTTTTACTCTTCTACAGTAGAGCTTCTAGTTCACAGGGCAAATGGGTATTGTTTTTTAAGAATCTGCCCAACTTTCCTTACACTCTCAGCCACAGTCCATGAGACTCATTGTTCTACCACCTCACCTTCACTGGGGACTGTCTTTAAATTTAGCCATTAGAATGTATGGATAATAGCAAAGCTACACAGTAAAACCCTGTCTTGAAAAACCAAAAATAAACTAAAAATAAAATGTATGGATAGTTGTGGAGGCCCAAATTACTCAAAGTCCGAGAATCTGAGCTTGTTTTACCCAGCAGGGCTGCATAAGGGGATGATTGGACCACGGGCGTGGTTACCAGGTGTTTGGAAGGGTCTATACTTGGCTGTGCAGGGTGCTTTGATCTAGCAAGGGGGAGGTCTTTTGCCCCGCCCCTTGGCATTGTTAAAAAGCCCTTTTGAATAAATGGAAAAGGCCATTGGGTATTAACCCAGGTCCTCCCGAAGCTATCCTGTGTTTCTCTCTTTCCTCTCGTCATCTAGATCTCTTTCTAATATTTCTTATCTCTCTCCCCTCCTCATAGGAACCCGGGAAAAGATGGGAGCTGGCCTCCCACAGATGGTGATAACTGTTTAAATTGTGTGAGATTGAGTGTTGGACACATTTACACTGTCTTACCAGTCATTTGTGTAAAGTTCTTTTGGGAAGTACCATTAATCTGTACAGTCCAGTTTCTGATAGTCTAATAGATATACTATGGCAAGTATTTTCTCAAAGCAGTGCTTACTAGTAATGCCTTTCATTACACAAAAAAATTAATTTTGATAAAGTCTAACTAACTTATTTTGACTATAGTGCACCCAATGACCTAAGAACTCTTTCCCTAGTCCCAAACCATGAAGATACTCTTTTCTTCTCTCCCTTTCAAACAGAGCCTTGCTATTCAGCCCGGGCTGAACTCAGTCCTCTTACCTAACCTTAGGTATATGCCACCACCCTGGCCTTGTAAGATTTTTTTTTTAAGTTCTTATATTTACTGATTGATTTTCAATTAACTTTGCATACCATGTGATGTTAGGACTGGTGGGCAACATGCTAAGACACCATCTAAGACTTGTCACTTGGTTTACATGTCCTGTACAGAATGCCCTCCTGTGCTCAAATATGAAAAGATCCTGTGATTAGGATAGGCTAGTCACTGAAGTAAGCTACCACATGAGAGGACTAGAGACTAGAACCTAAGAGAAGCTCCAGAAGCTAAACATGTCCACCACTCCCCTCTCCAGTAAGAGTGGAGAGCTAGGGTGAAAGAGATGGTTTAGCCATTAGAAGTGCAGCTTTTGCAGAGGACTGAATTTCAGTTCCTAGCACCGACATGCAGTGGCTCACTAGCCCAGAGGTTCTGGTGCCCTTTCCTGACCTTTGCAGGTACCTGCACTCGTGTGTACAAAACACACAGACACACATAGGTTTTCTACTTGTTTTTGAGACAGGATATCACTATGTAGATCAGGCTGGCCCCAAACTCAGAGATCCACCTGTCTCTGACTCCTAAGTGCTGGGATTAAAGGTGTGTGCCACCATGCCTAGCCCTAAATCTTTTTTTTTTTTTTTTAATTACCTAAAATTTTAAAGAGTGTGTGTGTGTGTGTGTGTATGTATACATGAATCCAAGTGGCTGGTGAAGCCATAGTTACAGGTGGTTGTGAGTCACCCAATGTGGGTGCTGGGACTGAACTTGGGTTTCTGCAAGGGCAGTGCATGCTCTTAACCACTAAAGCTACCTCTCCAGCTATCTGCCACCAACTCTTACCAAAATAAATAAAAAGTATAAAGTAGACAGCAGGCAGTATTCTCATCTGAGCCATCTTCCCAGCTCCTATTCTGTGTCTTGAGACAAGATTTCTCTGTGTGTAGCCCAGGCTGATCTTGAACTCAAGAGATCTGCCTGCCTCTGCCTCCCGAGTGCTAACATTAATAGTATGTGCCACCACTGCCAGGTTTTCTAGCATGTCTTAAAAATATTGGTTAATTAAAAAACACGTGGGTGCTGGGTATCAAACCTTGGTCTTTTGCAACAAGTATTCTAAGCCACCAAGTCATCTCTCCAGCCCTTTTGAGTTAAATATGATTTTAAGTGGAATTGTTTTTGTATGGGGGGGGGGGTTGGCAGAGTCCAGTAGCTCTTCCTGGTTTGCAACTCCCTATCCCTCTTTATAGTCTTTAGAGCATTGGACCTCTTGGAGCTGGAGTCATAGGTGATTGCTGACTCATCTGTCCATCCCCTGAGTATTTTATTGTAGTTCTGGGGATCAAACCCAGGGCCTTGTGCACACTAGACATATGCTTTATTACTTACATTTTGAACATTAACCAGTGTCTCTCCTGTAATTTTGTTAAATTCATTTATCAGTGCTAGTGGTTGTTTTATAGATTCTGTAGGATGGATTCCTTCCTTCTTTTATGCTCTATTTTTTTTTTCCTTTTAGAGTTATTTATAAGTGTACTTTCTATGTGTGTGCTCCAAGTGAGTGCAGGTCACCTGTGGAGGCCAGAGTTGGATCCCTCTGGAGTTCAACTTACAGGCTGTTATGCTTTGCCTGACATGGGTACTGGGAACTAAACTTGGGTCTTCTATAAGAGCAGCAAGAGCTCTTAGTTGATGAACCATCTCTCTCTAGTCCATTTTTTTTTTTCTCATATAGGGTTTCATGATGTAGCACAGGCTGGGATTGAGCTCACTGTCATGCATCAAAGACAGAGGACAACTTGTGGGAGTTGGTTCTCTCTTCCTATCATGTGGGTTCAGGGGGACTGAACTCAAGTTGTCAGGCTTACCATTCTGACAGTCTTGGCCTCGAATTCTTGATTCTTTTGCCTTTGTTGCTTGATGAGACTGATGTAATTTTTCTTTCTGGAAAACTTCCTTTAGCAGTTTTGTAGTCTAGATTGCCCATAACAAATCCCCTTAATCTCACATCTAAAAAAACACTTTCATTATTAAAGACTTGTTTTTATTTCATGTATAAGAGTATTTATGTGTATGTATGTGTACCACATTATGTGCAGCACCCACAGAGGCCATCCTCTACAGGAACAACCAGGGCTCTTAACTGCTGAGCCACTTCTCCAGCCCCTTGATTTTATTTTTAGTCTTCTATTACTTAATACAGAAATCTGGGTTAAAGCTGAGCATGGTGGCACATCCCAGCACTTGGGAGGTGGAGGCAAGAGAGAAGGATAAAATATCTCCTGATGAACTTTTTTTGTTTACATTTTACAAGTCTCCCTCAGGGCTATGCTCTTTCACAGTGATCAGATTAAGTGTAGTCTAATAAGATGATTTATGTATGGCTAATGCCTGTTTTGGCTTGGTGGCGATGCTGGAGTCTGAGTAGTCATGTAGCAGTCACATGGGCATTGCTTGTCATCCTGGATACCAAGGACTTAACAAGCATTCCTGGATGGCAACTCTGCGCTTTGATAGTTGTGGAAGAGTCCAGTACGTCCAGTACTTCCTGCATGAGTGTGTTGACAGCTGGAAGCTCACCTATGGCATCTTCCTCTGTGTGTCCTTTTGCAGCAATCAACTGTCACAGTAATGTTACCAGTTTCTGAACCCACTGAGTCCTCTCAGTCAGTCTGGGAGTGGTCTCGAGGCCCCGACACCTGTTCCATTCCAAGGTTGTCTTTGGACTTACCCTAGTAGGTGACTGCTGAGCTGCTTTGGCGTGTGTGTGTGTGTGTGTGTGTGTGTGTGTGTGTGTGTGTGTGTGTGTGTGTGTGTGTGTGTGTGTGTGTGTGTGTTTCATAAACTAGGAAACCTGTGATCACTTTGTCTTCAAAAAGCTTTTCTCTGGTCTGCTGTGGGAATCCTATTGTTTAATATTTTGATTATTCCACAGATCCTTGAATTTCCGGTGGTATTTTTTCTCCCTTGTTCTTCAGGTTGTGTAATTCCCTGTTTATCATCAAATTCACAGATCCCTTCCTCCATCATCTTCACTTTGCTATTAAGGCCACTTAATGAATTACATACTTCAGATATTCTAGGGTTTCCTCTAGGCTATTTTTGTTTCTATTTTTAAGGCTGAAATTTCCTTTATTTTCATTCAATACAAACATTTTCCTTCACTTTGTTGGGTGGCTGTAATAACCTCTCTTTCCTTCTCCAGGGTTCACTGGCTGTCTTGGACCTCACTATATAGACCAGGTTGGTCTTGATGTAATTCTAATATACAAACTTAGTTTTATATAAATCCCTTTTCTCCAGACTGGATTATATTTTTCTGGTTTTTAAAAAGTTAGTTTAGGTTCCATTCTAGACACCACAACTAACATGTTTTACAGGTGGTGTATTTATTCTGTTATAGTCCTCTAGAGTATGCATTTAAAAAATATTTACCTGGATAAATTTAATCCCACTATTCAGGAAGCAGTCAGATGGATTTCTATGAGTTCAAAGTCATCAAGAGCTCTAGAACAGCCAGGGCTACATAGAGAGACCCTGCCTCAATCACAAATACATAGCCCTCTGCAATAGGGCTTATAACCACTGAGCCCTGGAGAGTATTTAATTTTGGGGGGTTGCTTTAAGCATGCCATAATATTTCTTTAAACCCAATTTGCAAACTCTTGTCTCTGGTGCAGAAGATAAAGTCACGGCTCAGTTCTTTCATCTTTAGCTGGTTTGCCTGGATCTCTCATGCACACACATAGGACAGAGATTAGAAAGAAGCTTATACAGACATTACTTTATAGAAAGAATTTTAGGCTCTCATCTTCTAGATCCTTTTTCCAGATCCTTCTTCCCTTTTAATTTCTAATTTTTAATTAGTCATTGAGAATGACTTAAGTTATCTTCTCTCAGTTTTCTCCAACTGTCAAGTCCCAACTTTAGCCTGTTTTTCTGGTTACAAGCAGTAAAAATGGATTGAATTTAATTGCTCAAATATATTCCATTCTTTCTTATAAGTGTTAACTCTTTCAGAATCTGCTTGCTTCTGTATGTTCTACACTGCCTTCAGGTCTTTTTCTTTTAATTTAAAAATTTTGTTCAAAGTATATAGTCATGTGCAAGAAGACTGGGTCCAATAGATGCCTACCTGGCTATAATAAAAAACAAATTACAACTTTATTTTAAAATTTTATCTAAAGATTTTCTTTCTAGGGCCGGAGAGATGGCTCAGTGGTTAAGAGCACTGGCTGTTCTTCCAGAGGTCCTGAGTTCAATTCCCAGGAACCACATGTTGGCTTATATATAATGGGATTTTATTTCTATGATATATAGGAGTACATGCAGGTAGAGCACTCATATACACAAAATACATAAATAAACAAATCTTTTCCTCTCTCTCTCTCTCTCTCTCTCTCTCTCTCTCTCTCTCTCTCTCTCTCTTTCTTTCTTTTTGAGACAGGGTTTCTCTGTGTAGCTTTGGAGCCTTTCCTGGAACTCACTCTGTAGACCAGGCTGGCCTCGAACTCACAGAGACCCGCCTGCCTCTGCCTCCCAAGTGCTGGGATTAAAGGTGTGCGCCACCACCGCCCGGCTTATAAACAAATCTTAAGATTTTATTTCTAATTATGTGTACATGTGTACGGGTATCATGTACACACCTTGTGAAAACAAGAAGTTGATGCATTTTACTGAAATGGTTTATATCATTAAAAATATAGTCAAAAAAATATAAAATAACTGACAAGGTTTTTAATTTTAAATTTGTAAAGATAACCTTTAAGCTTCTAACTATATGTCAATCTGCCTTAACTATCATCTAAAAATATTTGCCAATAACAAAATTTGGTCAGTGAGAAACATCCTTAACTTCCACATCTCTTTTCATCTCTCAGTCTAGATCAAATAGCTCAGCTGGGAATTACCAATAATTACTATTTACAAAGTTCTTTACTTATAACAACACTATAAAACATAGCAAAATAATTACCTTTACTTCATTACTAAAGGAAGATGCTGAACCAGTTAGGCTTGTTGACTAAGGTTACACTGAAGTCTAAAAATGTCAAAATTAGACAGGAGGTGTTAAGGCCTAAGTTTTGTATGCCTCATTACTCAAAAGTAACTCTCCAGTTTCTAGAGGATAGTTACTTTAATTCTTCTGATTTGGGGGGATGGGGACGTGCGCTGTGTGCACGCCAGCGTGTGCCCCCCCCCCCCCCCCCCCCGTGTGTGGGAGGGATATAGCTCAGTGGCATTGTGCTTGTCTGGCAAGCTTGGGGCCTTGAATTTAATCTCTGCTCCCCAGTGTAGAGAAAAGGGGTCAGCAAAAGAAACCCATCTGGGCCCTGGTTTCACACCAAACACCCAACCAATTAAAATTACATAAACAGGGGTAGTGAGCTGGTGCAGTGAGTGGGTAAAGACTTGCTGCCAGGTCTGACAACTTGAGTTTTTTATTCCTGGCATGGTGGAGTAAGAAAACTGGTTGCTTCAAGCTCTCTCTCTCTCTCACACACACACACACACACACACACTCACACACACACACACAGAGAGAGAGAAAGAGAGAGAGAGAGAGAGAGAGAGAGAGAGAGAGAGAGACAGACTCTGAAGAGATTAAAAAAAAACTAAAATAAATCTTTAAAAGTTTAATTTTAGGGAGCTAGAGAGATGGCTCAGTGGTTAGGAACACTTGGCTGCTCTTCCAGAGGACCTGAGTTTGATTCCCAGCACCCACATGGTGACTCACAACTATCTTGCTACTCCAGTGCCAGGGGGTCCGGGTCCTCTCTCTTCTGCTCTCCTCGAGCACAAAGCATGCATGTGGTGCATAGAAACATATGCAGACAACTACCCACCCATATAAAATAATACATGCACACACACACACACACACACAATTAGGGTTTCCTTGGTTGTTTCTTTCTTTTTGAGACAGAATCTCTATAGCTCTGGCTGTCCTGGAATTCACCATATAGACCAGGCTGGACTGGAACTTACAGAGATCTGCCTGCCTCTGCCTCTGGAGGGCTAGTATTGAAGGTGTGCATCAAATTTTAGGGTTTTTCAACAAATAATTATCCAATATCAACTACATGCCAGGCAGGTCCCATACCACATATGACTATTAACTATATACTCAACAATGCACTATCATATTTTCACATTTAATCTTTAAAATACCATTACAATGTTCATTAATTCTTGATTTTAAAGATTACAATTTAAGATTAAGTAGTATGTCCAGTAGTCTGCCTTTTTTGTTGTTGCTGTTTTGTTTTCGAGAGGGTTTCTCTGTGTAGCTTTGGCTGTCCTGGAACTCACAGAGATGTGCCTGCTTCCGCCTTTGGAGTGCTGGGACTAAAGGCGTGTGTCACCACTGCCTGGTTGCCCATGCTCTTTTTTCTTTTGGTTTTTCGAGACATGGTTTCTCTGTGTAGCTTTGCGCCTTTCCTGGAACTCGCTTTGGAGACCAGGCTGGCCTCGAACTCACAGAGATCCGCCTGCCTCTGCCTCCTGAGTGCTGGGATTAAAGGCGTGCGCCACCACCGTCCAGAGGCCATGGTTTTTAGTAAAGACATACATTCATAGGAAAATTAGACATAAATGTTTATTTTAAATGCAACTCCTTCCCTGTCCCCCCCCCCCCCCCCCCCCCCGCCCAAGACAGTTTCACATATCCTAGGCTAACCTCAAACTTACTATGTAACCAAGGATGACTGAACACCTGCTTAACCTCCCAGGTGTGAGAATTATAGGTGTGTACCATCGTGCCTGACCAAAATCTTAACTTTTGTTGTAAATACTACAACTTTTAAGTATGACTTCATTTGCAAAGAAGGATCAAGTATCAAAAAAGTTTAAAAACTATGGAAGTCTACACAGCACCTAATACTGTCTATGCAAGTAAGGGTAAAAAGCTTGGGTATCAGATGTGAGGTCCGGAGCCATTTTTTATGGAGAGCTTTGTTTTGTTATCTTGGCTTTGTTTTTGCAAATAGGGTCTTAACGTGTAGCCCAGGCTAACCTTGAATTCAAGGCAATATTCCTGCTTCAGCATCCGAGTGCTAGGATTACAAGTTTGAGCCACAAAGTGGGCTATGTGCAGAGCTTTAAATATCCCTTTCCCCCCTTAAACTTTCTGTGGTAGTCTGAATGAGAATGACCCCCATAGGCTCATATATTTGAATGCTTGGTCCCTAGTTGGTGAAACTGTTTTGGTAAGCACTAATAGGTATGGCCATGTTGGTGGAGGTGTGCCACTGAAGTTTCAAAAGCCCATGCCACCCCAGTTTGTTCTCTGTTTCCTGATTGTGTATCAAATGGAAGCTCTCAGCTATTGCTTCAGAGCCATGTCTGCCTGCTTGCCTCTGTGCTCTTCACCATGATAATCATGAATTCACACTCTGAAACTGTAAGCCAGCCCTTCTTAAATGCTTTCTTTTATAAGTTGCTTTGGTCGTGGTGTCTCTTCATAGCAATAAAAAGTAACCTAATACACTTTGTGAGACAAACAGCATTCAAAACCATTTTACTGGAAGCTAACTGCTAGGAAAGGGATCATTTCAAATAAACAGCTCACAAGAAGAGCTTCTGGTACTGTCAAATGTTCTGTTGTCTAAAGACTATTCAGTAGGTCTGAAGTATGAGTGAATGAGTTTCTCTTAAGTATTACTCCAAAAGAGCACTATAATAATGGTCACCTACTTTTAGAGCATAAATCCTCTGTGGAACACAGTAAATTAATTAAAAGTTACATTTATTCAGTGTCCCTGCAGGAATTCTTTTATCTTTGTTAACTAAAATTTACAAGTCCCTTATAAAAAAAAAATCCAAGTGTCCATCAATGTTAACTAACATGGAGATTTTAAAAAACCAAACTTTGAAAATAAAAAGACAGACTGGTCTGCAATCCCAGCACCCAAGAGGCTGAAGCAGGACTATAGTAGTTCAATACCCTGGGCTACATAGTCAGTTCTAGGCCAGCCTGGGTAACCCTGTCTCCAAACAAAACCACAAAATCGAAAATTAGTAAATAAATAAGAACATGGTAATATTTTAAGGGCGGGGCTGGAGAGATGGCTCAAAGGTTAAGAGCACTGGCTACTCTTACAGAGGACCTGGGTTCAACTCTCAGCACCCACATGGCAGCTGCCAACCTTCTGTAACTGTAATTTCATGGGATCCACTGGCCTCTTCTGGCCTCTGCTGGCACTGCACACACATGATGTATAAACATATACACGAAGGTAAAACACTCATACACATAAAAAAAATTTTTTTAAAGGCAGTAGCCATACTCAGACCACCTATAAAGAAAGGACCTTGAAACAGAACAGAAACATTAAAAACTTAGGAGGTTAGTATGACCAAGTAGTCTGTGGCTTTGGGAAATACGGGTATAGAGAAACAAGTTAAGTGACCACTAAGTATGTGTGTGCAGGGAAATCTCCTTTTATGTATACGGCATAAAGCAGAATGATAATCACAGAAGAATCAACCACATGCAGAATTTCTGATGTAAATGGTTACCTGAGAAGTCAGTCAGAAGTCTCGCTAGGACATGCTTGTTAACCGTTTCAGTCTTGCTAAGGCTGGAAATAGGATCTACTCTAGTGTCTTTGATGATAGTGGGCTTTCTGGGAATTCCAAGATCAGATCCAGTCTTGACATCTATGTGTTCTAGGATGTTAGATGACCTCTGTGGCCAAGATTGTGGAGCAAAGGCTTGCTTGAGTTTTCCTCCAGGAGCTGCTCCTTCAGTCTGCACCTGCTCAGTCTGCCTTTCCCCTAATTCTTTAATGGCTCTGATGGTGAGCTGCTCTTGCTCTAAGTCAGGAGACACCATGGAGGCACCTTGAGGAGCATGCACACCCAGCTCACCTCCACTTGTTTCTGTGCTGTGCTCACTGTATTTGCTTTTAATGTCTTTGATTTCAGAACCATCTAGCTCACTTTCATGCAAGAGTTCCACAGGCAAAGTGTTTTTAAAGTCTGCTGTCTTCACCACTTCTAAGCCGCTGTGATCTTTATCCACTATTCCTTTCTCCCTGGCTCCTGTGAAGGCAGCCAGCAAGTCCTCAGGAGAGGAACCATCTGTATCTTCAACATATTTTCCAAGCAAAGACTCCAAGTTGACAGAAGCTTTCACAGTTAGCGGGAATCCTGTATCACTAAGAACACTTGGAGGTGCTGCTGAAGGAACTGTGGGGTTGTCAGTCACAGCAGGTGTTGTTTCAGGGGCGACTTTATTCGGAGCATTAGGTACTTGAGAACACCCCTCCTCACCTTCCCGACTCCTTCCGAGAGTAGTTTTTGGCTGGGCCTGATGCACCTCAGAGGCACTGCTTGGCTCTCCCGAGTTTTCACACACTTCACTCCTCACAGCCTCACCACTGAGAGTCTCTTTGATATCCCTTGCACTTGTTTCTGCAGCAGCACCTGGAAGGGAGTCAGGTTTTGGGGGCAGAACTGTGTTGGTCTCAAATGAGGAATCTGCTGGGATGTCCTCTATGACCGTGTCATCGGACTCCCCAGAACTATCAACCTCTGCGATTTCCCCCAGAACAGAGCTAGGCCAGGCATCCCTCAGATCAGGTAAACCTGCTCCCACTGTGGCTGCTTCAGAGCCTGAGACCCATTTCTCAGGCACAGAGCCAGGCGGCTCTGGATGCGGATGGGAACTGCCTGGCACATCTCTGCCGCTGGCTTCTTTTGTGGAACTGAGGTAGTCTTTGTCAGGTTTTCCAACAATGTTTTCTGGAGAGGAAGATGCTTCTGCCCAGTCATCTGTGGATTTGGTAATGGGAGTGTTCCCATTAAGAGAACATACAGGCATTTTCTGATGAGCGTTTGTTTTAAGATTTATAACTGGAATCTCTGAGCGATGTTCACTTCTGTCTAGTCCTGTACTTTTTGTGGTGCAAGAAGATTTATCAGACTGATGTTTGGCTTGGGGAACTAAGTCCCAAGTCAGTATTTCATTAGTGAAGTTGTGCATATCATTCACACATCTAGACACCTCTTCTAGTGCTGCTGTAGTGTGTGAGAACTGTCTACTGAGCAGAGCAGAGGCTGGGTAACGCCCTGCCTCTTTACTTCTCAGGGGAAACACTTTGTCATTCATTTCCAACAAGTCTGCAGGGGATTCTCTATCACTAGGAGCTGCCCATCCACCCAAATCATTTGTGCTCTCCTTATACAAATCTTTAAATTCTCTGTCAAAAGTTGCTCTGTCAATAATGACTTCAAATGGTGACTCAGGAGAATCTTTTTCTACACTGGTTCCGGAAAGTTCAGCAGGGGACAAGGAGTGTGTACAAATGTGTTCTGCCTTTGACTGCCCAAGAGCCAGTGCACTCCTGTCCTCTCCACTTGGAACCTTGTTCTGGTTCTTGGGTTCTTGGTCTTCAACTGTCCACTCTTCTGCTGGACCAGTTTCCTTTGAGAGAAGAGCAGGCTGCTCTGGGAAACTGTCTGGGATGGAAGGGTGGTTGCAAGACCCGCCAGCTGTAAGAGAAACCGGAGTGTCTACTCTGTCCTTATTGGTCCCCTGAGATGCATCCAGCTTTTTCATACCTAGAGGAACCAAGGGGTCTTTTCCTTCTTTGGTTAGAATAAGCTGGCTGCCTAATGTTTCTCTTTTTTCTCCAAGCAGTATTGTAAGGTCAGGGTTACATATTTCAGAAAATGAAAGAAAGGAGGAAGCCATAATTTCTGAAAGTGGCTCATTAGAGCAAAGAGAGCTCAATCTTGCTATGGTCAGAATTTGAAAGAAAAAGATTGTTTACCAGATGCAAGTACACATTAACTAGTCAGGCCAAGCAGCATGCTTTTTATTTTTAATCACACACACACACACACACAAACACACACACACACACACACACACACACAAAATGTATGTATATAAACATATGCATACACACACAAATACATAACAAAATAAACATCAATGGTTATCCTACAAAACATGCATTAAACCGCCAACAGTAAAACAAAAGCCAGTATCATGCTACAAATTGTGAATGACAAAACATTCTCAGGACAAGTATTTTTTAATTGTCTACTTTTTTCCCCTGCATAATAAGGAGGTGATGGTAATGGAAGGTTTGGGGAGTTTTTCTTTTCTTTTTTTGTGAGAAACGTTATTTAATAGGAGCAACATAATCTACACAAAACAGCCTGCTGTTATTACATGCTGCTATACCTTCCTTTTAAGCTGAACAATTCAGAACACATTGGCTCTACAGATCCCCTATTACAGTCCTCACAATCTGAGAAGGAAAAGGAAGTGGCTCAGCTTGAGTTCTTGATCTAGAGAGGCAGCAGATCTTTCCTGAGCCTGAAAATCAGACTAAAAACATCCCATTTCATCTTTTAAGAAAGGGATCCAAACTGCCTGATGTCCTTAAGAGTGTTGAAAAAACCTGCCTGCTTCCACCAAATCTCCTGTCTGACTGGCCATTTTAACCAAAATCAAACAGGGTATCACAGTAAGATTGCCTTGAGCTTCTGTGGAGACAGACTCTGGGCTTACTTTGAACAATGTTGAAACTGCTAAGGCTATGGGGATTTATGGAGATGGACACCGCCTTACACTGGGCCAGATGTGCAGTGTTACAGTGATACATTTGGTTGTCAAATTGACAAGGGTGGACTCATGAGGGTTCATCTTCACTGTCACTTTGGCAGAATTTAGAATCACCTCAAACACTCTGTGAGGATGTTTCAGAGGTTAACTAAGGAGTGAAGGTCTGCCCTGGATGTGGGTGGCACCATCCCATGCCTAGTGTAAGGGCTCAGACAAGAAAATAGATGGCCTCTTGAGTACCAGCACCCTGTTCTTTTCTTCCTGACCTACTGAATACTCAGAACTCATGAGCCAAAATAAATCTTTCTTACTTGAAAAAGACTGATTGGTATGAGTTTCTTTGGTCAAGACAGTAAATAGAATTCTTTTAAAAACAGGAGTGATGTATTAAGACCATTCACTCGTTTACTATAATATTCTCTTTCTAATCTAAGGAAAGATGAAAATAACCATACCAAAAAAGGCACTGTCTTTCCCACACATGAGAGAAAGCACTGTCTATCTCACACACTGATACATCTCTGGAGCTAGAACATAGCAGGCCTTAAAATATTCCTAAATAAATGAATCAAAGGCACAACTTGGTCAGGGGAGACCTACCTAGGCTAAGGATAATAAAGCCTTGAGCATGAATGAGTAATTGGAAAGATCTGAAAGAAAAACTCCTTTGAGATTGTCTCTATGTGTAGCCTAGTTCTAATTATGTCAAATAAAAGGAAATTTATGACATCATGCAAATTTATTAAAAACTAAAGTAAGAATTAAGAATTTTAGTACAATAAACAAAATCTCACTATTATAGGATGTTTCCAAATGTCATATAACAAGTTGTCTTATTATCTGGGAGCGGTGGTGCATGCCTTTAGCCCTAGAATTGGGTGGGAGTGGGGGTGGGGGCACCAGAGGCAGGAGGTTCTCTGTGAGTCAGAGGCCAGCCTGGTCTACATAGTGAGTTCCAGGACAGCCACAGCTATGTAGAGAGACTCTGCCTTAAAAAAAAAAAAAAAAAAAAAAGGAAAGAAAAGAAAAGAAAAAGAAAAAAAAAAGTTGTCTTATTCTGGCACATCACTAAAATTTTACGTCACAAGATCTGAGCTTTTAGAACAGCAAACTGTAACCTAGGTAGTAGGAAACTTCATAAATGAAAAAAAGGTGGGGGGGGTAGGGGGGAGAGTCTGGTTATAAAACTAACAGAAAAAAATGAGGCTTTAAATGTAGCAAACATGGCTTACAACCATTACTACATACCTGAGATACTCAGCATGAAAAGAGTGTAAGATAAACGAAGCCCAGTAAAGTGGGTTAAAATTCTGAAGCTTTCCTAACAGGAACAGAATTCTGAGGCAAATAAAACTGACCACACCCCACAAAGAGAGCACAGCCTACTTGTTTTATAGACATGGAATTTCAGATGATTCAGAAGACCTATCACAGATGAGAGTGTCAGTAAGGTGAATTATCATTCAGCAAATATGTACTATGTCTATCACATGCCAGACACTGTTTCAGAAACTAGGTTTAATGCAGTAAATGAAACAGAAAAACCCTGTCCTTTATGGTGCTAACAGAGTAGAAGAAACAGAAATATACACATAATCAATAAACAAATAAAATAATGGTATTGGTTATATTTCATGAAAAGAAAAAGAAAGCATGAAAGAAATAAAGAAATGATGATCATAGAATGTGTATATTACTAGAAAATATACACTGTGCTTTTGGCAGGACATGATAATGCCAGTTTCCTATCCCCTGCTTCTCATATTTCCCCTGAATTCTGAACACTCCCAACGGTTCTGAACTGGGTATAGAATAATCGAAGGCAACACTATGAGGTTAGGCTAGAACTCTTGCTGTCAGAATGCTAGTGGGTTTTCTTATGAACATCATAACCACCTGACACACTGCAAATATTTTATTAAATTGATACCTTTTTTTTGGAGACAGTCTTCTGTGGTTCCAGGCTGGCTTCAAACTTATTTTGTTTTTGTAACTCAGGATGGCCCTCAACTCCTGATCCTCTGGTCTGTACCTTCCCAAATGCTAGTACTACAGGAATATAACACTTCTGGTTTATGGGGTGCTAGGAATTAAATCCAGGGCTTCACAATGCTAGGCAAGCAATCAATTGGGCTACAGTCCCTGCTCAGAACTATTGTAAACACAAATAATCTTAGAGCTGTGTGCTTTCCAGGGTTTCCAGCACTGGTAAGAGTGAAGTAGGATTGAGAGTTCAAGGCCGATACAGACTATATATCAAGACAGACAGACAGACAGACAGACAGACAGACAGACACACACACACACACACACACACACACACACACACACACACACACACACACGCACAGCTCCCTAATAATGATTTCATAACTCACTACTATCTGGGTGGACAGTGTTTAGTGAGGGCAAGTTTGGAGGGTAAACAGAACAATGCTTTGTTCATTCTTTGGCGAACACAAGATACAGATGCTAGCTCTCATTACTGTCAGACTTTCCCATGTGTAGTCAAAGAAGGTAACATCTTCATCTGTGTTTTAATTTTAATGATCTCCATTAGAATTTTGGCAGATGAAAAGAAATTCCAGCTAATTGTAATCCTAACAAACTTGGGTAGAGCTGATATGTACTAACACAATGAAAAAAAATTGGGCCGGAAGTAAAAGGTTCATAGTGTGGAAACATTAAGCAGACTATAACAAATCTTTTACTACAGCTCTAAACAAGAACTCTCCAATTAGTAGTCAGCATGCACTTAATAGTCATCAGTGTTGTTCAAATCAGTATCTTACAACATAGCAGAAAATTCCAGAGAACTTTAAAGTTGTTACCTATTAAATTACTACACACTACATGGCTTGCTATTTTATGACTCAGAAAATGTCTACTAGCTTTCCTTTTTTCAAACATCCAGCCCATGGTGCCTTATGCCTCTGACCCCAGCACCCAGGAGGCAGAGGCAGGCAGACTGCTGTGAGTTTCAGGCCAGCCAGGGCTACACAGTTAATCTTGTCTCAAAAACAAAAATAAATACAGACAAATATATACCTTGCAATGTTTCACATATACTTAGATCTCCATGAAGAAATCTCACACGTAGGGTATGGTGCACACATCTGGGATCCCAAAGTTGGGAGCAGTAAGATTAGGAGTTTGAAGCCAGCTTGTGTTATGACACCTTGTCTCTAAGACAAATGAAACAGAAAACAAACAACAACAAAAAAAGGGAGGGAAGGCTGGAAAGATGGCTCTATGGCTAAGAGCAATTTTTTGGCAGAGGACCTGGGTTCAGTTCCTAGCACTCACATGGTGGCCATTTAAAACTCCAATTTCAGGGGATTGATCCAATGCCCTTTTCTGGCCTCTATGGGCATCAGGCATACATACAAGCAAAATACTCACACACATTAAAATAAGAAGAGGACATTCCTTTAATCCCAGCACTAGAGAAGTAAAGGCAGACGATCTCTGTGAGTTCAAGGCCAGCCTGGTCTACAGAGTGAGACTGTCTCAAATAAAATAAAATATATTAAAAGAAATCATTGCAAGTAGTTTCTAAATTAGTTTCTCCAACATTGTGACTCACTATCCACATTCATTTTAAGAATTCAAAACACTCAAAAGTACGGTGTTATTTTATTAAACAAATAAGGGTAAATATCACATAGATTTATTATGTTGACATTTAACCACTATAAGTTTCCTACCATTCCCAGGCAAAAAAAAATTAAAAGATGCTGGGGAGCTGGATGGTGGTAGCACACACCTTTAATCTCAATACTCAGGAGGCAGAGGCAGGTAGATCTCTGTTAGTTTGAGGCCAGCCTGGTCTACAAAGAGAGTTCCAGGAAAACCAGGGCTGTTACACAGTGAAATCCTGTCTCAAAAAACTAAAACAAAAACAAAACAAACAAACAAACAAAATGCTGGGGAGACAGCTCAGTAGTAAGAGCATGTCTTATCAGCATGAGAACCTGAGTTCAAATCCCTAGCATCCACCTGCGTGCCTGTGACCCCAGCAATGTCGAACAGAGACAGGCAGGTCACTGGGGCTGGTTATATCCTCTTCTGGCCTCTATGAACATCTGCACACAGATACACAGATGTACACACAGATATATATGCTGGAGTATCAGCTCAGTCTGTAGTGTCTGTCAATCAAACATGAGGACTCGAGTTTGTTCCCCAGAAACCCAAGTTTAAAAAAAGCCGGGCACAGGGGTGAACATCTGTTATCACAGCACTGAGGATGCAGACAGACAGATCTCTAGGACTCACTGGCCAGTCAGTTTAGCATAACCAGCAAGTTCCAGGCCAACTGAAATACAGGAAGCCTCAAAAATCCAAGGTGAGCAGGTCCTGATAAACATCGAGGTGTCTTCTCCTCTGCAAACTACCTAACCACACACAGACACAAAGTCCTTATACTACTGTATAAAGGTAGGCAAACTGCTCAATCTCACATAAAAACTTTCCTGACACAGACTCCATACTATCCTATGCCTTTAATTTTGAGGGGCAAGATGCAATGCTGAGGTGATAGGCTTGTACCACCACAGTTGACTTTAAAGAGCTTTCTTCCAGTTCTAAGTTTTAGGTAGTGAAAAACTTCTACATCATTTGGTCTAAGTCAAACAGCAATTCAACTTGTGTTAGGTGCTACGTGAATGAAGATGTTTAAAATCAACACAACAAAAGCTAAGCCACGGTTGAAAAACAAAAAGGTTTCTGCAAACCATCTTCACCAAGGATTAAAAGTCTATCTTGGCCGGGCGGTGGTGGCACACACCTTTAATCCCAGCACTCAGGAGGCAGAGCCAGGTGGATCTTTGTGAGTTCGAGGCCAGCCTGGTCTACAGAGCAAGATTCAGGAAAGGCGCAAGAGAAACCCTGTCTCGAAAAACAAAAAAATGAAAAACAAAAAGTCCATCTTAACTCAGTGTATAAGTAGCTGCATGATTTAATAACCTAGCACAAAAAAAAAAAAAAAAAAAAAAAAAAAAAAAAAAAAAAAAAAAAAAAAAAAAACCACCTTGGGCACAACCTTCTACAATTCTTTGGGCAACTACTAGTATTGTATAGGCGCTTTTTTTTTTTCTTCTTTTTCTCCAGACAAGGTTTCTCTCTGTGTAGCCTTGGCTGTCCTGGAACTTGCTGGGATTAAAGGCCTGTCCATCATTGCCCAGCTATAGGAGCTTTTTATTGAAAAAAAAAAAAAAAAATTAAATCTCTTTTGAGACAAGATCTCCCTACATAGCCCTGGCAAGCCTGGAACTCATTTTGTAGAGGACGCTGTTCCCGAATTAACAGAGATCCATCTGTCTCTGCCTCCTGAGTGCTGGGATTAAAGTGTATACCATCATGTATTTCTGGAGTTGTATCTTTTGTTCACTAACTCAGAATCTCCAAGGATAGAGCCCAGAGTCTGTTCTCTAGGCTTCAGCATATCTGGTAAATTTTAGGGGGCAGAACGATCAGTGCTGCATTTCAGAGCTCCAGTTCTGTAAGTCACAAGTGGTAACCAGTCTTTATTGTCTGTCATTTTGTCCAGGAGCACAATTACACAGTAGAAGAGGAGCAGGGGTGGATCTTCTTTGTCTACTTTATTCCCATAGAGCCGGGGTGGAGCTCAATGGCAAAGCACTTGCAGAGCATGTGCTCGGCTCTGGGTCCCGTTCTCAGAATCACACACTAAACTAACAAAGCCAATGCTAAGCCTATTTTTAAAAATACAGTAACACTACATTTGAATGGAATAAGGCAAAACTCCACTTGACTAGGAAGTCTGGCATGGGAATTGACTGAAGAGGGTTTTCTAGAATTAGAATATTTTATAAGATGAGGATTAAAAAATGACACAATTAAAAAAACAACTTCAAGTGAACTCAATGTATACATCAAATGAATATATCTGAACTGTAAAATCCCTTACAGCTTACCCTACTCTTAAAAAATACCTTCTCTACATTTTTTCCACTCAAACAGCTCTTAGAGTAAGTTTACTACTTCTCTATGTAAATGGTCCTACCTTAATCACTGAAAAACATGTGATCTAAATCCAAGAAGCACCATAGATAGACTGTTAAAGAGTTCTTCCTAAAAAGAATGAATAGCTGAGACTACTGTTATGATTACCACCTAGTTAATTCCCCTTACTCAGGATTTCTAGTTTTAATTAAAGGGGTACTCTCAATATCGACACCACACACAGTAGCAAGGGGCGCCAGCCTGCAGTAGCCACTAAGTCACGCTCTCACACAGAAGTATCTCAATACAAGGGAAGCTTGAAATATTCAGGTGCAGGTTTTCCTACACTTGAATTTTCTTATGTTCACAAACAAGGCAAGACACATTACCGTGCACAACAGTACCAGCGACTTTCAGCCACAGCATCCAAATAGGAAGTCAGCCAGCAGACAACTTTGCAGCCAAGCAAGGTCCTAAACAAAAAGTCTCCTTTGTACAAAGAAAAATGTTCCACTTTCAAAAAAAAAAATTTATTTTTTTTTTTTTTTAGAAAAAGGCTGTAACTGGCAAAATGTTTTCCTCAATGCTTGCCCCAAAGTTCAATGTTGTAACTTTCTATTCCAGACACCCACTACATCAGTCAAACTGAGCACAAATGCCCATAGTGCAGTTCCACTTCCAATCCTCAATGGTAGATGGAGCCCCTCTTTCCAATCTTATTTCCATCTACTTAAAACAAAATAAAAAACCAAAACATTTTTCTAAAGAAAATCAAAGTATTTTTCAGATCTACTCTCTTCAAAGCCAAAACCAAATTTCAATTTGATTTTGTGTTTAATGGAGGGTCTCTCCCAAAATGATAGCACATTAGACCACTAATAATGGGAATATGGTTAAAGTTCTATCGCTTTTGCTCTCGTGTTTTGTTTGTTTGTCTTTGCTCTTATGGTTTTAATATCAACTTCAATATAACATCCTTAAAAAAGTTTCTAAATCCTAAATGCAGCTATTTATCTGATCGTCTGTGTCACAGGGGCAGCAGTTATACGCAGGGGCTTCGGAGTCCTTGGTCTGTGTGACCCTGAGCCAGGCATCTCTCCATTCTAAAGCCAGGTTGCTCCACTGAGCTGGTGCCTTCCCTCTACCACTGGCTGTGAGGATCAAGGATCTGCATCAAATACTAACATGGTAAAAGCTCACTAAAAAGTATCCACATACACTATGTCTGCCAATGCCTTTATGTGTCTTATAACACACAGGAAGTCACCATTAAAATTCATTCTTCATTTCTGAAAGGCTTAGGGAGTGCCTGAAGTTTAGCTCTGACTGTGGAAAAAGGAGCCCAGAGGCAGAAGACTACAAGGGTCTACTCCAGAGCACAAGTTAATTAAGAAACTGATTATTCCATTGACATATTAACTATATTTATTAAAAAGCTTGGGGGCTGGGGATTTAGGACAGTGGTAGAGTGCTTGCCTAGCAAGCACAAGGCCCTGGGTTCAGTCCTCAGCTCTGGGGTAAAAAAAAAAGCTTGACTTCCAAGGTATGCAGTATGTCTTTCATAAAAGTAAGTTAATAAACATAATTTTGGAAAAACATTTTTACTCAATCCAAATTAATGACGTCTTTTTTTTCTTTTTGATAAATGTCCCTCTCTGAAACCTGATAATGGTAAATAGATAATCTGTATTTCCGTATTAAAAAATATAAAACAATTTTTGTTGTTGTATGCTGAGGATTGAACCTAGGTCCTTAATATATGACAATTACTGAGCTACAATCCCAGCCCACAAATCATTCTTAAGTCTAAAAATGTTCTACTTAATGATGGCTACAGTTTGGATAGATAAAAGTAGTGTTTTCTCCAAAACTAAAGGGTCAAGGGATGCAGAAAAGATCAGCTGGGTTAGTGACAGTTAGGGACTGCAGGTTCCTGCTGGTGGCAGCACTCAGAAGAGCCTCTGTGAGACAGAACTGCTTCTAATCCCAGGGCTTTGATAACCAAACATACCAACTTCCTCTCCTTATTTTTAAAGGCAGACTAGAAGCTTCCAATATTGGCTACCCTAGAGCACAACTAATCATCTACCGAGCGCTTCTTTACACGATAAACAGGCTGGCCTCCAGACTGGCAGAGCTCCCCTGGACTGATTTTTAGATACTGGTTTTTTGTTTTGTTTTGTAAGGGAACTGCTACTAATGAGGCTGGGCTGGAACACTGTTAGGGATAAAGCATCATTAACTGCCTTTACAGTAAGACTATTCTGAATCTGCATGAGTCAAAATAAAATTCTTTGATAAGCAAAAAGTAAATATGTATTTCAAAGGTCATGATTTGGCTTATAAGATAGCAGAATAATGAATCTACTTATCTTAGTATCATATAATTATGACTACTATAAAGGAGTTAGGGGCTCTAATGTTATCAGTCTGATTACAACATTTCATAAGATTTTTATTCTTTTCAAATTTAAAAAATATTTCTATTTATTTTATGAACACAAGTGTTTTATGTGCCTATATGTAAGTTCATTTCATGCCTGCCTGGTGCCTGTGGGAACAGAAGCCACTGGATCCCCCAGAACTGGATTTACAGATGGTTTGTAAATTGTCACATGGGTGCTGGGAACTGAACCCTGGTCCTCTGCAAGAGCAGCTAGTTCTCTTAACCACTGAGCCATCTCTCTCCAGACTACTTTTTAATTTTTGCAGTGCTGGGTATCTAACTCAGGGCCTCACATATACTAGTCAAGTGCCCTCAATTGAGCTACATCCCCAGTGCTGTGTTTTTATTATTATAAGGTCAGTCTTCCTAATGAACCAGCAGCCAACCTGTAGAAAACCCCAGCTAGAACAATGAACACTCTACACAGAACTTTTGAGATGTACTAGTGACTTTAATTATAGATGCCCCTCCCCCACCCCCAGCACTCAGTTGATGCTGGGGCTGAACCCAGGGACTTGTGCATGGAAGGCAAGTGTTCTATCACTGAGCCATAACAGTCTTATTTTATCTTTAAAAACTAAGAGTTTCCCACTGACCTGTATTTGGGTTTAGTAGCACAGTACAAATGGAGTGCACTTTACTAGCAGCATTAATCAACAAAGCACACAGCATACTCTCACATTCTTGGTGGAACTGCCAAGAAGATGCCTTCCCCACTGGTAGACAATTTTTTTTTTTTTTTTTGTGACTAGGTGGATCTTGCTGTGCAATCCTGGCTGGCTTGGAACTCTCAGGTGACCTTCCTGCCTCTGCCTTCAGAGTCCTAGGATTATAGGTGTGAGCTACCACACTTGCATTTTTTTTTTTAAGTCACAAGCTTAATCTCTAGGATAAGGAGCCTTAGCTGCTACAAGTCAACTGACTTGTTCAATATTCCTAAGGATCAGAAAGCAGCCTCGATGTTGGAATGAACTTCAGTCAGACTGACATTAAAAATCCTGTAGCTAGGCTGTTATTTGGTAGGTCAGTGGAAGTGTACTGCTTTCTAAAGCCACTGCCCTCTATATCAATTACATACATTCAAATTAATAGGTTAAGTGCATGCTGGGATTGAGAAGTCCCAAACCCTACAGGCAAGCTTTAAAACATTTTAAGATTTATTTTAATTGTGTGTCTCTGTGGGGGAGTGGGGTGGAATACTCATGTACAGTGTAGTGCCTGTGGAGGCAGAAAGGGGGCACTGGATCCCCTGAAGTTAGAAATACAGTAACTCACCCAACATAATTGCTGGTAATCAAATCAAATTTGGTAAATCAAAATTAGGGCCTCTGGAAAGGCAGCAGGAGCTTTTATCTTAACTGCTGAGCTACCATTTCCAATGCAATATACGTTTAACTCTCTCTCTCTCTCTCTCTGTGTGTGTGTGTGTGTGTGTGTGTGTGTGAGAGAGAGAGAGAGAGAGAAGAGAAGAGAGAGAGAGAGAGAGAGAGAGAAAGAGAGAGAGAGAGAGAGACATCAGAGGACAACCTATGGGAATTGATTCTCTCCTTATACCATGTGGTCCTGAAGACTGAACTCAGATTATTAGGCCAGGGAGAAGGCATCTTAACCTGCTGAGACATCTCACTGGCCCAAGTTTTTAATTTTTTTAAATGATTTTTAAAAAATTTTATATTCATTGGTCTTTTGCCTTCCTGTATGTCTGTGTGAGGGTGTTGGATCCCCTGGAACTGGAACTACAGACAGTTATGAGCTGCTATGTGGGTGCTGGGAACTGAATCCAGGTCCTCTGGAAGAGCAGCAGTGCTCTTAACCACTAAGCCATCTTTCCAGCCCTAGTTTTTAATTTTTAATAGTCAAAACTACATCTAAAGCTTATGCTGTATTAAACGGTTCGCTCAGCCTCATTTGAGACCTACCTTAAGTAGCAAAAGGATGGGCTAGTCACTATTTTCCATTTTAAGAGATATGGAGGCAATAAAAAATTTCCATCTCATCCTCAGTTACAGCCTCTTTCTTAACATTTTTCTTATGTTAATGTGCAAAAAAAAGTTACAGACTTGCCTTGTGAGGTCGAAAATATAGATACAGGCTGAGAGGAAGAGGAAGAAACAAAGGAATCTGAAAGAAAATATACAGCATAAAAGTTTGACAACCTTACACAGGAATCTTAACTTCAACTTTCTTTTTCTGGAGGTTTATTTAGCCAAGGGAAGACTCAAACTTTATTCCAATGACTGTTTTCACTCACCTTCCAGCGACACCTCATTTCACTTCCAGGATGCACTTCTAAAAGTTTACCAAGTCAATCTCTTTTAGACAAGCATTATCACTTCAGGAGAAAAGAGGAAGTTCTACCATTTCACAACAGCTACAACCTCAAGAGCAGATGCACCTCTGCTACCTTCTGGCAAAGTAATTTCTAAGTACTAATTGCCACTTGCTTTAAATAGTTTCCAACTACATTTTGAAGCATTAAGTCACTAAGATGACCAAGGCAGGTGGATCTCTGTGAGTTCGAGACCAGCATAGTCTACAAAGCAAGTTTCAGGATAGCCAGCACTGTTACATAGAGAAACCCTGTCTCGAAAAACAACAAACAAAGATGAGCACTTAGAACTGAGCTGGGCGGTGCTGATGCATGCTTTTAAATCCAGCAATCGGCAGGCAGAAGCAGGCAAATCTCTGGTCTATAGATTGAGTTCCAGAACAGCCAGGGCTACACAGAGAAACCCTGTCTCAAAAAGCAAACAAGAAAAGAAAAACAACAACAACAACAAAACCTGGCAAAACCTGACCCTCAATATCTTAAAAACAAAATCACAATTCATTGGAAAATAGGGCTAACATGAGAAATCTTTCATCTTTGAAAAATCACACTGCTCCAATCTGTCAGCATATAAACATCCCCTTTTTATCTGTTCAATAAACATATCCTTTAACTAAGCAGTTAATGCTTCCAGGAATCCATCCTACAAACAAGGCACGTATATGTACAAGGACATGTGTGTAAGGATATCCAGTAAGGGCACTGGCTTTAAGTACTAGAAATAATGTAAATGTCCACCAACAATGGATGACTAGTTAGAAAACAACATCTAAGCCTGGAGGTGTTCCCATTTGTTCAGTGCAACAGAAGGGACTAGCAGAAGGGATTAATGGTCTGGGTGAAACCCAAAATGGTAATGAAGGTCTGTAACTCCAGCATTTGGGAATTAAATGCAAGAGGGACACTTGAAGGCAGCCTGGGATACATGAAAGTCTGTCACCTCTGTCTCTGTGTCTCTTTCCTACACACACTTAGAGCCATGCATGGCAGCACACCTTTTAATCCCAGCATTCAACAGGCAGAGGTAAAAGCAGGCAAATAGATCTTTGTGAGTTGAGGCCAGCCTGGTCTATATAGAGAGCTCTAGGCCAGCAGAGTTAACTAGTGAGACCCTGTTTCCAGAAAAGAAAAAAGAAAAAAAAAGAAAAGGGAAGAAAAGGAAATGAAAGGAAAAGAGAAATAGGAGAAGTTATTGTTTGGGATAGAAGGAAGATTTTGCTTTTTGGCACTTAAGAAAACATGATCTTTTCAATAAAAATAAAATATTAAAAAAAAAAAAAAGTCTCCCGAGATAGCAGAATGGTTCATCAGTGCTTGCCACCAAGCTTGATAATTTAAATTCAGTATCAGGGCTCACACATAATATGAGATAACTGACTTCCACAAGTTTACCTCTGATCTCCATACAAACACTGTGGCATGCATGCACCCATATAAATAGACATACAAAATAAATGTTAAAAAGTCACATGAAAAATAAAACATTCCCCAAAATGTCCTAAATATACAAAACATTATGCATGAACTCCGTTTCTTCAAATTATAAAAATGTTTTCACAAATATTCACAAATTTTACTTAAAACCAGAAAATTGCTTTAAATAACTAAGCCATAATAGTTATCTGTAAGTATTAATTTAGGAGAATTATTTTGTAACAAATGTTACTCTTAGCTACTTCTGGAGTCACATGACTGCGCATGTGCTGTTAGCAATTAGGCAAAATGCTTAGTCACCCCAGGGCCCTACATCCTATGTAATCCTTACGCAATGTGATCACATCATCTATGCGCCTGCATGGTGTAGCTACAGAAGCCTATATACGCATGCGTGAGGTGACCTATAAAAGCAGGCTCTACTCACTCCCCACTCTCACTCTCCCCCATCCCCCACCCTGCACCTTTCTTTTCTGTAGGCCTACCAACTTCGACCCTTTACCTTCCCTAATAAAAACTCTAAGAGTGGGTTTCATTGCACCTTGTGTTTTCTCGAGCCGGTAAATAATACTGACAAATAACAACAAATACAGAGCACATTAAAATCAAGGAAGTTGGGAGGCAGAGGTAGGTGAATCTCTGTGAGTTCAAGGCCAGCCTGGTCTACAGAGTGAGTTCCAGGACAGCCAGGAATGTTACCCAGAGAAGCCATGTCTCGAAAAATTTAAAATAAAATAAAATAAAATAAAAATCAAGGCAGAATTTGGTGGGGATCAAATAGTCACTCATTAATTCAAGACCAGAATTTGAAATTCACTTTCAAGTTGCTTTAAGATGAATCATCACATACATTCTTAAACATAAGAACCATTCTTGCTCTTTTTTAAATGACTTATTATTTTAAATTATTGTATATCTATGTGTGGACATCTACACGAGTTCAAGTGCATTAAGAGTCTAGAAGGGGGCATTAGATCCTCTAGCACTAAAGTTATAAGCAGTTGTGAGCCACTGAGTGTGGGTGCTGGGAACCGACTCTGCAAGGGCAGAATATACCCTTAAGCTCCTAGCCATCTCTCCAGCCTCTCCCCCTTTTTAAAGGAAAATCCTTACTATCTCTTGTTCAGTGTTTCCAGATGGGTTCATTTCTACATGCAATTACCATCAACATTAAACCTATCAACTGATCAGTTTAAATCTAAACAGTCAGGTGTGGTGGCACACACCTACAACCCTAGAATTCAGAAGGCTAAGGTAGGAGATTGTGGGTTTAAGGACAGACAGCCTGGGCTACATAGTAAGACCCTGTCTCAAAGAATACACAAAAACAAAATGTGAATGTATCTGACAAACCTGGTTGGGGAGGGCTCTCCTTTAAGTAAACCCAATGCCTAAATAAGTAAATAAATAAATGAAGCCAGCCAGCCAGTCCTATGTGCCTGCCAGCTGTCCGCCTGTTCATTTCTACTTATACCCCCCACCCAGTGGAAAATTCTACCCTGCCAATTTGTATGCATAGCATCTGTTCCGATAGAGAAGAGAGATAACCAGCAGTTTGCAACAATATTGTATGAGGTTTCTAACTTACAAAAACCACACGACATTCCTACTCTATCTACCCTACAGAAGTGAACTCTAGAATGGTGATCTTAATCCTCCAATACAAGCAAAATGTAAGAGCCATCAAACTAGTGTGAGTTGTTGGAATAAACAGGGATAGCCACTGAGGTAAATGAAGATCATCCCAGAAGGTTTTGCCATCTTTGTAGGTGAACAAGCGCCAGGGGATAGGGTGGGAAGATGAGGGTGGGGTGGAGGCAGGTATTCTGGAGAGAAGGAACTGGGCCTTTACATATCTAAATGATACACTTTGTACAGTGAGGAATCACTAAAGGGTGTGACACTATCATGTATAAGTGTTTTTTGGGGGAGACTGTTTTGTTTGGAGACAGGGTTTCGCTATGCATCCTTCGAGAGTGCTGGGTTCACAACCACGTGCATTACACCCAGCTTTCACACATTTTAAAAAGAACTCAGATCTTGGCTGGGCATGGTGGCACATACCTTTAATCCCAGCACTCAGGAGGCAGAGGCAGGCCAGCCTGTTCTACAAAGCGAGTTCCAGGACAGCCAGGGCTATCCAGAGAAACCCTGTCTCGAAAAAACAAAACAAACAAACAAAAAGTGAAAAAAAAAAGAACTCAGATCTCTACTAAATTGGAAAGCTCCTGCATAAAGTCAGGCATGATGGGCTGGAAAGATGGCTCAGTGGTTAAGAGCACCAGCTACTCTTCCAAAGGTCCGGAGTTCAATTCCCAGCACCCATGTGGTGGCTCACAACCATCTGTAATGGGATCTGATTCCTTCTTCTGGCATGCATGAAGACAGAGCATTCATATACATAAATAAAGTCAGGAATGATGATACACACCTATAATCCCAGTACAAAATAGAAAAAAAAAAATCACCACCTCAGTAAGACTGAATGGAGACAACTTGGAATCTTCTGATTGGATGCTAAAAACTAGAGAAATAATAGTCAAAGATAACCAAGGAAGTGGGAGTGGTGGTGGTATACACGTGTAATGCTGGTACTTGGAAAGCAGAGACAGGAAGATCACTGTAAGTTTGAGGCCAATCAGGATGACACAGTGTGACCTTGTCTAAAAGGAGAAAGGAAGGAAAAGGAAAAAGAAAAGTGAAGGACTCAATGTCATTTGTGAACACAAGAAATAGCTTATAGTATTCTTCCTTATTCATTTATATTCTGTCTCTTTTAAGGTTTAAAAGAGGGTCTTACTGTGCATCTCTATTAGTCTGGAACTTAATGTAGTTTGGAAATCAGTATGTAATCAAGGCTAGATTCAAACTGGTGATGCTCCTGCTTCAGACTCTCAAGTGCTGGGATTACAGGCATGCGCTACGACCACTGGCTTATACGGTGCTGGAGACTGAACAAAGACAGAACTTTGTGCATCCTAGCCAAGCATTTTATCAACTGAGCTATGTCCCCAGACCCAAGGCCCTCTTCATGAGTCAAGAACACATGCAGGATGTCATATTTTGTCATTATCAGTCCCTTAACTTGGAGAAGATGACAGCTTTTCAGACTTTTCTGGCTTTATGATCTTGAATGAGTGTGTGTGTGGTGTTGGTTTGTATTAAGTATGCAAGTTCAAGGTACACCTGTCTATATGTAAGCATGTGAGGACTAGAAGCAGACATCACTTATCTTCTCTGTTGTTCGCCACTATCCCATCTCAAAAATAAATAAGCCAGGGGGTGGCGGTGCACACCTTTAATCCCAGCACTTGGGAGGCAGAGCCAGGCAGATCTCTGTGAGTTCAAGGCCAGCCTGGTCGACAGAGCAAGATCCAGGACAGGCACCAAGACTACACAGAGAAACCTTATCTCAAAAAACAAAAAACAAACAAAAAACCCCAACCAAACAAAAAAGATATTTTACAGAATGTCTTCCAATTAGGGTCTGACATTTTTCTTCCTGTCAGATTGGAATGATGGATTTAGATTAAGAATGCCACCAAGATAAAGGGTCATCATAACCTCTGAAGGAATGGTACCAGTGTGACTTGCTTTACAAAGTTCCTCCAGGACAGTTCTGCTCCCCATCCAAGTCCAACTAAGTGTGGAGATTAGAGGACAACTTGCAGGAATCGGTTCTCTGTTTCCATCACATGGGTTCTGGGGATATAACTAGGACACCGGCTTGACAGTAAGCACCTTTACCTGTAAGCCAGTGGTTCTCAACCTGTGAGCCAAGACCCCTTTGAGAGCTGAAGGACCTTTTCACAAGGGTCCCCTAACACCACCGGAAAACAGACATTTACATTATGATTCATAACAGTAGCAAAATTACAGTTATGAGATAGCAATGAAAACAACTTTATGGTTGGGGGGTCACCACAACACGAGGAACTATATTAAAGGGTTGCAGTACGAGGAAGTGTGAGAACCACTGTGCTAAGCCATCTGACCAACCCAGGTTTTTCTTAAACATTGTATTACTTTTCAGGTGTAGTGGGGTATTCCTTTAATCCCAGCATTCAAGAGGCAGAGAAAGGTGGAACTCTGAGTTCAAGGTCAGCCTGGCCTTCAAAGAGTTTTAGGATAGCCAGGGCTACACAGAAAAACTGTCTCAAAAAAACAAAAAACTTCCCCCACAAAAATATATATGCATATGCATACTATTTTTACTTATGTGTTTTATGTATGTGGGTTTGCGTGTGCTAGGCACCTAAGTTAGTTCTCTCCTTCTACTGTATGGGCCCGAAGTATGGAATTCAGGTCATCAAGCTTTGTGGCAAGCACCTTTACTGATCTATCTTGCCAGCCATAAACTGGCAGGTTGACCTTTTTATTTATTATTTTATCTATTAAGCTAACATTAACTATTGTATTTTTTGTTTGTTTGCATGATTTTTTGAAACAGGGTTTTTTTCTGTGTAGCCCTGGCTGTCCTGGAATTTGCTCTGTAGACCAGGCTGGGATCATATGCAAACAGAGATCCATCTGCCTCTGCCTCCCTAAAAGTGTGTACCACTACACCTGGCCCTTAACTATTGTAAACAATAGACCAATTGGTAATATGTTTTAGTTCTTTAGAACCAATAAACATAAATATAGTACTCAAATAAACCTATTACTTGTTAGTAGATATAATGGTAACCCGATAACTTAGGTTAAGACCGTCTTACAGGACTCGGTAGAGTGCTTGCAGAGCATAGGCACGACTATAGGTTTAAGTGTTAATACTACAAAAAACAAAAACAAAACAAAGGAAGGAAGGGAGGAGAAGAATAGAGAGATAGGAAAAAAGAAAATGATGTATTTTCCCAACTCTGAAGGCGGAGTATCAAAGATAAAAGCTCAGGCTGGGTAGATTCAGTCAGTGTCTGGTAATTCTCCCTGATCCACAGACAGAAATTTCCCACTATGTTCTCACATGGTGGAAGGTGTACACAAGCTCTCGTGATCTCCACTGTAAAACCACTAATCCCAACCATATGGCTTCAAGATCTCCCAAAGGCCACCTTAGTGGCTATGTTTCATCAGATGAATTTGGGATGATGAAGTAAGAGGTACATGCCATGATCTACTGCACTGAAGGAAGAACATTACTGGCAGAGTTAACAGCAAATATCCCAAGACAGGTGAGTATTTCCTAAGAACAAGAAGGCCAAAAAGTAGCTGAATCAGACGAACAGAGTGTCCAATGGGGTGTCGTATACTATATTATAGGATATAATGAGCCCATAAAGACTTTGGCGTTGATTCTGAATACGACATGAAGCCATTGAAGCACTTTATCCAGGAATGATGACATGATCCAACTGAACATTTTCACAGGTTTACACCTGCTGCCATAAGAGAAAAGAACGATCAGGAAGAAACTATAGTTACCCAAGAGTAATGAGTTTGCTTGTAGCTTAATAGCAGCCTTGATCAGGTTAGTAACGAATGAGGTTGAGAGACTTGGTCAGATTCTGGATATATTCTGAAAGTAGACTCAATGCTGATAAAAAAAAAAAAAAAAAGAATGGATACATTTAAAAAAAAACTTAGGTAAATGATGGACAGGGCTGAAGAGCCATTTATTGAGGTAGAGAAGACAGTGAAAAGAACATCATAAAGGAAGGATCAGGAATTCAGCTTAAGACACAGGAAGTTTGGAATGTCTACTAGACATGAAGACTGAAGAAAAAGATCTGAAAGTATTAATTAACAAGTAGCATATTAAACCATAAGATGGGCTAGCATAAACAGAAAAGTTCTGTGAAGTGGAACTGGAGCATCTGTTTATAAGTGAGGAAAATTTAAAAATAAGTAAATAAAGGGACTGGAGAGATGGATCAGTGGTAAGAGCTCCAGGGTAAGTTCCTAGTACCCACATGGCATCTCACAACTGTCTATAACTACAGTTTCAGGGGATCTGATGCCGTCTTCTGATCTCTGATGGCAGTAGACATACATGTAATACACAGATGTACATGCAGGCAAAATATCCATGCAAATAAAAAAATACTTTTTTTTTTGAGATAGGGTCTATTATGTAGTTCTAACTGGAACTCACTACATAGACCAGGCTGGCCTTAAACTCACAGAGATCCGCCTGCCTCTTCCTCCAAGTGCCGGGATTAAAGTTGGGTGCCAGCATAAAACATTTTTTTTTTAATTAAAAAATAAAAGAACTAAAGTTGGGCATGGTGGCATATGCCTTTAATCCTAGCACTCAGGAGTCAGAGGCAGGTGGATCTCTGTGAGTATGAGGCCAGTCTGGTCTACATAATGAGACCCTGTCTTTAAAAAAAGTGAGTTTTACCAGAGTATGGTAGTGTACATGCCTATAATCCTAGCAATTAGGAGGATCAGGAGTTCAAGACCAGCTTTTAGTTGGGAGGCTAGCCTGAGCTAAGAGACCCACCCTGCTGTCTCAACCACCCTAAAACCAAAGTTATATCCCATAAACTACATAAAACAAACTAGAAAAGGAGTCAGAAGAGGAATCGTGAGAGAAATCTGTGGTGTCATGGAAAACAAACCTAAAACATGTCAAGAAGAGGGTGATTGATTATGCTCTTGAGAGGGCATGTAAGAAGGATGACTCAGAGTAACCACTGGATTCCACAATGTGGAAAATGGCCAGTTAACTTGACCAGAAGTCAGTGAAGCAAAAAACAAAACAAAAAACACCTGGCTTAGGAACTATGTGACCCAAACTAAGATTTTCAATTTTAACTGATCCTGAATTTAAGGGGTGACTAAACCATTTTTAGCACAAGTTGCTTCAAATCCTAAACAGAAGCAGTATTTATGTGTATGAGAATGAGAACTGAGCCTTAAATTCCTTGACTCTAGACCATCTACCAACTTCACTTTTGCTAACCTTGGGTACATGGTTTAATTTCTCTAGGTCTGTGTCCCAACCTGGGATGTGTGTGTTATTGTTACCCGACTCACAAATAAATATAACACAAATCTTTCTTCTATTGAATATAGCCTCCAAACAGATAGCCTATGCCGCATACTCTATCTTCCTATCTCCCAGAGCTCCTTTCAAGCTGGGCGGTGGTGGTAGCACTTGGGAGGCAGAGCCAGGCAGATCTCTGTGAGTTTGAGGCCAGCCTGGTCTACAGAGCAAGTGAGATCCAGGACAGGCACCAAAACTACACAGAGAAACCCTGTCTAAGAACAAACACAAGGGGTGGGGATTTAGCTCAGTGGTAGAGCACTTGCCTAGCAAGTGCAAGGCCCTGGGTTCGATCCTCAGCTCAAAAAAACCCAAAACCCAAAAACCAGAGTTCCTTTCAAAGAGCTATAATATGCTCGGCTGTTCAATTGTTACACAAGGGCATGACTTAAACCCTAAGGTAATAGGCAAAGGTAATAGGCAAAAGGTATCCGAAATATTAGCCAGCTCTGATTGGCATACACCTGTAATCCCAGCTGCTTGAGGCAGAGGCTGGAGGACTGAAGATTTGAGGACAGCCTGGGCTACGAGTGAGTTCAGGAATAGTCTGGGTGAAACCCTGACTAAAAATAAGATATACAAAGATAGCTGGAGATGTAGCTTAGTGGCAGCATCCTTGCCTAGTACTCACTGAGCCCTAGATTCAATTTCCAGTTGGGCAAAGATCCCTGTTATCAAGTATTTCTACCTTAAATGTAAACCAAAAACAATGTTCATTGTTGAAATACTTTGATATAACAGGACAAAAAGGGTTCTGTATTAATTTCGCTTGAGAAGTTTTCCAGAATACCCTTCCATTTATCCCGAAGGGCAAGCTGCCAATGAGGAATGTGCCAAGTGCCAACATGTACCCTTCCTGGTTATGTTATGAAGATGCGTTTACAGGAAGTAGTAAGTCAGTTAATGTAAGAAAAGAGGTAAGCATAGTCCTTGAAATCATCACCATCTACCACAAGATGATCCACCTGCTAATGATTAACCTTCCCTAAGTGAAAATCTTACACAGCAGTTAAAGAAGCTCTCTCTGAGCTAGGTGTGGTAGCGCATACCTTTATCACAGCACTTGAGAGACAAGAGACAGGTGGATATCTATGAGTTCAAAGCCAGCCTGGTCTACATAGAGTTCAGAATAGCCAGGGGATACATAGTGAAATCCTGTCTCCAACAACAACAGAGGTTCTCTTTGGAGCTGCAACAGGAGAGTCATATGTCTTCCATAAGTCACAGATACACAATAAAAAAGATTTCCACGGGCAATGGTGGCACACACCTTTAATTCCAGCACTCGGGAAGCAAAGCCAGGTGGATCTCTGTGAGTTTGAGGCCAGCCTGGTCTACAGAGAGAGCTCCAGGACAGGCACCAAAACTATACAGAGAAACCCTGTCTCGAAAAACCAAAAACAAACAAACAAACAAACAAAAAACAACTTAAAAGAGATTTCCACAATGCAAATAGGAACAATAGTGTTATAGCTTAAACTGAGTTAGCATGTTCATATCTTTCAAAACATTTACAATAACCCATAATCTAAAACAACTGTAGAATTATATTGTTATAAATGAATTAGAATAAAAGCAAGGCAAGTCAGGTGGTGGTGGTGCACGCCTTTAATCCCAGCACTTGGGAGGCAGAGGCAGGCGGATCTCAGTGAGTTCCAGGCAGCCTGGTCTACAAAATGAGTTCCAGGACAGCCAGGACTGTTACACAGAGAAACCCTGTCTTGAAAAACAAAAAACAAACAAACAACAACAAAAAAAGGCAACACCTTTTCTTTCTTTTCTTGAAGTAAGGTGTCAATATGTAGCCCTGGCTAGTCTGGAACTCACAAAAGGCCACCTATCTTTGCCTCCAAGTGCTGGGATTAAAGATGTGTAGATCACACCTGGCCAGAAAGTTATTTGAAAACAAAAAAGAATTTTTTTTTTAAATTTTCTTTTTGCAGTACTGGGAATTGAACCCACAGTTTAGAACATCCCAGGCAAACACTCTGTCCTTTATGTTTTAAAAGTCTGTAAAATTTAGAAGGCTGAACTCATTAACCATAAAGCTGAACACAACACTGGGTACACATAATTACTACACATATTCACTAACATAAAATTTACTTGGAGCCAATGTAATTCTGCCCAGAACTAGGAAATGGTCAATTCTAAGACTATAACTACTTTAAACTAGAGAAGTGTCTTTCAGCAGAAATACTGCTTGGCTCAAACAAAACTGACAAACAACTTTCTCTTTTCTCTAATGATATGTCACTAATTCCTTCATTACCAAACTTCACTTCACAAGTGCTTGCAACACTCACCTGAGTGGAACAGGTGACTGGCGTATCATGAGGAACAATTTCCTCACAGCTGAATTAACAAAAGCAACACTATTCCTGCTATGGTTTTCAGACCATCTCTAAAATACTAAAAAGCAAAACAAAGGTTCAACACAAAAGCAGTGCAAAGGATAAATGAACAATAAAAAAATAACACTGAAAGTCTTACCCTAGACCTTGTAAATAACCACCTGGAGATTAAAGTTAGGGTTAAGGTGCATCCATTAAAATTTATGTTGGTAAGTACTTTTATATGAGCTGAGTAGTTAAATCACTTAGGAACTTGGCTTCAATAGAAAACAGCATTCAAGGAAACCTTTTCTTTCCCAAGAATAACAAAAATAATAAAGCCAGTGGGTGTTCGTAGACTATTCTGACATGACCATTCTTGCTATCTCTTACACATGTCTGCTGTGACAAGCAGTTTATAATGTATCCTAACTATATTTACTATGGCCAGAATGCTTAAATGCAGAAAATATTTAAGCATACTGATACTATGCCAAGCCACCTAAGAAACAAGTTGCACCCCTCCTTGTTGTTGTTGTTTTGTTTTTTGAGATAGGGTCTCTGTATTTAGCTTTGGCAGGCTAGGATTTGATATGTACATCAGGTTAACCTTGAATGCACAGAGAATTGCTTGTCTCTACCTTCTAAGTGCTGGGATTAAAGACAAAGCCACTATGTCTAGCTGTTAAAACTTCTTTTTTTGTTGTTGGGCTGTGGTGGCACACACCTTTGATCCCAGCACTTTGGAGGCAGAGCCAGGCAGATCTCTGAGTTTGAGGCCAGCCAGGGCTTTAGAGTGAGATCCAGGATAGGCACCAAAACTACACAGAGATACCCTGTCTCAGAAAAAAAATAATAATAATAAAACTTTTTTTTTTTTTAAATGGCTGGGGAGAGGGCTGGAGAAATGGATCAGCAGTTAAGAGCACATAAGCACATATTGCTTTTGAGAACTGGAGTTCAGTTCCCAGGATTCACACTGGATGGCTCACAACCACATGTAATTCTAGTTCTAGGTGGATCTGACACCTCTGGCCTCTATGGGAACCTGTACTTGTATATACATACCTACACACATACACATAATTAAAATTTAAAAATATGTATTTACAAAAGTAGCTGGGCCACTTGGGAGTAAGAGGCAGGTGGATCTCTGTGAGTTGGAGGCTAGCCTGATCTACAGAGAGTTCCAGGACAGTCAGGGCTGTTACACAGAGAAACCCTGACTTGAAAAAAACAACAAAACAAAAACAAAAAGTCTGGGAATACATAGCTCACTGGTGGACTGTGTGTCTAGCACAGGCCAGCTCCTGCTTTCACACCTTGGTAGTATTGGAAAAACAACAATAATAATTTTCTTTTATTGTTTAGGAAGATTGAGATTTTTTTTCACTTGTAATTCAACTATTATTCTATATGCAGATAATTTGTAACTTGCAGATGCATCAAGTATTAGATATTGTTAATAAAAATCAGTTTTGAAGTAGTTTGCTTTTAAAGACACAAAGCAAAAGCATCTAGTTCACACTGCTGATTTGTATTTTATCCCTTCAGATTAATCTCTATTATTTGCTAACATTCACTTATGGGCAAAGCCCTTTCTGTTTCTGCTTAATTTTCATACCAACTACTATAATTTTAACGGGGTGTAAACTAAGACACAGCCCTCACACAAGAACAACAGTTATTCAGAGGTAAACCCAAAGGTGGGGGTGGCCCACGCCTTTAGCCTCAGCACTCCAGAGGCAGGTGAATCTCTGTGAACTTGAAGCCAGCCTAGTCTACAGAGCCGAGTTCCAGGACAGCCAGAGATGTTAAACAGAGAAACCCTGTCTCAAAAAACAAACAAAAAAAGGTTAAAACAAAATATTTTTCAACTGTCCAAGCTATTATTTGAGCTAATTTCATAAAGAGAAATGTAGCTTTATTTTGACATCATGATTTTCAGGAAAGTAGTTTCTAGCAAACTGTGAAATTTCAGTATCATTAGCTATTAAAAACATGTACATATATATACACACACTTGCATTTTTCTGATGCACCAAGGAAGCCAATCGATGACAATGCATTAAAAGAATAAAAATGTGGATTCTTGCTAGGTATGGTGACCTGCACACAAAGCCCCAGTAGAGGCTGAGGCAAAATCATCTTGCATTCAAGGCCAGCCTGAGCCACTTTTGTCTTAAATTTTTTTTCACCATTTGATCATAATCAGGACTAAAATTTTAATTCCCTGGCTGCTAGCTAGAATGATTCCTCAATACTTAAGTTCTGATCTTGAGCACAAATGGCCAACTTCTAAAACCTAGATCTTTATCAGAAATTTGGAAATTAAGAATAGGAAGAGGCCAACATAACAGTTAAGTAGTGATGTAATTAAAGCCAAGGGACCAAGTTGCTAAGTTATAGAAGGCCACTGTTCATTTGGAAGTTAGCCCAGAACACAAAAATTTGGAGGAGAAATGCTGGCAGTTTAAACAGAACCAGGGTTCCAAATATGCTGCCTCATTCCTTTATCTGCAGAAGCTTCCTCCCATACCCTTTACCCAAATGGCTACAACCACCCTGGAGAATCCGGCAGGGCAACAAAGGTCTCAGGCAGGTGGAAAACCAGTATTAGGAAACACAAGAGAATATATTTGATGCTACGGTCAGGAATATTGTATTCATTAGAAAGACCAACGCAAGAGTACGTTGGAGATAACAAAGCATTTTTTAAACCTCTCAAAATTCTTCCTTTGACAAATCGCATTTTTTTCGCCAGACTCCGTTCCTTTAAGAAGCACCACCTGCCAGCGGGCTTATTTTTCCAGAAGGCATCTGCACTGCAGCGCTCTGCACAGGGGAGCCTGCTTGTCAGCTCCCACCAGCAGGCAGACATGTATACAATAGAGACTAAAGGAGGCCGGCAGCGTCCCTCCCAGGCTTTTCACAGACGAGAGAAGGGGGTCCAGCCAGCCCAGGCTTTGTCTGAATTTTCTCCTCTTTTCCCTGCAGTAAACGTTCCCTCTTGCTATACTGCTATCGAGAATAGGCCATCGAAAACATGAAATCAAAACATGGTGATGGCTTGGCATAACTATTTATTATCTTCTAGAATATAGCAACTGATTGCGTGTCCCCACCCCCACGGAGCGCCTGTGAAGAGCCGGCGGTATTGCAGATGCAGCCAAGGATCCATCTTGGACTATCGGTAGCTCCCTCCCAAATCTGCCTGTGCTATTCTCTCATCACGCCTCCTCTACCTCTGACAAATCTGGCATTCAGTTTAGCCCAAAACAGTAATAGAACTTCCTGATCCCGGCAAAAAAAAAAAAAAAAAAAAAAAATTTTTTTTTGGAGGACTATCACCCATGTGAGAGCGTGTTAACACCTGTCTGCAAACCTGCAACGCCATCCCTTCCACCACCACTCAAAATCCTAACATCATTTCTCCTACGACCCACCTGTCACAATCCTCTGAAGCTAGCTAATCCTCCACTAAGTCAGCCCCCCCCCCCCGCCCCGCGCCCCGTTCCACCCCAGGGCTCTCCGGCCTCCCGAACACGATCCATTCGGTTCACCGAGCCTTTCTCCGTTTCCAGCCCACGACCGTGTCCTCACCTGCAGGGAGTCAGCATCAACGCCCACTCGCTAGACCACCTCCCCGCCCCCAACCTGTTTCTTCACACCCCGTTATTTCCTCACCGCGGCTCGGCCCTTCGCTCCCCTCCCCCTTTGCCTGTTCCTCAAATGCCCGCCTAGGGGGCTGAAGCCGCCCGCCGCCCGGGTAGGGCCCCGGCCCCCGCCCCCGCCCGGAGACCCGGCTGCTCGCGCTCCCCAGGGACCGAGCTCCCCGCGCGCCTCACCTGCACACGAGGAGCCGCAGCTCTTCGCCCCCAGGGCGGGGCAGGCTCCGGGGCTCCCGCCGCTGCCGAGCGCGGACGGCTCGGCCCCGGAGGACGACGAGGAGATTGACGGGGACTGAGTGGCCGCCGACGACTCCGCCATGGCTGTACGAGCAAGGGCGGGAGAGGGGTGAAGCGAGACGTGGGGCAGGAGAGCGGGAGGGCACACAGAATAATCCGGCAGCTGGCTCCCCGAAGTACCCGGCGCAGGGTGCTCCGAAGACCGACTCCGACAGACTGACTGACTCAGCCCAGCTCCGCGGGGAGAGGTGTACGAGCGCGCATGCGCACAAAGAACCCGAGGACGCGCGGGCGGCGGCCTCGGAGGCGCGCAGCGACACAATGCGCAGGCGCAAGAACTGTCCCTCTGCGCTCCCGCAGGAAAAGACGCAGCGTGACTGGCCCCGCGGGTGGGGCGAGCCCCTGGAGGGTGTGTGTGTGTGTGTGTGTGTGTGTTGGGAAGGGGGGCATAGGAGGGTGTAGAAACCTGACACAAGGGACCTGGCTAAGCACCAGAACCCACCGATCACTGCAGCCCCGGCTGCCGATTAATAATGCCCTGTTTCCTGCCCACCCCCTGGTTCTTTATGTGAATGTTTTCTAGTTGGCAGATGACGTTTTAACGATCGAGGTTTCTTTGTGCTTCCATACACTACAAATGAATTTTTAATCATAAATTCTAGTTGATGTCTTCTGCCAGTGACTCCAAAGAAAAGTGAAAGCCACAATATATAGAGACCCCCTCTGTAATGTGCTTTTTGAGTTATCTGGCCGTGTCGTAATATCGCCTCACCGAGGCAGACATGGCACAGTCCCACGTTTGATAGGTGGAGAGAAATGCTAAACTATTACTCATTCCAATCACATTGCAATGCAGTCTCAGAATCAGCTTCATATTTTTATCTTGTTTTTCTTCTCAAAGAGGGCTTCAGGTTGCCTTTTCTCTGAATAGGTTCTGAGCTGGAAAAGACATACTTTGGAAGGGAAAAAAAGCTTCTGAGGAAAGGAAAACCAGGAGATAACATCTTGGTTGTGACTGGGAGGGCATAAAACAAGGTATTAAAAAGGAGATACAGATATACATTACCGAATTTTATTCATGTCCTAAGGTGAGTCCTCAAACGAAAACATATTTGAAACTGGGCATTAGTTTATATAGGACCTTTTACTTCGATCTTCTAGGTTGGCTTGCTAAATTCAAAGCCTCCCTATATCTAGTCAAAATTTTTGAAAGTACATAATAATGATGAAAATCAAAACTGTGGGATTTGATGTTGCTAAGCAGCAATCGATGACCCAAAGTGCAATTGCAGGTTCAGCAAATCCTGTAAAGGTGCAAGCTCATGGGGCACTAGACAAGCAGGCTGCTGCAGAGGGGGAAAAGCCACCTGACCAGTGGAAATCTTAGAACAAGCTGGGGACCTCATCTGTCCTAGACAGTTTTTAAGGTCAGCATCCTGGTTGTTGCCAATGCTTCAAAAAACGCCCAGAATATTTTCCAAAATAACTACGGAAAATATCTTACTCCGGCACACAACGACATCAATTAATAATGCAGCAAACTGACGAGCGGTAGTGGTACACGCTTTTAATTCCTTTTAATTCTAGCACTCTAGAGGCAAAGGTCAGTGGATCTCAGAGTTCGAGGCCAGTCCCTGGTCTATAGAGAGAGTTCCAGGATAGCCAGGGTTACAGCGAGAGAGAGAGAGAGAGAGAGAGAGAGAGAGAGAGAGAGAGAGAGAGAGAGAGGGGGGGGGGGAGGGAGAGGGAGAGGGAGGGAGGGAGGGAGGGAGGGGGGAGAGAGAGAGAGAGAGAATGCCTTCATAAGATCATGCTGTATGGCATTTTCTTAATTAGTGATCGATTGGGGAGGGCCCAGCCTATTGCGGGCGGAGCTATTCCTGGCCTGGAGATCTTGAGTTCTATAAGAAAACAGCTCTGAGCAAGCTAGAGGGAGCAAGTCAGTGAGGAGCACCTCTTCATAGCCTCTGCATCAGCTCCTGCCTTCAGGTTCCTGCCCTGCTGGAGTTTCTGTCCTGACTTCTTTGATGGTGAACATTGATATGGAAGTGAAAGCAGAATAAAACCTTTTCTCCCCCAACTTGCTCTTTGGTCATGGTGTTTTGTTGCAGCAATAGAAACCCTAACTAAGACAAACTGGTACCAGCACAGTGGGGTATTGCTGTGACAGACCTGACCATGTTTTTTGGGGAACATTGTCAAAGGACTTTGAAACTTTGGGCTAGAAAAGCCATTGAGTGTTGAGAGTTCAGTGGAATAATCTGTATGAGTTTGGAAGATAAGCATATTGGGAGTGCTGGGCGATGGTGGCACAGGCCTTTAATCCCAGCACTCAGGAGGCAGAGGCAGGTGGATCTCTGTGAATTCGAGGCCAGCCTGGTCTACAGAGCGAGCTCCAGGACAGCCATGGCTACACAGAGAAACCCTATCTCAAAAAAATAAAACAAAACAAACAAAAAGACTGTTGAGAGCAGTGCGGATGATGGAGGCCTGACTTGTGAAGTTTCAGAGGGATGCAATGACTTGACCAGGCCTTTAATGTGAAGAATCTGTGGTGTCTGGTCAGCTGGAGTTGAAGAGTTGTCTGTGATTAACAAGAGACCAGAACCACTAAAGTAAAACCTTGGTTTGCTGGAACAATAGGTCAAAATAATCAGATGTGATTAAGAAAAGACCAGGTCACTGAGGTGAAGTCTTCTGGGAAGTGTTTCCTCAGAGTCAGCACACAGAATGCTGTGTTCCAGAAATGGTCAAGGTTGTACCTCTCGTGTGACTGCTGAACTTGGTAGTATGAGTCACCCAGGTGGTACTGGGCATGAAGAGGTCATGGAGAGCCGCTGAGGCTTGGCACTATGTGGCAATGCTGGAGTCCCTGAAGAGAGCCCAGGAGAGGTTATTGATGAATGTGTAGCCTAGTTTCGGCAGAAGATTCCAGCATTTTGGAGATGCCAGTACCATGGAATAGCCAAGAAGGGCAGCAGTTGTGGAATGGAGCCACCTGGAGCCTAGAAGACAAGCTGTGTGTGCTGCAGAGGGCAGAGCTGGAAAAGTGACTCAAGCCCTTTGGAGGAGCCCAGGAGGTTGTGAGTGGATCCCAGACGCTGGATGCTGAGTTATTTACACTGTTGGAGTTTGGTTTTGCTTTGTTCAGATAGTTACTTTGCCCTATTTCTTCCCCTATTGAAGTATGAAAGTACTTATTTTTTTTTTATGTTACAGGAGCCCACAGTTGAAATACTTTACATTTTTTTTTTTTTTTTGGTTTTTTCGAGACAGGGTTTCTCTGTGTAGCTTTGCGCCTTTCCTGGAGCTCACTTGGTAGCCCAGGCTGGCCTCGAACTCACAGAGATCCGCCTGCCTCTGCCTCCCAAGTGCTGGGATTAAAGGCGTGCGCCACCACGCCCGGCCAATACTTTACATTTTTTAAAAAAGGAAATTTTGGAGTTTTACATAGAATTTGGATTTTAAAAGAAACTGGATTTTTTTTTTTTAAAGACTGAAGTCTTAAAGTGTTTGGATTTGTAAGGCTGTGGGACTTTTTAAGTTAGTAAAATGTTTTGTATTGTGATGTTTATATTAATGTGTGATCTTGGGGATGAACAAGAAAAGAAAGGTTGTGACTTTACAGTGATTTGTTTATGTGTCAGGTTGACAAGGGGTCAATTGTGCTGCATAGTTTTATGTCCTAAGATAACCAGGTGTGGTGACAATACCTGTTATCCCAGCATTCTGGAGGTTAAAGTAGAAGGATAGGAAGGGGACTTAAGGCCTTATCTTAGGGTTAACAGGAATTCAGTAAAAAGTTTTTAGGTGGGGAGTGACTCAGAAGAAATTATTATTATAATATTATTATTATTGTTATTATTACACACACACACACACACACACACACACACACACACACACACACACATGCTTTTTTCAAGACAAAAGTTTCTTGGCTGGCCTGGAACTCTTTCTGTAGAACTCTCTCTATAGACCACGCTGGCCTCAAACTCGTAGAGATACCAAGAGTTGGGAATAAAGGTGTATACCACCACTGCCTGGCAGAAATTATCATTTTGAAGGTGGGTCTCACTGTATGGCCTTGGCTGGCCTGGACCTCACTATATATATACAAGATTGGCCTTGAACTCAAGGAGATCCAGTTGTTTCTGCCTTTTGAGTGTTGGAATTAAAGTTGCGTGCTATCACACCTGTCCTTACTATCACTCTTATTATTGTTATAGTGGGCATTGAACCCAGGGCAGCACGAATGCAGGGCAAATGTTCTACCACTGAGCCATGTCTCAGCTTTGTTATGAGATAGGGCCTTGCTATGAAACTCAGGCTGGGCTTGAATCTTCCATCCTGCTGCCCCTCTCCAACTCCTAAGTGGTAGAATTACAGGCATACAGCTCAGAGACTTTAAAAAATATATTTTCTTGGATAAAGCACAGGGACAAATAGCCAAACGAATGGAAACACATGAACTATGAACCAAAGGCTGAGGGTCCCCCAGCTGGATCAGGCCCTCTGAATAGGTAAGACAGTTGATTGGCTTGATCTGTTTGGGAGGCATCTAGGCAGTGGTACCAGGTCCTGGGCTCGTTGCATGAGTTAGCTGTTTGAAACCTGGGACTTATGCAGGGATGCTTGGCTCAGTCTGGGAGGAGGGGACTGGACCTGCCTGGACTGAGTCTATCAGGTCGATCTCAGTCCTCGGGGGAGTCTTTGCCCTGTAGGAGATGGGAATGGGGGATGGGCTGGGGGGAAGGGAGGGGGGCAGGAAGGGGGAGAACAAGGGAATCTGTGGCTGTTATGTAGAACTGAATAGTATTGTAAAATAAAATAAAATTTAAAAAAATATATTTTCATGTGTATGTGTGCACTTTTGTGAGTTCATGTGTAATACCACATGCATGTCTGTAGGGGCCAGAGGATGGCATTGCATCCCCTGAAAATGGAGTAGTGAGTGGTTTTGAGCTGCCATGTGTGTGCTGAGAATTGAATGTGGGTCCCCTGCAAGAGTGAATGTGCTCTTTCTTAACCACTGAGCCATCCCTGTAGACTAATAAAATTTTTTTTAAATGAACATGTGGTATTTGTTTTTTCTGTGACTAATTTATTTTACTCAACATAATGACTGTCAGTTCCTGAATGTTGCTGCATATCACAGGATTTCCTTTTTTCATTCCAGAATTATATTTTATTGTGCATATATACGACATTTCCCTTATCCATTCATTCACTGATAGACATGGTACTTGCCATGTCCAGGCATTACTAGCGATATACACTTGGATGTACAAATTCTTCACATGACTGACAGTCCAGCAGGTTTGCCCAGCATTAGCATAATCACGTGAATGAGAGGATGTGCACCACAATGCCCACATCACTAAATGATAGTTTTTCGGTCATTGACCAAAATGTCATTACGTGGTATATGACTATATTGTAGTTTCTTTTATTTCTAACCTCCTCCACATCACTACACATAGATAGGTAACCTTGGTTAAAATCATCATCTTTTTTTTTTTTTTTTTGCTTTCCCCTGAGACAGGGTTTCTCGGTGAAACAGTTCTAGCTGTCCTGGAACTCACTCTGTAGACCAGGCTGGCCTAGGACTCACAGAGATTCCCCTGCCTCTGCTTCCCCAGTGTTGGGATGAAAGGCGTGCACCTCCACCGCCCGGCTGGTTAAAATCTTCTATAAGCAACAATAAGTGTGGCAAAGCTATACCTACATCTACCTTTTTAAAAAAGCCCAGGCCAGCCTGAGCTATGGAGTGAATTCTAGGAAAGGCTCCAAAGCTACACAAACAAATTGTTATTATTATTATTTTTTTTATTTTCTCAAGACAGGGTCTTATTATATAGCTCTGACTGTCCTGGAATCATTAATGTAGACCAAGCTGGCCTCAAATTCACACATCAGCCTGCCTCTGCCTCCCAAGTGCTGAGATTAAAGATATTCACCACCACATCCAGCTTTGAAAGTCTTTTTATCTTTGATTATATATATGTGGGGGGGGGAGGTATGTGCATGTGAGTACAGGAGTCCTCATAGGCCAGAGGCATTGTATCCTGTGGAGCTCGAGTTACCTGAGTGGTGCTGGAAACCAAACTTGGGGCTTCTAGAAGAGCTGTAAATGCTCTTAACCATTGAGCCTTCTCTTCTGCCTTGCACACCCACTTTTTGTTGCTTGAGATAGGGTCTTTCTACATAGCCCAGACAGTCCTGGAACTCACTTCGTAGACCAGGCTGGCCCCCCAAGTCAGAGATCCTCCTTCCTCTTCCTCAATAAAATTATAAGCATGAACCACCACACCTGGCCCATATCCTCCTTTCTCTTTTCTTTCTTTCTTCCTTTTTTTTTTTTTTTTTTCTGAGACAGGGTTTCTCTGTGTAGCCTTGGGCCTTTCCTGGAACTCACTCTGGAGCCCAGGCTGGCCTCAAACTGATACAGAGTTTCTCTGTATAGTCCTGACTGTCCTGGAACTAGCTCTGTAGACTAGGCTGGCCTGGAACTCACAGAGATCTGACTGCCTTTGCCTCCCGAGTGCTAGGATTAAAGGTGTGCCACCACTGCCCAGCTGAGGTAGGATCACTCTTAACGTCCCTGACACTTGGCCAGCTACCAGCTACTCCTAGCCAGTGGTTCTGTGAGCTTCTCTTATCTCTCCCATCAACCCACAGGAGTGCTGGGATTACTAAATGCAGCTTTTTTCTGTGGGTCCCTGGGTTTCATTTGAACTCAGGTCATTAGACTTTCTAAGCAAATGCTTTTGCCAGCTGAGCCACGCCCCTCCTTTTTAAAGAGATGAAGTCTCTCTGTTGACTGGCCTCAAATCACCTTCTTGCTTTAGCTTCCTCAGTATTTGGGACTTCAGGTTTTTTCTTTTTCTTTTTGTTGCAAGGACTAATTCAGCTTTATAACACACCATGAAGTGGAGTTGACTATTGTAACCAAATCACCACCCTATTTATTTAGTTTTTGAAACAGAGTCTCACTCTGAAGTCCTCATTGTCTGCTGGAACTCAGAGATCCACCTGCCTCTGCCTCCTGAGTTCTGGGATTAAAAGGCATATGCCACCGTGTGCTGTACAATAATCCTTCTGCACGCTGTGTGAATATATGTCACTATGATTGATTTAATAAACAAGCCAATAGCTGAACAGGATAAAGGTAGACAGGAAAGCCAAATTGAGAATGATGGATGAGGAAGAGTGGAGTCAGAGGAGTTGCCAGCCAGCTGCAGTCCGAGTTGGACACACAAAACGAGATAGAGGTAAAAGTCATGAGCCTCAGGGCAGCACACAGATTAATAGAAATGGGCTTAGTTGTAAGAGCTAGTTAGTAACAAGCCTGAATTACCGGGCGAGCATTTATAATTAATATAAGCCTCAGTGTGTTTATTTGGGAGCTGCTAGCAGGACAGAAACTTCTGCCTACAAACATGCCCAACACTCATCACTCTACTATATAAACAAGAAAATTAGGATGCCAATATCTATCTTATTTTGTGATAGTTGGGAATCAAACTCAGGACCTTCTACATGTTAAACATGTGCTCTACCACTAAGCTATCTCTTGAGCCCAGGCAGGCATTTTATTCTTGTGTTGATGGGATCCAAACTAGGGCTTTGAGCATGCTAGGCAAGGGTTTTACCACCAAGTTCCAACCCAAATCCAGGAGGTATTTAAATAATTTCCAGGCAGGTACTATTCTCTCCTTTTGAAGTTGCTTAGCCATTGGTCCTGTAAGTAGGTGTAAGAGGCCAAATGGTGTCACTGTACCATCAGTAGGGAATGATACTTAGCCGTTTAACCTCACAAGTCCATGAGTCTGTGGAAGACAGGAATGTGTCTTATGCAACATTACTACCTCTCACTGTGCTTGAAACATAACAAATGTCCTATTTTGGGAAAGCTTTGGAATCTTGAGTCATAGTAGATGTAATTTTGGATAACAATTTTGCTATTTTTATGCTTCATAAGTGCCTTGAGTATTTATGACTTTGTTTGGATTTTCCAGAATGAATATAATCACCAGTTCTGGACTAACCGTATAGCAGTCATCAGGGACAAACACATCTCATTTACTCTAATACTTTGTGGGTATTAGAATTAGTTTGTAGCTGATGAAACAGATTCCGAGAGATTAAGTCACCTGAGTTTGCACAGCTAGTGAGCATTAGTGCTAAAATGTAATGCCAGTCAGTCTGGCCCCAGATCCAATGGCCGTAACCGCTCAAAAACGTCTATCTATCCCCTGTCACCTTCTTCTAGAAAACCACAAGGAAAGGTCAACCTTCAGTCATATTGGGTGACTCAGTTCTAAAGGCAGGCTGCAATGGGAATCAATTTGGTATTTTGAACTTCAGCTGTGTGTTTTTGTTTTGTTTTGTCTATGTAATTCTGGCTGGAACTTGATATGCAGACAAGGATGGCCTTGAACTCACATAGATTCACCTGTTTCTGCCTCCCAAGTACTGGGATTAAAGGCCTATACCACTAGGCCTTCGATGTTTCATTTTTGGTCTTCCTGTTATAATGTAAATTCCAAATGGAAAATTTTGTTTGTTTTGAACAAAATAGCCACCACATCATTGTATTTGGAGTTTTCCTGTCCTGGGAACTGCTTCCAAATCACCACACAGAGACTTATATAATTGTAAATGCTCGATCAATAGCTCAGGCTTATTCCCTATTTTCCTATATTCCTTATTTATGCTCTGCCATGTGGCAGTACCTTTATTAGCATGGCATGTTCATCTCCTGCTCCTCTGTGTCTGGCTGGCAACTCCTGACTCTGCCCTTCTCTTTCCCGGCATTCTCATTTTGGCTTTCCTGCCTAACTTTATCCTGTTCAGCTATTGGCCAGTCAGTTTCTTTATCAAACCAGTCACAGCAACAAAACTTTACAGTGTACAAAAGGATTATTCCACAGCAGCATCAGTGCCTTAAACAGGCAGTAAGTAGAAAATGAAAAGGTTGTATTAATGAATGAAGGGGGTATACGTTACACTAACTGTTCACGAACTTTCTGCTTCTTTTAATATTACATACCTAATTCTGCTATGGAACATGATACCCTGTTTGATTTTAACAGCTTCTAATGAAAATGCACTTAATTCCAATCTGTTAGGCAGTGAACAGCAAGTGCTAGCATTAGATCTGTCCAAATATGACATTGAAGCCAATAAGAGTACATCAGTTTCCCTCACACTTGGAAGAAGGTTTTGACTTTTGAAACAACATGGTAAAAATTGTAGATTTCAGGATTCTAAGTCACAGCTTAGTAACCAACCTCTACCAAGGGAATGCATATTTGATGGTGGTTTTCCAGGACAGCCAGGTCTACACAGAGAGAAACTCTGTTCCAAAACACCAAAAAATAAATAAATACAAAAAAAAAAAATCTAAAACTCAAATCTGATAGTAAGAAGGCACTGGGAGAAATGTAGTGCAGGAGCCAGCAAGATGGCTCAGCAGTTAAAGGCACTTACTCTGTGTGCCTGACAACCCAAGTTTGATCCCCACACCCACATTTAAAAAAAAAAGATAGCCAGCCAGGTGGTGGCACACGCCTTCAATCCCAGCACTTGGGAAGCAGAGGCAGAAGAATCTCTGTGAGTTTGAGGCCAGCCTGGTCTATAGAGCAAGATCCGGGACAGGCTCCAAAACTACACAGAGAAATCCTGCCTCGAAAAACAAAACAAAACAAAAGATATAGTGGTTTTCTCAGAATTCCTATAGCAAGATGGGAGTTAGAGACAGGGCAGTTTTCTGGAAGCTTTCAGAGTCAGTGAGTGCCTCAAAAACAAGCTGGAGAGGCTGGAAGGATGGCTCAGCAGCTAAGAGTGCTTGCTCTTATGCAGGACCCAAGTTTGGTTCCCAGACCCCATATTAGGTGGCTTACAAACACCTAAAACTCCAGCTCCAAGGAACAATACCTCTGGCCTCCATGGCCACCCATACTCATGTGTACATACAGGCATATAATAATTAAAAATAAATCTTAAAAAGGTAGAGAATCAACTTCTGAAAAGTTATCTTCTGACTTCTATGTGCACTGTGGCATATGTGTGCCTACATTCACACACACATACACCATAAAAATCATTAAAAGAAAAATATAGTTTAGCAAAGGGAATTGGAGAATGATAGGCTATGTGGTGATTTTAAATTCTTTCACAATAATGTTTGCAATAGTGACAAGTCATTGGCCTTTGGCTCTTCTGTTTGAGCATGTAACATAATGGGTTTGTGTCATGTCCTGGAGGTACTGTCTTCTGAATTAAACTCTTCCACTGATGTTCGCTTTTAGTTTCTTGCTGGTTCAGGTTGGCCTGTGCTATGTGCTTTTCTTGGGAGATAGAAACAAAGGCCTATTCATCCTGGGGGGGAGGGGCACTGACAGACCAAGGAAAGAATTCCATCCAAATCCAGCTTGGTGAACATTGAGTTTATTGGGGCTACTTATAGGTGCATGGGTGACTCAAAGGCGGTTACATCACCCACAAAGTTCCTTGGGCAATTTATGGGCAACTATACAAATTAAGAGTCTCTCCTGAAGCATGGATGACTCACAAAGATCTGCACCATTAAGGAGTTCCTTGGGCCACTTATGGGAACTACAGTAATGGAAGAGTCCCTCTTTCTGGTCAATTTCCCCCCTTGTATACAACCTTGGGAGCAGTGGGGTCTCTGAGGAACTCATGACAGCTCCTGAATATGTACCTCCCCTCATGAGGGGACATTAATAGGCCTGGTTCAATGAAAGTCTCCTGTGGATGATCACAGCTGCTGATTCAAGACAGCAATGGTCATTTCCATCTTAGAAGAAACAACTACATGACAGCCTAGAAGATCTAATCTAGGTTTCAATCTAGAAGTTGGAAGAGAGTATCCCAACAGTCTTGAGAGTTTGGTGTATGTGGGGAATCAGAACCGGGCAGGGCTGAAGAAGTGTAAATAGGACTTCTTTAGGTAGGCTAAGGCAGAATTGTCTTTAATTCATCACCTCTGGCTTAATCACTTAGGAAGTAAAGACAGCTGAATGGCTTGGCAGGGTCTAGAGGTAGTTGGAGGGGAAGTTCTAGGCAGAAGGAAGAAAGTCGAAACATTTGCTGAACGAAAGAGAACGGTGAGGACAGGTGGTGGTGACTGGGGAGAAGATGGACAGCTACCTCCATCTGTTAGGAATCGTTAGAACTCAGAAAACAGTATTCCTCAGTTTGAGGCAAATTGTTTTTCCACAATCATGTGTCAAGTATGAATAAAAGCATTTTCCAACAACTTCGTTCTGTAAAGCAACTTTGAGCCGGGCGGTGGTGGCGCACGGCTTTAATCCCAGCACCCGGGGTGGGGTGCGGGGGGGGGGGGGGGGGGGGGGGAAGCCAGGCCCAGGCGGATCTCTGTGAGTTCAAGGCCAGCCCGGGCCTACAGAGTGAGGTCCAGGGACCAAAACTACACAGAGAAACCCTGTCTCGAAAAACCAAAAACCAAAAACCAAAAACAAAAACAAAAACAAAACAAACAAACAAAAAAAGCAACTTTGAAACAAGGTCCTATACGCCTAAAGGTGAGTCATGGCTTAGAACAGAGAAACTCTAGCAGAGGTCACGCTAATGGTTTTTGTGTTTTGTGTTTGTTTTTTGACAGGCAAGTAGATGATCGTCCTCCCCGGGTCTCCTGAGTACTGAGATTACTAGTGTGCCACACGGAGCCTAACTTAGTAAGGTCTTACTTAACTATTGGTGATGATTCGTAAGACTTAGTCGAGGACAGGAATTGGGGGTGGTGATGATACTGGTAGTAATGAAGTCACGAGGGTCTGTCCTTGTGAAGTCAAAATCACTAAAGCGTCACGTCATCTCAGGTTGTGACCTTCTTTCAGCCCACCACCTAGACAGCGAGGAACACCAAAGCCCACCAGACGGGCCGGGTCGGGGCTCCCGGCGGGAACCGGGTAGCCAAAGCCTGGCCCTGGTCTCCGCCTTAGCAGGGTCTCCCGAGAGTCCTCCTCATTCCCCCCCACCGTTTACAAGGCCTGCTGGGAGTTGTAGTTCAGCGGTAAGACGACTCACTCGGCCCCGCCCCCTCCTCCGTTTCCTCTTCACCCCGGATGAGGGGGAGAATCCTCGGGGACCGCGGGGGCCGGGCCCAGAGAGCGCCGGACTACAATTCCCGACGGGCTCGAGACTTCAGTACGCTATCCTAAGGACCGCGTCGTGATCCACGCCCCGGCGCACGCGCACCGAACGGTGGCGGGACTCGCCCGCGTGCGCTTTCCCGCCCTCGCCACGCCCTGCGCCGTCGGTCCGGCTTCCCCACCAGCTGTAGGCTCTGGCTCCGCGCGCTCCTCCTCCTCGGTTTCACCCCGAGCCCAGGCCCCGCCTGCTCCCCTCCCCTAGGGCCTCCTCAGACCTCTCCTGTCTTCTTGCGCCTCTGCTGCTTCTGCTGAAGGCGGAGGCTCCATGTTGTCCCCTCAGCGAACCGCAGCGGTGGCATCGAGAGGAGCAGGTGAGGCGTCCAACTTCTCCTGTACCCGCTCCGTGGTCACCCACGCCGCCTCCCAGTGCTTCGGCTCCGAGGTGACAACCCGTCCCTGCCGCCGCCCTTCCTCGTGCGGCTCCGCGGGGTAACTCCGCTCCGAGTTCGGAGCCGGGGGCTCCGGGAGCGGGCAGCGTCCTCAGCCGGGAGCCCCACGGCTTGGTGCGGGCCGCCCGGTGGTCTGGCCCGTCGAGCTCCGCCCCGTGCATGGCAGGGCGTGCCGGGCGGCGGCGCGCTCCGGAGCCGGGAAGCCGAGCCTAGAGACTGTCAGTCTTAACGGGCCGGGATCGGCGGGAAGGTAGATGCTTTATTGCTCGGTCTTAAAGTGCTGGAATGCTGCGGCGCGGCCTTGGACTTGGAACGTTTTATTTTAATCGGAACGACCTTGAGGCACTGACAAGTATTAGTAAAGTTTGTTTTCCACCCGCGCTTGTCTCCATGTTAGGAGATAAAAGAACTAGCCTAAATTGGTCGTTTTGTTTTGCAAGTTTTTTGAGTAAGTTTGGGTTCTTGGACTCTTCCGAAGACATAACACGAGGTAGTAAAAGTACTGAGTGAAAACCAAATAGTCCCACCATAAATTCATGGATGCGATTTCGCCTGTCATTTTACCTGGCACTATTCTTGTTTAATGGGTAAGCTCCCGAAACGATTGCAAGTTTCAATTGCGAAATCTGAAGGGGGGGGGGTCAATAGCAGTGTTTGAAGAATCTTTTAGCAAATCTCAGTCTTCAAATTTGAATATGAAGTGGAATGTTTTGTGAAAGGTGAAGAAAAAAAACTAACGGACTAAAACGGCGTGGTTGGAATTTTTGCTTTGGAAAAGTGTCAGGTCTTTAGCATCCATACAAAGTGGCAAGTCAGTTTCTGTGCGGCTTTAACGTGAGTGAAGGAACGTTCGGTTGAAAAAAATTCCACATAATTAAGCATTAGGCCACTACCAACATACTTTATTTGCAGTGGTTTACTGTCTCATGTGATAGTCATAACAATAAGAAAAACAGGTAGGTGTGATAGTGTGCCAGAATAATTTTCTTCATGTTTAGTAAATAAGACCTATTTGTTTTGTGATACTAGGGATTGAACTTAGGTCCTTGCATTTTTGTGCTTTTTGTGAGCTAGGGTTTTTAGTTCCTAGGGTTTTAGTTCCTAGAGCTTTTAGTTCCTAGGGTTGTTCAAAATGGGGTTTTAAAAAATAAAAAAAAGTTTTTTTTTTTTTTTTGAGTTGGCATGATGATGCATGCCTGTAATCCTAGCCCTTGAGAGGCGGAGGCAGAACATGAGCAGTCAGAATTATGCTTGGCTACATAGTGAATTGAATTTGAAGGTCAGCCTGGGTTACATGAGACCTTTTCTCAAACTTCCACCCTCCAAAAATAAAAATTAAAGTTGGTTTTCTAAACAAAATTGTAGTTACTAATTAAAACAAAATAATGGAGTTGGGCTTGATGGCACATACCTATGATCTAGCACTCTGGAAGTTGAGGTAGGAGCATTTTGAGTTTCAGGTTTTTGTCCCAGTCAACCAAACAAAAATCCTAAAATGAATAATAGAGAATCATATGACATAAATATGAAGTTCATTCTTACCTGTTCCTATGAGTAACTTAGATGGATGTGAACCTGTTTGAAAATTGATTTAGAATTTATTCATGATGGGCCAGCCTGATGGCTCATTATGTAAAGGCATTTTTTTTTTTTTTTTTTTTTTTTTTAACCATCCAAGCTTAACAACCAGAGTTTGATTCCTGGGACCCACACCACTCATGCAAGGAGAGAACTGATTCCTACAAGTTGTTCTTTGACCTCTACATGTACACTGTACATGTGAACACACATTAAATAAATAAATAAATATATAACAGAAAAGAAATGACTAGCATGCCTGTTAATCTTTTGTCTGTTATTTTGAGACAGGACCTCATGTAGCCGAGGCTTGCCTCCAGTTGAGGCCAACCTTAAACTTCAGATCTGCTTCTACTTCATGTGATTGCAGATGTGCACCATTGCGCCAGATGCTGTTAAAAGTTACTTATGGTCTTGTGTTTCAGGTTGAGAAGTGTTAAAGTAACACAACTGCATTTTAAAATTTGAATTTTAAAACATTTTCCCTGGCTCTCTTACAGTCTAGAAGCATATTTAATGCTTAGGGGAAATAGTGGAGAGGAATAATGTAATTTAAAACAAATCCCAGTTGTTTAGAATTGTGGTTCTGTATTATCTAGGGACTTAAAGCCTGTAAATGCTTGGGTTAAATGAGTAGATTAAAAAAAAGACAAACAAAAAAAACCTGGGTCTCTCACTGTGTAGCCATAGTTGGCTTGGAATGTGCTTTGTAGATGATGCTGGCCTTGAATTGACAGAGATCTGCCTCCCCTTCCAATTTTTTGAATCACCACCACAATAAGCATAACTCATAGATTATTATTTTATTCATTCAGGGACCAGGAAACAGTGAAAGAGAAAATCCACACGTTTCATTTTGCATGCTTATAAATAATCAAAGTTCCCTGTTGGTAGTTGTATACATTTGAATATTTTACTTGATAGAAAAATAAGCAGTTGTTAGCAATTAGTATAAGTTAAGTGATAGGCTTTACTCATATATAGCAAGTAAGCAAAAGATTGGAGTAAGGGCAGGGATACCCTGAAATGGTAAGTCTAAGCCAAGTAAATATTGCCAATTGAAGATATTCTTTTTTTTTGGGGGGGGGGCTTTTTTGAGACAGGGTTTTTCTGTGTAGCTTTGTGCCTTTCCTAGAACTCACTTGGTAGCCCAGGCTGGCCTCGAACTCACAGAGATCCACCTGGCTCTGCCTCCCAAGTGCTGGGATTAAAGGCGTGCGCCACCACTGCCCGGCGAAGATATTCTTGTTATTAGCATCTTCTCTCCAAAAAAGCCTTATTTTAAACTGGATATGGTGTCTCACACTTGTAGTTCTAATATTTGGGAGGTAAAGCAGAATTGCCGTGGACTTGATGTCACGCTGGACTACATAGTGAGTTTCAGGACATCATGAGTTACAGAGTAGTAAGACCCTCTCTCAAAAAAAACAAAAGGTAAGCTGGGCAGTGTTTGCCAATGCCTTTAATCCCAGCACTCTGGAGGCAGAGGCAGGCGGCTCTCTGTGAGTTCAAGGCCAGCCTGGTCTACAGAGTGAGTTCCAGGACAGCCAGGGCTGTTACACAGGGAAACCCTGTCTCAAAAAACCATAAAGAAAAATAAAAGGCAAATGAAAACAACAAAAAGACCAAACCAGACTAAAACAAATCAAGAAAGGTTATTTAATTATAATTTGACTAATTAAAACCTTCAGGTTAGATTTCCTTTGTTTAGGAAAGAGGCAAGTATAATCACTATTGAATTTATCCTGTTAGAAAGTTGTTTTTTATCCCTGGGGCTGGAGAGATGATTGCCCCATGGTTAAGAGGAATTACTGCTTTTGCAGAGGACACATTTGACTACCAGCACCACATCCAGTCTGTACCTTTACAACTGTTTGTACATTTTGCTTCAGGAGCTCAGTCACCATCTTCTGGTCTCCCTGGGCTCCTGCATGAATCTTCTGCTCATAAACTTGGGAAAGCACACATATATACACATAAAATTTTTTTTTGAGACAGGATTTCTCTCTGTAACAGCCCTGGCTGTCCTGGAACTTTCTTTGTAGATCAGGCTGACCTCAACTCGCAGAGATCCACTTGCCTCTGCCTCCCAAGGGCTATGATTAAAGGTGTGCACCACCATTGCCCGGCCTGAATCTTTTTTTTTTTTTTCAGTTAGAAATGATTATCATTGTTATTATTGCATGTGCATGCATGATGATTGTGTGTGGTTGATTATGCCATGGCCTGTGTGTGGAGGTCAGAGGACAACTTTGTACATTCAGTTCTCTGCTTCTGGGTTCCAGTGATGGAACTCAGGTCAGCAGACTTTTGAAGAAGCACCTTTACTTGCTGAGCCCTCTTGGCTGCCTAGTTTCTGAATCATAAATACCGTTCAGTCATACTTGGTTGTCATAAACCCATGAAACATTGACTTTCGTGTCAACAGACAAAATGGTTTTGTTTAGCATCTTGTACTGAAGCACAAAGATTATCTATAGTAAATGAATTGGGAAAATTTTTTTTTCTCCTAAACCCTTTAATTAGAATATACATTTCCCAGGGTTGGGGGATTTAGCTCAGTGGTAGGGCGATTGCCTAGCAAGTGCAAGGGTCTGGGTTTGGTCCTCACTCTGGGGAAAAAAAAAAAAAAGAATATACATTTCCCAAATATTCTGGTTGGTTGGTGTCTTAGTGTTTCTATTGCTGCGATGAAACACCATGATCAAAAAGCAAGTTGGGGAGAAAAGGGTTTATTTGGCTTACACTTCAGTGTTGCTGTTCATCACTGAAGGGAGTCAGGACAGGAACTCAAACAGGAGGCAGGAGCTGCTGCAGAGGCCATGGAGAGGTGCTGCTTGCTGGCTTGCTTCCCATGGCTTGCTCAGCCTGCTTTCTTATAGAACCTAGGACTACCAGCCCAGGGATGGCACCACCCACCGTGGGTTAGGCCCTCCCACACGGATCACTAATAGAGAAAATGTCTTACAGCAGGATCTCATGGAGTCATTTCCTCAACTGAGGCTCTTCCTCTCTGATGACTCTAGCTTGTGTCAAGTTGACACATAGAACCAGCCAGTACAGTTGGATTTTCACACAACCTATGTACCTACTGGCACATTTACTGCCGTAAGCCAAAGTGCGACATAGAAGCACTGAACTGCGTCCAGTGGTTGTGGAGTTAGGAGAGGGCTTTAAACTTCAAGTTCAGCAGACTTTCCTTTGTGATATTTTCTCTGGCTGTGTGAGTTGGGAACTTTAAGGACTGCCAGCAAAGACAAGGCATGGAGGTGGTATGCCTTTTTGTGTGTTGCTCTTGCCCTGCAGAGAATGTTATTTCAGAAGAGGACTGGAAAACTCAGGTCATAACTCCACCATGACTCATATAGTCTGCTCAGTAAAATGTGTCTGTAACTTTGGTTCCTGGGCTTTTCAGAATTCTCTGTACAGTGAGGATGAGTACTGAGGATGGTTCTAGCCTAGTAGTTCTTTTTTAATTTTCAGTTCTTTTTTATTTTCATTTCTTTCTTTCTTTTTTTAGTTTTATTTTATTTTATTTTTTTTAAGATTTTGCCTGCATGTATGTATGTACGCCATGTGCATGCCTGGTGCCTGCAGAGATCTGAAGAAGGCATCAGATATCCTAGAAATGGAGTTACTGACAGTTGTGAGCTACAGTGTGGGTGCTGGAAGCCAAACCAGTGTCTTCTGCAAGAGCAACAAGTGTCCATCCTAACTACTGAGCCATCTTTCCAGTTCCTCAGTGGTTCTTAACAGAAGATGATTTTTTTGTTGTTGTTCACTTGTCTTTTAAAAATGTCTATAGGTGTTTTTGAATTGATACCACTAGTATGTGGTGGGTGTAGACCAGGGATGCTGCTAAATATCACATAGTCCATAGGATCCCTTCTCTCCACAAAGGGTTATATGGCCATTAATGTCAATATTGCCAAGGTTGCCAAATTTTGATCTACATTAATTAATTAATTCATTAAATTAAAAATTTTTGAAGTAGCAATGGTAACTGCTTTAAATTAACCAGTTTTATTGAATACATCACTATTTGGATGGTATTTTTTTTTTCATTTTTCTTTATTAAGAAATTTTCTACCCACTCCACATGCTATCCACAGGACCCCCCCCCCCCCCCCCCCATGGTAGTCTTAAATATTTGAGAACCACTTAAACTTACCTATTATGGGGCTGGGCATGTACCATAGTTGGTAAAATACTTATCTAGCATGAATGGAGCCCTGATTTGTATCCCAGAATCCCATAAAACAGGACCAGTGATTCCAATATTCAGGAAGTGGATCCAGGAAGAACAGAAGTTCAAGGTCAGCCTGGGCTACATGATATTCTGTCTTAGACAGATCAGAAACCTTACTGGCTGTATGCATGTGTCTTCTGTGTATTTGTAGTGCTTGGGATCAAATCCAGAGCCCTGTGCATATTAGACAAGCACTCTACCTCTGAACCTAGTCCTCCCAGTAATGTTCTTATAGTTGAGCTTACTAGGTTCTGTGTATTCTTTTGTAAGATTGAAAAGGCTAGACATGATTAGTAGCTAACCTTATGCTGTGCTTTTTAAACAAGCCGAACTGTTGTTTTTTTTTTTTTTTTTTAAGAGACAGGTCTCTCTATTATGTACCTCTGGTTGTCTTGGTATGTAGACCAGGCAGGCTGGCTTCAAACTCAGAGATCTGCCTGGGATCAAAGGTGTAGGCCACGAGGCCCAGTGCTATATTGTTTTTTGTTAACAAAATATTGAATCCAGGGCCTTGTTCATCCTAAGCATGTGCTACAAAACTGAGCTATATTCTCAGGCTTCCAGCCCCCTCTACCCCATTTTGAGACAGGGTGTTACTATGCTTGGAACTTGCTGTGTAGACCAGGCTTTTGAGTGCTAGGATTAAAGTTGAACACCACCACTCCTGGCTCCCCCCCCCCCCCCCCCAGAGATAGGTTTCTCTGTGTAGCTTTGCACCTTTCCTGGGACTCACTTGATAGCCCAGACTGGCCTCGAACTCAGAGACCCACCTGCCTCTGCCTCCCGAGTGTTGGGATTAAAGGCCACCGCCACCACCACCACCACCCAGCCTGGCTTTGTTTTTAAGACCTGTAATTCTAGGAGGAATCAGTGCTGTAATACCTATGTCTAGAAATTTTCCTAATAATTTTACCTGTTAGTCGTTTAACTTCATTTTTTCATTCAGTGTGAGTGATTGTCATTTTAGTGCAGAGAATATATGGAATGTGGTTTACTAGAGAGATTGTTTGAATAGGCCTGTTAAACCTCTTGGTTAGTGTGGATTAGATATATTGTGTCAAAAGTAAAGGATACGTCAGTAGTTCATAAGTAATTAGGAAAAAGGTTGTAGTGTCCACATAAGATGTTAGGCTGTCTTCTCATTACTCAAGATTTTTGACATGCTAAAATGATGACTGATAGTTATCATGAGCAATTTGCAGCAGTCGTCAGACAACAGTGGTAACAGTGTTTCTTGAGGTGTAGGCTTAGGTTTACTTCTGTGGATATGGATTTAACTATAGGTAGGCCAGATTTTTGCATATTTCCAAAGTCTTACATCTGTTATCCACATTTGTGTAAGTGCTTATACATAATCTATAGCATTATGTATTGTCTCAGTGTGCAGATGCGTACTTTGGAAATAACTGCTTCTTTAAAGGGAGAGGAGGATATTATCCTTGAGATTAAATGTAATCACCAAGAGTTTGAGATTCTTGAGAGGTAAGCCAGGTGTTGTGGCTCATGCCTGTAATCTCAACATGTAGGAGGCTAAGGCAGGAGGATTGCCATGAGTTTTAGCCAGCTTGAGCTGAAGTGTGAGACTATGTCTCAAAACACACACACACACACACACACACACACACACACACACACACACACGACACACAAACAACAACAACAAACAAACAAACAAACAAACATGCGTGCTTACCAAAAAAGCAGTAGTTGGATTTTTAGAGCTAAACGAATTGTTTTTATCTGACTTTGTAGTACAAATGGAGGTGTGGAAATGAAATGATTTACTCAGTACAGAACCAGGGCCAAAACTCTAGTGCTTCCTTATTGTTATGGTAGGCTTTTCTTCTTTGCACATTGCCTCATTAGAGTGACAACCTTTGTCTTTAATCCCAGCCCTGTAATTCCAGCACTCTGGAGGCTGAAGCAGGAAGATTGAGAGTTTGAGGTGAACCTGGGCAAGACCCTGTGAAAACAAAAAGCTCAAATAAAAATACCTGCAAATAACCTTTCCTAAAGCAGAAACTTCAGTTTTAGAAGGGAGACTGGATAATATATTGCATATAGGGAGATAAAGCAGGGAAAATGCAGAGGACTTGGGAGTGATGGAGTAATTGAGAAGAGCCATTTTGAAATACTAGACTTGTAAAATTACGACGGGGGAGTTTTGAAAGGAGACTGAAGGCAAACCGGCCGGATCACACAGGCTGAGTGGCAGAACTAGAATAAAGACTTGTCTCCTGACTTTTCAGGTCAGTGTGTTTCCACATATCCCTTTTGCTAGTGTGAGTGGAACAGCTGGTGACTCTGTACTTAGGCTTTTGTACATGTCACCTCAGTGTAGGTTAGAGAGGAGGCGAGTTATATCATCAAAATACAGGATAGAAAAAGAAAGACATTGAAAATTGAGCACAGAGTTGAAATTATAAAATAAAGAGCTCATTAAGCTAGCCATAGTGGTCATGCCTGTACACCTAGCACTTGGGAGGTGGGGTCAGCCTTGGTTACATTCTGACTTTGAGACTCTGTTCCTGCAAAAAAGCCCATTGAGAGAGTAAGAGCTACAAGAGATTACAGAAGAGCATTGATACAAATCCAGCCACTGAAGGTGAGGAAAGAAAAGAACTTCTGCAAGGAGATGCCAAAGGGCCCGAAAGGATGCTAGGATGTGTCTTGAATAGAGGTTTTAAGTTGCTTTTCTTTTTCACCCCTTGCGAGAGAGGAGGGTGAGACAGGCTCCCTTTATGTAGCCTCAGTTTGCCTCAAACTTTCAACCCCCCCCTAGTTCTAGGATTACTAGGTTATGGTTCCCAGTCTGGTTGCTAGATTTTTTTATTTGTGAGGCTTTTTTTTTTCTTGAAGATTTGTCCTCCTATGTTTCTAAAGCTGGCCTAAAATGCTTGATTCTCTTGCCTCTGACTTTTGAGTGTTGGGATTTGCAGACACGTGCTACCATCCCTTAACTGATAACTCTTAATTACAGTATGACAATATTGTAATGAATGAAGTATGAAGTAATGGTATGTACACATCTCAGTGGAAACAGGAATGTGGGAAGGAAAACTGTTTATTGAGCACCTTACATTGTCAGGTGCTATGTTTTAACTTTTAGATTTTTTTTTTAAAAGATGGGGTTTCTCTATGTAGCCCTGGCTGTCCTGGGCTCTGTAGACTAGGCTGGCCTAGAACTCACAGAGATCCACCTGCCTTTGCCTCTGAGTGCTGGGATTAAAGGGGAGCACCACCACTGCCTAGCAGATTTTTTTTTTTTTAAAATAAGTTTTAATTTATTTATTATGTATACAGTCTTCTGCCTGGGCATATGTTTGGATGCCAGAAGAGGGCACCAGATCTCATTATAGATGGTTGTGAGCCACCATGTGGATGCTGGGAATTGAACTCAGGACTTCTGGAAGAGCAGCCAGTGCTCTTAACCTCTGAGCCATCTTTCCAGCTCCCCCCCCCCCTTTTTTTGAGACAGTATCCTGGTTTTGAACTGATACTGCAGCCTAGTTTGGGTTGGAATCAACAGTTCTTCTGAGTTTTCCTCCTTTTTGCAGCTGTTATGTTTATAAATGGAGACTGAAGTGGCTATATGCTTTCTAGAGTTGTACTGAGACAAAGTCATAGGCTTTGTTTATGTCACAATTTTTGTTTTTGTTTTTGTTTTTTGAGACATGGTTTCTCTGTGTAGTTTTGGTGCCTGTCCTGGGTCTCGCTCTATAGACCAGGCTGGCCTTGAACGCATAGAGACCCGCCTGGCTCTGCCTCCTGAGTGCTGGGACTAAAGGTGTGAACCACCATCACTGCCCAGCTATGCCACAATTTTTTGCTGGCTGCTCTTTGTGGGCATTGTTCTGGGAACTTGAAGGACATAGCATTGAACAAAATACAAAACTTCCTGCACTCATAGAACTTGGAGTGGATAATGCCAGAATTCATGCCTTGCTCTGTCTTGATGCTAAAGCCTATTTTCACTTATTTATTTTTTTTGTATGATTTTTTTTTATTTATTTTATTTTACAATACCATTCAGTTCTACATATCAGCCACGGGTTCCCCTATTCTCCCCCCTCCCACACCCTTCCCTTACCCCCTGCCTACCCCCCATTCCCACCTCCTCCAGGGCAAATCCTCCCCCGAGGACTGCAATCAACCTGGTAGACTCAGTCCAGGCAGGTCCAGCCCCTTCCTCCCAGACTGAGCCAAGTGTCCCTGCATAAGCTCCAGGTTTCAAACAGCCAACTCATGCAATGAGCACAGGACTTGGTCCCACTGCCTAGATGCCTCCCAAACTGATCAAGCCATTCAACTGTCTCACCTATTCAGAGGGCCTGATCCAGCTGGGGCCCCTCAGCCTTTGGTTCATAGTTCATGTGTTTCCATTCATTTGGCTATTTTTTTTTCAATAATTGAGTAGAACCGAAATTTATTATAAGCCACAGTCGTCCTAGGGACCTCCATACTATATATGTAGCCTCTATGGTTCTATGGGCTGTGGTCTGATTGTTCTTTATTTTATATCTAGAATTCACTTATGAGTCAGTACATACCATGACTGTCTTTCTGGGTTTGGGTTACCTCACTCAGGATGATTTTTTCTAGTTCCATCCATTTGCCTGCAAATTTCATGCTTTCATTGTTTTTCTCTGCTGAGTAGTACTCCATTGTGTATATGTACCACATTTTTTTCCATCCATTCTTTCTGTTGATGGGCATCTAGGTTGTTTCCAGGTTCTGGCTATTACAAATAGTGCTGCTATGAACATAGCTGAGCATGTATCTTTATGGTATGAATCAGCATTCCTTGGGTATATGCCCAAGAGTGGGATGGCTGGGTCTTGAGGTAGTTCGATTCCTAATTTTCTGAGAAACCACCATACTGATTTCCATAGTGGTTGTACAAGTTTACATTCCCACCAACAGTGGAGGAGTGTTCCCTTTGCTCCACATCCTCTCCAACATTGGCTGTCATTTGGTGTTTTTGATCGTAGCCATTCTGACAGGTGTAAGGTGGTATCTCAGAGTCATTTTGATTTGCATTTCTCTGATGATTAAGGGTGTTGAGCATTTCTTTAAATGTCTTTCAGCCATTTGTGATTCTTGTTTTGTGAATTCTCTGTTTAGCTCTTCAGCCCATTTTTTAATTGGACTGTTCAGTATTTTGATGTCTAGTTTCTTGAGTTCTTTATATACTATGGAGATCAATCCTCTGTCAGATGTGGGGTTGGTGAAGATCTTTTCCCATTCTGTTGGCTGTCTTTTTGTCTTATTGACTGTGTCTTTTGCCCTGCAAAAGCTTCTCAATTTCAAGAGGTCCCATTTATTAATTGTTGTGCTCAAGGTCTGTGCTTTTGGTGTTTTATTTAGGAAATGGTCTCCGGTGCCACTGCGTTCAAGAATGCTTCCTACTTTCTTTTCTATTAAGTTTAGTGTAACTGGATTTATGTTCAGGTCTTTGATCCACTTGGACTTGAGTTTTGTGCATGGTGACAGATATGGATCTATTTGTAATCTTTTACATATTGACATCCAGTTATGTTTACTTATTTTTTAATCATACTATATAAAGCAGGGCAAGTGAGATAGCCTAATCATTATCTCTGACTGTTCCTTTGACTACATCACTCCTATACTTTTTTACATATTAAGTACATCAAAGCCAGGAAGTAGTGGCATACACCTTTAATCCCAGCACTCAGGAGGCAGAGGCATTCAGTTCTCAAAGTTCAAGACCAGCCTGGCCTACAGAGTGAGTTCTAGGACAGTTAGGGCTACACAGAGCAATCTGTCTTGAAAAACCAAAAACTAGCCAGGCAATGGTGGCACAAGCCATTAGTCCCAGCATTTGGGAGGCAGAGGCAGGTGGATCTCTGTGAGTTTGAGGCCAGCCTGGTCTAGAGACCTAGTTCTAGGACAGCCAAGGCTGCACAAAGAAATCCTGTCCAAAAAAACAAAAATAAACAAACAAACAAACAAAAAAAGGAGAAAGAATGAAAGAAAAACCAAAAAATATTATCATGAAGACAGCCACATTAAATGCTATCAAAATTACAAGTTATAGGGATACAACTCAGTGGCAGAGGCCTGTCTAGTATGCACAAAGCCCCATGTTCCACCCCTAGCTATACAAAAATACAAAATAAAACATTTATGGACTGACAGTTCAAAGCCAAGTTTTCATCTTGTAAGTCAAAATGTTTCACTGTTGCCCATACTCCTAACTGTTCACATTCTGCTTGGAAAATTCATTCTCACTGATATTTTTCCAGGGAGAAAGCTTGGGCTCAAGCCCTATCTTGTCCTGCCATAACTCTACAATTTCACAGATGACCCATACAACCACTTATCTTGTGGCCTGAGATTCTTCTTGCTCTTGACTCAGACTTCAGTACCCAATTCCTCTTGTCTGGATTACTACCTCACCCTCTGAGTACTTGGTTTAATTTTTTGTTTCATTTCTTTTATTGTTTGTGTGTGTATATGTGGCTTGCACTGGTGCTTGGGTTCATGTGTAGACATGAGAGGAAAACTTATAAGGCTTAGTTTTCTCTTCCCACCATGTAGGTCTCAACGACTGAACTCAGGACAACAGGTTTAGCATATCATCCCTCATTTGAGAATTACTGTGTTTGCCATGTGTCATTCTCATTGTTCAGTCAAGCTGTAATAGAAAAATAGATGAAGTTGAACGTTCCAATGTATAAACTTAGTAATAAAGTCTTGGGAGACTCTTGTATTGATTACTTGATTTGGTTGTATCTGAAAGTTGCTGTGATACTGAGTTAAACAAGATAGACTTCTTTCCCATAAAAGTGAACTGGTAGGGCACTTCTGCATGGAGCTCAGGTCCTGCCTCTCTTGTTGTGCCAGTGTTTTAGGGTGTTGCCCTCCTGTGCCTGGCCCTCAGTGACTCACTTCCATTTTTCCATCCAGTCAGAAGGTGAAAATGCTTAATCTGGAAGTTGCTTGTCCTTTTTTTTTTTTTTCATTCATATTCTATTGATAAAACTTTCATGTGTCATATGATCACAGAGTTGGTCTGGATATGTGTTTCTTTTGAGTGGTTAATGTCCTGCTAAAAACTTACATAGGGGAGGGGCATGAATTGGACAATAATGACATGTTAAAATTTCATCCCATAAACAACCTCTGTCTACCTCTTCTCCTAATGACCCAAGTACAAACCAAGGTATAATTGTGTCAGAAAATATACCCTAGGGAATCCTGGAATTTATTGAGCTTCCCTACAGAACATAGGTTGAGGGGTTTATTACAGGGGTGTGAGTGCTCCTCCTTCCAATATGTCACAACTGGAAAGCCTTTACCTAGAGTGTTAGTGCAAATAAGGCTGAATTGCATGATAAGTGTCTTAGAGTTACTGTTTCTGTTGTTTTTTAAAATTACTTCTTTTTATTTTATGTATATTGGTATTTTGCCTGTATGAGAGTGTGGGACCCCCTGGAAAAGGAGTTATAGACATTTGTGAGCTGCCATGTAGGTGCTTGGAATTGAACTTGTGAAAGAATAGCCAGTGCTTTTAACCACTGAGCCATCTCTCCAGCCCCGGGTTACTGTTTCTGTAATGAAATACCATGACTAAAGCAACTTGAGAGGAAAAGGTTTATTTGGCTTAAGCTTGCACATTGCAGTTCATCATCAAAGGAAGTCAGGGCAGGAACTCAAGCAGGGCAAGAACCTGGAGGCAGAGCTGGTGTAGTAGCCATGGAGGAGTGCCCCATGCTTTTTTATAGAGCCTTGCTCAGCCTGCTTTCTTATAGAAGACAGGACTACCAGCCTAGCAGTGTCCCCACAATGGGCTGGGCTCTCTCCCATGAATCACTAATTAAGAAAATGCCCTACAGCCTGATCTTAGGGAGACATTTTCTCAATTGAGGCTCCTTCCTCTTGGATGACTCTAGCTTGTGTCAACTTGACACAAAACTAGCCAGCACAGTAGGTGGTAGATAGTGACTGGATACTCCTACTCAGATAAGGGTCTTGTCTTAACAGCCAACCACCCCACCCCAGCTGGGATAACCGTTTTGCAAGAGGCGAACACTGAACACCCCAAGATGGCAATTGTTTCGTTGCATAAGTACATACGTATGCAAATGTCATAATGAAACCCATTACTTTGTATGACCCCAAAACAAAACAAAACACCACCAAACAAACCAAACCAAGACAACATGAACACCACACTGCACACAGGCACTCACCCAACCCTGTTGCATAGCAAGAGGGAGAAATCAGAGAGTTTTGGGGTATTGTCGCAAAAACTCAGCTTTCACCTTAAAGGGAAATAAGAGTTTGTTCTGGAGCCATATTTGAGTGGCCATGGCCCAGGAATATAGATTTAGGCAATCCTAAATCTTAGGAACATGGAAGCAGTGTCATGAAGTTTTGTAGTTTAACATAACAAGTAAAAAAATCAAGGCAAGTATAGCAAGGCTGTTCTGGGAACTGAAGGCCACCACTGCCCGGCCTTTCTAGGAATTCTTGTTGACTGAGGGAATGCCATCTCCGCCACAGTTGGACCTTGTTTTGTATACTTCTTTGAGTCCTGTATATTACTTTAACCCTGGCTTTTCCTTAAGAATAAACTTCCCAGCTGGGTGGTGGTGGTGGTGGTGGTGGTGGTGGTGGTGGTGGTGGTGGTGGTGGTGGTGCACGCCTTTAATCCCAGCACTCTGATACAGAGGCAGGGGGATCTCTGTGAGTTTGAGGCCAACCTGGGCTACAGAGTGAGTTCCAGGAAAGGCTCCAAATCTACACAGAGAAACCCTGTATTAAAAATAAATAAATAAATAAATAAATAAATGAATAAATAAACTTGCCAGATTTTTTTTTTTTTTAATTTATTAAAGTGCTGGGAATGGAACCCAAGGACTTGCATGCAGTGGGGGAAATGCTTTACTACTGAGCTGCATCCTCAGATCAGATTTTTCTCATTAGGTTTTTTTTTTTTTGAACTGAGGACCGAACCCAGGCCTTGCGCTGAGCTAAGTCCCCAACCTCTTATTAGTTTTTTTGTATGAGAGACTAAAGACCTTTAGGTCTTGGATTTATCTGCTGTGGTGTCAATAATTAATAAGATAGTTAGAAGTAGTGGTACATTCCTGTAATCTCAGCACTTGGGAAGCTGAGGCAGGAGGATCTTGAGTTTTAGGCCAGTTTGAAGCACATAATGGACTCAAGGCTTAAAAAAAAAATCCTCTTTCCCATATGTATGGTGTGTGTGTGTGTGTGTGTGTGTGTGTGTGTGTGTGTGTGTGTTTGCATGTGTGTGTAGGTGCCTTTGGAGACCAAGGTTGACATCAGGAATCATCCTCGATTATACTCTTCCACCTTATTTGTTGAGCCAGGGTCGGCTAATCAAACCCAGAGCATGGCAATATAGCTAGTTTAGCTAACCAGCTTGCTCTGGGGAATCTGCCTTCTGAGGGTGGAATTACAAGCAGACTGCCTTAACCACCCTGGGTTCTGGGGATCTGAATTTAGGTCCTCAAGCACTTTAATCTCTAAGCCATCTCCTTAGCCTGCTTTTTTTTTTTTTTTTTTTTTTTTTTTTTTTTTTTTTAAGATTTATTTTATGTGTATGGGTGTTTTGCCTGTATCTATGTATTTGCTCTACATGCATGTCTGGCACCCACAGAGCTCAGAATAGAGTGTTGAATCCCTTGGGACTGAAGTTACAAATAGTTGTGAGATGCCGTGAAGGTGCTGGGAATTGAATCTGGGTCCTCTGAAAGAGCAACAAGGACTCTTTAACAGATGATGAGTCATATCTCCAGCTCCTGTTTTTTTATTGTTTTAAGACAGGGTCTCATTCTGTATCCCAGGCTGTCTTAGAGCTCATTATAATTCTATTAAGTGTGAGTCCCAAATTATATATATTTGGTTTTTTGAGATGGGGGTTCTCTATGTTGCCCCAGCTGTCCTGGAACTCACCTTGTAGACCAGGATGGCCTTGAATTCACAGAGATCCATCTGACTTTGCCTCCCAAGTGCTGGGATTCAAGACGTGCCACCTGCCTGGCATCCTTTATATTGGTATCTTTTTGTTTTACTAAAATATTTTTATTACATTTACTTTATGCTGGTGTGTATGTGTGTGGGTATATGTGTTCCATAGTGTGCATGTGGAGATCAGAGAATACCTTGATAGGAGTCTCTTCTCTCCTGTATCAAAATCAGGCATTGCAGACTCTTTATATCCCTTTAAAAAATATTTTTGGGGTCACTGATATAGCTCATCTGATAAAATCACTTGCCATGTAAGCCTGACAACCTATGTTGAATTCCTGGATTCCGTGGTGGAAGGAGGGAAGAACAGTTTCTGAAAATTGTTCTGGGATCTCCGTATGTAACATTAGCACATATTCTCTATACATAATAATTGGTTTCAAGATAGCATTTTCATACATACATAATATATTTACATTTTCTTTCTTTCTTTCTTTTTTGAGACAATCTCATTGTGTTGCCCTGGCTGACCTGGAACTCAACTATATAGCCCTTAAACTCACAGAGATCTCTCTATGTTTGCCTCCTGACTGTTGGGATTGAAGGTGTATGCTACCATTTATTTAACCATTTATTTAATTAAAAAAATTACTTTTTCCAGGACTGTTACCCAGAAAAACCCTGTTTTGAAAAACAAATTAAAATTTGTTTGTTATTATTGTGTGTAATAGAGCATCACTGAGTGTGAGTACATATGGAGGATGGAGGACAACTTTTGGGAATGACTTCTTGTCTTCCTGTTGGGCCAGGTCTGTCTTGTTTCTGCTGCTATACTGCATACTCTAGGCTAGCTGGCCCTCGACCTCCCCAGTAGTTCTGTCTCTGCCTTCTATCTCTGTAGAAGTGCTGTGGGAGTGCTGGAATTAATTCCATCGCATCTGGCTTTTTTATGTGAGTCTTGGAGATTGAACTCTGGTTTTCAGGCTTTCAGGGCAAGTGCTTTTACCTGCTGAGCCATCTCACTGGCCGCATTTATAATGTACTTTTATTATGTTCACCTCATTACCCTCTCCTGCTCGCCCCCACTCCCATTGATTCCTTTCTTTCCACCTAGTTCCTCTTCTGCTCTCCAGCCTTTATTATTTTTTTGACCCATTGAGCTTCATTAGGGTTGCTTATATAGTCCTGGGTGAAGCACATTTGTAGGATTCTTTGCCACTAAAGAAAATGTGTCTCTGTCCCCCAGTGACCATTAATTGGCTATAGGTAACTCAGGGAGAGATGGTCCTCATGAGCCCCTCTCCCTAGCTACCATCACCTACATATTGATCTTCAGTGGGAGTATTCCTTCATGGGCTTCTTCTCCCATGACAGGTGTTGACAGATCCAGTCTTGTCCAGTTCTTGTGCTGGTAATCACAATTGCTATGATAGAGTGCAGGGATGATGCCATGTTCTGAAAAGTCAGTTCCATCTCACTCTGCTCTGTCTTCTGACTCTTCACATTCTTTCTCCCTTGTCTTCTATGAAGATTTTTCCATCTTGGCAGGGGAGGTGACACAGAGTCTCTTATGGCTGAGTGTTCAACAGCCCTTTATTTTCAGCACTCTGATCAGTTATGAGTCTCTGCAGTTTCTGCTGTTACTGGGACCTTTTAATTAAAAAATATTATATTAATCTGTGTCTCTGTATGTGTATTTAGCATATGGGCACACACATTCCACATGTGGGGATCAGAGGACACTTCAGGTATTGGTTCTCTTCTTTAAACATGTAGGTCTTGGGGATTGAACTCAGGTTGTATAGCTTGGCGGCAGGCACCTTTACCTGCTGAGCCATCTTTCGGGCCCTGGGATCTTTTAATTAATAGATATTATTAGTGTTAATGGAGTTCTATTAGTACCTCCACATAGTCCTTCTTTTATGGTTATCATATATATGCCTTATTAAAGCTTTTGTTCTCTTCATGGTATGTGTGTGTGTATAAAACTTAATTTTTTTTGGTCTGTAAATGAGCATAGGTGATGCCATGGAGAATGGAAAGCCTGGTCCAGTGCAGGTTGTTTTGGTTCACAAAGAACAACACTCCTTTGAGCTAGAAGAGAGCGCCTTGGCCAGCATCCTCCTGCAGGACCACATCCGAGATCTTGATGTGGTGGTAGTATCAGTGGCTGGTGCCTTTCGAAAGGGCAAATCCTTCATTCTGGACTTTATGCTGCGATATTTATATTCTCAGGTAAGGAAGAAGTAGTTTATTTTAAAGTAGAAAGTGAGCAAAATAAGCTCATAAATTAAAATTACTTAAGATTTGGTGAGGGGTCTGGGTTTGTAGTATAATGGTAAAATGCTTGCCTAGCATGTGTGAGGCCCTGTATTTTATCCCCAGTGCTTCAGAAAACAAAACCAAAGATGTAATGGAATATCTTATTTCTACTGTAGAAAGAAGATGGTCATCCAAATTGGTTGGGTGACCCAGAAGAACCACTGACAGGATTTTCATGGCGAGGAGGCTCTGACCCTGAAACCACTGGGATTCAGATTTGGAGTGAAGTTTTCACTATGGAGAAGCCAGGTGGGAAAAAGGTAAGGATAATAAAGATAGAAGAAAAAGAAAAGGAAGGAAGGAACAAAGGAAGGAAGAGAGAAGGAAAAAGAAAAAGACTTAGATGTTATAACAGAATAATCAAATGAGAATGTATGTTTATTTTTTTCTTGAGATAGGATTTTTCTTGATAAGTTTGGCAGGTGGGTCTGGAACTCATGAGGTACCCCAGGCTGGCCTTAAATCCTGAGAACCCTGCTTCAGCTGCCTGTGTGCTGGGATCGTAGGTGCATATTACCATGCTTGGCTCTAGATAAGAACTTTAACATAGTATGTGTTATTCTAGTCAAAAAATAACTTTGATCTTTATATGCCCATGATAACTCCTATGTCCCTAATGTAATTACTTTTCTGTTGAGTTTTTTGACAGTAGATCCAACAATGTACTTAGCGATCTACTTTACTAAGTAGAAAGCCTGATTCAGGGAGATGTCAGTATATATTTTATAATTAAAAAAAAAAAATTGCTTTGTAAAACTGATTGCTCACCCAGACCTCTCTTCCATCTTTGAATTTCTTTGAAAAAGCCACTCTAGGGCTGGAGAGATGGCTCAGAGGTTAAGAGCACTGCTTGCTCTTCCAAAGGTCCTGAGTCAATTCCCAGTAACCACATGGTGGCTCATAGCCATTTGTAATGAAATCTGATGCTCTCTTCTGACCTGCAGGGACACATGCAGACAGAATACTGTATACATAATAAATAAATAAATCTTTAAAAAAAAAAAAAAGAAAAAAGAAAAAGCCACTCTACTGTTTTAAAAAAATGTAAAGCAAAAGAAAGCAACTCTTAGAGCTAAATGTGCTGTTCGTACCTATAGTCTTAGCACTGGGGCTGAAGTAGGAGGGCCACCACTTAGAGGCCAGCCTGGGTTTCTTAAAATGTGCATAAAGAGCCTAGCATGGTGACTTATGCCTCTAATCTCTGAGGTAGGAAGATTAGCACAAATTTGAGGACAGCATGGGTTATAAAGTGTGGGACACTGTTTCAAAACAACAAAAAAGTGGTTTGGAAGTTTACTCTGCTAGTAAGTGCTGTGAAACCATTTCTCTCAATGTTGAGTACACATGTAGCTTCTGTTCTTCAGAGAGCTTCCAGTATATCCCCTTGTTTCCTCTTTAGTCTCATTTTTCTAATTAGCAGACATGTGTGATAGCAAACTTTTGTTCAATTGGGATATCATGGTGATTTAGAATTCATCTTGATTCAGTGATTTTGAGTGTATACATAAAGATGAACAGGTATCAGCACCATCTGACTCCAGAACATTTCGTTACCTCAAAAGAAGCCTGCAGTAATGTTAGCAGTCACTCTCCATTTCCATCTTCTTCCAGCCCCTTGTCTCTACTAATTTACTATTGACTGAGCTGTTAGGAAGTACACCTGGATGGAGAGCTAGGTGTGCTTGCATTCCACCTCCCCTTATCTCCCTCTTTCTGTCTTCTCCCTTTCTCTGCCTTCCTGTCTTTTCTGGTATCTCAGATTGAACCTAGTACTATGTGTATGCCAGGCAAATGTTCTAGCTCTGTTACATCTTGAGCATCTCCTCCATGGACTGTCTATTCTGAGCATATTCTACAAGTGAAATGATGTGTATTTTGGTCTGCCCTCATCCATTCAGCCTAATTCTCTCACAGCATTCAATAGTTCTTTACTCCCTTTCATGGCTGAGCAATATTCCATTGTATGGAAATATATTTTTGTATTCATCAGTTGTGAATATTTGAGCTGCTTATACCTTTTGTATATTATAAATAATGCTGCCTGTACATGCCTGTAATCTTAGTTCTTGGGAGGCTGAGGCATGAGTTTCAGGGTAGCTTGGCCTACAGTGTGAGATCCTGTCTAAATTAACCTGTCCCTTCAAAATAAACAAAAATCTCAGAGATGGAGAGTTGGTTCAGTGGCTCATGAGCATCCTGTAAAAGCTGCTCCTTTAGAGGACCTGGGTTCGATTCCCAACCCCCACATGATGTCTCACAACTGTCTGTAATTCAAGTCCCAGGGGATCCAATACCCTCTTGCAACCTAAGTGGGTACCACATATGTGTTGCACAGACATACATGCAAACAAAATAGTCATATACACAAAATAATAAAATAAACACATCTAAAAAATCTGACGAAAATACTACCTGCCTTAAACATCTATGTACAAGTTCTCTAAGATTGAGGCTCTCTTGTATATATCCATATGTTTGCTTTTTGTGTCTGTGACAAATACCTGAGATACACAACTTAAGGGAGGAAAGATTTATTTTGGTCACAGCATCAGAAATTTCAGTTCTCAGCTGTTCATTGCTGTGGGCCTGAGGCTAAGCTGAACATGACAGGAAGCATGTGATGAGGCAAGGTTGAATATCATGGTGGAAAGCACATGGTGGGGCAGAGCAGCTCACTTTGCAGTAGACAAGAAGCTGGAGACAGACAGGAGGAGCCAGGGCAAACATATGCCTCAGAGTTGTGTCCTGATTCATTCAGTATGAACTCATCAGTGGGTCATCATTAATGAGGTGAATGCCCTCACTATATAGTCACCTCTTAATAGATTCAGCAGCTGAGGATAGTCTTCAGCAAAAGAGCTGCTTGGGGAAAATGCTGTGTGTTTGTGTCACATGGCAACTCTGTGACTAACTTATTTTTTTAAACTTTATTTTTTTATGTATTTGGGTGTTAGGCCTGCATGTATTTGTGTGTACCATGTGCATGCAGTGCCTACAGAAGCCAGAAGAGGGCAATAGATCCCCAGAACTGGGGTTTTGGATGGTTGTGAGCCCTATATGCGGATGCTGGGAATCAAACTCAGGTCCCCTGGTAGAACAACTTGTGCTCCTAACCACTGAACCACCTCTCTAACCCTGTGACTAACTTTAAAAAAGATGCCTAATATCTTCTAAAGGTAGCTCTCGTAAGCTGTGTGCATAACTAACACTGCAAGAGGCTCTGGTTTTACATCTTTCCAGCCCCGATACTGATTTTTCTTTCTTTTGGATGAGATCAGATTTAAAATCAAAGCTGGCCTCCAGTTTGAGACTTTAGCCTCCTGAGTCCTGGGATTACAGGTGTGCACCAATATGCTTGGTTTATTTGCCCTTTTTATGCCTAGTAATTTACTTGATGACTTTGTATACACCTCTGAATAGTCCCCATTCCCTTTGCCTTAAGCCCCGCCCCCCATGTGTGTGTGTGTGTGTGTGTGTGTGTGTGTGTGTGTGTGTTTGTGTGTGTGTGTGTGTGTGTGTGTGTGTTTAATAGCCAGCTTAGTAGGTGTGAAGTAGTAAGTCATTGTGGTTTTGTATTATATATATATGTATTATAATTCATTCATATCTTACTGACTGATGGTATTGAACCTTTTTTAGGTACTTAAGAGCCATTTGTATTTCTTTGGAGTAATGTCTATTCAAATCAAATCCAAAGTTTACAGAATTTTTTATTTTATGTGTATGAGTGCTTTGCCTATGTGTATGTCTGCACCACATATGTAACTGGTATCTGTGAACCAGAAGAGGGCATCGGATCCTTTGGAACTGGAATTACAGATAGCTGTGAGCTGCCATGTGGGTTCTGGGAATTGAACCCGGGTCCTCTGGAAGAGTAGCAAGTGCTCTTAACCATTGATTGAATTGTCTCTCTAGTCCCTGGCTCATCTTTGTAAATTAGTTTACAAAGTAGTGGGTTTCCTTATGATTTTTTTCATACCTAGTTTTGGTTGGCCCTTTCCCTCACCCTCTCTGTTTTGTCCCCCATTCTCGTCCCCCTTTTACTTTTAAATCACATGTCATCTAGTAACCCCATTTCTCTGCCTTTTTTTTTTTTTTTGAGACAGGGTTTCTTTGTGTAACAGCCTTGAATGTCCTGCAACTCTATAGATTAGGCTGGCCTCGAACTCAGAGATCTGCCTGCCTCTGCCTCTGCCTCTCAAATGCTGGGATTAAACCCTACACCACCAACTCCTGGTTTAATCCCATTTCTCTTAAAGCCTCCCTCTTCTCTTTTCCTTTTGGCCTCTACACATTCATCCACATAAATAAGGCATATATAAAAAATTAGAAGCTGGGATCTGCATATAGAAGAAAATGTGGTGTTTGTTTTTCTGAGCCTGAGTCACCTTGCTATTTTTCATTCCTATCCACTTCCTTGGGAATTGCATTTTTCCTTATGGCTGAATAAAATTGTTTTGTTTACATGTACCACATTTTTTATTCGTTCATCATCTATGGTGATTTCTTATTGCGAATAGAGAAGCAATGAACATGCATGAGCACACATCTCTGGGGTAGCATATAGAGTCTTTTGGTATGCCTATGAGTGGTATAGCTGGATCATATGTCTTTTATTTTTAATTTTTAAGCCACTGATTTCCATAGTGGCTATTCCATATTCCCAATAAGTAAATATTTTAGAATTTAATTAAAAAATACTAAAACATGAAATGCCTGATGGATAGTGAGAAGTGGCTAGCTATGACATTGGCATTTTCCTTTGGTGGGATAATTTTATCTTCATGTTGCTGCATGTGCCTGTGATTTGTGATTTCACCCTGTCAGAGCAGATACTGCCCAGGGAAGTACTCTTATCAAAGCAAGGCACCTAATTGCATTTTTCTGATAGAAACCTACAGGTGTTAGGTGGCTCATGTAAATGTTACTTTAATTTTTTTTTTCCTTTTTGATGTTTTGAGACAGGGTCTCATTCTATAGCCCATGTTGGCCTCTTAACTCCTTATGTAGTTCAGACTGATCTTGAACATTATACCTATCCTCTTGCCTCAGCTTCTCAAGTGCTGGGATTATAGGATACCAGGTCTAACGGTGTACTTTTAATTTATTCTTTGCATTCTCCCTCTCTTCATCTTAATCTTTTTCTATTTTTCCTTTCCATTTTAGGTCGCAGTTGTTCTGATGGATACTCAGGGGGCATTTGACAGCCAGTCAACTGTGAAAGATTGTGCTACCATCTTTGCTCTAAGCACCATGACTAGTTCTGTTCAGGTAAGATCCCTCCTCTTTTCCCTTCCTTTTTCCCATCTTCCCCTTTCCCTGCCTCCCTCCCTTCTTCTGGGGATTGAATTTAGGATCTTGACAATGCTGGGCAACTCTTCTGCACTGAGCTCTCTAGTCCGTTGTTATTTTCTGTTAACACAATTCTTGTGGTTGTGTATGAGTGTTCTTTTAGACTGTGTTCTAGTTTGCTCTTCTGTGGCTGTGATAAACCACTCTGATTAAAACCAAAGTTGGGGAAGAAAAGGTTTATTTGGCTTACACTTCTAGGTCACGATCTATCATTGAGGGAAGTAAGGACAGGAACTCAAGGCAGGAATCTGGAGATCTGGAGACAGGAACCATAAGAGGAATGCTGCTTGCTGGCTTTTTCCTGCTCATGTCACCAATCAAGAAAATCTCTTCCTGCTCAGCAGTTAAAAGCACTGGCTCCTCCTCTAGAGGACCTGGGTTCAATTCCCAGCACCTACTTGGCAGCTCACAACTGTCTGTAACTCCATTTCCAGGGGATCCATAGCACCAGGCGTGCGTGTGGTGCACATACCTGTGCATGCAGGCAAAATAAATAAAAACAAAAAGGTACATCTCAAAAAGAAAGAAAGAAAATCTCTTCTAATCATGGCCATAGGACAGTCTGATTGAGGAAATTATTCAGTTGAAGTTTCTGATTTCCCAGGTGACTTTAGGGTTGTGTCAAATTGTTAAAAAAAATTTAACCAGCACAAGCTACATGTATAATAAACTCTTAAGCTCAAAATTAGTTTTTTTCTACTTATATAATTATATACAAAATATTCCAAGAAAAAAATCTCAAACCTCTTAAACTGTTTTAAACTATAAAGAAGGAATTTTTGGATTCTAGCCTTATAGTCTTATTTTTCTCAAAAGACTGATATTGCTGTTTATAAAAATAGCCCTCATATGCTTAAATGCAAATCTTCAATTGTACAAAGCTCCATCCAGTGTTCTAAGCTTATTTGGGACTTGTTTGAAGTAAGCCAAAGTGCTGTCAATCTGGATTTTGTTTTCTAGATTTACAATTTGTCCCAGAACATCCAGGAAGATGATCTTCAGCAGCTACAGGTAATAAGAAAGGGTAATGGGAATAGTGGCAGAAAGATAAAGTATCTAGTGTTCCCTATCCTATGTGGAATCTAGACGTGAAAGCAGAAGGGGGTACTGTCTGAGGACAGAAGGAGACCAAAGAGGAGGAGGGATGTGAGAAAATGGCAGTGGGTGGGTTGTAGCATGAATCTTAAAAGTTCTTATTAATAAAATCAATCCCGAGACGAGTTATTGGGGTCCATGCTGGTAGATCAGAGAGACAGAACAAACCACAGCTATCTCACCTCGCCAATTCCTCAGCTGGTCTTGTCTCCTCAGACTGGAGGCCTCTGAGTCCTCATCCGGAATGGGTCTCAGCTGAATTGCTGCTGGAAAGCCTGAAGCTTAACCAGCTACATGCTTAACCAGCCAAAAGCTGAACCAGCCAAAATCTTCTAGTTTCTCGTCCTCACGCCTTATATATCTTTCTGTTTTCTACCACCACTCCCTGGGATTAAAGGCTGGCTTTCTGGGATTAAAGGCGTGTCACCATGCTTGGCTATTTCCAATGTGGCCTTGAACTCACAGAGATCCAGAGGGATTTCTATCTCTGGAATGCTAGGATTAAAGGTGTGAGTGCCACCATTTTCTAGCCTTTGTATCTAGTGGCTGTCTATTCTCTGACCCCAGATAAATTTATTAGAGTACACAATATTTTGGAGAACACAATACCACCACATCTCCTCTCTTTTTGTCTAAAATTAAAAAAAGCTTATAACTAATACAAGAAAAAAACTATCCAATAAGTATATGCAATATACAGTCAAGATTACATTAACAATGTCTAGTCCATTAACATTTGACAGATCCAGACAAAAAACTCCATTATATATATTAACAATGTCCAGTCCAGTAACATCTGATAAACTCAGACCAAAAAAATTGCATTACTTATCTTATTTAAAACAAGTAGTTCCTTTTTAAAAGTAGATTCCATAATCTCCCTTTTTATCTTATCATATCCATATTTTCTCTTTTTTCTTTTCATAATAGATTCATTAGTCTACCTTTTGTCATTTTTATATCTTCCCCTTTTTCTTCAGTGTAGATTCAGTGATCTACCTATTTATCCTATTATTTCTTTATCTTTTTTCTCAGAGTAGATTCAGTGATCTATCTCATATCTATATTCTTTTTCTTTTTGCTTTCTAGGGGTGAAGATATCTTTAGGGAATCTTGAAAAGAAAATTTTTGGGTTAATCGTCAAGTCCTGTATCATTTGTCCATTCTCTGCATAAAAGGAAAGTTCAGGGCTTGTTTCAAGTCCTTGTTCGAGTAGTCTGTCAGGCTGTATCATCTCAGCTAGTCCTCTCGAAATTGTCCTGACTAGTTTGTAGTCCAAAGTCGATTTTTCCATGGTGTTAATCGGCTTAATGGCTTTATCATAGTCCATGTGGAATCATCGTTGTAGGATCCTGTCATCTTTTTGAAGATTTCAAAGTCACTGTTAGGCGTGGTCATGGTTTCCTGCGGATTTTTTTTTTTTTTTTTTTTGCCTCCTCTGTGGTTTGGAGCAATCATAGTCTGATAAATGTCTCTCTCTCGGAACCATGAACATTCTTCCCTAGAACAGAAAATCTTCACAACAATTTCTCCCCACCATTTGTCTTGCCAAACTTTTCCAAACTGACCTTTGCCGATGCTTTCTTGTAACATGATGGTCCTGGCAATTCTTCTCTGAACCAGCAGCAGTAAACCCTTTGTTCCAGGTAGCAGCATCACCGCAGTCACCAACATGATGAGAAGGAGCTGGCAACGTGGAGCAGTAGCCACTGCTTCCATGGTCCCACCACTGTTTGTGGTTCAGTCTGGGCCAAAGCTTCTCCCAAACCTCCTAGGCCAGCCTCAAACTCGGGATCCTCCTGCCTCTGCCTCCTTCAGCAAATCCTACCGGTGTGCACCACCACAACCGGCTGAGTGTAGCTTGGGCCTGAGCTGGGGCTCACAAGGCCACAGGCAAACAGCTTTTTCATGAATTCGTAACACGAACGTTGGGCGCCAGATGTAGCAGGATTCTTAAAAGTTCTTATTAATAAAATCAAACCTGAGGCAAGTTATTGGGGTCCATGCTGGTAGATCAGAGAGACAGAACAAACCACAGCTATCTCACCTCGCCAATTCCTCAGCTGGTCTTGTCTCCTCAGACTGGAGGCCTCTGAGTCCTCATCCGGAATGGGTCTCAGCTGAATTGCTGCTGGAAAGCCTGAAGCTTAACCAGCTACATGCTTAACCAGCCAAAAGCTGAACCAGCCAAAATCTTCTAGTTTCTCGTCCTCACGCCTTATATATCTTTCTGTTTTCTACCACCACTCCCTGGGATTAAAGGCTGGCTTTCTGGGATTAAAGGCATGTCACCATGCTTGGCTATTTCCAATGTGGCCTTGAACTCACAGAGATCCAGAGGGATTTCTATCTCTGGAATGCTAGGATTAAAGGTGTGAGTGCCACCATTTTCTAGCCTTTGTATCTAGTGGCTGTCTATTCTCTGACCCCAGATAAATTTATTAGAGTACACAATATTTTGGAGAACACAATACCACCACAGTGGGTGGTGCTGGAAGAAGAGGCTCAGTTCCTGCTGTGCAAGCAAGAGGACCTGAGGACCTGAGCACTCACATAAAAAGAACAACCAGTAGTGGTGACACACGCCTTTATCACAGCACTCAGGAGGTAGAGGCAGGTGGCTCTCTACGCTTGAGGCCAGGCTGGTCTACAAAGTGAGTTCCAGCATGGTGGTTTGCTAACCCCAGTGTTGGAGAGGTGGAAATAGGACAGTATCTAGAGCTCACTGGCCAGTAAGTCTAGGCAACTGGTTAGCTCCAGGTTCAGTGAGAGACCTTGTCTCATAAACTAAGGTTGAAAATTATAGAAGAAACCTGACATTTTCCTCTGGTCTCACATATACAGGCCACAACATACATACACACCTCACATCCACATGTACATGAGCATGTACATATGCATATACCACACACACGTTACACGCACATAGCATAAACATACACATAAAAAACAAAAATAAGCCGGGGCGGTGGTGGCGCATGCCTTTAATCCCAGCACTTGGGAGGCAGAGCCAGGTGGATCTCTGTGAGTTCGAGGCCAGCCTGGGCTACCAAGTGAGTTCCAGGAAACGCGCAAAGCTACACAGAGAAACCCTGTCTCAAAAAACCAAAAAAAAAAAAAAAAGCAAACAGCTGTAGGTATATATTCCTCATAATCTTATGTGGGTTTTTTTTTTTTTTTTTTTGAATATTTGTTTTTTGAGACAGGGTCTCTCTTTGTATCCATGGCTGGCCTGGAACTCACAGAGATCCACTTGCCTAAGCCTCCAAAGTGCTGTGATTAAAGCCATGTGCCACTACAGCTGGCCTCATAAACATTTTTATATCATAATACATCATTTTAAAGAATTCAAGAATAAGCTGGGCGGTGGTGGCACACGCCTTTAATTCCAGCACTTGGGAGGCAGAGGTAGGTGGATCTCTGAGTTTGAGGCCAGCCTGGTCTACAGAGTTAGTTCCAGGACAGTCAGGACTGCTTCACAGAGAAACCCTGTGTCAAACAAACAAACAAATGGATCTGGTGAGATCTGGTGCAATGACTCAGTAGAAGAGTTAGGTCCCTAGAACCCCCATGGTAAGAGAAAATCAACTTCTTAAAGTTGTCCTCTAACCTCTACATGTGCACACTGTTGTGTGTGTGCACAAATAAATAAATACAAAAAAACTTAAACAAGCCAGGTGGTGGTGGTGCACACCTTTAATCCCAGCACTTGGGAGGCAGAGGCAGGTGGATCTCTGTGAGTTCGAGGCCAGCCTAGTCTACAGAGCCCAGGACAGCCAGGGCTACATAGAGAAACCCCCATCTTTAAAAAAAAAAAAAAAAAAGGTTTTGGTTGAAGTAATCCTCCACTCTGTAGCTGTCTGTTGTTTATTTTTTCTTTTTTGGGTTTTTTGTCTTTTGGGGGGCCTACCACCCAGCTCCCAAATAAATCACACACAGAGGCTTGTTCTTAATTATGGATGCCCAGCCTAAGCTTGGCTTACTTTCTTGCTAACTGCCAACTTTTCTTTTTCTTTCCTTTTTTCTTTTTGGTTTTTTGAGACAGGGTTTCTCTGTGAAGCAGTCCTGTCTATTCTGGAACTCACTCTGTAGACCAGGTTGGCTTTGAACTCACAGAGATTCTCTTGGCTCTGCCTCCCAAGTGCTGGGATTAAAGGCATGTGCCGCCACCACCTGGCAACTTTTCTTTTCTTTTTTTTTTTTTTTTTTGGTTTTTCAAGACAGGGTTTCTCTGTGTAGCTTTGCGCCTTTCCTGGGACTCACTTGGTAGCCCAGGCTGGCCTCGAACTCACAGAGATCCACCTGGCTCTGCCTCCCGAGTGCTGGGATTAAAGGCGTGCACCGCCCGGCTACTTTTCTTAACTTTAAATTATCCTGTCTATCTTTTGCCTCTGGGCTTTTCCTTTTCTATTCCTGTATACCTTTCTTTGCTTCTTACTCCATGGCTTGCTGTGTAGCTGGGTGGCTGACCCCTAGAGTCCTCTTCCTTCTCTGGCTCCTCCTTTCTTCACTCTTTTTTCCCTCCATCTCTTATCTACCCCCCCCCCCCCAGATTTCTCCTTCTACTTATTCTCTCTGCCTGCCAGCCCTGCCTGTCTCTCTCCTCCCTTGCTATTGGCCATTCAGTTCTTTATTAGACCATCAGGTGTTTTAGACAGGCACAGTAACAGCTTCACAGAGTTAAACAAATGCAACATAGACAAAAGTAACACACCTTAAAATAATATTCTACTACACCTGTCTCTCTCTTTTTTCCTTCTCTTGAGACAGGTCTTGGACTTCTGATTTTCTTGCCTCTACCTCCCAAGTGCTGTGATTATAGGTATGCTCTACTACAACAGGCCGTATCTATTGCTGAGGTGGAGTTAGAGGTGGTTGTGAGCCATCTGACTTGGCTGCAGGGAACTGAACTGTGAGAGCACTGTGAGTAAGAACAGTTGAGCCATCTCTCCAGGGTTTTTGATTCCTCTTTCACAATTTCTCAAAAATCTTATCCTGTATGAAAAGGGGCCACATGTTATAGATGTAGCAGTGGTTGAGATAGACACAATTATTATTATTTTTTTTTCTTTTCAGGGTCTCTATGTAGTTTTGGCTGGCCTCAAGAACTCAGAAATCCTCCTGCCTCTGCCTCTGCTGGGATTAAAGGCGTGTACTACCACACCCAGTGAGATGGACAATTCTTACCTTCACAGGTTGAGACAGGGATTGTCTGTGTAGCCTTGGCTGTCCTGGAACTTGCTCTGTAGATCAAGCTGGCCTCATATTCAGAGAGATCCATCTGCCTCTGCCTCTCAAGGAATTAAAGGCATGCACCACCACCGCCTGGCTACCTTCACAGGTTTTATAGTCCAGTCTGTGAGAGAGAGATGAATGAACAGGCATGGTGGTCAAAGACTGCTATCAAAATACTCTGCAAACTGGATGGTATATTTTCTGCAGAATTGCTGAAAATAAAGTGTTGGGGATGGGCCAGTGAGATGGTTCACTGGGTACAGGTGATTGCATGCAGGCCTGATGATGACTCAAGTTCAATCCCTGGATCCCACAGGGTGGCAGTGGAGAACCAATTCTACAAAGTTGTCCTTAAACCACATAAAAGGGGTCTCACACACACAAAATGAATAAGTTAAATAAGGGAGGCTGGAGATGTGGCTAAGTGGTAAAGCAGCTGCTTATCATGCGTATAACCTTAGTTCAATGTCCAACATGCCATTACAAAGTTTGGGATTAAAGACTAGATTTAAAAAAATGATGTATGTATATGTTTGTATGTTTGCATGCTATGGTACACACGTGGAGCTTAATTTGGGAGTCAGTATTCACTTTCCACCTTGTTGAGGCAGAACTTGTCTTGTGCTGCTGTGTGTCTTCGGCTAGCTAGCTTGGTAGCTTTGGGTGTTTGTCTTGATGCTCCAGCGTCTTGCTATATAGGAGTGCTGGGGTTATAGATGCAAGCTGTCACATCTGGCTTTTTGTGTGGATTCTAGGGATTGAATTTGGGTTAGGGTCCTCAGGCTTGCATGCCTAAAGCTTTTACCCACTAAGTGATTTTTCTCAGCCCCAAGGCTAGATTTTTGTTAAGACCACATGCATTACTGTTGTATGTCTCTGGTAGTGGGCGGGGATCTAGGGGAGACTTGTAAACATTTCTTCAGCTGTCAGCCCCACTCCTTTGCCCTCCTGCAAGGAACTCAGCTTTTCATTTCTTAGCCAGTCAAGGATTCTGCTGAGAGAATGTTTTACTTCTTGGGCCTTTTTGCTTCCTCCCATTTGTTAGCAGGGCATAAAAAAATGCCAGAACTAGTCAGTTGCCCTCTGTTTCTTTTCGTTCATAGTGTTTGTGACAAGTTCTTTGTACTGTCATATTATTTCATGTCCCCTTTGTCCAGTGAATTTGACATTTAAGCTTCATTTTATTATACTTAACTGTGGCTTCATAAGAAGCAGGTAAATATATGCGGGAATCCTAATCTGAATTAATTCATTCAGTCATTTGAATGGCGTAGATATTTACTATATCACCAATATAATATATTTATTATAACAGTGCACAAAATGGGAATGTCCCTACACACTAGTCTGAGTGCTCATGGTGATTAAAGGCTACCAGGCCCAGCCAAATGAATATTTCAAGTATTTTTTAGATTTATTTTATGTGTATGAGTGTTTTGCCTGCATGTATGAATGTACCTGGTGCCCATGGAGGCCAGAAGAGTGTTGTATCCCCTGGAACTGGAGTTACATATGGTTGTGAGCCTTCATGTGGGTGCTAGAATTGAACCCAGGTCCTCTGGCAGAACAAGTATTCTTAACCACTGAATCATCTTACCAGTTCCCAAATATTTTTGCAAAAGAATACCATAAAACTATTTAAAGTAGTTTCAAGTCACTAACTCTTCTTTTTTAAAGCTCTTCACAGAATATGGGCGTCTGGCAATGGATGAAATTTTCCAAAAACCCTTCCAGGTAAAACACTATGGATGTTATTCTCTTTTTTTTTTTTTTTTTTTTTTTTTTTTTTTTTTTTTTTTTTTTGAGCTGAGGATCGAACCTAGGGCCTTGAACTGGATGTTATTCATATCTTTGTTTAGTTCACAGTTCAGCCGATCTGCCTGTTTTTAATATGACCTGTAACCTACAGGTTTTGTTTTTTGTTTCGGTTGAGACAGACTCTTGTTATATAGCTCAGACTGGTCTCCTTCAGCATGCCCTTGCCCCCTTTGAAAAGATTAGGAGAAAGTATTACAATAACTGTAATTAATCTTGCATATGCACTTGTACAGTGTTATAATTCTGTTCTGCTCTGTCACAATAGACACTGATGTTTTTGATTCGAGACTGGAGTTTCCCTTATGAATATAGCTATGGACTGCAAGGAGGAATGGCGTTTTTGGATAAGCGTTTACAGGTAAGTGGGAAATCTGAATAATTATCTAAAAGCAACTTTCTCGTTTGCTTTTGACTGTTGTGTTTAAAGCATATTATTGAAAATGATACTCTGTAAAATGTTTATAAATATTAGTATAAACCAGTGTACTTTTTTGTTTAAAATTTTTGAAATTATATGTATATATTTGTATGTGTGGTAGAGAGGAGAGCACTACAGTACTCATATGAAGGTCAGGACAACTTGTGGGAGTCAGTTCTCTCTTTCCACCACGTGGGTCTCAGGGATCAAACTCAGGTCTGTAGACTTGGTGGCAAGTACCTTTACTTGCTGAGCCACCTTTGTGGCCCCAGTATTTTTTTCATGGTAAAACTGAAGAGCCTGGTTATATAATATATAGGCACCGTAGAGGAACTCTGAGCAAAAGGCCATTATAATTATAATTTTGAGTTGTTATTTTGAATCAGGTTCTATTTGTGCCTTTAGAATGTCATGTTTAGAATTGTAGTTCTGTCCTTAGTCATTATATTTTGCTTTGGCATATATATATATATATATATAATATATATATATATATATATATATATATATATAAAACAAGCCTAGTCTGTTTCCTGAAATCGAAGCACAGGAGACCTTTGTCAGTCACTGCTAGCTTATTGGATCCTCCTTCTGGCCAGCAAGCCTGCTGTTCTTCTTAAATGTTGTGCAATACCCCTCCCCCCTTTTTTTAAACTTTATTTATTTATGTACATTGGTGTTTTGCCTGCATGTATGTCTATGTGAGATGTCAGATCTTGGAGTTACAGACAGTTGTGAGCTGCTATGTAGGTGCTGGAAATTGAACCTGGGTCCTCTGGAAGAACAACCAGATCTCTTAACTGCTGAGCCATCTCTTCAGCCTGCAATACCCTTTAAAACCAAGTCTTTAGTACCTGCTCTCTGTTAGCTATGACAGCCAAGTGCACATTCATGTACTTACTGCTTCTTGGGGTTCTGGCTCTTCCCATTGGTCACTCTGATCTGTCAGTCAGGAAGTCTTCTTTCCTTTGTCCTTATGCTAGTGGCTGTTAGTGAAGAATAGCAAATCATTTTTGGCTGGTAAAGTGTTGATTTTCCTTGGCAGGTGAAGGAACATCAACATGAAGAAATTCAGAACGTTCGAAATCATATTCACTCATGTTTCTCGGATGTTACCTGTTTTCTCTTACCACATCCAGGGCTCCAGGTGGCCACAAGTCCTGACTTTGATGGGAAATTGAAAGGTGTGTTACATACATTGTTACTGTACATATGATTTGATCTTTGGAATCCCAGAATGAGCAGTAAGTGTCAATTATAAGTCAAATGGATCGTTATGAGAATGAATATGGTCTTATAGAAAGAATAGTGTTAGTCTAGTTCAGATTTTGCTCTGACCTACTGTGACCATCAGAAGTATTTTGCCTGTTTCACAAACTGAAAATAAGATGTTGTTCTTTAGGGATCTTTCTAAGAGACATATTATAGTTCCCACTTTATAAGAGGTCAAAGTGCTAAATAAAGGAAGACTGAAAGCTAAGACAGCTAATATTTTTCAAGTAAAATTATCTTCCTCAGGAAAAAGTACCATGATACATGGCTAAGTTACTGTTTAAGCTTATTTGTGCTTGTAGCAAAACCTGATGCTGGGTCAAGGGCTAACGTCAGGAAGTGCTGAGTAGTTGGTAGGTTAGAGAATCAGAGTCGGGATGCTTGGGTACCATTATCTTATTTTGTTCCCTATTCCTGGAGGCCTTGAGTCACCTGATGGCTGGCCCGCAGTTTATACTTGTTAAGCAGTTTGTTTATAGGTTGATCAGGGCCTCTTAATTTTCCCTAAAACACTGATCATTGTAGGTGCCAGCTTTGCAGTCCAGTTGGGTTCCCACTGTTGTGCAAAGTGCTTTGAAACTAAATTCACAGTAATTCCATGAAGTTACATCATTTCTTTATCTCAACATGAGGAAGCTGGTGAAAACAAGGAAAGTTAAGCAACTCACTCAAAGTTCTCAGCTAAAAGCAATGGGGCAGAGGTTCACATCCGGGTTCTGGTGCCTTAAAGCCCACACCATGGGAATAGAAGTTCATTGTTCTTTGGAGGAAGTCTTTAGAGAATATGTACTTGTTGAGTTACCAGAACAACTTGCCTCTTTAAAAATAGTCTCAGTAAATAGGAAATATATAATTTTAATTTTTTTGATTTAGTTAATCTAAGAAGAATAATATATTTGTGTAAGTCAAGGCTAAAGAGATAACTCAGTAGTTTAGAGTGTTCTTGGGTTCTGTTCCTATCACGCACATCAGATAGTTCACAACTGTCTGTAACTGTAGTTTCAGGGATCTGCTGCCTTCTTCTGACCTGGGTACTGGCATGAACATAGGACACATATGTACATGCGCCACCCCCACCCCCCCATAAAAGCAGATACTTAACTTTTTTTTTTTTAATTTATTCTGTGTGTATGAGTGTTTTGCCTGCGTGTATGTTTGTGCACCATGTGTACGCCTGGTGCCTGTAGAGCTCGAAAAATTGCTGGATCCCCTGGAACTGGAGTTACTGATTGTTGTGAGCCTCCATGTGGATGCTGAGAACTGAACCTGGGTCCTCTGCAAGGGCAACAAGTATGCCTAACTGCTGAGCCATCTCTTCATCTGTCTTCCTCAAAGATTTATTTTTTTATTTAATGTGTATGGGTGTTTTGCCAGCATATATGTCTGTGCACCACTTATGTACGTATATTGCCTGCAGAGGCCAGAAGAGGGTGTCTGATTCTCTGGAACTGGAGTTACAGATGTTTTTGAGCCATCATGTGGGTGCTGGAAATCACACTGGAATCCTCTGGAAGAGCAGTGCTCGTCTGCTGAGCCATCACTCTTATCCTGTCCCCTCCTCCCATTAATACATTTTTAAAAAAGATTTACAGACCAGCTGGTCAAATTCTGTGAAGCAAATTGAATTTGAGAGGTGTAACCTTTACCTTCTGTTTGACACTTGCATGATACGTAGCTTTTCTGAAGGGGATACTCTGAGAGTTTGTCACTTAATGATTTGTGGGAGTCCACAAAGATTTCCTCATTAGATCTGAGCTTGTTTTACAAAGCAGGGCTGCATTAGGGGATGGCTTGACCACGTGCATGGTTACCAGGTATTTGGGATGGTCTGCACTCGGCAGAGATAGTCAGGGCCCAATGGATTAGGATCCAGGCCCTCCTGAGGCTATCCTGTGTTTCTGGCTCTCTCTCTCCAGCTGTCTTTTTATCTAATATTTCATACTGCTCCTGCTCAAGAGTACCCTGGGGAAAAGTGGAGGTGGGATGGCACCTCCGGTGATTGAGAGATTCAAGGGCAAGGCCTGGGCTTGGTAGAGATACCTGCTTAGGCAAACAGTGGAACTATAACCTGTTACCTAAAGAACTGGGAGAGAATTTTTCAGAGTTAAGTGCATTCGTGTGTGTGTGTGTGTGTGTGTGTGTGTGTGTGTGTGTGTGTGTGTTGTATGTGTTTATGTGTTTATGTGTTTGTGTATGTGTGTGAGTAGTGATAACATTTGTTTTTTCCTTTTTTTTGGAGGGGCAGGATCTCATGTAGCCCAGGCTGGCCTCAAATTCACTTGGTAGCCAAGGGTAACTTTGAACTTATCTTCCCACCTGACTCCTGGGATTAAAATACATACCACTGTGCCCAGCTGTAATGTTCTTTCAGTGTTATGGCACTTCATGATTAACTGTATTTTTACAAAATCTAAACTGTTGGATTTTTGTCTGTTTTGAGTTGAGGTATTTTGACCTGCCTTACCTGGGAGTTGATATGTAGACCAGGCTGGCTTTGAACTTGGAGCAGTTCTCTTGTTTCCACTTCCTAAGTGCTGGGATTACAGACATATTCTACCACACCTGGTGTAGGAGGATGGATCAGAGTGACTTTTCATGCCATTGTCTCATGGGGAGGTCAGGTTACCAGGTATAAGCATAGAAAAATGGCATCCTTTTCTATCTTAAGGCATTTTAATATTTCAAAGCCTTCTGTTTTGAAATTAAGTTTCATTTTAACATTTTTATTTAGAAAGTGGGCAGTTTTTAAAAGTTGTTTGACTGTGTCTTGAAGGTATATTGTTACTGGGACACACATTGTTTACATTCCAGTGGTTGCCTTTAACAAGTTACTACAAGCTAGGCAGCTTAAGACAACAGAGATTTATTCCTCTACAGTTCCGGAGGCGAGAAGTGTGAAGTAGTGGCTGGTCTCTCCGGGGCTCTGAGGAGACCCTGTCCCACTTCTCTCTCCTGGCCCCTGGGAGTGGTGGCAGTCCTTGGCCTTCCTTGGCTGTGGTTGTACCTCTCTTACTCTTATCTTTTTTGTTGTCACATGACTGTCTTCTTTGTGTGTTCTTCCTCCACCAGCCCATCTCTGGTTTAAGGCCCCCTCAGAGCCATTTTAAGTCCTCATTTTAGTGAATCACATTTGCTGGGACACCTTCCAAATAAGGTCACATTCTGAGGTTACATATGGGCATATGTTTGGGGGAGGCAGCGCTATTTACTCTGTTATCCACACATAGTTTACAGGTGGTTTAGTCACTAAACAGGAAGTATGTTGTTTCACTCTGTATATGTTGATGAGACAGGGAGCAGATTTAGTGTAAGCAATCTCCAGTCTCATGACTAGGAACCATTTGGTTCCCTCATTCAAGATAGAACTATATTTTTTTAAATTATTTTTTGAGACAGGGTCTCACTATGTAGTCTTAGCTGTCCTTTGAAATTTACTGTGTAGACCAGGCTGGCCATGAACTCACAGAGATATGCCTATCTGTTTCTGGAATGCTGGAATTAAAGGTGTGCACCACCATGACTAGCCTCAAAATAGAACTATAAAATAAAATAGGGTTTAAGTCTTTTTTAAAAATATATATATGAGAAGGCAAGTCCAAGAAGGGCTAGAGGTATGTAGCTCATTTACAGAGGCTTCCCTGGCATGCATGAAGCCCTGAGTGTGATCCGTAGCATTGAGCAGAAACCAAAAAGCAATCAAACAAAACAGCCCAAACCCAGTTGCAGACCCTAATCTCCAAATTCCCAAACCCAAATTATTGAAAATAGTGAGCCATTACAACAATTAGAAAAACAAAAATATGTTAGTATGTTAGTTTTTTTTTCTTCCCCCCAAGACAGTGTTTCTCTGTAGGCCAGACTGGCCTTGAACTTACAGAGGTCTGCCTGCCTCTGCCTCCCGAGTGTTGGGATTGAAGATGTGCACCATTGCCACCTGGCTGTGTTACAGTTTTTATGCATAGTAATTTGGTAATATGAAATTTTTAAATGCTTTTTCTTGGATCTAAAATTATAAAATACCCATCTATAAATCTAAAAATGCAGTCACTTAATCTAAAAGTACAATATCACTTAGCAACAAGGATAAAGTCTAAGATCTTACATTTGTACCCTTTCTTCCTGTCACATTTAAGTCCTTTCCAGTTCAGAACAGAATAAAGAGACTATCCTTATCTAGCCAGGCAGTGGTGATGCATGCCTTTAATCCTAGCACTTGGGAGGCAGAAGCAAGTGGATTTTTGTGAGTTCAAGGCCAGCCTCGTCTACACAGTGAGTTATGGGATGGCCAGGGCTACACAGATGGGGGAAAAAAACCCTTTTTCTTGAGTTTCAATTCTGGCTAGCAAACATAGTCTTTAAAACCCTTTCTGTAAGAGTTTTGTTTTGTGCTCATTTTGGCTTTTTGTTTCTTTATGATCCTGTATATAGATATTGCAAGTGAATTCAAAGAGCAGTTGCAGGCACTGATACCGTATGTACTAAACCCATCTAAGTTAATGGAAAAGGAGATCAATGGCTCCAAAGTCACCTGCCGGGGACTGTTGGAATATTTTAAGGTAAATATGAGTTTTAGTTCTAAACTTTTTTTTTTTTTTTTTTTTTTTTTTTTCGTAAAATTGATTTTAACGTTAGTAGTTTTCTTGGGGAGATGGTCAGAGGCATTTTACAACCATAGTATCCTTCCAGGAGTGGGCCACTGGGTGGCAGTATGGGCATAAGAACCAAATGATGTTCTTTGCACTCTCTTAGAGTAGTCATTACCGTGTCTTCAAGGAAGATGATGTGGACAGGAGGTGGTTAGGAGGTTGCTGTGAGTAGGAGACGCACGTAAATGGGACGCAACTATCTCCAGGTGGATGGTCTCTGCCCACAGGTCGTGGTGAGACCATTGTGCATGGGGGCCTGACTGGAATCTTGGCCTTGGTAGGCTTGTGCTGCTTGAGAGTACTTTTAGATAACTAAAAATGCTAACATGCACTCAGAAGTGTGTCCTGCTTCTGCTAATTCTTGATTGTTGATCTAGGATTTTAGGAAAATGCAGTTGTGTGGTTTCACTATTTTAAAATATGAGCAAAATACTTTAGAATTGTATTTTTGTGATTGCTTCTATGTTTATATTTTAAGGCATATATTAAAATTTACCAAGGAGAAGATCTGCCTCACCCAAAATCCATGCTTCAGGTAATAAAGTCTTTGGTATCCTAAATTACATGTTTTAATTGCTGGAATTGGCCCAGATATGACCTAACTGAGTCCTGAAGACGAGAGCAAGACCACTCTCCTTTTTATAGCCTTACCTTGACTTTTGAGAGCACATTTGCAGCAAGTGTGGGTACCCTCTGCTTCATCTGTGTTCTCTGTAGGGCAGTTAATGCATTTGGGGCTGCTCTCCTTTCACCGAACTCACTTGGGAAACACTGCTTTGCTATATGCAGCTGAAGTATACTTGCTGTGTTAGACAAGCCACTTCCAGGCATTGGTGCTGTACTTTGGTATAATTTCTGGCTCTTGTCCTGAGGATTCGTTGGTCATTTGGTTAAACAGCCTCACACTTTCATATGCTGAATATGTGGGCATTTATTGCTAAATACTGATTTCTTTTTTTTTTTTTAAAGATTTATTTATTCATTATGTATACAGAAGAGGGCACCAGATCTCATTACAGATGGTTGTGAGCCACCATATGGGTGCTGGGAATTGAACTCAGGACCTCTAGAAGAGTAGTCGGTGCTTTTAACCTCTGAGCCATCTCTCCAGCTCCCCTGATTTCTTTAGTAGCAAAATATTTTCACAAAATCACTGGACCTCGTGATTGATAGTATAAATGAAATTTTTGCCCTTGTTTTTTGTTCTTATTTTGAGGCACTGGGATTAAACTCAGGTGCTCACCTTATAGGTTAGGTAAGTGCTCTACCACTGAGCTTCCTCCCCAGTCCAAAGAATGCAGCTGTTAAGGTAGAAATTGAAGTAAAGGGAATTATGTTTTCTTGAGTTTTGGAGGTTTGGTTTATACTAAAGATTCTTAAGTGCTAGGATAGATGTTTTGGCACAAAATTTGGCAAAAGTATGTATTTTATCAATTGAATTATATGGAAATATAAATAATGACAGGTTAATAAAAAAGGAAGAGTGAGAATAAGATATTTTTGCTTGGTTTCTGGGAAAAAGTTTCAAGAAGTATTTATAGTCCATACTTTTCTTTCTTAAAAGGCCACTGCGGAAGCCAACAATTTGGCAGCTGCAGCCTCTGCCAAAGATATTTATTACAACAACATGGAGGAGGTATGCTGGTAACACCTTTTTTCTGAGTGTCTGTTTCTCTATTTTCTGAGCATGACTGTTGACTTCAGAGGACCAAACTTTATCCTACTCAATGTAGCCTTTTTGTTTGAGATAGGGTTTTATGTACTAGGCTGCCCTGAAAATCACTGTGTATAGAGGCTGGCTTGAAATGTCTGATTGTACTGCCTTTACCTCACTAATGCTGTGGCACAGGAATGTGCTTTAAAGATTTGTTTGCACTTACGAATCCTTGTGCATTTATGACACATATATGTGGGTGTTCACGGACGCCAGAAGAGGGCGTTGGATCCTCTGAAGCTAAGGTTCCAGGTGTTTGTGAATGGCTTAGCGTGCGTGGTGGAAATGTAACCTGGTTATTTGGGAAAGCTGAAAGCCCTCTTTAAACTATTAGCTGTTTTTACAGTCCCAGCTTAATGTGTCTTAAGATGATGAGACACAAAGCTGTTTTTCAGGTCACCCTGGTAATTGGGATATTCTAATTATTTTTAAAATTTTTTCTTTTCTTTTGAAACAGAGTCTGTGTGATTGGGATCTTCTAGTTATTTTTGTTTTTCTGAGACAGGGTCTTGATATGTAGTCCAGGTTGGTCTCAAACTCATGACAATCCTCTCATGACAAGTCTTCTGAGTCTTAGATTGCAAATGTGTGCTGTTATGTGTATTATTTCTTTTCTTTTAAGATTTACTATTTATTTATGTGTATCTGTACCTGTAGGTACCTGAGTAGGCCAGAGGTGGGCGTTAGATCCCCTGGAGCTCTAGTTACAGGAGGTTGTGAGCTTCCTGATTGTTTGCTGGGAACTGAACTCTGTATGTAAGAGCAGCAAGTGTTCTTAACTGCTGAGCCATCTCTCCAGCCTCTCCGTGTCTGGTTATTAACCATTTCTAACCAAGCTTTCTCGAGTATTTTTGTTCTTTCTGATTAGTGTTATCCTGTCTTATCTTTTTTTTTTTTTAATTTTAAAATTAATTATCATATTTGTATACAAGGGCTTGCTATGTAGCCCTGGTTGGCCTGGAATTTATATAGACCAGCTCCAGCTCTATCTCTTGCCTCTGCCTCCTGAGTGCTGGGATTATAGATATATACTAGTATGTCTGGCTTTGGCCTTGGCTATTTGTCTTTTTGACTTTTAAAAACAATTTTATATGCGTTGATATTTTTGCCTGCATGTATGTCTGTGTGAGTGTTGGGTCCCTTGGAACTAGAGTTACAGACAATTGTGAGCTACCATGTGGGTGCTGGGAATTGAACCTGGGTCCTCTGTAAGAGCAGTCAGTGCTTTTAACCACTGAGCCGTCTCTGCAACCCCCTTTCTGACTTCTTATTAAAGTAGGATCTCGTGTAGCCTAGGTGGGCCTCAAACTCTATGTAGTTGAGAATGACCTTGGACTTTCTGATCTTCCTGTAACCACCTCTGGAATGTTGGAATTATACATGTGCACCTCAGTACTGATTTATATAGTATTGAGATTGAACCCAGGGCTTTGCACACTAGGCAAGTACTCTATCATATGTGTTATGTCCTCAGTCTCCCTTGAATATTTTCTGAAGTTAACTTCTAAGCTTTTTTTCTAAACTCTTAAGAGCATTCTCATCTTTGCTGTCTCTTTTTACTTGTTTTATTTGATATGAACAAGAATTTTCATCATGTGTTTCTGTCATTTTTAGGTTTGTGGGGGAGAGAAACCTTATTTGTCTCCAGACATTTTAGAAGAGAAGCACCAAGAATTCAGACAACTCTCTTTGGACCACTTTAAGAAGACCAAAAAGATGGGCGGGAAGGATTTCAGCTTCCGTTACCAGCAGGAGCTGGAGGAGGAAATCAAGGAATTGTATGAGAACTTCTGCAAACACAATGGCAGCAAGAATGTCTTCAGCACCTTCCGAACCCCGGCAGTTCTGTTCACAGTCATAGCAGCGTTGTACATAGCCTCGGGCTTCACTGGCTTCCTTGGGCTTGAGGTTGTGGCCCAGCTGTTCAACTGTCTGGTTGGATTGCTGTTAATAGCACTCCTTACCTGGGGGTATGTCAGGTATTCCGGTCAGTATCGTGAGCTGGGTGGAGCTATTGATTCTGGTGCAGCATATGTGTTAGAGCAGGTGAGTGGTGCTGGCTGAGGGGGCGGGGGTCTGTGGTGATTGTGCTTACGTTGTAAAATTTGGAAGAATTTCATAGTGAAAAAAGGGGTTAAGCCCATTTTCTGATAGGCTTTATATTTTATTCTTTTTTAGTATTAATATTTAATCCTGATACTTCGTTTTAATGCCGAAAATGGCCCTTTAATGGGAAAAAAAAAAAAAAAAAAAAAAAACAAACGGTCTTTGATCTACTGTGTTTCTCCTGGAGCAGTTTTTTTTTTTTTTTTTTTTTTTTAATTAATTGTTTTGGCTAACATGTGAAGTAGTGGGGTTCTTTATGGCATCTTCATATATACTATCATTTATATCTTCAAAATGCATTTTTTTTTTCAAGACAGGATTTCTGTGTAACAGTCCTAGCTGTCCTGGAACTCGCTCTGTAGACCAGGCTGGCCTTAAACTCACAGAGATCTGCCTGCCTCTGCCTTAAGAGTGCTGGGATTAAAGTCGTGCGCCACCACTGCTTGGCTGCAAATGGTTTTTGAGATTGACATAATCTGAGTTTTTTTTTTATTTTTAAAGTTTAAGTTTGTTACTGTTGTGTGTGTTCTGTTGTATATGATATGTAATGTGGGTGTATGAGACCCAGAACACAAGATGTGAAGGTTAGAGGACAACTTTGTGGAGTCAGTTTTTGTCATTTACCTTTATATGGGTTCTGGGAATTGAACTCAGGTGGTCAGGGTTGAACAGCAAGTATTTACCTGATGAGCCATCTTGCTAGCCCATTTAGGTTTTTGTTTGTTTGTTTGAGATAGTCTCATGTTGCCTAGGCTGGTTTCAGAGTTCGTAATATAGAAGATGAACTTAAACTCTCGAACTTCTGATTTTGCTGTCTCTAAAGAGCTCTTAAGTGCTATAAGTGCTTGGGGTATAGGCATATCCTATATGCTATACCTGGCTGAGCTCCAGTTTTCATAAATTGATTTTTGAGAAAGGGTCCTTCCATAGTTTAGGATGGCCTGGAACTCACTGTATAATGCAGACTGGCCTGAAATATCTATAATCCTACTACCTCAGCCTCCTGGGTACTGAGATTGCATTGCAGGTGTGTATCACTACAGCTGGTCATTTGTATATTTTTAGCACAAGTTTGTTTCTTTTTCTGTAGCATAAACAGATCTATTAGGTCAACGGCGTGAAGCCTCCACCTTCTCAGCAGAGGAGCATATGCTCCACTGACCCTTAGGAGTCAGCTATGGCCGTGGTTTCCTCTCACCACTTGGTCTCATTCACTGCTGATGAGGGAAGATATTTAGAAGTTATGGCCTAGGACTTAGGTTTTTTTTTTTTTTTTTTTTTTTTAATGCTGTGTTGTAGTTTAATAACTAATACATTAACTAAATGAACTTTTGCAGGCTTCTTCTCATATTGGTAATTCTACTCAGGCTGCAGTGAGGGATGCCATCGTTGGGAGACCACCTACGGATAAAAAGGCTCAATAGCATCTTAATGGCAAGATTCAACAAAAGCCCAGTCAGCACCTGTATTTCTGCTAATGCCATCATGGGTCCAGTTCCAGAGGAATGGCTGATCTGAGACCATCCTGGAAGAGCTGAGACAGGGCACCATAATAAATGAACTGACCTCTCCTATGGTTTCCAATTCCACTTGTCTTGGAAGCATTTCTTTTTCTTGCTGACAGACCCAAGGCTACTCTCTTCTCTCTTTGCTTTGTGCACTTTAAGGGGTGGGGGTGGGGGCCAAAAGGAAAACATGGAAATGCAGCTTTTAAGTCTTTGATGTGCCACATAGTGCCTTTTAGGACCAGTCCGTGCCTCTGCCAGCCAGGAAGGCTGAGGAATGGACAGCCTCATGAAATGCGGTTTTGGATCAAGTTCTCTTGGATTTTAGATTTCAGTTCTTTTGTACCTTTGAAATTTGTTTTTCAAAAATTTATACAACTTGAAAAAGGCTCAGAACTAAAGGCCAACTGAAATGATACTTATTACACTTACACAATTTCCCCCAGTACTGGTGATTGAATCTAGCACCTGACAGGCTAGGCGATTGTTCTACCCTGGAGCTGTCCCTGCCCGCTTGACTGTGCAGTCTCAGGTCTTGAAATTACTTTGTTCCCAGGCTGGCTGTGAGCTTTCCATCTTCTTCCTTCCTCTTTAGCTTCTTGAGTAGCTTGAATACAGACCTGGCTACCTTGCTTCAAAACCTTATTTATATGAATTACCTTTGCTATACAGCATGGAAAAAATTAAATCATTTAATATTCTGTGTTGTTGGAGAATATAAGGTCTTTTACACAGTAGGCTGGCAGTTTTATTGAACCTACTTTTTAATTTTTATTCCTATAGATTCTTTCTAGAAAAGAGGCAAACAGTTCTTTTAAAAAAAAACAAAAACAGTGGTTAATAATGAGCTAGATACTTCATGGTAAAATTGTAGTTTGAGTGAACCGTGTGACCTCTGATAAGTCACTTGAACTTGTGTTTTGGTTAGATTCACTGTACATTTATGTATGTATGTGTCACTCTCAAAATTAGTAATTTTCTTTTTTCTTTTCTGTTTTTTTTTTTTTGGTTTTTCGAGACAGGGTTTCTCTGTGTAGCTTTGCGCCTTTCCTGTAGCTCACTTGGTAGCCCAGGCTGGCCTCGAACTCACAGAGATCCGCCTGGCTCTGCCTCCCGAGTGCTGGGATTAAAGGCGTGTGCCACCAACGCCCGGCCAAAATTAGTAATTTTCAACAGAGAAAAGACATTACCAAATATTACTTCTTTTAATTATTGTTCAATTTCATGTTGCTTAGTGGTAATACCAAATAATCATAATCTGATCTAAAGTCTTTATTCAAACTTTTTATCGGGGGTGATGTCTCACTGTGTTGCCCTGGCTGGCCTGGAACTTTCGATACAGACTAGGCTAGCTTTGAACTCATAGAGATCCTTGTGCCTCTGTGTACCACTGTGCCTGGCCCCAAACTGCTTTTTATTTTGTGTACTGTCCAGTGTTCATAATATCAAAGCTAAACTGTTAATTTTACTTAGTTAACTTTCCTTTTTTTCCCTTGAAGAAGGCACTCAGTCTAGCTGAACTATTTAAAATTCCCTCTTGATTCTCCTTTTGGTTAGATTGGCAGTTTTAAAATAACTGGCTTATGAAGGACAATTGTTCAGACTCTAAAATTTCCTTTTTACATTTACCTTGATTATGTGATGAGGTTTTATTTTTTTTTTCCTTTGACTTTGTAATGGTAAATTATTGTGAACTTAAACCTTAAAACATGCCTGCAGGTATAGAAGCCTTAAATTGTTTTTAGGTAATTTGAAATTTTGTTATGGGAAGGAGATAGACTGGTTTTGGCAAAACCTAGTAAAATTTTTATGTACATGAAGTATAAATGGAAGGTAGAAAAAAAAGGAAGTCTTGCATTTAATTTCCTTATCAGAATTTTCTTCTTACTAAGTTTTCCAATCAAGGATTTAAAAATTCTGAATCAATATTAAGCATTTTACATATTTTCATACCATCTTGTCCTGAAATTCTTAGTAATTTTTCCTTTTGTTGTGCCATCTGGGAACAATTCCAGTTTGTTTTAAAACTGTTCACTGCTTTTGAATGATGGCTGACCATGAAAGGGGTTGGAAGCTCAGTCCTGTAATTGTACAGTTTTCAGGTAGTGTCCCCTATCTGAAAGCTTGTACTGAGTGATGGTCTCTGGATACTGAAATTCAGTCAGATAGGGTTTGGGGTATATGGTCTTGTTATGTAGTCCAGGCTGGCCTATAACTTGCTTTGTAGTTCAGACTGACCTTGAACTTAAGGTTCTGCTGCCGCAGCCTTCCAGAGTGCTGAGCTTGTAGGTGTGTGTCCCCATGCCCAACTCTAGTTCTACTCTTTTTATTTGTTTTGATTTTTGGTTTATTGAAACAAGACAGGGTTTCTCTGTGTAACAGCCTGGCTGTTCTGGAAACTTGCTTTATAGACCAGGCTGGTCTCACAGAGAAACCTCACAGAGATCCACCTGCCTCTGCCTGCCGAGTGCTGGGATAAAAGGTGTGCGCCACCGCTGCTTGGCTCTACTCTTAATGGTGAGAAAAGATGATGTGGGAAAGATTTGCTGTAATACTTCAGTATTACATCTGTGTATGAATTTAAAGTGAATGTTCTGTTAATTAACTTATTCTGTTTCTGGTACATGTTTATAAAGTTATCTTTGAGGGTTCTTGTCCTCTTTTCTAACTTAAATTGTTGATTTTCTGTCATGTTTTTCAATACAAAATGCCTTTGATGACTGGCTAGAAGTAGTCCTGGGGAGATTCATAACTGGTTGAAAGAATCTTTTAGCACCTCCAGCCTTTTCTTTGTGGGTCAGGGACATGGTGTAGGAGTCAGACCAGTGTCCCCACAGGCTTAATTTGTGCACTCCTGTCAATATGTGGAGCACATTCCTGTGAACAGAGATTTCCAAAACATTCCATTAAAAATAACTCACTTCAAGAGAAGCTAAATGTTGCCAAGATATTCTCGGTTTTGTTTGGGGATGCTTGGGATGGAACCCTGTGGCTGTGTGTATGGCAGGTATTTGCTCTGTCCACCAAGTTAACACTTCATTTTGCCTTCTACCATCAAATGGATAGAATCACAGCTTTGAGTCCTTTGCTGAGAAGTGTCATGATTTATCACTTGCTGATAAATTTCACACATCCCTTTTGAAGAGTACCAAAAATCTGTTTCATAGATGCTTGTAACTTCTCTTTTATTTCTTTCCTTCTTCCCTCCCTTTACCCCCCTTCTCTCTTCCTTTTTTCTGTGCAGCTCCAGCCAGAGGTTTATGTTTGATACTTGCTTTATACTGGGTCAAGTTGCTGTAAATATTTGTGTTTGATTTGCTTTCTTACTCACTCACTTAAGGCAGACCTGCACATAGCACATAAGCGCAAGCACTGTGTTTTCTTTGCAGTTTCTTTAGGAGGTCACACACAGTGGTACCTGGGATATGTAAATGAGACAAATTCAGTAGATTAATTTCAGCCCAAGCAAAATACAAAACAAAAAACATTTTTCCCCCCAAAAAGTGACATGGGAGGATTAAAAAAAGATCTATTTTGTTGGTGCCGGTTTTTTGGAATGTAATTGAGTATGATTTGATTTTTCCATCAGGTGGCCAACATCTCTGCATCCTTCTACCTAGCATGTGGAGCTAATACAATTTCTGTCAGGAATGAGGATATAAGTAAGCCTCATTTAGCAAAGTATTCCCTGTTTCATGTGGCCTGTTGTAGTGGGTTACAGTTGTTTTCCTCAGGAGCTGTACTGTAGCTCTGTCTTGGACATTGGTTCTCATCTACCTTTTCATGCTTTAGACTAATCTATGGGGTGTGTTGAAAGAAAACCACTCTGCTTTCTATCTAGGGGTTGTTGCAGTCGTTTTGCACTGTGGCCTTGAGGTCAGATTGGTGGGTAGGGGTGGGGATGGATGAGTGAGAATGAACTGATTCACTGAGTGGGAGTACTCAGACAGGAAGTGCACTTCAGCATTTCCGGAAGCTTTGCCTGAGGTCTGCTGCCAGGTCTGCTCACCCAGAGTTTACTGTGTTTAGAATCATCAGGGTGCCTTAATTTAGAGGCTTGTCCAAGCTTTTTAAAGCTGTCATAGTGCCTTTTCTTACATACCTGCCCTCATACACCAACTGGTAATTAGGATTTTTTTTTTTAATTTAAGAAATGTTCCATACTCTGAAGAAGCCAAATTGGGCACTGTGACTCACATCCCTAAATTTTTGTCGTCATCGTTTTGTTTTGAGAAAGGATCTCAGTATGTGACCCTGGCTGTTCTGGAACTCATTGTATAAACCAGGCTGGCCTTGAGTTCACAGGATCAATCTGTCTCCTTCGAATCCTGAAATCTTTTACACACAGAAAACCCTGAATGACTAATACCAATAATGAAAAAAAGGATGGGATCATAACTATGAAAGTAGTCACCTATGCACCCCAAAGCAGGAGCATCACAAGAAAGCTCTTATCGGTAAGAAGGTTTCCTATGGGAAAGAATCTTATGTGCCAGACTTCAAGTTTAATGTTATGACCAAGGGAAGGTTCACATTGATGCCCAAACCTCTTTAGGTGATCAAAGTTGTTATGGATGTAAGCCTTAAAAGAGTTTAATCTTAAACATATGCAAGTTGTCCTCAATTTTATTTTAAAAATGATTTGTTATATGTACTTTCTGCTAGATCCTTGCCTTTGAATGGCTTTAAAACAATACATTTATTTTTAAAAGTGCATTGGGAAGCAATGATGCTGTTCTGTGTTGAAGGCTCATTTTTGTTTCCTTTCTGGGTTGTATATTCATTTAATGGATTAAAGATTACAACACCATGTTACTTGCGTTTGTTGTTACTGTTCTTTCTTTTGGAATACCTATGGGACAGAGTGGGGCTTGGCAAGGGGAATTGACCTGGTCAGAGGTAGGGGCAATGACAAGTCAGCTTACTTAGCTCTTCACAGTGATACTTAGCTAGTTAGCAGTGAGCTGGAAAGGGAATTTGCCAGCTGCTTGAGAGTCAGCAGTGTGTAGTCTTGAGATTTGTCTTGTGCAGTATCTTCTAGTTTGTAACACTTGCAGTGGGCTACTTGGAGCCAGAGTATTTAAATAGAATCTCGCAGTGGGGTGGGTAGAGGGAGATCTGTGCTAAAAGCTTTCCTCTCCACTGGTGACCTGGGAGGCAGTGGGGAAGTAGTACAGTGTTTCTTCAGTCCTGAATAAGGTTTGTGGTGGTCACTATGTAGCCTTGGCTGATCTGGAGCTCACTTTGTAGTTCAGGTTGGCTTTGAATTCACAGAGATCCACCAGCCTCTGCCTTAAGACTTTAAGAGGGCTGGCATAAGTATGCCACTATACGGGGTGTTCTTGTTCTCTCTCTCTCTCCTCTCTCTCTCTCCCTCCCTCCCTCCTTCCTCCCTCTCTCCCTCCCCTTCTCTTTTAGACAGATTCTCATATTGCCAGTCAACATAGTCGTGATGCACGGTAAATAATGTTTAGGGGAACTGTGAGAGGCTCCTGTAGACAAATTGCTGAACAGTCTTATTAAATAAAAATCCACATCCAGATATAGAGGTGGAAACCTGAGAGATCAGAGGAATAGGAAAAGTCACAAGCTAACCTCACCTCACTGACACCTCAGTCTCCAATGAGACCTCCTTTCTGTATACCCACACCTATATGCCTTTCTGTTCTGCTATCTCATTTGCTCTCCTGTCCAAATACATCACTTCCTCTTCCTGCCCAGCTCTGCCACTTCCTGTCTGTCTGTACAGACCTCCAGACCTCTATGGTTAGTGCTGGGAGTAAAGGCCTATGTTACCACGTGTGGCTGTGTTCCCAGTGTGGCTTTGAACTCACAGAGATCCAGACAGATCCCTGCCTTCCGAATGGTAGGATTAAAGGCATGTGCTACCATTGTCTGACTTCTATGTTTACTATAGTGGCTGGCTTTTTCCTCTGATTTTCAGGTAGATTTTACTGGGAGATGTAGCAGGAATCTTAGGTCTTATTAATAAAATCAAACCTGAGCCAGGTATTGGGGTGAATGCTGGAAGATCAAGCAGAACAAGCCACAGCTACCTCACCCCACCAGTTCCTCAGCTGATCCTGTTTCCTTAGACTGGAAACCTCTTGAGTCCTCATCCAGAATGAATCTCAGCTGAACTGTTACTCAGAAGTCTAAAAGCTTAACCAGGCCAAAAGCTGCTAGTTCCTGGTCTTCACGCCTTATATATCTTTCTGCTATCTGCCATCACTCCCTGGGATTAAAGGTGTGAGTCACCATGCCTGGCTGTTTCCAGTGTGGCCTTGAACTCACAGAGATCCAGAGGGATTTCTGCCTCTGGAATGCTAGAATCCAAGGTGTGAGTGCTACCATTTTCTAGCCTCTGTACCTAGGGGCTATTCTGTTCTCTGACCCCAGATAAGTTTATTAGGGTGCACAATATTTTGGGGAACACAATACCACCACAGGGGGACACAATACATCACATTTCCCCCTTTTTGTCTAAAATAAAAAAGTTATAAGAAAAACTGCAGTAAGTACAGTAACTACGTTACATAAGCAATAAATACATCAGTAATGTGTAGTCCATTTGCATTTGACAAATTCAGTGAAAATATTCCATTATCTATCATATTTTGTTGATTGCTAAATGTACCTAATTCACTTTCTATCCTAACTTACTAACAGAAAACTATCTTATGATGTCTTTCAGATTTATATACTTTAGACCTCTTAGTGAGTTTCTTTTCTGAATTTCCCAGCAAAAAAAAATATAATCTTCAACTCCCTCAGAGACCCAAGAAGGAAATAATATTACGTAGTAAAACAGGAAGTACAAGTAAACAACTTCCAAAAAATGTGAGTTATGACAAAAACAGCTGGACAGTCACCCGAGGTTTCTCTGCAACATTGGGGCATCATCTTTGGCCTACAAGCTTAGCATATCTGACAGACTCATTTGTGAAGCAGGATGTACGCAAGGCCTACAGCTTGACCTCACATTCGATGCGAGTATTCCATGTACCACATAAACTTGAATTCTGCCAGTGTCATGTCATGTCATGATTCAGGATTTTAAATTCTGGAAATTGCTGGTGTTTTTGGAATTCGGCTTCCCATTCTTCTCGGCTTGTGGGTGGCTTAATCTCCTTTATTAATTGCCAGTCTACCATTGAGAGGCCAGACAGACTCCATCAGTCTAGTTGCTCCTCCAAGAATAACAGCTACTGTTCAATTGCACACCAGGAGTCATGGGTCCTCTGCCTGCTCAGCTGCCTTCGAAGGAAGGGGCACTATACCTTTTCCAGATTACAAAGCCACTTCAGCAATGGTGCCATATTGCCCTGGCCTCAGAGTATGCCTGTTGCCAAAGCTGCAACCACACTTGTCTTGGCAAGGATTGGTAGTCTTTTTTTTTTTTTTTTTTTTTTTTTTTTTTTTTTTGTGTGTGTGTGTGTGTGTGTGTGTGTGTGTGTGTGTGTGTGTGTGTGTGTGTGTGTGTGTCTTGTCCATTTTGGACAGCATACTGTCAGCAGTTGATGCAAGGGCACTTTCTTGTCTGGTGGCTGATTTTTGCCACAGTGAAAGTAAACTCCATGTGGAGGTTCTTCAATGCCCATATCTTCTCTGAAGTAGATTGGTGCTACCAGGAACAGACATGTCTCATAGTCATAAAAAAAGAAAAAAAAACTATGTTATTAAAACATTTTAATGCCATATTCTCTAGATCTCTGAAGGGTTTGAAGATGACTTGTCTATCTAAAATATATCTCTGCTTGACCTTGAAAACATACCTAATATGACTACAAGTAGAATTGTAATGACTACTAACTTTCATTTCTTTATATCCTAAGAGTTGGTAATAATAACTTTCAAGGATTAGCAAATTGTGTTACATTGTTAAATGAACTGTATAGGTACAATATCTTGAACAAGATTAGAAATATATGTTCAATATATTCTAACAAAATCAACCTCAAATTTATAACAATATACATAATTTGTATACAATATAAAAAATCTAATCCAATGTAAAATATTTAAAGCTAAGTAGCTGCCTTTTAAAAGTAGATTCAATAATCTACATTTTATCTATATCATCTCTTTTTTCTTTTCAGAGTAGATTCAATAATCTTCCTTTTATTCTATCATTTCTGTATCTTTTTTTCAGAGTAGATTCAATAATCTACCTCTTATCTATATCCTCTTTTTTTCTTTTTCTTCTCTTCAAACAAGAACCTTTAATCTCCCTTGTTTAGCCCTTTTCCTGACCATTAACAATAACAACTTGTAACCTACCATCTTAAACAATGAGAATTATCTAAAACCCATTGGAAGACCAAAACCCACCCACCCCACCTCTTGGGAATGTGGGCGTTGTGTTCTTAAAATTACTTGTTGCTGTTTGTGGGTGAAGGCATCTTTAGGAGATCCTGAAAAGAAAAATTTTGCGTTAATTGTCAAGTCCAGGGAGAGGTAGCTGTATCATTTGTTGTCCAGTCTCTGCATAATGCAAAAGTGCAGGGCTTATCTCAAGTCCTTGTTCTAGTAGTCTGTGAAGCTGGATCACCTCAGCTAGCCATCTTGAAATTGCCCTGAGCAGTTTGTAGTCCAAAGCTGATCTTTGGGTGATGTTTGTCAACTTAGTGGTATTATTATTGTCCATGTGGAATCTTCATTGTGGGGCCCCATCATCCTTTTGGAGACTTCAAATTTGCTGTTAGACCTGGTCATGATTCCCTGCAGGAAACTGATAGAGACTCAAACACGAAAACATGTAGGCAGCTAGATGCCTTTTTTCTAGAATTAGTTAGTACTTTGTATGACCATTAATATCATGACAAAAGTTAATATATGTATGTTAATCTTATAAATTTTGATATAAAATTTATACCTTAAGAAAAGTTTTAAAGAATCAAAATAGAACCATGGCATTATGAGATTAGTGGCAATAGAATAGTCCCTTTTTTTTTGTTTTCTTCTGTCCCATATCAGATGGCTATGATACAGAGATTTTGCATTTTCTTTTAACAAGCATGCTTGGGTTTAGAGAAGGACAGAGCCAGCTTGAATTTTTAATTGAACTGGGACTACATAAAGACCATTTGTATTAAGTGTCTATAGAGAAGAGCAAAAACAAACATTTAAGAAGACATGAAATTTTATATGTGATATACCAATAGGCCAATTTACTTTTTTCTTGGAACTTTTTTTTTTCTTGGATGATTTGTCCTTTTTCTTCAGATGTCTCATTTGTCTAGTGTTCTTCAGATTTCTTAGCCTTCATTCTCCTGAAAGACAAAACCAAAAACCATTCCCCAAGCCTAACTTGGGGAGGTTCCCTTTTGGCAAGTTAGATCTGATTTAATGAAAAGCATTTGTTAGTGGTATAAGTTAATTTAAGTTGGATGATCATGCTGGTTGATGAACTATCACCTCTTCTAATTAAGAGGTCTCTCTTGTTCAAATCGAACCTATATCCATTTTGATGGTATCCATAGCTTTTCTTCTGTAGAAACAAAAGCAAAACCTTGTCCCCTATGTAATACATATCCTGGTTTCTATTCTGAGGTCAGCACATCTTTAAAGTATATAGGCTGATTTAACTCTGTAGTTTTTTTCTATTTTCCAATGTGTCCCTGTAGCTGTTGTTCCTGTCTCATTAGCATTGATAAAATTCTAAGTTAATAGAGCATTATGTAATTTATTTCTGGGGTTTTTGTTACCTCTTTCTGTTTATTTAGCATATTCTTTAGAGTTTGATATGATCTTTTTATGACTGCTTGGTCTGTAGGATTGTGTGGTATACCTGTAATATGCTTTATATTGTAATAAGCAAATAACTTTCATTTTGCCAGAGACATATGCTGAAGCATTGTCAGTTTTAATTTGTGCAGGTATACCCATGATGGCCATAACTTCTGGCAAATGTGTGATTACAGAATTAGCCTTTTTTGAACTCAGGGCAGTTGCCCATTGAAATCCTGAATAGATATCAATGGTGTGGTGTACATATTTCAATTTTCCAAATTCTACAAATGAAACACATCCATCTGCCAGATTTTATTCCTCTGAGTACCCTTTGGGTTACATCCTGCTGGTAGTGGAGTTTGATTGTATAAAGAACAAGTAGGACATTTCCTTATAATTTCCTTGGCTTGTTGCCAGGTTATGGAAAAATCCTTTTGAAAACCCTTGCTATTGACATGATTTTTTTTAATGAAATTCTGAGGCCTCCAGCATATTTCCTATCAATAGTTAATCAATCTCATCATACCTTGTGCTAGAGAGCCTGGAAGACCCATATGGGATTGGATGTGAATTATATATAAGGGATGCTTCCTATTCCTGATTATATCTTATAATTGAATAAATAACAAGGTTAATTCTGACTCATCAGGGATAAATTCTGCAGTCTCAATGTGTAAGACCACTCTTTCAGCATACTGAGAGTCAGTAACTGTGCTGAGAGGTTCTGAAAAATCCATTAATACCATCAGGAGAGCATACAATTCCAATTTTTGAACTGAATTGTGAGGACTTTGAACCACTTTACTTAAATTTTCTGATTCGTAACCTGCCTTTCCTTGTTTGCATCTGTATAAAATGTATGGGCTCTAGCTATGGGCGTTTCCCATACAATATGAGGCAGAATCCAACCAACTCTAAAAGTTGAATTCTGTCATTTTTGGGATATTTGCTGTTAATCTCTCCCAAAAAATTACTGCAAGCTTTTTGCCAAGGTTCACTTTCTGCTCATAATTTGTCAATATCATCCTTGGTTAAACGTACTACAATTTCTGCTGAGTCTATTCCTGTTAATTGATGAAGTCTCAGTTTTCCTTTTAAAATCAAGTCAGAGATCTTTTCCACACAAGTTTTTAATTTTTTAATCTGTTTATTTGGTAGAAATATCCATTCTAATATAATATCTTCCCTCTGCATTAAAATCTCTGTAGGTAGAATGCTTAGAGGGTAAATAACCAAAATGCAATCAAGCTTTGGATCCACATGGTCCACATGTCCCTCCTGTACTTTCTTTTCCACCAAGGTCAGTTCTCTCTCAGCTTCAGCTGATAATTCTCTTGGACTGTTTAAGTCCTTGTCACCTTCTAAGGTTTTCAAAAAATTACTCAGTTCATCATTTTACCCCAACAACAGTTCATAGATGGGAAATGTCTCTGAATAATCTTTGAAAGTCATTAAGAGTCTGTAATCGATCTCTCCTAATTTGCACCTTTTGGGGTCTAATTTTTTTGTAGACCTATTTTATAACCTAAATAATTAATAGAATCTCCTCTTTGTATCTTTTCAGGAGCAATTTGTAGTCCCCAACAAAGCAAAATTTTATTTATTTCTTCAGACATTCTAAAGTGTCTGCAATTGAAACATTTAGTAAAATATCTATGTAATGATAAATTATAGATATAGTAAATTGTTTACATGTTACTTCCAGTGGCTATTGTATAATATATTGGCACAGGGTTGGGCTATTTAACATTCCCTGTGGGAGAACCCTATATTGATATCTTTAACTGGCTGAGAATTATTATAAGTAGGTATGGTGATATTTTTTTTGTACTGAAATGTGATTTTATTTGTATGTTAATAAATAAAGTTGCCTGGGGGTCAGAGCTAATAGCAAGCCATCACAGAAGCTGAAGCTGGGTGGTGGTGGTGCATGCCTTTAATCCCAGCTCTTGGGAGGCAGAGCTAGGTGGATCTCTGTGCATTCAAGGATACAGCCAGCATGGAGACACACACCTTTAATCTCAATACTAACCATAGAAGACCTGGAGGTCTTTACAGACAGGCAGTGACGAGGTGGTCATGTGGTTGGGTTTACAACCAATGAGAAGGCAGAACAGAAAGTATATATAAAGACAGACACACAGGAAGTAGTTCTCTTGGCTGAAGAGGATAGCTGCAGAGTGAAGGGTAAGGCTCTTAGCTCTGACCTCTTGGGCTTTCATCTTTGCATTGGTTCTGTGTTTCTTATTGAATAAGACAGTTAATTCTACAAGTAGGCACTGTGAAAGCAAATCTTTCTCTGTCCTTTTCTTGTAAGGGTATTGAGAAGAAACAGTCTTCTAAATCAATAACTATGTGAGGCCATTCTTTAGGTAACAGAGTAGGCAAAGGAATTCCAGATTGTAGAGAGCCCATTGGCTGAATTACTGTGTTAATTGCTCTTGGGTCTGTTACCATTCTCCATTTACCAGATATCTTTTTAATGACAAATACAAGAGAATTCTAAGGGCTGGTTGATTCTTCAATATGCTGAGCATTTAACTGCTCTTGTACCAGCTCTTCTAAAGCCTGTAGTTTCTCTGTTGTTAAAGGTCATTGCTGAACCCATACAGGCTTGTCTGTTACCCATTTTAAAAGTAGAGCTGTTGGTGTTTTTGAAAGTCAGTAGTTGTTGTCCCCTGTTCTTGTACAATCTGGATGGACTGTGACAGCTCTGTATAATAATACCTCCTAATATTTCTCTCAGAAACATGTGTTAGTTTATGGTTTGTTTCTGAGGTTGGAGAAATGTTAATATGAGTATTCCATTGTTGTAATAGATCATGGCCCCATAAATTCATGGCTATATTAGACACATATGACTTTAATTTTCCTCTCTGTCCTTCTGGCCCTTTCAATTTGAGACATCTTGCACTCTGTTTCACTTGAGATAATATTCCAATCCCTAACAGCTGAACCTTTACCTCCCGAAGAGGCCAATTTGGATGCCAAAACTGTGATGCAATTGTGATGTCTGCACCTGTGTCTACAAGACCTTCCAAGAGAATGTCATTTATTGGTAGTTTTAATTTTGGTCTTTGTTCGTTTATAGAAGTTTGCAAAAAAAATTGCTTTATGGTTTCTCCTGATTTTCCTGTTCTCTCTGCTGTAGCTGTTTTATCACCCCAAGCAGTCTGGTTTATTCCAATAGGCATTTGGTTATTTAATTGCCCTGAGAAGGGGTTTCTTTTACGATGTCAGGAAAGGTCTGAACTGAATTTTCCATAGGGTTCTGCAAGAGGCCCCTCAGGGAGTTTCCCGAAGGCAAAGGCAAAGGATTACCTTGTCTGTCCCTTGTTGATCTACATTTGTTAGTCCAATGTTTACTTTTACTATACCTTCTGCATATTCCAGAAGGGAGGGAGGGGCCTTCTGTTGCCATTGTTCCTTGAAGAAACATTGTTTCTAGAATTCCCTGTTTACAGTCCCTTTTTAGGTGACCTTCTTTACTGCAATCAAAATATCTGACATTATTTTTCTTTAAAGCTTTGATATCACCTCTCCTATCCAAGTATCATCATGGTCATGAGACTCAATATTAATTGTGTCCCTGATCCAATCCTCCAAGGGTGCTAATCCTGTCTTTAATGGCCTTATTACCCTCTTACATGCGGCATTTGTGTTCTCAAAAGCCAAAAATTCAATTATCTGTGTAGCTTCTGAGTTTGTTGTCATTCTATTTACTGCTGAAGACAACCTTTATCAGAAATTCATGAAGGATTCTTTGGGACCCTGTATAACTTTTGTAAATGATTCATTTTTTTCTTCCCTGCTTCCTCATTTCTGTCCTATGCATTCATGGCTGCCATATGGCATAGAATTAGGGTTTGGTTATCATATAAACATTATCTTTGTATATCAGCATAATTGCCTTCTCAAAGAAGCTGATCCTGGGAAATTTCCACACCTGTAGTCCTACATCATTGTTCTATTGTTTTAGCCTCCTCTCCACTGTAATTGTGGAGCAGCCTCTAGCACCACTGTAACTAATTCTTTCCAGTCCTGAGGGATAATTCTATTACAAGTTGACCATGAGTTTAACATTTGCTTTACAAATGGAGAATGCATACCCTATGAGACTATAGCTTCTTTAAGTCTCCTTAAATCTAACATTTCCTAGAGTCCAGTTAGCTCATACATACCCTTGAGCATTTGGCAGTTCATGTAAGGTTACTGGGTAGATTAATATTTGCTGTCTGGTAACCTGAGACTGTTTCTCTGTAACTGTATAATTCAATCCTGAGATAGATTCACCTTTAAAATCTTCTGTCTGGTTCTGAATTTCTCTATAATTCATTTTAACAGGTTTTTCTAAAGCTTTTTGTCTTGGCACTCAAATTGACCAACCGTTTTAATGCTAAAATAAAAAGATCAAACAAATATTCATAATTGATGTTATGTACATCTCATCAACATTAATTATCCTCTCATTTAAATGTTCCATTTTCAGATTGCCTAATGTGTTATTAAATAGAGACCAAATTCTTTCCATTATAAAAATGTTTCCCATTTTTTACTATGGGACAAAAAAATTCTTTTAGCTAATTTCTCCCTTTAAGATATTTTGATTGGCTTACTAAGTCTGTTGACTGTGTAGAACAGTAGAAGTCTGAGGGAATTTCCAAGGAGCTACCTAGCGTGGTAGCAGTCTGGGGTTGGAATCCAGAGAGAGCCCACCACTCACCAGGAGAGAAAAAGCCAACGTGGGGTAGAGATCTGGTTGCATGCACCTGCGGCCCGAGCCTTGCAGTTTGGGCCTGAGCCGAGGGGCCTGTAAGGCCACAAGGGACTTTTTAGTGAATTCTTGCCACAATTGTTGGAGTGCCAATTGTAACATGAGTCTTTAAAGGTCTTATTAAATAAAAAGCCAGAGCCAGATATAGGAGTGAGAACCTGAGAGATCAGAGGAATAGGAAAAGTCACAAGCTAACCTCACCTCACTAACACATCAGTCTCCAATGAGATCTACTTCTTGTATACTCACGCCTATATGCCTTTCTGTTCTACTATCGTTTTTGCTGTCCTGTCCAGCTACAACACTTCCTCTTCCTTCCCAGCTCTGTCACTTCCTATCTGTACAGACCTCCTGTTGCTGGAGGGCTTCTCTCCAGGTTCCACCAAGTCCCACAGTCCCACAATCCACGTATAAAATAATCACTTCAGATGCTTATATTACTTACAAACTGTATGGCTTTGGCAGGCTTCTTGCTAACTGTTCTTATATCTTAAATTAACCCATTTCTATAAATCTATACCTTGCCACGTGGCTGGTGGCTTACCGGCATCTTTACATGCTGCTTGTCCTGGTGGTGGCTGCAGTGTCTCTCTCTCCTTCTTCCTGTTTCCCCAATTCTCCTCTCTCCTTGTTCCACCTATACTTCCTGCCTGGTCACTGGCCATCAGTGTTTTATTTATATAGAGTGATATCCACAGCACCTCCAGACCTCTATGGTTAGTGCTAGAATTAAAGGCATGTGTTACCACTCTTGGCTCTGTTCCCAGTGTGGCTTTGAACTCACAGAGATCCACACAGATCCCTGCCTTCCGAATGATGGGATTAAAGGCATGTGCTACTGTTGCCTGACTTCTATGTTTACTATAGTGGCTGACTTTTTCCTCTGATTCTAGGTAAATTTTTTTTGGGGACATAGTATATTGGGGGACACAATACATCACCACAGGCTGCAGGAAAAAAAGGCAGAGGGCCCTTTTTACCTCAAGTACATTTTGTTCCCCTGGGTTGTTCTCAGACATGATTTCGTACTTCCTGCAACAAACATTTGCAATCAATTTTAAGACATGTTTGTTCTTGTTGGATGTTGGAACATAGCTATAGAACCCAGTCTGGTGAACAGATATGCGGAGTACTGTCCCCAGTGTACCCTGAATCTGGATATGGCTTTTTACCTTGCTTCCATGCTTTCCTGGATATAATCTGTAGTACATACCAAACAATTGTTTTTAAATTGGTCTGTCCTGAGAAAGTTCTGGGGAAGGGCTGCTCTGTTAATAGTATGTGCTTACTGGTGTTTATTAATTTACATATTTTTCTGAACTCAACCTTCCTTGGTGCATTGCTTTCTTTGTTCCGTTCATGTATAAAAGTACACTGAAACTGAAGTAAAGTTGTCTGTAGTGTTAGCTATAGTCCTCCCCATTAAGGTCCTCAAATCCTGGATTTCGAAGACAAATCTGCATAGGTCTCAAAGGTTTACAGGTAATGCCCAAACAGGGACCTGGATGAAAAGCTAGAGGACCTGAATGAAAAAGAGAGGACATGAGGACCCCTGAAGAAGGATTAAAATGGGGCAAAAAGCAGGAAAACCAGCACCATCTATTGCGTTGATACATCATTTTTAAAAAAGTGCTGCTGCAGTGTCTAAAGCCCAGCTGCAAGAATGTTGGGATTTAGCAACAAAATAGAACCCTTGGTTTCCTGAAGAGGGCACTCTGGATTGCAGAGTATAGGTAAGTAAAGAAAATACAGTGAAAGCCCATTGACAAGGAGAAAGTATTCCATTGCTGCTCTGGGTGACTTGGGCATTGGTCCTCATCGTGTTACAAATAAATGAGGACAAGCCAAAGGATTTAGAAAAGGCTGTGAGCTCGATAATGAAACACAAGAAAAAATCTTTTAAGCTAGAAAGGAAATTTTTCCTGTGCAAGGTTTAAAGGGACCAAGCAGAGCAAAATTGAAAGTAAAAATGTCAGCTCACTGGAGGATGAATGCCCTTAGCCATTCACTCTCCTGCTTGAAATATATCCTCTACCAGAGGATGATGATGATAAATGATTGGGTTGAATGGGGGCAGGGAACACCAGCACAGTTGCTCCAAGCATGATATAAGTTATTAGACTGTAAAGGAAAAAAAAAGGAACTTGATAAAATTAGACAGGGGCCTGATGAGCCATGTTGTGGAATATTAGTTTAAGATGTGTTACATTTGTTTAGGCTGTGGAATATTTGTTTAATGATGCAAAGATGCGTTACATTCTTGTATGTTGCATTTGTTTAAATCTGTAAAGCTGTGTTACTTTGCTTGCCTAAAACACCTGATTGGTCTAATAAAGAGCTGAATGGCCAGTAGCTAGGCAGGAGAGGGATAGGCAGGGCTGCCAGGCAGAAAGAATAAATAGGAGAAATCTAGGCTTGGGAGAGGAGCAAGGAATGAGAAAAGGAGAAGGGGAGGAGGATGCCAGGGGCCAGCCAACCAACCACACAGCCAGCTACAGAGTAAGAAGGAAAGAAAGATATCAGATAAAAGTTAAAAGTCCAGAGGCAAACCGTAGTTAACAAGAAATGGAATAATTTAAGTTAGACTAAACTGGCTAGAAACAAACCAAGCTAAGGCCAGGTATTCACAAGTAAGAGTAAGTCTCTGTATTTATTTGGGAGCTGGGTGGTGGGCCTCCTAAAATAAAAAGATAAAGAAAAAGAAAAAGAAAAAGACTACAGAGTCATATCAAAACTGTGTTTCTCATTTTTTTAGGCTGTCAGTTGTCTGATGGTTGGTGGGGAGGCAAAAACACATACTGTTAAACAGCTGGCATATGAGAATGCTAATGCTGCATGCCAGATTGCCATCCAACCCTTTCAAAAGAAAATAGATATTAATGATTGCATCCCCCTTTTGCTGATGAAAGTGTTAACTCTGGCGATGGGTCTCTAAGAGCGGACAATGCCTAAACTATTGGTAGTCATTCAACAAGAATAAAAAGAGCTAAAGAGCTGTTTCCTCTTGCTTTTTTTTTTAATTTTTAATTTTTGGTGTATGTGTTCAAGTAACCTTTATTTTACTTAATAATGGCACAAAGAACAAGAATAGGGATGTTGGCAATTGTATTATGGTATGTTGCTAAAATTGTCCTATATATTATTTATTGTTATTAATTTCTTACTGTTCCTTGCTTACAAAGTAAATTTTTTTGTTTTTACATTTCAATCAAAGATTCCCCTCCCTCCTCTCCTCCCAGTCCCTCCCTGTGCCTCCTCGCCCTCCTCCCACTCCTCCTCCTCTGTTTCTGTTCAGATATGGGTGTGCCTCCCATGGATATCAGCCAGCCATGCTGTATCAAGTTGCAGTGAGACTATGCACCTTTTCTATAAAGGCTGGATATCCTCTTGCTTTTATTCTGCATTACATGCAGAATATAATTATATCTGCTTCCTGCAAAAAAATGCTAAAAGGATCTGTTTATAAAATAAAAATTGGATTAACCCTTTAAATTTGTACTTATTAAAAAATTAAAGTTTTGGTAAATACTTCGGATGATTTAACACTGGCTTTTGCTATTTTGTGCCCCTGTAAAATATTAAAAAATCTAAAAATGTGTTGGGTGGCGGTGATGCAAGCCTTTAATCCCAGCACTTGGGAGGCAGAGCCAGGCAGATCTCTGTGAGTTCGAGGGCAGCCTGGTCTACAGCAAGATCTAGGACAGCTAAAACAGCCACCAAAAAACTACACAGAGAAACCCTGTCTTGAAAAACAAACAAACAAAACAACAACAACAACAAAAAAATCTAATAATGCTTCTGCATATACTGCCAAGCCTTTTCAGGAATTTTGTCAACAGTTTGATATAACCCACATCACAGGCATTTCATATAACTGTCAGGGTCAATCTTTCGTGGAAAGAGCTCATGGACAACTTAAATGTTATTTAAAAATAGAGGAGGAGTAGAGTAGTATCGCTACTTCTCACAATATTTTGTCTTCTATTTTGTATACTTTAAATTGTTTTAAATTTGGGCAAGGATGGCCTTACTGCTGCAGTAAGTGTCATGGTTCTTTGGAGAGATGTTATGTCTGGCCAATTGAATGGCCCGGGTCCAGCAATTTACTGGAGCCGAGGCTGTGTTTATGTTTTTTCCTCAGGGTGTTGAAAAGCCAGTGCTGAGAGATTGACTGGACCCTGTGGAAGATGGACAAAGGATCCAAAGCATTTGCAGAGACTACACCTGAAGGAAAAGAAGAGACTGGGGCAACAGAGTGGTTGGACTGAAAGAATAGTGTCTCCCTACCCACACTGACACAATGAAAAACTTAGTAACTGAGGGAAAAGGGTGATGAAACCTCAGGGGAAGGGTGTGACTACAGAGTTGCTGTTTTTGCTATGTTGTCTCTTTGGAACGCATCTGTTACTGCTGAGACTTAAGGACTTACACACCTGATCCTCCTATGCCTCCCTTTGTTGCTTTGTTAACAGGGAAGAAAGTAACATCTTGTTTATGACCCTAGTCGATGACTCTGAGATCTTGGGTGCCCTCAGTGCTAATCATATTTTTCCCCCAAGCATCTTTGCCAAGATAGTCATGTTGACAATTTAAGTATTGATGATCAATCCTTACATGATAAAATATTAACTATTTAACATTCAAAGTTAGATAAATTATCCTCCTCCAAAGCTCTTATTTCCACCTTATCGCAGGCATTCACTGTTATGGGTATTCCAACACAGTTAAAAACAGATAATGATCCTGCTTTTACTAAGAATTTTAAGAAATTCTGTGAAGAATGGCAAATTCAACATATCATCTGAATCTCTTTCAACCCACAGGGTCAAGCATTTGTAGAAAGTGCTTATTCCACCCTTAAAAAAAAGCAAATTTTAAGCCAGCTGGTGGTGGTGCATGTTTTTAAATCCCAGCACTCCTGAGGCAGAGGCAGGTGGACTCCGTGAGTTTGAGACCAGCCTGGTTTACAGATCAAATTCCAGGAAAGCAGGGCTACACTGAGAAACCTTGTCTTGAAAACCCTCCCCCCACCTCAAATGAAAGCAACTTTTAAAAAATAAAAAAGGAGTTGGGGGAGCCATTTTTCTAGATGCTCTTATTACCTTATTTACTTTAAATTATAGATGTTCAATTTACAAAAAGTTTGCCCTTTAATGTAATTGGAATGTTACTAGTTATTGTATGACCTCTGCTTGATTTAATCAGCCTTTATAACTGGATCATGATCAAATATCATTTAGAGTATGCATGGGAATTTGTCTCTCGATATTGTTGCCCTATAGGATGAAACCTTCCAGATGTTCTCTAAACAACTGCCTGGAATTTTGGGACAAGGAATGTTAAAAGGGATTGTTGATGCCTTACAAGGCATAGATCATGGTTCCTGGTAGCAAAGCTTCATTCACAGTGCTCTTGCATCTAGTGTTACACTTACCATGTCTTTTCACACTTCTCTTAGGATGTTGATGGCCCCAAACAAGACAAACGAGGACATTCAGCTTTATCTACTGCACTGTTCTTGCTTTAAAAAACAAACAAACAAACAAAAACGCGGGGGGGGGCATAGGGAGATGCCAGAATGTGGTCAAAAGAATGACACATGATGAACAATGCCTAGGGGAACTATGAGAGGCTCCAGGAAAAAAGGCAGAGGACCTTTTACCTCAAATGCATTTTTTTCCCCCCGGATTGTTCTCAGACATGATTTCGTACCTCCTGCAACAAACCTTTGCAATTAATTTTTAAGATATATTTGTTCCTGTTGGATGTTGAAACATAGCTATAGAACCCAGTCTGGTGAACAGATATGCTGAGTGCTGTCCTCAGTGTACCCTGAATCTGGATATGGCTTTCTACCTTGCTTTCATGCTTTCCTGAATATAATCTGTAGTACATACCAGACAATTGTTTTTAAATTGGTCTGTCCTGAGAAAGTTCTGGGAAAGGGCTGCTCTGTTCATAGTATGTGCTTACTGGTGTTTATTAATTTACATATTTTTCTGAACTCAACCTTCCTTGGTGCATTGCTTTCTTTGTTCCGTTCATGTATAAAAGTATACTGAAACTGAAGTGAAGTCTGCAGCATTAGACTATAGTCCTCCCATTAAGGTCCTCAAATCCCGGATTTTGAAGAAAGATCTGCATAAGTGGATGAAGGTCAGCAGTTGCCCTGATTGGCCTCAAACTCAGTGTATTTGAGGATAAGCTTGATTCTGCCTCCACTTGCCTTGTCTGGGATTATAGGACTGAGTTGTGCCATGCCCAGTTCATGTGGTGCTAGGAATGGAATCAGGACATCAGACATTCTAGAAAAGTACTCTTGTAACAGGGCAAGACAGTACAGAGGTTCCTCTGTCTTATATTTTTGCTGAATCCATTTTGTTTAGCTAAAATTTGAACTTAATGGAGAATCCATGGAAAATAACCTGGCTTTAGGAACCTGAGGTCAAAATGCTCCAGTTAACTTAGCTTCTGGTAAATTGCCTACTTGTGCACGACCCGACCCCACAGCTAACTGCTGTCTTAGCTTTTGTTAAACTGTCTGCTTGTGCAAAACCTCCTTGTCAGCTACTGAGGGAGATACCATGATGTGATTTTTGCTTTTAAAAACCCCTTGTTCTAAATGCTACACTTGGATCCCAAATACCTGCTGGCTGAAATAAAGACTTGCAGTTTGATATAAACTTTGTCCGAGTGATCATCTCTAATGTGCTCCCCAGAACATTTTGGAGTCCCCCAGCAAAATCTCCAGAGACTGGACCCTGACACTTTAGGGCCCTTGGGATCCCAAGATTGATGAAGAGTGCACCAGCTGGGGAGGACTCCTGGAAGGTGTGCAACCTGAGATGTTCTAGGGCCCAGGAAAATCCTCTCTGACTGTGTCTTAGTTAGGATTTTGTTGCTGTGAAGAGACACCATGAACATGGCAACTCTTATAAAACATTTAGTTGGGGTGGCTTACAGTTACAGAGGTTTAGTCCATTATTATCATGGTGGCTTGTGGGCAGACATGAGAAGGAGCTGAGAGTTCTACATCCCCCCTACCCCACCCCCCATAAGGATTCTCTGTGTAACAGCCCCGACTGAGGCTGTCCTAGAACTTGTTCTGTAGGCCATGCTGGCCTCTAACTCATGAGATCCATCTGCCTCTGCTCTCTGAGTGCTGGGATTAAAGGCATGCACTACCACCACTGCCTGGCTGAGTTCTACATCTTGACCCACAGGCAACAGGAAGTGATCTGTGTCACTGGGCATAGCTTGAGCATAGGAGATCTCAAAGCCCACCCCTACATACTTCCTCCTACAAGGTCATTCCTACTCTAACAAAGCCACACCTCCTAATAGTGACTTAGCATTTCTGGTATCCTCTAGTCACTTCCGGGGTCCTATAGCCATGCGTGCACTGTCAGCAGTCAGGCAAAATGCTTAGTCACCCCGGGGTCTCACGGCCGTATGTGTCTATGCACATGTGTGGCTATGTAAGCCCTATATTCATGTGCCGATCTACCTTTAAAAGCAGACCCCACCCATTCCATGCTCTCTTCCATCACCTCTCTTCCAGGCATGCCTGTGCACCGCCCCCCATTTCCCCTACTCTCCACCAATAAACTTTTAAAGTGGGTTTCGTTGTGTTGGTGGTCCGTTCTTGCTGCCAGTAAATACAACAGTTGGTGCCCCAAGACTCAACAAGCCCTCCCAGCATCTTGGGGTACACTGGGACCCTGCCAGATCAGTGATCCATCTATGATATCCCACGTTCTAACTATCTGGCTGCTGGGCCTCTTTGCACAACACTGGCTGCTTCCGTTGGTGAGTTTTCCCTCTCCTGTTCAGCAGTAAACTCTTCCCTGGACCCTTGGGAACAACGGTTGAACATCCGGTGCCCCAAATAGTGTTCTTGGAAGTGAGGGAACCCCTGGCTATGGTCTTCAGGGTTACTGTCGGCCCCTTTTACTAAACAACAATCACCTCTGGCCATTCCCTTACTGAGGACTGAAGCGTCATTTCTCGTCTCTCAGAATTTCCCTTGGGCTTAGCCCTGGCCCTTGCTCTCTGTTTGATGAAACATTGAGCAGCCTGTGCCATTTAAATTGATCCTCGCTTAATCTCTGGGATGCTAGAGATGTTAAGAGCCATTGGATCTTGTTTGTTTTTTTCCTCTCTCTGCCTCAGCCATGGGGCTAACAATATAAGCCCGACATCCCCTCTGGGATGTCTTTTAGAAAACCTCAAACCTCTAGGCTTAATTCCCTGTTTAAAGACTTCTAAGCTCATCAGCCTTTGCACTCAGAAATGGCCTACATACCCCTTAGATAACCATTTAAAATGGCTGCCTAATGGCATGTTGGATCCCGATATTTTATGGAAACTTTCTAATTTCTGCCAGCAAATGGGTAAATGGAAAGAGTTGCCCTACATTAAGCCTTTTTCTATCTTAGTTCCAAACCCTCTCTCTGTGCTTCCTGTTCACCTGCTCAGGCATTCCTAGCTATGCAGTCTGAACCCCCCACTACTCTGGGCTCTGCTAATGAACCTCCACCTTTCCGACCCTGACATACAACTGCTCCCTCTGCTCCCCCAGCTCCTCCCTCCTCTCAGGTACTGGGCTGCTTCAACCGCCCAACTCTAGCGCCCACTCCTGTTACTCATTCTCATGCCACTAAGGGACCCCACCCTGGCCAAACCAACCTGGCCACAGTTCTCCCTTTGTGAGAGGTAGCCAGAGTGGATGGACTGGTTAAGGAACATGTCGCCTTCTCACTAGCAGAACTCTCTCAGATAGAAAAGAGATTAGGTTCTTTTTTTTTTTTTTTTTTTTTTTTTTTTTTTTTTTTTTTTTTTTGGTTTTTCGAGACAGGGTTTCTCTGTGTAGCTTTGCGCCTTTCCTAGAGCTCACTTGGTAGTCCAGGCTGGCCTCGAACTCACAGAGATCCGCCTGCCTCTGCCTCCCGAGTGCTGGGATTAAAGGCGTGAGCCACCACCGCCCGGCGAGATTAGGTTCTTATACCTGCAACTCTGCCTCTTTCATAGAAGAATTCCGATATATCACCCAATGTTATAACCTCACCTTTCATGATATATACATGATCCTGGCAAACAACCTACTTTGGGAGGAGTGCAGGTGGGTTTGGGAGCAAGCTAGAGTGTACATGCAGACAAAATTCACCAAACTAATGCAGCACATCCTCCCCTCCCCCCTGGGGGGGGAGTGCTGAGGCAGTCCCTGACTGAGACCCACACTGGGATTATAACGCCCCAGTTGGCTCTCTAACTAGAGACCAGTTTACAACTTGCCTCCTGGCAGGTCTCTGTAAGGCTGTCCTTAAACTATGAGAAACTCCAGAAAATGGTTCAGGACAGAGGAAAATCCTTCCAGGTTCCTAGAAAACCCTCACAAAGGCCCTCTTACAGTATACTAATCTAGACGCTGAAAGCCCAGAGGGCAGACAGCTCCTTATGACCCACTTCTTTTCCCAGAGCTTCCCCGACGTGAGGGCCAGGCTTAAGCATTTGGAGAGAGGGTCTCTAACCCCACAGGCAGAAGTCTTAGTCTTAGTGCTGGCCCTTAGGGTGTACCATGGGAGACACGAGAAAGCTGGTAAACAAAAATACCAGATGCTGGCCAAGGCCATTGACCACCTAAGCGACCGCCTGGGCTCCTTTGCCCCTGGGGCTCGAGGACTACCAGGTCCCTCTTTCAAATGTGGTCAGGAGGGTCCCTGGGCCTGGGCATGACCCTAATCCTCACCACAGACCTCCTGGGCAATGTCCAAAGTGCCATCAAGAGGAACACTGGTCAATTGCCCCCCCCCCCACACCTTGTGGCATGGGGACATCAAACGCAGACCACCCTCCAGCCAACCTTCTAGGCTTGGCCGTGGACGACTGAGGGTGCCCAGCTCCCTTGACCCAAGCACTGTCATCTCTGACAGGGAGCCCCGGGTAGTCATCATGGTATCAGGGCGGTCTATCACTTACTTGGTACTGAGGGAAATTTGGGGACCCACCTTCCCTTTGCATCTCCCTATTGCTAGGGTAGGGGGACAGCCTTGCCTACCTCACCAGATCCCACCACTCAGTTGCATTTTCAGGGGTGTTCCTTTCACCCGTTCATTTTTGGTTATGCCAACTTGCCCTGTACCCCTAATGGGAAGAGTCTTTTTAGCCAAAGAGGGAGCTTCTATTTCATTTGCTCCCCCAATTCTCCTGGCCCCAGACTCACCAGAAGCTCCTCTCCTCCTCATCCTAGTCACCCACCCCACTGTTTCCAATATGTCATTTCCTCTGCCAGCCTCTCAGGTGAACCCCCAAGCCTGGGACACCCCAACCCCTTCTGCTGCTAGACACCATTCCCCCATTGTCATCCAATTTCAGGACCCTACCTGGAACATTACCCAAGCTCGGTATCCACTTTCACTGCAGAGCCTTAGGGGACTTAAACCATCTGTGGCCTGAGGACAAAGCTACTTCACCCAACCTCTTCTCCTTTTAACACCCCATACTTGCAGTTAAGAAATCTTATAGAACCTACCACCTGGTTCAAGACCTCCAGCTCGTTAATTCTGCAGTGGTCCCCCTCTATCCTGTGGTTCCTACACTTACACACTCCTCTCCACTATCCCCTCAGAACCTCCCATTTCTCAGTTATGCATCTCAAGGATGTCTTCTCCATCCCTCTCAGCACCTGGACCGACCCTGACACCCACCTCTCCACACAGCTCACCTGGATGGTCCTACCCCAGGGGTTTAGGGACAGTCCACACCTATTTGGCCAGGCCCTAGCTTCTGACCTGCTTGCTTTGTCTCCCCAACTCTAAACTCATACACTATGTAGATGACATTCTACTTTGCAGCCCGTCATTACAAACTAACACCTCTGCTCTCCTAAATTTCTTGTCCAGTGGGGGCTATTGGTCCTCACCTTCCAAGGTCCAACTGTCCACTCCTCAGGTCACTTACTTGGGTCTAACCATTACCTCAACCCACAAAGCCATTACCTTATACAGAAAGCACCTGATCCAGTCTCTTGCAGTTCCCTCTACTAAGGAGATTTTATCGTTTCTAGAATAGCTGGCTTCTTATGTTGCTGGATCCCCCTTTTCCCTCATTGCTTGCACCTTATACAAGGCAGCTCTTGGCTCTCCACTCAGACCCCTCCTCAATCCCATTACCAAACTCTTTCAGAAGCTCCAACAGGCTCTCCTCCAGGCTCCAGCCCTTCATCTTCCAGACCTAACTCGTCCCTTCTCCCTCTAAGTAACAGAAAAAGAGGAATATGCTCTTGGGGTCCTAGGCTACCAGCTGGGATCTTCCTTTGCACCTGTAGCATACCTGTCAAAAAAAGAAAGAAAGAAAGAAAGAAAGAAAGAAAGAAAGAAAGAAAGAAAGAAAGAAAGAAAGAAAGAAAGAAAGAAAGCACTAGACCTTACTACCCAGGGATGGGCACCCTGCACACATGCTTTAGCAGCTGCTGAGCTCCTTATTTGTGAATCAAAGAAACAAACCTTTGGGTCACCTGTCACTATCTTCTCCCACCACAACCTGCCCCACCTCTTAACTTATAAAGGCTTACAAACTCACTTCTTTCCTGAGTTCTTTCTCTCCAAGCGGCATTAGTGGAAGATGCCACACTTACTTTCAATCTTATCTCAATCTTATCAATATCTCAAATCTTCTCCCTTGACCCAATACTGACCACTCCCCCATCTCATTCCTGCATTGAAACCCTAGAGGAACTACTGCCCCATCCTTCACACATACAGGAGGGCACATTGCCTCAGGCCACCTATACCTGGCACACGGATGGCAGCTCCTTTTTACATGAGGGGACCCGAAAAGCAGGCTCTGCCATAGTGTCAGATACTGGGGTGGCTGAAGCACAGGCACTCCCTGCCCACACTACTAGCCAGCAGGCTGAACTTATAGCCCTCACCCGTGCCTTCCAATTAGCACAGGGAAATCCCTAAATGTTTACACAGACTCCAAATATGCTTTTCATATCCTCCTGTCCTGCATTGCTATCTGGAAAGAGCACAGGCTTCTCACAACAAAAGGAGGATCCATAACTATTTCAGGCCAAATTATGGCTATGCTAAAAGCCTCCCATCTCCCCAAAACTACAAGAATTATTCATTCCCAGTCTCATCAGACGACAGCTCCATCATCTCTACCCACATCCACACAGTCACTCCCCGACACTCAACAAATTCTGTCCTATCTACATCAGCTCTTTCATCCTAATAGTCAGACTCTTTTATCAAGGCTCACCTCCAGCACACCCCTGAGAACTTAACAGTTCTTAAAAATTATCACTGCCTCTTGTAAAATTTGTCAAAAGTCAGACCCCAATTCCAAATACTGTAGCCTCCCTTTTCCTACCCACCAGGCCAGGAGATCCCTTCCGGGGACTGACTGGCAACTTGATTTCACTCAAATGCCCACAGTCAGATGGATTAAGTATCTCCTGGTTGATACATTCTCAGGCTGGGTTAAACTTTTCCAATTATCAATAAAAGAGCTCAGACAGTCTCTGACCTCCTCCAGAAGATTATTCCTCAATTTGGGATTTGTAGCATGAATCTTAAAAAGTCTTACCAATTCCTCAGTTGATTCTATTTCCTCAGACTGGAAGACTCTGAGTCCTTATCCAAATGGATCTCAGCTGAACTGCTGCTAAAAGCCTAAAAGCTTAACCTGCTCTAGTTCCTGGTTTTCACACCTTATATACCTTTCTGCTTTCTGCCATCACTTCCTGGGATTAAAGGCATGAGTTACCATGCCTGGTTGTTTCCAGTGTGGCCTTTAACTCACAGAGATCCAGATGAATCTCTGCCTCTAGAATGCTAGGATTAAAGGTGTGTGTGTGCCACCATTTTCTGGCCTCTATGTCTATCTAGTGGCTGTTCTGTTCTCTGACCCCAGATAAGTTTATTAGGGTGCATGATGTATTGGGGAACACAATATCACCACAGGGATTCCTGTCTCTCTCCAGTCTGATAACAGCCCTGAATTCACCTCCCAGATTTCCCAAACCTTACCTAAAGCTCTCAGTATCCCTTGGAATTTTCATATCCCAAATCACCCTTAATCCTCAGGAAAGATAGAATAAACTAACTACTCCTTCAAAAATACTCTTGTTGCTGGGCAGCAGTGGCACACACCTTTAATCCCAGCACTTGGGAGGCAGAGCCAGGTGGATCTCTGTGAGTTCGAGGCCAGCCTGGTCTACAGAGTGAGATCCAGGACAGGAACCAAAACTATATGATGGAGAAACCCTGTCTCGAAAAAGAAAAAAAACAAAAACAAAAACAAAAACAAAAATATTTTTGTTAAAATGTCACAGGAACTTCACCTTGACTGGATAAAACTCTTGCCTCTGGCTCTTTTCAGGCTCTGGGCTCTCCCAAAGCGACCCCTTTCAATAGCACCATTTGAACTCATGTATGGGAGGCCAGCTCTAACCCCTGGCCTCACATCTAAACCCTCACCCCTCCCTGATCACCTCCTCACCCCCCTACTTTATCACCTCTGTTCTCTCCTGTGGAACTTTGCTGACCACTCTCTATCTCGGCCACTCACCAACCCCTGCCCATTTCTAATCAACATCGGGGATCGGGTCCTTCCCTCTTCCCCAGACCTATGCTCCTCATCCCTTCCCCCTAAATGTCAAGGTAATTCTTGTAGCCCCCACAGCTGCTAAGCTTGAGGGCCTCCCTCACTGGATTCACTTGTCTCACCTCAAACCCTTTACTTCCCTACCTCAAGATAATCTTTCCTCATACACAGCAACTCACACAGGGCCCCCTGCTCTCTTGAGTTCCAGAAGACCCCGAGATCAACTGCTTTGTCTCCCTAGAAGAATGAGGTTTCACCCCATAGCTGTACTCAACTCTACTGGATTGGGAACCCCATATACTTTCCTCCCTGACAACCCCTGCCCCACCCCTGCGGTATTCTCCTGTCTCTACTAATCACATCCCGCTTCATCAATTTCCTCTCTACCGATCTTCAATGACATATTCACATTTCTTCTTCTTCTTCTTTTTTTTTTTTTTTTTTTTTTTTTTTAAGATTTATTTCTTTATTATGTATACAGAAGAGGGCGCCAGATCTCATTACAGATGGTTGTGAGCCGCCATGTGGTTGCTGGGAATTGAACTCAGGACCTCTGGAAGAGCAGTCGGTGCTCTTAACCGCTGAGCGAACTATCAGCTGTTGTTACAGGACCTCCATCAGCCTCAGAGCCCAAGGTGCAAAGACTATCATTGTGCCTGGGTGGAAAGAAGCAGCAACACCCCAGAGATATTCACACCCTCAGACTCAAAAGGGGGCCTCAGAGCAGGTTTTAACATGACAGTTTATTGTTGGCCACCCCCAGCAGTCAGCCGCCTGTGTCACCTGACTGTTCGAGGTACCATGATAATGAAGAAGAGAACAGGTGACTCAAGGTTTGTTCCAGGTGGAGATAGAAAGCTTAATTGGTAATAAGGAAAAATAAAGCATGTTCCAGGTTCCTCTCTCTCGCTATGTGACTGTATAACTTTAACACCAACCAATAAAATTGTGATAAGCTACTAACCCAACTCTAACAGGGTACTAACCACTACATTCTACTGCCGTATTATCATAGCCACAAGCTCAGGATTTTAAATTCCCTTTGGTTTCTTCTTAATGTGTCTAAAGCTTATCTCTTGTAAACCTAAAAATTCTTTTTAAAAAAATTTTTTTTGTGACATGGTTTCTCTGTGTAGTTTTGGTGCCTGTCCTGGATCTTGCTCTGTAGACCAGGCTGGCCTCGAACTCACAGAGATCTGCCTGCCTCCCTAAAAATTCTTGTAAGTTCCAGGGAGTCGACTTGGACCCACCCGAACAGGTCAGATTCAGTCCAGATAAGTATCATTCAACCTTTCCCTGGTCTCGGAACCCCCCTCCCTCATCTTGGGACCCCTCGGGACTCCCCCCAATCTTGGGATTCCCCCTCTCTCAATTACCAGAATCTAAGAAAAATTTTTCCTAAACTTCATCTTCTGCCTTGCCAGTATCTTGTCAGGTCCAGGTGGCACCGGACGGTTCCACAGAGCTTGAGTAATAGTGAAAACCACCAACTACTTCAGTACAAGTTCCCCAAAGATGATCGACATCCATCAAATCAGCAGGAAGCAGTTTCAAGAAACCCAGCACCCTCATTCCCGCCCACCTGCCACCAACCCCTCACTTTCTATAATAAACGAAAGGATGGAATGTTAGCATTTCTGGTATCCTCTAGCCACTTCTGAGGTCCCACAGCTGCATATGCACTGTCAGCAGCAGGCAAAATGTTTAGTCACCCCAGGGTCTCATGCCTGTAGTCTTATGTAATGTAATCTGTGCGCATGTGCAATGTATGCACGCTGTTGTAATCTATGCGCATGTGTGGCGTGGTTGTGTAAGTCCTTATATGCATGTGCTGAGCTATAACTTTAAAAGCAGAGCCCCCTTTAATCCCAGCACTCGGGAGGCAGAGGCAGGCAGATCTCTGTGAGTTCGAGGTCAGCCTGGTCTATAGAGCAAGATCCAGGATAGGCAACAAAGCTACACAGAGAAACCCTCTCTCGAAAAACCTAAATAAATAAATAAATAAATAAAAAATGAATGAATGAATGAATGAATAGATAAATAATAAAGCAGACCCCACCCATTCCATGCTCTCTTCTGTCACTTCTCTTCCAGACAAGCCTGTGCACCTTTCCCCCACTCTTTCTTTCTTTTTTTTTTTTTTTTTTTTTTTGGTTTTTCGAGATAGGGTTTCTCTGTGTAGCTTTGCGCCTTTCCTGGAACTCACTCTGTAAACCAGGCTGGCCTCGAACTCACAAAGATCTGCCTGCCTCTGCCTCCCGAGTGCTGGGATTAATGGCGTGCGCCACCACTGCCCGGCATCCGATAAACTATTAAAGTGGATTTCCTTGTATTTGTGGTCCATTCTCGCAGCCGGTAAATACAACTATAAAGGCCGTTTTTGTTTTTTTTTTTCTTCAAATCACCACCGACTGACCAATGCTGAGTGCTCTGGAGGCACCCGGATACTTCCACTCCCTGCCTCCCCAACCCCCCCCCCCCCACACACACACAAAAAAAGAGCAAATGAAAAGTCATCTTGTTTGAACACCCCTGGAGCTAAGTGTGGTCTGTAGGACGTACCATCTATCTAGTTAGGATCCAAGAGGGGAAGTCGGAGGCAACCAGAGTTGCTGTGTCCGGGATCCAAGTGAGATGTGAGATGTCACTTATGAATGTGTGGTGGTCACCCCTGGCGGTGTTTCCTATGTGTCTCTGCGTCTTTCTGTGCGTTTCTGGCAGCTCTGTTGGTTGGAGAAACATCTAAAATGGAAGGGGGAGTGAGCTGTCCTGAGACCACAGCCACCGCTGCCCTCCAGCAGCACACAATTTCCTGAAGGCTGGAGGTGGTGACGGTGCGCGCATGTGTCGGGGACAACTGTAGTCGAGGCTGGCTGTTGCTGTGACTGTGGCAGCCTGCAGCTCCCGGGGTGGTGGTAGCCACCGGTTTCCTTGTGATAACCAACGGCTTTCTCTGGTGCAAGACCGGAGCTCCCCCTGGCTTAAGACCTGTGCTATCTTGTTGGGATCTATCCTTTTGGCCTAGCTAGGTTGCTCAGAGAAACCCAAAGCCGCCTCCCACTCCAGACCCCTCACTTCCGGCTTGTTCAGTCACTTGACTCCGCCTGTGGTCCAGGGGTCTTGGTCCTGTTCCCGGTGTGGAGGTGGGAGGAGCCTGGTATCTCATTGGGGCAGAGGTTGGAGGAGCCCTGCCATCTAAGCAGAGTGCATACAGGGAGGAGGAAACAGTTCCCTACCTGCTCTAAGCAATTGGTTGCACCAGGAAAAAGGGCAAGTAGTTCCCCCAGTTGTAGGACAGGGTGGGGGTGGGGTGAGGGGTGAGGCTGGGGGGTGTTGGAGGTGATGGAAGTTCATTCAACTCCTTCCCTGTTCATGGCTTATGTCTCCTTCTCTACTCGTGACTTGTATAATTGGAAGACCCCAAACCCTCTCTCTCTCTTTTTTTTCCCCAGAGAAGCTACAGACCCTAATCAACCTGTTGTAAGGTAAGAGGGTATTGAACACTTTTTTTTTTTTTTTGCCAAGCATTACTGGGAGGATTAAAAACCGAAGCCAGAAAACCTATCAGCTTATCCAAGATAAGTAAGGTTACTCAGGACCTGATGAATTGCTCACTTGGTGTGTGAATCAGACAAAGATAGTCAGGGATAAGAGACCCCTCCCCCTCCCAGTGCAGTGATTGCTCCCTTAAGTAAACAGATGATGAAAAGAAATAGATCAGGAGAAAGGATTAAAAAGCTCACATTGTTTGATGAAGCCCAGAGTGCAGATGTTGGAATTTAAATGAAAATATCCACAAAGTACCTTGCTCCAGTACGTGGATGACCTCAGAGCTTTGACCTGTGTAGGAATGTAGTGTAGACAGGCAGCAGAAGGTCTTTTAGAAACTCTGCGAGCTGTGGGGGAAAGTCTCAGCTAAAAAAGGTCCAGCTCTGCATCTTGCAGGTCATATACCTAGGCTACAGCCTAGAGGAAGGTAAATGAATGCTTTCCCAGACTATTTCAACCATCCTGAAAATGCCCGCTCCCACATCAAAAAAAAAACAAAAAAACAAAAAAAACAAGTACAGGAATTCTGGGGGCAGTTGGATACTGCTGGTTATGGATAATGGGATTTACTGAGATAGCCAAACTCCTCTAAGGCAGCACTGGGAGTACACAGAAATGGACTGAGACTGAGCAGAAGGCCCTGGTGTATGCCCTAGCCTTGGTCCTCCAAGACATTACTAAGCCATTCCATCTGTATGTGGATGAGGCCAGAGGCATTGCGGGGGGTGGGGTGGGGGTGGGGGTGGATTCCTCACACATCACTGGGACCCTGGAAAAGACTGTTGGCATATCTCTCCAAGAGACTTGACCCTGTCACAGCTGGATGACCATATAAGGTCCTTAGCTGCTACTGCCCTGCTGGTAAAAGAAGCCGACAAGTTAACTTTAGGGCATGAACTGTTACTGACAGTCCCACACTCTTTTGAGACCCTCTTGAGGAGGGCACCCAAGAGATCAATGTTTGACACCTGGGTGACTCAATACCAAGCCTGGATCAACCCTGTATTTGGTATTGTTCACAGATGGTAGTAGTTTCCCCCCAAGATGGGATCAGGTATTGGGGGGGGCGGTATGGATTGCACAGAGTCCAGGGAAGACACTGTCTGGCATGGGATAGCTGAGGGGGAAAAAAAAATCTACGTACATTTATGTCTTATGTCTGTTAACTTTATTCCTCTAAGACAAAATTTTATCTGTACAGCTACAGCTCTATCAGGCATTCAGGGCAGGAATAAATCTGGATACACCAAGCTCTTCGTCTGCCTACTTTATTTCTCTGGGGTGAAATCCCATCTACATAGCTTCAGTTCTGTCCTGACAGTCAGTACTTCTTTGTCTCCCTCTTTTACTGCCCTCTCATAGTCCTGCTAACAACCAAGCTCTTATGCTTCCAGCCTCATCTTTGTCCTCTGTTTCTTTGCCCTCCATCTCTACTTGCTCTCTACTCCTGGCTTTGATGAACTCTACAAGAGTTCTGCCCTAACATCTACAAACCTCTGTGTTTTTCCCTTCTCCCTGGTCATGTCGTTCTCTCTCCTCTACAGATAATGCCTTCTTCCCCTGGCCACACCACAAGGCTCTCTGCCTCCTCAGGAATGTTGCTCCACTCTGCCTTCCACCTTGATATGTAAAAACCTCTTTTATTCTCGGTCAGTTTCTCTGGAGAGCCACTAGGCTTCAAGGCAAGGGGATGGTCTGAGCTTCATTTGCACAAGAAACAAAGCTATACATCTACCACCTGCTTGTCTTTGCCTACATGACCTTATCCAAGTACTGGCCCAAGCAGGAAGTTCACACACACACAATGAAAGACCCCCACTCCATTATGAGGATATGGGGTGTTGGGCTGAAGTAATGCCCCCCATAACTTAGCCTAAGAAACGCCATTCTGTAGGAAACAGAAAGACAGAAGTTCACAGCTGTAACTAACTAGCCATCCGGCCTTGGAAGGGAGAGATAACTGTGGCCAGCCATCTGGCTTAGGGAGGAGATAATTGTGGTCAGCGGCCTTGGGAGAAAGACAGTTGGGTTAAATGAGGATATTTTATGGCGGGCCCCTGGCCTTGAGGAATAAGCAGCTGGGCTGGAAAGACACCCACTATACTTTGTGCAAGGACGAGTCAGCCACACATCAAACTTCTGATAATTAAAGAATGCGACCCAAGTTCACCCTGGCCTTCTGTAAAGCAACCAATCGGGACCCTGTAACTATGCTTCTAGCTCCTGTAGCCGCGCCTTTGCCCCTGGAAACCCATAAAAAGTCCCTTTGCCCTGGGAAGGCGCGCAAGTCCTCCAAGAGACTTGGCCCCAGGTACCTGTGCATTTAATAAACCCTCTTGCTGTTTGCATCTGATCTGTGGTTTCGGTGTGCTCCTTGGGTTTGGGGTCTCTCCCGGAGGAAGATCTCCCTTGGGGGTCTTTCATTTGGTGGCCCGTACGGGGATTGAGACCCCTCCCTGGGACCACCGACCCACCATCAGGAGGTAAGCCGGCCGGCCTTGGTTTATGTCATCCTGTCCTGTCTGAGTGTTGTCTGTTTGTCTGAATGTTGAACGTTGTCTGTTTGCGCGCCTGATAATCTGTCTGAGTCAGTGGATCGGGAGGGGCTGACGGGCCCAGACTCCGCCACTGCGAACCTGGAAGACGTTCCACGGTCTGAGACCCCCCGGGGGCACGGTCTGAAGTCCCCACAGGGGCACGGTTTTTTGGGGCCACTCACGTATCAGAGGGATACGTTGTGTTGGTTGGAGAAGAGGGGGCTGGACCCCCGCAGTCTCCTTCTGAGGTTTTGCTTTCGGTTTGGAACCGAAGCCGCGCAGCGCGTGTTAGTCTTATTTGTATTGGTCTGTCGTTCCTTGTTTTCTGTTTAACCGTTCTCCTCCTAGAAACAGCCATGGGACAGACTGTCACCACCCCCTTGAGCCTCACGCTTGACCACTGGTCAGACGTGAAGACACGAGCCAACAACGAGGGGGTCGTAATCAAGAAGAAGAAATGGATCACTCTTTGCGAGGCCGATTGGGTCAGAATGGATGTAGGATGGCCTCGCGAGGGAACCTTTAACCTCAGTCTTATTTCACAGGTAGAGGGAAAAGTTTTCGCTCCGAGTCCCCATGGCCACCGGGACCAGGTCCCATACATTGCCATGTGGAGACTCCTGACAACAGAACCTCCCCCATGGGTTAAGCCGTTTCTCTTCCCCCCAGCCCCCCGGCAGCAGCAGCAGCGCTCGCCGAATCTCGGGGCCGAGGAAGCCAGATCGGCGGATCCCTCCCACTCCCTGTTCCTCCCAAACCCCACACCAGCAAGTCTTTTCCTCTCCCCGCGGCCCGCCGCTCCAGCGCAAGCGGGCGCGCAGGCGGCGGGCGGGGGATGTGGGAACGCGCAAGCGGGCGCGCAGGCGGCGGGCGGGGGATGTGGGAACGCGCAAGCGGGCGCGCAGGCGGCGGGCGGGGGATGTGGGAACGCGCAAGCGGGCGCGCAGGCGGCGGGCGGGGGATGTGGGAACGTGCAAGCGGGCGCGCAGGCGGCGGGCGGGGGATGTGGGAACGCGCAAGCGGGCGCACAGGCGGCGGGTGCACAGGCGGGCGCGCAGATGTGGGAACGCGCAAGCGGGCGCACAGGCGGCGGGTGCACAGGCGGGCGCGCAGGCGGGCGCGCAGGCGGGTGCGGGATATGGAAACGCGCAAGCGGATGCGCAGGCGGCCGCAGGATATGGCACCGGTGCTCAGGCGGGCCCGGGACGGGATCGGCGGGGGACGGCTCCCCAGCCGGCGAAGGGCCACTGCCGAGCGCACTTCCTCCACTATGGCACTGTGCTGGGACCAGCTTAGGGACGGCTGGGGAGGCCCGGTTTGGAGAGGGGGGCTTGGGAGGGACGGCGCCACCCGCGAGCGCCAAACCACCGCTCCCTCCCGCCCCTCCTACCTCCTCCCTTTACCCTGTTCTCCCACGAAAGGATTCCCCTAAGGTTCCTGTCCTCCCCCAGACCCCAATTCACCTCTTATTGACCTCCTGACAGAGGACCCACCACCATACCCAGGGAATCGGGTGCCGGAGGGACCAGCGGCCCCTACAATGGCACCAGAGGGACCGACTGCCCCCGCAGAGGCGCCTGAACAGCCTCTAAGGAGAGAGAGAGAAGATGAGACTCCAGCTCCCTCCCCAATTGCCGGTCGCCTACGAGGAAAGCGCGACGAGCCAGCCAAGGAGTCCAGAGCCTTTCCCCTTAGGGAAGGTCCTAATCACCAGCTCCAATACTGGCCATTCTCAGCCTCTGACCTCTACAACTGGAAACAACATAACCCTCCTTTCTCTAAGGACCCTGTTGCCTTGACTAACCTGATTGAGTCCATTTTAGTGACCCACAAGCCCACTTGGGAAGATTGTCAGCAGTTACTGCAGACACTCCTGACGGTGGAGGAAAAACAGCGGGTCTTCCTGGAGGCTCGGAAGCAGGTTCCAGGAGACGATGGAAGACCCACCCAATTGCCTAATATCATTGACGCAGCCTTTCCCCTCACCCGCCCGAACTGGGACTTCGCGACCCCGGAAGGTAGGGAGCACCTACGTCTCTATCGCCAGTTGCTCTTGGCGGGTCTCCGAGGGGCGGCTAGACGTCCTAACCAATCTGGCCCAGGTTAGGAATGTGACCCAGGGAAAGGAAGAAACGCCGGCAGCGTTCTTAGAAAGGCTTAGAGAGGCATATAGGATGTATACCCCGTACGATCCGGAAGATCCAGGACAGGCGCCGGGTGTCATCCTGTCTTTCATATATCAGTCAAGTCCAGATATAAGGGCCAAGTTACAGAGACTGGAAGGATTGCATTCACTCAGCTTGTCAGATTTATTGAGAGAGGCAGAAAAAGTGTTTAATAAGAGAGAAACTCCCGAAGAGCGGGAGGAGAGGTTATGGCAGAGACAGGAAGAGAGAGATAAAAAGCGTCATAGGGAAATAACTAAAGTCCTGGCCACTGTAGTGTCTCAGGGACAGATCAGTGAGGGAGTTAGGACAAAAGATCGAAGAAGGACATCGCTTGACAAAGACCAGTGTGCTTACTGTAAAAAGAGAGGACATTGGGCTCGTGAATGCCCAAAGAAGCAAGCTCAAGGGTCTCGGAGACCTAAGTCAAGGGCCACGGACCTCCTCAATCTGGAGGATTAGGGAGGTCAAGGCCAGGAGCCCCCCCCTGAGCCTAGGATAACTCTCAAGATTGGGGGGCAGCCAGTGACCTTCCTGGTGGACACCGGGGCTCAACATTCAGTCCTGACCCATACCGGAGGCTCTCTCAGTGACCGCACAGCTTTGGTCCAGGGGGCCACAGGTAGCAGGAGGTATCGATGGACCACCGAGAGAAAGGTTCAGCTGGCATCTGGACAGGTAACCCACTCTTTTTTGCATATACCTGACTGCCCTCACCCATTATTGGGCCGAGACCTATTGACTAAGCTCAAGGCTCAGATCTATTTTGATGATAAAGGGTCGACCGTTACAGGACCCAAAGGGACCCCCTACAAGTCCTAGCCCTAAAACTGGAAGAGGAATACCGCCTGTTTGAATCTGAGCCCTCTAAGGGGCCACTACAAGAAATGCAGGACTGGTTGAGGGAATTTCCCTCGGCATGGGCAGAGACTGGCGGCTTGGGGCTGGCTCACGACCAACCCCCACTTGTTATTCAGTTAAAAGCCTCCGCCACTCCAGTTTTCAATCAGACAGTATCCTATGTCTCGGGAAGCCCACGAGGGCATTAAACCACACATCCGGAGGCTTTTGGACCAGGGAGTACTTGTGCCCTGCCGATCACCTTGGAATACCCCCCTCCTGCCTGTAAAAAAACCTGGGACAGGGGATTACAGACCAGTTCAAGACCTGAGGGAGGTTAATAAACGGGTTGAAGATATACACCCCACGGTGCCAAACCCTTACAACCTCCTCAGCACTCTTCCACCAACCCATGTTTGGTATACGATACTGGACTTGAAGGATGCCTTCTTCTGTCTGAGATTGCACCCCCAGAGCCAACTGCTGTTCGCTTTTGAATGGAGAGACCCAGAGATGGGACTTTCAGGACAGTTGACCTGGACTCGGCTCCCCCAGGGGTTTAAAAACAGCCCAACTCTCTTTGATGAAGCCTTACACTCAGACCTAGCTGAATTCCGGGTTGAACACCCGGCCTTAATCTTGCTCCAATATGTGGACGACCTCCTCCTAGCAGCCAGAACCCAGGCTGAATGTCTGAGAGGCACTCGGGCCCTTTTGACTAAACTGGGACAGAAGGGCTATCGGGCTTCGGCTAAGAAGGCTCAGATTTGTCAAAAATAAAGTCATTTACCTGGGTTATGCCCTAGAGGGAGGGCAGAGATGGCTCACGAGAGCACGGAAAGAGGCCATACTCTCCATACCCCCTCCAAGGAACCCCCGCCAGGTGCGGGAGTTCCTAGGTACAGCCGGCTACTGTCGTCTCTGGATCCCAGGTTTTGCTGAGATGGCTGCCCCCTGTATCCTCTCACCAAGCCTGGAACCATGTTCCACTGGGGAGAGGAGCAACAACAGGCCTTTCAACGAATTAAGAGCACCTTGCTTGAGTCACCAGCTCTTGGCCTACCAGATCTGACCAAGCCTTTTGAACTGTTCGTGGACGAGAACTCAGGCTTTGCAAAAGGAGTACTGGTACAGAGACTGGGGCCATGGAAGAGACCTGTAGCTTATCTATCCAAGAAATTAGACTCGGTAGCTGCAGGATGGCCCCCCTGTCTGCGCATGGTAGCCGCCATTGCTGTTTTGCTCAAGGATGCAGGGAAACTGACTTTGGGACAGCCATTAACTGTGTTATCCTCCCATGCGGTGGAAGCTCTGGTCCGGCAGCCCCCAGATAGATGGCTCTCAAATTCCAGGATGACCCACTACCAGGCTCTGTTGCTAGACACAGACCGAGTGGTGTTCGGACCAGTTGTCTCCCTCAACCCCGCAACCCTGCTGCCCTTGCCAGACCCATCCGAGGAGCACAATTGCCTCCAGATTCTGGCGGAGGCCCATGGCACCCGCTCTGACCTAACAGATCAACCGCTGTCGAACCCAGATTTTATCTGGTTCACGGATGGGAGCAGCTTCCACCAAGAAGGGGAACGGAGGGCCGGAGCAGCCGTTACCACCGAATCAGAGGTAGTTTGGGCCTCACCGCTGCCGCCTGGAACATCGGCCCAAAGAGCAGAGCTGATCGCCCTGACCCAGGCCCTCCGGATGGCGGAAGGTAAGAGACTCATGGTTTATACCGACAGCAGATATGCCTTCGCCACTGCTCATGTACATGGAGAAATCTACAGAAGAAGAGGCCTCTTGACCTCAGAGGGTAAGGAAATTAAAAACAAAAAGGAAATTTTTAGACCTCTTAAAGGCATTGTTCCTCCCGCATCAGCTCAGCATCATACATTGTCCCGGGCACCAAAAAGATGACTCTGTCGTAGCACGGGAAATCGGCTGGCTGATCTGACAGCCCGGACAGTCGCCTTACAATCCCCTAGGGGCGACCAGCTGTTGGTCTTGCAGGACCAGCAGCCAAGCAGAGACCCCATGCCCTACAGCCCGGAGGACCAGGAACTAGCAAAGAAAATGGGGGCGAAATGGAGCCCCGAGCGACAAGCTTATATAATGGATAACAAATTAGTTATGCCAACCTCCCATACCAAATACATGCTCAAGTTCCTCCACGCGTTAACCCATTTGAGCAAAAACAAGATGAGGGCCCTTCTGGCTGATGAGGCTTCGGACACTGTATTATTGAATCAGGAACAGGTCCTCCAACAGGTGACTTCCAGCTGCCCTGCTTGTGCCCAAGTTAATCCAGGAAAAGCCCATCTGAGCAGAGGGAGCCGCCTGCGAGGTCACCGCCCTGGAGTCCATTGGGAACTTGACTTCACCGAGGTAAAACCTGGACTATATGGATATAAATACCTTCTGATCTTTGTAGACACATTTTCAGGGTGGATGGAGATCTTCCCTACCAAGAAGGAGACCGCTAACGTGGTAACCAAGAAGCTCCTGGAAGAAATTTTTCCCAGGTATGGAATGCCCCAGATATTGGGGTCAGACAATGGGCCCGCCTTCGTCTCCCAGGTAAGTCAGAAGGTGGCCAGGCTACTGGGATTGATTGGAAACTTCATTGTGCATACCACCCCCAGAGCTCAGGACAGGTAGAACGTGCAAATAGAACCATTAAGGAGACTTTAACCAAATTAACGCTTGCAACTGGCACTAGAGATTGGGTGCTCCTCCTCCCCCTAGCCCTTTACCGAGCCCGGAACACTCCTGGGCCTCATGGCCTAACCCCGTTCGAGATTATGTATGGGGCTCCCCCACCAATTGTAAATTTCCTTCACCCTGACATCTCCTCTTTTGCCACTAGCCCTACCCTAGAGGCACACCTCCAAGCCCTCCAACTGGTGCAAAAGACGGTGTGGAAACCCCTGGCGGATGCCTACCGGGAGCAACTGAATCGCCCGGTGGTGCCTCACCCATTCAAGATTGGGGACTCTGTCTGGGTCCGACGCCATCAATCCAAGAACCTAGAGCCGAGGTGGAAAGGACCATACACCGTCCTGTTAACTACTCCCACCGCACTCAAGGTTGATGGGATAGCGGCTTGGGTCCACGCATCGCATGTGAAGGCTGCCAAGGAACCCGACGAAGCTGAGAGCACCGAGACATCAACATGGAAAGTTCAACGATCTCCAAACCCACTAAAGATAAGACTCAGCCGGGGGTCCCCTTGATCCCCCTAATAGTCCTCCTCCTGACATTAAGAGGGGCATCACCAAAGAGCCCCCACCTGGTTAAGAAAATTACCTGGCAGGTCATTTCCCAAACTGGGGATGTAGTTTGGTCCACGACTGCTCAGCATGCTCCTAACACATGGTGGCCCTACTTGACTCCCAAGATATGCGACCTAGTCGCTAGGCTGGATACCTGGGATATCCCCGAGTACACCCACACCAACAGGCCCTCTGTCCTAAATGCAGACCACTACAATGTTATGTCTCGAAAGAAACGGGCCATACAGACTGGGGTTACAGCACAAGGACAACATATAGCCGACTCACCTGGCTGCCGAACGCGGTCAGCCTATAGAAAGCTACAGCAGACCCAGCTGTATGTATGCCCTAGGGACGGAAGGGACTGGGATACAACTTACAAATGTGGGGGCTAGAATCTTTTTTTTGTGCAAAGTGGGGATGTGAAACGACCGGGGACGTGTACTGGGAGCCTAGCTCCAGTTGGGATCTTATCAAGGTGGGACGAAGTAAAAAGGGAGAAGATTCACTAAACATTTCCTTCACCCTGAAGGGCACAAAGTTCTCTTCATGGACCGATGGACGGTCCTGGGGAGTCAGGTTCTATATGACGGGAACAGACAGGGGATTCACCTTCCAAATAAAACAAAAGATAGAATCAGTTAACATTCCTGTGGGCCCCAACCCTGTTCTCCCAGAACAAAAGTTACCCTCACAACCTGAAAGAGCCCCAGCCCAGCTCCCCCACCGATCTATTACATTGTCCCCTACAGCCAGCATGGCCACCACTGCTTCATTTGTAAGGCCAGGTACTGGGGATAGACTCCTAAAATTAATCCAAGGGGCGTATCTAACCCTCAACCTTACTGCCCCAAACAAAACCAGAAGTTGCTGGCTTTGTCTAATTTCAAGTCCCCCTTATTACGAAGGGGTTGCTGTTATGGGGAATTTCACTAACCAGACTTCCCCTCCTACAAGATGCCACACCGCCCCCCGGCACAAGCTGACTCTCTCCGAAGTCTCCGGACGAGGGCTCTGCTTAGGAGCCATTCCACCATCCCACCAAGGTCTTTGCAATTCCACTCAGGCCCTTCCATCAGGGGCTTATTATCTTACAGCCCCTAAAGGAACATTTTGGGCATGTAACACGGGACTCACTCCCTGCGTCTCCACTACAGTGCTGAACTTGACCTCTGACTATTGTATATTAATAGAATTATGGCCCAAAGTTACTTATCATGAACCTGAATATATTTATAGTCACTTTGAAATGAAAAAACACCCGTTTTAAAAGAGAGCCTGTTTCCCTGACACTGGCCCTGATACTGGGAGGAATTACCATGGGCGGAATAGCAGCCGGGATAGGTACAGGGACCACAGCCCTTATGGAGACCGGCCAATTCAAACAGCTCCAAGTAGCCATGAATACAGACATCAAAGCCCTAGAGGAATCGGTTAGTGCGTTAGAAAAATCCTTGACATCCCTGTCAGAAGTAGTGCTGCAAAATAGGAGAGGACTGGACATACTCTTCCTACAAGAGGGAGGTTTATGTGCTGCCCTCAAAGAAGAGTGCTGCTTCTACGCAGACCATACTGGGGTAGTCAGGGACAACATGGCTAAATTAAGAGAAAGATTAAAACAAAGACAACAATTATTCGAGTCTCATCAGGGATGGTTTGAAGGATGGTTCAACAGGTCACCATGGTTTACGACCCTTGTCTCCACCATTATGGGCCCCCTAATTACCCTCCTGCTCGTTTTATTGTTCGGGCCATGCATCCTCAATAGATTGGTGCAATTCATCAGGGATAGGGTTTCTGTTGTCCAGGCTTTGATCCTGACCCAGCAATATCAGAGACTCAGACAGTCAGAGATGGAGCTGACCCCTTATTCTCCATCTTAAAAATGAAAGATTCCATTTGGTACAAAAGAAAATGGGGGAATGAAAGACCCCCACTCCATTATGAGGATATGGGGTGTTGGGCTGAAGTAATGCCCCCCATAACTTAGCCTAAGAAACGCCATTCTGTAGGAAACAGAAAGACAGAAGTTCACAGCTGTAACTAACTAGCCATCCGGCCTTGGAAGGGAGAGATAACTGTGGCCAGCCATCTGGCTTAGGGAGGAGATAATTGTGGTCAGCGGCCTTGGGAGAAAGACAGTTGGGTTAAATGAGGATATTTTATGGCGGGCCCCTGGCCTTGAGGAATAAGCAGCTGGGCTGGAAAGACACCCACTATACTTTGTGCAAGGACGAGTCAGCCACACATCAAACTTCTGATAATTAAAGAATGTAGCCGGGCGTTGGTGGCTCACGCCTTTAATCCCAGCACTCGGGAGGCAGAGCCAGGCGGATCTCTGTGAGTTCGAGGCCAGCCTGGGCTACCAAGTGAGCTCCAGGAAAGGCGCAAAGCTACACAGAGAAACCCTGTCTCGGAAAAAAAAAAAAAAAAAAAAAAAAAAAAAAAAAAAAAAAAAAAAAAAAATAAAGAATGCGACCCAAGTTCACCCTGGCCTTCTGTAAAGCAACCAATCGGGACCCTGTAACTATGCTTCTAGCTCCTGTAGCCGCGCCTTTGCCCCTGGAAACCCATAAAAAGTCCCCTTTGCCCTGGGAAGGCGCGCAAGTCCTCCAAGAGACTTGGCCCCCAGGTACCTGTGCATTTAATAAACCCTCTTGCTGTTTGCATCTGATCTGTGGTTTCGGTGTGCTCCTTGGGTTTGGGGTCTCTCCCGGAGGAAGATCTCCCCTTGGGGGTCTTTCAACATTCTATGGGAACTGTGAGCACAAGAAATTCATAACAAGGTACAGCTGAATATTAAGCGGTGTAACACCAAATAGTCCATGCTAGATGGCTTCCCACTTGACTGACCCTTGCCCTGGTCAAGGTATAGCTTTAATACACAGCTGAACTCCCTATGATGTATTCTTGTGGCTCACCACATGGGGCTAGAGATGGTGACCTAAGGTAAGACTGTATGGGCAGCCTGTATGCCAGCTGGGCTTTTATCTTTGAATCAATCATTCCACTGGAGAAAGACAAAATTATCACATGTACACTGATAGCCAATATGATTTTGTCACAGCCCATGTCCACAGGACTCTATTGTAGCAGGGTCCTTGCTGTTGTTCCCTTTGGGGGCCGGGGCCAAGTAGGCACAGAGTCAAACCACACAGACTCCAGGAGAATGTTGAAACAACAAGCTCAGTTTATTTAGGAAGAGGCAAGCCTTATATACTCTCCACCCCACCCTGGGGGGAGGTCTGATGAATATGCATCTGCTGGTGTGACATGGCTGCCTCTCATTGGTCCAGGCCATCTCCAGATCATGTTTTAGCTGTTGTCGTTAAGACCATCAGGCAGACCCAGGCTGGCTTTCAGAAAGTATTATTATTATTATTTTTTTACTTGTTTGGGCCATCTGGCCCTCAAGCTCATTAGGGATGAGTCATCCCACATATCTATCCCTTTTTATTATTTTATAGGACATGTTCAGTGGGAGCTAGGGTACACTGCCCTAACCTTGTTGACCCCACCTCAGGAGAGCTTAGTATAATGGACTGTGCCTGTCTTAGATTGGCTTGCCAAACAAGCTTGTATCAGTCACTGATTACCAACCCTGGAAGAACATCAATCCTGTCTGGGTGGTGGGCTCTAGGCAGTAGCCTTTTGTATTTAGTGAGCCATATGTGCATTATCTCTCTAGGAGGACTTTGATCTAGGTATCTGAGAACCAATAAAACCTCTATAGTCGCCTTTGTGGCTGCCTTCTGTTGGTGAACCTATTGCAGAAAATATTTGAACAAGAGAAGGATTAGTCAAAAATTTTAATCTCAAGGACATGGATGGGACCCCAGTTATTTTTATTGTGCCAATCAAAGTCCTTCTGGTGGTATATAATTGACCTTGTAGGGGGTGAGGCAATTGTTTAATATCTAGGGTCACATGTCAGCAATGACATGACCTTTACTAATGCCACAGTAGCAGGGCAAATCATACATTACCCTTCTGAAGCTTTTTTTTTTTGTCCAAAGTCTCTTGGTCCGTTGCTGGACGCACATCTCTGGAGGGTATCCATATCAGTGTGGTGGTATTCTGGGGGAAAATGTAAGCATATCCTCACCCCTGGGTTAATAGGGGAACAGAGTGTTGCCACTAAAGGGTGATGGGATCCCTTCAACGTACCAAGGGCAATGTTGTCTCCCAAGGTAGATAAATAACTGTGTTGTCCAGTTTGGTCTTGTGTCAGGGTTAACATATGGTACTTGGCCTGTGAGCATCTCAAGAGAAATAGCAATGTTGATCTGTATATTAAAATGAGCCTGAGCCTCAGCCTGGTTATCATAGGCCGCTTGCTAATTAAGGAAGACCATAGGTTCCAACACAGCCTTCATCAAATGGTACCAGTCATAATAAATTTGTAAATGCATTGCCCATTGCTGTAGGACTTGCTCAAAATACGGTGAGTCAGAACCTGATTCATTAGCAGCCTTACGGACGAAAAGACAGGTCTGCAAGAGGGGTAGGTATCCATGGCTGGTTGGCCTCATTGGGGCCCACATTAACTGGAAATGCCATGTTGGGTATGTGCGGCACCATAGGTAGAACAGGCTGGGAGGTATGTGGAGCAGCTGGCTCAGCAGGCAGACATCCAGGCAAATCACTCTGGATACTGCAGTAAGAGGGTAGCCACTTGAGGCATGAGGGAAACAAAGACAAGGGCTGCCGGTACAGGCTTAGATGCTGCTGCAAGCATTTCCTCTGACTTTCCATCCCTTTCCTTCACTTTATGTCTATTCTCATGCCTTTCCTTGTCAGCAGAGGCAGAGGAAATAACAGTCATGGATGGAATGAAGGCAATAGATAAGTTGGTGTTATATTGTTTCTGGCAGTGCTTATTGTGGGCCTCAGTAGAGGATGACTTTAGGCCAGCAATTATAGTCAACAAAATGGGCATAACAAACAATTGGAGAGTTACTGCTGAGGCCACTATACTTTTCTGGCCAGGAACAGAATTTTTATCCATAGACCAGGTTCCCACACATTCTCTGGAGAAGCAGCACACACTGCTGAGCCATCTCGCCAGGCATTACAACCCACAAATAAATGTATGGATTCATAAACACACACACATACATACATACACAACTAAAAATAGTCAAGACTGTGGCTATTGTTTTCTGAGGGACCAGACCTTATATGGAAATATAAGGCAAGCCTGAACAAAAGTACATGCCACCCTACCATAAGACAGATTCACAAACTAGACAAACAGAAAGAAGAAAGTGGGGGTCCCAGCATTTACCTGCTGAAGGGACCAAATCTACACAATGTAGAGGGGCCTACTCACCGAAACACACTGCTCAAGGGGGCTGCTCAACCAGCGCCCACATGAGTAAAGGGAGACAAACAGACCCTGTTCCAGGACCAAATTTCCCGGCACCAGATGTAGCAGGGTTCTTGCTGTTGTTCCTTTTGGGGGCCGGGGCCAAGTAGGCACAGAGTCAAACCACACAGACTACAGGAGAATGTTGAAACAACAAGCTCAGTTTGTTTAGGAAGAGGCAAGCCTTATATACTCTCCACTCCACCCTGGGGGGAGGTCTGATGAATATGCATCTGCTGGTGTGACATGGCTGCCTCTCATTGGTCCAGGCCATCTCCAGATCATGTTTTAGCTACTGTTGCTAAGACCATCAGGCAGACCCAGGCTGGCTTTCAGAAAGTATCTTTTTTACTTGTTTGGGCCATCTGGCCCTCAAGCTGATTAGGGATGAGTAGGATATGTAGGAAAAGAGGATTGCTAACCTCAGCAGGAAAATAAATCAAAATAGATAAGAAATCTTAGCTCTATTGGAAGCTATCTGGTTACCCAAGAGGATGGCCATTGCCTATTGTAAAGGGCACTAAAAAGGAATTCCCCAGAAGCCAGAGGCAATAGAGCAGCTGTAGATGAATTTCTAAAGTCTTATTAAATAAGAAACACAGAGCCAAATACAGGGGTGAAAGCCCTAGAGATCAGAGAAATAGGAATAGCTACCAGCTAATCTTAGCTCACCAAGCCGCTGTAGCTTTCCAAGAGAACCAACCTCTTCCTGTCTAACCTGTGCTTTTATTGCCTTGATGTTCTGCCTTCTCATTGGCTCTTAGCCCAGCCACCTCACTTCTTCATCACTGTCTGTCTATATAGACCTCCAGGTCTCTATGGTTGGTACTGAGATTAAAGGGGTGTGTCACCATGCTTGGCTGTGTCCTTGAACGCACAGAGACTCTGCCTGCCAAGTGATCAGATTAAGGGCATGTGCTACCACCACCTGACTTTTGTTTATGGCTGACTATCTATGTCCTCTGATCTCCAGGCAAACTTTATTTATTAACATACAAATAAAATATCACCACAAGCAGCTGACTTGGCTGCCTAGGAAGTGGCCCTAGAACTCTTCAAGTTTTGGTAACCCTGTCAGAGCCCGGCTTAATGGACAGCCGGAAACACACCACTGGTGAGATTGTGCAAAACAAGAGCTGGACACAGATAAACAAGGATGGTGGATGCTGCTGCTGGATGGCAGACACATCTTTCCCATGAGTCTGAGGTTACAGATCTCCACCAAAAACCCCATCTAAGGGCCACCAAAATAGCTGAATTCCTCAGACCCAGGCATTATGTTCCAAATTTGGAAAGCCCAATTAAATATACCACTTTTAGGTGTGCCACCTGTGCTCAGTTAAACCCCAAAGGGGGAAAGAAGATTCCACAGAGGATCTGGGCCTGGGGAACATTGGGAGTTGTACTTTACTGAAATCAGGCCTGCTGTTTGTGCTATAAATATTTGCTGGTGTTTGTAGGCACCTCCTCAGGATGGGTGAAGGCCTACCTGACCAGAGCAGAGACTGATCCAATAGTTACTAAGGAACTTTTTCAGGAAATAATTCCTAGGTTTGGACTGCCCCTACCTTTGGGGTATGACAATGGTCTGGACTTCTTGGCTAAAATATCTCAAAATCTGACAAAGGTATTAAATATTAATTGGAGATTGCATTGTGCACATACGCCACAGAACTCAGGTCAGACAGAAAGAACGAATAGAACTCTTAAGGAGTCTCTGACTAAATTGGTCCTGGAAACTGGTGAAAAATTGGATCAACCTCTTCCCTTTGTTCTGCTCAGGGCCTGATGTACTCCTTACTCCTCTTGAAATGATGTTTGGGAGACCACCTCTCATCTTCCCCAAACTCTGAGGTCTTCCTCCAGCAGAAATGTCTAATCACTCCCTTCTCAAGTCCTTGCAGGCTTAGCAGAAACTTGCCAGGCCATTGACCCAATGATGAAGGGAATCCTGCCGTCTCCCACCTCCAAACCTGCCCACTAGTTCCAGCCAGGAGACTACATGTGCCTGCCCTGACTCAAAGGAGAGTCACGCTCCCAGTCTATGTGTACTTGTCTAGGTTACCCTCCAGGTAGAGGTCTATAATGGAGAAAAGGGGAGAGCTCATATTGGTCTTGATTCAATGTTAAAAAGGTCGAACTTGTTCCAATTCTGGTTCCCATCCTAGTAGGGGCAGGAAGAGTTGAGGCAACTGCCATAGGCACCTCAGCCTTGATCATTGGAAACCAAAACTTTAGAGAACTCAGTTTACAGATAGGCTTAAGCCTAGGCCATTTGGAGAATTCTACTTCTAGGTTGGAGAGCCAGGGTGACTCCTTTGCAGAGGTAGTCCCATAGAGCTAAAGGGGGCTAGACCTTCTTTATGAAACAGGGAGGACTTTGCATAGCTTAGGAGAAACTTGCTGTTTCTACGTCAACCAATCAGTGGCAATTAGGGAAAGCCTTAGAGAAAGGGAAGAAAGGAGGCATAAATCAGATAATTGGTATCGGTCTCTGCTTACCTGGTCCCCATGGCTGACCACCTTACTGTCAGCATTAGCCAACCATTGATTCTTTTTTCATTTATTTAAGACATTTTTTATTCATTTTACATACCAACTACAGATGTCCCTCTCATTCCTCCTCCAGCTCCCTGCTAGCCTTCCCCCAGACCCACCCCCCATCCCCTCTTCCAAAATAGTAAAGCCTTCTACGGGGAGTCAGAAAAGCCTGGTACATTCAACTGAGGCAGGACCAAGCTCCTCCCCACTGCATCAAGGCTGAGCAAGGCACCCCACCATAGGTAATGGGCTCCAGAAAGCTAGCTCATGCACCAGGGAGAGATCCTGATTCCACTGCCAGGGGCTCCTCAAACAGACCAAGCTACACAACTGTCTCCTGTGTGCAGAGGGCCTAGTCTGGGTCAATGCACATTCCACAGCTGTCAGTCTAAAGTTTGTGAGTTCCTATGAGCTTGGTTCAGTTGTCTCTGTAGATTTCCCCATCATGATCTTGATGCCCCTTGCTCATATAATCTCTCTTCCTTCTCTTAGACTGGACTCCTGGAGCTTGGCCTGGTACGTGGCTGTCGTAGATCTCTACATCTGTTTCCTTAGATACTGGATGAAGGCTCTACGATGATAGTTAGGGTATTCACTAATCTGACTACCAGGGTAGGTCAGTTCAGGCACCTTCTCCATTGTTGCTAGTAGTCTAATCTGGGATCATCTTTGTGGATTCCTGGGAATTTCCCTAGCACCAGGTTTCTCCCTAAATGTCTCCCTCTATTAAGATATCTCTTTCATTGCTCTCCCACTTTGTCCTCCCCCGGCTCAACCATCCTGTTCCCTCATGTTCTCATCCCACATCCACTACCCTCTATTGCCCGCCCCCCTTATCCCCAGTTTACTCACGGAGATCTCATCTGTTTCCCCTTCCCAAGGTGATCCATGCGTCTCTCTTAGGGTCCTCCTTGTTTCCTAGCTTCTCTGGAGCTGTGAGTCATAGTCTGGTTATCCTTTGCTTTACATCTAGTATCCACTTATGAGTGAGTACATACCATTTTTGTCTTTCTGAGTCTGGTTATCTTACTCAGGATGATATTTTTCTAGTTCCATCCATTTGCTTGCAAATTTCATGATGTCATTGTTTTTTACAGCTGGGTGATACTCCATTGTGTATATGTACCACATTTTTTTTATCCATTCTTCAGTTGATGGGCATCTAGGTTGTCCCAAGTTCTGGCTACTATGAATAATGCTGCTATGAACATAGTTGAGAAAGTATCCTTGTGGTAAGATTGAGCATCCCTTGGGTATATGCCCAAGAGTGGTATCATTAAGTCTTGAGGTAGATTGATTCCCAATTTTCTGACAAGTCACCAGACTGTATAAAGTGGCTGTATAAGTTTGCATTCCCACCAACAGTAGAGGAGTGTTTTTCTTGCTCTACATCCTCTTCAACATAAGCTGTCTTCGTGTTTTTGATCTTAGCCATTCTGACAGGTGTAAGATATTATCTCAGAGTCATTTTGATTTGCATTTCCCTTATGACTAAGGATGTTGAGCAATTCCTTAAATGTCTTTTGGCCATTTGAGATTCTTCTGTGAAGAATTCTCTGTTTAGATCTGTATACCCTGTTTTTATAATTGGATTGTTTGATATTTTGATATCTAGTATCTTGAGTTCTTTATATATTTTGGAGATCAGAACTTTTCCCATTCTGTAGGCTGTTGTTCTGTCTTATTTACCATGTTCTTTGCCTTACAGAAGGTCCCATTTATTAATGGGAGGTCCCATTTATTAATTGTTGCTCTCAGTATCTGTGCTATTGATGTTATATTTAGGAAGTGGTCTCCTGTACCAGTGCATTCCTAATTTCTCTTCTACCAGGTTCAGTGTTACTGGATTTATATTGAGGTCTTTGATCCACTTAGAGTTGAGTTTTGTGCACGTGACAGATATGGATCTATTTGCAATCTTCCACATGTTGACATCTAGTTATGCCATCACCATTTGTTGAAGATGCTTTCTTTTTTCCATTGTACAGTTTTGGTTTCTTTGTCAAAGAACAGGTGTTCATAGGTTTGTGGGTTAATGTCAGGGTCTTCAATTCAATTTCATTAGTCCACATGCCAATATTTATGCCAATACGAAGCTTTTTTATAACTACAGCTTTATAGTAGAGCTTGAAGTCAAGGATGTTGATGCCTCCAGAAGTTGTTTTATTGTAAAGGATTGCTTTAGCTATCCTGGGTTTTTGTTTTTCCATATGAAGTTGAGTATTGTTCTTTCAAGGTCTGTGAAGAATTGTGTTGGGATTTTGATGGGGATTGCATTGAATCTATATATTGCTTTTGGTAAGGCTGCCATTTTTATTATGTTGGTTCTACCTATCCATGTGCATGGGAGATCTTTCCATTTCCTAATATCTCCTTCAATTTTCTCATTGTGTGCTGTTGTATATCAAGGACTATTGGGGGACTAGCCCCTCGATAGCTCTCTCCCAGGATCCATGGAAGAAATTTACAACCAGCTGATATTCTAATTTTTGATGATATTAAATGAATCCATGTACAGGAAACTCTTTAGTTACTTCACTTTATTTTTCTAAGTTAATTCTCTCTCTACCTTGTAGCAGGAATCTTAAAAAGTTCTTATTAATAAAATCAAACCTGAGGCCAGTTATTGGAGTGAAATGCTGGAAGGTCATAGAGACAGAACAAGCCACAGCTAACCTCACCTGGCCAACTTCTCAGCTGGTCTTGTTTCTTCAGACTGGAAGCCTCTGTGTCCTCATATCCGAATGGCTCTCAGCTGAACTGTGCTGCTAGAAGCTTGCAAGCTTAGCCAGCCAAATGCTTCTTAACTAGCCAAATGCTTCTAGTTTCTGGTCTTCATGCCTTATATATCTTTCTCTTTCTGCCATCACTCCCTGGGATTAAAGGCTCGCTTTCTGGGATTAAAGGCGTGAGTCACCATGCCTGGCTGTTTCCAATGTGGCTTTGAACTCACAGAGATCCCAGAGGGATTTCTACTTCTGGAGTGCTAGGATTAAAGGTGTGAGTGCCACCATTTTCTAGCCTCTGTATCTAGTGGCTGTCTGTTTTCTGACCCCAGATAAATTTATTAGGGTGCACAATATTTTGGGGAACACAATATCACCACACTACCTGGCTTCTATTCTGTTCTCTTACTTAGCCCCATTCTTGCTTCTCTCTCTATCTTTCTGCTGTTCCCTCTAAGAGCTATCTCAATTCCTTTATCTCAGTTCCACCCCATCTTTGCTTTCTCTTCTCATTCTTACCCACCTAGTTCTTCCCCATCTGGCTCTTCCTCATCTTCCATCTCATCTTTCTAGTTCTAGCCCTCCAATCTAGTTCTCCTCTGTTCTTTCTTCTCCCACCCTCTCGTAGCTCTAACTAGGTTCTTTATGTCTCATCCTCATCTTCATCTTCTTTCCCCTCCATCTTCATTACTCCTCATTCCTCTCCCAGAACCAGTCTTGCCTTGCAAGCAGTAACCCTCCTCCAATCCAATGCAAGGCTTCCAAAGTAAGAGCAGTGAGTCAGCTTCATTTGCAACCCCAAAGGAAAGTGAATAGAGGAGGTGGGGTCAGATAAGGGCTGGAATAAGTCAGAAAGGGAATTTATGTGCTCAAAATATATTTTTATAAGTGGTTAGGTAAAATGTTACAAGTCTATCACAAATGTGCTCAAACTACAATCTTACAGGTGGTTAGGTAAAAGAGTCTATATGTCACCAAAATGAAACTGCCTCTCTTTTTTTATGTCTCCATTTACTGGCAGAGCAGGGTAACTCTGCTCTGAGCCTGGAATCCTGCCTCATAGCTTCACTGGGCCTGGTATGCAAAAAGCCCTTTTGTTCTGAGACAATTGCTCCAGAATGCACTTGGACTGTGAGAGAAAGGAGGGTCTGAGCTTCATTTGCACAAGAAACAAAGCTATGCACCTAACTCCGGGGCCTAGTGGACAGGTGGTGTCTCCATAAGGGTATTTTCCTTAATTCAGATCAGTGGTTGGTCTGAAAAGCTTATTGTGTCTGCTGTTTTGGCCTAGGATGCTTGATACATTGTTAGTATGAGAGCACGCATGAAATTTATAGCAGGAAACAGCTGATGTATTAAAAGCCAAATAACACCAAATACTCTTTGAAATTTGGGTTCCTCTGGAAGAAGTCCTTGATTCTTCCAGGTATAGCTTTACCATATACAGGTGAATTTCTACTTCATATTCCTGTGGTTCTTAGCAGTTATGTCTCTCTGTTTGTTTCTGACTTCATCAATTTGGATATACTTTCTCTGCCTTTTGGTTAGTTTGGATAAGGTTTGTCTATCTTGTTGATTTTCTTAAAGAACCAACTCTTTATTTCATTGATTATTTGTACTTTTTATTTCATTGACTCTTTGTTTCTATTTTATTGATTTCAGCCCTCCATTTGATTATTTCTTGTCATCTATTCCTCACTCCTGGGTGAGTTTGCTTCTTATTATTCTAAAGCTTTCAGATGTGCTGTTAAGTTGCTAGTGTGAGATTTCTCTGACTTCTTTATGTAGGCATTTAGTGCTATGAATTTTCCTCTTAGCACTGCTTTCATAGTGTCCCAGAAGAACTCACAGAGATCCGGGTGGATCTCTGCCTCCAAAAGGCTAAGATTAGAGGTGTGTGTGCCACCATTTTCTGGCCTCTATGTCTGTCTAGTAGCTGTTCTGTTCTCTGACCCCAGATAAGTTTATTAGGGTGCACAATATATTGGGGAACACAATATCACCACATTACTCTAAAATACTTACTGCTACATTGGGTTCTGAATGACTGAGTGTAGTCCCAGCTAGCTGGATGGAATGAAGACTTTCAATTGGTTGTATATTATGTCTAAAAGGTCATCTCTGGTGGGCTCCCTGATAACATGCTACCAACTTAGCTATGATTTTTTAAAAAGATTTATTTATTTAATGTATATGGGTGCATTGTGTGCGTGCCCATCTGTACACCAGAAGAGGATATTGGATCCCATTATAGACAGTAAGCTGCTATGTGGGTGCTGGGAATTGAACTCAGGAGCCCTGGAAGAACATCCAGTGCTCTTATCCACTCAGCCATCTCTCCAACCCCTCATGATTCTAGCCAAGAAAGATTTGTTCTGTACTTTTGAGTCCACTGGGTGGGCTCAGCATTCATTTTGCTCTCTGTCCCTGATGATGGGTTGTGTCAGGTATTATTCTAGGTGAGTAGGAGGTCCTCACAGGTTAGCAGGGGAGGGGCAAACTCAGTTTGAAATGGGAGTGGCTTGAAAACAGGCTGTCACTGTTGCCCTTGTCCTTAGGACCAGGGAAAGGAGTGTGGGCCCAGTGTGCCTTCTCTCCAATGCTGACACTTGCTTTAGCCTACCTGGTAGCTGCCTATAAGGCAAGTCCAGCTTGAATGGGTGCCTAAGTTTGAAACCAACACCAGTCACTGGAGAAAAACCTCCACAGGGCTCTTATCACTGAGCAACACATTATCTGCTGTGGCAGATGGCCTTTCCATATGCCTTTGGGGAGGCAGGCAGTCACAAATGGCTCTAGCCTTATGTCATCACACTTAAATGTCACTAGAGGAAAGAGTCTAATTTTTTTTAAACATCTGTCTATTAAAAACATGTTTATCTCCATTCCAGAGAAGGCTTTTGGATGGTATTGTTTGAGTCATGCCCTTTTTGTAGTCAGCGCTGGCCCAGGGGCTAAGGCTTAGGGAAGTCAGATCCAGGTCACAGATGATAATCTGCAGACTGCTCCTACCAGAGTCACCAAAGGAAAGACTGCTGGCCAGCCCGATGCAAGGACCCACTTCACTCCCTAGTTCCCCAGGATAGCCATTTAGCAAACATGGGATTGAGACACTTAAGCCTGGTACGCTGCCTAGGGTAAAGGTTCTGGAATGCTCTTTTGAGGGTGGTGGGCAGAGATGTGTATGCTGTCCATTTATACAGGGGGTATGCTTCAGGGCATTTCACCCAGGACTTATTCTCTGGTCTCTTCAGCAGTACTTTGGGGTTTTCAGAGGGAGGGTTTGGAAGAAACACTTTACTGTTGTCTTTCATAAAAGTCTAGCAAACTGAGAATTGGCATATTCACCAAGCGTTACCATAGCAACCCAGACACATGTGAAAACGCTGTATTCACTTAGCAAAAGGATCCTTTTCCCTGGGGAGACTGCCTGCTCTGACTGGCTGTTAAGCAACACAGTCTCTTGTTGTCATCCAGGAGTCTGCTCTCTGGTCCTTGTGTAGAGGAGACAACATCACAAATAGCCCCTGCTTACCATTTTTCTCCTACCCTACCCCTCCTTATTCTACAGTGGCCTCTTTTCCACCTGCTCTGATTCCTCATGGGTTCTGTGAATCCTCCTCAAAGCTGGTACCACTTTCCTCTTTTCCCTCAGGCAGAGTGAAAAGACAGCAAATTCTTAAAAAGTGGTATCTCTCCCCCCACTCCCTTTCAGAAGCAGAATGGGTTTGTAGAAAAGCTTGGAAACTGCAGTCACGGGACAAATTGGATCTTGTCTACCTTCTCGTGGACGGTTTAAATGTCCCCTAGAGTTCATGTGCTGGAAACTGCATCCTCAGTGCTAGATGTTGATGGCATTTAGAAGGTGGGAATGTTGGGACATGACTGAGCAGAGCCCTCACTGATGGGCCAAACCCTTCGTCGTTAGTAGGTAGTGGAGGAGAGGCATCATCGAGAAAGCTCTGTCCAGCATCCCGGCTCTGGGCTGCTGTGCAATGCTGCCGCCATGTTCTGGTGCAGCACAAGGACCTCACCAGATGCCGAGTTTCCAGAGCTGTGAACCAAACAGACCTTTCCTGTGCGAGCTGCCCTGTCTTTGGCATGTTAAGGGCAGTCTAGCGATGGTGCTGGCATCTCACAGTGGCTTCTCAATGAGTATTGCAGAATGGGTGAAAAGCAAAGATCTGAAGCTCTCTGACTAGACCATTCCCACATAATTTGTTTTGTTTGTGTCTGGCACAGTATTAGGAAAGACGGGCAATGGAGGTGACAGCCGGGCCCATCTAGAAGCAGAGCATGAGGAAAAGCAGAAGCCAATACGGGCTTCCCAAAATGCTCCTGGGCTGCAGGTAGAGCTCAGTGGTAGGGCTATAGCTTGCCTAACACTGGATTCTACTGCCAGAATTACTACTACACAAAGTATCTTCCATCTTTGTTTTATTTACTTTATTACAGTTGAGACAGAGAGAGAGAGAGAGAGAGAGAGAGAGAATATGCCATGGTGCATGCGTGCAGGCAGGAACTCACAGGAGCCCTTCCCTCCCACTGTGCAGGTCCTGGGATCTAACACAGGTCCAGGCTAAAGCGGCAAATGTTTTCACCTGCTGAGCCATCTCACCAGCCACGTCCTGGCTTTAGGCGACCTTACAGTCACTAGCCCAGTGTGCTTAGCCATGGATCGGTTGAGGGATAGAGCACATAAAAGAATGGCATTTATTAATGTTGACTCTTCTTATCAAGAAGCAGGTGAATATCCTGTGATGTGGATGACTGTGTGCCTCTCTTGTTACTAACACATCCTCAACAAGGACTTACCACATGGCAGACAGTGCTTAGCAGGTTAATGAGATCTTCCTTTGGGAAATATATTCTTATACATTGTCTAATAGCATTCAGCAACCCATTTTACAGATCAACAGAATGAGGTTCAGAGGAATCTACACACTGTAGTCTCTTAAAGTAGCAAAGGGCAAGGCCAGGGTTTGGCCTGAGCAGTCTCACTTCAAAGGCTCAGTTTTGGCATGGAATGGAGGAATATAGATATGATTAAGAATTCATTTTAGAGCTGTGTGGTGGTAGTGCATGCCTTTAATCCCAGCACTTGGGAGGTAGAGGCAGGCAGATCTGTGTGAGTTCGAGAGACAGCCAGACAGCGAGGGCTGTTACACAGAGAAACGCTGTCTTTAAAAAACAAACAAACAAAAGTTCATTTTAGCCTTCCCTCAGCTGCCGCCAAGGTGCTTGTTCCTTCCAAGGAATCTAAGGCCACATTGTAGTGAGGCCCTCACTTCTTCCTGTAACACGCACTGAGCCAGCAGTCTGAAACATGGCCTCCATGTCTGAGCTCGCCTGCATCTACTCCGCCCTCACCCTGCATGACTGTGAGGTGATGGTCATGGAGGATAAGATCAGTGACCTTCTTAAAGCAGCTGGTGTCAGTGTTGGACCTGGCCTGGCTTGTTTGCAAAGCCCCTGGCCAATGTCAACATGGGAGCCTCATCGGCAATGTAGGGGCTGGGCCTTCTCCAGCAGCTGGAGCCGAGCCAGCAGGCCGTCCTGCCCCTCCACTGCGCTGCTCCAGCTGAGGAGAAGAAAGTGGAAGCAAAGAAGGAAGAATCTGAGGAGTTTGATGATGACATGGCCTGACACGGACTTTGGTCTTTTTGACTAAACCTTCTTTGTTAACATGTCCAATAAAAAGCTGAACCTGTTGATATTTTAATTTGTGTACCCCAATAAAGCTTATCTGAGAATCAGAGGAAAAAGCCAGCCACTACAATAAACATAGAAGTCAGGCAATGGTAGCACACGCCTTTAATCCTACCATTCAGGAGGCAGAGATCCATTCAGATCTCTGTGAGTTCAAGGCCACACTGGGAACAGAGCCAGGCATAGTGGCACACACCTTTAATCCCAGCACTAACCATAGAGGTCTGGAGATCTGTACAGACAGACAGGAAGTGATGTAGCTGGGTGAAGAGAGGAAGTGAGATGGCAGAACAGAAAGGCATATAGGCCAAGCGGTGGTGGCTCACGCCTTTAGCCCCAGCACTCGGGAGGCAGAGCCAGGTGATCTCTGTGAGTTCGAGGTCAGCCTGGTCTACAGAGTGAGTTCCAGGTCAGGCTCTAAAGCTACAGAGAAACTGTCTGGAAAAAAAGCAAAAAGAAAAAAAAAAAAGGCATATAGACATGAGTATACAGGAAGTAGGTCTCTCTGGAAGCTGGGGAGTTGGTGAGGTGAGGTTGGCTATGGTTTGTCCTATTCTTCTGATCTCTCAGCTTTCACCCCAATATCTGGCTTCGGGTTTTTATTTTATTTTTTTATTAATAAGACTGTTTAGCAATTCGTCTTACAACCTTTTTTTTTTTTTTTTTTTTTTTTTTAAAGACTTCATTTTACTTCTGTGGAGTCCGAGCTCCGTGCAGAGCAAGGGACTATGCTTGGTCATTCATTCAGTCATAAAATGCTAACTGTGTGCCACTGGGGATATATATGAAGACATTTGGGGATATATTATGGCTTAAAGTTAAAAGTCTTTTCAGCTGCATCTACAATTCCTAGTTGTCCCTGCCTCTCCCATTTGTACTGAGGTCTCTATGTTGACCAGGCTGGTCTGGAACTTCCAGACTCTAGTGAGCTTCTGCCTCAGGGTGCAGCTGTATGCCACCAAACCCTTCCCTCTGACTGCCTTTTAAGTTTCACACAGGTTTGTAGGGAAAGGCAAAAATCCAACTCCGCCCTCAACTCCTGGTTGGCTTTGAGATTTAAACTGACATGACATAGATGAACAGGAGAAAAAGCATACAGGTTTCCCTGCCTCGAGTTTTGTGTATCACCGGGGTTTGCATGGAGAAATGAAGACTTACGGACCCGTGACCCAACTGCAATTGCTAGTGTCTTTAGACCCCAAGTGCCACTCCCAGGATCAGAAAGAAATAGGGAGTGTGAAGAAGAGGAAGAAGAGGAGAAGACGAGGACCCCAGGAAGCAGCTCGGGAAGAGTCAGTTACTCTATACCGTGGACAAAGGATAGCTAAGGTCTGCGGAAGTACTTAAGTGGTTAGACTGAAACGGCGAGTTATTATTATCTGTTGGGGGCGGTGCTGGAAATGGAGTCCAGGGCCTCTGGATGATGGTTTCTTTCTGATATAGTGAGGGAAGCTGTCATGGGAATTTTACTTCCTGCTTTATTATTGTTTTATTTTGCTTATGAGACAGGGTCTCACTACGTAACCCTGACTGGCCTTGAACTCACTGAGCTCTTCATGCTTCTCCCTCCCGAGAGCTGGGTTTAAAGGCATATGCTACCATCCAGGCCTCATCTCCTGCTTTTAGGAAACAGAAGAGAGCATTGTACAGAAGTTAACAGCCATATTGGCTCAAAATGTTTATTTTGCTGTTTTCATTTGTGCTGGGGCTTTAAACACTTAAGGTTGTATTCACATAGGTTTGATTACAGAAACTAATTAAGTATTCTCTGAATACTGAAAAGGAAACCAAAAGAGGACACACATTCAAGTTCCTCTATCAACATGTCAGGGGTGTATTTTTTAACTCCAATTAAAAAATGTTTCGATATTTGTTTTATGAGTATGACAGGACCTCAGACTTAGTAGGCCCTGAGACCTTAGAATAGCTGACTCCATGATGGAAATACTATTCAGGCTGTAAAACTCAGCACACAGCACCACCTGCCAAAACTAAAACAAAGACCTCCAAATCCGCATAGTTCTGGGAAAGTCTCTAAATGTACTAACCTTGCCTTTTGGCTTCTGTAGTTCCACTTCTGGTTAGGTGTTCTTGTTAACAGAAGTGTGTCAGCCCAGAACATGGTTTCGTATTTAAAAGCTCCCCGAGAAAGGCTCCGGGCTACACTGAGAGCCTGAAACACCCAATGTAATTGCTGTCCAGCTAATAAAGACATTCTACTGTTAAACCCGTGTCCGAGCAGCTGTCTCTGGTGAGTACCCCACAACAACGAGTACGTGTGTTTTGTCAGCATGTCTACTTCTGCGTCAGGTGTGTGCCTGGTACTCAGTGATGTCAGAAGAGGGCATCAGATCCCCTGGAACTGGAGTTACCCATGGTTGTCAGCCATTATGTGGGTGTTGGGAACCAAACCTAGGCCTTCTGCAAGAGCATCAAGTGCTCTTAACCCCTGAGCTATCTTCTTCAGCCCCATATTACTGATGTTGTTTTTTATTATTATTATTATGTTTTTAATTTTTGAGGCAAGGTCTCCATGTAGCCCTGGCTCCCTTGGAACTCACTATGTAGAGCAGGCTAGCCTCCAACTCACAGAGATAGGCCTGCCTCTGCCTCCTGAGTGCAGGAACCAAAGGCATGAACCACTAGGCCCAGCTATTATTATTGTTATTATTAATTAATTATTTTGGAGACAAGGTCTCAAATTGTAGCCTGGGCTAACTTTGAACTCATGGCAATTCTCCTGCCTTAGCTTCCCAAATACTAGGATTACATGCCTGTGCCTCTCTTGAGTGGAAAGATAAATAACCCTCCGGTATGATTCGTGTACAAAGATAAAAAGTAATGTGATGCGTTTTTACACATTAGGCACTGGCAGAGGGGTGTGGTGAAGGCTGTCAGGGGCAGGGAAATCTGGGGCAGGAGGCATCTAAGTGACCCCAGAGGACACAGCAGGCCTTGGCGATGCGCTCATTAGCCAGTCACAGGAGGAGGGCGGGGTGACCTGGCGCGGCCCGGACTTTGCAGCCATTAAACCAGTCCTGACTGCGCTGACCTCGCTTGCCTACTCCTGGCCGAGGAGGGTGAAGCGCTTCTTCCTGGGACCTAAGCAAAGGTAAGAATGCCCCGGTGCCTCTGCGGGTCCCCGCGGGCTGTCTGGGAGCTGGAGAGCCGCTGGGCGGGCGTAAACAAATCAGGCGAGTAGCTGCCACCCGCCTGGCAACCGCTGGGCGCAGAGAAAAGCAGCCGGGCACGCGCGAGAGTGCCTGGCCAGAAAGAGTGCGAGCGCCCAGCGATCCTGTGAGCCGCCCCTGGCTCCCAACGAGGATTTGTCCTTCCAAGTGCAAGAGCAGATCAGAGGCTGGCGGCGAGAAAGTTGGAGGATTTTGGTAGCTATTCCTAAAGGGCCTTGCTAGAAGCCACCCGCTCCTGAAGATTTGGGGACCCTGCTTCTTGTTAGAGACATAATAAGCTCTGCTCCCTCTGTGCCTTAGGCATCCACGCAGCTGCTAAGCTAAAGGTGAGCCCCACACATCGCCGAAGAAGATGCCAGCACCCATAGTAAGTACGGGATGAGGGCCGAGGGTGGGCCAGGGAGGGGGTAGTGTTTCAGTGATGACCCTTGTCTTCTCGGGGTCTGACTTGCTGTTTCGAAGAGGAGCTTTGTAGTGAAGGAACCACACTTCCTTCCACTGGGGCATCAGGTATCAGCTGTGGGTCAGCTGCCACCTGTTGAGTGACGCCAGCACTTGTTGAAGTGGGCAGGTTGGAAGCCACCCTGCTTGAAACAGGCGCAATGGAAGGCCGAAGAGGAGGGCAAGTTGGAGGCTGGGTCTTCCTACCAAACCAGGAATACGGGACAGGTTCCTGGGGGGAGGGGGGAGTCTGAAGTTGAACCTGCTTGGCAGTGGGCTTTTCTGTCGTCTGCTGATTCATTTCATGACCATCCCTGCTGCCAGCAAATTCCCAGCTCTGGCTTCCCCTTCATTCCATTCTTCCCTCCATCTCCACTTCTCTTTCTTTCTGATTTTTTTGTTTGTTTGTTTGTCTTTTTTTTTTGTTTTTGAGATAAGGCCTCAGGTAGCTCAGGCTGACCTCAAACTTGTTATATAGTGAGGGCAACCTTGTACTTCTAATTCTCCTGCCTCCACCTCTTGTGTGCTGGAATTATAGATGTGGGCCCCATACTCAGTTTTTTGGAAACCCTCCTGCAGGCTAGGCAAGCACTCTGCCAGCTGAGACACACCCCAGCCCTGGCCTCTTGGTTAACTCATGAGGTCTTGAGATCGTAACTGGGCAAATGTCTTCTTGGATTTAACAGGGACTTTATTGACTTAGTTCAGATTGTAGGTTTTTGCAAACAACTCAGTTGGGATTGTGTTCCAGCTGAGTACCTGCTGTGGATTTTAATTAAGTTCAACTTCATTCTGTTCCCCGAGTGAAACATCACTTAAAAGTTAGCAGCTCCCAGAATAGTCACGTGAGTCTAGTTCCAGGCTGCGTTTTCAGTTTCTGGTACTGCCAGACCAGACTGTTTTGTTTTCTGTTTAAACCCAAGAAGACCTAAGACCACAGAAGTTAGAGCCATAAACTGCGTATAAAGCTTGAACCCTGCTGAGACATTAGGAACTGACTGTTGAAAAATACATGTGTGCTTCTGTTGTGTGTTTTGACTGTGTAACTGTGTGTTCTTTGATTTAACTTTCATGTAGTAGACAGCTTTAAAAACACATTTGTGTGTGTGTGTGTGTGTGTGTGTGTGTGTGTGTGTTTGTGCATGTGCTTGGGGGCATACCTATGCCTTGGCAAACATGTGGAGGTCAGGGAACAGCTTGCAGGAGTTAGTTCTCCTCTTCACTATCTGGGTCCTGAGATTTGAACTCAGGCCGTCAGGCTTGGCAGCAATCTCCTTTACTTGATGAGCCATCTCACCACCCTTACATTTTTATTTAATTAAAAGAACAGGAAATAAATATTCACCAACTGGAGGTTTGCAGAGAAGTTACTAAATCTTCCTGATGATCCCTCTCCTCTCAGGCCGAGCAGGGAAACTCATTACTCTTTTCTCTGCACTCAGCTCAATCAATGCCATAGTCATCCCATCAGCAGGTCTGTGAAGCTGGGCATGCCGGCACACACCTGCAATCCCACCACTTGGGCGCCTGATACGAGAGGATGCAGAGTTGGGCTGTGTAGAGAGCCCTTGTCTCAAACAAAATACAGCAGGGCTCAGTGGTTAAGAGCACCTGATGCTTTTCCAGAGGACGAGGATTCAGTTCCCCACACACACGGTTAGCCAGCAACCATCTGTAACTCCAATCCCAAGTGATTTGACACCCTTTTCTGGCATCCAAAGGCACTGTACACCTGGGATGCACAGACATACGTGAGGTCAAAACACCCATACACATAAAAATAAAGGAAGATAGTTTAAAAAAACAAAACCCACACCCAAACTAAAAATGCAGGGCTGTGGCTAGAGGCCTGAGCAGCTTCCTCTGCAGGGCATGGGGGAGGAGGCCGGCATGAAAGTTCAGCCCAGATCTCTCCCTGCCCTAAACTTTCTAACCGGGTAAGAAGTTTAGATGAAAGATGCTTTCATTTTCTACCCAGTGTATTTCTGAACTTTGGATGTGTTTCCTGGAAGTGAGTATTCAAATTAAAACTGAAATTTGAGTCCTGTGATGTGGCTGTGCCTTCCAGTCCTGAGTCCAGAGTCCCTGCTTTCTTTTTTGTTTTGTTGTTTTGCTTTTTTGAGACAGAGTGTCTATGTGGTCCTGGGTGTTCTGGAATCCACTATGTAGACCAGGCTGGTCTCGAACTCAAAGAGATCCTCATGTCTCAGCTTCCCAGGCGCTGGGATTAAAGGCGTGTGCCACCAAGCCAAGCCTGACTGCTTTCTGATCTGAGGTTGACATCGGGGGACTCTCGGTGGAGTTAGTTAGGGTGCAAAGAAAGGAGAGAGAGAAGAGGATGCGTCTCAAGTGTGGTGGGGGCTTCTGTTCCTGCAGGCTTGCAGCGTCACTCCCAAAGCTGGCTGGGGCCGGAGGAGTAGACAGGGGCCCCTCCCCAGGCCATCACTCTCTGATGAGACTCTGTAAGTGCCAGGCTGGATGCTGGTAGAGTGGATCCAGTCCTCAGCCCTCAGCATGCTGGGCTAGTCTAGATGTTAGGATACACATGGAAACTGGTCACACCTTCCCCTAGCTCAGCCCATTCATTACAGTCATCCTGTGCAAGAGAGCTATGGAGCTGGGCATGGCTACACACACTTGTAATCCTGCCACTGGGGAGGTGGCATGCAGAGTTGGAAACTAGGCTAGTCAATACAGCAAGATGTCCATCTCAAAAGTAAAGAAGCCAGGCGGTGGCGGTGCACACCTTTAATCCCAGCACTTGGGAGGCAGAGCCAGGCCGATCCCTGTGAGTTTGAGGCCAGCCTGGGCTACAGAGTGAGATCCAGGATGGGCACCAAAACAACACAGAGAAATCCTGTCTCGAAAAAACAAAAAACAAACAAATAAATAAATAAATGAAATCCACTACCACCAGCATTATCATCAACAAGGAAACAAAACAAACTACCACCAACAATGAGAAACCAAGTCAATTCCAAAACCTGAACAGAAAAGACTGGGCTGGGATCACAGAGCCTGGAACAGCTCCTCCCTCTGCAGGGCTAAGGGAGGCTTATCTATCACTGGATCTTGAAGCTGGTTTCATTTTCGAAGAGAGGTCCGATATATGAGAGACTGACAGGCGTTCCCTGTACACCCCACATACAGCTCTTTCACATTTTCATATCCTATTTTATCTCTGGATACTTGAATCCAGGCAGATCTGTGGTGGAATCTGGCCATGGCTTCTGGACAAACTCTGAAGCCTCAGGTAAGTTCATTCCCAGCTTGGAACTCCTTTTTCTCATCTACAAAATGAGGCCATTAGCAGGATTCCAGGTAGTCTGTGAATGCCCCAGTAGTGTTGGGTGGTGGTGTGTGAATCGGGGGTGGGGCGGTTCCCCGTGCACAGATGGGCCAGGTTTACCCTGGAAGAGAATAGGCCTGGGGTTTGGTGTGGTGAGTCTGGGCAGGCAGGATGCTTGGGCCATTTGGGCTTCTGAGGCTGGGTGCCTGCTGGAGTTGCCACTGGTCCTCTCTGACTGACTAGGAGGCCTGGGCAGGGGCACAGGGAAGGCTAATGTGTCAGGACAGGTCTGTCTTATCTACTTTTCTTCTAGGCCAGAGGCTGGGAAGTCAGGGCTGTCAGGCCCCCCACCTATCCTGCAGCACAGGCTCTATCTAGCATTTTCCTTATAGGTTTAAGTGGTTTTTACAGCATTCAGCCATTATTGGTTATTTCTTACACAAACACTACTGGATAGGTATTAACAGTCCTGATTAAATAGAAAGTCCCCAGAGATTGATTCCGGAAGTTTGAATAGTTTCTAAGGGTGCCTGGTGTGTTTCTGGGGATACAGTCATTTCAGATCAGCCCTTAGTTCCTCACTGATTTTCTTTTCTCAAAACCTTGGCATGGAAACTCCCCCACTACTTATTGAAAAGTCCACTCTTGGCAAGACCCGGACTTCCTTTGTTTTCCGCAAGCTCCCAGACCTTTTCCTCAGCATCAAAAGTGAAAGATTTTTCATATTGGCTGGGGCATGTGGTTTCCGGGAACAGGGAGAGAATTCTCTCAGGCTGGGTTTCACAAGTGCCACAGTGTCCTCGGTGTTTCTGGATAAAAATAGACTAATAGCATCCACCCACCAGGGCAGCAGAAGCTGCTGATTCCAGAACATTCCCTCTTTGCTGAGCACGTGTTATAAAACAGCGTGCATATGCACATGTATGTAGTGTGCGTGGGGAGGCAAGAGGACAGTCTTGGGTGCTGTCCCTCTTTCATTTTTATTTTATTTCATGTGTGTGGGTGTTCTGACTACATATATGTCTGTGTGCTATGTGCATGCAGTGGCATCTCTCCAGCCTCTACCTTTTTTTGGGGTCGGGGGTTGCAGATTTCTTGCTTACCTAGAAATCCCCAGTTAGGCTTTACTGGCTAGTTATGCGCTGTACTGCTTGGGTGGAGATCAGAGAATTGCTTTTAGGAATTAGTTCTCACCTTCTACTTTGTTGAGGCGGGGCCTCTCTTGTTTCTGCCACTGTGCAGCGTACTCCAGGTTAGCAGGCATGTTCTCCCTCTCTGCCTCCCTCTGGCTGCGGCAGTGCTGGGCCTAATTAGCTGTATGCCACCCTTTCTGGCTTTTTACATGGGTCCTAGGACGGCGCCCGGGTGAACCTGGGCCGTTTGTACAGCAAGTGCTTTCACTCATTCCAGCGTGGCTTTCTGTTTTAGCTCGCTGTGTAGCTTTGGCTGGCCTGGAACTCACTATGTAGACCGGGCTTGAACTCATAGAGATCTACTGACTCCCTCTGCTTCCAGAGTGACCACCCCTGGCCCTTGACTTTTTTTTTTTCCCTCTTTTTAAACTGGGTTCTTGGGATCAAATTCAGACTTTCGTACTTGTGCGGCAAATGCTTTTTTTTTTTTATTGAACTATTTCCTCCTCTGTCCAGTGTTTTATAGTTATTGACTTATTTAATCTTCAAGATAAACCTCTGAATCAGGTGCCATATATAACTGTCCCCATTTTATGGTCAAGGAGACTGAGGCCCAGGGAGAGTTTGGGTAAACTTGTCCAGGGCTCTCCAGTAAGTAGCTGAGCCTTGGTTTGAACAGAGTCCTAAGCATAATCACTGTCTTGTTTAGTTAAACAGAGCCATCAGTAGCCAGGCATAGTCCACACCTGTAATCTGTCACCCAAGAAGCTAAGGCATTTAAATGGCCATCACTGAATAAAGAGCTGGTGATTGGTTGAGTGGGTTAAGATAAATGGACATGTGAGTAAATCATACAAAAGAATAAATGAACTGTTGGCTAAAACAATCCCTCCTGACAATGCAAACACAGTTTTCAGATATCCTGGAGGTTTTCCCACCTTTTAAATTTCTAAATAGTTCAAAGTAAGCAGTTTACTTTATATTGGTCCAGAAATGGTGGTTTTTGTCCTTGGAACAGTATTGCTGATTGTTGCTCGACTCTGTTTTAAATACCATAACCTTTGGAAAAGCTGGTGGCTGCCTTCAAGTGGGTCCAGCCTGTATCTCACAGTCTGTCACAGTCTGCCTGAGCCATCATTATCTCTCCTGCTTCCTCCAGTGCCCTGTGTATGATCTCTTCCCAGTATTTAGGTACCTGCCCTGGAACAAGCCTCTCACGCCTCCCACACCTTGATGTTGGCTGCTGTCAGTCAAAATCAGAGTCAAAGCCTTCCTGTTCCCTGCAAGTGATAACATGCTTCCTTCCTCTCCTGCCGTGCCAGCTTTGACCAAACAAACTCGGTCTCTTCCCATGTGCTCTAAGCCAGCTACACTGCCTTCCTTTTAAAAAAACTATTTAAAATGTTACATTTATTTTATCCCCCATCTCCCACCTCTCTGAGCCTGTGGCGATGGCACACGTGTGGGAACCAGACAACCTATGGGAGTTGTTTCCTTCCTTCCCTAATGGGGTCTGGGGATTGAATCCAGGTCATTAGGTTTTCATGACAAGTGTTTTTAGTCATTGAGCCATATTTCCAGCATATAACCCACTGATTTTTGTCAAGTTTCAAGGCGGTATAATTATAGCATTAAGAAGGTGAGGCAGGGGGATTACCATGAGTTTGAGGCTAGCCTGAGTTGTATAGCGAGTTTGAGGTCATCCTGAACTACAAAGCCAGACCCTGTCTCAACAAACAAAACAAAACAAAACAAAACAAAACAGAACAGAACAGAACAGAACAAACAACAGTGATGGAGAGACAGTTAGGAGGCTAAGGGCATTTACTGTTCTTGCAGAAGACCCAGATTTCCAGCACCCGTACAGAAGCTCACAACTGCCTGTAACTCCAGTTGAAGGGAATTCAGTGCCCTCTTCTGACATCTGAAGGTATCTGGCACATATATGGTACACAAATATACATGTAGGCAAAACACTCATACATATAAAAAAAAAGTAAAGAAAATCATTTAACCCTTCCATCAAACAAAACCAAAACCAAAACAAAACATAGATTCATATTTACTTCATCTTTTCTTATTTGTTCTCTCTCTCTGTGTCTCTCTGTCTCTCTCTGTCTCTCTGGTTTTTCAAGACAGGGTTTCTCTGTGTAACAGTCCTGGATGTCGGAATTCACTCTGTAGACCAGGCTGGCCTTGAACTCATAGAGATCTGCCTGCCTCTGCTTTCCAAATGCTGGAATTAAAGGCGTGTGCCACCACCCAGCTATTAAACAATTTTAGAAGCTGGAAAATCAATAAAGACTAATACTCCTAACTGAGACAATTTCATGATGGTTTGGTAACATATGGTGTCTACATTTTCCAACTTAAAAACTGAATATTCAATATGTGAGCATTTTATTCTCACTTAAATTTTCTTTTTTTAAATAATGGGATTGGAGAGAAGGCACAGTCAGCAAAGCTCTTACTGTGCAAGCTGAAGGCCTGAAGTCAGATCCTCAGCACCCACCTGAAAAATGGGGCCCAAGGCACATGCCTGCAGTCCTGGCACTGGGGGGCGGGGTGGGGAGAGAAGAATCCCTGGAGCTCATGGGCCTGCCAGCCCAGCTGTACCAGTGAACTTCAGGTTCAGTGAGAGGCTCTGTCTCAAAAATAATGTGGATGTCAGCTGAGGAAGACTCCTGATGTTGACCTCTGGCCTCTGTACACACATGCATATGCACAGACACATGAACACACACATATGAACACACACACACATGCATGAAGTGAGAATTCTAATTGGTCTTAATAATAAAAACCAGTAGCCAGATATTGGTGTGAAAGTTTATGGATCAGAGAAGCAGATCAGCCAGCCACTAGAAAGACTTCTGACCTCTAGGAATCCTCAGACTGAAAGGGCTTAAGTTCCTGTCTCCTCCCGCCTTATATTCCTCTCTCTGCCCAGCCATATCACTTCTTGTCTCCGCTGCCCTAGTGCTGGAATCAAAGGTGTGTGCCACCACTGCCTGGCCTTTATGGTTAACTAGTGGCTAGCTCTGTACTCTGATCTCCAGGCAAGCTTTATTTATTATAGCACAAACAAAATATCACCACACATGAACACACACAGACACACACATGAACACTCACCCAGACACAGGCACACAACACACATGTGTTTTCTCTCACACAAATCTTTAAAAATTTTATTTTCAAAGTAATTCACAGTAAAAATATTCAAAGAGTTGACTAATAGGGCTGGAGAGATGGCTCAGTGGTTAAGAGCATTGGCTGCTCTTCCAGAGGTCCTGAGTTCAATTCCCAGCAACCATATGGTGGCTCACAACCATCTGTAATGAGATCTGGTTCCCTCTTCTGGCCTGTAGTCAAACATGCAGGCAGAACACTGTATACATAATAAATAAATAAATCTTTAAAAAAATTGAATAATAAAATATATGAGTTCCCAAATTTCTATCAGTCACTGTAGGGAGTAATCAATAGTTTGGCGTATTTTCCTGAGATCATGCATAATATATAGTGCATTTTAATTCCAAGTGTATAAAAATGTGCATTAAGCAGAAATAGAACAATAATGTCTTTTAAGGGGAAGTGGATTCTGGCAATCAAACCCAGGACTTTGGGCATGCTAATCAGGTGCCCTACCACTGAGTTACACCCTCAAGCTCATCATGTCTTTCAACTTACATTTTTGGGGGAGCATTTTTTGAGATTGAGTCTCATGAAGCCCAAGCTGGCCTCCAACTCACTGAGGATGAATTTCTGCTCCTCTTGCCTTTACCTCCCAGATGCTGGGATTACAGGCATGCACCACTGCACTTGGCTTTATGTGGTGCTGAGGACTGAACCCATGGCTTTGTACATGTTAGACAGGTGCTCTACCAACTGAGCCACATCTTCAGCCTTCAGCTTGCCTTTTTGTTTTGTTTTTTGTTTTTTTTAATGTAGCTCTGGCTGTCCTGGATCTCACTCTGTAGACCAGGCTGGCCTCGAACTCACAGAGATCCATCTGCCTCTGCCTCCGAGTGCTGGGATTAAAAGCAAGTGCCCCCATGTCCAGCTTTGACTTGCTTTTTTTGAAAGTAATTTTTATTATTGTTTCTATGCTTGCCCATGTAAACCATATTGTTCTCATCAATGATTTGATGTATATGTATATGTAGGATATGTTTAAGCTGGTCCTTAGGAGGTAGTTGGGGTTGTTTTTCAAAATGAATTTCAGAGTCCAGAAATTCCTCAGCTTGCTTGCTAAGGAAAACGGCTGCTCTGCAGTCCTCTGCAGCTCGCTCTTTGTGGGAAATAAAAGTGTTTTGTTCTGAAATCCTGTGGGCACACAGTCCCAGCTTTGTCGCTGTCCCTGCCTGTGCTGTGTAGGGTGTTGTGATGGCTGGGGGGTTCCGGAGCCCCATTCTGGAAAAGGCAGCCTTTTTCCTGCAGCTGAAAGGACTTTCTGCTAATGCAATCCATTTTCCCTATCAGAACGCAACAGCATTCACTTGGGTTCCTGGGTCCTTTTATAGCAGAGATTTGTTGATCTCCCTGAGTGAAAATAAAAACCAAAGCCTGTTTTGCAGTCCAGTTATATTTTTTAGTTTCCCCCGTAGCCCCCTGTGCTTCCACTGTTCTTTTATCCAGGGGTCCCAGGGGCTTGGTTAATGCAGAATGTGATGCTCCCATGTCTACCAGGAAGTTTACAGGTTGGCCCCCAATTGAGAAAGTTACCATAGGCTCCCAGAGCCTAAATTGAAAGAGCCACACCCCGAACCCCCAGTCTTCCAGAGTCAGGACTGGTTTTGACTGAGGAAAGCTCATCTGTGGCCGGGCAAGGCCTACCCGCTTCCACTGGGGTCATTCACTTTTCCACTGTCCCAATTGCTTGCAGCACGTTGGTCCTTTTGTAGGGCTTTTTCTTTTTCTTGTAGGTAGCTTGGTCAGGGCTGAAAGTATGAGGAGCCTGTAGTCCTGCCACAGTGGTCTGATTTATTTTCGTTAGAAAATTATTTATTTTCTTCCTTGCTGTCTCTATTGTCCAACACTTTTTGGACTATTTCTAACAATTCTGACCGATTCTTTCCTGCAAACTCATCCATCTTTTGGATTTTCTTATGTACACCTGGAGCTGACTGGATTACCGAGGCCAGGTTAATTACCTTGAGGATTTCTGGGTCCTCCAGATCTACAGAAGTATATATAGTGGGTAAACCTCCTGCGAGTCTTCTGGGCCCTATTTTACATCAGCTTCTGCAGACAGACTAGGTTTGTGAGCTGCCAACTCAGACCCTCCAATAGAATCTGGTGGTACTCACCGAGTGACCTCCCACTTGTGCCCTGGACAGGAATTAGTGTACCTCATCAGGTACGTCACTGTCCCTAGATGGTAGCCCACCAGAACCATTACCAGATGTCACAGAAGGGAATGCCTTAGTATGACTTACCGATGGAGGAGGCCTTCTTACACAAGTGTTTGCTGATATATATATATTTATTTTTTTGTCTTGGTCCCTCACTTCAGTAGTCTGTGGAACCAAGAGTGTGTTCTGGGCCTTGGAACTTTACCAGGTGCACTGCAAGGGGGAGCAGTCCCAGAGGACCAGAGGGAGGGTCCCTGAGATTGGCTTGGGGTCTAATCTCAATGGAGCCTCCAAGAATGTTGACCCCAACTGAGCAAGAGTGAAAGCCACCACCCAAATTAAAGCCAATAAAGCAAACTTTATTTACCATGCATAGGACTGACTCTCCAAAGCGGGATTTGAGAGAGTAGCGTGGGTTAACTTTTTAGGCCTCTTTTGCAGAGAAAAAGTGTAAACTGGGGATTTTCAAAGGAATTTGGTGACGTAAGGATTTGGTAAACAAATTTTGTAGAAGCAGTCAGATTATATTTTTTGACCTATCAGTTTGGCAGAACTTTATTTCTTTATTTTTGATTTTTTGAGAGAGGCTTTCTTTGTGTAGCCTTGTCTGTCCTGGAACTCACTCTGTAGATCAGACTGGCCTCGAACTCACAGAGATCCTCCTGCTTCTGCCTCCCAAGTGCTGGAATGAAAGACATGTGCAACCACTGCCCAGCCAGAACATCTTATCAGGATAGAGTGTATCTGAAGTATGAGTCAAACTCTATAGGTAGGAACATGTCAAACTCCAGAAACAGGTTAAAAACACAGTCAACTTGAATTTTACAGCAAACAGAAATGAACTTATTTTGACCTTATAACAAAATGGCTTTTAACTTTAAAATGGAGTCAGGCTGGTCCATCAGATTAGCAAATTTTTTTTTTCTGTAAAAGGCTAGATAACAAGCATTTTGGTTATTGTTTTAAAAGACTTATTTTAAAGTGTGTGTGTGTCTGTGTGATGTGAGTGCAGATGCCTGAGGAGGCCAGAGTCATCATCCCCTGGTCCTGGTGTTACAGGTGACTGTGAGCTGCCTGATATGCATACCTGGGACCAAACTTGGGTGATCTGCAAGAGCAGTATGCACTCTTAATGGTTGAACCGCTTTTTCAACCTCTTTAGACAAAAAATAAAAAAGGTTATTTGTGGGAGCCGGAGAGATGGCTCAGCAGTTGCTCTTCCAGAGGCCTTGACTTCAACTCCCAGTGCCACATGGTGGCTCACAACCATCTATAATGGGGCCTGATGCCTTCTTCTGGCGTGCAGGTGTACAAGCAGATATAGCATTCCTACATAAAATAAATCTAAAAAAATATTTTTTGTGTGTGTGGTATGTGTTTGTGTGTACTGTTCCCAGGCCAGAAGATAACATAATGTTTAAAAACTAGCTCCATTTCAAACTGAGTTTCAAACTAAGTTACTGTGTGAAAAAAGAAAAAACTAGGAGTCAGCAGGACCTTATTCTCAGCCTGATGGTTAGCCACTCTAGACCATGACCCATCAGCAATTGAATCTTGACAGCAACCTAAGAGGAGACTGATCTCAGAGCCACCTCATTCATTTCCCAAAATTGTCCTTCCTCCCCCTTATTGTGTGATTATCATCCTAAAACATTGATCAGGTTCTCATTCTTCTTCTGTAGTCTCAACTGCTGCTCACGCAGAAAAAACAAAACAAATCAAAACATGATAATGCCTCATGTGGCAAAAGAAAGCCCCAGAGTTGAGACAATTGTGGTTTGTGCCTTTAAAAACTTCACAGAGGGGCTGGAGAGATGGCTGTTCTTCCACAAGACCTGGGTTCAATTCCCAGCAGCCACATGACAGCTCCCAACTGTCTGTAACGCCAGTTTCAGAGTACCCAACACTCTCATGCAGGCAAAACACCAATGCATCTAAAAAAAAAAAAAAATCCTATCTTAAAGGCCAGGTGGTGGTGGCACAGCCTTTAAACCCAGCACTTGGGAGGCAGAGGCAGGCGGATCTCTGTGAGTCTGAGGCCAGCCTGGTCTACAGAGTGAGTTCCAGGACAGGCTCCAAAGCTACACAGAGAAACTCAGTCTCAAAAAAACAAAACAAAACAAAACAAACCCCAAAAAACAAAAAACCAAAAAAAAAAGCACTCCATTGAACTCCACAACAATAACCGTGGATATTGTTCCTTCAGTATGGTGGGTTGAAAGAAAATGGCCCCCAAAGGGAGTGGCACTATTAGGAGTTGTGGCCTTGTGGAGTAGGTGTAGTCTTGTTGGAGGAAGTATGTCACTGTGGGGATGGGCTTCGAGGTCTTTTCTCAAGCTTCACTCAGTGTGACAGTTAGTCAACTTCCTGCTGCTTTCTGGTCAAGATGTAACCAGTACCATATCTGCCTGCACACTGCCATGGCCCCTGTCATGATAATGGACTGAACCTCTGAAACTGTAACCCACCACCTCAATTAAATGTTTTCTTTGTAAGAGTTGCTGTGGTCATGGTGTCTCTTCATAGCAATAAAACAAAACAAAAAACAAAAAACAAAAACCTAACTAAGACATTCTGTGCTTTTTTTTTGTTTTTGTTTTTTGTTTTTTGAGACAGGGTTTCTCTGTGTAGCTTTGCGCCTTTCCTGGAACTCACTCTGTAGCCCAGGTGGGCCTCGAACTCTGCCTCTTCCTCCTGAGTGCTGGGATTAAAGGCGTGAGCCACCACCTCCAGGCCATGTCTTTTTTTTAAAGACAGCATTTCTCATTGGCTTGGAGTGGGCTGCCAAGCAGGCTTGATTGTTTTTTGTGTGTTTGTAAGCATCACCATGTCTGACTTTTCTGTGTGAATTTAGGCTCATGGATTCGCCAGCCTTGACTTATGAGTTGTCTGCCCAACACTTGAGGCAGGCTACAATTTCTTGCACGCTCAACCTGCTGTTGAAGAAGAACGTTATTTACAAGATACAAACCATGTGAACTTGCAGATGGGGCCTGTAGAGTCCAGAACACAGTGTCAGATCCTGGAGCTGGAGTTACAGGCCACTGTGAGCTGCCTGATGTGGGTGCTGGGAACTGAAACTGGGTTATCTGCAAGAGCAGTGACCTTAACCAGTCTCAACCGCTGAGCTATCTCTCTAGGTCTTCATTATTACTTCTTCTTTTGTTTTGCTTTGCTTTTGGAACAGGGTCTCATTATGTAGTCCTGGCTGGCCTGGAACTCACAGAGATCCGCCTGCCTCTGCCTCCTGAGTGCTGGGGTTAAAGGTGTGTTGCCTCCACTGGCTGGAAAAAAACTAAATCTTAAAAAAACGTAAAATACTTGGGCTGAAGAGATGGCTCAGCAGTTAAGAGCACTGACTATTCTTCCAGAGGCCTGGGGTTCAGTTCCCAGCACCCACATGACAGCTCACAACTGTCCGTAACTCCAGGATCTGACATTCTCACACAGACATCTGACACCTTACACAGACATCTGACACCTCACACAGACATCTGACACCTCACACAGACATCTGACACCTCACACAGACATCTGACACCTCACACAGACATCTGACACCTCACACAGACATCTGACACCTCACACAGACATCTGACACCTCACACAGACAAACATGCAGGCAAACCACCAATGAACATAAAAGAATAACAAATAAATTTTAAAAAAGGTGTGTAGCACTACATTCAGCTAATTTTTATTTTTAAAAATTAATGTGTAATTTAACCAGGTAATAATATGGGAAAGAAATAACTTCAGCTAAAACAGCATAAAGAGGGCAGGCTGTGGTGAGGCACACCGGAAATTCTCACGCTTGAGAGGTGGGTGTAGGAAACGAGAACAGGTTGTCCTCAGCTACATAGCAAGTTCCAGGCCAGCTTGGGCTAAGTGAGACCCTGCCTCAAACACCAAACCAGACCAAACCCTGAATTTAATATATAATTTACCTTTTAAAGTATGTAGTTCCCTTCTGATAAACACATACAAGTGAACCATTGCCCTAATCGAGGTACAGGACAGATACACTCACAGCCTTAAGTCATTGGGTGACAGTCAAAGGAGAGATTCTTAACTGGCTGAGGACAGGGGGCTGCTGAGTGCTCAGTCCTAATGAGATATCTACATCACTCACTCCAAGGACCAGAGACTATAGTGGAAGAAGGGGCGGAAAGACTGTGAAAGCCAGAGGATGGTGAAGAGTGCTTAGGAGCAATGTCTTCTGAATATGACATGACCACCGAGTCATGCATGTCATGAACATACAGCAGCTGTGAGCCCATGCATGAGACCTGCACAAAATGAAGACATGAAAATAGAAAGTGACAGGGCTGGAGAGATGGCTCAGTGGCTAAGAGTGCTGGCTGTTCTTCCAGAGGTTCTGAGTTCAATTCCTAGCACCCACATGGTGGCTCACAGTCTGATGTTCTCTTCTGGTCTTTGGGCATACATGCAGACAAAGCACTTGTATACATAATAAATAAATAAAAATAAATTATATATATATATAAAATATATATATATATATAGAGAGAGATAGAGAGAGAATAGGAAATGACTAGTTGGGGCAATAAAGGGGGTCATCTGGAAAGAGGAGGGGACAAGAGAGATAGTGGGGGTGGGGATGTGATTACATTGTATACAAGGAGGAAACTACAACAGTCAGAAAAACTGCAGCACAGCACAGTTTAATGACCCTAATATCCCCCATATTCCTTTCTTGTGGTGCCTCTCCTCACCCCAGCCCCTCAGATTGCTGATCAGCTTTTTGTCCTATATTTATGCCTACTTTGGAATGTCATATAAAGAAAATTACACAGTGCATAACTTTGGGGGTATGACCTTCTACTTACTATTTTGTAAATAACTAAATATTTTGCAGGCTGGACTGTTACATTTTAAATGCTTTTTTTGTCATTGTAATAAGGTTTTTTGGGGGGAGTGGGGAGGGGCGTGAAGAAAGAAGTTTGAGGCAGGGTTTAATTATGTGGCCCAGGCTAGCATAGAAGTCATTTAAATTATTTATAGCTAGGCAGGCAGCCTGGGCTACCAAGTGAGTCCAGGAAAGGCGCAAAGCTACACAAGAGAAACCCTGTCTCGAAAAACCAAAAAAAAAAAAAAAATTATTTACTTATTTTGTGCATATGGGTATTTTGGCTGCATGTATGTTGTGTACCATATGGGTGCCCAGTGCCTGAGGGAGGGCAGGAAAGGGCATTAGGTCTCCCTGGACTGGAGTTTTTAGACAGTTGTGAGCCACCTTGTGGGTGCTGGGAATTGAATCTGGATTCTCTGGAAGAGCAGTCAGTGTTCTTAACTGCTGAGCCATCTCTTTACCCTAGCCTGGAATTCTTGATAATTCTGCCTCAGCACCTTGAGCAGGAAGGAGCTCAGTAATATTTGTAGCAAGAACACTAAAAAGACAAAGCTAATGAAGAGACCTTTTTAGGTTTGCAGTTTTCAAGGAATGTCTTTTATTTGTTCTTTAATAATTGCATGCATGTATACATGTGTCTTGATCATATCTGCCTCCAACTTCCCCTGGACATTCCCCCAACATGACTCCTTCTTACCTTCATGTTCTTTCTCTCTGTCTCTCTTCTCTGTCTCTGGTAACCCACTAAATCAGTTTTGCCTGCTGGAATGCTGACTGGTCTTGTCCCCTTGCTCTTGTGAAGTGACCACAGCTACAGTGATCCTGAGTGCTATGGCCATGTTATGTCCAGAAAACAACAGCACTCTTCTCCATCTTCTGTCACATTCCCTGAATCTAGGGTGGGTGGGTTGGTGGTGACACAGATGCCCCATTAGGGCTGAGCACTCAATAGCTGCTTACTCTTAGCATTTTGTCAAGTTATGAGTCTCTGCCTTGACTTTTGCCCACTGCAGAAGAAGCTTCTCTCTATGTGTATAAACACAAGCATTTGGAAGGAAGTTTGACAGTGTGTCCGTTTAACAAAACAACAGCAGTAGGTCCCCTGCTAGAGCCTATGGCCTTCTTGAGTCATATACTTTTGACCAGGTTTACAGTATTGTTCATTTTATAGGTTTCTTTTTTATTTCATTTTATTTCATGTGCATTGGTGTTTTACATGCATGTATGCATGTGTTCCACCTGCATGCAGTACCTGTGGAGGTCAGAAGAGAGCATAGGATCCCCAGGCAACTGGAGTTGCAGATGGTTGTGAGCCACCATGTGGGTGCTGGGAACCTAACCCAGGTCCTCTGCAAGAGCAGTAAGCACTCATAACTGCGAGACATCTTTCCAGCCCCCATTTTGCAGTTTTTAATCATGGCATATGAGAGTGGGGGTGGGGGATGGCCTCTTTCTTGCAGGCCTGGGTCATGGCCTTGTGAGGTAAGCCAGCATCAGACCTGCAGGGCCTGCATCCACATGAGCCTACCTACTGGAGCTGACTGGTGGGACTAAGGGGCTACACTTCCTCAGCCCAGCCTGCCCTGCTCTCAAGGGTTTGTGCCGTTGCTAATAGTCCTGTTCTTGGTTTTGCAGCCAGAACCAAAGCCTGGAGACCTGATTGAGATTTTCCGTCCTCTGTACAGACACTGGGCCATCTATGTCGGTGATGGATATGTGATCCACCTGGCTCCCCCAAGTAAGAACACCGGGCTTTCATTGTGCTGGGCCTAGGGACTGGGAAAAGATATGTGGAGCTATGGGCAACAGGTAGCCCCTGGGTTCTCCTTGCTTAGCCATTTGTCTCTAAGTTTATGTGAAGGCAGTCTGATGTGCCAGGATGGTTTCTGGGCTTTATTCCTTAGATCCCAGGGTGTGAGCCCCTCAAGGCCTGTGAATAGCCAGACGCTGCCTCCGAGGATCTCCAACTGCCAGGCTCTGCCCACAGAACACCATAGGGGCTGCAGGGGCTCAGGCTGCCAAGCTCTGCCCTACAGAGTAAAAAGTCCAATCCCACCAGTACCCACCCTGGAAGGCTCCACCCTGGAAGGCTCCATTCCCAAGAAACCCTGTCTTCTGTTAAGTTTTCTGCTGCTTCTTGCAGGAGAAGAGGCAGACACCCTCCTGGATTTTTCCTCCTCAATAAATCTCTTGTGTGAGGTTTTGTTGTGCATTGTGATTTTTGTGGTTTTCCTTGGCTCCCAACTGCCAGGATACTTTTCCCCTCAGAGCTGTAACACTTACCACAGGGGGTCTTTGTAGAGAGGCTGAGGTGTGCATCCAGGCATGACTCTGCTTAATTTTCTTTCTTTATAATTTTTTTTATTGAATTTGTTCTTGGACAGTTTCACCATGTATAAAGTGCATCCTGACTCCTATCATCCTACCTTCTCTAGTCCCATCCTTATCACGTCCCCCTACAAATCCCTTTCCCACATTTATGTCTTTTTTTTCTTGAGACCCGTTGGTTTAACCAGGGTCCTCTGTGTGATGCTGGGTTTGAAACTCTCTGATGGAGCCTGGTGGGTTCATTAGTAGGTACACAACAGAAGACAATGACTGCCCTGCCCCTAGATCTACCAATAGCCAAGAGTTCAGCAGGGAGGGTAGAGACCTGTGAGTCCTTCCCTAATCCATGAGTGACTGTTGACAGGTCTGTTACAGACAGTCATACATAGCTGTTTTCAAATTTTCATTTTTTTTAAAGACAGGGTCTCATGGCTGAGTGGACACAGTGGTGCACTGTGTCCACTCAGCCCTCAGGAGGCAGAGGCAGGTAGATCTCTCCTGGGGACTATTCAGTCACACTGAACCCTATGTTTGTATTTGCATTAATTAAATAAAATTAACCTTGGGTCAGGAGGCCAAGTTAGCAACTAGTTGATAAAAAGTAATCCTAGAGCATCAGAGGGCACCTGGAAGAGACAGACGCACTGGAAGGAGTTGGGGATGATTTGGAGAGGCGTGGCTTGTGTGGTGGAGCAGACGAATGAGCTTTTGGAGACGCCAGCAAGGAGAGAAGGTTGGCTAGGTGCTACTCAGCCTCTCTGAGCTAGCAGGTTTTCACCCCAGCCTTTGAATCTTGAGTCTTTTGATAAATAGAATGATGGAGATTTAGTTAAAGCTACCTTTAGTGGCAGCGGCAGAGCTGGTGCCTGCAGGAACAGAATTCCCACTGGGGTGCAGCCTGCCAGAGAAGCAGGCCAGTAGCTGTGGAAATAGCAGTAGAGTAAGGCACAGTTACTGTGCCAAAGTTAAAACAACAACTCTCTGTGTGTGAGTTCAAGGCCTGTTCTACATAGAGTGTTCCAGGAAAGGTAGGGCTACATGGATCCTGTTTCAAGACAAAACAAAAGGCAGGGTCTCACTATGTCATCCTAGGTGGTCTGGAACTCCTCGTGTTAATCCCCCTGAATGAGAGTTAAGACTATACACAAATTCTGTGGTCAAATCTAGCAAGCTTTATTTTTCTGTCAGATAGGGCTATCTCCCTAAAGTGGAGTCTGAGAAAATAGCATTGAACACAGGAGATAGTGGGGTATTTTATATAGCTCCCCAAAACCCACAAGGCTAGTGGATTTTTAAGGGTTGGGAGACTTCAAGAGGAATTTTGGTTATGAAGAAATGTAGCTGAACATTTTAGAATTATTTGGTAGAACATCTTATCTTCTCAGGGTGGAGGGTGTAGAACATGTCAGGTTCAAAAAAAAAAATGGGTCAACACATGGTCAAACCCAAGTTTTACAGAAACAGGAATGAACTTATTTTGACCTTGTAACAAGATGGCTTCTAATCTTAAGATGGAGTCAGGCTGGTCCATCATTTGTGTAGACTAGACTGCCCTTGAACTCACAAAGATCTGTCTGCCTGTCTCGTGAGTCTTGGGACTAAGGGAGTGTACCGCCATGCCGGGTTCACGTGTTTGATGTATCAGAAGAGGTCAGCCTGTTCTGTGGCTCCGTGGAAGAAGGATCACGTGGCTCTTTCCTTTCCCTCCCTGCCTTTGCCTGATGCACTGTCACATTTAAAGACTGGTCCTGTCCTGCTTATTGAGGTGCTGTTGCTTCACCCAGGGGGCCCTGCTCCTGATAGGGAACCAGTCTTGTGATGCTCCATGGGCTCCTGGGTCTACTTCTTCAGTGTATAGCTCCTTTCTAGCCATAATACCCAGTGCATGCCCATGGTATGGGTCCTTGGGTTAGGAGACCCTGGCTCTGTGCTCTGTCAGCTGACCTCACTGCCCCAGCCTGGTCCTACAGAACCCAAGTTCCTCCTCTTCTAGTCATTCCATTATTGTCTCTTCTCACCTGTATACCTTGGCCAGGGCTGCCACCACATCCTCTGGGTCTCTTTTGGGGAGCAGCTAGAGAGTTTTGATCTTTTTTTTTCCCCTGGAAGGGTGGGACTCTGGAAGACCAGCCTCTTTTCCTGAGGTCATCAGCCTGGCGAGGTCAAGGAATTGTAGCTCAGATGGAATCAATAGGTTGCATGCTCTTTTCCCAGAAAGATGAGGGAGCTCCTGGCACATATTTGCAGAATCAAGAAGTGCTTACAGCCTAGAAGACCAGCTTCTTCTGATTAAAGAAACACTCCAGTAGCCAGGGATTGTGATGCATGTCCATCATCCCAGTAGCCAGGGGTGATGGTGCATGTCCGTCATCCCAGCATATGGACTGCAGAGGCAAGAAGCAGTTGAGAGTTTGACACCAGGCTGGACATAGTAATTTCCAGGTTAGACCAGCCTGGATTACAGAGTGAGACCCTGTCTCATCCCTCAACTGACCGCCACCCTCACTAGCACTGCTATCACTAAAACATCCTAATAAATCATGGTGCTTTACTCATCTCCATCTTGATAAGGGTTCAGGGACCACAAGAACCTTTTCTAAAGCCTCACCTGTTTTCGTCTTGCTCATCCCTTGTGGATGGTGCTAAGCCTGGATGCCCAGCTGTGGGCTAGCACCCAATCCCTGTGGCCCTGTCCAGGAACAACTCCTCTATTCTTTGTGGATCCACAGGTGAATTTGCAGGAGCCGGGGCAGCCAGCATCATGTCTGTTTTGACCGACAAGGCCATAGTGAAGAAAGAACTGCTGTGCGACGTGGCCGGGAGGGACAAGTACCAGGTCAATAACAAACACGACAGCGAATACACCCCACTGCCTCTAAACAAGATCATCCAGCGGGCCGAGGAGCTGGTGGGGCAGGAGGTGCTCTACAAGCTGACCAGTGAGAACTGTGAGCACTTTGTGAATGAACTACGCTATGGAGTTGCCCGCAGTGACCAGGTGCGTCCTCAGCCCCTGTACCTGACTTTAGGTGCCAGGTCAGTTCCCCAGCTGACAGTGACTGGACGTGAGTGTGGGTAGAGATGGAGTCACAAACAGGACAAAAATAGCCTAGGTGTATGCTGCCTGTCCCTGAGAGTGTCATGCTCAGGGTGGGGAGTCAGGCAGATGAGATGACAATTCAGATCAGCACATAGGGTCTGATGACCAGTCCACCCCTGTGATGATGCTCTTAGAGCCTTGGAGGGACGCTCTGTTAGCCCCACTTTGTAGATGAGGAAACAGAAGCTTCTAGAACTCAAGTCATCTGGCTGTGGTCATTCATTTCACCCAACAAATCTTTTTGAGTCTTCAGACCTGTGCCATGTTTTCCTGGCAGTCAGATGCAGCTGTGTTGGTGAGTGGCTGAGAGATTTGATGTGTGGGTTCATTTAACCAGCCTCACTTAGCAGGCAACAGATTATAATGTATTTATCCTAGAGGGGGTCCTGCCATTTCTCCATTTTCTCTTTTGAGACAGGGTATCTCTGGGCAGCTTAGACTGGTCCGGCCTTGAACCCTTAGTCTTCTTCTTTAGCTTGCCAAGTGCTCAGATTCCAGGCAAGTGTGACCACACTTGGCTTTGCATGGGTGAGAACTTAAGGTCTGTGTGGTTATTTGCTTCTGTGTGTTGCAATCCTTTCTCTTTCTACTTGGCTAATGTGGGGATGGAGAGCAGGGCCCCTGGAGTCAAATAGACTTGAGCCCTTCACTTTCAGTGCTAGGGACTGAACCCAGGGTCTTGCCAATGGTAGGTAGGCCCTTGATCATTGAGCTAACCACTCCCTTCTGGCGCTCTGGGCCCTGTCTTTTCTAGCTGTGTGATCTTGGAGGACATATTTAGTCAGGCTCCCCACTTAATATAAAACCTGTGAGAACTGATCTCAGAGGATTTCATGTGAACTAGAGAGGAGAATCCTTATACTCCTCACAGGGCTGACTCAGGAAATGAAGCTGATAAATGACAGTAACAGAGACAGCCTCTGGAGCTTGCTCTTCTCGCTTGGCTCATCCAGGGTTTTGGCTGCTGGACATTCTGGGCCACTGTGACTTGGTTGGGAGGCTTTTGCTGATGGGGACAGTCTCAGCTTCCTCTCATGCTGCCTCTACTGATTGTTGTTTGGTCTCTCTTCTCTACAGTGAGGCTTAGGTAGCTTCCTAATGGGCCTGATTTCTTTCATCAGTTAACTGAATACTGTCCATCAGCTATTTAATGTATCTTTTTCAAGTGTGATTGACATAGAGGAGCAGCACATTTCTAAGTAGATGAGGAAGGTAATATTGCCAGTATTTGCTGAGCACTCCCAAGGGTCTGAGCCACAGTCTGGCTTCAGTGAGCATAAAACAGCCCCTCTGGGGCAGGAAACAGGCAGGGATAGAAGAAGAATGCCATTAGTTCTTGGGTGACTGCAGTTGTAGTGGTGGTGAACACTTTAATCCTAGCACTTGGGAGGCTGAGTTCAAGGCCAGCCACGTCTACAGAGAGTTCCAGGACAGTCAGGGCTACACAAAGAAACCTTGCCTCGAAAAACAAAAGAAAACAAAACAAAACCAACAAAAAAGAAAACCAGAAAATGATGCCATGATAGAAGGGATCCGGGGGATGACAGTACTCAGTCTGTCTATTGGCATAAAGGCTAAAGGCTCTGGGTTCAATAGCCAGCAATACACACACACACACACACACACACACACACACACACACACACACGCACACACACACATCCTGCATATACATGCACAACACACATGGACAGATACATGTACCAGAGACACACAGAGAGAGACATACACACAGATACACAGTAAGAAACACTTGTTGCTGAGTCCTCCTATTTGATCCTGATGGCCATCAGCCCTGGTCCTTTCCCAGTGTACTGAGAACACTTGTACTTCTCTCCTGCACTAATGATTTTTTCTGTTTGAAGCAAGGAGACAGGCATGAGTTCCTAGAAAGGAGCTGACATGAAGTTACCCTTCAGAAAAGCTTTATTAGGAAAGAGAGAGCGAGAGCCTCATGACCACAGGTAGCCTTGATCAGGCTGAGGTGCGAGAGAGCTTTAGGAGAGATGGGGCCCTTGCACTACAGACAGCACAATGGAGTTTAGAAGGGAGAGTCTTCAATCCCTGGATATCAGGGGCGCTGTAACAGCATGGACATAGACAACCACGAGGGGCACCAACAGGACCTAGAGGCCCCAGTTCCCTTCAGTCCCTGAGAGCAAGGGGAACTTCTTTGTCTTACAGGCTTTCAGGGGTGTGTGGGAAGTTCTATACCACGTGACCTACCTGGCCTTGCCTGAATGCCAAGGGAACCAGGCAGGCACTAAAGAGGACCATAAATTTATCCTGCACCTGTCAGGAGGTGGAGCCAGTTCAAGGCCATAGGAAGGCTCCTCATTAACGCTGTCTCAGAGAGAGCGGCAGGGGACATGGCGTAACTGAGTGAAAGGCAGCAGGGCTAGAGGATCTGTGAAGTGACATCCTCTGCATCGCTCACATCCTTCACTTTCTTGGTTTACTCCCTTTGGGTGGCATGCTTTCCATGATCGTTGTGTTAGCTGCTTTTCTTATCACTGACCAAACACCTGACAAGCTGCACCTTAAGAAGGAAAGTGGGTTCTGGCTGATATTTGAGGGCGATCTGCTGGGACAGTGGCAGGTCAGGAAGCAGAGGGAAGGGAATGCTGGAGCTCAGCATGCTTTCTTCAGGATTCCAGCTAATGCAACGGTGCTGTTCACATTCAGGGCAATCTTCCCCACATTAATCCTTTCTGGAAATGCCCTCAGAGGTGTGCCAGTGCCCGAGGCATTTCTTAATCTGCAACCAATCATAACAACAGTTTACCAAGAAATGTTGCCTTTAAAAACAATCTTTTTTTTTTTTTTTTTCTTTTTTTGGTTTTTCGAGACAAGGTTTTTCTGTGTAGCTTTGTGCCTTTCCTGGAACTCACTTGGTAGCCCAGGCTGGCCTCGAACTCACAGAGATCCGCCTGGCTCTGCCTCCCAAGTGCTGGGATTAAAGGTGTGCGCCACCATTGCCTGGTTAAAACCAATCTTATATGTGTGAAATGTTATTTACACACAGCACTACAGAACAATAAGCAGCATTATAACTCCTGCTTATGTGGCCTTTGAGCTCCTTAATCATTAAAGGGAATTTAGTTAGGCATGTTTATAGGGGTAGAAATTGCAGGAACAGAGAGCTTTGTAGCAAAAATAAGGTTCCAACATTTGGCAGATAGCAATAAAAAAAACCATAGACAATGTAAATAACAATAACTTTGGTCTGTGAAAGCATTCTTTTAGCAAACAGAAACAGGACCTGCAGCATCATGTTGCCTGTGGCACCTTAACCTTCAGGCAGTTTTGGACAAGTGTTAATTTTCTCACATAAGGAAGGGACTTCTAACCAGCAGGCAGAACTCAGTCTACCTAAATAAAACATTAAATTATTCATATATAACCTGTCACCAAGCTATCGTAACATGTTGTTAAGTGCATATATAAAAGTTTTATATATGTATGTTTGTATGACCTGACTATACCACCTTATCACCACCAGGACTAACTAGATACTGTATTCAAATACTGATCACTCTCTGTGTACAAAGTGTGACCACCAACAGTGGAGTCATTGTTGTGTGCCTTGACAAAGTATCTTTTATCTGAACCAGTGGTATCCGCATTATTTTGTTATTGTTCTCACATAAGCTTCAGAAAGGAATGAGGGTCATGTTACTCCTCCTCCATTACTGCAGACCATTTTACCCTCCTGATACAGAACAGCAAGGAAAACACTAGATAGAGGGGTGTGTGTGTGTGTGTGTGTGTGTGTGTGTGTGTGTTCCTGTGTGTCTGGGTGTATGTAGAGACAAAAAGTCAACCTCCAGTGTCATTTCTTAGGTACTGTTCCTCTTTTTTAAACAAACAAACAAACAAACAAACAAACAAACAAAAAGACAGGATCTCTCACTGGCTTGGAATTTGTCAACTGGGCTGAGTTGACTGACCAGCAAGCCCCAGGGATCAGTTTGTTTCATCTCCCATCGCTGGGACTAGAAATGCATGCCCCCACACCTGGCTTTTGACAGGGTTCTGGAGATCAAACTCAGGTCCTTGTGTTTACAAGGCAGGCACTTTACACCCTGATCCATCTCCCCAGCTAGATACCTAGCAAGGTAGCCCCGTAACACCATGGCTCGAGGCTAGCCAGCAGTCAGACCTCTCTGGTTGATGGTACCATTCAAACTTCCATCCAAACTAGAAGGTCAACAGTGAGGGAAGACCAGGGATACAGAAGATAGGCACCAGGAAGGAGCCAGTGAATGGGGGTGAGGGCAGGGCTTCATTAATGTTGAGTTTCATTGTGCGATGAGCCCAGTGCACTGTTTGAGAGTCCTCAGTACCCAAATCTTCCACTGTTTCTACTTGTCATGGTCAGATTCTCCAGAAAAGTCTTCCAGGCTTGCTTGGAGGCTGCTATTCAGGGAGCAGCAAGAGAAGGGGAGACTCATACTAAACATGCGCACAGTCACTCAGTGCCCTGTTTGTGGTATGACACACCTCGAATGTGTGTCTAGACTTGTAGACGCCCCCTCTCCGAGAGCTTCTGTTTTACCCTGTCCAGAGAACCAATGTTCATACCTCTGCTGGGGTCAGGGAGGTGGTCCAGGGAAATGGTGGATGTGTTCTCTCCTGTTCACTCCCAGAAGAACCTGGGCTTGTCAGTTTGATCCTTTTTTTTTTTTTTAATATTTATTTTTTTATTTTTTATTTTTTTGGTTTTTCGAGACAGGGTTTCTCTGTGTAGCTTTGCGCCTTTCCTGGAGCTCACTTGGTAGCCCAGGCTGGCCTCGAACTCACAGAGATCCGCCTGGCTCTGCCTCCCGAGTGCTGGGATTAAAGGCGTGCGCCACCACCGCTGCCGGCCAGTTTGATCCTTTTAGGAATTTCTTTCTCTAAGTAGGGTTAACTCCTTAGCTTCTTTGTCCTCATTGAATTATGCTTAAAACAAATGCCTCCAGGGCTGGAGAGATGGCTCAGCCATAAAGGCTAGGTTCATAATAAAAAAGAAATGCCCCAAATTAAAAGGAAAAATCTCTGTGGTGTTGGGGATTTGAACTTAATGTTCTCCCTTTGGTAGGCTGGTGCTCCACCATGAAGCTACCTCCCCAGCCCAAGCAAATGCTCTTTTGTTTTAGTTTTCAGTTGGATTTTAGGAGAGAGTGAAATCTGACAAATGTTCATTTCCCACACCCCTCTCTCTTGCAATGCTTTCCTTCTCTGCTGCACAAGTCAGATATACTCACCCCTGCGTTACTTCACTACCATCCCTAGCGAAATTTAAGAACAGAAAGTCAGTTTCAGTGGCTCACACCTGTAATACATGTAATACATGGTGGGTGGAGGCAGAGGACCAGGAGCTTAAGGTTATCCTTGCTGTGATGGCCAGTTTTATATTAACTTGACACAAGCTAGAGTTATTTTGGAATGAGGGAACCTCAAGAGAAAATGCCCCCACCAGATTGTCCTGTGAGCAAGCTTGTGGTCCATCTTCTCTATTGATAATTGATGGGGGGAGGCCTACTTCATTGTAGGCCTTACCACCCCTGGGCTGGTGGTGCCAGGTGCCAAGAAAGCAGGCTAAGTAAGCCGTGAGAAGCAAGCCTGTGAGCAGCTTTCCTCCATGGCTTCTGCATAAGTTCCTACCCTGGCTGAGTTCCCTACTTCCCTCAGGGATGGAGTGTTATCTGGAAGTGTAAGATAAAATAAACCCTTTCCTCTACAAGTTGCTTTTGATCAGGGTGTTTTATCACAGCAACAGAAACTCTAAGACCCTTCACTATATAGTGAGCTGGAGTTTGAGGCCAGCCTGGGCGACATGAGACCTTTTCTTAAAAAATAAAAGATTAAAAGGAGGACCGTGGAATAGGAGCAACTATGCTTTGACCGTGGCCTCTGTGCAGGGACCAGATGCCATACAAACAAAGAACTGTGTGTAGTGTCATGTCTTTAAGCCTGGTGCTCAGGAAGCTGAGGCAGGGGGATGTTGAGTTCAAGGAACTACATAGAAAGACCCTGGCCAGGCGGTGGTGGTGCACGCTTTTAATCCCAGCACTCGGGAGGCAGAGGCAGGCGGATCTCTGTGAGTTCGAGGCCAGCCTGGGCTACCAAGTGAGTCCCAGGAAAGGCGCAAAGCTACACAGAGAAACCCTGTCTCGAAAAATCAAAAAAAAAAAAAAAAAAAAAAAAAAAAGAAAAGAAAAGAAAGAAAGAAAGACCCTGACTACAAGAGAAAAACTAGCTTAAGTGTTAGTCTAATTATTCTATATCAATAAAAATTCTGGAGTCGGATATCGGGGTAAGAACCTGAAGGATCAGAAAAGCAGAAGCTACCAGTCCTCTCCTACCTGATCTGTTCCTTCCTCCAAAAGGGCCGAGATCCCTCTCCACCCCGCCTTACTACTTCCTGTCCTATCTGTCTACAGTCCTCCAAAACCTCTGTGGTTAATTTTGGTCAGCTAGTGGCTAGCTCTGCCCTCTGATTCCAAGCAAGCTTTATTTGTCAGAACATGATGAAAACGTCACACAACACCTAGCAAACAGAAAAAGACAACAATAAAACCCCAACCCTTTAAAGGGAGCACCTCGAAACCTGGCAGCCCCAGACACTGGAAACATGGCATGAGGTGAGGTCTTTGCATCATGAAGGTCAGATTTTTTTTTTTTTTTTTTTTTTTTTTTTTTTGATTTCTCAATTTCTTCCTGACTTCACACTCGCCATTGCTCAATTCTCTTCCTGACTTCACACTTCGTAGACGCCTACAAGATTTTTTTTTTCTAGACAGGTCCTGTGTAGCTGGCCTCTGACCACTCCTAGCTGTCGATACAGAATCACCTGCTCTTTCCGATGTTTATGACCTGCCTTATATTTATTTATTTATTTATTTATTTAAAGAATTTTTATTCTTGAAATAGTCCAGGGCTGAATTCAGGTTACCGTTTTGGGTCCAGGTAAATCCCAGGCCAGCTGGTTCTGTCCATTTCTCTTCCCTCCCAGCCCTCTTCTCCTGTTGCCCCTGCCAGTATTGGTTGGCTCTTGAGTCTGGCCACTGGAAGTGAAGGGGGCATGTGAGGGCCACGAACTGAGTGACCCTGTTCAATGCACAGCCTGGTCCCACATTCTTGACACAGAGCCTGACCCTTCCTTCTCTGTTGCAGGTCAGAGAAGCTACCAAGATCATAGGCATTACCGGAGTGGGCCTGGCAGCCATGGGCCTCATTGGAGTCATGCTGTCCAGAAACAAGAAACAGAAGCAATGAGTTGAATGAGCACCCAGCCTTAGGGGCTCTTCTTTTGCTAGAAGGTTTGAAGTTTGACCCCTAGATTCTACTGTTTCATAATTAGGCTTATTTTCACAGCACACAATAAAGCACAAGAAGGGAATTTTACTGGCTGGACGATGCAGTAGCTACTTGGTGTGAGGTCTCTGAAGGGAAGCTCTCGACTCTGCTCTGGGTAACACCCTTTCCTGCTGGTTCTTTCTCTTCACTGCGGCACCCTTTGCACCGCAGAAAACAGAGTCCAACACTGTTAACTGAAGGGCATTTCTGTGGTATGCCAGATACTGCAGTATGCCAGAGGAGACAGTCTGGATACGCAGAAATGGAAACCTCAGATAACCAGGGCTCGAGTGGCCTAGAACTTGATCCACCATGGCACCCTGAGACTCAGGAGCTGGAGTCTATGGATATTCAGTGGAGTGTGAAAGACAAATCCTTCAGGTCTGGGACTGTAGCTCAGTGGAAAGAGTGTTGCCCTAGGATGTATGACGTTTTAGGTTCAGTCCCTAGTACAACCCCTTTCCACAGAGAAATTCAGGATATATTTGGCTGCTCTTCCTAAAGCCTTCCAAGGTCTGTTCTAGTTAGGTGTCTATTGCTGTGATAAAGACCAGAAATAAACTTGGGGAGGAAAGTGTTGTATGAGTCCTTATCAGTCTTATAATAAAAACCCGGAGCCAGATATTGGGATAAATGCTGAAAGATCAGAGAGACAAAGGAAGATTCCACTAAAGAAACTTCCCACCATTACCGAAGCCTCAGGCTGAAAGGGAAGCAAGATCCTGTCTCCCCAAATCCTCAGACTGAATGCCTCTGAGTCCTCAGGCAAAAGGAGCCAAACTCCTGTCTCCTCCTGCCTTATATTCCTTTCTCCGCCCAGCCATATCACTTCCTGTCTCAGTCTTCCTAGTGCTGGGATTAAAGGTGTGTGCCACCACTGTCTGGCTTTGCTTCTCTTTTAGACTGGAGTAATCTCATGTGGTCCAGGGTGGCTTTGAACTCACAGAGATCCAAAGGGATCTCTGCCTCCCGAGTGCTAGATTAAAGGTGTGTGCCACCACTGTCTGGCCTCTATGGTTAATCTAGAGTTTATTGGCTTACATCTCCCTAGTCATAGTCCATTGAGAGAAGCTGAAACGGGAACTCAAGGCAGGAACAGAAGCAGAAACCATAGGGAGGGGGGTTGCTGCTTACTGGCTTGCTCTCCATGGTTTGCTCAGCTTGTTTTCTTATGCAACCCAGGACCACCTGTTGAGAGGAGTTACCACCCACAGTGGGTTGGGCTCCCCCACACCAATCATCAATCAAGAAAATGCCAATCTCCTGGAGGCATTTTCTCCACTGAGGTTTTCTCTTCCCAGATGACTCCAGCTTGTGTCACATTGAGAAAAAATCAAGCAGCGCGAGGTCCTTCTGCCTTGGCTCTTCCTCCTCCTCCTCCTCCTCAGTACTCCTGCTTTCTCACCACTGGTCCTGTATTTCCACCTGCCCTTCTCTTCCCACCTCAGCTCATTATCACTTACACACTCAACCCTGAGTCCCCAAGAGAGAATGTGATTGGCTCGGCGCGCTACAGAGCTCAGCCTACACACTGGCTGCCTTTTGGTCAAGTCGCTTCTACTAAGTCAATTAGCTGTGTCTTGTGGCTCAGAGTCACATGGTACAAACATTGCTTTCAGACCTTAGGGATTTGGGGGCAATTGATACAGCTGTTACCTAGTGCTCATGCCAGGACTGAGGCAAGTCACCTTCGCAGTTGATTTTTTTAAAAAAAGGATTTATTTTTGTGTGTGTGTGTGTGTATAGGTGTTAGCACATATGTATGTGTGCCACGTGTGCACAGTGCCTGTGGAGGCCAGAAGAGGGCACTGGATGCCCTGAAACTGGAGTTACAGATGGTTGTGAGCTGCCCTGTGGGGAACCAGCCTCAGATTCTCTGCAAGTGCAACAAGTGCCCTTAGCTGCCGAGCCGTCTCTCCAGACCCCTGAAACTGATCTTACTGTTGGTTGGGATTGGCAGATATTCACAGTGACTGTTCCAGGGCACTTCTGTGGGCTCCTCAGACATTCTCCTCTGGGGCCCGCTGCCGTTCCTCCGCAGGGCCACGATGCTTTCACTAGGTTGCAGATGTTGCCTTCCACTGCCGGTTGTCTGCAGACATCTTGTCGATGACAGCCCTAGTCAGGATACAGGATGGTCAGATACCATCTCGCTCCATGGCAGCTTTCTCCTGCCTTATCCATATCTCACACAGAATACACATGAGCTCTCCGAGTCCCAGCATTGAGAGAATCATTTTCTTCGGCACAGGTTCCTTCCTTAGGATCTCAAGCCAGTGCTCAAGTTCCCCAAGGCCAAGGAACCCGGATCTGAGTTCAAAGGGCAGATATCTTGATGCACCCCAGTGTGACACAAGGTGAAGGGGACACATTGAGGGCTTTAAACCAATAATGGAGGGGAAAAGAAGGAGAATAACCAAATACAAGAGAACCAAACAAAACCTCCGCTGTCAAATGAGAAAAAGCAACCCAGGGCCATGGTAAGGGCTCAGAAAGTAGAGGCATCAGCCACCATGACTGTTGACCCGAGTTTGATCCCTGGGACCCACATGGTGGAAGGAGCAAACCAACTCTCAAAAGTTGTTCTCTGACCTTCACATATATACCATCGCATTGGTGCACATGTGTCTATATTCACTACATATGTAAATGTGATAAAAAGTTTTAAAAAAAATAGAAGAAAATACAGACTTTCAGGCAAGATGATTACTACACAGAGAAAATGAAAAGGTCCTGATTAAAGTTTCAACTTAAGTATATACTAATTCTAAATTCATTTGCATTTAATAGTCTCAAAGTAGATCATGAGTTCTTGGCCACTTATGAGGGGAAATCGACAATTTGCCATCAAAGTGGGAGATCAAAACACGTATCTTTGAGGCTGGAGAGATGGCTCAGTAGTTAAGAGCACTGGCTATTTTTCCAGGGGGCCTGAGTTTGGTTCCCAGCACACACATGGCTGCTCACAACCATCTGTAACTCCAGTTTCAGAGGATCCAACACCCCTTTTTATCCTCCATGGGCACTGCACACACAGACATACATGTAGACAAAACAACTGTACACATACAAAAAACAATCTTAAAAAAATGCATATCTTCTAGGAACTGATAATGCAACACAAAGATATAGAAAATTTGAAAAAAATTGGCAAGAAACAGTTTCAACAGACATGCGCAGTATAACTATGAAATTCAAATTCTAACTACATACATAGGCATATTTATAAAAATTAATGATACACTGGTGTGGTGGTTTGAATAAGAATGACTCCCATAGGCTCATATATTTGAATGCTTGGTAATCAGGGATTGGTACTACTTGAGAGGGGTTAGGAGGTGTGTGTGGCCTTATTGGAAGAAGTGTATCACTGGGGAGTGAGGTTCCAAAAGCCCAAGCAAGCCCAGTGTCACACTCTCTCTTCCTGCTGCCTGTGGATCCAGGTGTAGAACTCTCAGCTACTTCTCCTGCACCTTCTGCCTGTGTGCTGCTATGCTTCCCACTGTGATGATAATGGACTAAACCTCTGAACTCCAAGCAAGGCCTGATTAAATGTTTTCCTTTATAAAAGTGTGGGGACCCACAGAGATTCTATAGTGTGGCCTTATTCCATCCTGACTCAAGGTCAGAGAGTCTGAGCTTGTTTTGCCCTGCAAGGCTGCATAATAGGATGTTTTGGCCAAAGGCATGGTTACCAGGTATCTTATCCTTCAAGGCCTAATTACAGGATGCTTTGCCATAAGGTGTGGCTACTGGATGTTTTGAGGATTAAGGACGTGTTTACACTTGTCTGGACTTGTACCTTGAACCATAGTGTCCTTGAAAGGGGGAAGTCTTTTGCCTCTCCCCTTGCTGGTGTATAAAAAGCTCTTGAGGAATAAACTTGGGGTGACTGTTGTACTGACCCAGAGCCCTCCTGATGCTATTCTGTGTCTCTTTTTCTTATGTCTCTATTTTTCATACCTATTATTTCTTAACCCTCACGCCTCTCTTTAAGGACAGTTTGATAGTTGGGCAGGACCCGACATGAGAGTTGCAGTGGTCATGTATCTGCACAGTGAGAGAACACTGACTAAGACACCCGGGGTCTTGGTGTTACAGATGGCTGTGTGTGTGTGTGTTCCTTTGCTCTTTTCTGAGAGAAATCACAGAGAGGCAAGATCCAGCTCTTAGTGTTGGGGATTCTGAGTTTCAGAGGCCCACAGGTGTCTGAGTCTCCAAGCCTAGGCAGATAGCTCTGATCTTTGAGAATCAGAGCCAGAGGCTCAGTGCTCTCGGTAGAGGGTTGGCATTGCAAGCGCTGTGGGCGCTGCGGACGCTGTGGGCGCTGTGGACGCTGTGGACGCTGTGGGCCCCAGACACACAACAGCTAGTGTTCCAGTTTCTGAGCCATGAGGGTTGGGATCCCTGGTGGCTCCACCGTATTTTCTAGCAATTAGGAAACTTCTCAAAGGCCTGGCTTCCACAAATGACTCTTCAAAATCGCTTGTCTTTGATAACGGCCTCAGCTTCTCTGCTGTCTCTTGCCTTTCCAACACTTCTGCCATTTATAGCTGCTTTTAAAATCTTGATTTATTTTTGAGACGGGGACTCAAAAATGTAGCTGTGGCTGACCTGGAGCTCACTATGTAGACAAAGCTGGCCCTGAACTCACAGAGATTTGTCTGATTCTGCTGCTTCCTGTGTGCTGGAATTAAAGGTGTGTGCTACCATGACCAGCTAGCTGTCCAAGGCATTTTGAAGTTTCTGCCTTCTCTGGAATGCTTCAACTCTTCTGCCCCCTGGTGTCATATCTTGGAACTTCAGGTGTTAGGGCTCTAAGGCACTGTGGCCGCGCCCCCCCCCCCCACCTCCAGTGTATACAGCTCTATTTCTGGTGAGAGACTTTATTATGGGAGGGAGAAAGGCCTCCCAACTGTCCTGAAAAGTCGGGAAAACAGGCTATTTCTGTAGCTAGAAAAGGGGCAAGGCACATGTGGATACCTCAGAATTCCCACCCATCTCTGAATGGTACCCAGTCCCAATCACTGTCCCTGCATAAGGACCAGTCACAAGCTTTCTGGGAGATCCCTGGAGCAAGGCCTCCTGTAGCGGCAGCTGTAGCTCCAGCAGCTGAGGTTGCAGTGTCCTCACAGCCGGAGTTTAGCTTCTTCAAGTCACCATATGCCTGGACTGCCATATCGTGGCGACCCGTTACCCCGAGAGGGCTGCTTGGTTGACAACTCTCCACCGGTCTTAGGGTCTGTTGCTGTGAAGAGACACTATGACCACGGCAACTCTTATGAAGGAAAACATTTAATTGGACTGGCTTACAGGTCAGAGGTTTAGTCCATTTTCATCATGGCAGGACATGGTGGCTTGCAGGCAGACATGGTGTTTGAGAAGGAGCTGAGAGTTCTACATCTTGATTTGCAGACAACAGGAAGTGAATTGAGACACTGGGCATGGCTTGAGCATATATGAGCTCCCACAGCTTGCCTCCACAGTGATGCACTTCCTCCAACAAGGCCATACCTACCTAATAGTGCCACTCTCTATGAGCTTATGAGGGCAACCACATTCAAACTATCACACCACCCAAAGTAGCTGGTACAAGGAAGTATCTGACAGTTGTCAATAAAACGGCAAAATGTGCCAGACTGCCAACAGCCTAGGTTATCTGAAAGAAAAGTACACATGAATGGTGCTCACAATAGCAGCTTAGAATTAGTAACAACATTCCTAGCAGTAATTGACAGTGCTTACTTAGCTCCTTACTGAATACCCTTATGAAATGTTGGGTTATCCTATCTGTCTCGGACTGATAACATGGTTTAGAGGTTAAAGGCATCTGCTACCAAGCCTGGTGACCTGAGTTCAATCCCTGGGAATGTTGTTTAACAGTTTCCTCTGAAATTGAAACATTTCATCTGACAGGGAAACTCTTTAAGCAGGGAGGTCAACAATTTAAAATAGTTGCAGGGGCGCTGGAGAGATGGCTCAGTGGTTAAGAGCACTGGCTGTTCTTCCAGAGGACTTGGAATTTCCAGCACCTACATGGCAGGTTAAAATGCCTGTAACTGCCTCCAGAGCATCTGACACCCTCACACAGACATATATGCAGGCAAAATACCAATACACATAAAGGAAAAACAAATAAATCATTAAAAATAGCTTCAGGAAGTCCCTGAAACTGATCAGATTCACCAGGCCCTTCCCTCCCAGAGTAAGCAATAAAGCTGTTGAGAGTCACTCAGATAAGTAAAGGTGCAAAGTGATTCAGACAAGTGAAGCTTAAGAGAAGACTCTGAGACCAGAACAGCTTCCTGGAAGAAGTAGAAACCAGCCAAACTGTTTAGAAGAGGTTTAGACCAGCCGAGTCACTTGGAAAGGACACTTTCTAGTCTAGTGAGCTGCCTGCAGGCTGTGCCATGTGCTCCAGGTTCCCATCTTTGTGAGCCATCACCCATGCAGGAATGGGCCTTGGTGATGCAGCTGCTACTGAGTCATTTCTGCTCCTGTCAGTTGTTGTTTTTGCTCTTTTGGGGGGGCCTGCCACTCAGTTCCCAAGGAAATCACACACAGAGGCTCCTTCTTACTTATGAATGCCCGGCCTTAGCTTGGCTTCTTTCTTGCTAGCTTTCCTTAACTTATTCCATCTACCGTTTGCCTCTGGGCTTTTCCAGTTTTCTTATTTCTGTAAGTCTTACTCTTACTCCGTGGCTTGCTGCGTAGCTAGGTGGCTGGTGTGTGGAGTCCTCCTCCTTCTCTGGCTCCTTGATCCCTCCTCAGAGTTTTCTTCATATATATATATATATATATATATATATATATATATATATATGTACACAGCAGATATATATGATATATGTACACAGCAGATATATATCTATACACATCTATATGTATCTATATATCTATATCTATCTATCTATCTATCTATCTATCTATCTATCTATCTATCTGCCTGCCAGGCCTGCCCATCCTTTCTCCTGCCTTGTCCAGTTCTTCATTAGACCATCAGGTGTTTTAGACAGGCACAGTAACAGAGCTTCACAGAGTTAAATAAATGCAACATAAACAAAAGCAACACACCTTACGATAATATTCTACTATAGTAAGTAACCCCTCACCTATATTTCTGTAACCCCAATGGAACTCATTGGTTCACTAAGCTGGACTTTAGTAGTGTCTGTTGTGGGCTCCTTATCTGGGGTGAGTAGACATGTGTGCAGTGTCTCCTCAGGAAAAGTTTTGATACACAGCAGGGACCTACACTGTGGAAGGAGAACACTGACTCCCAAAGGTTGTTCTCTGCCTTGCCCCTGTGTGTCATAGCACATACCTACAGGTTGTCAGAACCCCTAGGACTGGAGTCACAGAGGGTTGTGACACCTTCCCCAACACACATGGGTGCTGGGAAACAAACTCAGCTTCTCTGCAAGAGCAGTAAGTGCTCTTAACTTCTGAGCTCTCTCTCCATTCCTTGTACACGACATTTTAAAAGGGGTTGAAATTGAGTTTCTTTTGGGGATAGCTCCTATGTGGACCAGAGAAACAGAGGGTTTTTTTGTTTGTTTGTTTGTTTTTGGTAGATTTTCATGTAGTTCAGGCTGGCCTCCAATTCACTGTGTAGTGAGGATGACCTTTAATAACTTCTGAGCCTCCTACTTCCACCTCCCAAACACTGGGATTACAGGTATGTGCCCCCATGCTTAGTTTTGGGGGGATGGAACAAGGGCTTCATACATACTAGGCAAGCACCTTGCCAAATGAGCAACAGCCCTGATCCAGTAAAACTTGTGATAGTTTGAATGTAACTGACTCCTATAAACTCTTAAGGAGTGGCACTGTTAGGAGGTGTGGCTTTGTTGGAGGAAGTGTGTCACTGTGGGGGTGGGCTTTGAGGTTTCCTATGCTCAGGACACCACCCAGTGTCACAGTTCACTTCCTGTTGCCTTCTGGTCAAGATGTAGCCAGCACCACGTCTGCTTGCACGCCACTCCCCACCCCCACCCCCGCCATGATGATAATGGACTGTGCCTCTGAAACTGTAAGTGAGCCACCCCAACTAAACGTTTTCCTTATAAGAGTTGCTGTGGTCATGGTGTCTCTTCCCAGCAATAGAAACCCTAAGACATTTGTTTTTAATCAAATGCACAAGACTCTTTCTTCTAAAAAGTCTCAAGGAAAGAGACCAGCTGGGGATGCCCAGAGAACAAAGCAAATGGGAGGGGTCAAAATTGCTCTCTGCATATAAAACTATAACATTACTTATTTTAGTGGCTCAATGACATTAATCAAAATCTATATATTCTTTCTTCTTTTGTTGGCATATAAACAATTTCCACCATCACAAGCAACAATGGTAACACACGCCACTTGTTCACCTTTGCACACGTGTGTGTTTTGGTTTCAGTACTTATTATTTAGATATTACATAATTGAAACTCCTTTGAAACAAAAAAAGGGGCTGACTTATTTATGTGTATGTGTGTGCCTGTGAGTTTATATGCACCTCATGTGTGCAGGTGTCTGCTGAGGTTCAAAGACATCAGATCCCCTGGAACTGGAGTTTTAGACAGTAGTGAACTGCTTGACGTGGGTGCTGGGAAACAAATCCAGGTCCTCTGAAAAAGCAGTACATATCTTTAACTGCGGAGCCACCTCTCCAGTCCATCCTTTCCATTTTTTAAGGAAGAAACTCACCATTTAGCAATTAGTACTGGGCCCACAAAAACATTATCAGATTTTTCATGCTCTGAAATGTCCTACCCCTAGGGTGTGAGACTGTGTCTCTCGCCCTGAGGCAGCAGATTCCTTACACTGCTCTGAGCTGACCTTAGTGAATCCTTTATCAGTGTCTTCTACCCAGTGACCAGAAACAGCCCCCAGGCATATCAAGAAGATTACAGAAGCACTATCAAGAGATAATTGTCCGAAGTCCATTCGGAGTCCAGATTTTACTCCCTGCCCTAGTCCAGCTGTTGGGGGGGCCTGAGCTGCACCCCACTGAGTTCAGGCTGTTTGTCCTTTGAACCACTGTGAATCAGGGGTTGTAGGCTGATAGAAAGGGGTTTCAGAGTTCAGATTGCTAAAGTTGCACTGCGCTTTTATTTCCTTAAGATTTATTTTTATATTACGTATATGTGTGTGCTTCTGTTGGGGTTCTGTGTACATTTGTGTATTTGTTCATGGAGGCCAGAGGCATTAGATCCCCTGGGACTAGAGTTACAGGTGGCTGTGAGCTGCCCAACATGGGTGCTGGGATCTCTGCAAGATCAGGAACCTCTTCTGACCACTGAGCCATCACTTCAGCCTTACACTACACTTTCAGTATTTTGTGTTACATTTTTCTTTCTTTGAGATAGGGTCTTTCTTTCTCTGTAGCCCTGGCTGGAACTCACTATGTAGACCAGGATCACAGAGAGCCACCTGCCTCTGCCACTCTGGCTACTTTGCACTTTTATGGGAGTACAAATGTGTTGAAGGAAATAGGAGAGACAGGATTACAGAGCTGAGTGGGATTGGGGGGGCGGTGTTCCTCTTTTAGCTGAGTCTGAATACCCCATAGTTCATTACCTCATGGAAGTCCCCAAGTACCTCTGCTACACCAGACACAGGGTGAGCCTGACCCTGCAGGACTGGGGCCTGCACGGGCGTCCTGGGTCTCAAAGACCAGTCCAGCAGGGAAAATGAACTTTTCCACAGTAAGTGTCAATTTTCCATGAACGCCTTCTAAAGACAAACTCTGGAGTTAGGCGTTTATAGAAGGGAGTGGTCTGGGTACTGCAGATGTTGTCATGAGAGGTTCCAGAGGATTTACTGCCTCCATCTGGAAGGCAAGGTAGTATCTACCAGCTGCGACTGCTTCTTTTGTGTCAACTTTTGAGTATTTCAACTTCCTTCATACTCTGTTGGGATGCCTTGGGAAGATAAGCAAAGCCTGCTTCCACACATGTCTGAGGATTCCCTAAGCATGAAAGGCCTGACCTGAATGTAGGCACCGATAGGCTGGCCGCCACAGAGGAAAAAGAAAAAAAGCAAGCTAGCTAGTGTGGGCACACCTCACCCTCCCCTCCTGGGTCCTGGCTGTCATGATGTGAGCAGCTGCCCCCCCCCCCATGTGCTCTTTACCATGATGTGTGGAAAACTCTAAAACTGGGGCAATATAAATTCTTCTCTCCCTAAATTGTTTCTTAAATTGTCACAGCCGTGAAAAGTCTAACACGTGCGTTGTTTGGTGGTTTGAATGAGAATATCCCCCATAGTCTGGATGTTTGAATACTTGGTCCTTTGTGGGTGACGCTGATTGGGAGGCTTAGGAGGTGTGGCCTTGTTGGAGGAAGCATGTGGCTGGGGGACAGCTTTGGGAGTTTAAAGACTCCTGTCATTTTGAATTTGCTCTCCCTTTTACCTGCTTGCATAGTTCAGGATGGGAGCTCTCATCTTGCTGCTACGTTAGCCATCATACCTGCTGTTTCCTGCCACGACAAACTCACCCCGCTAGAACCGTAAGTCCAAATAAACCCTGTCTTCTATAGGTTGTCTTGGTTACAGTGTTTATCACAATAACAGAAAAGCCACTAATACATATCAATAAGTAAAATGACAGGCCAATTATAAATAATACAAAACAATACATATTAGTGAATAAAATACACAATGTATTTATTAAGATTCATCAACACCATATTTCACTCCAAAAATTTTAAGACAGTATATTAGAATTCTCTCAATATAGTTTATTTCATTAGTAAATTAAATAAATATGATTATATTAATAAGTGCTGCTGAGGTGCTAATGCAAATCATGAATTATATATGTGTGGGAACAAGTTTATTTAAAAAAATTTTTTTTGGGGGGGTAGGTTGAGACAGGGTTTCTTTGTATAGCCCTGGCTGTCTGGAACTTGCTCTGTAGACCAGGCTGGCCTTGAACTCAGAGATCTGCCTACCTTTGCCTCCCTGGCTAATTTTTCTTTTCTATATGGGTGTTTTGCCTGTGTCTGTGGAGGCCCGAAGAGGGCATCAGATCTTCTGGAACTGGAGTTACTGATAGGTGTGAGTTGCCACGTGGATGCTGAGAATTGTACCCGGGTCCACTGGAGGAGCAGCTAGTGCTCTTAATTGCTGAGCCATCTCTTCAGGCCTTAATAAGTTTATTTAAAAAAATACTGTGGTATATAATAAAGGGCTGAGGAAAGTTGAGGAAAAGTTGTATGGAGAATAAAGAAATTATCTACAGAGTTTTAGGGTCTACTTTAAAGCTGTAAGAAAGCCATCAAGTTATGTAAGCAGCCATAGGCTTTGCTCCTGGCTAAGTGGCCTGTTGCTCTCCCTTTGTTTTTTGCCATGAAAGCTGTACACTCTCTACCTCAACCTACCAACCTGCCATCTCTTCTTTGACCCAGATTCTTCCCAGAATCCAGGGCCTTGGTGTCTAAGGGTTATCTTCCAGCCATCTTTTTCTCCGACTTCTAGTTTCCCTGGATTATGATAAAGGCACATTTGCAGTAAAAGCTCCTCCCCCCTGGTATTTATTTATTTTTCATGATAGATGTATGATCAATCTTGGTACATGGATGAGGGAAGAAAATGGCTCTCTGCTTAGAGTATGAAGTTATAAATGGTGAATCCTTCGTCAGCATCCCCCACCCAGTGACTTGACACAGCTATGGGCATGCAGATGGGATTACAGAAACATTTCCAAGAGATAGAGTCTGAAGTCCACTCTGAGGTGAACCCAGATTTTATTTCCAGGAGTAGACCAAATCAAACCCTCCACAGTCTTCCTTTTTTTCCTGGTCTACTTGCTCTGCTAAATACAGTCATGTATCATTTTATGACAGGGAGACATTCTGAGAAATTCATTATTCGACCATCTTGCCACTGTGTGAACATCACGGAGTATATTATACAAACATAGATGGCATTGCCTCTGACCCACCTAGACTATATTATAATCTTAGGAAAGATTACTGTTGTTTACATGGTTGGGTGCCTAAAATGTGGTCCCATTATCAGTGTGTTTTTCTGGGATGTGGCTATTTTGCTTTGGCCAAAACTATGCAAGCAACTGTGGTGTTTGTCACTTTGGGCAAAGGCTTCAAGTATAGATGGAAATGTGAGTGTAGACGGTATGTGTTGATCATAGGCCTGGGGCTCATCTTCTCACACTCTATTTGCCTTCTCAGTGGCTGGGCCTGGATAGGGCTTCAGCCACATGGCCCCATGGAGTGGTGGAACGAGGGCCAAGACAGAGTTTGAATGCTGAAGAGGAGTGCAGAGACACCACACTGACCTGGGCCCTTGTTTTCAGAATTGATTAAAATGCAATAAGTGTGTGCGCGCGTGTGTGTCTTTGTGAGGTTATAACATTTGTCCCCCGAGTATAGTCTAGGAAGATAGAGCCACCAAGCTCCTGATAGAGGAGGCACAGAGCTGTAAGCCTTCCCTAGCCGTGGGGCCCTGATGCTCTTGCAGACTCAAGCTTGTGATGTGAACTAGGCCTGCACAGTGATGACAGGTCAGTGGTCCAGGCTGTACTGTGGGGCCCTGGCTGCAGCTGCCCTTCCTCTTCTCGGATTGGGGTGCCCTTGGAGCCCTCCTTAGTAGTGGACACAGTAGAGATGGACACTTCCACTGATCCTGAGCTCCCGCAGCTGCTCCAGGGCTTTCTGGTCCAGGCTGGTGGCCCCCAGCCCCTGCCCATTGAGTGCCAGCTTCAGCCCTCCCTCCTGGCACAGGAGCAGCACCTGGTAAGAATAGCTTGAGTGGGTGGTGGGCTTCCAGACAGACCCTCCCTGGTGTACCACTATAGAGATCCCCCTCCACTGAGGGGACACAATGCTCAGAGACAGTCAGGTTCAGGGGCTTAAGTTCACCATTTGCAATGTTGCTTTCCCCTGGGAAATGTTCTCAACCCTGGCTACACACTAGAGCCATAAAGGGAGCTTGAGATCAAGTCTCACGTAGCTCAGGTTGGCCTCCAGCTTCCTATGTAGCTGAGGCTGGTCTTGGACTCCTGATTCTTCTGCCTCCACTTTCCAAGGGCTGGGATTACAGGTGCGCACCACCACACCTGGCCTTTAGAATCTTAGGGGAGCTTTGAAAGACAACTGATGCTTGGCCCCATCTGCATTCACCACGCCCATGTTTCTGGGCCCAGCATCTCTGGCATCAGCATAGAGGACCGAAGGCCAATGTTTGGACGTTCTCTCTGTGGAGCTGGCTCTGGGTACCTAGCCCCAGGGTATCGGCTTGCTCCTCTATCCCAAGATCCAGCCCACACTCCAGATTACTATGGGAATAGGTTCAAGGAGAGATGTGATGACTTAGCTCAGACCTACCTCAAAGAAACGCTGGGGGTAAAAGAGGAAGGGGGCTGAGATCAGCTTCTTTCGTCCCCAGGAGGAGACCCAGGCCAGTGTTCTGTCTGTGAAGGAAGCTCTGAGTGTCACAGGAACATGGGTGGCCCCATCCCTCAGGCTCAGGGTGAAACTACAGGAAGGAGGCAGAGAAGTGGATCAGCCTCTGTTGCCTACAGGCTGTCGTGTCTCTGAAGAAGGCTGGAGGCAGGAGAGCCACTGGAGGATTAGATAGCTTCTAAGAATTGTTTCTGTGCCAGGCTCTGGGCAGAACACTTGGACACATAACAGCACAGAGGTATAGACAGCACATGAGTATCATACTTGAATCCCTGACTGGAAGACTATGGGGGCGGAGTAATTACCTCGTTGGAGCCTTAGTTTATTGCCCTGAAAATGGGGATAGCTGTGATCACAGCAGCAGCTAACATTTATTGTTATGTGTCAATTTGTGCCTTAATGCTTTTGCAAGACCTTAGTGGTAAGGACCAGGCTGCAGGGTTTATGCTCTGACTTTAGAGCTTCAGCCTTGGACAAGCCACTTCACCTGTAAGTTAGGGAGGATAAGAATGCTGTTCCCATCTTGGGCTGTTAGAATTAAATGAAAGAACATGTAAGTTGCTTGTGTAGAAAAATAAATAAGTATGAAAATGATATTATTTGCTTAGATAGTATTATTACATACACAGCATCTACATCTTTGTGTGTGTGTGTATGTGTGTGTGTGTGTGTGTGTGTGTGTGTGCGCGCGCGCGCGCGCGCGCGCTAGAGGAGGGTGTCAGGTGTCCTCCTCTATTTCTTTATGCTATTTCTTTGAAACAGGCTCCCTCCCTGAGCTTGGAGCTCCAGCTTCTCAGTGAGGCTAGAGGCCAGGAAGTCACAGCACTCCTGTCTGTCTCCAGAGGTGCTGAGGGCTATGCGTGTCCCTGGCTTGTTCCAGGGGTGCTGGCATCTGAACTCCAGTCCTCACATTTGTGTTGGGAGTGCTTCTAAATGCTGTACCATCTCTCTAGCTCCAGAGTTTTGATGGGCATCTAGGGGAATCTCTTACCAAGTCCAGGGCTCTGCTGGATGGGGTCAGGGTGACATTAGGGGACACGGAAACCTCTAGTCTAAATGGACCTAAGCTACAGGTCAGGGTTTGAGCACCCACTGGAGAAGAAGCCAGGAAGCATCCATTTTCGAACTGCCTTTAGGTTCTGGCTTCCAAGCACTACCGAACACTTTCTTTCTAGGGTAGCTTGTTTCCTAAACCAAGCATTGTGACAATGTAGGAAGCCATATCTCCTATTCGGGTCTCAACTGCAAAGGCTCTTTTCTGGGACTTGTGATGTGAAGCTAGTTCACTCCACAGGGAAGCAGCACCCATATCTGGGCCAACTCCAACTCGAGTCACAGTCTGGGCTAACTCACATCTTTGCTGTGCTGTAACACAGGGCAAAATGGTGGTGCTGGAAACTTAACCGTGAGGCCAGCCTGCCTGCCTCCCTCCATCCCTTTCTTTATCGTTTTTTTGTTTTGGAGACAGGGTTTCTCTGCGTAGCTTTGCGCCTTTCCTGGAACTCACTTTGTAGCCTAGGCTGGCCTCGAACTCACAAAGATCCACCTGGCTTTGCCTCCCGAGTGCTGGGATTAAAGGTGTGCGCTGCCACCGCCTGTCTCTTCTTCTTAAAATTAAATACTTACTCTTTTGGCTCTTGCAAGACCAATCCTCGAACTACAATGACTTGCCCGGGCCAGAGACCCCGAGGAAGGGTGCGTGAGCAGGGCACCTCCTGACAGACAGAAAATGACTCAGATGGTGATCAGAGCGGTGTCAGGGTCTCTCACCAGCAGGCTACCCTCAGGGACCCAGGAACGCCAGGGCAGGTGAGTCTACAGGCTTGCAGCTAGGAGACTCAGTCCTGCTTACACCTGCGGCAGACCTGCTGAGAGCCGGCTCAGGCCCCTCCAGGCTGTGCTCAGTGTCCTGGTGCCTTCTTCCACAGATGTGCTCTGAACTGTATGCAACAGGCATGCAGTGGTTTGTCATTGCCACCTATGAGCAACTGGAGGGCTGGGCCTGGAGGGACCTCCTAGCCTTGGCACTGGGCCAGTCACAGGGGAGTATTAAATACCCATGTGCAGAGTAAGTGAGGAGGGCGGATGAAACTGGAGTTCAGCCCGGAGCTGCCTCACCCTCCCACTGCTGAAGTTCTCCATAAAGAAAGGGAAAGCAGGAAGTCAGGGAGCTGAAATGGGACTCTACCTCCAGGAGAGACCTAGAGAGAGGCTCACTTACCAGCCTGGGGCTAGACAGCAGGAAGGGCTGAAGGAGAGAAAGAGGCAGGGGGAGGGCGTTGTTAGCATCTGCCTGGGCAAGGAGGTCTTCCTACTTTGCTTGTATTTGCTTTGGGGGACACATAGAGATTGTGCCTTTCCTAGCAGCAGGTGAGTGATTGGGCTCCCGGTGGAGGATCCTTCGACTCTTGATCCTTTGACTCCCCACTCCCCATCTTTGAGTAATGGTAAGAGTTGGAAGGCCAGTGGAGCTGCCATCCCACATGTCCGGCAAGCTCATGGGTCTCATCTCCCGTCTTTGTCCTGTGAAGCCAGCCAACCACAGCCATCTTGCAGGGTTGCTCTGAGGATCTAAAGCTCCGTAGAAAGTATCTTCTGATGGGGGTCATGGGCCCCTGCAGGTAGCCAAATACCTCCAACCTATTTTCCCAAGCTTGCCTTGGAGACAGGAGGGGAGAGACAAATCTAGGCTCTCTAGGGACTTAAGGGAGCCAGGCACATTCCTGGTATCCACATCAGTGAGGAAAGGGGTCAGCTGGGCCTTGTGCAACCATGTGCAGGGAGGAGAGAGGCCAGCTGGCGTCTAAGCATGGCTGTCCAGCCATGCTCCCCAAAGACTCAGATATCCATCCCTGGCTCACATGGGGACAGAACTTCTACAAATTGTTCTCTGACCTCCACACATGCATGCTTCCCTCATCATACACATATGGACATATCATGTATTCACACACACACACACACACACACAAAATAAATGTAATAAAAAATAGAAGGAAGAAACTCACATAGCCAACTGGATACTCTCTGCTACCCTCCACAAATGGCTGTAAGGAAACAAAAAAGAACTGCGAGCCTTTGGGACCACTGTACGCCCCTGACTGCTTCTCACACCTTTAAAAGCTGTGTGTTGAACGTTCCTGTTCCTGGCCCCACCTCAGACTTACTGCATCAATCCAGGGCTGGTTTTGGCAGTATTGGGATTGAAGCTAGGGCCTTGTGTTTGCCAGGGCAGTGCTACCACTGGACCACGTATTTGGCTGTATTTTGAATAAGTTAATCAGGTAGATAGGATCCATTATCAAACTGCAGCTTGCATGGACCCTGATGTACCAAATCCTTTGCTCCCTCAGTGCCAAGCAGACTCCACCAACAGGAAAGAGTCTTATCTATGGCTCCTGGGCTTCCTCACTGTGGCCACCTTTTCTTTGTCTGCACCCCATTCATTTCTGACACCTTTGTGCACTTCCCCTGTCTCGGTTATCTGGGGCATAGAAGACCTTCCTCTGTCTCTCTCTCAGTCTGGGGTGAGTGAGCAAGCCCCAGACCTGTCCAGATCAGGAGAAGTCAGAGGCCACCTTGGCTCCAAGAGAACTTACATTGGTATTCAGGAATCCAACAGCCTTCACCAAAATGTCACCAAATATGCCCAGGGTGTCCACACGTGACAGTGGGAGCCGGTAGCGGTAGTGAAGAAAATGTTGTCCATTTACACTCACCTGGAGAAGCAGACAGAGCCCAGCTGAAGAGCAGCCCACTGTTCACTGTGTGCATAATCCATTCCAGGCACTAGCAAGCATGCCTCCCTAGTTTTATTATTTGTTTTTTCCCCCTGAACTCTGCAAGGCAGGTGCATTGTACAGATAAACTTATGTAATCTACTCAAGGTTGGAGCTGGTAGGTGGCAGACCTGATACTGGGACCAGAGCACTGTCCAGGCCCTCTTTATCGATGACAGAGCTCTTCCCTTCTTAGCCAAGGTAAGTCATCATCATTGTCATTGCCACTACCAGCTGGAGACCTGCTTTGGCAGAATTCAGGTCCCAAAGAGGATATGTGGAGTTCTGAGGGTTGGGGTGGGGGTTGGGGGTGGGGAGACAGACAAGATCTGAGGGTGAATCAGGTTGGCTGCCATTGAGTTTATTGAAAAAAGGCAATAGTTTATTTAGCCACAGGCGAGATTGAAAGCAGACTCAATGATTCAGGGGCAAAAGTGGCCATTAACTTCATTACAGCATTTTCCCTGAGACAAAAGTGATAAGTTTAGCAAGTATCTAAATGCCTATTGTTCTCAAAGGTTCAGTAACTCCACCAGTAGCCCTCTTATACCAAGGAAGGGCCACAAGTTCCTCTTGCCAGGGATAAGAAGAATGGCGCTTTTAGCAAGTAGGAACTTTCCTCAAGCCCCCTGAAGGAATGGAGGTCCTGAACTAAATGCCTGACCTTGGGAAAAGGACTTCTTCTGGGGACCAGACACTCACTACATTTTAAGAGCAATTTTCATTCCTTGAGGGCATGGTGCAGCGTTTGCACAGAGCTGTCCCCTAACTGTGCCCTCTGTGTCTTAGTCTTACTATACGGGCCTGTTCCCCTCACACGCTCCTAGGAGGGAAGATCCCCATGTCTCACTCTTTTCCCATTACACTGTACCACTCTGGTTTCTCTGTACTTATTAACTAAACTCTGGACCTTAATGGCCTCAGGCTCTGGATCTGAATTGTAGGCATTTCATCCTTGGGGTCCAGTGTGTCCTTAGTAAATCTCTAACTTCCCTGTTCTTGGTGTAATCAGGAGGGCACAATGGGATTCCTGTGTGCAGAATCACCAGGCTACATGGTCCCACTGTAGGGGGGATTTTTTTTCTAGGAATTATTTTGCTTAAAGAGGCTGTCATTTTATACATTTTTCATTCTTTAAAGCCCCCACAAATTTTCCCAAAGGAAAAGACATAGGAAACTCCCAGAACACACAGTGAGAATCATTAAGAGCGAAAGTTAAAAGGTGCTAGAGAACTGTCTGCAATGTTGAAATGTTGGAACTTTGTTAAGCAGCAATGGTCGCCATGTGGTCCACAGCAACCATCACCATCATCACCACCACCACCACCACCACCACCACCACCACCACCACCCACCACCGTTCTCCTCCTCTTCCTTCCCCTCCTCCTATCTACATCAAAGAACCCAAGGCTCAGGAAGTTGGGGATAATTTGTCTGCATCAGGACTTCCCTTCCTCCAGCTGCCTTGTCTTGTAGAGCCTTCTGAAGGTCTCGTTATCCTTCTACCTGAGTTCAGCACTACAAGATTCCGAAACTCATGGAGGTCAAAGCCTGGGCATTAAGTTCTCTCTCCCTGTCTCCTGCCGCCTCAGCTGTAAGGGGTTGTGACGGTGTCCTCCTCAGACCTTATGGGGAGGATACATGGGCACATCCTCATAAAGGGTTTAGCCCAGTGCCTGGCACCAAGCAGGAGTCCTAAGTGCTTGCTCTGACCGTGCAATGGAGCCCTCTCCCACCAGATCCGGGGGCCAGTGCTTTCTTACTGTTGTGTGGGCCCAGAGCAGCCATCACCCCCTTTACAGTGCCGTTTATCGCCGTGCCGCGATGGGATAGCGTAGGGCTGCCCGTTCTAGACAGCTTGATGCCTACCCTTTCTACTCACCTTCACCTCTTCGTTCTCAAAGAGAAAGAGGATGAGGAAGCTCGCGCCTCTCTGCAGGGCGACACCGGGCCACCGGACCTCTTTTTGCCAGAGTCCACCTTGGAGGGTGTTGCAGATGACGTGGGGTTTGACGGTGTAGAAGCGAGGGTTGAAGTGGAAGGCAATGTCTGGCCGAGGATGCAGGCAGCACCCGCACTGGAAGTCCACCTGAAACCTGGTGGGGGTGTGGTGTGGCTTTTGAGATGTCCTTCCGGTCAGAGACCCACAGAGAATCTGAAGGTAGAGAGGAACCCCAGGCTTGATGCCCCTAAACCTGGGCTGTACCCAATCCTAGACAGTCCCCCTTACCTTCGTGCACGTAGGGGACCACACCCTGCAGCATGACCATCTTGCCTGCATACAGGCCACCAAAAATCGTTGTGACATAGGGAACCACCTGAACAGGGGAGAGAAGCCAGGTGTGCGGACTGGAGTTGGAACCGGGGACTCCTGTGTTACAGGGCTGAGTAGGGTGGGGAGGAAAGACCAGGAAAACGTGGCTTCCCCACTGGGAAGCCAATCTTGACTATTAGCTTGACAAAAGTTACAAATACCACAGAAACACACTTTTGGGAACATCTCTGAGTGATTTTCTAGGTAAGGTTACTTGAAGTGGGAAGATCCACCCTAAATGGGTGCAGTACCTTTCCATAGGCTGCCCCCAGACTGAATGAAGCGGCGAAGGCCAGTGTGGAGTGCAAGCATTCACGGCCTTTGTTTCTTGACACTGGAGTCGAGAGTGGCCACCTCCTACCACCTTCCCTGCCCTGGTGGATCCGTGGCGGATGATGTGTCTCCCATGGCCGGAGCCGAAACAAACCTTTCCTGCCTTACATTGCTTTTGCTGTATTTTTTTTCCCCACAGCAACAAGAAAAAGTAACTCATAAAACCTCAAGAGAAAAATGTCCTTGAAGAGAAGAACCCGCTTTTTCTCTAATATTCCCAGATTAATCACTGCTCTCATCGCTGTAACAAAATCCCTGACAAAAGCAAGGGAGGCTGGGTTTATTCTGCCTCAGGGCTCCAGGGTACAGTCCAGCATGGCAGGAAGTCACAGCGGCAGGCGCTTGAAGCAGCTGGTCACATTGTATCCAGTCAGGATTCAGGCTGCAGTGAAAGCTGGTGCTCAACGCATGCTTTTTATGTGGACCAGGGTTCAGCCCCCAGGATGGCGCCACCCCACACTGAGGGTGACACTCATTATCTTAAGGGAGTCCAGATAACACCTCACAGGCTTGTCCAGAGATCTGTTCCCATGGCAATTCTACATCCCATCAAGGGCTACTCCAAGGAACCATCACAGTTCTTTTCAAAGCTCTCCTTTCTTGGGCAGAGATGTCAAAACCACAATGCCTGGGGGAAGTCTAACCTAGCTTCACTATCCTGTCAGAGCACTGACAGGCCGCTGTGTCCCCTCTGAGGCTTGTCACCCATTGAATGCCACCTGGGAAAGAAGCGTCTGAGGACTAGTGAATGTTCAGAGTTTAGGAGCTGAGAGGAGAAAAGAATGGAGAAGTTGGGAGCGAGCTGACCCTGATGTGGACTCTCTTCAGAGATCCCCAAGAGTGACCAGCCCCCGTCCCCCTCTGGGGCCCGTCTTTCCTCACAGAGCAGTTGCCTGGTCTTCCTGAAGTATTTACACACTTTTCAACTCTTTTTCTGGGTCTGCTCCCTCTCACCCTTTCCTCGTTCTCCATCCTGACACCTTTTGGCCTCCCCTCTCCTGAGTTCTCAGAGCACTTAGCTCACAATGCTAGCTTGGCCCTTGGCCCCTAGTCGAGAGGAGCTGGCTGGCTGGTTTCCCATTAAGATCACAGCCCCCAGGGCTGGAGAGATGGCTCAGAGGTGAAGAGCACCGACTGCTCTTCCAGAGGTCATGAGTTCAATTCCCAGCAAGCACATGGTGGCTCACAACCATCTGTAATGAGATCTGGTACCCTCTTCTGGCCTGCAGGGATATGTGCACTCTATACATAATAAATACATAAATAATAAAAAAAACCCAACTCAAAAAAAAAAAAAAGATCACAGCCCCATATACCTGGAGCCTCGTTGTCTTTCCCTTCAACAAGCTCCGCACCCACCTGAGCACAGTGGGAGCTTCTGCAGAAGGCATGCCAACAGGTGAACCTGGGGCAGCGTCACAGGGTCAGCCTCCGTGTATGACTTGTCAACACCCAGTGGAAACCAGAGAGCCCAGACCACCCCAAGGAGCCCTCCAGATGACTGAAGCAGGAGGTGATGGGAACCTAGGGGGTTTCAGGTGTTTCAGCCCATTACTCAGGCCCCTGGGGAGATGCCAGAGGCCAGGCTCTCCAGCTTTGCAGGGTCCAGCAGCGCAGTGGCTTCCAGTTCCCAGGCTCTTGGCAGAATGTGTTAATTAACTGAGTGTCGGAGGCCTCTAGGGAGGAGAAGACCAAGCAGGGGAAAGTAATAATCAGTGCTCATTAGTGGTAGTGTCTGCTGGGAGTTTGGCCTCCTGGAGAGCATTGCTGGCCTTCAGAGTCTCCTGGGCACCGAACAGGAGGAGAGAGAGGAATTCCCACTATCCCTGATTGGGATATCCCAGGCCCTTCCTTCCAGCTTGGAGAAGCGGCTGCCCTTAGTCCTTAGTGTCCCTCTGACAACCCCACCTCCATTTTTCTATCCACCCAGCCCCGAAGAGGCAAACTGAAAAGGCAAAGACCCCGGGAGCCCAATCACTCACACGCAAGTTGGAATTTAGCCTATTAGTTACTGTGGTAAGCTTACCGGGTGGAAGGCCGGCGGCTGCAGGATGAAGCTGTCAGGAATCGGGTCCAGGTGTTCATCAGCTGACATGGGAGCAGGCAGGGCAACTCCACCCCAGCTGCCGATCTTGATTCCAGAAGCTGCGTCCCCCACTGAATTAACTCACCTTTCCCCAGGCAGGGTCTTCAGCCTCTGCAACAGCTGCGCAAGCTCTTAGTCTCACCTGTTCCCTGTGGAATCCTAATGCTTCTTGGAACAGACCTGGAAAGGGCAGTGGCCCACCTCTAGGGCTCACATCAGCCCCCCCCCTCCCCGTCCGTCCCCTGCCCTGGTGGTACACAGCAGCAGCTTTGGCTGGACCCGGTCTGCTAGCCGCAACTCCGTGTCCAGGGGCGGGTAGCGAGCGCCGACTCACGGACCAGCTAACTAACCCATCTGTGTCGGAAGCACTTGGCCATTTCAAAGGGAAGCCTGGGGCTGGCTCATTTCAGCCAGGGCTCACCAGGACCTACAGCGCCTCAGAGGAAGGAACGGAGGTGGTACAGGTGTGCAGGTTCCTTGAGAGGTCCCGCCCCCAGCTTCCTGGCTCCGCCTGCTCTCATTCCTTTCTCCGTTCCCGACTCCTTTTCTTTCAAGTTGTACGGTCCCTTGAGACCATTTCATCATTAGCTGCAAATGCCAGGGACCAGCTGGGGTCACAAGAAAGTGGAATGAGTAAAGGGCAGGGAGAGGAGGGTTCTCTTGGGCTCAGATAGAGCAGCCTGGGCTAGTGGGAACACAGCCTCTGCTCTGTGTCCATCCACAAGAACCCCTCCCCCACTTGGTTCACCTGTGGGTCAAGAGGGTGACCATGGCAGGGCCTTCCTTGTGTTTGAGCCTGGGCTTAGATAGCTGTGTTTTAGGAGAGGCCTCCAGGCCTGGTACAGATTCCAGTAAAGCTTCCCCTTTAAAAATAGCATAACGTCTCAACTTTAGCCCAACTTGGGAGGTTTCCTGATCTAACCATGGGGTCAGACTTGGCAGCAGGGAGTTCCTGGCAGGACCAGGGTAGACAGAATGTCAAGTGCACGGGGTGCAGAAGAGTGAGTAGTTCCTGGCACCGGGGAGAGCGAGTCGGGGGCCTGGGCTGAGGGATCTGGCGGGGCTACTTCACCAGATCTCCTCACCTAGAAGGCTGCCGGGAAGGTGAACTGTGGGGCCTCCACCCCGGACCTACTGAAGAGGGCTTTTGGGGGTGAAGTTCAAGAATTGGCCCTTCAGGCAATTCTTGCTGGGCACGAATGTCTGAGAAACTCTGACTTAGGCCATAACTGAAAGCTCGCTGGGTGCCCAGCCAAGATGTTTGTTCAGCTCCTGCTGGGTAGGTGGAGCAGGGAGCCGAAGGTGTTTCTGTGGGAAATCAATCCCGCTGTGCTCAGGATAAATAAATGCTATCCACAGCGGGGAGAAGCTGCAGGTGGAGAGACCAGTTGGGCCAGGATTCCAGGCCCTGCACTGTAGTCAGATCTGGGTCCCCAAGGCCAGTGGTGCCCTTCCCCCACTCCCCACTCAGTCCTGCTGGGATGGAAGGAAGGAGGGTGTATTCATTTATTTGGGTTGCCACAACAAAATCCAACAGGCTGGGGTGGGGTTGTAAACGACAGAAATCTGTTTTTTCTTTGTTCCGGAGGCTGGACGTTGAAGATCAGGTGTTGACAGGTTTGGTTTCTCCTGGGGCCTCTGTTCTGGGTCGGCAGATGGCTTCTTCCTGGCCTCATACAGTTGGTCGCCGCTGCTATCTGTAGCTGGGTTCTCATCTCCCTTTTATGTGAGGATGCAGCCTTACTGGACCAGGCACACCAACAAGACCTCATTTTTATCTTAATTATTTCTGTAAAGGCTGTGTCTGTAAACACGGTCGTGTTTCTGAGGCTTCTAGGGGTCAGGATTCAGCATGCAGTTTTTAGAGGGTCACAACTGGGCCTGACACAGAGCAGTGGGCTGTGCTCTCCTCCTTGAACTCCAAGGCCCAGTGGTGAGGGGTGTGGCCAATGAGGGCCTTCTGGGGAAGGGCACGATGAAGAAGGGAGGCATGATGTCTCTCTCTCCCGGTTACCTCAGTTTTGAACATCCAGGAGGGCCCTGGGTGAGCTCAAAACACCCCAAGAATCCATTCTCCAGAACAAGAAAGGGGTGCTTCTTCACACCACCTGGGAACTGGATGAGATAATTAGAGAGTGTGAACATTAGGAGAAAAACTAGTCAGGAAGAAGGGACGGAACTTGGCATCTAGCCCCACTCCCATTTAACCTAGCTGGAATTATTTCTGTGTCTGTGGGAACTGGGTTAATTTTCCCAACATGGATAATAACTTTTCTCATTCTCACATATGGGCATTCTTTCCTTTTTCAGAGGAACAGCAGAGTAACAATCCTTGGGAGGCAAGAAGGCAGTTCGGTTCAACACATTGACTAAGTAGCTAGTGTTGGTCCAAACTTTGTAAGTCTGATTCCAAGTAGTTTAGGCATGTTTAAGCACAGCACAATTTGGTAAAACTTTCCCAGTGATAATTAACTCAATCTTGTGTGCACAATAAAGCCCAAAGTAAGCTAAATAAAGGTTGTATTTTACAAAGTTTCAATGTAGTCATGTCCATGTGACACCTTGATGGGTTCTATAGATTGAGAAAAACAAGCTCATAATAAGGGGCTGGGGGAGGATCTGGCGTGGTCTCAGCCACACAGATAGTGCAAAATTCACCAGACTATTAACCACGGTGGATAACAGGTTATAAATCTCTTCCTTTGAAGGAACAACCCTGTGTGTTTAACATCAGTAGTTCCCTAGTACTTACCTGTGAGCACAAGGACCTCTTGCCTCCTACACATGAGTAAGTCATAGAAACAAGCTTGGGGGAAGGAAGTCGACAAAGAGAACACACAGTGTGACAAGAGCGTCTGTCTCAATGCATTTGCTAAGAGGACCAGATGTTTTTTTTTTCTGTTGCTGTGATTAAAAACCATGACCAGGGCAACTTATAGAAGGAAGGGTTTATTCGAGCTAATGTTCCAGAGGTATAAAAGCTCATGAGGTTGAGAAAATGTCTTAGGGTTTCTATTGCTGTGAAGAGACACACAATCACAGCAACTCTTGTGAGGAAAACATTTAACTGTGGTGGCTTGCTTACCACTTTAGAGGTTCAGTCCATTATCATGTCGGGGAGCATGGCAGCATGCAGGCAGACATGGTGCTGGTTACACCTTGATCAGAAGGCAACAGGGAGTAAGTAGACTGAGTGTCACACTGAGCGAAGCTTGAGCAGAGGAGACCTCCAAGTCTGACTTCATAGGACACACTTCCTCCAACAAGGCCACACCTATTCCAACAAAGGCACACCTCCTAACAGTGCCACTCCCTATGAGCTTATGGGGGCCAATTCCATTCAAACTACCACAGGAAACATGGCAGCTGCTGCAGGCACAGTGGCAGGACCTGGAAGCTGAGAGCTCACACCTCAACCATGAGCACGAAGCAGAGAGCAGAGTGGAAGTGGCCGCGAGGCTTTTTCCTCCCAAAGTCTATAAAACCTCCAGCAAGGCCACACCCCCTAAGCCTCCCTATAGTAGTCAGGGTTCTCTAAGGGAACAGAACTGCTAGAATGAATGGATATATATCTTGCGTAGTCCAACAATGGCTGTCTCAGGAGGGAAAGGTCAGGAATCCAGTAGTCAGTCAGTCCTCCTCCAGACTAGATGTCTCTGCAGTCCTCTGGAGTCTGGGAGGAGGTCCCAGAGAGCTGCTGGTTGTTAGTTATTGTTGGAATCCCAAAGAAGCAGGCTCCAATACTACTGAAGGAATGCCTTGACAGCAGGTTAGATGAACTTGCTAGTGAGAGTGAGGTGAGGGCAAGTAGGCAAAAACAGACACTTCTTCTATGTTCTTTCATATGAGCTGCTATCAGAATGTCTGACTCAGAGTTAGTTAGGGTAGGTCTTCCACTTCAAATAATCCCCCCCCCCAATCCTCACAGACAGGCTCAGCTGCTTGGGTTTTAGCTGATTCTGGATGTAGTCAAATTGACAATCAAGATTAGCCATCACACTCCCCAAGCAACACCATGAACTGGGGATTAAGTGTTCAAATTGCTGACCCGTTGGGGGCATTCCTTCAAGCCATTTTACAGCATGCTATAATAAAGACCCTTGTAGATATCAGGAATGTCTCAAAATTCTCCAGGTGGGATGTTGAGGACCTGCTCTAGCAGATTCAGTGTCTGGTGAGACCGTTTTCAGGGTCAAGGATGGCACTGGGGTTGCTCCTAGCTCTTTAGGGGCCTCTGTTATAAAGACACAAGTCCATTCATGAGGAGTTTGCTGCCAGGGTCTAAGTTCTTCTTAAAGTCTTTCACCTAGCCCATTTACTTAGGGGTTAGGATTTCAGTATATGAATTTTGAGAGGACACATATCCAGGCCAAACATCATTCTGAAAATAAAGTTTCAAGCCTGAAAACAAAATGAGGTCTTAGGGATGCAAAAGGATTTGAAAAGAAAAACAAACAAACAAACAAACAAAAAAACAAACTAGTTAAATGGTAAGGGGAAATCAATGGATGAGTGGATAAAGAAAACATGGTTTTATTCAACCACAAAGAATGACTTTTCATTGTTTGCAGGAAAATGGAAGAATCTGGTGATCATGCTAAGCAAAATAAGTCAGACTCTAAAAGGCAAGTATCATGCATGTGCTTATATGTGGATTTCAGGAATAATAATAATAAGGACATGATGAGAAAGGTAGCTATGAAGGATGTGGAAGTCGAGGTGAGATTGAGGGAAGGATAGTTGAATAGTGAATTTGACCAAAGCACATCAAACTCAGGCGTGAAAATAACACATGATTTTCTAGAGGGAAAGGCCCAGTGAGGAGAGTGACTGTATGTAGTCTTAGCTGAGGCTGCAAAAAAGGATCCTTTGAGCCCAGGAGTTCAAGACCTGCCTGCTCAACAGAGCAAGGTCTCATGGTAAAAAACTAAGCAAAAAACAAAAAGCAAGGACACCTTACACACAAAACTCAGGATGGAGGGGATGAGAAGTGGAAAGCAGTGGGTATAGGTGGAGCTTGTGTATTGGGTTGTCATAGTTCTGAGGTTCCACCTTTGTGTATTACAATATATACTTATTTAGCTTTATTTTATTTATTTTTTTCAAGACAGGGTTTCTCTGTGTGTAACTCTGGCTATCCTGGAACTCACTCTGTAGACCAGGCTGGCCTTGAACTCACAGAGATCTGCCTGCCTCTTGTGTTGTAGAATATTATTTTAAGGTGTGTTACTTTTGTTTATGTTGCATTTGTTTAACTCTGTGAAGCTGTGTTACTGTGTCTGTCTAAAACATCTGATGGTCTAATGAAGAGCGAACAGCCAATAGTGAGGCAGGAGAAAGGATAGGTGGGGTTGCCAGGCAGAAAGGATAAATAGAAGAAATCTCGGAGAGAAAAAAGGAGGACACCAGGGGCCAGCTCCCCCCCCCCCAAAAGCCAGACACCAGTAAGAAACAAAAAAAAGGGTATACAGGAATAGAGAAAGATAAAAGCCCCGAGCCCAAAGATAGATGGAATAATTTAGGACAAGGAAAGCTGGCTAGCAACAAGCCAACTAAGGTCGTGCATTTATAATTAAGAATAAGCCTCTGTGTGTGATTTATTTGGGAGCAGGATGGCAGTCCCCAAAAGAGTAAAAATTGGCAACACTCCTGAGGTTAAAAGGAGTGCGCCATGACCGCAGGACACAATTTGGCTTTAAATTTCAAAAGGTTTATTTGATGTGTATACGTGTTGGTGCCTGCACGTCTGTGTACTGTGTGCATGCCTGGTGCTGGCTGAGGCCAGAAGAAGGCGTCAGAACATCTTGCAGCTGGAGTTATAGCCTGTTGTGAGCCACCTCGTGAATGCTGGGAACTGAACTCTGTAGGAGCGATAGGTGTTCTTAACCCTAGCCATCACCCCAGCTCCCATATTTAGCTTTGTGTCTCACTCCGGCGCAGGTTTGCCTGGATCTCACCGTGCAGCGAAACTCAGGCGGGCTTCCCAGGGCTCGGTGTGGCGGGTTAGTCAGTAACTGTGGACTTCTCCAGCGGCCTCAGGTGCTCCCTCTGACACTTAGCGACCGCCGCTTTGCGTGACGACTCACGAACGACCCACCTCCAGCGTGGAGCGCCTGCCTTTCCTCTGGGGGCTGTGGCGCCTCCCTTCCGGCCGGTGCCCACGGAGGAGCGTACCGCACAGGCGCAGGGTCTGCACTCCCTCCCTCCCCGCCCCCACTCCCTGCGCGCCCCCGTTCCGCGTTCAGCTGCGAGCGCTCTTACCGCCGTTTGCCGCGCGCCCCCTGGCGGCGCCGCCCCACCTCGCTCACCTCCAGTTCTAGCCCCAGCCGGACCCGGGGGCCCATGATCCCGGAGCTCCTCGGACCCTGGGCCGAGTCATCTGCCAGCTCTCCGGGAGCGTCATCCCCGCTGGCCACAGCGGGATGGGCCTGAGTCCGGCCGCCAGCGGGGAGCACAGCATCCGCCTCTCCAGGGTCCCATGGCCACGCTTCAAGCTCACCTCGACGACCAGTACCACCAGTACCACCGGGTCAAGTGACACCCAACCTGTAATTGGAACTGGACAGTCAATCGTGCCCCACTCAGGTCTGCCCCAGTAATGGGACCTCTTCCTTTGAAGCCTTTCTGGGTGGCTCTTGTCCCAGCGAGTTGCCTCCAGTCAGAAATGGCTTGGCAGTTGCTTGCGTCTAGACAGCCCCCCTCCCCCCCAATTTTATAGAGGGCAAAGTAGGAGCTGGACACAGTTTTAATCTTTATTTATTTATTATATTTTTTGGAGACAGGGCCTTTCTTGCTATGCAGCCCTGGCTGGCCTGGCACTCTACATGTAGATCAGGCTGGTCTGGAACTCACAAGATGCGCTTACCTCTGTCTGCAGAGTGTTGGGATTAGAGGCGTTCACCACCACACCTGGCTTCAGAAACCGTTCTAAACCAGAACACCCAGCCCACTTTTGGCTTGAGTTGGTCTTTTATGGGGTTCATTTCTTCCCTGATAGAAGGCAGTTGTGTATTAAATCATACCCCTTCCCTCCTGAATTAGAGTCAGCGAGCTCTCAAGGGCTGTTGGTCCAGTTCCTGCCAAAGCAGTTCAAGCAAGGCCGTGAGTTAGAACAGGCCGGAAGCTTCCAGCATGGGTAAGAGTCATACCACGAGGACTGGGGCTTTGGGTACCAGAAGCTTTTTTGGAGATCTGTCTTAGATGCTAGTTCTGCAGGACAACTCCCCCACTCCCATACCAGGTAATTTCTGCTCGATCAGGCAAGAGCAAATCAGTCAGTAGGGCTTGCAGGGTGAGATTGTGCTAAGCTGCAGACCTGATAGCTCTTGTACCTTGTTGAAGTTTTTACCCATAAGGCCGATCTGCAGACTCGTGAAAGTTGAGTGCATTTGTAGGAGCACAAACCAATGAAAAATTCAAGAGGCTTGTGCCTGGGCATTAGGTTGGGGTGAGAAGAGGAGGTATGCGGCCTTTTGCATTTTATCATAAGCTCTTACTGTCTTCTCTCCTATTAGAATCAGTGTGCAAGCATCACTTGCTGATAAACATCGGAAAAGAATAATGAGCAAGTTAAAAAAAATAAATAGAAAGCTCTGATCAGAGGTGGAGGGGAGAATAAATAATAGAATTTACTTGGGACTAAGTGCAAAGTGCTGTGCAAAGTGTACACACCTTGTGGAAACCAAGAGTGTAAACCACGTTCCAAGGACGTGGGATAGAGAGAAACATTAAGAGTTGAGAAGAGGAGAATGGAAATTGCTGTGAATTGGTCATCTTTGGCCTCCGATTTAATAAATAACGGCAGTGTTTAGGGACCAGCAGGGAGGGGGGTGGAGCCAATCCAAGGTGACCTGTTGCTGGGTAGGTGTCCCTGAGAACTACTACTTGTGGCAAGTCATGGCTTTGTGGAGTTGTTCATGTTAGCAGTGCAGGACAGCACTCCCTCTGGCTACATTTTGTCTGAATTTGAGACCAGGGACTCTATTTTGAGTGTGACACCTCTCATCCTATGTGGGAGCCCACAGAGGTTTCCTAGTGAGATCTGAGCTTGCTTTACCCAGCAGGGCTGTATAAAAGGATGATTGGACCACCAGCCTGGGTACCAGGTGTTTGGAAGGGTTTACACTTGGCTTTTGCTCCGCCCATTGGCATTACTATAAAAAGCCTTTTGAATAAAGTTCTAGGCTGATGGGTATTGACCCAGGTCCTCCTGAAGCTACCCCGTGTTTCTGTCTTTCCTCTTGTTGGCTAGGCTATCATTCTATCTGACAGTTTCTCATCCCTCTCTCCTCAAGAGTACCCCGGGAAAGGTGGGAGTAGGACCCCCCACTTACCTACACATTCAGTTTTAAACAATTGTCAGGAAACCAGGAAGCAGTGGTTATACTGCATGGTATCAAGTTTGCAGGTGTGTGAGGGATGTCTCAATGACAAAAACATGAAGGTGTCTTAAAAGCACAGATCTGAAGTGATTGGTCACAGAGACTTTCCAACAGCTGTGGAATAATGTTGTTTACAATGTGATTGCAAAATTTTTTTTAGAGAGAAGGCGGTAATTAACTTGGAGATCACATCCAGCAAGAAGAGAACAGAGCTGATTCCAACAACTAAGTCGGAGATCGAAGTCAAACTAAAAAATCAAGTAGTCGTGGTACGTATCCCAAGAATTGATAGAATAAGTGTTTTAGTCTCTTGGTGACTGACACTGTATTGTGTTTTACTCTGTGTCTAATAAATATCTACACTGACTTGAGATATTGTTATGTATTTTCAAGTAGCTTTCCTGAGGTATATTTAGAACATATTTAAACTCTAGATGTTCAAGATATACAATTAGACACTTTTTGATATTGTTAGAGCTGAAAAGAAAAGAGAAAAATGGCAGTTCCTGGGAAGGAGCTGACATGAGAACCCCTTAGAAGACCTGTATAGGAGAGAGAGCTTCACAACATGGAGTGGGAGAGCCTGAGATGAGACAGAGTGTCTTAGCAGCATGGTGGGGACTTGGAGGGACAGAGAGTGAGCGAGTGAGCGAGCTAGCCCTTCAAATCCCGAGAACAAAGGGGTTTTCTGACTCTGATAGGTTTTGGAGGTGTGTGTGTGTGTGTGTGTAGCTTCATATCACGTGATCTATCTTGGCCCTGTCACTGTACCAAAGGATATGGTGGCAGGCATCAGGTAGGACCATGACTTTATTCTGCAGCTCAGGGGATGGGGTTGGTGGAGGACTTCAAGGCCACAGAGCAACATGCTTTCTTATCTGTCTCATAAACAGAGAGTTGCAGGGGAGCATGGTCTGACAGAGAGTTTTCCTGCCTTGCCCACAGTCAGGACAAATCTTTGTCACCCACCAGTCCCACAGTCGCTCAGACACAACCAAGTAAACACAGAGACTTATATTGCTTACAAACTGTATGGCCGTGGCAGGCTTCTTGCTAACTGTTCTTATAGCTTAAATTAATCCATTTCCACAAATCTATACCTTGCCACGTGGCTCGTGGCTTACCAGCATCTTCACATGCTGCTTGTCATGGTGGTGGCTGGCAGTGACTCCTTCTGCCTTCCTGTTCTTTCTTTTCTCCTCTCTGTTAGTCCCACCTATACTTCCTGCCTAGCCACTGGCCAGTGTTTTATTTATTGACCAATCAGAGTAATTTGACAAACAGACCATCCCACAGCACTTCCCCTTTTCTTTTCTTTCTTTCTTTTTTTTTTTTAAAAGGAAGGTTTTAACCTTAACATAGTAAAATTACATATAATTTGGAAATTTGGGCATAGCTTCTCTTACTACTTCCTGCTAGAGGGGGGCGCTGTATCTTATGGGGACACAAAGAAAATTTTAGGATTATGGAGTAGTCCATGAGGTTGTATTGTCTGAGCCAGTTGCCTTCAAACCATCCTGGATGTTGGATCATCTGGGCCATGGTGTCATCGGAGACCTTTCAGGGGGTCTTGGCTGGTCAAACCTGATGTATGTTAATCTGGAACAAATCCATAGGCTCTGGCTTTCTGTGGAAACAAAAGCAGAGCCTCCTTTCCAAAGCAACATATCCTTATATCCAAATTTTGAAGTCAAGGTACCTTTAAAATATACATTTTGGCATAACTCAACAGCTTTTGCAATCAAATATTTTTCTTCAGTTACAAATATCAAAGAGAACATAATCCAGATTCTCTTTGTGGTAGCCATCTTTACGTGGCTTATTTTTTATATTACCTTGAGCCTATTGCTTTAAACTGCAGCATTCTAAGCCTGAAATGGTGCTGGCGCTGTGACTGCTGGCTCTGCCCACTTCAGCTTCCCAACATGGCGGTGGTACGTTTACCACCAGCTCTGGGAGCCATCTTGGGTCTATGCTTTTATCCAAGAAGTGTGTAGCTCAGAAACCTCTTTTGGTTTTGTACTAGCAAAGGCTAAATCCACCACACAGCTTAATGTGTCACTTGCAGAGGCCTCAAACCTGCCATACTGCAGGTTGAGCGCACACGCCAGGAACCTGCCAGTAGCTCAAACACGCAGGCTGCCGATAACTTGAAAGAGACAACTAGGAACTGTTTTTAGCTCTGTTTTAGAATCTTTTTACTCAGGTTTTAGGTGGAAACTCTTGCCAACACGTTGGGCGCCATTTGTAGCTAGAGTTTTCCTGCCTTGCCCACAGTCAGGACAAACCATCCCACAGCAAGGGGGTGGGGAAAAACACCCATGAGCCAGCAGGGGGGTCTGTGACCTCACAGATACATGTATACCATTTTGAAGCCCTGCCACAATTGAGACAGCATGTCCATCAAACATGTTTTTTAAAAATGCCTGTTTGGGCCGGGCGGTGGAGGCGCACGCCTTTAATCCCAGCACTCAGGAGGCAGAGGCAGGCGGATCTCTGTGAGTTTGAGGCCAGCCTGCTCTCCATAGCGAGTTCCAGGAAAGGCGCAAAGCTACATAGAGAAACCCTGTCTCGAAAAACAAAAAAAAAAAAAAAAAAAAAAAAAAAAAAAAAAAAAAGCCTGTTTGTAACCCCTTCCCTGTTACCACCATGCCTCCCTCGCCAGGCAGCAACCAGTCTGCTTTCTGCCAGCTGTAGATTAGTTTGCATTTTCTAGAGACTTAAGCAAGTATGGTCATAGTGCATGCACTTCATTTTAAACATTTTATTTCATTCATTCATCCATTGATTGATTCTGTATGGGGATGTGGGCTTGTGTGGGGGCCAGAGGACAACTCGAAGAAGTTGGTTCTCTCCTTCTACCACGTGGATTCCAGGATCAAACTCAGGTTGTCAGGCTAGGTGGCAATGTCCTTTACCCCCTGACTGAGTGATCTCTCTGGTTCTCTAGCAGTGGTTTCAGTGAGGTGCTCAGGGCCTGCTGGAGACCACAGCTGTGACAGCTGCCCCTGGCTTTCACTGGGACCTTGTGATCCTGCTCATTTAAATGATCTCTTTAGCAGGAGAATAATCCTAGCAACCACAAGTTTTACTTTCTCATTGCATAGCGGAAAAGTGTCAGTTGAGTCTGTAGATCAATTATTTAGGGTTATAGAGATGTCAGCCATTCTAACGTTTTCACAGAACCAATGCACGTGTCTCTAGTGTTACAACCAAAGAGAATTCCAGGCTCTCCTTAAAGGTTCTTTTCATAGGGCATTGCAAACATTTCTGTCAGTGTCAGAGATCTGTTAAATGATGCTTCCAGGGACTGATCGGTATTAAGAGAGAACAGAATGAGTTGGAATTAGTTATGAATATCGTAATACCTTCACATTGCACAATGCAAACATTCTCAGTTGAGTGCTTAACAAGGCAGGTTTGTTTTTCAGTAAGTTTTATGGGGCAGAAAGTTCCTGCTGCCTCTGTAGCTGCAGGGTGGTTATTGCTTTTAACACGTACGATTCCCCTGAAAAAATTAGCAAGATTTGTGCTTTGAAAGATGAGTTCCAGAATTTCAGGTGGTGACATGAGCAAATGTCAGGACCTTGTAATTCCCTATGACCAGCAAACTGGGGTCAGAGTAGAGGAAGGCTAGGTGGCACTGAGCAGCATGGCAAGGGGTCCAAGCCTTGCTTCTCTGTGGTGCTTTGCCCAGAAGGGTGTCTTCCAGGCCACTTAGCAGAACAGGAAGGAAATACAGACGTATGTAACTGTTGGATGAGCTGCATGGCCATCAGGTCCCCACGCAGGCCTGGTATGATGTTCATACATAGTTCCACTCAGGTTCCTGTGTTTAGAGAGTTGTGACAAAGATTTGCTGTGACCTGTCACTTCAAGCCCTGTCTTCATCTAAACACAAGTCTGTGTCTCCACAGGTGTCTTTGACAGAACGCTTGTGTATCTGTCCCCAGTGTCCTTCAACTCTGCCAGGCCATTGTGAAGCTCTGTTCCCAGAGTCTCCATCAATTAAATCTGAGTTTTGCTGCTTTGACCAAGATGACTAACCTATTGCTTTACTTACACAGCAGAGTTGAATTAATGCCAAGAGAGAAGATGAAATAAATGCATCTTGGTGTCCTAGCATGGGGAGGTACACCAGCTTCTTTTTCTTTTTAAAAATATATCTCTGATCTTTGAGAATTGAATACTTGTATACAATGTCTTTTGGCAAGATTCACATTTTTTAAAAGCACCGAATCCAGTTAGTATTGCTGGTATGTGCATATGTGTAGACCCATCCACTGTAGCATGGGCAGGCTGCTAGAGGCCATGTCCCCCACTGATGCTTGCTGGGGGGAGGGAGAACCAGCTCTTTTCCTGAAATGAGGTCTTGAGATTTGCTGGGCACAGGTGTAATTCTGCCTCTATCCCTGATCCCATTCTCTCTCTTTTCCTATTCCCCTATGTCTGTTCCATGTTCATCCCCTGCTCACTCTGTACAGGTTCACGTTCAGTGAACCTAAGTTCTTTGCTTCCTCAGGCCTTTGCCATGGATTGCCAGGACTGCCTCTCTCTGCTCTTGTAAACATAGCATATCTCTGCTCTTTACAGTCTAGATGTATGTATCCCCTCCAAAATTCACACGTTAAAGTCCTAACCCTCAGGGTGTTTGTGTCTGGAGTAAGGAAATAGTTAAAGTTAAACGAGGTCATGATGTGAGGCCCTGAGCTGCCATGGTGGGTGTTTTTGTGAAGAGAAACCCCAGGGAGCCCACTTTTTCTTTACTCTCACCCCCTGTTTTCTGTGAGAGTGCACAAAGGGAAAGTCACATAGGCACAGGTGAGGTGGTGGATACCATCAGTTGAAAGAAGGGGCCTCAGAATGACACTTGCCTTGTGATATTTTATTTGTGCATCCCAATAAAGCAGATAAGCTCAGAGGAGAAAGCCAGCCACTATATTAAACATAGAAGTCAGGCAACGGTAGCACACACCTTTAATCCTACCATTCAGGAGGCAGAGATCCACCCAGGTCTTTATGAGTTCAAGACCACACTGGGAACAGAGTCAGGCATGGTGGTACACACCTTTAATCCCAGCATTAACCATGGAGGTCTGGAGGTCTGTAAGACAGACAGGAAGTGATGTAGCTGGGTGGAGAGAGGAAGTAAGAGGGCAGGGACAGAAAGGCATATAGGCATGGGTATACAGGAAGTAGGTCTCTCTTTTTGGCTGAGGATTTCTAGTGGTAAGAACGTGGCTGGCTTCTTTCTGCTTTTCTGATCTCTGTCTTTACCCCAATATCTGGCTCTGTTTTTTTTTTTTTTAATATTAATAAGACCGTTTAGCAATTTGTCTTACACAGCCTTGTTGCACCTTGCTTTTGGACTCCACAGTCTGGAGAACTCTGAGGAAGTTAACATGTGCTATGTAAGCATCCAGTCAGTGGAGTTTGGTCATGTCAGCTTGAGCAGACAAATACACAGCTCTTCCCTTGAGATAGACCCTCGTCTGTCTGTCTGAAGTCTTATTCCTAGGTGCAGTCTGGGCACTGGCCCAGCCTAGTGAGCTCTCCAGAACATCACCTTCCACATCATCGTCCCCACACTCCCAGGCCTAACTTGATTAATGTACCTTGTACACCAGCCCAGGCTGCCCTAGCTGAAAGCTTTCTTGGTTACGACTGAATTGGAATCTTTTCTGTCCCTCCAATCAAAACTTAGCACTGAATGTCTGAAGGACTGACCTCTCAACATCTCATACCCGATCTGAAATCAACCAAACTTCCACCCACCAGAGGCAGGCTAGAATCTTACATCAAACACACAACCAACAGAAGAAGCCTGCACGCCCAGGTCACATAACAAACAGTATAAAATGCCAAAACAATATGTGCCCTCTCTTGCCCAAATCCTCTAGTCCTATAGAAACGTTCTCCCATGAGAATTACCAAGATGAACCCCAGGGCCCAGAGTTTAAAAGAACAATCATGAGCACGATCAAAGAATTCAAGGAGTTTAAAGAAGACACTAATGCCTCAGTGAACTTGAAGAACAGAGGAATAAACTTCCGAGTGATGCCCAGGAAAACACAAACATATTGCTGAATGAAACAAAGACAATTCAGGACCTAAAAACTGAATTCAGTAGAGAGAGAGAAACATACCGGAGAAAACTCAAGCTGAAATGACGATTTGATTGAAAAACCGAAGGCCCCACCCCTCCTCACTGTGCTTTTGATCTCAAACCCTCCTGTGATCATTTCCAGGACCCCTGTCCTGGTGATTAACTAATTTGCTCTGTTGTCTTGATCGCTCTGCCAGAGCCTCATGACCAGCACTTCCACGAGTGCTGTTGTCTTTCCTCTGGGAAAGGCCCTCTTGAGCCCCTGGCCTTTAATAACCTGTGGGCCATGTCCGCCCACCACCCTGTCTTTAGTTTCTTACCTTCCATCTCCTGTATGAGAAAGGCCTTCACCTTCACTCGCCTGCTGAAGTGATCTTCCAGATTGTCCCATAACTTTCTTCTTCTTGCCTTTGAGATCTCAATCTGCATCTTGTGAGAGATCTCTCTTGACTGACCATGTGACCCAGAATAGCTCGATGGTTACTGTGTGCTGTATCGATCTGTCAATGGGATTGCAAAAGTTTTTCATGACTGCTATTAGATAAGAGCCATGGAGGACTCATCACAGGAGCTGGGCAGCTCTGGGCTCTTTTTGTGTATATGTGTGTGGCATACATGTTTGCATGTATACACAGGTGCACTGTCTTGTTTCAGGGACTCTGTCACTGCTAGCCACTGTACAGAAGTTCCTGTTTATGCTTTTTTCCTACCAGGTTACTAACAGGAGGGCAGCATATACACCTTGGATATGTGAGCAAGGATGACTTGTGTCCCAGGTGGGGTAGAACAAGAAGGTACAAGATTTAATCATACTCCTCAGAATGGCAAGAAATACAAGATTTAGGAATTGTTCATTTCTGGCATTTTTTCCCCCCAGTTAATATTTTTGGAGCACAGTGGATGACTATAGGTAATTGAAATTATAGAAGGTAAAGTGAAGACAACAGGGAACTTTTCATATGCAAATTCTTTTGTGTCCTGTCAATACTTCAGGCTCCAGGTTTAATTACTGAGATGTCACCTTGGTACGGGGTAGAGTGTGGCGTGTGTTCCCATCATTCCCATCAATACACGTGCAAAGGTTTTGCTCCAGAAGGAATAAGAGTTCCTTTTGGGAGTCAGGTGTGTGAGATCCTGGTATGGAAACACAGAGTCAGGTTCCCAAGTACTGTGTTCTGCTGTGCAAGTGCTTACATGAGATTTTATTAGTTGCCAAACGAAGAAAAGAATAAACTCACCAGCTGGCGGCAGGGCCCACGGGCAAGCAGCTAGAGCAATGCTGGGAGCTCTCTGCCGCAGGCTTTAGGTGACAGTCTCAGCGTTGGGACCGGGGAAAGCCAGTTCTGTTAAGAGTCCATTGTGAGGATTTGATAAAAGGATGTTAGGTCAGACACAGGGGTAGGCAGTGGATAGCTTTCAAAGGGACTGAAAATATCCCAAGATAAGTTGGCTCTGGTTTACAACATCTTAGCACTCCATGAAGTTTCCTCATTTGGCCTTGTAGACTCTATAACACAGGTGCAGCTCCCCTCTGTCTCTGTCTCTGTCTCTGTCTCTCTCTGTCTCTCCCTCTCTCTCCCTCCTTCTCTCCCTCCCCCATCTCTCTGCCCCTCTCTTTTGGAAGCTTCCTCTCTCAGTCCACATTTTCTTCTCCTAGCCCCCACGACTGCTCTGGTGTCTGGTCACATACCACTAAAGAGTCAGTAACTTTAAAAACTGACCAGGGCCTGGCATTTGGTTCTAAAGTTGGAAGTGACACTCCTGCTTTGTGGCCTTGCTCTTGCCGCCTGGCGCCTGCCCCAGGCGGGAACAAACTTTCCACCTACTTCCATGCTCTGTGTCTACTTGATTTGTGACACTTTTAGAATCTGGGCACCTTACAAAAGACTGGTTTTTCTCTTTGGGTGCCTGGGAGAAGGACCAAATCTGGGTGGCATCCTATGCAAAGGAAATAGACAGCAGATGGCTGAAGGGGGTTGACTCACAATGTATTCCTGAGTGGGGTGGAGTCAGGGAAAGTCAGTGAAAGGTACCAAGAAACTGAACACTGGAGTGTTGGCTGGGGTTGGAGCCCGCTGGGAGGGGACATATAGGTTCCTACTGTTCACAGAAAGCTGGGAATGAGAGAGTTAAGGAGAGGGAATGATGGGACCTTACATTTAGCGTGAATAACTCCAGATGACTCTCAAGTCTGTGTGAATGCCATTTAGTTTTCTACTTTACTAGGACTGCCCAGTGACAAAGTTACAAATGGAAACATCTCCCCCAAACTCAAGAAAACTTACTTGTTTAATGAGCACGAGGGTTTTACCTGCAAGCGTATATGTGCACCACGCAATGCAGTGCCTGTGGAGGCCAGAAGAGCTGTAGGTAGTTGTAGGCTGCCATGAAATGCTAGGAACCTGGGTCCTCTGGGTCCTCTGGAAGGATAGGGAGTACGCTGAACCACTAATCCATTTCTCCAGCTCTTTAAGTCAGTGCTTAACGTTTTCAGGTTTTCTCTTCTCTTTCCTGACTCCCTGTTTCCTGGACCACAAGGCTCGTTCAACGTCCTTGGTGCTTGAAGTGGGAGTTCATTAGCTTGTTTTCTGGTGTAGACTTGGCTGATGTGCACTGTGCTGCTGTCATCTGGGCATCTGTTCTAGGAAAGGTCAACCAGGATCTTACTGCTTGCTGCAGTGGTGGTGTGTCCCTAATGGGAAGGAAACAGCCAGGTTGCCTGGGAAGTCGTGGTGCTTTTGTTGGCAGGGAAGTGGGTTCCTAGAGAGAGTCTATGGCATCCACTGGCTCAATAGTCTAGACACAGGGGAGTGTCATGGAGCAGGACTCTCAGGTCCTCATGTCTGTGCTTGGGTACAGTGACAGAGTCAGTGGGTCATTCAGAGATGATGCAGTAGCTTCTCTGGGGAGGTGCTGGGGACAGACTCAGAAAAACTTGCCCCATACCACTGTCGTCAGCCTTCCCACCCTGATTGGTGCCAGAGACAGCAGAGGTTAATTACGTTGACCTCCCATCAAGTACATTACATTCAATAAGTTCTGTAGGGGGTAGCCATTCCAGCTTTGATCTGGAAGTTCCAACCCTCATTGAGGCTTCGGTAACTGTCATGCCTACAAGGTGGGGCCAAGGGAGGACCCTGAAGACCCGAGATCTGGTTGGGCTGGCTCGCTTGGTTCCTGGACCCTGGATGCTGGAGGTAGACCGAGCAGAGTTCTCCAGAGAACACCACCAGACTGTGCTACACCTTTCCCAGACCCTGTTACCTATCCCTTCACTTGTAAGTTACCCCACAAAATAAACCTCCCTCTTAACTACGTGGAATGACCTTAATAATTTCACCAATATTCTCCTTCTTATATATGTGCAAAGGGAAAAACGAATTAATAGCCTGTATAGGATTAAAAGCAATTCAACTTTTTACCTGCATCAGTATATGAAAGTTTTGAACTTGTGTTGATTTTTTAAAGATGAATATAAAAATATCAGAAATCTAGACTTCCTTACTGACATTTAAAAATACTATTGTCTGGGCTGGAAAGGTGGCTCAGTGGTTAAGAGCACTTGCTCTTGTAGAGGACCCAGGTTCATTTTCCAGAACTCATATTAGGTGGTTCACAACTGCCTGTAACATTCTGGTTCCAGGAGACCCAAGTCCCTCTTCTGGCCTCTGCAGGCACTGCACACACATGGTGTACATACAGTTAAGTAGGTATACACACATACACATAAATTAAAAGAAATACTGCTGTCTAATCCTTTTGTCATTTATTAAGACAGGCATTTGTGTGAAAATGGTCTTGTTAATACTGAGTCACAAAGAGAATCTTACTAATTTGTCACTTGTCCCTTTTCACTAGTCTTTAAAAGTGAGGGAGCTCCCTCTGTTCTTGCCTTCTCACTTGCTCTTTGCAGCTCTCTGGGCCTCCCCATCTTCTTCTGGACCATCTCTTATGTGCTATACTCACAGCCCTTAGCTCTCATTCTCTTCATACACTACTCCCTCCGGGGCTTTAGGAAGGGGCTATATCCATCTGTCTCTCTTTCTGGTCCTAGAGCCAAGGAAAATGAAATCCACTTGTGTGTGTGTGTGTTTATTATATTTTTTATTTTTGAGATTATAATATAATTACATCATTTCCTCCTTCTCTTCCCTCCATTAAGCCCTACCATGTACCCCCTCCTGCTCTCTTTCAAACTCATAGCTCTTTTTCTTTAATTGTTGTTATATAGATGTGTATATTCATTCATAAATATATAAATACAACCGGCTTAGTCTGTATAATGTTACTTGTATGTATATGTTTTCAGGGCGACCATTGGCGATTGGATAACGAATTCTCCATCTGCTCTCCCCTGGGGAGATGATTTCTCCCTATCTCAGCATTCCTTAGTTGCCTATAGTTCCTTGGATTGAGGTCTCCAGGCTTTTTTCCCTTCCACATTAGTTTGTCTGTTGGTGCCCTCCTTGTTCAGGTCATGTTTAAGCAGCCATGTTGGTGAGACTTGATGATTCTGAGCATTCGGTTCTGTGTTGTAGTTGTGTCTTTTGGGACTAGGCTCTACAACTCTACATTGTGATCAGTTGTGGTTTTCTATTGTGGTCTCCTTCTGTTGAAAGATAAATTTCCTCGATGAGGGATGAGAACGCTTATCTGTGGGTATAATTGTACTTAGGATGTGGTTAGTGATTATACTGGTTTAGCAAAGTGGCAGTTGTAGGTTTGCATTCAAGATCTGACTTGAAAGCCTCCTCCCTGAAAAGGACTGCCTTTCATAGTACCAGAAGGCACCATATAAGCTTTTGAATGAGGGAAGCAACCAACAGTCCTGCCCAGCTATCGCGCCCAGGAGCCACAGTAATGTGCATGGCATGATAATCCTAAGGGCGTAATGGTGACATGCGTACTTTGGAGGTCACCAACAACTCTGTAATTGGACTTAAGGAGAGGTTATGGATCTTGAAATTATTTTTTTATGGGATCTTTTCTTTTAAAAATTTCCCCCTTTTATCCAAAATAGATTCTTTTCTCATATACTTTATCCTGATTACAGTTTCCCCCCTCTACTCCTCCCAGTCCTTCCCACCTTCCCTCCCACCTGGATCAACTTCCTTTTGGTTTCTCATTAGAAAAGAACAGGCTTCTAAGAGATAATATCAAAACCTAACAAAATAAAATATAGTAAGATAACCCCCCCCAACCCATCACATCAAAAGTTGGACAAGGCAGACCAACAGAAGGAAAAAAATCTAGAGAAGGCAATGAAGCAGAGATCCACTCTTTCACACACCCAGGAGTCCCATGAAAATACTAAACTGAAAGCTATAATATTTACATAGAGGAAGAACCTGTTCCCCATGCTGGGTTGCCTCGCCCAGCCTTGATGCAGGGGAAGAGCTTGGTCCTGCCTCAACTTGATGTGGCATGCTTCGTTGATGCCCATGGGAGGCCTGCCCCTTTCTCAATGGAAATGGAGAAGTGGATGGGCGGGGTAACAGGGTGGGGGTGGAAAAACAGGAGGAGAGGAGGAGAAACTGTGGTCAGTATGTAAAATAGATGAAAACAAATTTAATTAATCAAAATACACACGCACACATGCCCAGAGGACCAAGTGCAGGCCTGTGTCGGCCCTGCGCATGCTGCTTCAGTCTCTGTGAGTTCATAGGATCTTCGCTCAGTTGATTTAGAGAACCTTGTTTTTCTGGTGTCCTCCATACCCTCTGGCTCTTACATGCTTCCCTCCTCCTCTTTCACGAGGGTCCCTGAGCTCGGAGGGGAGGGATTTGAGGGAGACATTGAAATCCATTTTAATTTTACAATAGGAGTCTGCTTTCTGGATATGAAGCCTGGTTTGGGCCGCCCTCTAGTGGCCAGTCACTTGTCATGGCATTTCCCCTTCAGGCCCTGTTAGAACTTGGACACTCTTTGTATCCCTCAGCTCCAGGTTCTTCAGTGAAGGATTGTGGTGTATGTAGACTGTGTGCCTTGTGTCTAGCAAAAAAAAAAAAAAAAAAAAAAAAAAAAAAAAAAAAAAAAAAAAAATTCCTCCAGTGAGCAAGGTTCGTGGGACAGATGCGCAGGTCTGAGCACATCCTCTTTCCGAAAAGCCAACATAAAACTGGGAGGAACTGCCCAGAGAGCATGGGGTCTGAAAATCTGACCGAAAGCGTGCAACACACTGCGGGGTATTTCTTTTTAATTTTAAAAACATTTCATTGATTTTATTTTATGTGTATTGTTGTTTTGTCTGCTTGTCTACCTGCTACTCGAGGAGGTCAGGAGAGGGCACTGGATCCCCTGAAACTAGAGTTATGGATGGTTGTGAGTATCTGTGTGGGTGCTGGGAATTGAACCTGGGTCCTCTGTAAGAACAAATGTTCTTAACCACTGAGCCATCTCTCTAGCCCTGTGAAGGAAGTATTTTTTTTTAAAGATTTAATGTATATGCTTGTTTGTCTACATGTATGTCTGTGCATCATGTGTGTGCCTGGTGCCCTCGAAAAGTGCCTCATGCCCAGGGATGCCAGAAGAGGGTACTGGAGTTATAGACAGTTGTAGGCCACCATGTAGATGCTAGGAACTGAACCTGGGACCTTTGAAAGAGCAGTAAGTGCTCTTATCTGCTAAGCCATCTCTCCACCTCTCACATTGAGAAATACTGAAATTCAAGATGGAGTCTGGATCTCAGACCCTCTGAAAGGACGGTAGAAGTATGTTGTGTTTCAGAGTGCCCTGGCTGGCTGGGGCTCACTAGAGGGGCTGTGGACCATGGCAGAGGGAGTGAATTTATTTGGAGCACAATGTGGATGATTCCATCCCCAGTGATGTTGCTGAAGGCAATTGCTATTTCAGTGGCAGGGAAGCATGGCCCAAGGTTACAATACTGACTGGGATAAGCAGTAGCCCAACTGGCCAGCCAGAAATGTGCTGTGAGAAGTAGCTGAAGAGGACCTTGAGAAGGGCACACACCTCAGCTTCACTGGAAGGTGTGTGTAAGGCTGGCACATACGTTCGGGAGGGACCCAGGGACCCTGGTGAGTCTGTTACTACTGAGTGAACACTAGGGCTTGTGAGTACAGAGAGCAGAAGTTGACACAGACTTAAGCACTTCTGGAACTCTGAGTGAATTCTCCAAGTCACGCAGAAACCCATCCATAAAAGACAAAGCTTTACCAACTTAAGGTGTGGCTGATCCTCAGTCATGGGTGGGGCCATTGGATGAAGCTGATCCCAGAGCCAGGCTTAATAGAAACACGAGGTTGGGGAGACGAAATCTTAAGTAGATACAGTAATGGTCTCTGTGGGCCACTAAACAATCAATAATAACCTATAGCCATAGTTGAGGAGGAGAATCAGAATCCAGAAAAGGGAAAATGGATGTAACTGAAAATCATTATGTGAAGTGAAATAAGCCAGACTTAGATGAATTCCATACCATGTTTCCTCTCATGTGTGAAACCTAGATTAAAAGTGTGTGTGTGTGTGTGTGTGTGTGTGTGTGTGTGTGTGTGTGTGATCTTAAGGGAGATGAGGGCAATGAAATACACATACGGGACCGTGGAAGTTGGGACTGACTGAGTGGGAGGATAAGACCTAGCCTGAGGGGCAGGAAACGGACTGGGCAGAGGGACAGATGAGACTACCTGTCTGCAGAAGTGTCAGATGCCCTGGGATGGGGGCTGCAGTTGTGGGTAACCTGATGTGGGGGCTGGGACCCAAATCCAGGTCTTCTGCAAGAGCAGTAAGCACTCCTAACTGAAATGAATGATAAGAGGTGCTGGTGGCGGCACTGGCTACCTCGTGGAAAGGTCACGAGCCCTGGCCACGCTACTTGGTAGCAGAGAGCTTTATTAGGAGGAAGGGGGGTGGGAGTGGGGGTGGGGAAGAAGAACCAGGCCTGGGAAAGGAGCATGTGCAGTGAGAGGGAGAGAGAGCAGAACAGAGGGGGGTAGGGGGTGGGGTAAGGGCAGAATTCTAACATTCCAGACTTTTTGCTTATTATAAAAAAATGAGTGAACAGGAATAGGGGCGTTGTTTCTCCTGGAAAAACTGCTTCCAGCTGACTTGGCAGGCGTCGGTTGGCTTTAGTGGGATAGGGAAGGGGGCTTCTGAGGTAAACAGGCATCCTGGGATGGTGGGCTGTCCTGCTGTCCTGGAGCCGTTCATCGCTCTTGGCTTGGCACTCTGGCTGCTTTGTGTCTGACAGGATTCTGGTGAGACAGAGAAAAGCTTAGAGAAAAAAAAAATTACCTTCAGGGAGGTCCCAGGGTGAGGGAAGGGGAGTCCCGGGACCAGGAATTTGGGTTGCACTTATCTGAAGCAGATCTGACCTGTCCAGATGGATTCAAGCTGGTTTCTGGAGCTTGCAAAAATTTTGAACATATTAAGAAGCAGCCATGAGAAAATTAAAGTCTTGGGCTGATGACCATTGTAGTGTTTGGTACTCTGCTTGTACTGGTTAGTGTTAATGAGAGAGACAGAGAGATTGGAACATGTTTTTAATTTTTTAACCTGAGATAAGCTTTATCAGAGACAGATTATTTTAAGCACCTGTTTCCTTTACTAGTTTAGCAACCAGGAGACACAGGTGATCAATTGTTGAGAGCATTTAACAGTAATAGATGGTGATATTAAAGTCTGTTTTTGCAGAGCCCAGATGCTTTTGGGTCTGAGGGTGTAAATACCTTTTAACTGTTACAGTTTCTTACTTGATGATCCCTGGACTCCAGCTCTGTAACAATTCAGTCCTGTAACAATTAACTGAGCAGTTAATTAGGAGAGGGAACCAGGAAGAGAAAAGCTTGTGGTGCATGAGGAGGAGAAGCACTGTGACAGGTCTGGAGTGAGGCACATGGAGGGAGCAATGAACTGAAAGCTCCTATCTTAGCTGGAAAATCTTTTCCCATCAAGTAACCCTGAAAGTTCAATTAAGTCTGGTGAGGTGGGTAAGGCTGTCCTCCCTACCCCGACAATAGGGAAATGAGGAGAGGTGGGACCCCAGGACTGAGTAAGTGGCTCCGGTGTCCAGGAGGAAAGAAATAGACCGCTTCTATGCTGTGTTCTGGGTTCCCTGCGAGCGAGCCTGTGGCCAAGCCTAGAGGTCTGCTGGAGGTCTTAGTTTGATGCTCCCATGCCCCTCGGTGCCTGGGTGCAGTCAGCTGACCAGTTTTCTCTCTAGGTGGCACTTTGAACAAGGCTCAGTTGATGGCCTGGCAGGGCACGCACTAGCCCACATAACTTTTTTTTTTTTCCTGCACTTAAAACAGAGACCCAGTGGCTTTCAGGAGCCAGTCGGACAGCGTGTGTCAGCATTTGGCAATTCTGTTCTCGGGCTTTTTCATCTCTCCCCTAGTACACCTTAAATGCCACAGCTGACACTTCTGCCTCTGGGGTCAGGAGCTTTGCTCTCCAGATGCTTAAGCTCTGGGAGACAAGAGATGGATTTTATTCTGTGTCTTGAATTTTTTTTTGATGTCTGCTGGCTTGAGAACAGCTTTAGGAAGACCCACCAGGAGGCGGGCTATAAACTGATCTCTGGCTAAAGAGCCATCCTGACTACTGTGATCCCTAAACTTATTTGCAAGTATCCTAGCCTGCTTTCAGACCGGTCTGTGCTTCTCAGGGCGGCTTGAGAATGAGTTAAGGTGAGAGCCTGAAATGGCGGGGGACTCACCAATCTTGGTGGCATGTGTGGTGTGTGTGGAGCGGTCCCGTGGCTGGGCAAACAAAAAATGTGGAGTGGGCAGTCACAGGTCCAACGAACGGCAGTATAGGTTTCCGGTGCTCAGCAGTGCCGAGCAGCAGAAGAGCCCGTCCGAGTTGTGGCGCCAGTGACATGAATGATAAGTGGCGCTGGTGGTGGCACTGGTTACCTCGTGGAAAGGTCAGAGAGCTTTATTAGGAGGAAAGGGGGGAAGGGAAGAAGAAGAACCAGGCCTGGGACAGGAGCATGTGCGGCGAGAGGGCAAGATGGTGGAGAAGAGACGGAGCAGAAAGAGTGGGGGGGGCGGGGTAAGGGTAGAATTCCAACACTAACTGCTGAGCCGTCTTTCCAGATGAGGTCTGTCTGTCTGTCTGAATGCTTGCTCTGGTAAACAAATGGCTGAGAAACTTGTTTATTTGTGATAAGGAGCAGTGGTGCAAGGTGGATGGGAGCATGGGGTAGCTCACACCTCTCTCGACTCTGACTTCCTAGTCTGGGCAGCAGTGAGCAAAGCCTCTCCCAGCACCACTCCCAGGGGATAAGAAGACGGTCCAGGAAAAAGAGCTTAGATTAGAAATCTCATGTTAAAGAACTCCTTACTGGACGAGGAAGAAGAAAGGAATTTTGATGATTGCAGGAAATCAATTATTGGGGAAGCTTATTGGGTACACATTGGAGTACATGTGTGTTAGGTGAGTACATTTGAATTTTTTTCTTACAGAACCACAGATATTTAATTTCAGCAGGTTTCTTGCACACACACACACACACACACACACACACACACACACACACACTCATATTCACTCATCTGCCCAATTGGACTATGCCTTCATATGCACATTCCCTCAGGCACACCAGTGAACATCCTTAATATTTCTCTGTCTCCACTACTATGGATTGTTTCAGACTGACTTGCATCCCTATTGCCTCGCATAGCAGTAGTTGGTGTGAGTCAAGTGACCATTACACATTTTTATTATTTCTATTATTAATGATTTTCTGTCATTTTGAGACAGAGTCTCTCTATGTAGCCCTGGCTATTCTGGAACTCACTCTGTCAGTAGTTTTTAAGTTTCCTAGTGCTTCAACCCCTTAATATAGTTCCTCATGTTGTGGTGACCCCAACCATGAAATTATTTTTATTTCATAACTTTAATTTTGCCATGGTTATGAATTGAAATGTAAATATCTGATATGCAGATGGTCTTAGGCAACCCCTGTGAAAGGGTCATTCAATCCCCAACGGGTTACCACCCACAGGTTGAGAACCACTGCACTATATAGACCAGGATGGCCTGAACTCATAGGGATCCACTTGCCTTTGCTTCCTGAATGCTGGGATTCAAGACGTGTATCACCACACCCAGCTTGTATTATTTTTAAATTAAGTTTATTTAGTGTATGTCCATGTGTATGTGTGTGTGTATGTGTGCATGTGCATATGTGCATGCATGTGTGTCTGTATGCTGCAGTGCATATGTGAAGACCAGAGGACAGACTTGTCAGGAGTTTGTTCTTTCCTTCACCATCTGGGTCCTGGAGCTTGAGCTCAGGTCATATGGCTTGGGAATGAGTACCTTTACCTGATGAACCACTTCACCGACTACCAATAAAGAATTTTTAATCACCCGGATGCTCCTCATATTTTAATCCTGGACACTGGAGCCACTTACTCAGATGGGGTTTCTCTGTGTAGCCTTGGCTGTCCTGGAACTAGCTCTGTAGACCAGGCTGGCCCCAAACTCAGAGACTTGCCTGTTTCTGCCTTCTGAATGCTAGAATTAAAGGCATGAGCCACCGCCTCCTGCCTGCTCCTCATATTTGTAATGTTGTTCTTACTCTTCATGGATCTTTTCATTCTCTTCCTGAAACACATACATGTAGACGAATTTTTAAACGGTCTTAATAAATAAAATACATGAAGCCAGAAATTTGGGTTGAAGCCTGAGGGAAAGATCAGAAGAAAAGGACAAACCACGAGCTAACCTCACCTTACCAACTCTGCAGCTTCCAAAAAGAGAGCGACTTCCTGTCTACCCAGGCTTGTATGCCTTGCTGTTCTGCCATCTGATTTGCTCTCTGTCTAGCTACATCACTTCCTCTTCCTGGCCAGCTCTGTTACTTCCTGTCTGTACAGGCCTCCAGAACTCTATGGCTGGTACTGGAATTAAAGGTGTGTGTCACCATGCTTGGCTCTGTTCCCTAGTGTGGCCTTGAACACACAGAGATCCTGCCTGCCAAGTGATAGAATTAAGGGTGTGTGCTACCACTGCATGACTTCTATATTTGCTTAAAATGGCTTTACTTACTTAAAACTTCCTATTTCCTCTGATCTCCAGGCAAACTGTAATTATTAAAGCACAAATAAAATATTACCACATTTCAGCACAAATAAAATATCACACATATTTCTCTCTCTTATACACACATGCTCCCTTTCTCATACACATTTACGTACACTCTCACACACAAACTCACACAAATACATTTATGCACACTCATACATTCACAACTCCGCTTGGCTCCTGTGGTGGTATTTTGTGTGTACTCTTAACAAGTAAAATTTGCCTGAGGATCAGAGGGCAAAGGCAGCCACTAGATTAAACACAGAGGCCAGACAGTGGTGGCACACACCTCTAATCCCAGCACTTGGGATCTCATGCCTTTGTTCCCAGTATTTGGGAAGCACACACACCTTTAATCCCAGCACTGGGAAGGCTGAGGCAGGAAGTGATATGGCTGGGCAGAGAAAGGCCCACACACACAGATCTTGTCGGGTGAACATTCTTTCTCCTCTTTGAGAGACAGTGAATCAACATTCTGGGTCCAGTCAGGAGGCAGGAACCATACAGTAGGTTGAACTGGAGGAGTTTTTAGTATTATGAAACTGTGATAAAAGTCTTGTCTGCAAAGTGTGAGGGATGTGGGGCCTCCCAGGGTTGAGGGAAGTACTCAGGGAAGGACACACTTGGAAGAGGTTCGGACTTTGTTGGGCAGATGTGGTTGAAGTTATCTGATAACAGGTTCCCTGGTGTTTCAGCTGGTGTGCCACTAGTGTGGCTGCAGGTGAACCACCCAGGGGACTTGCAAAGGGAGTCAGGCTGTCAGTAAAGGTGGCAAACCTTTAGACGCTGGTCATGATGTCAGGCTTGCCCCAGCGAGGTCTTCCCCAGGCCAGGACTGCAAAGTGGATAGTGCTGAGGATTCTGAGCCAAGGCAGAGCTTTACCTCAGTAGTGACCAGCATCTGTTATGCCTTCGTCACAAGACCCCCGAGCAAGACCACCAAAGAGCCCACATCCGATGCAAAACACATGGGTTTATGGATAACAAGCAAGCCCGGGCTTGGCCCCTGTCCAACACTCCAACACAGCAGGTGGAGCAGGATGGCCCTGAGCTCCCAGAATGAGGGGTTTTTAAAGGGAAAAACTGCAAGCAGGGTGGTATAAGCCTTTGTGTCATATTGTTGGGTGAGGGTATGTAATTTACTGGTTGGGGGTTAGATTTATCATTTTTGGGCAGGCATAGAAAGTCCCAAGGCTTTGTCCTTGAGCTGCCATGGAGGCTGGCTGGCCTTGCACATTCACATTAACCCATGCACATAGCTCTAAGTTGGTAAGGGGTCCCAGACAATAAACAACTGACTGAACCTTGAGCAGTTAGAGTATGTGCAGAAAGGGAGCTACTACAAGGACTATGTCTTTTGTTCATGGCCCTCCCTGAAACTGCTTGCTCAAGTCTCAGGAAATTGAAATTGAGGCCTGATCTCAGAGAAGACTGACAGCCTATTATGGTGTCTGCTTGGTCCTTTCACATCCTGCTTGTCTATGCTTGAAACTGCACCAGGCTCCTTCCTCGTACAGTGCTCCTATAGCACCCACTAATTTAAAAGCTTAATATGCTCACTCCCAAGGAGAAGAGCTACCAGGAGTTAAGGCGTGTGCCACAGGGAATGTGTTGGTGCATTCAGAGCTACCAGGAGTTAAGGCACATGCCACAGGGAATGTGTTGGTGCATTCAGAGCTGAGAGTCACTGATCACCAACACAGACAACCCCGATATTGTGTCAGGGAAGGGGATATCCTGTGGTCTTCTGATGAAGAGGGTTCAGGTTGGATTTCTGTCAAATGATGGGCCATAGTGAGGTGACCTACATACAGGCTGAGCTGTGGCTCTGGAATTCCTTGGACATGTTCAGTTTATCTGTCTCTTTCTTTCTCTCTCTTTTCCCATCATAGGACAAACCAAGACCCAGACCTGGAGACCTGATTGAGATTTTTCGAATTGGCTATGAGCACTGGGCCATCTATGTGGAAGATGATTGTGTGGTCCACCTGGCTCCCCCGAGTAAGAATGGGTACACTATTGAGATACTGCTATGGAAGTTAGCAGAGTAAATAGAAGGATAGTCAATCACTGTGGTCCTCAGCCACTGCCCTTTAGCACCAAACATTCCTGAGCATTTATTTGTTTATTAGTAAGTACCAAGTGTCCAGTATTAAGAATGACAGGAGTGTAGAGTGTCCCTAAAATCCCCTCCAACCTCTGATTCTAATGTCAATCATTTAGCATCCTTCACCATGTTTCTAAAGACACCTCGGAGGGTAGATGCTCACACATCACTTGTTTCCTATTGCCCCTAACTGCTGTTTCCCATGTCCATATCATCTTTTGTCGCCTTCCTGCCCAAGGCTTTGTCTTCCTGATATCCAGTGTCCTCTAGGCTGCCTTACCCTAAATATTCACCCGGTCCTCATTTCATGGTTTTGACTGAACTTGGGGCTTGTTAAAGTGAAGTGGAGATTTAATGAGAGACCAGATAGTGAAAGTAGAGGGAGATTACAGAGGAATGTGAACACAACTTAAAATTGAATGTGGTCTAGAACCTTTGCTCATAGTGGCCATCTCAGGAGTCTGGTCCTGGGGGTGTGGTAAGGGAATGGGAGAGGGGCAATTTGATGTTTTTTGAAGTTTTGTGTTCTGTGTAGCTCTTGCTGGCTCAGAATGAAGTCACAGAAAGGCACTGCCAATATCTTTGATTCACAGCTTTGATTCCTGCAGGCTTTTCCTTGGGCTCCATCTCCCACCTTGGCAGGACCTTCCTACAGAGCAGAGTCCCTTCCCTCTTTCTTCTCTTCTCAGCCCCGTCTGCTTCCTGTCTCCATTTTCTTTCTAGGAGCCCAATCAAAGAGATGAGGGGAGGATCTGGGAGGAGCTGAGGGAGGAGAAAGAATATGATCAAAATACATTGTATGAAATCTTCAAAGGATAAGTAAAAACACCAAAACGTGATATAAAAAAGCCTGTGTCCAGAAACACCCTATGTGTGTAGCTAAAGAGATGGCTGGCAGTGATCCCCTTCCTGCCTTCTCTAAGAGTGAATTCTGTCATCTCTGTGCCTGTTCATGATGACAGTGGTTCCATTATGCACCTCCCTCTGTGGCCACTGCAGGGGCAGAGTAGGGCATTAGTGGGGTTAAATTAACTTTTGTGAAATCAGTAGATTTTCTTGGAACACATAGGAATAGAATAAGTTAGAATAAGAGACTTTTTTTTTCTCTTAGAAAGAGACGTATGTACTGTGTGCAACCATCCAGATGGCTCCTGTGGAGAAACAATCTTTTTTTTTTTTTTTTTTTTTTGGTTTTTCGAGACAGGGTTTCTCTGTGTAGCTTTTCGCTTTCTGGATTCGCTCTGTAGACCAGGCTGGCTCGAACTCACAAAGATCCGCTGGCTCTGCCTTCCGAGTGCTGGGATTAAAGGCGTGCGCCACCACCGCCCGGCTCGAGAAACAATCTTTTAAAATGTCCTGATACAAGCCGGGCGGTGGTGGCGCACGCCTTTAATCCCAGCACTCGGGAGGCAGAGCCAGGTGGATCTCTGTGATTCAAGCCAGCTGGCTACCTGGGCTACCAAGTGAGTTCAGGAAAGGCACAAAGCTACACAGGGAAACCCTGTCTCGAAAAACCAAAAAAAAAAAAAAAAAAAAAAAAAATGTCCTGATACAATGCAATAATACAATTGTATTTGATACAATAATAGTAGATGCTTGTGAGATACAGTGTGATTAGGACTGCTTTGCAGTGCTCACACACAGGTGGTTAGCATAGCCACCTCCTCTAATACTGTTTCTTTTTCTTTGCATGTGTAGGTGCATATAATGCTCTCTGTGTACATGCATGTTTTCTTGCATTCACATGTGGAGGCTGAAATGTCATCATGTCAAAAGACACCTTGATATCAGGTGTCTTTCTTGATCACTCTCTCTCTGAACCTTATGACTTACCAATTGTGGCTGGCCCTGGGGATCTCTCTCTATTTCTCCCTCCCAAAGATTAGGGTTGCAGATGGCCTCCATTCTTGCCTGGCTTTTCCATGAGTTCTGAGGATATGAACTTTTATCTTTATGCTTGTGGGGCAAATGCTCTATCCATTGAGCCATCCCCCTCCGTGCCCTATATTTCTTTTTGATGAGAATATTGAAAATCATCTCTTGTACATGATATTTAACGTCTACTCATGTGGTCTCAAACAGGTTCCTGACTTCTTAGAGTTTCCATGTCTTCTAAACACTGAGTGTGAGAGAATGTAGCAGCTTTCGAATGTTTCTTTTTTCCTGAAGCTGCAGAGCCCCACCTTGGTGGTAATGAATACCAGCTCTTAGTAGAGTAGGCACCAGAGGTCCAAATAGATGATTTCACTGTTCCCTTGCAGAGGGAGGCATGGTATGGTGGTAGAGCAGGCACCAGAGATCCAAATATGTGACTTCACTATTCCCTTGTAGAAGGAAGCATGTTTTGGAACCACTGTTGTCATGCACATGACAGAGCCTTACCCGGGGGTGACACACAGTAGATGGAGATTACTGGCATCTGCTTAGGAAACAAGGCTCAGCTTCCAAGACAGGGTCAGGCCAATGCAGTCTAGTCCAGGGCCGTATGATCGGGTATTTCCAGAGTTGCTAACAAGAGATTCTTCTAGAGGTGAACAGACCATGTAACTCAGGACAAAAGATTTCTTGGGTGGGAGCTGCCTCAGTTGGTAACGTGCTTCCCGCACAAGCATGCGATTCTGAGTTCAGATCCCCAGCACTCATGTAGAAATCTGTGTATGGCAGAGACAAGTGAGTCCCAGAGCCCACTGGCCAGCCTGTCTAGCTACCAGGTGAGCTCTTGATTCACCGAGAGAGATCCGGTCTCAAAAAATAAGATGGAGAGTGATTAAGGAAGATAATTTGCCTCGGCTTCTGGCCTCCACACATGCATGCACACCAACATACCTGAGCTTACCCTCCCACCCACGTGTGCATCCCCCCCTTCATCTTCAAGAAAAGCATCTCTCAGGAAAGTTGGTCTTCTATGGTACATTTAATCCAATTCCTTCTCCGATATGCTCTGAATTGATGTTTTGATTGAGAACTTCACGGGAAGTGGCTTATGAAAGGCAGATCCAGCGAATCCTGCCCCCTCGCTCCCAGGGGCCTTCAACTTTTGCCCTTGCTCCCCAGGTGAGGAGTTTGAGGTGGGCAGCATCACGTCTATCTTCAGCAACCGCGCCGTGGTGAAGTACAGCCGGCTGGAGGACGTGCTGCATGGCTGCTCCTGGAAGATCAACAACAAGCTGGACGGGACATACCTGCCCCTCCCCGTGGACAAGATCATCCAGCGCACGAAGAACATGATCAACAAGATAGTGCAGTATAGCCTGATTGAGGGGAACTGTGAGCACTTTGTCAACGACCTTAGATACGGTGTGCCCAGGAGCCAGCAGGTGTGTTCTGAGCGCCCTCGGTGGCTCCTCACTGTGCTTTGCTGTGCTTTGTCGGGTCATCTTTGATGCTGGGCATGGATATGTCATCTTCCAGCTCTTGTCATATCACCTGCCCCGCTCAGACAGGCCAGTGCTAACATACAACACAGGACACGTGTGAAACAGTCCTGAAGCCTAAATATTTGTAACAGTTTAATAGTTGACCCTTATTAAAAAGACTTGATGGGTAGAGGGAAGTGCAACTCCTTGTAGATAATGTGAGATAGAATGAAACTCCCCGAAGGATTAAAGGTGGGACACCATTTTCTGTTTCTGCCTCTCCTGTGATTTTTATCTTCTCTGCACAGAGTGGCGTCAAATCTCCCTACTGTTATTTACCTCTCAGAGCATGCCCCCACTCCCTCTGTCCATTTGGTTTTCCAGCATCCTTCTCTCTCCTCTGTATCCTCTGTTTGCCTGTGCTGTGTTCTTGTGAGGCTTTGTGCTAGGAGCGTGGTGGGCTCCACTATGAAGGATCTCCCATCCCGTGAGCATTTGCATGTCAGTAAAGACCCCCAAATGGAGGGCACGATAGGAGGTCCTCTGAAGATGTGTGGGCCCAGGAGTCATGAGATTGAGCTAAGTGTGAATACTGATTCATGTGCAGTTGTGCCCAGGTGAGTTTCCCTCCCTGGCTTCCAGAGTCCCTTTTTGTTGAATGAGGGCCTCAGTGGCTTCAGCCTCTCCTGTGTAGAGATCCTTTGCATCATGCACTACTCTGGAGGCAGAGCCTATGCTGAATGGCTCCTGGGAAAGAAAAAGGCCAGAGGTTCCATGGCCTGGGGGAAAGGGAGCCTGCCCTGCCTTGGGTACCTGTCTGCAGATGCCCCCTTGGCTGGGTCTCTGGGAACTTTTGGAGATGTAGGATAGGACAAGTGGTCCCCTCCTGTAGGAAGAGACTCCAGGATGGCTGGGTCCTGAAGGGGATGACAGGGGTAGGAGCAGGGGAGGGTGCCAGCCTGAGATTGGTACCCACTGTCCCATGAACCACTGTGCTTTGCAGGTGGAGCACGCCCTGGTGGAGGGAGCAAAGGCTGCAGGAGCCGTCATCTCAGCAGTAGTGGACAGCATAAGACCCAAATCTATAACTGCTTGAAGATGCTGCGGATTCCGAGTGCAGGAAGAGCCACCAACAGCTGCAGGGCAAAGATGCACCTTCCTTCCCCTTTGCCTTCCTCACCCAGTGGCCCTGTTTAAGAAGACTGTGAGTTTCTGGAAGATTGGCATGTGTCTAGTTACCTCCTCTGACATCTGTCCACTGTAGCTGATGTAGACCCTCACACCTTCAGCATGGGAGGAAGTGATAACCTGCTGTGTGACTCTTCTATGTGCCAGGCACTGTTGGGGCCGTTTCATGTGTTTGTTTAAACTTATTCCTTTGTTTGTTTCTTAGGGCCAAATTTATCTTGTGGCCCTGGGAAATCATCAGAAACATTCTGGAAACTCATTTAGAACATCCCCAGGGGCTCTTTGTAGGGTTCTCAGATGTCTCTTCTTCTGTTTATCTCTGTCCTGCCCTTTCAGACCCAGTGTGTCGTTTGGGGGAGGGAGGGTGGAAAGGACACCAAGGAAAGCTGTTGCTCACTATTTAGGGCCAACGGTACCTTCATCTGACTAGAGGGGTGGCTCAGTGGTTAAGCGCACTTGCTGCTCTTGTGGAGGACCTCAGTGTGCTTCCCAGCACCCATGGTGGTGGCTCACAACAACTTTTAACTCCATCATTGTCCTCTGGCCTCTCTAGGTACCAGCACACACCCACACACAGACACACATACATTCACATGCTTAAAATTTAAAAAAATAATTATATTTTTTATTATACATTATCTCTTTAACAACCTCAGCTGCCTTCTCAGCACCATCCCAGACACTCCCCTGTCCTAACATGCCCTCTGTCAAACAAGCCAGTACATAATCTTTCAATTCAGCTTCACTTAGGTTCTCAGGACATGGGCAGAATGAAGCCAGATTCTTGCCCCAAATATCACACAAATGGTTCCCAGCTCAGTACCTGATAAAGTCCTTGTTTCCCTCTGAAACCCCAGGAGCCGGGCATTTTTCTTAGCATTCTCCTCTTCTATGATCCCCCCAGAATTGCTCATTAAGCTCTGCTTCCAGCTTCTGAGGGCTTTTCTAACCCCAGATTTCAAACTCCCACATTCTAGCTCCAAACCACTTCCACATGGAAGGACCACATGGTGAAGATTCTTATAGCAGTGACCCATGTCTTGGTACTGATTTCTGTCTTAGAGTCTAGTCTGCTCTTGTTGCTTTGATAAACTACTCAGATAAAAGCAACTCAACGAAAGCAACTGTGAACTTACTTAGTTCACAGTTCCAGGTCATGGTCCACCAGGGTGAGGAAGCCACGTGGCAGGCACTTGAGGGAGCTGGGCACGTTGTGTCTGCGGTCAGAATAGAAGAGCGGTGAATGGGTGCATGGCCACTGCGCAGTTCCCTTCCCTTTTTCCAGTTCAGGGCTAGCCCGTTAAAATGGTGCTGTCCTCATTCAGGGTGGGTCTTCCCACCTCAGTGAACTCAATTAAGAGCATCCCTTCCAGCCATGGCTCAGAGATCCATCTCCTAGGTAATTCTAGATTTTGTCAGGTTGACAATCGACCCTGACCATCAAGTGTCAACTTTGTTCCTTTCTGTTTAAAAATCTTGGATTTATAGCACAACCAATCAGACTATTAAAAAACGTATAATTGCCAGAAAAATTGACATTTCCATTCTGACTGATTTCAGATGAATATTCGAAACATCTAAGTCCACTGACCTCCACTGTGTGAATGAAGGAGTGATTTTGATTGGAAGATCTGAAATTGTTCCTGTGGATTTTACTCTGTGGAGAGCCAAAGTCACCCAAAAAAGCTAGAGATGGTTTCCCCCATGGCTCTGGAAATGCCTGGAAAATATGAAGGACATGGACAGCATGCATTAGCAAGATGGAACTCTCAAAATGTTTCTGAGATCTTTTAGGCTGCTTGCTCAGGGGCCTTTCTTCTGTTGGAGGGAAACAGACACAATGAAGAACTTCAGTGTTTGTCCGCCATCCCTTTTTCAGCATCCAAAACTTGGTCCCTCATTCAGCTTTTTGGATACAGGAGCCTTGGCACACTTCTTGGTTGGAGTTTCCTCTGCCCTTTCCCATCAGCCTGTGTGCACGGCCATCCTGGATGCTTGCAGTCTGGCAAGCCCTGGTTTCTGCGCATCGTGACTAGCAAGAAGCCAGTACCCATGATTCCCTTTCTTTGCCTCCCTGATACCTGGAAGATCATCTGGGCCCCAACACGTCTTCTTTCAGTCTTTTAACTTGTGGCATTGTCTGTGTTGAGACTTCCTTCGAGGCAGAACCTAAGCCCCAGGCCTCTACAAGCACAGCCTCTAGCCTTAAACTAACACTGTTATGTTTTAGTGGACTCCTTAATGATTCAGAACTCTTGGACAGCGTTGATGTCTAAGAAGCAAACAGGGATTTGATTAACAAACAGCTCCCCCACCATAAAGTGTTTAGCGACTCTGATAGTGAACTCCTCCACCTCTTGCTCACTGCTCTGGCTCTCTGGTGCGAACCCCATAGGCAAAGTATATTATCAATTATGTTCCCTCATCCATTAAAAAAAGCTATAAGCAGTGGTTCAGGGTACCCAGGTGCCAGACCATTGACATTCTGCGTCAGTTAGGGAGATGAAGACACATGGGGCCGTAGACCACTTTCTGGACAGCAGTCCTTTCTGTTTTCAAGCTGTCTGTAAGGCCATGAGCTCTGGAATTCACATCTCACACATTCAAGATGAGGAGGTGAGACTTTATTAAAGCTTTTTTTTAAAGAAACAAATGTTGTTGCAGTTTCTGCATTGTAGACTAGGAATTGAAATCTCTTCTTTGAGGAGACCTGTCATGTCGCCATTCTGAGTGGGCATGTGTCCCCTGTTGATGGTAGGAGGGCAAGGGCAGGGGGAGAGCCCAAGGGAAAGTGACCTGAATGCAAATGTTTCTGAGATTCAACATTGGAGGGTGAGGTGGGTCAGTGGTGGGGCTGGTCCCTTGGCATGCGATGACAAATCACAGACATGGGATGTGCACTCGTGGTTAGGGAGGCGCAGGATCAGTGACACGTGAGTCAGCAAATGCTGCTATCTGGATGTTTTACGCTAGGATAGGCTGACTTCAGGAAGCGATGTTGCTGAGGTGTCACAGCCACGGGGAGATGTGGTTTTGCTAGTTGAAGTGGGAGGATAGAAGTAGAGAACGTGTCAGTCAGGTATGCCATGCATGCGTGTGTGTACTGAGGCTAGAGGAGGACTTTGAGTGTCCTCCTTTATCACTTTGTCTTGAGAGTTTTTTGGCTGAACCTGGAGCTCGGTTGGCAGCCAGCTAGCCTCAGCAAGTCTCCTGTCTCCACTCCTGACATCCAGTGATGGGATTACAGGTGCATGAGGCCACGCCCAACTTTTTACATGGATGCTGGGGATTTGAACTCAGGTTCTCATGCTGGCATGGCAAGCATTCTTACCTACTGAGCCCTCTCCTTAGTCTCTGACCCTATCACCATGGGTCTAGTTAGGGGTACATGTCAGAGACTGCAGGAGAAGGGGCCAGAGAGGACCCTTTTGTGGACTAGGAAGAGAGACAAGCTGTCTCCTGTTTTCAGCTCAGAGTTTATTTCTCTCATAATCACTCTTTGTTATCTTAAAGCTTTTTTTTTTTTTTTTTTAAATCAGGTATGCTGCTCCCAGGAATAAAGGGAGGAGTCAAGATCCATAGTTGGTAGACACAAAGAACGTTGTAGACATGGAAATAAGACTCAAGAGTCACCAGTAACGCTGTTACTACGTAAACTGTTCCTGGGGAGATGTACAAGTATTCAGAGAGGGCTACAGTGACAGAGCAGGGTAACAGTCCCCCCACAGTCCAACTGGGACTTCCTTATAGGGCTTGCTTACCCAGCATGGGTGAGAGGCCACTTACAGGGCCATGGGTGAGGGGCCACTTACAGGACCATGGGTGAGGGGCCACTTACAGGACCATGGGTGAGGGGCCACTTACCGGACCATGAGTGAGGGGCCATTTACAGGACCATGGGCCATCACAGACCACCAGAGTCTCACCCCAGCATGGATGACTACGCCCCCACAGCTGTGTAGATTGAGTCTTTCCTTTAGTTCACCTTCTACATTCTGTTTTCTAGTGCCTCCGGAGACTCCCAGACCACACGCAGCTGAGGCCAAATTACACATAGCTGGCAGTGTGTGTGTGTGTGTGTGTGTGTGTGTGTGTGTGTGTGTGTGTAGGCAAGGGTGATTCTGGAATCTGTAGGATGTCCCGGGATGCTTTGTCACCCATGGACAAGAGTTAGGAGAGTAGAGACTGAACTCATGACATATTAGTGGTGAGAGACCATCTCAGCCCTCATACTGTTCTCATGAAAACACTTTATTATGTTAGCAGAACAAGTTGCAGTCATTTGGACTCTAGGGGAGTTGGAGCCACTGAAGGTTCTGTTCTGAGTGTCTCATTCAAGGCTTCCAGCTGGGCAGGATTTTTAATGTAAATAAACTGCTTTGTAGCAGGAATCTTAGAGAGTATTATTAATAAAACAAACCTGAGTCAGGTATTGGGGTGAGCTGGAAGATCAGAGAACCAGAACAAGCCACAGCTACCTCACCTTGCCAGTTCCTCAGCTGGTCTTGTTTCCTTAGACTGGAGGCCTCTGAGTCCTCATACAGAATGGGTCTCAGCTGAATTGTGCTGCTCCAAAGCCTGAATGCTTAACCAGCCAAATGCTTCTAGTTTCTGGTCCTCACGCCTTATATACCTTTCTGCTTTCTACCACCACTCCCTGGGATTAAAGGTGTGATGAGTCACCATGCCTGTTTCCAATGTGGCCTTGAACTCACAGAGATCCAGAGGGATTTATACTTCTGAAATGCTAGGATTAAAGTTGTGAGTGCCACCATTTTCTAGCCTTTGTATCTAGTGGCTATTCTGTCTCTGACCCCAGATAAGTTTATTAGGGTGCACAATATTTTGGGGAACACAATATCACCACACTGCTTAGATGTTTTTGTTTGTTTTTATGGTAGGTTTTTGTATTGTGTTTCAAAAATATTTTAGTTTCTCAAATTACTCCGTTTTCTAGGAGAAATATGAAAAGATGAATTTATTTTAACGTTTTTGTATATGTGCATGTGGTGTGTGTGTGTGTGTGTGTGTGTGTGTGTGAGAGAGAGAGAGAGAGAGAGAGAGACACCCCCCATATATATGCACACATATGTGAAGTCAACATAGAGTGTCTTCCTCTGTCATACTACATATTGTATTTAAGACAATGTCATCAACTGAACCCGGTGCTTGACTGATTGGCTGGACTTGCTGGTCAACAAGCTCCTGGGGTCTGCCTGTCTCTGTCCCCATATGCCAAAGTTACAGCCACGTGTGACCCTGTCTGGCTTTTTTTACATGAGTGCTGGGAGATTCAACCCCAGGGCCTCATCCTATCCAGCAGGCACTTTACCAATCAAGTCAACTCTCCAGCCCCCAATTCATGTTTTCGAAACAGGATCTTGCTCCTTAGCCAGGCTGGCCTCCAACATGTGACATTCCTCTCTCAACCTTCAGAGTGCTGGGGTTACAGATGTGTGTTCCCATGCCTGGCAAAAGATTAATTTTTACATTTACTTTTGGAATGATTGCTTAAAGTTCAACTTCACAGTTAAAGCATCTCTGAATTTATAGTGATGTGGGAGGTGCATTACAGATGATTAAGTTTTGGTATTTTCAGTTCTGTTTCATAAGAGGAGCCTTTGAAACAAAGTCACCTGTGGTCAAAAGTTTCTTGTCTTTTTGCCCTGATGAACACTGGCTACTCTGTGTTTTCCTAAACCCATCAGCAAAAGGACAGAGAAACTCTGTCACAAAGATGAGAGACCTTGGCTTTGACTGATGTACAGAGCAGTAGCTTCTATGTTTTTCTTTAGTGGCAGGCACATTTAGTGTCATTGAGCTGCTCAGTGTAGAAGAGGAACTAATCGCTGGTTCATGAAGGTAGCTAGAGGCATCTGCTAGACCGGAAGCCCTCAATGACAGTGTCTTCCAACAGTTGATGGGAAAAAAACAATAACAGTAACATCAGCCAAGTATTCCTGCTGTTCTAGATACTGTAGCATGTGCTCCGGAAACTTCTCTATGAGGAGCTCCCCTCACCCATGGTTATGTGTTAATGTCTGCTCTTTCCACCATAGACACAGTGGCCTCCTTAGACACATAGGCTTACTTTGCCAGCTTTGTCCAACGCTTTCTCTGGGTAAATACTGACTTTGTTTATGTCTTCATTTGATGAAATAAGGGAATTAAAGCAAAGATCTGATTTATAATGAACCAAGAGATAAGTAGGCAAAATAAAGATCAAAGATACATCAGTAGGGGGCAGTTTGGGGACCAGCAAATGGCTGTGGCACTCAGTTGCAGGGGCAGACTCAACTTCACATGATCATAATATCAGAGATTGGCTATTAGGTGAGTAGTAGGAAATATTAATGAGTCAGATACTCTTTCAAACCAGTTTATGGCCCATTTGGGATAGTCTCCATGGTCTCTGTACGGTGTAGATGCTGCTGTGGTTTGGGGAAGTGCCCCCTCTAAAGGTCCATGTGTTAAAGACTCAGTTGCCATCCTCTGGCTGGAGGTGATGGTACCTCATTAAAGAAGTCAAGACATAAAGGGGATGTTAGGACCAGATCCCTTTTGGTCCCATTGCTTTTGGCTACCATGAGGTGAACAGGTCCCCTGCTAGTGTCCCCATTATGATGATCTGCCTCAACATAGTCCCTAAAATAAGGGAGCTAGGCAACAAAGAACTGGATCCTCTGAAATCATGGATCCACAAATTTCCTCCTTCTAAGTTGATTCTATGAGGTATTTCATCACAGTTGATTAACACAGACACTGAGTTGTAATATCCACATTCCATAACATCTCACGAGCCAAAGCAACAAGGTACATCATTTTTGTGGAAATGAGATTTTGGTGCAGGGAGGAGCCAGGGGGCCGTGAGAGGGATGGTCAGCCTTCCAGGAATGATGCAGCAGAAAGAACACCAACCTCTCAACTATGGCAGAGCCAGCATACCAGGACAGCTTTGATATTTCAGGGAACCCAGTTTGGTCTTATTGTAGCACAAGCAAGATTTGGTATAATTTCAGTTCAGGAGAATACAAGAAGTGTCTCTATGCCTCTCTCAACTATCAACACTCAGGTTCTACTTTGTATTTTTATCTATGAGTGAGTGTCCAAGGCAGCTGAGAAACATTCCCTCTCACCCAGAGTCCTGGCACTTCACAGGAATAAGAAAAGAATAAGTCAGCAACTGCTTATAGGTAATTGATGGAGCAGTCATCTGAGGCACATAATCAGGACTAGTATTTTCAGGGCTGGGTTTAGGAAGTGTGGAGTGGGAAGGCTCATCAAGGCTTGCATATGAAGGCTGTGTATCCAGATTCCACATGGGGGAGCCTAGCAAATGCATGCTATTAAGAAGTATATTGAAAGATGGGGTGGGGTGGGGTTTGCTCAGTCAGCAGAGTACTTGCCTTGTGAGCCTGAGGACCTGAGTTTAACCCCAGGAACCTATGTAGAAAAAATTATGTGTGGTGGTCTGTGCTTGTAATCCCAGTGCCAAGGCAGTGAAATAGGGGGATCCCAGAAGCTCACTTGCCAGCTAGTCTAGACTAGCTAGTAAGTTCCCACTCAATGACAGACCTTGCTTCAAGGGAAGTGGGTGGCCCCTGAGGATAACACCTGAGGTTGTTCTCTGGCCCTCATATACACATGCACACATGTGTGCACAGCTCTTCCGCACATGGAACACACACATGTGTATACTCATGTATTAAAAATGAGAAATGTGTGGTTAAAATAATACATGACATTGTTGACCTGTCAATCTTTAAATATGGGAAGAAGTTAGAAGTGGACTTGTGTTAGGACTCTCTGAGTTGCTCAGAAAACTCAACAAAATAGCTTAGTCATATGAGGAATTTACTGGCTTAAGTGACTGTCAAATCCTGGGAGACAGTATGTCTGAGACTAGGGCATCATGGTGTCAGCTTTAAAATAATATGCCATGTCAGTGGTTATTGTGGAGAAGGGGGAAATCCAGGTGTGTGGAGAGAGCATGGCCATAGCATCTCTGAGACCTCTGCCTTCTCTTCTGCCAGGGTAAGAATAGGCTGTGATGAACCAAGTTGTTATGCTGTCCAGACTCTTCACTAGGGAAGCTTCACAGTTAATGAGATACATTGGGCAGTTCTCATAAACAGATTTCCCCTCTCTGGTTATTCCATAAGAAATATGTGTTCTGGGGTTTATGGGTTCTATAGTCTTGTTCCATTTTAGCATTATGGAGTACCTACCATTGCAGGCCAGGCTCCTTGGGAAACAGACATTAAAACTAATGTTTGTGGGCAGGAAGTTTACTAGTGGTTGAGGGAGGAAGCAGGATTGGCAGAAGGAGAAACTGAATGGCGAGACAGTCATAGGAGAGACCCGAGACATTCTATTGGGAGCTCTGGAGCTGAGTGTTGCCATGAAGCAGTAAGGGGACCAGTCCCTCATATCTTCTATGCTTGGTTTGTTGATGTAGAATGCCAAGGAAGATAAGGTCACTCTCCCAGAGAAGATTCACTTGAGAACTATTAATCATCTGACCTTAGCAATTGGAAGAATTAACCTTTCAGTACTGTAGGTAAGAGGATTAAGGGTAGGCAGCACACAACACTGTCCACTAGGTCTACCATTCTCTAAACATTGTTAGTTTTGGGGAATTCATTTATTAAAAAGACTTAGGAAGGATAAAATCTCACTTTTTAAATGTTATTTGTAGATATAATGGATAGAATTGTCTTTAAAAGCAAGTAACTAAGATGTAGAAAAGATAACTTAGAAAAAAACCAGAATTTCACTTTTATTCAGAGTCCCAGTTGTGCCTGATGTAAGACAGACAAATCCCGTCATTTCAGATTTAAAGCAAATGTACCTATTTCAGAGTATTTTCTTCTCCCTAATGTTGGTGTCTCAGTGATGTGGAGGAAAGCCAAGTTTGACCTACCACTTCTCTTCATCCATGTCCATGTCTACCACAGAATGGCTAGCTTATCTTCTCATGTCTGTGACTGGTCTGCCACTCCGAACAGGTGCCCAAAGATGCATTTGTTACAATGTCCTACTAGGTATCCTTCTTGAGACTTTGAAAGTCCTGTGTCATCATTTGTCACATTTAGTGGTTCTCCTGGCTATAGAAGGTTGTTCAGGCTTGTGACCACGTGCAGAGACTATTTAATCCAAGTTGCTTCAAACTGGCAGAATTTCTGTTGGGAATAGTGTCTAGTTCCCTAGTTAATCAGTTTGCAGAAGTAAAAACTAAGTGTATCGGTCATTTTAATTCTGTACACGACACCATTATTTTCAGTAATAACCATGAGATGAAACAAACTCAAATCAGCAGACAGTGGATAATTTCTTTTATTGAATCTCAGACATGATGGCAGCAAAGCAATAATATAAAGTATTTTACAAAGCACAATGATTTAATTCTACTTAGGTTTTGGTTTATCCCTTGAATAAAATTGCAAATGGATGTGATGATAAAATGAAGCCTGAGTCCTAGTGAGTTTTAAAAGTGGCTCAAAGGCCTAGAGATAGCTTAGTGGTTCAGAGTGCTTGCTGCTTTTTTCAATATGGTTCCTGCAACTCTGTTGAGTGGCTCACTAACAATGCCTGTAACTCCAAGGGGACTCAATGCTCTCTTCTTGTCTGCTTGTACAAGTAAGTGCATGCAATGCACCCCCCCCTCTCTCTCTCTCTCACACACACACAGAGTTTAAAGTTCACTGTTTAATGCACATCTCCATGTCTTTAGTGGGATGAGTGGGTCTGTTCTGGATGACCAGGTACTTCAATGATTGAAGTTCTTTATTACCATAACCTTTCTTCCTTAGCATGGATGACTAGATAAAAGAGCTATTTTAGTAAATTAATACCTGAACTTTTTTGAATCCAGAGTCAAACATTGCCTTGTTTTACTTGGATAACTTCCTTCTCATGGCCTGTTGATTCTTGGTGAGGAGGTGTAACCATTCACTTCTAGGTGCCTTGTCTGAAAAGAAAGACTTTGGCAGGATCATCATTACAATCTAAAGGGGAGCACTTTCAGAAGTGAGAGAGGAAATTGGCATAATTAAGCCCACGTCACAGGCACAAATCAGGTCCATTTGGGGAAAGCAGAATGAATGACAGCAGTGCAGATGTAAAGAAATTAAGAGAGAGAGAGAGAGAGAGAGAGAGAGAGAGAGAGAGAGAGAGAGAGAGAGAGAGAATGAATTTGGGGATGGCAAAGACATGTGTCAGTTAGTACTGAAAAATCATCATCTCAGCCCCAGCAGCAGGCCAGCAGGTAAGAGTCCTGCAGGCAGGCTGCTCCATCACCACCACAACCCATTGTACCCTATAACCTACAAGACCCACTCTACCACCCAAACCCACAACCCATCTTCCTCCCCCTGGCTAACCATCCATCACAAAGTCAGCAGCCCCTAGAGCAGCCTCCCTGTGAACAGCCCTTTACAGCAACATCAGCAGACCATATAGGCATAAGCACCACCCACACCAGTTGGAAGAATAGGCACAGGCAAAACCTACACCAGCTGGAAGAACAGACTCCATAGGCACAGGCACAACCCATACTAGTTGGAAGAACAGACCTCATAGGTACAAGTGAAGTCCACACCAGCCAGGAGAATTGGATGATATGCTGGATAAATCACCCAAAATCTCACAAACCTCAACTGAGACAACCCTACTCAACTTGACAAGAAGCCAATCACCAGAACCCTTGTCCATTGAGGCCAAAAGACAATAAAGGAAACAGACAATAAAGGAACAAAAGACCCATCCAGCAGAGACATCACAAGAATCAACACCTGTTCCTATAATGATCCCAAACCCAGATGAGCAAATGGCAGTGTAAGAATATATTCAACAACATAAAGAGCAATATGGCACCAAAAGAAGCTAGTGATTCCACAACAGCAAGACCTGAACATCCCAATGCAGATGAAGCAGAAGAAAAAAACCTTAAGAATAACTTTATGAAGATGATAGAGGCCGTTAAAGAGGAAATGAAAAGATAAAAAATTATAAGAAATCAGTAAATTCCCTTAAAGAAAGCCAAGAGAAAACAATCAAACAGGTGAAGGAAATGGTTCAAGACTTTGTAGCTAGAGTTTTCCTGCCTTGCCCACAGTCAGGACAAATCTTTGTCACCCACCAGTCCCACAGCTGCTCAGACCCAACCAAGTAAACACAGAGACTTATTTTTCTTACAAACTGTATGGCCATGGCAGGCTTCTTACTAACTGTTCTTATAGCTTAAATTAATTCATTTCCACAAATCTATACCCTGACATGCGGCTCATGGCTTACCGGCATTTTCACATGCTCCTTGTCCTGGCGGGCGGCTGGCAGTGACTCCTTCTGCCTTCCTGTTCTTTTATTTCTCCTCTCTGTTAGTCCCACCTATACTTCCTGCCTAGCCACGGCCAATCAGGTTTTATTTATTGACCAATTAGAGCAACACATTTGCCATAGAGACCATCCCCCAGCACAGTCAAGTGCAGATCATCTCAGACACCTGCACTCAGGCCCATGGTCCTAATCATCTTCTATTGGGACCTGCTGGGTAAAGCCATGAGGAACCCAAGAATGGACTCTCACAGGACATACAGAACATCCCACAGCAAGACTTGAAAATTGAAACAGAGGCAATAAAGAAAATACAAACCAAGGGAATTCTGGAAATGGAAAATCTGGGTAAACAAACAGGACTTACAGATGCAAGCATAACCAACAGAATGGAAGAGAGAACCTCAGGTATTGAAGATACAATAGAGGAAGTAGATTCATCAGTCAAAGAAAATATTAAATCCAACGACAACAACAACAACAACAACAACAACAACAAACCCCCAAAACAAATTCTTAACACAAAACATCCAGGAAATTTGCGACACCATGAAGAGACCAAACCTATGAATAATAGGAATAGAAGAAGAATTCCAGCTCAAAGGCACAGAAAATATATTCAACAAAATCATAGAAGAAAACTTTCCCAACCTAAAGAAGGACATTACCTCAGAGTAAAGGATTTGGAAAAGATTTTTTAATCAAATGGACCTAAGAAACTAGCCAGTGTAGCTATCCTTATATCTAACAAAATAGATTTCAAACTAAAATTAATCAAAAGAGATGGAGATCAATTTCTTGGAGAAGGTAATTATGCTGATATACAAAGACAGTCTTTATATGATGACCACGCCCTGGCTTTATGTGCATGGCAGCCTTGATTGCTTGGGACAGAATTGAAGAAGTAGGAAAGAAAATTGAGTCATTTACAAAAGTTATACAAGTCCCAAAAGAAATCTTCACTGGTTTCTTACAAAGAGTGACTTCAGCAGTAAATAGAATGATAACAAATTCAGAAGCTAGACAGATAATAATTGATTCAAAAGAGATAGAGAAGGACATTTCATATTCATCAAAGGAAAAATCCATCAAGATGAAGTCTCAGTTCTGAACATCTATGTCCCAAATACAAAGGTACCCACATTTGTAAAAGAAACATTACTAAAGCTTAAATCACACATCAAACCCTAAACATTAAGAGTGGGAGACTTCAACACACCACTCTCACTAATGGACAGGTCTGGTAGACAGAAACTTAACAGAGACACAAGGGAACCAACATGTTATGACACAAATGAACTTAATAGACATCTACAGAACATTTCACCCAAACACAAAAGAATATACCTTCTTCTCAGCACCTCATAGAACCTTCTCTAAAATTGTACCATATACTCAGTCATAAAGCAAATATCAATAGATACAAGAAAATTGGGGTAACCCCTTATATCTCATCAGACCACCATGAGCTAAAGTTGGAGTTCAACAACAACACAAACTACAGAAAGCCTACAAACTCATGGAAACTGAACAACGCTCAAATGAATCACCTCTGGGTCAAGGAAGAAATAAAGACATTAAAGATTTCCTGGAATTCAATGAAAATGAATTCACAACATACCCAAACTTATGGGACACTATGAAAGTAGTACTAAGAGGAAAGTTCACACCACTAAGTGCCTACATAAAGAATTTGGAGAAAGACTTAACAGCACACCTGAAAGCTCTAAATAAAAAGAAGCAAACCCACCCAGGAGGAGTAGATGGCAGGAAATAATCAAACAGAGGGCTGAAATCAATAAAATAGAAACAAAGAGAACAATACAAAGAATCAATAAAATAAAGAGTTGTTTCTTTGAGAAAATCAACAAGATAGACAAACCCTTATCCAAACTAACCAAAAGGCAGAGAGAGAATATCCAAATTAACAAAAGCAGAAATGGGGGCATAACAACAGACACTGAGGAAATACAGAGAATCATTAGGTCATATTTCAAAAACCTGTACTCCACAAAATTGGAAAATCTAAAAGAAATGGACAACTTTCTTGATAGGTACTACATACCAAAATTAAATCAAGACCAGATAAACAATTTAAACAGACCTATAAACCCTAAGGAAATAGAAACAGTCATTAAAAGACTCCCCATGCCCCCAAAAGCCCCAAAACTCAGGGCCAGATGGTTTCAGTGCAAAATTCTACCAGAATTTCAAAGAGGAGCTAATACCAATATTCCTTAAATTGTTCTGCACATTAGAAACAAGGAATATTGCCAAATTCATTTTATGAAGCTACAGTTACCCTGATACCCAAACCACACAAAGATGCAACAAAGAAAGAGTTACAAACCAATCTCCCTCATGAACATTGATTCAAAAATACTCAATAAAATACCGGCAAACTTAATTAAAGAACACATAAAAAATCATCTACCATGATCATGTAGGCTTCATCCTAGTGATGCAGGGATGGTTCAACATATGAAAATCTGTCAATGTAATACACCTTATAAAAACTGAAAGAAAAAAACCCACATGATCATCTTGTTAGATACTGAAAAAGCCTTTAAGCAAATCCAACACTCTTTCGTAATAAATGTTCTGTAGAGATCAGGGATACAAGGAACATACAGAAACACAATAAAGGCAATATACAGCAAGCCAACAGCTAACATCAAATTAAATGGAGAGAAACTCAAAGTGATTCTATTAAAGTCAGAAACAAGACAAGGCTGTCCACTCTCTCCATGTCTCTTCAAAACAGTACTTGAGGTTCTAGCTAGAGCTAGAATGCTCCTTAATGGAAGAATGGATAAAGAAAATGTGGTACATTTACACAATGAATTATTACTCAGTGGGAAAAAACAATGACATCATCAAATTTGCAGGCAAATGGATGGAACTAGAAAAAAATTATATGTCTTTCTGATTGAGACCCAGAAAGACAAACAAGGTATGTACAAACTCATAAGTGAACACTAGATGTAAAGCAAAGTATAACCAGACTACAATCCTCAGCCCCAGAGAAGCTAGGTAACAAAGAGTATCCTAAGAGTGATGCATGGATCTCCCTGGGAAGAGGAAATAGATGAGATGCCCTGGGTAAACTGGGGGTGGGGGAAGTAGAGGGGAGGGGATGGGGAATGGGAACATGAGTGATCAGGATGGTCGAGTTGGGGGTGAGACGGAGGCGGAGAGTAATAAAAGAAATATCTTGATAGAGGGGGCAATTAAGGGGTTAGGGACAACCCGGTGCCAGTGAAACTCCCAGGAAATTACAAGGATGACCCCAACTAAGACTCCTAGCAATAGTGGAGAGGTTACCTGAATTGACTTTCCCCTGTAATTAGATTGGTGACTACCCTAATTGTCATCATAAAACGTTCATCTAGTAATTGATGGAAGCAAATGCAAAGATTCACAGCTAAGCACTGGGACAAACTGGGAGTACAGTTGAAGAGAGGGTGGAGAGATTATATGAGCAAGGGGGCATCAAGATCACGATGGGAAAACCCACAGAGACAGCTGACCTGAGCTTGTGGAAGCTCAGTGACTTTGGCCAGACAGCTAGGGAGTCTGCATGGGACCAACCTAGGCCCTCTGCATCTGGGTGACAGTAGTGTAGCTTGGTCTTTTGTGGGACCCCTAGCAGTGGGACTAGGACCTGTCCCTGATGCATGAGCTGGCTCTCTGGAACCTATTCCTTATGGTGGGATGCCTTGTTCAGTCTTGATACAGTGGGGAGGAGCTTGGTCCTGCTGCAACTTTATATGCCATGCTTTTTGGACTCCCAAGGGAGACCTTATCCCATCTGAATGGAGAGGGAGGAGGAGTGGATAGGGGTGGGTAGAAGGGAGGTGGGAGTAGAAAGCTGGAGGAGAAGGGGGAGGGTAAATTGTGATTGGTATGTAAAATAAGGAAAAAATAACAAGTTTTAAAGGCAAAAAAAGAACTTGTTATTAAAACATCTTAAATGCTATATTCTGTGGATCTCTGAACTGTTTGAAGACTGTCTACTTAAAATATATCTGTTTGACCTTGAAAACATACCTAACAGGACTACAAGTTTAATTGTAATAGGTGACTAACTACTAACCTGCATTTCTTTATTATCCTAAATAGTTTGTAATAATAACTTTCAAGAACTAGCAGTTTGCATTACATTGGTAAATGAAATGTATAGGTACAATAACTTGAACAAGATTAGAAGTGTATGTACAGTATGTTCTAACAAAAATAATCTCAAATTTGTATCATTATACAAAGATCCATATCAATGTAAAAGATTTAAAACAAATAGTTGACTTTCAAAAATAGATTCAATAATCTACTCTTTATCCTATCATTTCTATATCCTCCTTTTTCTCTTTTCCTTTTTTTTCAAAACAAGAACCCTGAATCTAATCTCATTTGTTCAGCTTTTATTTTAACTATTACCAATAAAACTTGTAACCAACTCTTCTTTTTTTATTTTATTTTATTTTATTTTACAATACTATTCAGTTCTACACAACAGCCACAGATTCCCTTGTTCTCCCCCTTCCTGCCCCCTCCCCTTCCCCTCAGCCCACCCCCCATTCCCACCTCCAACAGATCAAGGCCTCCCCCGAGGACTGAGATCGACCTGATAGACTCCGTCCAGGCAGGTCCAGTCCCCTCCTCCTAGGTTGAGCCAAGTGTCCCTACATAAGTCCCAGGTTTCAAACAGCTATCTCATGCAACAAGCCCAGGACCTGGTACCACTGCCTAGATGCCTCCCAAACAGATCAAGCCAATTAACTGTCTCAGCTATTCAGAGGGCCTGATCCAGTTGGGGGCCCCTCAGCCTTTGGTTCATAGTTCATGTGTTTCCATTCGTTTGGCTATTTGTCCCTGTGCTTTATCCAACCTTGGTTTCAACAATTCTCGCTCATATAAACCCTCCTCTTTCTCGCTAATTCGACTCCCGGCGCTCCACCCAGGGCCTAGCTGTGGATGTCTGCATCCAGATTCCTCAGTCCTTGTATGGGGTTTCTGGCACAACTATTAGGGTGTTTGGCCATTCCATCACTAGAGTAGGTCAGTCCTGGCTGTCTCTCGGCCATTGCCAGCAGTCTTTTGTGGGGGTATCTTTGTGGATTTCTGTGGGTCTCTTTAGCACTTTGTTTCTTCCTTTTCTCATGTGGTCTTCATTTACCATGGTCTCCTATTCCTTGTTCTCCCTCTCTGTTCTTGATCCAGCTGGGATCTCCCACTCTCTTTCCTTTGACCCTCGCCGTTCATTGCTCCCACTCATGTACAGGCTGTTCATGTAGATCTCATCCATTTCTCCGTCATTGGGTGATCCCCATGTCTTTCTTGGGTCCTGTTTTCTAGGTAGCCTCACTGGTGATGTGAGTAGCAGTCCAGCCATCCTTGTTCTACATCTAGTATCCTCCTATGAGTGAGTACATACCATATTTGTCTTTCTGAGTCTGGGTTACCTCACTCAGGATGATATATATATATATATATATATATATATATATATATATATATATATTATATATATATATATATATAAAATTTTACAATACCATTCAGTTCTACATATCAGCCATGGGTTCCCCTATTCTCCCCTCCCACCCCTCCCTTACCCCAGCCCACCCTCCATTCCCACCTCCTCCAGGACAAGTCCTCCCCTGAGGACTGCGATCAACCTGGTAGACTCAGTCCAGGCAGGTTCAGTCCCTTCCTCCCAGACTAAGCCAAGTGTCCCTGCATAAGTTCCAGGTTTCAAACAGCCAACTCATGCAATGAGCAAAGGACTTGGTCCCACTGCCTAGTTGCCTCCCAAACTGATCAAGCCAATCAACTGTCTCACCTATTCAGAGGGCCTGATCCAGCTGGGGCCCCTCAGCCTTTGGTTCATATTTCATGTGTTTCCATTCATTTGGCTATTTTTTTTTCAATAATTGAGTAAAACTGAAATTTATTATATGCCACAGTCGTCCTATGGACCTCCATGCTATATATATATAGCCTCTATGGTTCTATGGGTTGTGGTCTGATTGTTCTTTATTTTATATCTAGAATCCACCTATGAGTGAGTACATACCATAACTGTCTTTCTGGGTTTCGGTTACCTCACTCAGGATGATTTTTTCTAGTTCCATCCATTTGCCTGCAAATTTCATGCTTTCATTGTTTTTCTCTGCTGAGTAGTACTCCATTGTGTATATGTACCACATTTTTTCATCCATTCTTCCGTTGATGGGCATCTAGGTTGTTTCCAGGTTCTGGCTATTACAAATAGTGCTGCTATGAACATAGCTGAGCATGTATCTTTATGGTATGAATCAGCATTCCTTGGGTATATGCCCAAGAGTGGGATGGCTGGGTCTTGAGGTAGTTCGATTCCTAATTTTCTGAGAAACCGCCATACTGATTTCCACAGTGGTTGTACAAGTTTACATTCCCACCAACGTGGAGGAGTGTTGCCTTTGCTCCACATCCTCTCCAACATTGGTTGTCATTGGTGTTTTTGATCATAGCCATTCTGACAGGTGTAAGGTGGTATCTCAGAGTTGTTTTGATTTGCATTTCTCTGATGATTAAGGATGTTGAGCATTTCTTTTTTTTTTTTTTTTCCGAGACAGGTTTCTCTGTGTAGCTTGTGCCTTTCTGGAGCTCACTTGGTAGCCAGGCTGGCTCGAACTCACAAAGATCCGCTGCTCTGCTCCGAGTGCTGGATTAAGGCGTGCGCCACCAGCCGCGAGCATTTCTTTAAATGTCTTTCAGCCATTTGTAGTTCTTGCTTTGTGAATTCTCTGTTTAGCTTTTTAGCCCATATTTTAATTGGACTGTTCAGTACTTTGATGTCTAGTTTCTTGAGTTCTTTATATATTGTGGAGATCAATCCTCTGTCAGATGTGGGGTTGGTGAAGATCTTTTCCCATTCTGTTGGCTGTCTTTTGTCTTATTGACTGTGTCTTTTGCCTGCAAAGTTCTCAGTTTTGAGAGGTCCCATTTATTGATGGTTGTGCTCAGGGTCTGTGCTGTCGGTGTTTTATTTAAGAAGTGGTCTCCGGTGCCAATGTGTTCAAGAGTGCTTCCTATTTTCTTTTCTATTTAGTTTAGTGTATCTGGGTTTATGTTTAGGTCTTTGATCCACTTGGATTTGAGTTTTGTGCATGGTGACAGATATGGATCTATTTGTAATCTTTTACATATTGACATCCAGTTATGCCAGCACCATTTGTTGAAGATACTTTCTTTTTTCCATTGTATAGTTTTGGCTCCTTTGTCAAAAACCAGGTGTTCATATGTGCATGGATTAATTTCAGGGTCTTCAATTCGATTCCATTGGTCCGTATGTCGGTTTTTATACCAGTACAAAGCTGTTTTTATTACTATAGCTCTATAGTAAGTTTGAGGTCCGGGATGGTGATGCCTCCAAGGGTTGCTTTATCGTATAGGATTCTTTTAGCTATCCTGGGTCTTTTGTTTTTCCATATAAAGTTGAGTATTTTTCTTTCCAAGTCTGTGAAGAATTGTGTTGGGATTTTGATGGGATTGCATTGAATCTGTAGATTGCTTTTGGTAAGATTGCCATTTTTACTATGTTAATCCTACCTATCCATGAGCATGGGAGATCCTTCCATTTTCTGATATCTTCTTCAATTTCTTTCTTTAGAGATTTAAAGTTCTTATCAAAAAGGTCTTTCACTTGTTTAGTTAGTGTTATCCCAAGGTATTTTATATTATTTGTGGCTATTGTAAAGGGTGATGTTTCTCTGACTTCTTTCTCAGCCCTTTTATCATTTGTGTATAGGAGGGCTACTGATTTTTTTGAGTTGATCTTGTATCCTGCCACTTTACTGAAGGAGTTTATCAGCTGTAGAAGTTCCTTGGTAGAGTTTTTGGGGTCACTTATGTATACTATCATATCATCTGCAAATAGTAAAAGTTTGACTTCTTCCTTGCTAATTTGTATCCCTTTGATCTCCTTTTGTTGTCTTATTGCTCTAGCTAGAACTTCTAGTACTATATTGAATAAATATGGGGAGAGTGGACAGCCTTGTCTTGTTCCTGAATTTAGTGGTATCGCTTTGAGTTTCTCTCCATTTAATTTGATGTTTGCTGTTGGCTTGCTATAAATTGCTTTTATTATGTTTAGAAATGTTCCTTGTATTCCTGATCTTTCTAAGACCTTTATCATGAAGGGGTGTTGGATTTTGTCAAAGGCTTTTTCAGCATCTAAGGAGATGATCATGTGGTTTTTTTCTTTCAGTTTGTTTATATGGTGTATTACATTGACTGATTTTCATATGTTGAACCATCCTTGCATCCCTGGGATGAATCTTACTTGGTCGTGATGGATGATTGTTTTGATGTATTCTTGGATTCGGTTTGCCAATATTTTGTTGAGTATTTTCACATCAATGTTCATGAGGGAGATTGGTCTGTAGTTCTCTTTCTTTGTTGCATCTTTGTGTGGTTTGGGTATCAGGGTAATTGTAGTCTCATAAAAAGAGTTTGGTAGTGTTCCTTCTGTTTCTATTGTGTGGAACACTTTGAAGAGGATTGGTATTAGTTCTTCTTTGAAAGTCTGGTAGAATTCTGCACTGAAACCATCTGGTCCTGGGCTTTTTTTGGTTGGGAGACTTTTGATGACTGTTTCTATTTCTTTAGGGGTTATTGGTCTATTTAAATGGTTTATCTGGTCTTGATTTAATTTTGGTATGTGGTATTTATCCAGAAAATTGTCCATTTCTTCCTGGTTTTCCATTTTTGTGGAGTACAGGTTTTTGAAGTATGATCTGATGATTCTCTGGATTTCCTCGTTGTCTGTTGTTATGTCTCCCTTTTCATTTCTAATTTTGTTAACTTGGGTGCTCTCTCTTTGCCTTTTGGTTAATTTGGCTAGTGGTTTGTCTATCTTGTTGATTTTTTCAAAGAACCAACTCTTTGTTTCATTGATTTTTGTATTGTTCTCTTGTTTTCTATTTCGTTGATTTCAGCCTCAATTTGATTATTTCCTGGTGTCTATTTCTCCTGGGTGAGTTTGTTTCTTTTTGTTCTAGAGCTTTCAGTTGTGCTGTTAATTCATTGGTATGGGATTGCTCCATCTTCTTTATGTGTGCATTTAGAGCTATGAATTTTCCTCTTAGCACTGCTTTCATAGTGTCCCATAAGTTTGGGTATGTTGTACTTTCATTTTCATTGAATTCTAGGAACTCTTTAATTTCTGTTTTTATTTCTTCCTTGACGCATTGATGTTTCAGGTGGGCATTATTCAGTTTCCATGAGTTTGTGGGTTTTCTATAATTTTTGTTGTTATTGAGTTCTAACTTAGGGCATGGTGGTCTGATAAGATACAGGAGGTTATTCCAATTTTTTTGTATCTGTTGAGATTTGTTTTGTGTCCAAGCATGTGGTCAATTTTTGAGAAGGTTCCATGGGGTGCTGAGAAGAAGGTATATTCTTTTGTGTTAGGATGGAATATTCTGTAGATATCTATTAGGTCCATTTGAGTCATAACATCTGTTAGGTCCTTTATTTCTTTGTTAAGTTTCAGTCTGGTAGATCTATCTTTTGGTGAGAGTGGTGTGTTAAAATCTCCCACTACTAATGTGTGGGGTTTGATGTGCGTTTTAAACTTTAGTAGTGTTTCTTTTATGAATGTGGGTGCTTTTGTATTTGGAGCATAAATGTTTAGAATTGAGACTTCATCTTGGTGGATTTTTCCGGTGATGAATATGTAATGTCCATCCTGGTCTCTTTTGATTGATTTTAGTTTGAAGTCTATTTTATTAGATATTAGGATAGCTACACCAGCTTGTTTCTTAGGTTCATTTGCTTGGAAATCCTTTTCCCAGCCCTTTACTCGGAGGTAGTGTCTGTCTTTGGAGTTAAGGTGTGTTTCTTGTATGCAGCAAATGGATGGGTCCTGTTTTCTTATCCATTCTGTTAGCCTGTGTCTTTTTATAGGTGAGTTGAGATCATTGATATTGATGGATATTAATGACCAGTGATTGTTAATTCCTGTTATTTTTTGTGGTTGTGTTGTGTTGTCCTTCTGTGGTGTATGTTGGTGTGGGATTATCTATTGCTTGATTTTTCATGGATGTGTTTAGCTTCTTTGGGTTGAATTTTCCCTTCTAGTGCTTTCTGTAGGGCTGGGTTTGTGGACAGGTATTGATTAAATCTGTTTTTTTCCTGGAATATTTTGTTTACTCTGCCTATGGTGATTGAGAGTTTTGCTGGGTATAATAGTCTGGGTTGGCATCCGTGGTCTTTTAGTGTCTGCATGAGGTTTGTCCATGATCTTCTAGCTTTCATAGTCTCTATTGAGTAGTCTGGTGTTATTCTGATGGGTTTTGCCTTTATATGTTACTTGGTCTTTTTCCTTTGCAGCTCTTAATATTTTTTCTTTGTTCTGTGTATTTTTGTTTTATTATGTGGCGAGGGGACTTTTTTTTTTGGATCCAGACTATTTGGTATTCTGTAAGCTTCTTGTATCTTCATAGGTATTTCTTTCTTTAGGTTAGGAAAGTTTTCTTCTATGATTTTGTTGAATATATTTTCTGTGCCTTTGAGTTGGTATTCTTCTCCTTCTTCTATCCCTATTATTCTTAGGTTTGGTCTTTTCATGGTGTCCCAAATTTCCTGGACGTTTTGTGTTACGACTTTTTTGTCTTAGTATTTTCTTTGACTGAAGAATCTATTTTCTCTATTGTGTCTTCAGTGTCAGAGATTCTCTGTTCCATCTCTTGCAATCTGTTGGTTATGCTTGTTTCTGTAGTTCCTGTTCGTTTAGTCAGGATTTCTATTTCCAGCATTCCCTCAGCATGTGTTTTCTTTATTGTCTCAAATTCATTTTTCAGATCTTGGAATGTTTCTTTCATCTGTTTAATTGCTTTTTCTTGGCTTGATTTGATTTCTTCCCATTTTTGTTCGTTTTTTTCTTCCATTTCTTTAAGGGAGTTTTTTATTTCCTCTTTAATGGAGTTTTTCATTTCCTCTTTAAGGGAAGTTTTTATTTCCTCTTTGAGGGAATGTTTTATTTCTTCTTTAAGGGCTTCTATCATCTTCTTAAAGTCATTTTTAGGGTTGATTTCTTCTGTTTCTTCTGTCATGGTGTGTTTAGGTCTTGCAGGTGTAGAATCACTAAGTTCTGATGTTGCCATATAGGTCTTTATGTTGTTGCCTGTATTTTTGCACTGGCGTCTACTCATCTCTTCTTCTGTGCAGTGCAGGTGATGTCTGTGTCTGAGAGTGCCTCTCTTGTTCTAATTTTTAGTCTTGGTTTAGTAGGGGTTCTTGGTTAAATTGGTGCTATTGGGTTATTTCTTCAGGGGCAGCTGATTTTAATCGGTGAATTATATACTTATGATTCTGGTGCTCTGGTTTGGTGACTGGGTAGCACCTTCTTCTGTGTTCCCAGGTCACGTTTTGTTCATTTGTCAACTCCTCAGCTGATCTTGTTTCTTCAGACTTTAAACTGTAGGCATCTGAATCCTCTCCCAGATGGGTTTCAGCTGAGCAGGGTGGTCTCACCAACACCTCCAAGTTGTTGGGTTTCACAGGATCAGCAGCTGGGCCCTGGGTTGTCCTCAGACGGAGTGTTCAGATTCGTTCTGGTTCTGACCCACAGAGATAGCTTCTTCCCCAGGTGTTGGTGTTAGGGGCGTCCCTGTTCCAAGCTGCGTCTGCTTGTCTCTGTCCCTGGGCCTGTCTACCTCTGCGGTCCACCACCAGGCCTGTATGTCCCTGTCAGCTGCTGCTGGGTCTGTCTGCCTCTGGGGGCCGCCACCGGCCCTGTATGTACCTGTCAGCTGCCGCTGGGTCTGTCTGCCTCTGGGGGCTGCCACCGGGCCTGTATGTCCCCGTCGGCTGCCGCTGCCGGGACTGTCTACCTCTGCGGGCTGCCGCTGGGCCCATGTACCTCTGCGGGCTGCCGCCGCAGGCCTACCTGCGTCTGCTTGTCTCTGCCGCCGGGCCTGTCTACCTCTGTGGGCCGCCGCTGGGCCTGAATGTCTCTGCCAGCTGTCGCCAGGCCTGAATGTCCCTGTTGGCCGCTGCCACCGGGCCTGTCTACCTCTGTGGGCCGCCGCTGGGCCTGAATGTCTCTGCCAGCTGTCGCCAGGCCTGAATGTCCCTGTTGGCCGCTGCCGGGCCTGTCTACCTCTGTGGGCCGCCGCTGGGCCTGAATGTCCCTGTCAGCTGCCGCCACCAGGCCCATCTACCTCAGCGGGCCGCCGCTGGGCCCCGTCTACCTCTGCGGGCCGGCGCTGCAGGCCTACCTGCGTCTGCTTGTCTCCGCTGCGGAGCCCGTCTACTTCTATGGACCGCCGCTGGGCCCGTCTACCTCCGTGGGCCGCCGCTGGGCCTGAATGTCCCTGTCGGCTGCCGCCACCGGGCCCATCTACCTCAGCGGGCCGCCGCTGGGCCCCGTCTACCTCTGCGGGCCGGCGCTGCAGGCCTACCTGCGTCTGCTTGTCTCCGCTGCCGAGCCTGTCTACTTCTATGGGCCGCCGCTGGGCCCGTCTACCTCCGTGGGCCGCCGCCACAGGCCTACCTGTGTCTGCTTGTTTCCGCCGACAGGCCTGTCTACCTCTGTGGGCCGTCACTGGGCCTGAATGTCTCTGCTGGCTGCCGCCGGGACTGAATGTCCCTGTTGGCTGCTGCCGCCGGGCCCGTCTACCTCTGCGGGCCGCCGCTGCAGACCTACCTGCGTCTGCTTGTCTCTGCTGCCGGGGCCCGTCTACCTTCAGGATGATTTTTTCTAGATCCATCCATTTGCCTGCAAACCTCATGATGTCATTGTTTTTCTCTGCTGAGTAGTATTCCATTGTGTATGAGCCACAATTTATTTATCCATTCTTCAGTTGAAGGGCATCTAGGTTGTTTCCAGGTTTTGGCTATTACAAACAATGCTGATATAAACATAGCTGAGCAAGTGCTCTTGTGGTATGATTGAACATTTCTTGGGTATATGCCCAAGAGTGAGATAGCTGGATCTTGGGGGAGACTGATTCCCAATTTTCTAAGAAAGCGCTATATTGATTTCCAAAGTTGTTGTACAAGCTTGCATTCCCACCAGCAGTGGAGGAGAGTTCCCCTAGTTCCACATCCTCTTCAGCATAAAGTGTCCTCAGTGTTTTTGATTTTAGCCATTCTGAAAGGCGTAAGGTGGTATCTCAGAGTTGTTTTGATTTGCATTTCCCTGATGATTAGGGATGTTGAGCAATTCCTTAAATGTCTTTCAGCCATTTGAGTTTCCTCTGTTGAGAATTCTCTGTTTAGTTCTATAGCCCATTTCTTAATTGGACTGTTGGTTGTTTTGATGTCTAATTTCTTGAGTTCCTTATATATTCTGGGTAACCAACTATTCTAAACAATGACAAATATCCATAACCCATTGAATGACCAAAAACTACCCACTCCGCCTCTTGGGAATGTGGGCATTGTGTTCTTAAAAATTACTTGTTGCTGTCTGGGGGCAACAGCATCTGTAGGGGATCCTGAAAAGAAAAATTTGGGTTAATTGTCATGTCCTGGGAGAGGTAGCTGTATCATTTGTTGTCCAGTCTACTCATAATGGGAAAGGGCAGGGCTTGTCTCAAGTCCTGGCTAGAGTAATCTATGAGGCTATATCATCTCAGCTAGCCACCTCAAAATTGTCCTCTGAGCAGTTTGTAGTCTGAAGCCAATCTTTAGGTGTTGTCAGCTTAGTGGTGTTATCATAGTCCATGTGGAATCTTCATTGTGGAACCCAATCATCCTTTTGGAGACTTCAAAGATTGCTGTTAGGCATAGTCATGACTCACTGCAGAAAATGGGTAGAGACTCAAACCCAAAATCATGTACAGGAATCTAGATGAAGCTTTTTTTTTTATAGAATAAGTTAGTGCTCTATATGACCATTAATATCATGACAAAAAGTTTATATATACATATATTGAACTTATAAATTTTGAGATAATATTAATACCTTGAGAAAGTTTTAAAGAGTCAAAGTAAAATCAAAGGATTATGAGATTAGTAACAATAGAATAGCCCCTTAATTTTGATTTTTCTTCTGTCCCATATCAGGTGGCTATTCTGACATGAGACAGAGATTTTGGATTTTACTTTAACAAGGATGCTTGGGTTTAGAGAAGGAGAGAGCCATACTCCAACTCCAAAGCCAGCTTTAATTTTCAATTGAACTGGGACTACGAAAAGATTATTTGCTTTATGCATCTGTAGAAAACAGCAGAAACAAACATTTAGGAAGATTTATGAAATTTATTCTGTTGGAGATGTGATATATCAATATGCCAATTTACTCTTTTTCTTGGGACTTTAAAAAAATTCTGGATGATTTGTTGTTTTTCTTCACATCTCATTTGTCCAGTGGTGTTCAGATTCCTTAGCTGGTTGCCTTTATTCTCCCGAAAAGACAAAAGCAAAACCCTGCCCCAACCCTAACTTTGGGGAGGTTCCCTTTTAGCAAGTTATATCTGATCAAATGAAAAGCATTTATTAGTGGTATAAGTTAGTTTAAATTGAATGGCCATGGTGTTTGATGAACTATCATCTTTTCTAAGAGGTCTCTCGTTTAAATTGAACCTTTATCAATTTTGTTGGTATCCATAGCTTTTCTTCTCCTGTGGAAACAAAACCAAAACCTTTCCCCCAATGTAACACATATTCTAGTTTCCATTATGAGGTCAACACATCTTTAAAGTATATAGGCTGATTTAATTCCATAATTTTTTTCTATTATCCAATGTCTCTCCACAGCTGTTGTTGCTTTCTCATTAGCATTTAGAAAATTCAAAGTTAATAAAGCATTATGCAATCTATTTCTGGGGATCTTTATTATCCCTTTCTTTTTATTTAGCGTATCTTTTAGAGTTCAATTTGATCTTTCTATAACTGCTTGTCCTACAGGATTATGTGATATACCTGTAATATGCTTTATAATGTAATAAGCAAAAAACTTTCATTTTACTAGAGACATATTCTGGAGCATTGTCAGTCTTAATTTGTACAGGTATTCCCATGATGGCCATAACTTCTAGCAAATGTGTGATTATAGAATCAGCCTTTTCAGAACTCAAAGCAGTTCCCAATTGAAATCCTAAATAGGTATCAATGGTGTGGTGTACATATTTTAATTTTTCAAATTCTACAAAATGAAACACATCCATTTGCCAGATTTCATTCCTTTGAGCACCCTTTGTGTTACTTCCTGCAGGTAGTGGAGTTTGGTTTTATAAAGAACAAGTAGAACATTCCCTTATAATTTCCATGGCTTGTGATGGATAAATCCCTTTCAAACCCTTGCTACTGATATGATTTTTTTTAAATGAAACTCTGAGGCTTCTAGCACATTTTCTACCAACAGTTGATCAATTTCTTCATTATCTTGTGCTAGAGGGCCTGTCAGATCTGTATGGGATTGGATGTGTGTTATATATAAGGGATGATTCCTATTCCTGATTATTTCTTGTAACTGAATAAATAATGAAGTTAATTTTGACTCATCAGGAATAAATTAAGCAGTTTCAATGTATAAAACAACTCTTTCTGCATACTGAGAGTCAGTAATTATGTTAAGAGGTTCTGTAAAATCCATTAAAACCATCAGAATAGCATACAATTTTGACTTTTGAACAGAATAATAAGGACTTTGAGTCACTTTACTTAAATTTCCTGATGTATAATCTGCCTTTCCTGATTTGTTTGCATCAGTATAGAAGTAGGGGCTCCAGAAATTGGTGTTCCCTGTACAATATGAGGAAGAATCCAGTTAGTTCTCTATAAATTTAATTCTCTTGCTTTTGGCATATTTGTTATTAATCTCTCCTAAAAAATTACTGCAAGCTCTTTGCCAAGGGTTACTTCCTGCCCATAATTTGTCAGTTTCATCATTAGTAAAAGGTACTATAATTTCTGCTGGGTCTATTTCTGCTAATTGACAAAGTCTCAATTTTCCTTTTAGAATCAACTCAGAGAACTTTTCCACATAAGTTTTAATTTTTCACTCTGTTTATGTCATGAAAAGACACATTCTAAGATAATATCTTCCCTCTGCACTAAAATTCCTGTAGGAGAACACATAGAGGGTAAAATAACCAGAATGCAATCAGGCTCTGGATCCAAATGATCCACATGTGCATCCTGTAATTTTTTTCCACCAAAGTCAATTCTTTCTCAGCTTCAGCTGATAATTCTCTTGCACTGCTTAAGTCATTGCCACCATTTAAGGTTTTGAACAAATTACTCAGTCATCATTTTTTTTTTTATTCCAATAGTGGCTGTAGATTGGAAATGTCTCCTAGGAATCTTTGAAAGTCAGTAAGAGTCTGCAAACAATCTCTCCTAATTTTGTACCTTTGGTTTCTAAATTTTTTGTAGACCTACTTTATATCCTAAATAATTAATAGAATTTCCTCTTTGTATTTTTTCAGAAGCAATTTGTAATCCCCAGCAAGGCAAAACTTTCTTTACTTCTTCAAACATGTTTTCTAAGGTATCTAACTTTGGATCAGCTAATAAGATATCATCCATATAACGGTAGATTATAGATTGTGGAAATTTTGCACAAATTATCTCCAATGGTTTTTACACAAAATATTGGCACAAGGTAGGGCTATTTAACATTCCTTGTGGGAGGACCTTCCATTGATATCTCTTGACTGGCTGGGAAATGATATAAATAGGTACTGTGAAGGCAAATTTTTCTCTATCCTTTTCTTGTAGAGATATGGTAAAGAAACAGTCTTTTAAGTCAATAACTGTAATAGGCCATTCTTTGGGTAACAGAGAGGGCAAGGGCATCCCATTCTGTAGGGAGCCCATAGGCTGAATTACTTATTTGTGGCTCTCAGATCAATAAGCATTCTCTAATTACCAGACTTCTTTCTAATAATAAGTACAGGGGAATTCCAAGGGCTGGTAGATTCTTCAATGTGTTGAGCATTTAACTGCTCTTGAACCAGCTGTTCTAAAGCTTGTAGCTTCTCTTTTGTCAAAGGCCATTGTCCAACCCAGACAGGTGTATCAGTTAGCCATTTTAAAGATAGGGCTGTTGGCCTTTCTGAGAGTTTGACAGCAGTTGTGTTCTGTTTATGTACAGCCTGAATGGTTGGTGGCTGCTTTTTATAGTATCTTATAATTTTATCTCTAGAAACGTGAATTGGTCTGTATTCCATTTCTGAGACTGTAGAAAATTTAATCTGAGTATTCCACTGCTTTAACAGATCTTGGCCCCAAAGAGTCACTGCTACATTTGCCACATATGGCTTCAGCCTTCCTCTCTGTCCTTCTGACCCTATGCATTCAACCCATCTCTAACTTTGTTTTCACCTGAGATAGGGTTCCAATCCCTAGAAATTGGATATTTTCCCCTTTGAAGAGTCCAATTCAGATGCCATGATTTTGATGTAATTATAGTCATGTCTGCACCTGTGTATACCAGGCCCTCCAGAACAACACCATTAATTTGTACTCTAAGCTTTAGTCTTTGTTCATTTATGGAAGTCTGCCAAAATATTCATTTTATGGTGTTTTTTTGGCATTTTGATCCATCTATCAGAGCTGTTCTAATCATCCACTGCAGTATAATTTTTTACATGAGATATTGGGTTATTAATTGTCCTGGAGGAATTTCCTCCACAATGACTGGAGATGTTTGGACCATGTTCAATTTGGGGGCCTATGAGAGGCCCCCCTCAAGGTGTTTCTCACTGGTAAAGGGTTGCCTTGTATATCTATTGTTGATATAAATTCATTGGTCCAATATCAGCCTTTGCCACATCTTCTGCATAATCCAGAAGGTTAGGGTCTCCCATTTGGGTTATTTCTAGAAGGAGTATTACTACTAGGAGCACCCTGTGTACAGTTTCTTTTCATATGACATGGTGTACCACAGTTAAAACATTTGATAGCACGAGTCCTCCTTCCTCCTCTGGAAATTGCCTCTCCTATCCAAGCCTTAGTTAGTTAAGAGACTCAACACCATTTGTATATTAAATCCATTCCTCCAAAGGTGCTGACCTGACCTTTAAAGGTATAAGTATTCTTTTCCATTTTGTATCAGCATTATCAAAAGCCAAAGATTGAGTTAATACTTGTCTTAATTGTGGGTCTGACACTGCTTTGTTTACAGCTGTGGTTAGCCTTTGTATAAAATCAGTAAAAGGCTCTTGTGTTCCTTGAAAAATTTTTGTATATAGCTCAGTTGCTTTCCCTGGTTCTAGAATTTCCCCCCAAGCATTTAAAGCTGCTGTATGACATAGGGATATTGTATGCTCATCAAAAGTAGTTTGTACATTTCTATCAGCAAAACATCCATACCTATAATTTGATCTTGGGAGATCTCAAAACCTCTGACCTTTCCCTGCTGTTCCAGGCTTCTAGCTTTCTCTCTCAACCAGCTTTTCCATTGTAACTGCTGGCTACATTCTAGAACAGCTGAGATTAACTGATTTTGGTCATCTGATATGATTCTATTTGTGGAAGACCACATATTTAACATCTGTTTTACATATGTTGAGTGTATACCATAGGTGACCACTGCTTCCTTAATGGTTTTTAAATCTCTCATATTAATAGGTTGTAAAATATATTCTACATTGGCTCAGGATGTGTATCATCTGCTGGCTTCTCATGGATGGTGTCAGGATAAGACATTGTATGAGAGCCATCTGGTGAAGTTATGACTTGTATAGCCTTGCCCTTCTGGTTATTAGTTTCTTTGTCATACTTACTTACTGATTCTTCCAGAGCTTGCAATTGAGCAACTACAGTCTGTTGCAGCATTTGAACCTCCTCTGTTGTAAAGGTCTAGAGATTTCATGGACTCACACAACTTTTTATATTCTTCTGAAACATATGATCCATAGACTTTATTTTATCAATTATTAATAATCTTTCCTCCTTATAAATTATCTCAATAGTGTTAACAGTTCCCTGGAAACTTATTGTTTTATCCATTAAGTATTCATATTTATTATCAATATGTAGCATGAATCTTAAAAGGTCTTATTAATAGAAACAAACCTCGAGCCAGGTATTGGGGTGAATGCTGAAAGATCAGAGAAGCAGAACAAGCCACAGCTACCTCACCTTGCCAATTCCTCAGCTGATCCTGTTTCCTCAGACTGGAAGCCTCTGAGTCCTCATCCAGAATGAATCTCAGCTGAACTGTTGCTCAAAAGCCTAAAAGCTTAACCAACCTAGTTCCTGGTTTTCATGCCTTATATACCTTTTTGCTTTCTGCCACTACTTCCTGGGATTAAAGGCGTGAGTCACCATGCCTGGCTATTTCCAGTGTGGCTTTGAACTCACAGAGATCCAGATGGATCTCTGCCTCCAGAAGTCTAGGATTAAAGATGTGAGTGCCACCATTTTCTGGCCTCTATGTCTGTCTAGTGGCTGTTCTGTTCTCTGACCCCAGATAAATTTATTAGGGCACACAATATATTGGGGAGCATAATATCACCACATTCCCCCTTTTTTGTCTAAAATTAAAAAGCTTATAATTAATGCAAGAAAAACTATATCCAATAAGTATATACAATATATACAGTCAAGAATTACATTAACAATGTCTAGTCCATTAACATTTGGCAGATTCAGACAAAAAACTCCATTATATATATTAACAATGTCAAGTCCAGTAACATTTGATAATCTCAGACAAAAATTTTCATTACTTATCCTATTTAAAGCAAGTAGTTCCTTTTTAAAAGTAGATTCAATAATTGACCTTTTTAATCTTATCATACAATAATCTACCATTTGTCATTTTTATATCTCCCCCTTTTCTTTTTAGAGTAGATTCAATGATCTACCCATTTATCCTATTATTCCTTCATCTTTTTTTCTGAGTAGATTTAATGATCTACCTCATATCTATATTCTCTTTTTTATTTTTTTCAAACAAAAACTCTGAATCTAATCTCCTCATTCAGCTTTTTTCCTGACCACCAACAATTAACAACTTGTAACCAACCATCATAAACAATGACACTATCCATAACTCATTAAACAACCAAAAGCCACCACCCCACCTCTTGGGAATGTAGGCATTGTTTTCTTAAAATTACTTCCTGCTTTCTGGGGGCAAAGACATCTTTAGGGAATCCTGAAAAGAAAATTTTTGGGTTAATTGTCAAGTTCTGGGAGAGGTAGCTGTATCATTTGTTGTCTAGTCTCAGCATAATGGGAAAGTGTAGGGCTTGTCTCAAGTCCTTGCTTGAGTTATCTGTGAATCTGGATCATCTCAGCTAGCCATCTCAAAACTGTCCTGAGCAGTTTGTAGTCCAAAGTCAATCTTTCCGTGGTGTTAATGGCTTTACCATAGTCCACGTGGAATCATCATTGTGGGATCCTGTCACCTTTTGAAGATTTCAAAGTTACTGTTAGTTGTGGGCATGGTTCCCTGAAGACTTTTTTGTGTCTCCTGTGTGGTTTGGAGCAATCACAGTCTGATAACAGTGAATATTATATACATTCCAGTAAGGTCGTATATGTCCTGTAGAAATTCATTAATCATACAAGCAAAAAAAAATTTAAATTCCTGGATGTAGTATTTTTGCCATTTTTTTGAGAAGTATTCAAAATTTGTAAAGAAAATGTTATTACTTTTCTATTTTATTAACCAGTTTAAAGTGTAAAATTATCAGATAATTTACCTCAGATAAATCCTCAGAAGATTATCCTTTTAATCTTTTGTGTCCAGATGTCATTGACCAGGTTGAGTGAATGGTGGTTTGTTTAATGATTTTTGGATGCAGTATTGTTGCTTGGCCAGTGGATGTCCTAAGTGCACCCCCAAAACAGGTCTAGTGTGAGCTGACTCAGCTCTCTGAATGTGCACTGTGAATGAAACACTAACCCAGGTAATCCCTACCCATGAGTACTAGGCAGAGCTACCAGGATCACAACAGATGAGGCAATACACTGAACAATTAGAAGCGCTGCCTGGGATACCTGTAGACACTCTGGGGGACCGGCTGTGTGCATGTGCTCCACTGCAGCTGTGCACAAAACGGCAGCGGTGGCACACAAACTGGTGGTGGCAGTGGGAGTTTCAAAAGATGGAGTTGGCAGCAGTTACACAGAGCAGTTTTAAAAGTAAAGGAATAGACTGCTGGTAGTCTCTAACCAGGTGTGTGTGTGGGGGTCTGACCTGATCTGGCCACTACAAGCATGGAACTAGAAAGGTCCCTAGTGCAGGCACCTTTCTCTGGTGCTCTAGCTGCCTAAGAATGCACATGCTTCTAGTAGTGGTTACAAGAACCACTGCCTTGTGAATTGCCTGGCCAGAAAGTGACTGACTCACACGCCACTTGAGCTGCCTGGTCTACAGGCTCCCTGCAGGGCTGCTATATGCAGCTGGTCACCTGAGCAGGAGCCAGGTCATTCCTGGGGAGTTTTGGCTGTACACACTCTGCAGGGCAGAGAAACGCCAGTAGCTACCCATGTTTGTTAGTGTTTGGTCACACAGGTAGCCCCAGTAGGGTTGGGTGGGGCTCAGATCCACATGTTTGGGACTGAGTGGCTCAGGGGTGCTAGTGAGGCTGACCTGCAGCAAGCACACAAGCCTCTGAGCAACCTGTCACTGCTGCTGCAGAGGCTTGGGGCAGGAGCTACAGAGAGTGTGGGGTCTTTTTGTCATGTGGGTGCCACTTATTATGACCAATCCATGTGAGTCTATTAAACAGGTAATAGAATATATTAAGATATAAATTGAGGGAATACACTCATGATTAAAGAATGGAGTAGACAGATGAAGTTGTCCTCTGATCTGAAGGGGGAGGGGGTGAATCTACCTTGCAGGCAGGAGCAGGGAGAAGAGGATTGTGACCCTTCTCCAACTCCTTATAAGAGGTCACACACAAAGGCAGGAAACACTGCCTCTTTGGGCCATATAGCCCAAGGTCACGGGCAGAGCAAATACCACTACACTGCTCCTTACCTGAGGGGTGGTCCTAGCATCCCAGACTGAAAAGCTCAGCTACCACCCAGGCCACTCCTGGGCCTTGGATTGGGACACCCTAGCATCTACCCCATCTATGATCTGCTGGAGCATGTGAAGGGACTGATCCTGCAGAACCATAGTCACAGGATTTCCATGACTTGGGGCAACAGAAGGATATCCAAGATGAGTTTCGGTGAGGGTCCAGTGATGATGGTGTGCCAGAGGCCAGAGGCCTTGAACTAGACCAATGACTCATTGCAATGAACATTTGTGGATAGGGCTGATTGGACAAAAGGTTGTACTGTGTGTCTTAGTTAGGGTTTCTATTGCTGTGAGACACCATGACCAAAGCAATTCTTATAAAGGAATACATTTAATTTGGGGAGAGTTTACATTTTCAGAGGTTTCGTCCATTATCATCATGGTGTGACATGGTGGCATGCAGGCAGGCATGGTGCTGGAGTAGCTGCTCCATCCTGATATGTAGGCAACAGGAAGTGGACTGAGACACTGGGAGGTATCTTGAGCATATATGAGACTTCAAAGTCTGCCTCCACAGTGACACAGTTCCTCCCAACAAGACCACACCTACTCCAACAAGGCCATACCTCCTAATAGTGCCACTCCCTTTGGGGGCCATTTTTCTTTCAAACCACCACACCGTGTGACACACCATAGCTCCCAATGCCACCAGGATGAATGAAGAGGTGTTGGAGAGGTGGGAAGATGGAGGAGTGAGGTGTTTTTTGTTTATTTTAATTAACTTTTTGGGGTTTCCTTTATGCGTGGATGCTGCAAGGTGAATGGCAGATATGGAGGGACTGTGAGGTGAGCAGGATTAGGGTGCATAATGTGAAATTCCCAAAGAATCAATAAAGAATTATGTTATTAAATTTTTTTCTCCCAAGGGTTTAGACAAGACTATGGGGGTTTGCTCTCAAAGGAAAAACTGTACACTTTTTGTGAGATTGACTGGCTCTCCTTAAACATGATGGCCATTTACCAGATCTCAAAGTCAGTCCGGGTAAAGGTCTCAGGGAACCCAGTGCACTCTGATCAGTTCCCTTATATTGATCAATTGTTGAAACTTGTTCAAATCTTATCACCTAGGCTTAAGATTTATACTATTAGGGATTATTCTACTGTTTGGGTTTCTAAAGAACTCCCTGTAACTCATCTCTTGCCACCTTTTCTGCCACCTTCAGATGCCTAGGACCATCCGACAAGTTCTCTTACCCTTCCCTAAAACCACATTCACATCTCTCATCCTCATGCCAACCTCCTTTTCCTCCTCTCTCTCCAACCCCAGACTCCTCCATCCTTTCCCACCCTGCTCTATCTACTTCTGTCCTTTACCTCTATCCCTACTCCCCCACTTCCTGTCCTGGATCTATACCACTTATTTCCTCCCCCTCTCCTACTGTAACCATGACAATCCCATCTGTTGGAGACATTTCATTTCCTTACCCCATCCACACTTTCTTGGCTGCTTTTGGTCTTGTTTGAATGCCTACAATGTTCTGGACTCAGTCCTTGACCCTGTCTTTCTGCAGTCTCCTGGAAGAGGGGCAGGCATAGACTTAGGGGAAGGATGCTACCATTTTCAAGTCTGTATCACATTTTCTACTTCAGAGCTATATGACTGGAAATCATTCCCCCCATTTTCTGACAAATTCAAAGCCATAACTGTCCTCCTGGCATCTGTCCTCTGCATCCATGGCCTGACCTATGATTGCCAGTAACTCCTTCTGCCTCTGTTTACTTAAAGAGAAAAGAAACATATTGGGGCAGTGCTGTGGGATGTTCTATATGGCAAATGTGTTGCTCTGATTGGTCAATAAATAAAATACTGATTGGCCAGTGGCTAGGCAGGAAGTATAGGTGGGACTAACAGAGAGGAGAAATAAAAGAACAGGAAGGCAGAAGGAGTCACTGCCAGCTGCCACCATGACAAGCAGCATGAAAAGATACCGGTAAGCCACGAGCCACATGGCAAGGTATAGATTTATGGAAATGGATTAATTTAAGCTATAAGAACAGCTAGCAAGAAGCCTGCCATGGCCATACAGTTTGTAAGCAATATAAGTCTCTGTGTTTACTTGGTTGGGTCTGAGCGGCTGTGGGACTGGCGGGTGACAAAGATTTGTCTTGACTGTGGGCAAGGCAGGAAAACTCTAGCTACAGGGCAGAGGCAATGAAGGCCTTTATTTCTTTAGCCACTGATACAGATGCTGTTGTTGTTTGAAAGAAAATGGTCCCAAAAGGGAGTGGCACTATTAGGAAGCATGGCCTTTGTTGGAGGAAGTGTGTCACTGTGGAGGTGGGCTTAGAGGTCTCTTTCTCAAGCTTTACTCAGTGTGACAGTCAGTCGACCTCCTGTTGCCTGTAATATGTAGCACTCTCAGCTCTAGCACCACGTCTGCCTGCATACTGTCATGCTTCCCATCATGATGATAATGGGTTGAACCCCTGAAACTGTAAGCAAGCCATCCCAATTAAATATTTTCTTTATAAGAGTTGTTGTGGTCATGGTGTCTCTTCACAGCAGTAAAAACCCTAACCAAGACAGAGGTTGGTACCAGGAACTGGGGTATTGCTGTAATAGGCCTGGCCATTCTTTTGTTTGGAGTAATATGGACTTCAGTAGATTGGGTTAGGAAAGCAGTGGAATGCTTTAAGCACTGCTTAATGGGCCATACTAGTAGGAGCATGGAAGAGGATGGTGCTGATAATGATTTGAAATGTCGGGAGCTGACTCAAGAGGTTTCATAGAAGGATTTTAGTATGTTGCCTAGAGTTCATTCTTGTAACAGTTTGGTGAAGAATGTGGCTGCATTTTGCCCTTGTCTGAAGAGTCTGCCTGAGGCTAAAGTGAGTTTTGGATGAATTCCATTGGCAGAAGAAATCTCAAAACAGCCTAGTATAGACTCTGTCTTGTGGATATTAGTGGTGACTCTAATGAAGATAGATAATGAAAAGGAGCAAGAAAAAAATACTTGAGAAAAAAGGGCACCAGAAAGTGGAATGCAGCTAAATCCTGTGTTCAAGAAGGTAAATTGATTAAGACATGGGATAAAGGGAGCGGTGACCTTAGGGCATGATCCCACCCAGCTAAATTTCCAACTGGTGAAAAGGAACTGAAGAAAAACTTAGAGCTGTGTGTGGTGGGGCACATCTTTAATGACAGATTTGCGAAGGGCAGAGGCTGGCAGATCTCTGAGTTTGAGGCCAGCCTGGAGTACAAAACAAGTTTCAGGACAGCCAAGCTTCAACAGTGAAAGACAGGAAGCTGGTGAAGATGTAATTGAATGCAGGGGCCATGGTCCAGCCCAGTAAGCAGCAGAACTTGGCAGCTTCAACTACATGGTTCTGGCTTTAGAGTTAAGGATAAAAAGAAAAGAGTTATGGAATAAAGCCATTAAGTCCAGGCCTGTGTCAAGTGTGTCCCTGAATGGAGGCCTAGTAGAGAGGCCATTGTGTGAAGCTGTGAAGTTAAAGCCTGAATTACCTTGGAGAACCCAAGAAGTTAGAGCTGCCAGAGTCCTGGGATGCCTTCCCAGCAGAGCTGCCAACAGGAAGTGAAAGCAGCCCAAGAGAAAGAAGTGTGTTGCAGTCAACAAAGCTGAATGGAATTGGAGATGTGGAGAGTATTTTGACATCAGACATAGAGATGTAGAGTATGGCGTTTGCCTATCTGATTTTCGGTCTTGCTTTGGTCTAGCATTTCCATTGTGCTCCCTTCCCTGTGTTTTGGAACAGTAATGTATTTCCTGTGCCATTATATGTTGGAAGCATGTAATCTGCTTTTTGATTTTGATTTTTACAGGTGATTACAGTTAAGAGATTGCCATGAGTCTCATTTGGACTTTGAAATGAGTTTGAGATTGTTCTAGACTATGGGGACTTTTGAAGTTGGACTGAATGCATTTTTGCATTATGATATAAATGCTATAAGCTTTTGGGGTCCAGGGAATGGAATGTATGGTTTGAAAGAAAATGGGCCCCAAAGGGATTGGCACTATTAGGAAGTGTGGCTTTGTTGGAGGAAGTGTGTCACTGTGGGGGTGGGCTTTGAGGTCTTTTTCTCAAGCTTCATTCAGTGTGACAGTCAGTCGACCTCCTGTTGCCTGCAGGCTGTAGCACTCTCAGCTCCAGCACCGTCTGCCTGTACATGACTATGCTCCGCATCACGATGATAATGAGCTGAACCTCTGAAACCCTAAGCAAGTATCCTAAATAAATGTTTTCTTTATACATTTGCCATGGTCATGGCATCTCTTCATAGCAATAAAAACCTGAACTAAGACAGATGCTGAAAAGCCACTCAACTTTGAGGCAGTTTTGCTAACCAAGTATCCTTATCGGGACTCTAGTACACATGCTTGTTTTCAGGCCCTGGATACTTTTTCCCCCCTTTTATTTTATTTTACAATACCATTCAGTTCTACATATCAGTCACAGGTTCCCCTGTTCTCCCCCTCCCACCCCCTCCCCTTACCCCCACCCTACCCTCCATTCCCACAGGACTGGAATTCAGGGTGCAGCTCAAAATCCACTAATTTAAGTCCACAGAGATTCTCTAGGGTCCAGAGGACTCTCCTGGGCAATCTCTTAAGCCATTCCAAGAAGCTTCCTGAATGTATAGCTCTTTCAACCTACTGGCTCCAGAAAAAGCTAGGGTATTAAATTTGATTTTTATCACTCAGTTACCCTTAGACATTCACACAAGTCTCTAATGGGGCTAGTTACAAATGAAAAGTAGCCAGTCGAGGAATTCATGAGTACCATTAAACATACCTGGAACAGAAACAGGAGACTTACTCCTTTGTGGTGGTCTCAAATTGCCTTTCTCCCTTCTGGGCAGAGGTCTTCTACAAAAATTAGGCACCACCATCATCTTTACTCCTCAGAAAGCTAAATTTTCTTTGCATCTGCTTACCAGCTTAGGTTAACTGACTCTCTGGAGGTCTGTACAATATGTCTTAGTTCTTCCAGATTCCATAGCAGAAACAAATCCAGACCCAGGGGCCCTGATTCAGGACTTGCAACAATTTCTTAGTGTATTGGCCAAGGAAAATCCTCTGGGCTTGGCAACACACTATCCCGTAACTGAGGTAAGTCTCTTGGCTACAGCTAAACAGGTAAGGGTCTAACAATAACCCATGAACCAAAAGGCTAGACTTGGAATTGCTTCCCATATTGAGAGTCCGCTTGGAAGCTAACATCTTTACCCCAAGCCTGTTGGCTTAGAATCATCTTTCTTGCCTGTCCATAAACTAGAGACCTCAGATTACCTTCTAGTCCCAGATCACTGGGAGATAAATAAGTGGGGTGATATAATTTGCCCAACTATTCCAAACCTGTACACTTTTCTCAGTCTCCTCCCACCAGATGTGTATGGTCCTAGACTTTAAGTACCCTTTCTTTCTTACTCCCTTGCTTCCAGTAAGCCAGCCTATATTTGTCATTGAATGGACTGATCCACTGTCCAATGATGCTAATCATCTACCTTGGACACACTACCCCAAGGGTTCCTAAATTCCCCCATGCTCTTTGGGGAAGCACCACAAAAAGATTTAAGAGGATTCAGGGTGTCCCATCCTGACTCAACTCTGCTCGGTAAAAGTATGAACTTTTACTGGCAGCAATCGACACAGCCACCTGCTCGAAAGATACTAAGGACTTACTCCAGTTGTTGCAGATATTGGGATATGGTGTCTCCATGGAAAGGCTCATTTCTGTTAGACAGAGTCTCCTATCTGGGATACAAGCTTACTCAAGGTGGGAGAACTGGCAGGAGAACTCTCAGTGCTGCTCAGAAGGAAACCATTTTTTGGATCCCCACTCTCCAATACAAGAAGCAGGTATGTGAATTTCTGGATCAGAGAGGCTTCAGGATATTACAGGCTTTGTACTCATGGGTTTGTTGAAATAGCTACTTTTTCTGCCTCTACATGAGACCTGCCTTTGAAATGGGTTGAAACCGAGGGACAAGCCTTTCAAGAACTAAAGTAGTCTCTATCCTCGGCCCCAACTTTGGCCCCACCGGATGTCATTAAATCATTGTACATTTTTATTCACAGAACTTGGTGACTGCAAAGGGTGTTTTAACTCAGACCCTGGGACTTGACAGAGGCCCATAACATATCTGTCTAAGCGTCTGGATCCAGTGGTCTCCAGTTGATCATCCTGTTTGCATGTCATAGCTTCAACCACTGTACTAGTAAGGGAAGCTGAAATGTTCACTTTAGACTAGAATCTCACTCTAATGGGTCCCCATACTGTTGAAACTCTCTTATGAGGGGCTAATGACTGGAGTGTACACATCACTCAATATAAGTGTCTTTTACTTGAGCAGCCTGATCTGAATTTTACTGCTGTAGAGAATCTCAACCCTATGACATTGATGCCTGATGACAACTCTGATGTCCCTTTCCATGACTGTAAGGACTTGCTGGAAATTTCTCAGGCCAGTTGCCTAGATCTCTAGGACACTTCCTTGTGTGAGGTAGAGGCTGATCATTTTACCCATGGAATCAGTCTGGTCATCAATAGATTCAGGAGAGCAGGGGCAGCAGTAACTACCTAATGGATCACCAAACGGGCACCAGCCTTTCCACAGGGCACTCAGCCCAAAAGGCTGCACTGATTGTTCTCACTCAAGCTCTACACTGGGGAAAGGACAAGTGAGTAAACACACAGACAGCATGTATGTCTTTGCTAACCTTCATGTCCATGCCATGATTTATAAGGAGAGAGGCTCATTAATTATTGAAGGAAAAAGTGTTAAAAACCGAGGAAATTATGTATCTCCTTGAAGTGGCCTGGCTTCCCAAGGAGGCAGCAGTCATCCATTGGACCGGACATTAAACAGCCAACACACTTGAAGTCAAAGAACTCAGAGGGCAGATCAGGATGTCCAACAAGCAGCAAAGATGCCTGTGGATCCCATTTCTGTCTTGATCCTTGCCTTTCCACAGCTCCATCTCCAACCCATCTACCCCCAGAAGGCAGAGGACCAGGCCCATTCCCAAGTTGGAACACAGGATCTGAGTGGGTGGTGGATCTTGCCAGACTCAAGAATTATTCTCCTTGTGGCCAGCCCTTGGGCAACTTTTGTGCATCAACTACACCAGATCACACATCTGGGTGCCACTGACTGACTGAGTTGTTGTCTTCCAGGTAGCAGATTCTGCATCTCTGTGAACCTTCAATCAAATCACAAAGTACTTAGTTACTCCTCTGATGTTTCTGCCATGATTGCACCAGTTAGCATGTCTAGGCCAGCCATTCTTTTACCTTGCAGGGTTTACAACTGGGTAAAATTGATGATTACCTTTCTCTTCTGATAGCAAGGCACATTCCAGTCCTTTGAATGCTAGCCAGTAGGGATAAAACTTCCAGGCCAATCAATTTGCTTCATTTTGACATGTTCTATGACTCAAGCATGTGGTCTCTTCAGAAATAGGATCTTACTGGCAAGAGCAATGGCATCAGCCTGTAATGTTTGGGGGTCTATGGAACCTCACTGTCTCAAAATTCCAAAAGAACCCATTTCTGGCTCTGGGCTTTTTATTTGTTAGTTTCTGGTGTCTAGTGGGAGAATTGTTGTCCTTTCACAGTATAACTCTTTTACATTGTTTTTCAATACAAAAGAAAACAGACTAACAGCATTATCAATTTTAGGTAAATTTGAATTTTCTTCAAGGTGTTTAAAAAATGTTGTTATTATTCTTAATACACCAATTTGTCCTTCTATAAACTGTGGAAGATCCATGTTTTTAAACCTAATCTATTGGTTTGTTACAGTTTAGATAAGGATCTCACAATTTCTTCTGTGGAAGAATTGGTCCTTGGTGTTAGTACTTTTGTAAAGGTACTGATAACTTTGTAAGTTGGGGTTTGTTTTAGTTATAGTTTCTATTGCTATGAAGAGACACCATAACCATGGCAACTCTTGCAAAGAAAACATTTAATTGTGGTGTCTCAATTTCAGTTTCAGATGATCAGTCCATTAGCACCATGGCAGAGCATGGCAGCAAGTAGGCAGTTGTGGTCTTGGAGGAGTAGCTGAGAGTCCTACATCTTGCAGGCAACTGGAAGTTGACTGAAACACTAGCAACATCCTGAACATAGGAAACCTCAAATCCCACCACATAGTGTCACACTTCCTCCCTAGGGCCATTCCCACTCCAACAAAGTCATACCTCCTAATAGTGCCACAGCCTACAAGATTATGGTGGCCAACTCCATTTAAACTACCACAGTTTCCATAGTCTATAACAGTCTCAAACTTATTCAGAAGTATAAAGTTCAAAATCTCTTCTGAGATTGCTACAATTTCTTAACTGTAATCCCATGTAAAATCAAAATAAAAAAATGATCACATACTTTTAACTTAAAATGGAAAAGGATATACATTACCATTCCAAAATGGAGGGAAGACAGTATAGTGAAAAAAATACTGGAACAAAGCAAGACAGAAAACCGGTTGGGCAACCTTTATGTTCTGTATCTCCATGTCTGATTTCAAAATGTTCTTCAGTTCTCCAACTCCTTCCATCTTTGTGGACTGCAACATATTTCTTTCTCTTGGACTGGCTCCACTTCCCACTAGCAGCTCTCCTTAGCAGTATCCCACAACTCTGGCATCTCTAACATCTTGAGTTCTCCAAGACAATGCAGGCTTCAATTCCACAGCTTCATGCAATGGCCTCTCTAGCCCTCCATTCAGAGACACCCTTGACACATGCCTGGCCTCACCAGTTTTCCTTAATCTGAGGGGCAAATTCTATAACCCGTTTCTTTTATCCTTAACTCTAAAGCCTAAACCATGTGGCCAAAGCTGCCAAGTTCTGCTTCTTACTGTGGCTGGAACATGCCCTTCTTGTTCAATTACATCTTTACTAGCTTTCTGTCCTTCACTGCCTAAGGGTGGCAGTCCTGAAACTGGATCTCTAGACCAGGCTGGCCTCTAACTCAACAGGGAAGGGAGAGACTACTGGCCTCTCCCTTCCCTGTGCTGGCATTAAAGACATGCACTACCTCACCTGGCTCTAAGCTTTTCTTTAATTCCTTTTCACAAGTTGGAAATCTGCTGGGTGAGATCTTGGCCTGAGGCCACCACTTCCTTTATTCTACCTCTTAATCCATTTATCTCCTTGAGCACAGGATTATCTCTATTCCAGTCCCGGAGCCTCTTTTCTTAACATGTAAATTTTATATTTTTATTTGCTCAGCTTGCTACTTTTCATTATATATCTTTGTTAGAGTTACCACTAATAATCCCACAACAAAGTCTAGGCTAGACTGTTTTGAGATTTCTTCTGCCAACAGAATTAATCAAAAAAAATCTTCACTTTAGCCTCAGGCAGATTCTTCAGACAAGGGCAAAAAGCAGCCACATACTTCACCAAACTATTACAAGAATGATTTCTAGGGAAAATACTAAAATTCCTCTCCTCTGAAACATCTTGAGCCAGACCCCTGACAGTTTAAATCATTCTCAGTACTACTGTCTTCCATACTCCTAGTAGTGTGGGCCATTGAGCAGTGCTTAAAGCATTTCACTGCTTTCCTAACCCAATGTCTAAATTCCTTCAATCCAAAGAATGGTCAGGCCTATCAGAGCAATGCCCCAGTCCCTGGTATCATCTTCTGTCATCATTAGGGTTTCTATTGCTATGAATAGACACCATAACCATGACAATTCCTATAAAGGAAAACATTTAATTGGGTGGCTCACTTACAACTCAGAGCTTTAGTACATTATCGTCATGGTGGGACTTGGTGCTGGAGAAGGAGCTGAGAGTCCTACATGTCTCAGGCATCAGGAAGTGGTCTGTGACATTGAGAGCAGCTACAGCATATTGGAGACCTCAAAGTGTGCTCCACAGTGACACACTTCTTGCCACAATATCTCATCTCTCCAACAAAGACACACCTCCTAACAGAGTCACTCCTTTTGGGGCCATTTTCTTTCAAACCACCACAGGGGTGTATTTGGAGGCAGAAGCTTACTGGGGCACACCTTTGAAAGGAGTGTTTGGTTCTTGGCTTCTTTCCACTTTTATATTCTTGTTATTTTCCTCTTTCTCTTCTTCTTTATTACCCCCTGTCCCTCCTCATGCTCCTTCCCCGCACACCTTACTGCCCACTGGAAATAAGTAGCTTTCCTTCAGAAATCCTTCTGCTGTTGTACACCACTTCACACAGGCCTTAGATACTGCAGATAATGGCCAGGACTAGACACCAGTGAAAGGGTCAGCCATGACGATCTGTCTGAGGTACTACATCAGAGCTAAGGGAAGATGACCACCCCTATACTATCCAGAAACTTGGCCATTGTCTCTGACTATAAAAATACTCTGTCAGAATTTTGTTTATATATTGTTACTTTCTTCACAATTCTTTCTTTTCAATTTTTTTATTGATTCTTTGTGAATTTCACATCATGCACCCCGATTTCACTCAGCTCCCCATCCCTCCGTATCTGCCTTCCACTCTTGCATCTCCCAAAAAACAGACAGACAGACAGACAAACAAAAACCTCTCTGGAAGCTGCAGTGTGTCTCAGGGTGTCACATAATATACCCTTTTGCTCAAGTTGTTTTACTTGCAAATGCTCATTGTAATGAATCATTGGACTGGTTTGAGGCCTCTGGCTTCTACTACACTATCAATATTGTATTCTTATGAGGATCCCTCTCAGATATCCTGTTGTCCTGTGTCATGGAGATCCTGGGATGGTCCCTTCATATGCTCCAGCAGTTCTTAGATGGGGGAAATGTTAGAGTGTGCCAGCTTAATGCCCTGATCAGGGCCTGCATGGTGGCTGAGTTGGTCAGTCCATCTGCACTCCTGCACACAAGCGCCAGGGTCAGTTCTCCTACTTTGCCCAGGTGAGGAGTCTGGCCAGCTCTCCTGCCTGTGGTAGCTATAAAGTGGTGGGACCAGCTCTCCCATGCTATCAGGGCTATCTTTCTCTCACCTACATAATGAGAGCCAGCTCTCCAGCATTGCCCAGTGAGGGGGAGGACCAGCTCACCTGAGTGCCACAGCCAGCAAGAGGAAGGGCAATATCTCCCACTCTCACACCGTCAGGCTGGCTCTCCTGTGCCCATGGCACCATGGCCAGCTGTACTGTGCTGCCCAGGTAAGGTGTGGGGCTTGTTGTATGGTATTTTGTTTGTGTTATGACAAATAAAGCTTGCCTGGAGATCAGAGGCTTGAGCTAGCCACTAGTTAACCATAGAGCCGGGTGGTGGTCATACATGCCTTTAATCCCAGCACATGGGAGGCTCAGTCCTTTAATCCCAGCACATTGGGAGGTCAAGACAGGAATATAAGGTGGGTGAAGACAGGATCTTGGCCCCATTTGGTCAAAGGATCTGAGGAGGTAAGAAGTCTCTGGTGGCTGGTCCTTTGCTTCTCTGATCTTTCAGGTTATTACCCTGATACTTGACTCCTGGTTTTTATTGATAAGACAAAATATATTCATGCTTCAGGGGCTTGCTCTCTAGCATGCTACAGCTAGCAAATGAAGTGGCCAGCTCACTGGCCCTCATGCTTTCCAGGTCAGCTTTTCCACACTGCCCAGGTGAAGGATGAGACCAGCTCTCTGGAGTTCACACACTCAGAGCTGGCTCACTGGTACCTGTGCCACCAAGTCCAGTTCTACAGTGCAGCCCAGGTGAGGAGTGGGGCCTGATCTCCTGAGTGCTGCATCTGGGAAGGGGTGGGGCAGTTTTCCCACTCTAAAGACCTGTTCTCCCACCAGCCATCGGTGGCATCTCTTCCAAGTCTAATTCACAACAGGGCCTACAGGGGTTGGGGTTAGCTCTCCCAAGCTCATTCCATCAGAGCCAGCTCTCCTCTACTGCCCAGGCAACGGGTGAGGCCAGCCCTCCTGAGTACTGCAGCTGGTGAGGGGTCGAACTAGATCTCTTGTATCCAGTGAAGGGTGGTGTCAGATAAGCATGGCTTCAGGTGGCAGCAGAGACCATGGACTCCTGCATATCCACTCAGCCTTCAGTGGTAACACATGCTATGGACATCAACACGGACTCCGGCTAAAGTAGGACCATGGACCCATGGCCCTCATTTGCACCCCAGGCCCAGATATCCTCATGGCAGCACAGACCACAGTCATCCAAACGACCCTTGGTTGCAACCCAGGCCTCAGTTTTCAACATAGACCCCAGCAACTGTAGGGCTGCAGACCCAAACATGGCCCTCGGTAGCTGCTGGTTCTGGATGTAACTATGGCTTCAGGTGGCAGGACAGACCATGGAGTACTGTATGTCCTTTGGTGGTAACTCAGGCCATGGACATCAACACAGATTCAGGCTACAGTAAGTCCTTGGACCCAGATGTGGCCCTCAGCAGCAGCCTGGACCAGGACATCACCATGACCACATTGAGGTAGCAGCACAGGCCACTCAATCAGTGTGGTCCAGCTAACAGCAGGGCCCCAGGACATCAACATGGCTTTAAGAGGCAGCAAAGGCTCCTCATATCTGTCTGTTCCTCACAGCCTTTGAACCTCCACCTCTATCCACAGCACATGAACTGCTGTACTTCTCTTTCTCTCCCATCTCTACCACATGCTTTGTCTTTCCCATGTCTCCATCACACATTTGTTCATTGTAGTGGCATCTGCTGCCCCAATCTGTGGGACGAGGGCAGGCACTTGAGTGTCATCTCCACATTTCTTACTGTGAATAATTATAGGTGTTTCATGTATAATAATTTAGTAAAATGGTATAAAATACAATCCATATTTGCATCAGCATTTATTGAAAAATTTGCTAATAGCTAGGAATATTCCTGGGACAGCACATTCTGAGTGACTTTTTTCATTATCCTGCTATTTGACCAGAGGCCAGTTCTCAGAGTTCCTTAAAACGGTGTCACTTTGATGATGGCACCTTCCTCATTTGTATGCCTTGAACCTTTCCACCTAGAACACACACAACAAATACCATCAACGTGTAAACGAACCTGAAAGGACACAGAGAATAAAGTTATATCCCTAATTCATAAGAACAATCTCACCCTTTACCCATCATCTTTTGTAAAGTCTAAGATTTCTACCAAAGGATTTAAGTATCTGGGGAAATAAAAACCAACTCCTCCCTAGTAACCTCTAAGAGTCAGCTTTGATACTTACTACCTTGGTGGTCATAGCATTCTCCAAGGAGGTTTGAAGGAAAAATAGCCCAGGAAATACACCCACATTTAAAAATCCTGCTCATTCTTTTTGTTTAATCTTATTATTGACCTTGTCATTCTTTCTGTTGTGAACTTTTCATACTTAATGAAACCAAGATGATCTGAATCTCACAGCAAAAACTCACTGTCACCTCTGTCGGGTTCTATTTCCTCTAAGTTACTGAGTGATCATGGCAGACCCCTAAGCCTCCAGAAACTGTCAGTTTCAAACAGCTTGACAGCACTCACTGGGCTGACAGATGATTCTGATTCTTAAGGATGAAATGCCATTTGTATTTGTGCATAATTGTGAAATATAGGCAAGAACATCTGTTTCATGGTTTAATGGGTAAGCTCAGTGCATTGAGTATTTTCTGCAAAAGAAGCAGTTCCTGAGTTCAAATCCTAGGAACTTGTGTAAAAAGCTGGGCATGGACACAAATGCTTCTAATTGCAGTATTGTGGTACTCTTTGGTCACCATCCCAGCTCCTGGTTCATTGATGGAATCCTCAGAATGGGAAAAGAATGAGTTGAACATCTAATGCCCTTCTCTGTCCTCTCTCTGTATATATATATATATACACACACACACACACACACACATTACACATGCAACACATTAACACATATGCTTTATGTGTTTTACATAAAGGCATAGTGGGCAGAAGACATCAATTTGCCTATTTATTAATAAATTTCCTAGTACATCCTAGTAGAGCTGGTCTTTGTGTCCAGAGAAATCCAACCCCATTTGCAACTACCTTATGAAGCAATACAGGATAGACTCCTATGCCAAACTCAATGACCACATGGGAAAAAGTCTCAATGTCTGATCATTGGAAGAGAGATGGTCTGAATGCTATTTTGCTTTCCACATCATAGACCATTGACATACAAGTCCCCTCAAGTGGGAGGTAGAGGTGTTACTTACTCATTTTCCACATCTTGGATGGAGTCAGGCAGAGGCTTATTCTTGGTCTCAGGAAGGAGAAGAGGAACAAAGCCAGCAAGGATGGAGATGACTCCATAGATGATCCAGGGTAAAGAGGCAGAGTACATCGTGAGGGTCATTAAAACAGGAGCCACGGCTGCCCCCACATTACCAGCAGTACCAATGACTCCTAATGCTCTTGCCCTTGGAAAATAAAACATAATTCAGAAAAAAATCTAGCAAACTGGAACTCAATGTACTTGTGATTACATTAACCATGATTCAATGTGCAGAATAATTTTACTTAAGATTTTTGTTACTTGCTTTGGAAATTTGTTTTATTTGATAGTAATTTTGTCAAGGTCAAAGAATAAAGTCATTTATAAAGTGCTCAGAAAGATAAATACCATATGTGTTCTCTTACATGCAGGTCTTACATTTTAGCTTTTATGGAACTTTGTGTGATTTTGTGTGTGTGTGTGTGTGTGTGTGTGTGTGTGTGTGTGTGTGTGTGTGTGTGATATGGGTATAGGGTGTAAACTAGGAATGTCAACAGGAAGGGGATAGAAAAAAATCACTAAAGGAGAAGAGATTAGGTGTTTCTGTAGGACCAGAGAGGAGCAGGTGTCCAGGTTTCCAGTTTCTCAGGAAGACTAAACTCTGGGTAAACAACCTTAAGTTTCTGAGAGATAATAGATCACCAGGTGATCAGGCCTCCAGCTACAACAGGACCAGAGAGCACAAGGCACTCAGGCTTCCCATTATTGCAGGGTCACAGAGGAATCTGCAACCTGATCTCCAGCCCAGTGCTCTCAGAGTTCAGTGTAGAGTTGTCTCCAGGGTTCCCAGCATCCCTTGTGGAACTGGAGCTTTGGTTTTAGTCATCTCTGAGGTCATTATTGGTGCAGAGTTCTGAAGTTTCCAGTGTTAAAGGTCACTCCAGGACCAAGAGTCTATATTTCTGTAGTCCTATAGTTTACTTTGGCCTGTGGGGCCAACCACATCCCTCTGATAGCAGACAGATTTCATTTCTTAAGTTTGGTATCTTGCCTCCAGCAGGTTCATAGAATCTAAAAGGCCAAGATTTGATTCCAGCTGGTCACTTTGGTGCTTAGTATCCAGCCCCACCCTTGGTCCTCAGGCACACAACCATGACAACTTTATCAACTCATTCAATATCATCATGTTTCATCAGTCCTCATAGCTGAATGCCATGAAGACATTCCTTTAAGAAGACACAAAAGACAGCATATCCCAATAGGTTCTGAGACATGTCCAAGAGGCCCAAACCCAAGAATTTCTGGTATAGAAGAAGAAAAAGAAAAATGTAATGGAATAGACAATCCATTATGTAAATTATAGCAGAAAACTCCCCAATGTGTAGTGTAGCATGAATCTTAGAGGGTCTTATTAATAAAAACAAACCTGAGGCCAGTTATTGGGGTGAATGCTGAAAGATCAGAGAAGCAGAACAAGCCACAGCTATCTCACCTCACCAATTCCTCAACTGATTTTGCACGGGCTGCTCTTTTTTTTTTTTTTTTCCCCTAGAGCTGAGGACCAAAACCAGGGCTTTGTGCTTGCTAGGCAAGCGCTCTACCACTGAGATAAATCCCCAACCCCTTAGGTATTTATTGCTTATAGTTATCCTACTTTTGTATATAGTTTTTCTTATATTAGTTACAACTTTCCTTTTTTTTTATTAAAATAGAAAAGGGGAAATATGGTGATATTTATTTGTACTGAAATGTGATTTTAATTGTATATTAATAAATAAAGTTGCCTGGGGATCAGAGCTAATAGCAAGACATAGCAGAAGTCTGACGGTGGTAGCACATGCCCTTAATCCCGATCACACGACAGGCAGATCTCTGTGTGTTCAAGGATACCACCAGCATGAAGACATACTCCTTTAATCTCAATACCAACCATAGAAGATCTGGAGGTCTGTATAGATGGGCAGTGATGAGGAGGTCATGTGGTTGTGTTTACAACCAATGAGAAAGCAAAACAGAAAGTCTATAAGAAGACAGAGTCACAGGAAGGAGGTCTCTTGGCAGAGGGAAGGACAGGAGTGTCAGTGAAAGTAAGGTTTTTAGTGCTTAGCTATTACTCTGACCTCTTGGGCTTTCATCTCTGCATTGGCTGTGTTTCTTATTTAACAAGATGGTTACATCTACATCACAGAAGGCAGGCATCCAAATTCAAGATGTTATAGAACTCCGAACAGACAAACTAAGAGAAGAAATGCTCCATGATATATTACAGTCAGGACATCGAAATACACGTAACAAAGGAACCCAGAAAGCAGCAAGAGAAAGGCCTCCACTCACACACAAAGGCCCCACTGCAGAATTATCCCAGACTTTAGCCAGCAACCATACAACTCAGAAGAGCATCAGATGAAATATTCCAGGCTTTGAATATAAACAAATGTGAGCACAAAACGCCATAGCCAGTAAATTTATCTTTCAAAACCAATGGAGAAATGAGGACGTTTCAAGACAAATACAAATGAAAGTGATTCCTGACAACCAGGTGAGCAATGCAGAAAGTTCTTAGTTAATGATTTGCAGGGAGGGAGAGGAGAGGCAGCTTTCTTCAAGTGAATACATGCATGCATACACTTAATCAAAAGCACAGATGAATAAAGTACATTTGGGAAAGAAACAATCATGTCCAACATAGCAACTCATCAAACCCTCAAAATCAATATTGGAGGAAGAAAATAAATATCCACTGTTGGGAGCCAGGCCTGTCCAAGCCTTTCTTAACTGCCTTGATGAAAGAACAAAGGGAATGCTAATTCTGTGTCCTTGTCTAGGGGCAGACTTGGCAGGGTCCTGTCTGGAGCTGGGTCTTATTAGTCCCAAGGCTTCTTTGTCATTGGTCTCTGACATATCTTGTGATCTCTTTTCACAACATTGCTTGATTAGGTTCTTGTTCACTTTATCCCATCATGTGTTAGCTTTCTGATGACTCTGTCCCATTTTCCCCTGCAAACAGTATTTTATATGCTGTACCTTTTCATTCAACTTGCTGTCATGAGTCATCAGCTAATGTAGACCTCCTGACCCAGCTTTCTGTCCTCATTATACTCTCACCATTGTCCTCCCCTCTTGACACCTCTCCATCTGGGACCCTTATTCCTTCAGGTTCCAGTCAATCAATAATGCAGAAATCCAGACTATCACCTAACAAATTGTTAGGGAATATCAACCATTTCCATAATAAACTTAAGTGTAATTAGCTTGAATTCACCACTAAAAAGACACAGATTAATTGAGAGAATTAAAAAACAAGAACCAATTGCATGTTGTGGTCAAGAAACACTCTCATCCAGCAAATACTAAAAAACTCACTGTCAAATGATGGAAAACAAACTGCCAAACAAATGTAAACAAGCAGGTGTAGCTATATCATGGAAACCAAACTTCAAATCAAAGCTACATAGAGGAGATAAAAATGGACACTATGTATTGATAAGAGAAACAATTAATCAAAATAATATATAATTGTAAACTTTTATGCATCAAACATTAGGGCTTCTAATTTCGTAAAATGAACATTAAAAAGACGTAAAATATCATAGTGGTTCTGATGCAATAATAGTGAGTGATTTTAATACTCTACTCTCAAATTTAGTTTGGTCTTCCAAAGTATAAATAGAAACTTTAGAGCTAATGTATACTTTGAACTTAACACACACATATATATACAGAATATTCCATCCAACATGTAGGAAATATGCATTTTTTCGGCAGTAAATGGAACCTTCTCCAAAACTGGTCACATCACAGGACACAAAGTCAAATCTAAGAAGTAAAAAATTGAGTCAATTCCTTGTCTTCTATCAGACAATAATTCAAAAAAAAAAAACCCAGAAATCAACTATAAGAAATACTACAGAAACCACAAAAAAACTTGGACACTAAATAACATGTTTTTGACTGAACAGTTGGTTATCCAAGAAATCAGAGATGAAATTAAAAACTTCCTAGAGACAAGTGAAAATTATAACACATCCTATCAGAACATCTGGGAAGCTGTCAAGAAGTCCTAAGAGAAAAGTTTATAGCAACAAAGTTTCATATGAAAATCTTAGACATATCAATTAAATAACCCAATGATGTACCTCATGGCTCTTCAAAACAACAAGCAGCCAACTAAACACACTAGATGGCAAGACATAATAAAGAGTAAGAAATAAATTAATGCAATTGAGATTGAAAGAACAATTTACAAAGCCAAACAAAGACTTTGTTCTTTCAAAAAGTTAATAATATTGATAAACACTTAGCTAATCTGATGAAAACAAAGAGGGAGAAGATGAAAATTATTAAGATCAGAGCTCAGAAGGGTGTCATTGCAACTGACTCCAGTGAAATACAGAACATCATTAGAACTGATTGCAAAAACTTACACTATGAAAAACTGGACAATCCATAAGAGATGAAGGAACTTCTAAATGAATATCACCTATCAAAATTAAGCCCCTGAGATATGAAAACTTAAACAGATCGATCACAGGCAATGATATTGGAGCTGTTATTAAAAGTCTTTCCTCTAAGAAAAGCCTAGGACCAGATGGATTTACTGCTGAATTCCATTAAACTTTCAAGGAAGACACTAGACCTACCATTCTTAATTTGTTCCATAAAATGGAAAATAAAGGAATATTACCAAATCCATTCAATAAATACAGTAATATCATGATACCACAATCACACAAAAACACCACAAAAGAAAGAAGAGATAAGAAAACTAGAGACCAATTTCTTTCTTTTTATTTTGTTTTACAACACTATTCAGTTCTACATAACAGACACAGATTCCCTTGTTCTCCCTCTTCCTGCCCCCTCCCCTTCCCCCCAGTCCACCCCCCATTCCCACCTCCTCCAGAGCAAGGCCTCCCCTGAGGACTGAGATCGACCTGATAGACTCAGTCCAGGCAGGTCCAGTCCCCTCCTCCCAGATTGAGCCAAGTGTCCCTGCATAAGTCCCAGGTTTCAAACAGCTAACTCATGCAATGAGCCCAGGACCTGGTACCACTGCCTAGATGCCTCCCAAACAGATCAAGGCAATCAACTGTTTCACCTATTCAGAGGGCCTGATCTTGGTTCATAGTTCATGTGTTTCCATTCATTTGGCTATTTGTCCCTGTGCTTTATCCAACCTTGGTTTCAACAATTCTCGCTCATATAAACCCTCCTCTTTCTCGCTAATTAGACTCCTGGCGCTCCACCCAGGGCCTAGCTGTGGATCTCTGCATCCAGATCCCTCAGTCCTTGGATAAGGTTTCTGGCACAACTATTAGGGTGTTTGGCCATCCCATCACCAGAGTAGGTCAGTCCCGGCTGTCTCTCAGAGACCAATTTCTTTGATTAACATATGAAAAAAATCTTAACAAAATACTTGCAAACTGAATTCAGGAATACATGAAGAAGAATGTATATTGTGACCAAGTGGATTTCATCTCAGGAAGGCAAGTTTGATTCAATATATGTAAATAAAAACATAATACACTATATAAATCAACTGAAGGACAGAAATCACATAATTACTTCAGTTGATGCTAGAAAGACACTTGACAAGTTCACTATGCTTAAATCATAAAAGTTCTGAAAACTTTAGGATTACATGGAATATATCTCAAAATAATAAGGGTTACATTAAATAATTACATGGAGAAAATCTGAGAGCAATACTTCTAAAATCAAGAATGAGACAAGAATGCACACACTGTTCTCTCTTATTTTATATAGTGCTTGAAGTTTTAGCTATAACAATTAGGACACGAGAAACACACAAAACAGATAACATCAGTAAAGGAAGAAGTCAAATTGTCCCTATTCGCATATGACATGATTCTTTACTTAAAAGATTGTGGAGGCCCACAGAAGCTTCCTGGTAAGACCTTACTCAATGTCAGAGAATCTGAGCTTGCTTTACCCAGCAGGGATGCATAATGAAATGATTTGGCCACAGGTGTGGTTTACCAGGTGTTCTGAAGGGTCTACACTTGGCTGTACGTTGTGCTTTGATCTTGAAAGGGGGAGGTCTTTTACCTTGCTCCTTGACATTGTATAAAAAGCCTTTTGGAATAAATCTCAAGGTGGCTGGCCCGAAGCTATCCTGTGTCTCTGTCTTTCCACATAATACTCCCTCATTCCCCTCTTCTCGCCTCAAGAACCCTTTGACAGGTCAGAGTTGGACTCTGACAGACCCTGACAAAAGATCTTATTAACTATACCAGAAAACTCTTTAACCTACTAAATGCTTACAGTGATGTTGCAGAACAGAAATCATTATAAAAACTCAGTAGCCTTCATTTATACCATCAGTCTACTCTCAGTGAAAGAAACTAGGAAAAATATCCTATTCAAAATAATTCCCCCAAACAGGATTTAGGAATATATCTAACCAAAGAGGTGAAAGATCTCCTCAATGAAAGTTAAATGTATGGAGGAAATAAAAGAAGAATCTAGATGATTGGAAGACATCTCACAATACTGAATTAACAGAATTGATATTGTGGAAATGGCCATACTACTAAAATTAATTTACAGAATAAATATAATACCTCTCAAAATTTGTGTTATATTTCACATGTTTAGAAAAAAAACTATACAAGAATTCATATGGATCCACAGAGGCTGTGAATAGTGAAAGGAATCCTAAGAGTAAGAACAATGCTGGGCGTATTCTAATACTCAGTCTCAAATTACACTATAGAGCTATAGTGAAAAAGACTGCTTGGGACTCACATAAAAGCAGGCACAGTAGACCAGCGGAAAAGAATAGAGGACATGGAAATAAAATGTCAAAATTTTGCTAAAACAAAGTGATTTTTTTTACAAGGGAGGAAGAAATAAACACTGGAAAAAAGATAACCTATTCAACCAATGGTGCTGGCCAACTACCAGCAGAAGAATAAAACTTGATGCTTTCACTTTGTGCAAAAATCATTTCAAAATTGAATAAACACCTTTGACTTTAAACCTAAAATCTGAAATGTCTAGAACAAACATAAGGGAGACCATTTAAGATACTGAGGCAAGCCAACTTTCCAAACACCAATAGAACACCAATGGCACAGAATCGAATCCTGTTACCAACAGAGGAGACTAAGTGAAAACATGATTTCTGCACAGCAAAAGAAATGATTAGCAGAGTAAAGAGACAGCCTGCAGCTTTGAAGAAAAGCTTTATCAGCTACACTTCAGAAAACGATGGAATATCCAGAAAATACAAATTGCAGAAATTAAACACCAAATAAATAAACCTGTTGATTAACAAATGAGAAAATATACTGAATAGATAACTTTTAAAAGGAAAGAAACACAAATGGCCAATAGTATTTTAAAAGATGTTCAATATCCCTAGCAGTATAGGAAAGACAAATTTAAACTACTTTGAGATATCACCTCACCTTGATCAGAATAACTATCACCAAGACATCTGACAACAAATATACCTGAGAAAATGTGCTGAGAAAGGATCATGAATTCACTGTTGGTATGGTGCAAATTAATACAACCATTGTGAAAATCAGTTTGGAGATTTCTCAAAAAGTTAAGACTATAACTACCAAAAGACCTAGCAATTGCACTTTTGGACATAAACCCTTGCACCTCCACATTCAGTTACAGAAATATCTGCACCCTCATGTATATTGCTGACATATTTATGACAGGAAAGAACTGGAATGAAAGGAGTTGTTCTGCAACAGTTGAATGGGTAATGGAAATGTGCTGTATAAATACATATAAAAATGGAATACTACTCTGCTCTCCAGAAAAACGAAATTACAAAATTTGTAGGAAAATGGATGGACTTAGAATGCATGACATCACCCAGCTCTGAAAGAAAAATGCTATCCCTCATTTGCATATTGTTGTCAATTATATATATATATATACACACACACATACATACAAGTATACATATTGTTGTCAATAATATATATATATATACACACACACACATACATACAAGTATACATGGTTGTACAGTATAACAAGTAGAAAAGAGAATGAGACAGATGTAATATTAGGGAATGAGGAAGGAAGGAATTCTTATAATGGACAGGAGATATAAAAGAGGATATAAAGGTATCACACTGTTTTGTCAGTTCCAACTGTGTCATAGAATTTTTTCATTTTTGGTGGTGGATGAGTATAGAAAATTTTATTTAATAGTGAAAGTGTAAAATTGAATGTGAAGCTCCACAGCTCCAGAATTGTTATTCTAACTGGATAGAAGCTCATTGAAATGCATATATTTTGAATCTGACTAATTTTTGTGTGTGATGTTCATTTTGTTTGCAATGATTTTCTGTAATAAAATTTATAATGTTAAAATGATAAAAGAGGGGGGAGATTGGTAGCACACATTAAAATGAAATGATGAGGACAAGGGGATTCTACTGGCAGGAAGAAGGGCTTGCAAAACAGGGAACAAACAGATGGAAGAGTATTTTTAAAAATGTGATGAGCAGACCCTCTGAGACTGAAACTGCTCCCTGAGATAGCCTGCCAGTGCCAATTGGACTAAGAGGTGAATCTTTGTCCTCATAGCTGAACACTCCAACCTCGAGGCTTTGGGCCCAGGGGCACAACCCTGCACCCCCACACCCTCACCAATTGCAGTTCCAAATTCTGGCCAGCAGACAGGTCTCCTGCAGACAGGTTGGACTACCACCATCACCCAACAGACCCTGTAACCCACAAGCTCACCTCTCCCTAACCTACCCACCCACTGAATCTGCAGCTGCTCACTGAGACAGAGCCTGTCAGCACCAATTGGGCTTAGAGCTGCTCCCTGAGACACAGAATCCATCAGCAATGATTGGACAAAGTGCTCCAATTAGACCAAGTGCTCCCATTGGACCAAGAGTATCGATCAGACCAAGAGAGGCTCCCTCAGACACAGACACTGCTTGCACTGAGTGGAGGAAGAGATGGGTAGATGCCAGTGCAAAAATACAGTCAACAACATAAAGACCAATATGGCACCATCAGAACCTAATGGCTCTACATCAGCAAGACCTGAACATCCCAACACAGAAGAAGCAGAAGAAATTGACCTTAAAATTGACTTTAAGAAGATGATATATGTCTTTAAAGAGAAAATGAAAAATTCCCTTAAAGAAATGGAGGAAAAAAAAAACAAAAATGGAAGAAATCAATAAATCCCTTAAAGAAAGCCAAGAAAAAGCAAGTAAACAGGTGAAGGAAACAGTTCAAGTTTTAAAAACTGAAATAGAGATAATAAAGAAGACATAAACTGAGGGAATGCTGAAAATGGAAAATCTGAGTAAACGAACAAGAACTATAGATGCATATCCAACAGAATGCAAGAGATAGAAGAGAGAATCTCTGGCATTGAAGTTATGATAGAGGAAATAGATTTGGCAGTTAAAGAAAACACTAGAGCCAACAAAATCATAATACAAAATGTCCAGGATATTTGGGACATCATGAAAAGACCAAACCTAAGAATAATAGGGATAGAAGCAGAAGAATACCAACTCAAAGCCCAGAAAATATATTCAACAAAATCAGAGAAGAAAACTTTCCAACTTAAAGAAGGAAATGCCTATAAAGATACAAGCATCTTACAGAACATCAAATAGACTAGATCAAAAAAAAAGGTTCCCTCGCCACATAATAATCAAACCACTAAACATACAGAATAAAGAAAAAATATTAAGAGCTGCAAAGGAAAAAGGCCAAGTAACATATAAAGGCAGACCAATCAGAATAACACCTGACTTCTCAATGGAGACTATGAAAGCCAGGAGGTCCTGGACAAATGTTATTCAGACACTAAGAAACTACAGATGCCAACCCAGATTATTATACCCAGCAAAATTCCCAATTTCAATAGATAGAGTAAACAAAATATTCCATGATAAAACCAGATTTAAACAAAACCTATCCACAAATCCAGCCCTACATAAAGCACTAGAAGGAAAAAATCCAACCCAAGGAAGTTAGATACACCCATGAAAAAATAGGCATTAGATAATGCCACACCAACAAATACTAAAGAAGGGAAACACACAACACTTCCCCGGAAAAATAACAGGAATTAACAACCACTGGTCATTAATATCCATTGTCTCAATTTGACTATAAAAAGACACAGGCTAACACAATGGATACAAAAACAGGATACATCCTTCTGTTGCATACAAGAAACACACATCAACTTCAAAGACAGACACTACCTCAGAGTAAAAGGCTGGGAAAAGACTTTCCAATCAAATGAACTTAAGAAACAAGCTGGTGTAGCTACCCTAATATCTAATAAAATAGATTTCAAACTAAAATCAATCAAGAGACTGGGAAGGACATTAAATATTTGTCACAGGGAAAATCCAAGAAGATGAAGTCTCAATTCTGAACATTTATGCCCCAAATACAAGGGCATTCACATTTGTAAAAGAGAGATTACTAAAGCTCAAATAGCACATCAAACCCTATACACTAGTAGTGGGAGACTTCAGCATCCCACTATCACCAACTGATAGGCCTTCCAGACAGAAACTTAACAGAGAAATAAAGGAAGTAACAGACATTACAACCCAAATGGACTTAATAGATATCTACAGATCATTCCACCCTAACACAAAAGAATATACCTTCTCCTCAGCATTCCATGGAAACTTCTCTAAAATTGATGTGATCAGTCACAAAGCAAATCTCAACAGATACAAAAAAATTGGAATAACTTCCTGTGTTCTATCAAACCACCATGGCTTAAAGTGAGATTTCAACAACAATAAAAATTACAGAAAGCCTACAAGTTCATGGAAACTGAATAATGCCCAATGAATCACCAAAGGGTCCAGGAAGAAATAAAAGATTTCCTAGAATTCAATGAGAACGAATGTACAACATACCCAAACTTATGGGACACTATGAAAGCAGTGCTAAGAGGAAAATTCATAGTACAAAATGCACACATAAAGAAGATGGAGAAATCTCACACTAGCAACTTAAGAGCACACCTGAAAGCTCTAGAACAAAAATAAGCAAACTCATCCAGAGAGAATAGACACTAGAAAATAATCAAATTGAGAGCTGAAATCAATAAAATAGAAACAAAGAGAACAATACAAGGAAACAATGAGAAAAAGAGTTGATTCCTTGGGAAAATCAGCAAGATAGACAAGCCCTTATCCAAATTAACCAAAAGGCAGTGAGAGAGAGAGAGAGAGAGAGAGAGAGAGAGAGAGAGAGAGAGAGAGAGAGAGAGAGAGAGAAGAGAGACATAACAACAGACAATGAGGAAATCCAGAGAATCATCAGGTCATACTTCAAAAACCTCTACTCCACAAATGTGGAAAATGTGAAAGAAATGGACAATTTTCTGGATTGGTACTATATACCAAAGTTAAGTCAAGACCAGATAAACTATTTAAATAGACCAATAACCCCTAAGGAGATAGAAACAGTTATTAAAAGTATCCTAACCAAAAAAAGGCCAGGACCAGATGGTTTCAGCACAGAAATCTACCAGAGTTTCAAAGAAGAGCTAATACCAATACTCTTCAAATTGTTCCACACACTAGAAACAGAAGGAACATTACCAAACTCTTTTTATGAGACTAGTTACCCTGGTACCCAAATTTTACAAAAAAAGAAACAAAGAAAGAGAATTATAGACCAATCTCCCACATAAACATTGATGTAAAAATACCCAACAAAATACTGGCTAACCAAATCCAAGAAAACATCCAAAAAATTATCCACCATGACCAAGTAGGCTTCATGTCAGAGATGCAAGAATGGTTCAACACATGAAAATCTGTCAATGTAATATACCATATAAACAAACTGAAAGAAAAAAAAAACACATGATAATCTCATTAGATGCTTGGAAAAGCCTGTGAGAAAATCCAACACGCCTTCATGTCTCCTATGGGCAGTCAGCAGAGCCCGGCACACTGAGCCTAGGCAGGTCCAAGCCCCTTCCTACTGTACCAAGGCTGCTCAAGGTGCCAAGCACAGGCCCGGATTCCCAAAAGTTTGCCCATGCACCAGGGATGGATCCCGATCCCTCTGCCTGGGTGCTCCCCAAACAGTTCAAGCCAAACAACTGTCTTCCGTAGTATGATAAGAAATTTAAGTTTCTGAAGAAAAAATTGAAGAAGATATCAGAAATGGAAAGATCTCCTATGCTCATGGATAGGTAGGATTAACATAGTAAAAATGGCAATCTTACCAAATGCAATCTACAGATTCAGTGCAATCCCCATTAAAATCTCAACACAATTCTTCATAGACTTAGAAAGAAAAATACTCAACTTTGTATGGAAAAACAAAAAAACCCAGGATAGCTAAAATAATCCTGTACAATAGACTAAGCTCTGGAGGCATCACGATCCCTGACCATAAGCTGTACTATAGAACTATAGTAATAAAAACAGCTTAGTATTGGCATAAAAAGTGACTTGTGGACCAATGGAATTGAATTGAAGACCCTGACATTAGTCTGTACACCTATGAACACCTGTTTTTGACAAAGAAGCCAAAACTGTACCATGGAAAAACGAAAGCATCTTTAGCAAATGGTTCTGTCATAACTGGGTATATGCATAACATGTAGAAGATTGCAAATAGATCTATATCTGTTGCCATGTACAAAACTCAAGTCTAAGTGGATCAAGGACCTCAACATAAATCCAGTTACACTGAACTTGATAGAAGAGAAAGTAGGAAGTAGTCTTGAATGCATTGGCACAGGAGGCCACTTCCTAAATATAACACCAGTAGCACAGACACTGAGAGCAACAATTAATAAATGGGACCTCCTGAAAATTAGAAGCTTTTGTAGTACAAAGGACATGGTCAATAAGACAAAATGATAGCCTACAGAATGGGAAAAGATCTTCACCAAACCCACATCTGACAGAGGGCTGATCTTCAAAGTATATAAAGAACTCAAGAAACTAGACATCAAAATACTGAACAATCCAATTAAAAAATGGGCTACAGAGCTGAATCTCAAGTGGCTCAAAGACATTTAAGGAATTGTTCAAAATCCTTAGTCATGAGGGAAATGCAAATCAAAATGACTCTGAGATACCATCTTCCACCTGTCAGAATGGCTATGATCAAAATCACTGAAGACAGCTTATGTCAGAGAAGATGTGGAGCAAGGGGAACACTCCTCCATGTTTGGTGTAAGTGCAAACTTGTGCAGCCACTTTGGAAACCTGTATGGCAGTTTCTCAGAAAACTGGGAATCAATCTACCTCAAGACCTAGCTATACCACTCTTGGGCATATAGCCAAGGAATGCTCAATCTTACCACACAGACACATGCTAAACTATGTTCACAGCAGCATTATTTGTAATAGCCAGAACCTGGAAACAACCTAGATGTCCCTCAATTGAAGAGTGGATAAAGAAAATGTGGCACATATACACAATGGAGTACTACACAGCAGTAAGAAAAAATGATACCATGAAATTTGCATGCAAATGGATGAAACTAGAAAATACCATCCTGAGTGAGGTAACCCAGACTTAGTAGGAGAAACATGGTATGTACTCACTCATAAGTGACTACCAGTTGTAAAGCAAAGGATAACCAGACTACAACCCATAGCTCCAGAGAAGCTAGCTAACAAGGAGGACCCTAATGAGGACAAATAGATAGCCCAGTGAAGGAGAAATAGATGAGATCTGCATGAGCAAACTGGGGGTGAGGGGGGCAATGGAGGGCAAGGAATGGGGATGAGAACATAAGGGAATGGGAGGTTCAAGCTGGAACAGGGACAAAGTGGGAGAGCAATGAAAGAGATACTGTGATAAATGGAAACATCATAGTAATAGGGAAAAACAAAGTACTAGGGAAGTTCCCAGGAATCCAAAAGGATGACCCTACCTTAGACTACTAGCAATAGTCAAGAGGGTGTCTGAACTCGCCTACTCCAGTAATCAGATTAGTGAATACCCTAACTGTCATCATAGAGACTTCATCCAGTGACTGATGGAAGCAGATGCAGAGATCCATGGCCAGGCCCCAGGCCAAGCTCCAGGACTCCAATTGATGAAAGAGAGAGGAGGGATCATATGAGCAAGTGACATTGAGATCATGATGGGAAAATATACAGAGATAGACAGCCAAACTAGTGGAAACCCATGAACTGTGGACCAATAGCTGTGGAGCCCCCATAGGACTGGACTAAACAGCGAATCAGTTGTTCAGCTTGAACTGTTTAGGGGACCCCCAGGTAGTGGTATTGGGATCCATCCCTGGTGCATGATCAGGCTTTTTGGAGCCCAGTGCCTATGGGGGACACCTTGCACAGCCTTGGTACAGGGGGGAGTGGCTTAGATCTGCCTCTACTGAATGTACCAGGCTATGCTGACTGCCCATGGGAGGCCTTGCCTTGGAGGATGTGGGAATTGGGGGTGGGTTGGGGGCAGGAGGAGCAAGGAGAGGGGGATCTGTGGTTGATATGTAAAATGAATAGAAAATTTCTCTCTCTGTCTCTGTCTCTCTCTCTCGGTTTTTTAAGACAGGGTTTCTCTGTGTAGCTTTGTGCCTTTCCTGGATCTTGCTCTGTAGACCAGGCTGGCCTCCAACTCACAAAGATCCACCTGCCTCTGCCTCCCAAGTGCTGAGATTAAAGGAGTGTGTTACTACCACCTGGCAAATAGAAAATTTCTTAATAGTAAAAATTAAAAAAAAAAGTGATGACCAAACACATTACTTACACCCAATTTACGGCATGTACATGAGCGTATGCAGGGGTGCTTGAGTGCATGTGTGCATGTGTGCACACATGCACACACACCTGCATACAAATGAATGCAAAGATGTAATGGTAGATGTGGTACCAGCTGAGAAGAAGGAATTCAGCAGGAATGGTACATAGGTAAGAGTGATAGAGAACACAACCACAATCAATATCTACATGAAACTGCTAAAACAAAATAAATGTGAAAAAACATAATTGTAAGTGAAAGATACAGAAGTCTTATTTCTCACAGCACTTATGTTTTGGGTGGCTCCAAATATTTACATGAGATCTTTATTAGTTAATACAACCAGTTCACAGCTGGACTTAATCTATCTTGCAAAAAGAAAACTTCAGATAAACTTTGGTCACTCCTGTAATCACTACTATTGATTGCTGTTGATAACTACCCAGGTGTTTACACCAAATCATGTACCTGATCACGGTGGGGAGTAGCTCTTGTGAGTGTATGATATTATTGCTAGTCATCACAGCAGAGTTTGCTCCTGCCAGTGTTATCAAAACCACACGCAGGGTCTGCATTCCTGTGGAGAGGAAAATCAGGGACAATGGTCATTCTGAGGTGAAGGAATTCACTTTCCATTTGTAAGTGGCGAATACAGAGTGGAGAAACTGCAGAGAGTAAAAGTCCTCAGTTGCTGTGAAATGTCGTTCTGTATGCTGTGGATGTATGTTGCTCAGATTGGTTGATAAATAAGATCCTGATTGATCAGTAGCCAGGCAGGATGTATAGGCAGAATAAGCAGACAAAGAGAATTCTGGGAAGAGGAAGGCTGATTCAGGAGTTGCCAGCCAGACACAGAGGAAGCAAGATGACAAGGCAGAACTGAGAAAAGGTACCAAGCCACATGGCTAAATATAAATAAGAATTATGGGTGAATTTAAGTGTAAGAGCTGGTCAGCAATGAGCTTAAGCTAATGGCTGAGCAGTTGTAATTAATATAAGCCTCTACATGTTTACTTTGGGGATGTGAGTGGGAAAGACTTGCCCTGACCACTAGCTAGGAGGGACCCAATAAATTGCCAGCTACAAATGGAGCCCAATGTGGGGTACCACTTGTATCTGAAGTTTTCCTGGTCCCACCTGGCTCCTGTGGCCCTGTGGTCCTGTAGCCACTCAGACCCAAATAAACACACACAGGCTTATATTATTTTTAAACTACGGCCATGGCAGATTTCTTGCTAACTAGCTCTTATATCTCAAATTAACCAATTTCTATAAATCTATACTTTGCCATGTGACTTGTGGCTTACCAGTGTCTTCACATCTTGCTTCTCCTGGCAGCAGCTAGCAGCGTCTCCTCTGCTCTCCTCTTCTAAATGAGCCTGAGCTAATGGCTGAGCAGTTATAATTAATATAAGCCTCTGTGTGTTTACTTGGGGGGGGGACGTGAGCAGGAAAGACTTGTCCCAACCGCCAGCCAGGCAGGACCTGAGAAATTCCCGGCTACATTTGGTGCTCACCATCAGGCATTGAGCCATATAGACCTAAGAAAGTTTAAAAACTGTAAATGCACAGAAGTGGAGACACACTGGGCTTCCTAGTCTCACACTCCCGTGCCAGTAGCAGCACAAACTCGCCTCCTGACAGCTGCTGTGAGAAGGAGCTGGCTGCCAGCCTCTGTGAGCTAAGCAGCACAGCTGTGGGTTCCTGCTGCAGTACATAGAGGCATCTCCAAGTCACACAGTGTGGTGTGTGGTGGATTTAGCCTTTGCTAGTACAAACAGAAAAAAAAGGAAAGAAAGAAAAGGTTTTTGGGCTACATGCTGTTGGATGGAAGCATAGGCACACTGTTTCCTGGTTTTGGCAGTAGGCATACTTCTGCCATGTTGGGAAGCTGAGGTAGGCAGAGTCGGCAGCCAAGGCTGTTGTGTTGGTCCTAGCCAAGCAGTTTAACAATTTAAAGCCTCTCCTGGTCAGAGAAAGATTATAGATCCACAATAAGACAGATGCAGATGAAATAAAACTCTAAACTTTTTACAATGTGTGCAAAAATGTATGTAGGTTTGGAAGAAAAAGACAGTTACATAAAGAAATAAATTATTTTAAAAATAAAGTCTTTAAAGAGACAGTAAAAGTAATATAAAAAATAATCCACATAAAAATGGGAAATCACATAGAGAGTCTGGATTATATTGTCTTTGGGATTTTTAACTGCAGAGAGACATTTGTTTGTAAAAACTGCTGAGTTAAATCAATATGTATATTTTAAAGGTATCTTGATTTCAAAATTTATGTTTCAGGATATGTTGCTTTAGAAAAGAGGTTCTGCTTTTGTTTCCACAGAAGATGAGAACCTGTGGATTGCTTCCAGCCTCATATGGTTTGATCAAGGAAGACCCCCTGAGAGGCCCAGATGATCCAACATCCGAAAACAGCTTCAAGGCAACTGGCTTAGAGAATACAGCATCACTACTACTCCAGTCAGGTCTTTACCATAACTCTTAGTTTTCTCAGAATCCCCATTAGATTGCCAGTGCCTTTACCCAGCAGCAAACAGTATGAGAAGCTATGCCCAAATTCCCAAAATACTGTTTATAAATGTTCATTTTTATTTAAAGGGGGTTATTATAAATACAACCTCTTTCTAAAAGAAGAAAGGGGGATGATATAGAAATATAGGGTAAATGTTTTACATTGCTATAGATTTTAGTTTCTTACAAATTTAAAGTTAATTTTGTTCTATTGTGTGTATATTTCTACTCTTGTTTAAGGTATGTTTGTGAAGCTCATTTAAAATTGTAATGTATAATTAAGAAATACAGATTAATAATTAGTTATCTATGATAATCAAATTTGTAGTCATGTTAGTTAATTTTTCTAGATATACATAGATATATTTCAATCAGGTATATAATCTTCAAACACTTCAAAGACCTACAGAATATAGCATTTAAAATGTTGTAAGAACTTAGACTTTTCTGGACAATGAGACATGTCTGCTCCTAATTACTTCAAGGAGGCGAATGGGTGTCGAAGATACTCCATATGGAGTTTATCTTATTCATGGCAAAGTTAGCCATTTGTGTAAGAAACTGTTCTTTCCTAGACTGCTTGACAAAATGTTGTATAAATTGGACATGCAGGACCCATAGGAAGGTGTCCACTGAACTTTTTAAGGCGAGATGGTTCTTCAGTTTCCTGCTTTACAGAAGAAACTGCCAAATATTCTACAGGACATAGAGAGAAGTGATTAAAAAACTCTAGGCCTATTGGCTGAAGATGGATGCCCCAATGTTACAGAAGAAATTTGGATGACTGTCCAGGCAGGCAGCTGTCTCTGTCATTTCCAGAATTTTGGAAGTTGCTAACAATACATTTCCTGTTTACTTAGGTAATATATTCTTCTGAGGTCTTTGATGTATTTGAAGACTAGATAGTTATAATTTTCCTTGGTTATGATAAAACTTAAAAGCTTACATATGAAACCTTAGACTCACAAATATAGGATAGATAGAATATTTTATTTAATTTTGCCAAATATAAATAGACTAGATATTGTAACTGTAATTCTTGCTCAATAACTGTTTTGCCACATGTAATTTTACTGTTAAAGTTAAAACCTTCCTTTTTTATTAGAAAGAAAAGGGGAAGTGCTGTGGGATGTCATTTTGTATGCTGTGAATGTGTGTTTCTCTGATTGGCTGATAAATAAAATACTGATTGACCTGTAGCCTGGCAGGAAGCATAGGTGGGATAAGCAGACAAGGAGAATTCTGGGAGGAGGAAGGTTGAGTCAGGAGTTGCCAGCTAGACACAGAGGAAGCAAGATGGCAGACAAGGCAGAACTGAGAAAAGGTACCAAGCCATCTGGTTAAACATAAATAAGAATTATGAATGAATTTAAGTGTAAGATCTAGTCAGCAATGAGCCTGAGCTAATGGCCGAGCAGTTATAGTTAATATAAGCCTCTGTGTGTTTGCTTGGGAGATGCAAGTGGAAAAGACTTGTCCCTCTAGGCAGGACCTGAGAAATTTCTGGCTGCACTCAGTGGGTAATAATTTAAGGAAGGTGACCCATCTGCAAGTACTGGTTTATGGAGAGTCAACACTGTGGTTCACTGTATTCCTACACCTGGTATCTCTGACACATTTCAGAAGTAGAGAGCTTGATGAATCAAGGAGATACTCATCAACTTCCCTGGTTTCTACTCAGCATCTCACTGTCCTTCCAACAGAATGTAGGGCTGTCATAGGGAAATTACAGAGGACTGTGTGCTCATTTGAATATTCAGCAGGAATGTGCCATGGATAAGAATGATGGAGGGTGAACCTGACCATAGTACATTCTATCTACACCTGCATGTATGTCAGAAACAAAAGTAATTGTTATAAAAACATAATAAAAATTAGAAGAATAGAAGTTGTATATCTTATGACATTTGCATTTTGAGTGGCTCCAAATATTCACATGAGATGTTTATTCATTTTCTATGTCAATATGATAGAAGGGCGTCATGGAAGGACAGACATGGGCAAGCTGGGCATCAAGCTCGATTTGAAATGATATTTCAATATTCAAGAATAAGGGCTTCTATATGACACTCATCAGCCCTTTCATAGAGCCATTTTCTACTAAGTAAGAGAAGTTTCATGAACACTTCAAACATTGGAAGGTGCTTTGAGAAAAGGCAGAAAATGGGAGTTGCTGTTGACATTCAAGAGAGATCCCCAGAAATCCACAAAGATACCTCCACCGTAGACTACTGGCAATGGTCGAGAGAGTGCTTGAGCTGACCTACTCTGGTGATTGAATGGCTGAACACTCTGTCATGATAGAACTCTCATTCAGTGACTGATGGAAGCAGATGCAGAGATCCATGGACAAGCCCCAGGTGGAGCTCCAGGAGTCCAATCAGTGAGAGAGAGGAAGGATTATATGAACAAGAGATATTGAGACCATGATGGGAAAAAGCACAGGGACAAATAGCCAAACTAGTAGAAACACATGAACTGTGAACCAATAGTTGAGGAGCTCCCATGGAATTGGACCAGACCCTCTGGATAAGTGAGACAGTAGATTAGCTTGAACTGTTTGGGAGGTCCCCAGGCAGTGGGACTAGGACCTGTCCTTGGTGCATGAGTGGGCTTTTTGGAACCTAGTGCCTATGCTGAGACACTTTGCTCAGCCTTGGTGTAGGGAGGAGGGGACTACACCTGCCTCAAGAATCTACAAGACTGGGCTGACTCCCCAGGGGAGACCTTGCCTTGGAAGAGGTGGGAATGGGGGTGGATTGGTGAGCCATTAGCTCAGGCTCATTTAGAAGAGGAGAGCAGAGGAGACATTGCTAGCTGCTGCCATGAGAAGCAAGATGTAAAGTACCAGTAAGCCACAAGCCATGCGAAAACTTATAGATGAATAGAAATGGGTTAATTTAAGATGTAAGACCTAGGTAGCAAGAAGCCTGCCATAGCCATACAGTTTATAAGTAATATAAGTCTCTGTGTTGTTTACTTGGCTATGGGACTGGCAGGTGGGAGAGATTTGTCCTGACTGTGGGCCAGGCAGGACCAGGAAAACTTCAGCTATGAATGGTGCCCAATGTGGGGCAAGACTTTCCACCTAAAACCTGAGAAAGCTTAAAAAAAAGATTCTAAAACAGAGCTGAGCCGGGCGGTGGTGGCGGCGCACGCCTTTAATCCCAGCACTCGGGAGGCAGAGCCAGGCGGATCTCTGTGAGTTCGAGGCCAGCCTGGGCTACCAAGTGAGTCCCAGGAAAGGCGCAAAGCTACACAGAGAAACCCTGTCTCGAAAAACCAAAAACAAACAAACAAACAAACAAACAAAAAACAAAAAACCAAAAAAAAAAAAAATCAGAGCTGAAATAGCTTCCTAGTTGTCTCTTTCAAGTTAGTCACAGCCTGCATGCTTGAGCTACTATATGGTGGTGGATGGCAGTGTCTCCCTCTTCAGCCTTCTACCTCCCAGAATTCTCCTCTCTCTTTGTTTTGCCTATACCTCCTGCCTGGCTACCGGCCAATCAGCATTTTATTTATTAACCAATCAGAGCAACACATTCACAGCATCCCTAGCACTTCCCCTTTACTTTTTTCAAAGGGAAGGTTTTAACTTTAACATAGTAAAATTACATATAGCAAAACAATTATCAAGCAAGAATTACAGTTACAATATCTAGTCTATTTATAATATCTATAAGGATGGGCATTGAAGACACTCTATATGGAGTTTATCTTCTTCTTGGCAAAAATATCCATTTGGGTAAGAAACTGTTCTTGCCTGGACTGCTTCACAAAACGTTACATTTACTGGACATGCAGGATCCATAGGAAGGTGACCACTGAACTTTGCTTGGCAAAATGGTCCTTCAGGTTCCTGCCTTGCAGAGGAAACTGCCAGGCATTCTACAGGACACAGAGAGAAGTGACTGAGAGACTCTATCCCTGTAGGCTGAAGACAGATGCCCCAACTTTACAAAGTAACATTAGGTGGCTGTCCAGGCTGTCAGCTGTCTCTGTCTACCCTGCAAGACTCCTAAAAGTTGCTTACATCCTTCTCCCATTTCTCAGGTAATATATCCTTCTGAGGTCTTTGATGTAGTTGAAGACTAGATAGTTATAATTTCCTTAGTTATGATAAAAGATAAGTTAGATATAAAACCTTAGATTCACAAAAATATAGGATAGATAGGATACAAATAGACTAGATATTATAAATAGACTAGATATTGTAACTGTAATTCTTGCTTGATAATTGTTTTGCTATATGTAATTTTACTATGTTAAAGTTAAAACATTCCCTTTTGAAAAAAAGAAAAGGGGGGGGCTAGAGAGATGGCTCAGAGGTTAAGAGCACTGCTTGTTCTTCCAAAGGTCCTGAGTTCAATTCCCAGCAACCACATGGTGGCTCACAACCATCTGTAATGAGATCTGGTGCCCTCTTCTGACTTGTAGGGATATGTGTGACAGAACACTGTATACATAATAAATAAATATATCTTAAAAAAAAAAGAAAAGAAAAGAAAAGGGGAAGTGCTGGGGATGCTGTGAATGTGTTACTCTTATTGATTGATAAATAAAATGGTGATTGGCCAGTAGCCAGGCAGGAAGTATAGTGTAGGTGGGACAAGCAGAGAGGAGAATTCTGGGAGGTAGAAGGCTGAGTCAGGAGATGCTGCTAGCTGCTGCCATGAGGAGCAGAATGTAAAGTACCAGTAAGCCATGAGCTACGTGGCAAGGTATAGATTTATAGAAATGGGTTAATTTAAGATATAAGAACTAGAAAACAAGAAGTCTGAGCCACACAGCCATGTAATTTATAAATAATATAAGAATCTGTGTGTTTATTTGAGTCTGAGCAGCTGTGGGATTGGCAGGCTAGAGAGATTTTTTTTTTTTTTTGGTTTTTCGAGACAGGGTTTCTCTGTGTAGCTTTGTGCCTTTCCTGGAACTCACTCTGTAGACCAGGCTGGCCTTGAACTCACAGAGATCCGACTGGCTCTGCCTCCCAAGTGCTGGGATTAAAGGCATGTGCCACCACTGCCCGGCAGGTTAGAGAGATTTGTCCTGACTGTGGGCCAGGTAGGACCAGGAGATAACCCCACCTACATACATGACTGCTATGAAAATGTCATTGAGAACAAATGAGGGAAGGGCAGATACTTCAGAGGGATTGGAGAGAGGACAATGAAATAGAAAATGATGTAATTACATTTTAATTAAAAATGTAATTGAACAATGAGTAAATGATCTATTACTGACCTGTAGAAACTTGGGAATAAATGGCTCCAATGTTCCAGATACTTCTTGAATGTACTAGACTTTCACATATTTAAACCAAACTTACTGATTTTGGCTTTTCTCCCAGTGTCTGAATGGCCGAAAGTTTCCTAAATGTCTGCTTACAGAAAAATCTCTGGATATATATATATTTTTTCTGATAAGTAGGACCTGAAAAACACTGATGAAAAGTACTGGATATTCCCCCCCCCCACCATCAAGGCGTTATTCACCTTCAGGAACAAACACTGTAGCCAGGATGGTGATTCCAAACAGGAAACAGAAGAATAGTTGACTTATTCTACGGCCAATGTGGTTCAGTAAAAACACTGCAGCAACACAGACTGGGATGGATACTGAACTATAGAGACATTGCATTAGGAAGACATTACTTTTCAGGTGTTGGAGATGGATGCTGAAGCCAAAAAAAGATATTGCTGTTGAAAATCTGTAAGAAACAAAGAGGAGAGTCCCATCATACTACTTTGAGTTGACGTCCAAAGCCAAGAATATGATTATCCCAAGAAGATGGTTTTAGCTGTTATAGTATGATGGCCTATCTGTATTTTGACTTATTTGTATTTGCTTGAGTGAAAATGTAATAACCATCATAAAATCATTCTTTCCTGACAGGTTATTACTGTTGGAATTTTAAGGAGAGGCAGAGTATTTGTGGAATGCATAATAGAGCCAATCAGCTTTTTAGAGTTTTTTTCTTTAACTTGATCTTAGTGAAGGTTATAACATTTTTTAAATTTAAATAATATTTTCTTAATTTTTTGACAAATACATACAATGTATGTTGATGATATTCTTCCCTAATTCTTCATCACAATTTCTCCCTAGTCCACTCGCACATCCTGACCACTCCCAGCTTCAAGGCTTCTTTTCATTAAAAATAGGTATATTTTAATATAACATATTATGATTAAATTCCCCCCAAACTCCTCCCAGTTCTTCCTCACTTTCCCTTCCATGAAGGTCCACACCATTTCTGTCTCTTTTTAGAAAGCACACAGACATCTAAGGAATCATAATAAACTAAGGTGAGATGAAACAAAAACAGGTCTGAATAGGACAAAGGAGCAGATAGAACAAAAGAGCAAAAGAGTAAAGCACAAGAAACACATACAGATACAGAGACACACATGTTCACACACACAGGATCCTATACAAACATGGAAAGACATAATGTATACACAAATGATATGTAAGATTAGAAAAATGCCCTGACACAACAATATGAAACAAAAAAACCCTCCAAAGATACCACTGTGGGTTTTTTTGTGTGTGTGTGTGCTGGCCATGTACTGTTGGTAATAGAGCTTACCCTTAAGAGTGGTTTCTTTCCCTAGTGAGACTCCATTGGAGAAAACTAATTTTTCATTTACAAGTGGACTTGGTCCTTAAATGGGCTTTTCTCAAGTGAGGATATTATCACTGTACAATTGTATATATTATTGAAAAGTATATACTTGTGTAATTTACAAATTAGAAAATTTATTTCCATTGAAATGGAGAATGACAAATGGCAAATGCAGAGAAGTCTGGAACATGATTGAAGATTCATTGATAACCCTACCAGGGTGCTGTAAAACATACCCCTCACTCTATAATTAGTTCTGTGTTTCTATATTCTAAACTTCTAGAATACCACCAGATACAGAAATCCCTCATTTTTTCTTCAACTCCGAGTTGGGAAAATTCATCTCTCTGTTGTTTTAAGAGTCACTGTATGAAGCCTACCTCAAAAGGCACAGGAGAAACACACGCTTTCGCAAGTTGGGGGTACGGAATAAGTCACTCAGAGAAGTTTTTGTTTGTGTTGCCTCCAGCTCTTCCCTCATGGTGGTTCTCACAACCTTCAGCAAGAGCATCAAGAACTGTTTAGTTTTCACAAAATGATGAGCATTTTGGAGCATACTGGGCACTCACAGAATACCAGGTCAGAATCTACTATGTATTGTTGTTTTTACTCTTTCCTTGGGAGGCCTGCCACCCAGCTCCCAAATAAATTCCACATGGAGGCTTATTCTTAATTATCAATGCCTGGCCTTAGCTTGGCTTAGTTTCTAGCCAGCTTTCTTTAACTTAAAATATCCCGAGTACATTTTACCTCTGGGCTTTTCTTTTTCTCTAAATTCCATAAATGTTACTCTTACTCTGTTGCTTGCTCTGTAGTTGGGTGTCTGGCCCCTGGAGTCCTCCTCTGGCTGCTCGATCTTCCATCTGTCCTCCCAGTTTTCTCCTTCTATATATACTCGCTGCTTGCCAGCCCTGCCTAGCCTTTCTCCTGCCTTGCTATTGGCCAGTTTTTTTTATTTTAATTAAACCATCAGGTGTTTTACACAGGCATGGTTACACAGCTTTACAGAGTGAAACAAATGCAATATAAACAGAAGTAACACACTTTAAAATATTCTACTGCAACTACTTCTGTCTAGTGAAAACACAGACATCAAGAGACTTATGGCAAGCATAATAAAATGTTAAGAAGTGAGAGCCAAGGAGTTAAAGGAAATGTTTGTTATTTCTAGAGAGGACCATTTAAACAGTAGGTGACTACAGAATGTTGACAACAAGTAAAGAGTTATTTATATTCTGGTCCAAATCTTCAGTCACATCATAATGAATTTGAATGATATAGCAACTTAGCATGGTTCTCTGATTTGTGCATTCGTGTGTGTGTGTGTGTGTGTGTGTGTGTGTGTGTGTGTGTGTGTGTGCATGTCTGCCTGTTTTCTTTGATTTATTTCTTTTTGTCTCATTCTTCTTTAATGAGCACCCCATGTTTAGTCATTCTACCATTGATGGAAAAATAGACTCAGAAAAATGAGTCTTTAAGTCCATTTTGGAATCCTGATATTTGAAAGAATACATTGAACGAATATTGAGATGCTGGGTCTCTGTCTGGTTGTATGTTCAGAGGCTGAGGAACTCTTAGGAGTTAAAGCTTACCTCATGGGGGGGGGGCTTTGATGTGATAAGAATTTGCCACAAAGTTCTGTCTCAGTATTGTCATGCCTGTTCACTATGATTAACTGAATGTTGTGAATCCATGAGCCCAAATTCTTTTTATTCCATTTTTTTTTTTGTTTCTGTCATGAGACTTGGTCACATCGATCTTGGTAATAGCAAAGCAAATGTAGCCAACAGAATAATATGGTGCCATATGTGCAGTTGTTATTCTTAAAAATCTGACCATGGTGTAGACCATGTGTTGTGGTTTGGTGGTGGATTTTGGGAGAGTTTTCAGAGGCAGGGTAGAGAGAATGTTTCTTTGGAAGTTCACTATACTGAAATGCTGATACAAATCTTAACAGTGAAGCCCTTCTCCATGAGGTTTCAGATGGGAAAGGGCACATCATTGAGAATTTGGGAGGAGGACATTCAACTATCCCCTTTGAAGAACAACAAAAACAACAAATTCTGGCAGATTTCTGACCGTATTCTGAAAATGTGAGTGAGACTGAAGTCAAAGCAGTGCACTAATTTATTTACAGAGGAAATTTAAGACTGCACAGCATTTGGACATGACATGGTGAAGAAGAGGGGGCCATGAATGCCTATGCTGAGCTAGGTTTCTGTTTATATACTCTGAGACACAAGTTCAGGGCTGGTCTTCTGTCCTTTAGGGTGGATGTTCCCTCCTCAGTTAACATAATCAGGATAATCCCACACAGGCATGGCTAGAGGTGAACTAAACTAAGTCATCCCTCACAGATGTGCCTGGAGGTTTTCTCCTATATCTTGTAGAGCTGACAATCACAATTCACCATCACAGCTCTACTTTTTGTCAACTTCACATCAGAACACATTACCTTTGACCCATAACTTTCCAACTCTTATCTCCATGTTCTGATAGGAATTAATCTATGGAGAAATACAAATCATTTAAAAGTCCAAAGTCCAAGGTTCATCTGAGACTCAAGGGAGTTTCTTTTTTTCTCAGTGCCCTGTGAAATACTTCTTTATTTTGAAAATCAATAAAATATGTCAACAATGCTTTTCCCTTCATAATCCAAACTTTTATATAATAAACTATATGTTATACTTCTAGTATTCAAGAGAACAGAATAAATGTTCCTATTTCAAAAGAGAAGTGTGGGGATATAAGAACAAATGACTGTACTTATGCAGGACTGAACCTCAGAAATGAAAACATCTAATACTGAAGGTCCATGTCTGGCATCTGGGGCTCATAATGGAATCTTCTAAGCACTAAAAAATTAAGTAGTCTTTAAATATCTTTGTTCATGGCCATAGGTTAGTGCTCCTGTCAGCCTTAATAAAGATTTTGTATTTAGTGAGTAGCAGTCATTGAAGACTCACAATTGTCAAAGTAAGTGACTATTCAGTATTTATCTCCAAGGGAAATGTCTCCATCTCTCTTTTCCATGTTACAGAAACATCATGGAAAAGGGGGAGGAAAGGTCTAGAAGAAGTGGTTGAAAATGTGTGGTTTTATCTTACAGACATGCATTGGACTATGAACTTTCATCAACTGTGGTTACCTGCATAAGACTTGTCAAAGTTATGCTAGTCAATATACAATCTGTGGGGGTAGATGGTATATTTTTGTTAAAATGGCAGAAGAGAGGCCTTGGTGGTTTTGAGCCAAGGTGCCCCATGGCAGGTGAGGGAAACATACCATGCAGACATGGCCAGCAGTGGCCAAGGGGGCATGGTGGAAAGTCATTCACACCATGCAGACATAGTGCCCACATGGAATGTTTTACTGGGGGAAAGGGAAAAGGGAAGAGATGGAAAGAGAGGAAAAGAGAGATATTGAAAGAGAGAGAAAGAAAGGGAGTGAAAGGGAGGGAGGAAGAGAGAGAGGAGAGAGACAGAGACAGAGACAGCAATAGAGAGGTGTGTGTTCCTTTTTGAGCAAGGGATATCTATCTATCTATCTATCTATCTATATATATCTATATATATAATATAAAGAGAGAGAGAAAGAGAGAGAGAGAGAGAGAGAGAGAGAGAGAGAGAGAGAGAGAGAGAGAAAATGGGAGAGGTTTTCTCTTAAAGAGGACTTTACATAAGATGATGTTGTCAGGATCCTGGCCAGGTCTCCAATAGGCATGTCTGAATGCTAACATTATTGAGAGAAGAGCTCATGAGCCCCATCTCAGTTTCACAACCTGTATGTAGTTAGTCATTATTAGTGCATAGGGGCTCATAAAGCCATACTCCCTCCTGAGGATATTTTGGCAGCTAATGTTTGCTGAGGGATAGATAGACATGTCTCCATTGTGTACCCACATTTAAGTTGCCCATGTTCTTGTAGGTAAATTCTCAACATTTTTCTGTAAGTGACCTAAATTAAACAAAATAGATCACAAAAAAGAAGACACAAAAAGAGAGACTAGGATACTATAAGGTAGATAGATATAGGACTAGTTAAGAAGTTTATAAGAATCATGAGGTTTGGTAATAATGAGGGGGTATAAATAAATCAATACATTATATGCATGTATAAAATTTCAGACTTGATGCACTATGTATAACTTATATATCCTAATAAAATGTTTAAATGAAAGAAATCATCAATGAAGGATTTTGTTTTACAAAGTCCTCTATGAATGAAATAACTGTATTCAATGATTTAATGATGGCACATTATTTCCTGGGCTCTAACTCATACACATGTCAAGCTTGTGTTTCCTTTCTGTCATAACAAACTTGCATTATGCTCACCTCCATGGTTAGGGCATCTCCAGAATTCTTCACTCCATTCCTGCATGCAACTTTTCTAAGTTCCTGTAAGCCCTTCTGGGGTTTGTTGTTCACAATCAGCCACCTAGCTGACTCTGACATCCACCTACTCAAGAAGATATTGTTCATAAATTCTCAGGAAGTCAATTTCCATATTAAATTTATCCTTGAATAGTTGTGTTAAAATTGAATACCTATTGCTGGGTGGTGGTGGCGGCAGCTGCAGTGACACACACCTTTAATCCCAGCACTCGGGAGGCAGAGGCAGGTGGATCTCTGTGAGTTTGAGGCCAGCCTGAGCTACCAAGTGAGTTCCAATGAAAGGCTCAAGCTACACAGAGAAACCTTGTCTCGAAAAACAAAAAACAAAACAAAAAATTGAATAACTATCAGTTATTCAGTTATAACAAAATGTATAATCTTATATCATGAGGTACATTGCCTAAGAAAACAGGAAATGATTCAGCCATGCAGTGCATCTAAACTCCTAGAATGAAGACTTGGAGTCACATTGTTCTGTCCCTGTTGCTTGGATACAGGTTTTAATGGAGATCATAGAACTAGAATGTGAAGGATGTTTCTCCAGATAATTTTCAAATTTCTTGTTAGACTATAGGGAATATTTCTTCATCATATATGTCTGTTCCCTAAATTAAGAACCCAAGAATAATTTTTCCCCTAATTATATCATCCAGAGGAGCAATCATACAATGAAACATTGTCTTCCAGACACAACAGGACTGACACATATATGAACTCACAGAGACAGTGACAAATGCATTTCTTATGTCCTAATTTAATGGACATGGTCATCTCAGGAGTGCAAAACATAGAGGAGGAAAGAAAACTCATACCTTGTGGGTATAAGGAAGAAAAATATTGGCACAGACATTACCAGCTGGAGGTGGTGCCAGTTTCGAAATGCAAATGCCAGGCCTGCCATTACTATGCTTCCAAAACTGTAAGCACACATTGTCAAGGTTGTCACCAAGGCTTTGAATTTAGGGCTTGTCCATTCTATCACTGAAAGGAAAGAAAAATGAATCTTGATTTCTGCTAAAGGTGGGAAGGACATCAACATCAAACAAAGCTTGAACAATGTCCATCAAAAGCTCTGACTTACTGAGCAAAACACTATTCATGTATAAGGGTAAGGCACAAACCCCTTTCAGGAAGTGAAGTAAGCAGTAGATGGAGAAGGTGGGAGCCAAAGCTGCACAGGTCCCAGTGATGGCCATTGGAAGTAAAGCACATGTGAAGGTTAGTCTCCTCCCAAACCTGAGGAAAAAACAAAGACTCCTTCAGTGGAATAATGCAGTTGTTAAAAAGAAGAGACAGGAAGCACTTTATGTAATCCTTGTGGTTAATTTTTCTCTAAGCCATGTTTTTTTTTGTCTCTTAATCTTTTATGACCTCTTCCATGTTTAATAGACTGTTAGTTCTGTGTCAACAAAATACATAGACTTTTAAACACCAACTGAAATGTCTGTTTGTGTTTCGTGATCTCTAGTGTCAAAGGTACAACCCAGAGGAATATAATCTGCAATGACTGTTTTCTAGAGTGAATGAGTTGTAGATGATGAAAATACTCACATGTAGAGAGAACTGCAAAGCACAGACACTCACCTGTCTGATAAATGGCCACCTAGGAAACCTCCTACCAAAATTCCAATCATGAGTATGAATTTAGCCACTGAACCCAGTACCTGAGATCCACATACCAGGTCCCACTAAAAGAGAAGGAAATCAGCATGACAACCTCTCAGTGTAATTTGCTCAAAATTATTCAACATGAGCTTCCAATTCCACTGAATCCATCTTCCTCTCCAGCTTCCTTTTCATTATTACATGATTTCTACCATCCAGTTATAGCTTTAATAAATCTGTCCCCAGTAGGTTTTCTGTAATTATATAGGTTATAGTAGTAACTTGTAACCTATGCTAAGAAGTTCTCAAATGTGGCCCTAGAATGCAATGATTTATGAGCCTATTTTTTTCAATCCAGGTCCTATTCATCAGTGCACAGCCTCTTCTATGACTTCTCTCAGAGTACCACACAGTTAGAGTCTGATCATTGTTTTTGTTGTTGTGGATATCGCTGTGTATAAATAAAACACTGATTGACCAGTAGCCAGGCAGGAAGTATAGGTGGGACAAGGAGAGAGGAGAATTCTGGGAAGTGGAAGGCTGAGTCAGAGAGACGCTGCCAGCCACCTCCATGAGAAGATGTTAAGATACCGGTAAGCCAGGAGACATGTGGCAACTTATAGATTAATAGAAATGGGTTAATTTAAGATATAAGAACAGCTAGATAGAAGCCTGAGCCATTAGGCCAAACAATTTAAATAATATAAGAGTCTGTGTGTTGATTTTATAAGTGGGTTGCAGGACTGCCTGGGCTTGGTGGGGGCTGGAGAGAAACTCTCCAGCTACATTTTGTTTTACTTACTTACTTGTAAACTTTCGTCAATACAGAGGATGGAGCTCAGGGCAACTGCATGGGTGCAGTGTACTAGCAATCACCCACATTCTGGTCTATAAGGAAATGTGAACTACTGGGATTTTTTTTTTTGCAGTGTTCAGTACTGAATCTTGGTCCTCACAAGTGCTGCAGATGCATTCTGTCATGGACCTACATATTTAGCCATCACTGTGGCTTTGTATAACTTTCTAGATGTTTTACATTTAAATCAAAGCTGAATAGTGCTTGCTTGTCACAACACTTGGGCATTTAAACTAATTAGACACACAAGAATTATGTTTTTTACATACATTTTGTGATTATTATTTATTTTATTCTTTGAAATTTCATGCATGTATACAAAACACTATGATAATATCCAACCTTTATATCCCCTACAACTACCTCCAAAATATCTGAACATATCCTTTTCCAAACCTCATGTCTTTTTTCTTTTTTCTATAGTCTACTATTTGCTTAATGTTACCCATATGTACACAGGCACATAGGTAACCTAGTACTGGCCATGCCCCTAAAGTAGGGTAATAGTTCCTCCCCTAGCAACCATCAACTCCTAATAGATCTTCAGCTAGGAGTGGGGCCTTCTGAGTTCTGCTCTAATCTATGCTGGAATTTTGATTGGCTTGATCTTGTGCTGTTCTTGTGCAATTATTCAATGTTTCTGTGAATCATGTATAAGGATGTTTTCTATTCTTTCCAATTCTTTTTAACTGCTTGTAAAAATTTTAAACTAAAATATAATCATATAAGTTCCATCCTTCCCATTCTTTCCTCCAACACCCTCTCCAGCATCTCTCTGAAGGATGTCTATTATGGAAATTCACTGTTGAGTAAGCTAATTTCAAAATAAAATTTAAAATAAGGAATTTGAAAGGAAGTACAATATTTGGTCGGACAATGATGCTCCAAAAAGACCTGCAATGTTAAGCAGTAATCCCAGTGCCAGGCATACAGAATAATGTTATATGAGTTACTGGTCAGAGAGGTCCCACGGGTCTCCAAAACTACACAGGCCATTACTATTACATATGGTTACATACAGTAACTAAATGTTAAGACCCTATTCCTGAAGACATCACACACATTTTTTTTTTGCATAACATAGAGAACACTGTCAAATCAAACTGGACACTTTCTCCTTGTTGGCTACCTTTCATAGTTGCAGATGTTGCTATGCAGACTGTAGGTAGAAAAAGGATATCAACGGCCTTACCTAGCACTTTACCCTACACACTGCAATACCACCCTACAAGGCAGTGTGGTCATTGGTGCAATAGTGACATAACTTATATGAAAACAACCATTTCTGATTGGATTTGACCTTCTACAGAGGAAGAAAGCCATGCCTGAAAATGTAAGGTTACTTAGAATCCCATGACTTAGAAGGAGATTGGTGCTGAGAAAGAAGCTACTGTTGTTATTTTACTAAATGGTTCTGTTGTCAAAATTCCTTCTAAGTATTACTTCTTGATATGAGCTCATTACTAGAACAAAAGGATCAGAAACATACATCTTTATTTAAGTTTGAGTCATTAAAATTATTGAATAAGACTCTTGCATTTAACCAGGCAGTAAATAAGTTCCAATAACACACACTATTTGTGATATTGCCGAATTGCAGAGGTTGATATTATAGAAGGCACTTACCTCAGTCACAGTGGTGGAGAGGAAGGTGCTTTGGTCGTATACCCAACCATCTACACAGGGCTCTGTGTCTGGCTCTGTCACATTGGAGAAGGTGCCATTCAGATGAAGCAGATGCCACTGTGGTTGGACAAAGCGACGGCACTTGTCTGGCCTCAGGTTCGAGTCCAGTGGGATGGAGATCCTCAGGAGGTCATCTTGGCTCAGGGTTCCACTGTCACTGTCAGAGACAGTGTCATTGTCAAGGATGTGGACCCAGCAGCGATGACCGGGGATGGCTGCAGTGAAGTTCTCCAAAATAGTATGAGGAGTCACCACGACATTGCAAATCAGAAGGAAAGCCATCTGAAGGATCTGGTATCTCCCCATACTTCCAGCTTGATTCAAGAGATCTTGAAAGGCCATTGATGCTGAATGACTGTCTCCAGTGGGAAGCAGAAATGCCTACACCCAGGGGAGTATAAATATTTAAGTAAAGTTCTGTTTCACAGAAACACACTAAATAGGGTCGTTCTTGAGCTCTTCTTAATATGCCCATCTTCACGTCACACCAGTCACAGAACTGTGATTTGTTGTGTTGTTGATACCAGGGAGGGACCTGTTTTCTACCAAGTAACCCAAATATCTTGCTAATATTTTTTTCTGCAATCCAGTCTGTTAAACATTTACTTTATTAGAAACCTTGACCACCACCCCCATGGTCAACTCTGGAAAATGACCTGTAACTCATTGAAAGTAAACCAGAGTTAACCTGTTCCAAGGCATCCAGCCATTGGTGGATTATACAAATTTCCAGGAACTACAGTGGAGCATTTTTCATTTTCTGTTCCTTGGGAGTAATTTGTTTCACCTTGAATCTGTTTAACAGAGTTAATGAAAGGAATCTGGAAGTTAATGCAAAAGAATTATGGTGCAATTCTCCACCTTTGCTATCTGACATGATTTAGATCAATTAATTCCTACTGTATACATATTCATAGTTGTGAGAGGCTGGTCAAAGACAGGCCTTAAAGTGCTCCAGTGCAAAACTCACCTAGAAGTTTGATGATTCAGATAGTAAATGTGAAGACTACTTGTGTTCTAATACCAGAAATGCAGTAAGTGAGAGATAAGTGCTGGAGATCTTACAGTTCAGTGAGTAACAGAGAGGCACACAAGGAGGTATATTCTGCTATTTTAAATTAATCTCTATGTGTATAATATACACACTTACCTACCTACAAATATACACATGTGAATGAAATTTCCTGGAAAGAAACTGTTACTACAATGGCTGTTCAGCTGATCTGAACTTTATTGATGTGGAGAGGTGGAATGTTGCAGGTGCAGAGCTGAGTCACTCTGGGCCATCTCTCACCCTCCTGATAACCATTTACTGCCCTCACTATTTGTGAGCAAATGACTTCGTGACCATTTTAAAGTGTTTGGAATCTACAAACTGACCCTCATTTTCTAACAACCAAAAGGCAGATACTGCCATCTGATAGCATCCGAGGCCCATAGTTGAGATTTTCCCACATTTCTCTGACCAGCTTATCTGATGTAAAATGTCCTGATTCATGATTTTCTTCTTTCTGTGAGTATAAACTGCAGGAAACTGTTACCAGATAGGAACATGGGATTTGGCACAAGCAAACTCTATAGTCCTGAGCTCTGGTCATTCGTATTTGGGTCCAGTGTGTTTCTTTGTCTGCTTTCAGAAGAGTGTTGTGTTTTCGCATTGACATATACATGAGCTTTAACACATACTATATACATTGACCTAACATTCTTTTCTCTTGATGTTACTTCTTTGGCATTCTTTATCCATTTTTCATTCTGATATCTTCTATGAGCCTGTTTTCTTTTTAATTTTTTCATATAATATATTTTGATTATTCTATTTCTTCATCTGCTTAAAACCTCCAAGATCTCGCTCACTTCCCAACCCACCCAACTTTATGATTTTTCTTTCTCAAAAACAAAACAAATCAACCATACAAAAATCAAAAGTGAAAAAATTCCTGAATGGGGACTGGAGAGATGCTAAAGTTGTTAAGATCACTGGCTGTTCTTCCAATGCCCTGATTTGATTCCCTGCACCTACATGGTGGCTTATATCTGTCTAACAGCTGTTCCAGGGGAGCCTGATGCTGTTTTCTTTCCTTCATGGGAACCAGATGTACAAGTAGTACACAGTCATAATTCAGACCAAATGTACACATAAAATAAAAACCTTTCAAAAACCATTTGAGCCGGGTGGTGGTGGCGCACGGCTTTAATCCCAGCACTCGGGAGGCAGAGGCAGGCGGATCTCTGTGAGTTCGAGGCCAGCCTGGGCTACCAAGTGAGTCCCAGGAAAGGCACAAAGCTACACAGAGAAACCCTGTCTTGAAAAACCAAAAAAAAAAAAAAAAAAAAAAAACATTTGAAAATCAAAACAAAAAAATGCAATAGAATCAAAACAACAAGAAGAACATCAACAAAACACAAAGCAAAACAAAAGAAAATGAGACAAACCCTGTTCCTCAGCTTGATATGCTATGCTTTGCTAATGCCCATGGGAGACCTGCCCCTTTCTGAGAGAACATGGAAGAGAGATGGATTGAGCAGAGGGGGAGGGAGTGGGAGGAGAGGAGGGAGGGGAGGCTGCAGTTGGGATGTAAAATAAATAAATACATTATAGAAAAGCAAACCCTGCCCCCACCACAAACCCATCCAGTTTGTCTTGTGTTGGTTCCACTTGTTGAAAATAAATATTTAGTATCAGGAGCACGAGACTTATTTCCTTTCTTTGCTGCTCAATCAGTTAGTAGTGGTCAGGTTCATGAGCCCCAGTAGGTTCTGTAATCCCAAGTGTTCAGCCCTAAATGAATGGACGATGAGTAACACTTAATCGACTCAATAGGTTTCACATATATACACATGTGTGTGTATGTAACAACAATAAATAAAGGAGAGATCATGCATTTGAGAGGAAGTTGGGGACATGGGAGGAATTGTTTGTGAGAAGGGGGGTTAGAAATTTTGTACATACACTACTCCTGTATCAATTCTAAACAGTTTATTTAAATTAAAAATAATCCCTGGGAGATTCTGGTCACAGTGGTGTCCTTCAATCCCAGTACTTGGCTGTAGAGGCAGGTACAACTCTATGAGTTCAAGGCCAGCCTGGTTTACATAACAAGTTCTAGGTTAGCCAGGGCTACACACTGGTGACCTGTCTAAAAACACATAAACAGCTATTTCTGTGGTTTTCCCCCACCATAGTCCTGACCCCCCTTGCTCTTATAACCCTTCCTCCTTCTCTTCAATTGAACTCCAGGATTTTGGCCAAATACTTGGCTGTGGGTCTCTGCATCTGCATTCATCAGTCACTGGATGTAGGTTCTATGATGATAATTAGGGTAGACACTAGTCTGAGTGCAGGGGAAGGCTTGTTCAAACACACTCTCCACCATTGCTATAAGTCTTGGTTGGGGATAATCTTGTGAATTCCTGGGTTTTTCCCTAGCTGCAGATTTCTCTCCATCCCCTAAAAGAAACACTCTGTGAAGATACCTCTTTCATTGCTCTCCCCTTGACTATCCTCCATTTTCCCACCTCCCATTTCCTCCTATCTCTTTTCCTCTCTTCCCTGCTCCCAGTTTACTCAGGTGATCTTAACTCTTTCCCCTTCCTGTAGCGATCCATGTGTGTCCCTCTTAGTGTCCTCTTCTTTACCTAGTTGCTCTGGGGTTGTAGATTGTAGTCTGGTTATCCTTTTCTTTGCATCTACTCATTCACTTATGAGTGAATACATACCGTGTTTGTCTTTCTGAGTCTGGGTTACCTCACTCAGGATGTTTTTTTTCTAGTTACATTCATTTGCCTACAGATTTCATGATGACATTGTTTTTCACTGCTGTGTAATACTCCATTGTGTAAATGTACCACATTATCTTTATCCATTCTTTGGTTGCAGGACATCCATGTTGTTTCCAGGTTCTGGCTATTACAAATAATGCTACTAATGGGAAAACCCACAGAAATAGCTGACCCAAGCTAATGGGAGCTCATGTACTCTGGACTGAGTGCTGGGGAGCCTGCTTGGGATTGAACTAGGCCCTCTGAATGTGGTTGAAAGTTGCTTGGCTTGATGTGTTTGTGGGTCCCCTGACAATGGGACCAGGACTTATCCTGGGTACACGAGCTGGCTTTTTAGGGCCCATTCTCTATGGTGCAATGCCTTACTCAGCCTTAATGTGGGATGGGGGTGGGGATGGGGGAGAGTCTTCATCTGGCTCCAATTTGGTATGCCACCTGTGTTGACTACCCAAGGGAGGCCTGCTCTGGATATCGCTCTGTATAAATAAAATACTGATTGGCCAGTAGTCAGGCAGGAAGTATAGGCGGGACAAGTAGAGAAGAGAATTCTGGGAACAGGAAGGCTGAGGCAGAAAGACGCTGCCAGCCACCAGGAGGAGAAGCATTGTGTAAGATTCTGGTAAGCCACGAGCCACATGGCAAGGTATAGAGTAATAGAAATGGGTTAATTTAAGATATGAGAACAGACAGCAAGAAGCCTGCCATGGCCATACAGTTTATAAGCAATATAAGTCTCTGTGTGTTTACTTGGTTGGGTCTGAGCAGCTTCGGGACTGGCAGGTGAGAGAGATTTGTCCTGATCGTGGGCCAGGCAGGACCAGGAAAACTCTAGTTACAGAGGCCTCATCCTCTATGAGGAGGGGATGGGGGTTGGTGGCGGGGAGCAGGTGAAGAGGAAGGAGAGGGAACAGGGGTTAGTATGTGAAAGGAAAGAAAAAATTTTTAAATAAAAAAACTATAAAATAAAATAAAAAACCCATAAAAACAGAAACAAAAACAAAAAACTATTGGGAGAGTTAGTAAACCCGAGTTCACTGTGTACTTAATAGTCCATTCCTTCCTTTTTTCATGAAAGATTTTAATGAACTGAATAAAGACATAATATAAACTCCTGTCTTGGTGTATTGTAGGCCAGTTAAGTGTGGGACATTCTGTCATATTGATCAGAAATGTAGTCTTAGCTTTGCTATGCTATCTTGACCAGATGTGGTCATTAGTCCATCATTATTTCATTGGCTTTCCCCCATTAGTTTAAGAGTTCTGACTTTATTGGCCCAGACATTAAATATAGGTTAATGTTGAATCCTGTCATAAACACAGGAACTGGCCGAATAGTGCTTTTAAAGTCTGTGGAACTTATGATCTAATGTGAGTTAAGCTTTGTAATATGATTCTGCATTCTTTATTCCCACAATATATTTACAACAAATTTTTCCCTTGAGTGTTGTGTTACTGTATTTTAGTATAGCTCAGTGTCCAACATTGTTAAAGGGTTGAGGCTAGTATTTTGTCTTGTGGCTAGTCACTGAGTTATTTGTTATTGTCTCCTTTCTGTAATAATTACATGGGAATTCTGCTTTCTTTAAAAGGAACTTATGTTTTAAAATTTATTCTTCTCACATATAATACATCCTGACTACAGCCTCCCCTCTCTCCCCTTCTCCCAATTCACTCCCACCTCCCCTTTTCCCTAGATGCACAGCTCCTTTGTTTCCCTTCAGAAAAGAGTAGACCTCCCAGTGATATCAATGAAATATTGATATCAATGAAACACAGTATAACAAGATACAATAGGACTAGGCATTAACCCTCATATCAAGGTTTGGTGAGGTAACCCAGTAGGAGGGAAAAGGTCTGATGAAAAGGCAAGAGTAGAAACCCCCTGACTCTCTTTGTTAGGAGTCCAACAAAAACCCCAAGATAAACAGTCACAGCATAAATGCCTGGTGCAGACCCATGCAGGCTCTGTGGTTGCCATTCCAGTTGCTATGAGCCCCTATGAGCCCTGCTTAGTTGACTTTGTGGGCTGTGTTCTCCTTGTGTCCTTGACCCATCTGACTCCAAAAATCTTTCTTTCACCTCTTCTGCAGGTTCTACAAATTCTGCCTAATGTTTGTCTGTGAGTCTCTTCATCTTCCATCAGCTGCTATAGGAAGCCTCTCCGATGACAATTGGGCTAGGGCATTGATCTATGAGTACAACAGAATGTTACTAGGAATCATTTTGTGCCTTATTTTTTGTCAGTCATATTTGGTTCTATCCTAGGTCTCTGAGCCCTCCAACTTCTGATTCCAGGCTATCTATTTATGAGTATATCATGTTTTATGGGGTTAGTTTTTTTCGTGTTTGGAGAGTGGCCCTGTCTGGAAGTTCTAGAGTTGACCTACTTCATCATATTGGGATGACAGATTTCAGACTCCTCATTATCCTTTCTTTATATTGTTTGTGTGCCTGCACTGTTGCATTTTGTAGTATTCCATACATTTAGCTCATAGGACTAATGTGTTTTATGTATCCACACCACAGGTTCTTTGGTTCAGTTACCTCTTCTTTACCACTGTAGAGGTGGTAGGACCTGGGAGAATGGAGCTGAAATGAGGTGGACTGAAGTCTCATGCAATAGCCAACTTTATTCAGAGCATTAGACATCTTACATTCTGAGGGTCAAGAGGAGTCAAATGAGCAAATTGTACAATCAATTTGGGCAAGCTGCATGTGACAGAGAAGCCATACATGGTAGACAAGCTGCACGTGGTAGAAACATGTTTTCCCACCGAGGCATATAAACAAATAGCAATAGCCAGCTGTAATGAACAATCCAAAGTAAACTCACTTTTATCCACTACTCCTGGGAGGAATATGAAAGCATAATCCAATAACAATTCTGTGTTTTTGAAGAAACTTAGGTCATAAGATTCTTGTCTTGGTTTCTTGGAGTTGTCTTACAAGCACTCAGAAATCTCCTCACATAAATCCATTCTTGGACTGTGTTCTGAAATCTCCCTCTTATTAATTTTTTAAATGCAGGATATCAAGAATGATTATGATTTGAGATTTTGCAGATTAATTAGTTATCATTTGATGTATGAGTATTATATAAGAAAGCAAATTATAGAGGCAGGCGGATCTCTGTGAGTTTGAGGCCAGCCTGGTCTTCAAAGCGAGTTCCAGGAAAGGTGCAAAGCTACACAGAGAAACCCTGTCTGGAAAAACAAAAAACAAAAACAAAAACAAAAAAAAGAAAACAAATTATAAGCATAGGGAATAATATTAGAACAATGAAAGCATTGTGCATAATACTCTGTCATCAGGAACAAGGATATAGACTATGTTCAGTACTATTGGTTACATTATCATATTGATCAGAAAAATCTAGAGAATAGCTTGAAATGAGACCCATATGATTAGTAGTTCTGACATCTTATAGGGCATAAGCCCTATTTGTCCTTTAATAGGAACAAAATTATTATGATGTCCTATGCAAAGAGGAAGTGATTCAAATCCCAAGTGAAAATTAAATACAATCCTTTCTTCAGATGTCCTAAGGTCCACTCATAAGCACAGAGTCATTAATAAAGGTAACATGAACTGGATCTATCCAATGTACAAGTTGAAGCAAGGGGGATGAAGAGCATAAGACCAGTATCTGTGCTCAGGGGCACTCCCTGCAGACACAGGTCAAAGTAGCTAGCATTACAAGAAAGATTCTCAGGTGGCATAGGACTCTCTGTGTTATAGAGAATAGCTTCTCCCTTGGTGCCTAGGGCCTTGACTGGCCACAGGTAGGCAAATTGACTTCTGAACACATGTTCAGTATCTCCTTTTGTCATTTAGCTGGAGGTTTGCTATCTTTTTTTCTAATATTTTTATTGATTGTACTCAGACTTTTCTTTGGGTTGCCAGCTCACAAACAACAACACAGAGACTTATTATTAATAATGAAAGGTTGGCCTTAGCTTAGGCTCATACCCAACTATCTCTTATAACTCAAATTAAGCTGTTCCTATTAATCTCTGTTGCTACATGACTCAATTACTTCTCCTCTGTACCATATGTCTGAGTTCTTTAGTGTCTTACTGAAATCTCTTGTGCAGCTAGATTCATCCTGAGATCCTCTGTCTGCCTGGAAGTCCCACCTATTCTCCTCTGCCTAGCTATTGGACATTTAGCTCCTTATTAATCCAATCACAGTGACACATCTTCACACAGTGTAAACAAATATTCTGCAATGATTATTTGGGAATTTCACACCATGAATCCCCTGAGTACACATACTTCCCAGTCCTCCCAGGTCCACCCCATCACCCTTGTGATAACCACCCCCCACCAAAAAAAAGAGTGAAAAGAAAAAAGCAAGCAAGCAAACAACAACAAAAAAGACCCATTTGCATTACCCATATACTCACTGCAGCATGTTCATACTCATGATTGTCAGCCCTTAAAGAAAATGAGTCCTTTCCCACCTGTACCCCCACCAGAAGCCATCAATTGTGGAAAGCTGCACTTTAGCATCCTTATCACAATTTTAAGAGTTCTATTTGGTGACTTCCTGTCTAGGCTATTTCCTCTTTTTAGATGGTGGAGTGGTATGGGTATAGGAGTTGTCACAAAAGCCTAATATGTCCCTCTTTCTCACTGTGAGTTTGTAGTCATCAACATCCTGGCAAAAGTAGCTTTCTTGCCCTTTAAAGTCAGCAGGAGATCATGGACTTACACATAGTTTCTGGAGATAGGGCAGAACATGGACGTTCACATGGTCTCCAGCATCAGTAGGTGCAATGGACCTCAACATGTTCTCTGGTCTGGAAGTACAGACCACAGACATCAACATGGCCATATGCTGCTACACATGCCATGGACACCATCATTGTCTCTGTTAGCCATACAGGACAAGGACATCAACATGGCCTCAGGTGGCAGGTCAGGTCAGGTCAGGTCAGTCAGATCAAAATGGCCCCAGCAGCAGTACAGCCTAGGGCATCAACATGGCTTCAGGTGGAAGGAATTGCACAGACATCTGTATGACCCACAGTGGTAACACAGGACATGGATATCAACATAGGTTTAGGTGGCAGCACATACCACAGACATCCACAGGGCTCAGGGTAGCCCCTGGCTACAGCAGGATCATGACCAGAACATGGCCCTCATGGCAGCATGACCACAGATGTCAAGGTGATCTCAGGGGACTGCACAGGCAACTCACATCAACATGTCCCCTAGTGGAAGCACAGCCAACATCATCATAGCCTCGGGCAGCAGACAAGCAGAGGACATCTGTATGGACCTCGATAGTAGTTCAGGCCTGGGTCATCAACATGGCTCCTGGCTACTGTAGGACCACAGATATCCACATGAATCTTGAGCTTCAACACAGCCTTGGGCAGTGGGTCATAGATACCAAAGTGGTCTGCAGTTACATGACAGACCATAGAGGTGTTTTGAGGAGGTTCAATCCAGAAAATGAACTGTTCTTCATCTGGGAAATGCCGTTGCTGCTCATAACCAGGGTGATCATGTATCTGGGCAGTGTGTTTGAGGGCTCCATTGGAGTGCAAGCTCCAGGCTGCTGCATACCAACCTGTAGGACCTAGTTGACAACAAGATGTTCCCCTCTCCACCATAGCCTTCTCTCACACCAGTCAAGGACATTGTGTCTCCAGTTCTGCCTCTCTCCACGGCTCCCTCACTGCTCCATTTCTCTATCTTTCCCACCTCCCCATTGAATATTCATTCCCGGTAGTGGTGTTGGAGACGGTAACGCCAACCCCTTTGATTCTTCTACAGTCACCTTAGCAAAGAGTTTCCAAAAAGCGCTTTTCTCCTTTTCCACAGGGACGATTCTGGCAGCTTCAGTTCATTTTCATCTACAATCTTGTTTTCTCCAAAAAGGCTACAACTTTGTTCTTGATTTCTTCCAAACTGAGACACTGTGGGACTCTCCCTTAATGATTTGTTTCCATGGCAAACTGTGTCATTGTAATGAGTCATTGGTCTGGTTCAAGCTTTCTAGTTTCTGACAACCATCATTGGACCACCACCAAGATTCATCTTGGATATCTTGCTGTTGCCAGAATCATGGTGATCCTGCAACTCTGGCTTTTCAGGACCAGCTTCTCTCATACTACTAGCACTCATAAATGGTGGTAGATGATGGGGTAGACCCACTCAAAGTCCTGAATTAGGGCCCAGATGCTAGCTTAGTTGGTGCTGATTGGTCCTGTGGCTTCTGCCACCATTGACTGAGGTTTTCTATCTTTTTAGTGACTTCCACTGTGTCCTTGCCATCCACTGTTGTCCTTGAAGGCCGGGGACCAAAGGAGCCATAGAGGAATTCATATTGTTTCAGTGGCTACTTCTGCAAAGACAGATGCATACTCTTTCCCAGTTTTCTTCAGGAGAAGTAAAAATAGGGAAAGTTAATGTATCAGCTTGCTTATTGCCTACTACAAACACAGGGAAGTTAGAGTGTGCACTAGTATTAGTCTATCCCTGGAAATAATCCTGCAACACGAGCAGAATCTGAAATGATATTTACTGGTCTATCAATTAACTATTATAGATGAATCAAAGTTGTCAGTTCTACCTTTTGTGATGAGGTAAATATATTAGTAGATTGATGAATATTTGGACCATGTATCCCTCCTAAACACTTAGAAGAATCATTAATAAAATAAGTATCTTCTTGTGGCATGGGAGATAGTTGGACAATCTTTGTAATCATAAATTCAGTTTTGAGAGAAAAATCACATAGTTTGCCAGCTGGATAATGACTTCCTCTTCTTCTTAAGAAATCTTCAAATGGAATTTGAAAATCCACTGAGCTTTGCATCACTATTAAAAACTGATTGTTGGTTAAGGGTAATATAATGCAGCAAGGATCAATTCCATGTAATTGTTGACATTGAGTCCTCCCCTGATATACTAATTGAGCAAGAAGAATAGCTAAAACAGTATTTCATGGCCTTTATGGTGTAAATAAATCCATTCCTGAGATTTATCCTCTTGTGCTATATACAATTCCTGTGGGTGACAATTTAGTGGGGACAATAAGTAAGTTTAAAGGCTGTGAAGGATCCATGGATACACAAATGCTTCTTTTTATATTATTATTAAGAAATTTTCTATTCACTTTACATACCAACCACCGATCCCCCCTCTTCCCTCTTCCCAAGCCTTGCCCCCCAACCCACCTGCCATCCCCACATTTTCTAAGTCAAGCTCTCCCATGGGGAGTCAGCAGAGCCTGGCATACTCAGTTGAGGTAGGTCCAAGGCCCTCCCTCATGCACCAAGGCTGTGCAAGGTGTTACATCCTAGGCACTAGGCTCCAAAAAGCCCATTCATGAACTAGGGACAGATCCCGATCCTCTTGCCTGGTGGCCCCCCAAACAGTTCAAGCTAAACAACTGTCTCCTGTATCCAGAGGGCCTAGTTTAGTCCTATGGGACTCAACGGCTATTAGTTCATGGTTCATGGATTTCCATTAGTGTGGCTGATTATCTCTGCATGTTTCCCCATCATGATCTCAATGTCCCGTGTACGTAGAATCCCTCCTCTCTCTCATTGATTGGATTCCTGGAGCTCAGCCTGGCTCCTGGCCATGGTTTTTTGCATCTGCTTCCATCAGTCACTGGATGAAGGCTCTATGAGTTAGGGTATTCACTAGTCCTGGCACCAGAGTAGACCAGCCCAGACACCCTCTTGACCACTGCCAGTAGTCCAAGGTGGGGTCATCCTTGTGGATTCCTGAGAGCCTCCCCAGTACCCTGCCTCTTCCTATTCCCATGATGTCTTCATTTATCATGACATTTCTTTCCTTGCTCCCCCACACTGTCCCTATTCCAGCTTGACCCTTCCATTTCAATAAGTTCTCATCCCCCATTCTTTGCCATCCATTACCCACCCCCACTCACAGTTTGCTCATATAGATCTCATCTATTTCTCCTTTGCTGGGCTATCTATATGTCCCTCTTAGGGTTCTTCTTGTTAGCTAGCTTCTCTGGAGCTATGGGTTGTAGTCTGATTATCCTTTGCCTTACATCTAGTATCAACTTATGATTGAGTACATACCATGTTTGTCCTTCTGAGTCTAGCTTACCTTACTCAGGATGACATTTTCTAGTTCTACTCATTTGTCTGCAAATTTCATGCTGTCATTGTTTTTTACTGTTGAGTAGTACTCCACTGTGTATATGTGCCACATTTTCTTTATCCATTCTTCAATTGAGGGACATCTAGGTTGTTTCCAGGTTCTGGCTATTACAAATAATGCTGATATGAACATAGTTGAGAATGTGTCCTTGTAGTATGATTGAGCATTCCTTGGGTGTATGCCCAAGAGTGGTATAGCTGGGACTTGAGGAAGATTGATTCCCAATTTTCTGAGAAACCGCCATGCTGATTTCCAAAGTGGCTGTAGAAGTTTGCATTCCCACCAATAGTGGAGGAGTGTTCCCCTTGCTCCACATCACTCCAACATAAGCTGTCTTCAGTGTTTTTGATCATAGCCATTCTGATAGGTCGAAGATGGTATCTCATAATCATTTTTATTTGCATTTCTATGATGACTAAGGCTGTTGAACAATTCCTTATATGTCTTTCAGCCATTTGAGATTCTTCTGTTGAGAATTCTGTTAAGCTCTGTAGTCCATTTTTTAATTGAATTGTTCAGTATTTTGATGTCTAGCTTTTTGAGTTCTGTATATATTTTGGAGATCAGCCCTTTGTCAGATGTGGGGTTGGTGAAGATCTTTTCCCATTCTGTAGGCTGTTGTTTTGTCTTATTGACTGTGTCCTTTGCCCTACAAAAGCTTCTCAGTTTCAAGAGGTCCCATTTATTAATTGTTGCTCTCAGTGTCTGTGCTACTGGTGTTACGTAGCTGCAGTTTTCTACAGTCCTGCCTGGGTCTGCAGCCACTCAGACCCAAAGAAACACACAGAAGCTTATTTTAATTAAAACTGTATAGCCTAATTGCTCAGGCTTCTTGCTAGCTAGATCTTACATCTTTTTTTTTTCAGTCTTCAAATATCTTTTTTTGGAAGGCCATGCATTGCCTTCATTTATTGTATTTGAAATCACTGTACAGTTACTTTTGTGAAAACACTGCCTACATTTTCTAATATAAAAAAACCTAAAAATGGTTTCAAGAATGTAGATAAATATCCAATTTAAATAGTGAAAAAGTGCACCATAATCACTGCTGCACTGCAGTCATTTTTGCATTTCCTATGTTTCTTTTCTTTTTTTAAAATTTATTTTATTTTACAATACTATTCAGTTCTACATAACAGCCACTGATTCCCTTGTTCTCCCCTTTCCTTTCCCCCTCTCCTTCCCCCCAGCCCATCCCCCATTCACACCACCTCCAGATCAAGGCCACCCCCGAGGACTGAGATCGACCTGATAGACTCAGTCCAGGCAGGTCCAGTCCCTTCCTCCCAGATTAAGCCAAGCGTCCCTGTATAAGTCCCAGGTTTCAAACAGCTATCTCATGCAGCGAGCCCAGGACCTGGTACCACTGCCTAGATGCCTCCCAAACAAATCAAGCCAATCAACTGTCTCACCTATTCAGAGGGCCTGATCCAGTTGGGGGGCCCTCCGCCTTTGGTTCATAGTTCATGTGTTTCCATTCGTTTGGCTATTTGTCCCTGTGCTTTATCCAACCTTGGTTTCAACAATTCTCACTCATATAAACCCTCCTCTTTCTCACTAATTAGACTCCCAGTGCTCCTCAAGCTCTACTATAGAGCTCCAGTAATAAAAACAGCTTGGTATTGGCATAAAAACCGACATGTGGACCAATGGAATCAAATTGAAGACCCTGACATTAACCCACACACCTATGAACATATAATTTTTAACAAAGAAGCCAAAAGTGTACAATGGAAAAAAGAAAGCATCTTCAACAAATGGTGCTGGCATAACTGGATATCAACGTGTAGAAGGCTGCAAATAGATCCATATCTGTCACCGTGCACAAAACTTAAGTCCAAGTGGATCAAGGACCTCAACATAAATCCAGCTACTCTGAACCTGCTAGAAGAGAAAGTAGGAAGTAGTCTTGAACGCATTGGCATAGGAGATCACACCCTAAATATAACACCAGTAGCAAGGCACTGAGAGAAACGATCAATCAATGGGACCTCTTGAAACTGAGAAGCTTTTGTAGAGCAAAGGATACAGTCAACAAGGCAAAGCGACAGCCTACAGAATGGGAAAAGATCTTCACCAACCCCACATCTGACAGAGGACTGATGTCCAGAATATATAAGGAACTCAAGAAATTAGACATCAAAATGACCAACAGTCCAATTAAGAAATGGGCTATAGAACTAAACAGAGAATTCTCAACAGAGGAAACTCAAATGACTGAAAGACATTTAAGGAATTGCTCAACATCCCTAATCATCAGGGAAATGCAAATCAAAACAACTCTGAGATACCACCTTACGCCTTTCAGAATGGCTAAGATCAAAAACACTGAGGACACTTTATGCTGGAGAGGATGTGGAACTCGGGGAACTCTCCTCCACTGCTGGTGGGAATGCAAGCTTGTACAACCACTTTGGAAATCAATATGGCGCTTTCTTAGAAAATTGGGAATCAATCTCCCCCAAGATCCAGCTATACCACTCTTGGGCATATACCCAAGAAATGCTCAATCATACCACAAGGGCACTTGCTCAGCTATGTTCATATCAGCATTGTTTGTAATAGCCAAAACCTGGAAACAACCTAGATGCCCTTCAACTGAAGAATGGATAAATAAATTGTGGCACATATACACAATGGAATACTACTCAGCAGAGAAAAACAATGACATCATGAGGTTTGCAGGCAAATGGATGGATCTAGAAAAAATCATCCTGAGTGAGGTAACCCAGACTCAGAAAGACAAATATGGTATGTACTCACTCATAGGAGGATACTAGATGTGGAACAAGGATGACTGGACTGCTACTCACATCACCAGGGAGGCTACCTGGAAAACAGGACCCCAAGAAAGACACGGGGATCACCCAATGACGGAGAAATGGATGAGATCTACATGAACAGCCTGTACATGAGTGGGAGCAATGAACAGCGAGGGTCAAGGGAAAGAGAGCGGGAGATCCCAGCTGGGTCAAGAACAGAGAGGGAGAACAAGGAATAGGAGACCATGGTAAATGAAGACCACATGAGAAAAGGAAGAAAAAAAGTGCTAGAGAGGCCCACAGAAATCCACAAAGATACCCCCACAAAAGACTGCTGGCAATGGCCGAGAGACAGCTGGGACTGACCTACTCTGGTGATGGGATGGTCAAACACCCTAATAGTTGTGCCAGAAACCCCATCCAAGTACTGAGGAATCTGGATGCAGACATCCACGGCTAGGCCCCGGGTGGATCGCTGGGAGTCTAATTTCCCATGTTTCTTAAATAACTATCTTGTCTGATAACACACAATATAAAGAGCAATTATGAAAAACAGACATTTACATATACTTCTAAAGTCTTACTGAGAATACCCTGTTGGCATCGGATAGCCAATCATTGGCACAGCAGCTGCGGTAGCAGGATATGCATATGCCTGTTGGTTCATGCCATTGTGCATATTCGCAACATTACTTCCATATTACTGAGTGCTATCATAACTGTTCTGGTAAGTGCATAATTGGGTATTAAGCATTTGGATTCTTCTGAAATTATATTGGAAAACCACGTATGTCTCATGAAACTTGAGAGGAACTGGGAAATGAATTTCTTTTACCTACCCTAATCTAGCTTGCCTAGGTTGAAAAGCTGGGGTTTTCATAGGCTCTCCTAAGTATTCATCAAAATGTTCAGAATTTGAGATTAGACTGATTATCATATTCCTCAGCCCATACTTCAGGGTCATTTTCAGGCGTTGGAGGTTACTTATATGAAGGAAGCTCTAATAAAGGAATTGAGGGAGTTGTCACCAGCATAATTATCAGTAATGTACTATTTATACTTTTGATTTTGCCTAACTGGGAAAAATCACCTTTTTGCCTCCTTTACCAGTTTTAAGGTTTGATCATGAAGTTTATATTCAGTCAAGAAATTAGCCATCTCTTTCTCATTATTAATAATCTCCTTGTCTTCTTTAAGCATTTTAGTAACAGTCTGAATCAATGCCGAGGTGACCTAAAATGACACAGGGTCTTTTCCTCTTGTTTATATGCCTTTCCAACACTTTTTCAGACTCTCTCCAATACTTTTCATTGCAAGTTCCATAGTTTCTTTATCTGGAAACCAGGGGTTGTAATCATAAACAACTTGCAAGCAATCTGATAGTTGTGATTTTAATCCATGTGTTCCTCCTTACTTTAAGAAACGGTGCACAAGATCAACACAAGGCAAAGCTTCCCTGGTTTCTTCCCAACTATTCTCACTCACCTCCTTCTGTGAGGGTCTCCACTCTTATCTCCTAGTCCACTCCAGATCCCTGATTTGTGATTCCAGATGTTTACCACTCTGGAGGCGGTGAGACCTGGGGGAATGGAGTTGATAAATGAGTCAGACTAAAGTCTCATGCAATAGTCAACTTTATTCAGAGTACCAATTTATACTCTGAGGGCTAGACTGTTCAAATGAGTAAAGAGTCTGGTCCCAAGGGCAAGCCACAGGCATCAGTGAGCCACACATGGCAGACAAGCTGAACTGGGCAACACCACATTTTTTCCTTAGTGGCACAGAAACAAGTGACAATAGTCAGTTGCATTCAATAATCTGAGATAACTAGCTCCTATTCAGGACTCCTGGGAAGGACACAACAACACATTTCAAGGACAATGCTGTATATTTTAAGAAACTGAGATCACAAGAATCTTGTCTTGGTTTCTTGGAATTTTCTCATAAGCACTTAGAATCTCACATGAATCTATTCTTGGACTGTGCTCCCACAACATGGTAAAGAAGGTTTAAGGTGGATCTTGTGTGCAGAGATTTGACAGGAGGTGCATATAGAACCAATATTTAGAAACACAAATGTGTCTCAGTACCATTAAGAGAAGAAAGTTAAATTGTGGTGTAATTTTTATTCAGTGAAAAAGTTCCCCTAGGTTCTCTGATAATCACATCTTTAAGAATTAGAGAATGATTTTCCTATCTTTTCTATGTGCCATTCACATAGGCACACTTTAACTAACAACCCCTGTCCCCTAGAAGGGATGGGAATTTCATTGAATCTGCAGATTGCTTTTGGTAAGATTGCCATTTTTAATGTTAATCCTACCTATTCATGAGTATGAGAGATCTTTCCATTTCTAATATCTTCTTCGATTTCTTTCTTCAGGGACTTAAAGTTCTTGTCATACAGGTCCTTCGCTTGCTTAGTTAAATTTACCCCAAGTTATTTTATGTTATTTGTGGCTATTGTAAAGGGTGATGTTTCTCTGATTTCTTTCTCAGCCCATTTGTCATTTGTATATAGGAGGGCTTCTGATTTTTTTGAGTTAATCTTGTATCCTGCCACATTACTGAAGGTGTTTTTCAGCTGTACAAGTTCCTTGGTCAAATTGTTGTGGTCACTTATGTATACTATCATGTCATCTGCAAATAGTGAAAGTTTGACTTCTTCCTTTCCAATCTGTATCCCTTTGATCTCCTTTTATTGTCTTATTGCTCTAGCTAGAACTTCAAGTACTATGTTGAATAAGTATGGGGAGAGTGGACAGTCTTGTCTTGTTCCTGATTTTAGTGGAATCGCTTTGAGTTTCTCTCCATTTAATTTGATATTAGCTGTTGGCTTGCTGTAAATTGCTTTTATTATGCTTAGGTATGTTCCCTGTATTCCTGATGTCTCCAAGATCTTTATCATGAAGGGGTGTTGGATTTTGTCAAAGGCCTTTTCAGCATCTAATGAGATGATCACGTGTTTTTTCTTTCAGTTTGTTTATGTGATGTATTAAATTGACAGACTTTCATGTGTTGAACCACCCTTGCATCCCTGGAATGAAGCCTACTTGATCATGGTGGATAATTGTTTTGATGTATTCTTGGAGTCTGTTTGCCAATATTTTATTTAGTATTTTTTCATCAATATTCATGAGGGAGATTGGTCTGTAATTCTCTTTTTTTGTTGTATCTTTGTTTGGCTTGGGAATCAGAGTAACTGTAGCCTCATAATGAGTTTGGTAACATTCCTTCTGTTTCTATTTTGTGGAACAGTTTAAAAAGTATTGGTATTAACTATTCTTTGAAGATCTGGTAGAATTCTGTGTTGAAATCATCTGGTCCTGGGCTTTTTTTGGTTGGGAGACTTTTAATGACTGTTTCTATTTCCTTAGGTTTTATTGCTCTATTTAAATAGTTTATCTGGTCTTGATTTAAGTTAGATGTGTGGTACCAATCCAGAAAATTGGCCATTTCTTTTAGTTCTTTTTGTTTGTTCGTTCGTTTTGTTTTTTGAGACAGGGTTTCTCTGTGTAGTTTTGTTTCCTGTCCTGGATCTTGCTCTGTAGACCATGCTGGCCTCGATCTCACAGAGATCCACTTGGCTTTGCCTCCCAGAGTGCTGGGATTAAAGGTGTGTGCCACTGCCACCGTCTACTTCTTTTAGATTTTCCAAATTTGTGGAGTACAGGTTTTTGAAGTATGACCTGATGATTCTCTGGATTTCCTCATTGTCTGTTGTTATGTCTCTCTTTTCATTTCTGATTTTGCTAATTTGGATTCTCTTTTTGCCTTTTGGTTAGTCTGGATAAGGACTTGTCTATATTGTTGATTTTCTCAAAGAACCAACTCTTTGTTTCATTGATTCTTTGTATTGTTGTCTTTGTTTCTATTTTATTGATTTCAGTTCTCAATTTGATTATTTCCTAGTATCTATTCCCCCTAGGTGAGTTTGCTTTTTTTTGTTCTAGAACTTTCAGGTGTGCTCTTAAGTTGCTAGTGTGAGATTCCTCCATCTTCTTCATGTGGGCATTTTGTGCTATGAATTTCCCTCTTAGCACTGTTTTCATAGTGTCCCATAAGTTTGGGTATATAGTATATTCATTTTCATTGATCTCAAGGAAGTCTTTAATTTCTTTCTTTATTTCTTCCTTGACCCATTGGTGATTCAGTTGGGCATTATTCAGTTTCCATGAGATTGTAGGCTTTCTGCAATTTTTGTTGTTGTTGAAATTTAACTTTAAGTCATGGTGGTCTGATAGAATACAGGAGGTTATTCCAATTCTTTTGTATCTGTTGAGATTTGCTTTGTGACTGAGCACATCAATTTTAGAGAACATTCCATGGGGTGCTGAGAAGAAGGTATATTCTTTTGATAGGGTAGAATGTTCTGTAGATATCTATTAAGTCCATTTGAGACATAACTTCAGTTAAGCCCCTTATTTCTCTGCTAAGTTTTGATTTGGCAGATCTGTCCAGTGGTGAGAGTGGGGTGTTGAAGTCTCCCACTAATAATGTGTGGGGTTTTATGTATAATTTAAGCTTTAGTAATGTAATAAGCTTTAGTAAAGTAATAAGCTTTTACATATATGGGTGCACTTGTGTTTGGGGCATAAATGTTCAGAATTGAAACTTCATCTTGGTGGGTCATTCCTGTTATGATTATGTAATGTCTTTCTTGATATCTTTTGATTGATTTTAGTTTGAAGTCCATTTTGTTGGATATTAAGATAGCTACTCCAGCTTGCTTCTTAAGACCATTTGATTGGAAAGTCTTTTCCCAGTCCTTAATTCTGAGGTAGTGTCTATCTTTAAAATTGAGGTGTGTTTCTTGTTTGCAACAGAAAAAATGGGTCCTGCTTTCATATCCATTCTGTTAGCCTGTGTTTTTTTTATAGGTGAATTAAGTCCATTGATATTAAGGGATATTAATGACCAGTGATTGTCAGTTCCTGTTATTTTTTGTGGTAGTGTGTGTGTACTTCTCATTTTTGGGATTATATGCTGTGGCGTTATCTATTGCCTGTGTTTTCATGGGTGCATCTGACTTCCTTAGGTTGGAAGTTTCCTTAAAGTGCTTTCTGTAGGACTGGATTTGTGGATAGGTATTGTTTACCTCTGGTTTTGTCTTGGAATGTATTGTTCACTCCATCTATGGTGACTGAAAGTTTTGCTAGGTATATTAGTCTAGGCTGGCATCCATGGTCTCTTAGTGTCTGTATTACATCTGTCCAGGTTCTTCTTCTGGCTTTCAAAGTCTCCATTGAGAATTCGGAGATTATTCTAATGGGTTTTCCTTTATAAGTCACTTGGCCTTTTTCCTTTGCTGCTCTTAATATTCTTTCTTTATTCTGTATGTTTAGTTGTTTAATTATTATGTGGTGAGGTTCTGTGGGATGTTCTGTATGGCAAATGTGTTGCTCTGATTGGTCAATAAAAACATAAATAGTGGCAAGGTATAGATTTATGGAAATGGATTAATTTAAGCTATAAGAACAGTTAGCAAGAAGCCTGCCATGGCCATACAGTTTGTAACCAATATAAGTCTCTGTGTTTACTTGGTTGGGTCTGAGTGGCTGTGGGACTGGCAGGTGACAAAGATTTGTCCTGACTGTGGGCAAGGCAGGAAAACTCTAGCTACAGTGAGGGGACTTTTTTTTGGGTCTAGATTGTTTGGTGTTCTATAGGCTTCTTGTATCTTCATAGGTATTTCCTTCTTTAAGTTGGGGAAGTTTTCTTCCATGATTTTGTTGAATATATTTTCTGTGCCTTTGAGTTGGTATTCTTCTTCTTCTATCCCTATTATTCTTATGATTGGTCTTTTCATGGAGTCCCTGATTTCCTGGATGTTTTGTGTTATGACTTTTTTGGCTTTGGTATTTTCTTTGACTGATGAATCTAATTCCCCTATTGTATCCTCTACACCAGAGATTCTCTCTTCTATCTCTTGTATTCTGTTGGTTATGCTTGCATGTGTGTTTCCTGTTTGTTTACTCAGATTTTCTATTTCCAGCATTCCCTCTGTTTATGTTTTCTTCATTGTTTCTACTTCCATTTTCAGGTCTTGAACTGTTTCCCTCACACGTTTAATTGCTTTTTCATGGTTTTCTTGAAGGGATTTATTGATTTTTTCCAATTTTTTATTTGTCTTTCCCTCTATTTCTTTATTGATTTCTTCTAATTTTTGTTTGTCGTTTTCTCAATTTCTTTATTGATTTCTTCCAATTTTTTTGTTTGTCTTTCCTCAATTTCATTTTTTCTTGAAAGGCCTTTAGCATCTTCATAATGTTATTCTTAAGGTCACTTTCTTCTGGTTCATCTACATTGTGATGTCCAGGTCTTGCTTTTGGAGGAAGGCTAGGTTCTGATGATGCCATGTTGCTCTTTATGTTGTATGTATTTTTGCCTTGATGTCTACCCATCTCCTCCTCTAATAGGAATAAAAGGTGCCTGTGTATGAGAGAGTTGCTATTGGTCCACTCTGAGCTTGTTGTGTCTGGTCTCAGGGGGCCCCTCTGGTTCCATTCTTAGTTCTTGGTCTAATTGGAGCAGGCAGATTCTGTGTTTCAGGGAGCTGCTCTTGGTCAACCCAAGCTAGCTGATTCTGTGACTCACAGAGCCACTTTTGGTGTCATCATGGCTCTTGGTCCAGTCAGACCTGACAGATTCTGTGTTTCAGGAAGCCTCTCTTGGTCCAATGAGAGGTGGCAGATTCTGTCTCAGAAAGCCACTCTTGGTCTAATGAGGGCTGGCAGATTCCCTGTCTCAGGAGGTTACTCTTGGTGCAATGAGAGCTCTTTGTCCAATGAGAGCTGGCAGTTTGGTTTCTGTGCCTCAGGAAGTGGCTAGTGTCTCAGGCAGATAGGTATAGGGACAGGGTGTGTAGATTGCAGGGTCTGGTAGGGGGTCTTGGTGAGGGTGGGCCTTCCCCCAGGAGCCCTGCCTGCTGGGTGGAAACTGGGACAGAGTTGGGCTGGAGTTCCTGGGGACCAGCTGTGTCCCAGGGATGGGTCCTAGGGGCAGGACTCTGGGTATGAGCAGAGTCACTCACTTCTTGGTCCAATGAGAGCAGGTGGTTTGGTTTCCATGCCTCAGGAAATGGCTGGCATCTCAGGAGGATGGATACGGGGACAGGGCGTGTAGATTGCAGGGTCCAGCGGGGTATCTTGGTTAGAAAGGGGCCTTCCTGCAGGAGCCCTGCCAGCTGACAGGCAACTGGGACAAAGCTGGGCGGGGGTTCTTATTTTATTTTTATTATTGTGCAGTTTAATTTCAAATATCTTTCACTCCTGCTCCATAGTGTTTTCAGCAGTGAAGGAGTGGATAAGATTTAGGTCTGAATCAACTCTCCAATTTTATGCCCATTCTAGCATTCTCAGTGTTCTCATATGGGCTAAGGCAGAAGTTCAGGTACAGGTGAATGATACACTTCTTAATCCATGTCCATCTCTGTTAAGATCAGAGATTCTTAGTGGGTTTTTTTTTTTCCCAATCCAGACAGTTTTTTCCCACTTTGCTATTGGGTCACTCTGCACTGACAGTAATGTCTGGACCCCTCCCCACCCAAGAAAGACACCTTTAATTTCCTGCAAGAATCTTCTGCTTTTGTCCTGGGGCTGGTACCAATATTTTGAAGGAGGGGAAGGGAATTTGGTACTATGGTTGAGGGTCCAGTTTTGCAGTGCCTTTGCTAACATTTGTGGCTGTGAACATTCTCAATTTTCAAAGGATTTTTTAGGACATCTAAAGAGATCTGGAGATCACAGTTGGGTTAATCATTTATGAGCAGAAACCTGAAAAACTAGCTGTGAACAAAGGTCCTTAGTCCTGGAAGAGACCCAAGGTCTCACTTCCAACAAACAAAAGTGCAATGAGTTTTCAGATTTTCTTTTGTAGATGTATTCAGAACTTACTGAGTGGAATCAGTGTTGTCCACATATACATGTGTGTCAGGCTATCTACTGTAGTATGGGAAACATACACAGATAACCCCCCAAAGAAACCTGACTTCCTCTTCACACTCATTCACTTCCTGGAGCTGAGGGCCATGGAAGTATACAGCAGGTGACAACCAGTGTTTGACAAGTTGACCCACCAGACGTATCCCTGATGGGGAGCTGCACCTGGAAAAGCTGTAGGGTCACTGACTGTGGAAACCAGCTCTTTTCTATCTGTCACTTTCTCAGGGGCCACTGCTATGCCTCCCTAATAAGAACAGCGGTGGCATTCCTTCCACGGCCCTTTGGTAGTGTGCTTTACATCTTTAGGCATCCATATCGAGGTGGATGATCAGGTTATGATTTCTGTTTAAGTTGTTTAATTTTGATCTATAGAAACAATACTAGGCTGTCTTACATTACTCAGACTGACATAGGATTCTCAGTCACAAAGACAGCCTTTTACACAGATGACTTTAGACTTCAGAGCAGATTCAAAGCAGGCAGTTTGCCCCTAGAGACAAATACATGAGGCCATTTTTGCCAGGTGTTGTTTTGCTAATTCAAGGTCAGATCTTGAAGCAACTTTAACATAACTTTCTAAGTAACTGACTTTTTGCGCATAGTCCCAGCCTCAGTTGATGCTACAGGCTCAAGGTTCAGCCAACCCTTTTACTTACTTCCTGGGACCCCTCACCAACTTAGAGCTCCGTGCATGGATCAATATGACATTACTATCCTAAGAGAAACTACATGTCTTACCTTGTGTATTGAGAATGTGCAAAGCTCTGAAAATGTAACCTATAATTGTCCAGAGTTTGGTTGTGAGGGAGCCCCATTGGCAGGGTGAAGAGAGATGGCTGTACAGAGCTGTTTGAGAGCTGCTTCAGAATGTGAGTGAGGGGTGTGTATGTGTGTGTGTGTGTGTGTGTGTGTGTGTGTGTATGTGTGTGTGTGTGCATGTGTGTGTGCATGCATGCACACGCTAAGTGAGAAATGAAAAAGAATCATGAGAGATGTGTGAGGGAGTGAGTAAAGAGTAAGTGAATAATGTAAAAGAAAGATGTATGAGTGTGTGTGTGAGAGAGAGCTGTATGTAGAGGAGCTATGCCTAGGAACTGTGTAAATATTGAGAGAGCTATGTAAATGAGATATTTAGCTGTGACTGTGTAGAGATTTGCAATTGTGTGGAGCCAAGGAAGATGAAGCTGTATAGGAAAGATATGTACAAGAGAAATGTATGTAAAAGAATATATGTAGCCATGTGAAATGATGGATATATAAAAATGTATGTAGCTGTATTCAACAGTGTGGAGACATGTAGCTGTGTGGAGACAGAGTCAGATGTATTCTTAAGATAAAGTAAAAGAGAAAGTTATCATCAGAAAGCATGTGTGTTTCCTTATGTCACCAGTCATAAATAGATTAAAACTTATTCCTAAATACCCTCAGATAAAAAAGTTTCCTATCTCTCACTACTCTGAGGCATTCCTTTTATTGCCATGAGCTGATCATGGTAACTGGTCTGCTTGTTCCACATTATTATTCCATTAGTTTGTATTTAAACATTACACTTTTTCTTACATATATAAATTTTTTGTTTTGATCAAATCCACCTCTTAATCCTTCTTCCAACTCTCCTTGAGTACCTCCCTTCATCCCTCTCCCAACTTCAGGTCTTTCTTTTATTCTGTTTTTATTATTGTACAGTTTAATTTCAAATAACTTTCACTCCTGCTCTATAATGTTTTCAGCAGTGAAGGAGTGGATAAGATTTAGGTCTGATTATTTCCCAATTTTCTAAGAATGCCATATTGATTTCCAAAGTGGTTGTACAAGCTTGCATTCCCATCAGCAGTGGAGGAGAGTTCCCCTAGCTCCACATCCTCTCCAGCATAAGGTATCTTCAGTGTTTTTGATCTTAGTCATTCTGACAGGCGTAAGGTGGTATGGCACTTTCTTAGAAAAGTGGGAAATAATCTTCCCCAAGATCCAGATATACCGCTCTTGGGCATATACCCAAGGAATGCTCAATCATACCATAAGGGCACTTGCTCAGCTATGTTCATATCAGCATTGTTTGTAATAGCCAGAACCTGGAAACAACCTAGATGCCCTTCAACTGAAGAATAGATAAATAAAATGTGGTACATATACACAATGGAGTACTACTCAGCAGAGAAAAACAAAGACATCCTGAGGTTTGCAGGCAAGTGGATGGAACTAGAAAAAAAAATCATACTGAGTGAGGTAACCCAGAATCAGAAAGACAAATATGGTATGTACTCACTCATAGGAGGATACTAGATGTGGAACAAGGATGACTGGACTGCTACTCACAACACCAGGGAGGCTACCTGGAAAACAGGACCCCAAGAAAGACACGGGGATCACCCAATGATGGAGAAATGGATGAGATCTACATGAACAGCCTGGACGAGAGTGGGGATAATGTTGAGGGAAAGAGAGCTTGGGGGAGTGGAAGATCCCAGCTTGATCAAGAACAGAGAGGGAGAACAAGGAATAGGAGACCATGGTAAATGAAGACCACATGAGAATAGGAAGAAGCAAAGTGCTAGAGAGGCCCACAGAAATCCACAAAGATGCCCTCACAATAGACTGCTGTCAATGGTCGAGAGACAGCCCGAACTGACCTACTCTGGTGATAGGATGGCCAAATACCCTAATTGTCGTGCTAGAAACGCCATCCAATGACTGAGGGAACTGCATGCAGAGATCCACGGCTAGGCCCTGGGTGGAGCTCCGGGAGTCCATTTAGCGAGAAAGAGGAGGGTTTATATGAGCGAGAATTGTTGAAACCAAGGTTGGATAAAGCACAGGGACAAATAGCCAAACAAATGGAAACACATGAACTATAAACCAAAGGCTGAGGGGCCCCCAACTGGAACAGGCCCTCTGAATAGGTGAGACAGTTGATTGGCTTGATCTGTTTGGGAGGCATCTAGGCAGTGGTACCAGGTCCTGTGCTCATTGCATGAGTTGGCTGTTTGAAACCTGGGGCTTATGCAGGGACACTTGGCTCAGCCTGGGAGGAGGGGCCTGGACCTGCCTGGACTGAGTCTACCAGGTTGATCTCAGTCCTCGGGGGAGCCTTTGCCCTGAAGGAGGTGGGAATGAGGGCTGGCTGTGGGGAAGGGAAGGGGGAGGAGGGTGGAGAACAAGTGAATCCGTGGCTGATATGTAGAATTAAATTATATTGTAAATAAAATAAAATAAAAATTTACGTCTGAATCAACTCTCCAATTTTATGCCCATTCTAGCATTCTCAGTGTTCTCATATGGGCTAAGGCAGAAGTTCAGGTACAGGTGAATGATACACTTCTTAATCCATGTCCATCTCTGTTAAGATCAGAGATTCTTAGTGGGTTTTTTTTTTTTTCCAATCCAGACAGTTTTTTCCCACTTTGCTATTGGGTCACTCTGCACTGACAGTAATGTCTGGACCCCTCCCCACCCAAGAAAGACACCTTTAATTTCCTGCAAGAATCTTCTGCTTTTGTCCTGGGGCTGGTACCAATATTTTGAAGGAGGGGAAGGGAATTTGGTACTATGGTTGAGGGTCCAGTTTTGCAGTGCCTTTGCTAACATTTGTGGCTGTGAACATTCTCAATTTTCAAAGGATTTTTTAGAACATGTAAAGAGATCTGGAGATCACAGTTGGGTTAATCATTTATGAGCAGAAACCTGAAAAACTAGCTGTGAACAAAGGTCCTTAGTCCTGGAAGAGACCCAAGGTCTCACTTCCAACAAACAAAAGTGCAATGAGTTTTCAGATTTTCTTTTGTAGATGTATTCAGAACTTACTGAGTGGAATCAGTGTTGTCCACATATACATGTGTGTCAGGCTATCTACTGTAGTATGGGAAACATACACAGATAACCCCCCAAAGAAACCTGACTTCCTCTTCACACTCATTCACTTCCTGGAGCTGAGGGCCATGGAAGTATACAGCAGGTGACAACCAGTGTTTGACAAGTTGACCTACTAGACGTATCCCTGATGGGGAGCTGCACCTGGAAAAGCTGTAGGGTCACTGGCTGTGGAAACCAGCTCTTTTCTATCTGTCACTTTCTCAGGGGCCACTGCTATGCCTCCCTAATAAGAACAGCTGTGGCATTCCTTCCACGGCCCTTTGGTAGTGTGCTTTACATCTTTAGGCATCCATATCGAGGTGGATGATCAGGTTATGATTTCTGTTTAAGTTGTTTAATTTTGATCTATAGAAACAATACTAGGCTGTCTTACATTACTCAGACTGACATAGGATTCTCAGTCACAAAGACAGCCTTTTACACAGATGACTTTAGACTTCAGAGCAGATTCAAAGCAGGCAGTTTGCCCCTAGAGACAAATACATGAGGCCATTTTTGCCAGGTGTTGTTTTGCTAATTCAAGGTCAGATCTTGAAGCAACTTTAACATAACTTTCTAAGTAACTGACTTTTTGCGCATAGTCCCAGCCTCAGTTGATGCTACAGGCTCAAGGTTCAGCCAACCCTTTTACTTACTTCCTGGGACCCCTCACCAACTTAGAGCTCCGTGCATGGATCAATATGACATTACTATCCTAAGAGAAACTACATGTCTTACCTTGTGTATTGAGAATGTGCAAAGCTCTGAAAATGTAACTTATAATTGTCCAGAGTTTGGTTGTGAGGGAGCCCCATTGGCAGGGTGAAGAGAGATGGCTGTACAGAGCTGTTTGAGAGCTGCTTCAGAATGTGAGTGAGGGGTGTGTGTGTGTGTTTGTGTGTGTGTGTGTGTGTGTATGTGTGTGTGCATGCATGCGCATGCTGAGTGAGAAATGAAAAAGAATCATGAGAGATGTGTGAGGGAGTGAGTAAAGAGTAAGTGAATAATGTAAAAGAAAGATGTATCAGTGAGTGTGTGTGTGAGAGAGAGTTGTTTGTAGAGGAGCTATGCCTAGGAACTGTGTAAATATTGAGAGAGCTATGTAAATGAGATATTTAGCTGTTACTGTGTGGGGATTTGTAACTGTGTGGAGGCAAGGAAGATGAAACTGTGTAGGAATGATATGCATGAGAAAAATGTATGTAAAAGAAAGATGTGTAGCCATGTGAAAATATGTATATATGATAATATATGTCTCCTGTATGCAACAGTGTGGAGATATGTAGCTGTATGGAGACAGAAAGATTCGGAGCCCATTCTTTTGTTTTTTGTTTTGTTTTGTTTTGTTTTGTTTTGGACTTTTGTTTGTTTTTCGAGACAGGGTTTCTTTGTGTAGCTTTGGATCCTGTCCTGGATCTCACTCTGTATACCAGGCTGGCCTCAAACTTACAGAGATCCTCCTGTGTCTGCCTCCTGAGTGCTGGGATTAAAGGCATGCACCACCACCATCTGGCCAGAGTCCATTCTTAAGATGAAATAAAAGAGAAAGTTATCATCAGAAAGCATGTGTGTTTCCTTATTTCACCAGTCATTGATAGATTAAAACTTATTTCTAAATAACCTCAGATAAAAAAGTTTCTTATCCCTCACTATTCTGAGGCATTCCTTTTATTACCATGAGCTGACCACGGCAGCTGGTCTGTCATGGTCCCCATTATTTTTCCATTAGTTTGTATTTAAACATTACATTTTTTTCTTTCATATATAAATGGTTTGTTTTGATCAAAACCACCTCTTACTCCTTCCTCCAACTCTTCTTGGGTGCCCCTTTTCATCCCTCTCCCATCTTCAGGTCTTCCTTTCATGATGTGGGATAATGCTTTTGTTTTTGTTTTGTTTTGTTTTGTTTTTTGAGACAGGGTTTCACTGTGTAGCTTTGCGCCTTTCCTGGATCTCGCTCTGTAGCCCAGGCTGGCCTCGAACTCACAAAGATCTGCCTGCCTCTGCCTCCCAAGTGCTGAGATTAAAGGTGTGTACCACCAACGCCCGGCGGGGATAATGCTTTTGTACACTGGTTTAATAAATTACTAATTGGCCAGTAGCCAGGCAGGAAGTATAAGTGGGATAAGAAGACAAGAAGAATTCTGGGAATAAGAAGGCTGAGTCAGGAGACACCAGCCAGCTGTCCAGAGAGCAGCAGGTAATGACACACAGGTAAAGCCATGGTAAATGTGGTGACATATAGATTAATGGAAATGGGCTGTGTTTAAGTGCAAGAGCTAGTCTGTAATGAGCCTGAGCTAATGACTGAGCAGTTTTAATTAATATAAGCCTCTGTGTGTTTACTTGGGTCTGAGAGGCTCTGGCCTGGGTGGAACACAGAAAAAGATTCAGCTATGGTTGAGGGTCCAGTTTTTTAGTTCCTTTGCTAACATTCCTGACTGTGAGCATTCCAAATCACAAAGGATTTTTTTTTTTTTTAGAACATCTAAAGAGATCTGGAGATCACAGTTGGGTTAATCATTTATGGGCAGAAATATCAAAAGCTAGCTGTAAACAAATGTTCTTAGTCCTGGAAATGACCCAAAGTCTCAACTGCAACAAGCAAGAGTATAATGAGTAATTGTTTGAGCCATGCTTTGAAGCATTGCCCCCAGTAATGTAGCAGGTAGCTGTTACACCTGCCTATGACCTTGAGGTACATGCCCATGGGGCATGGCCACCAGGGACTCTTAAGTCCTAGGATGTACATACATGACTCTCTCCTCACTTTGATATCACGTGGTTTTGGATGCTGGTAAGGACAAGGGCAGAGCTCACCAGAGAACCGCATGGGACCATGCATCACACTTCCAGGATTCTGTGAGAAATTCCCTTATTCTGTCCTGTGAGTTAACCCCCAAATAAATTCCTTTGATTATTAAATAGACCCTGTGGGTTAATCCCAATGTTTGGGGCCCAATGTAGGACAAACTCCAAAGGCCTGAGTGGCCTCTGTCCTCAGCCTCTGTGGCTACTGTGGCGCACTTTCCACACTTCCCTGTCTCTTTCAAAATTCCTGCCCTGCTAGCAGAGTCTGCTCCCCTCTGCTTCCTGCTGCCCCACAGCTTTCCCTATTCCCGCTCCGATCAACTCTCGCTGATTACTTCAGTCCTAGCTTTCTCCCATGTTAGCCTGAGAAAAAAGTTGGGGTGGCTCCACCTCAGTGCATTGAACTGCAGGTCAAGTTGGACCCAGCTGCTTATTTAGACAAAAAGGGACCCAGTACTTACGCACTTCAGCTCAGATTCTTAAGAAAAGAAAAAGGGGAATGGATAGATAGAGGATTTTACGGCAGATTATTGTATATACTAGTAAACTAATTTAGTAAAATATCAGCCTTAGATAATTTGCACTGTCATGGATTCTTGTATATTGACACAAATGTAAACTGTTTTTATATTTCTACTTAAGATGATTTGTATATTGATACAAATACAGAACTATATTTGTTGTAATGTACATATATTTTTACTTCTAATTGAAATATTTTTTTATATTGATATAAATGTAAAATTAACATTACTGTAGAGATGATGAGCATGGGTGACTATAAACCTGTCTTATCTACCTAAATAACATAAAGACTAAGGCTTCATATAAAAATGGTAAACAGTCTGTAAACAAATAAATGTACAGTAAAAGGACCATTGTAACCTGAATCTTAAAAGGTCTTATTAGTAAAAACAAACCCAAAGCCAGGTATTGTGGTGAATGCTGAAAGATCAGAGAAACAGAACAAGCCACAGCCAACCTCACTTTACCAATTCCTCAGCTGATCTTGTTTCCTCAGACTGAATGCCTCTGTTTCTTCATCCAAATGGATCTCAGCTGAACTGCTGCTAAAATATAAAAGCTTAACAAGCCTAGTTCCTGAGCCTCACACCTTATATACCTTTCTGCTTCCTGCCATCATTTCCTGAGATTAAAGGTGTGTGTCACCATGCCTAGGAGTTTACAGTGTGGCCTTGAACTCACAGAGATCTGAATGGATCGTCTGCCTCCAAAGTGATAGGATTAAAGATGTGTGTGGACCATTTTCTGGCCTCTATGTCTGTCTAGTGGCTGTTCTGTTCTCTCACCCTGGATAAGATTATTAGGGTGCACAATATATTGGGGGACACAATATCACCACAGAATGTGACCTCAAAATTGTGACAATACCCAAAATATCTTAAACAGAGGTAATGTATAGTGCAATATACAATATGAAAACTATCTTAAATATATGTCAATATATAAAATATCTTAAACAGAGGTTGAACGTACATACAGTATGACAAATGTGACCTGTACATACAGTACATACAGTACATACAGTATGACACAAGGAAAAGCGATTAGTGAAACTTGCCAAGACAGGGTCTTGCCAAGTTTGGTCTTTCAAAATTCCTGTTTCTGAAAATGGTCTGTGTTGGGCCCTCACTCCCGTTCCTTGAGTAGCTGTTGCCTTGCTTGCTGACCTTGATCAGATGTCCTCCCTATGCTGATTCCCTGCTGGTTTTCTTCCTCCTGAACAGCTTACTGGAGGTTCCTTATTTGTGTATCCTGCATATTGGGCATAACAGCTAGGATACAAGTATGTAAAACATCTGTAGTGAACTTCTGCCCTCCGGGGTTCTCCCACTGTGCTGTAAGCCTGTATTTAAGGCCTCCCCCCTCCTTCAAAAAAGGGCATTCTACTGAGACCCACTGTCTTGTCTCTGTTTTTAATCCTCAGTCCCTCACTCAGACATGGTGAACTGGTGGTAGCGTGGGCGCTACAAGTGGACGTTCCACCAAGATCTGAGAAAGAAGGGACATGCTGAAGGACACCCAAAGAAGGCTGGCCAGCATTTTAAAAGAAGGTAAGAGGTGGTGAATTGATACGGGTGTAGCTAGTTCGCAATTGCTCCTGGAGGAAAAATTACTTGGACTGCTGAAGCAATAGGGCACCACCATTAAGAGCAGGATGGCTAAAGATTTCATTCAGAATCTCCAGAATGTTAGTCCCTGGTTTCTGGTTTCTGCGGAATTTAATATACCAGATTGGGAACAGGTTAAGATTGACTTACAAAAATGCTTGCATAAAGAAGGACCTGATTCCATACCCTTAGGTACTTTCTCTTTGTGGAGCTTGGTTAAAGATACATTGTTTAATGAAAATGTCAAAGTTAAAAAACAATTAACTGAAGCTAAAGTTGTGTTAAAAGATACTCAGGTAGAGGAGGTCCCAGCTGGGGGTGCCAGGTGGGAGTGCTTGTGCGCCGGGCACACCCAGCGCAGCAGACAAAGGGGCATGTGGCGGCACATGAGATGGCCTGGAGCAATGGGCAGGCAGGTACGCTCTGGGGTGGGGGTGGGGGTGCCGGCACTGGAGCATGAATGAGCACTGGGCGGGGCAGAGTGGGAGCCAATGCCTCAGCCACAGCCACAGCCCACGCCAGGCCAGGGCAAGGGCCTGCAGGGTTCGGCTTCTTACAGTGGTGGCGCCTGAGCCCCTCAGTGGCTGAGTGGTGACCTTCAGCCCCACACACAGTTGCTGGGACCCAGCACACGGGGACCGCTCCATGATGTCATGTCCTATTTGTGTTGAATTTTTACCTGTTCCTCATTTGGGAGTTAATCCTTAAGGACTTTTACCTAATCATGTTTGGCAAATGGATGTCACACACGTGCTTTCCTTTGGAAAATTACAATATGTCCATGTATTTATCAATACATATTCCTCTCTAATTCTTGCCTCTGTCCATTCAGGTGAGAAGGTTAAGGATGTAAAAAATCATTGTCTTCATGCTTTTGCTTATATGGGAGTGCCAAAATGCATGGTCCTGTATATAGCAGTATGGGGTTTTCAAAATTCTGCCAAGATTTTTCTATTGTTATTAAGACTAGTATTCCCTATAATCCTCAAGGACAGGCTATAGTAGAATGCTGCCATTGTGCCTTAAAAACATATTTTGCTAAAGTAAAAAGGGGGGAGCTAGGGGCTCATCTTTCCTCTCTACATTCTATTCTTTCCCTTGTTTTATATATTTTAAATTTTTCATTGGTGGATTCTGCTGGAATATCCACTGTAGATAAGCACTGGAGGGCTCCTGTTGCAAATCATCCTCTGGTGCAATGGAAGGATCTTTCTACTGGCACTTAGAAGGGACCCAATCTGGTGCTGGTGTGGGCTCAGGGGTCTGTTTGTGTCTTTCTGCAGGACAATGAGGTTCCTCTTTGGGTTCCTGAGTGCTGTGTGTGCCCTGTGGCTGCTGCCAAATCCCAACATGGCAGAGACCTGTTGGGCCTTTGTGAAAAACTCTCCCCTTCTGATGCCAGTGGGGCTTGAGAGCCCAATATGGCCAGCCTTGGCAAGTATTAACGTGAGCCTAGGAACTGTAGCCATGTGGTTGGATTCTTCAGAAGGTAATGAATGGTAACTGCTTTTTCAAGAATGTTTGAGAACATGTCACCCAGGCACCTTGGAGATTAGAGGGTAATCCTGACATTCGGTAGTATGGTCACTGACCTCCATTTGTTAACAGTACCATGCCAGCTAAGCCTTTTCATTTTTTCAATCCTCTTCAAGTTGGTGTAGTACCCACATTTTCAGGAATGGCTCTGTGCAACATTTATGGCCTCCTGAAATTCATCTAGACCTCTTTGAAGATACCTTAAAATTTGTGAGCCTAAAATGTAGCCATTATGAGACCATTAGTACTGCTCCTTGTGTGCTCTCTCTGTTTTTCTTTGTGGTCCTTAATTGTTCTTTACAGAGCTGCCAGCTTAAGTCATGCTGGGATTAAGAAAAATGAGCCTTGGTGGTTCGTGTTCCTGGAGCTGTGTCCATGCCAGTGGACCATCGCAGTAAGACACAGATGGTGCTCACATGCTCCAGAAGAGAATTTGACTTCACGGTGGCTGTTGTTGCTACTACAGTGGTACCAGCCACCACTGCTACTGTTTCTGGGATTGCTATTTCATAGTTGGTTACTACAGCTAGTACAGTGGAGACCCTGGCAGCAAAAGTAACTACCACAGTTAATTAATTCAGCAGTAATATACATTTCGATTGGCTTTGGAAGTTATAAAATTAATAAAACTCAAGTTCTACTTACTTTTGGGATACCATCTTACAAGAACTCCAATTTGCAGTAAGGCTCGTTAAGGAAGGGAATGGCTCAATTGCCCTTAGCCTACTGGCTATGGGTGGGTTAGGACTTCCATTGGTCTTTTCTGTGTCAAACACACAGATTGCAAGCCCAGAGCCACATTGAGATCTTTGGCAGCAGTTAACCCTACCACTCACACATGGTTGAGCCTGTATGGTAATGAGTATTCAGTGATAGGTAATGTCTAGGGGGCACTCACCGACCTAAGACAGACAGCCTGTGTGGCCTGTGCAGGTGTCTTCAGGATGGGTAAGGTGATGTGCTGACGTCCCATGTAACCTAAGACAGAAGCTCATTTTTCTTTTTAATAAGGGGGGAATCTGTTGGGCCCTGACCCCCATTCCTTGAGTAGCTGTTGCCTTGCTTGCTGACCTTGATCAGATGTCCTCCCTATGCTAATTCCCTGCCAGTTTTCTTCCTCCTGAACAGCTTACTGGTGGTTTCTTATTTGTGTATCCTGCATATTTGGTGTAAACAGCTAGGATACAAGTATGTAAAACATCTGTAGTGAACTTCTGCCCTCCGGGGTTCTCCCACTGTCCTGTAAGCCTGTATTTAAGGCCTCCTCCCTCCTTCAATAAAGGGCATTCTACTGAGATGAATGACCCACTGTCTTGTCTCTGTTTTTAATCCTCAGCCCCTCGCTCAGACATGGTGAACAGGTAGTAGCATGGGCGCTACAGGTCTGTCAAATAGTCTAGGCATGTAGCCAAATTGAATGCTCCAACAGTGCTGAGAAACTTTAGGTGAAAGTCCAGGCTTCCAGCTTTCTCTGTCTATTCTCAAAAGATTTCAGAAAATTGCTTGTGTGCATTTTCCCATTTTCTCAGGTATTATTATATTCCTCCTCAGGTCTTTGATAGGGTTGAAGACTAACAATTGCAGTTACAATCTTCTCATATCTTAGCTAGAACATACTAAGTACTAGATTAGGATTTTCAGGATAGGACAGTTTTGGAATAATCTCTCTAACATAATATTTCCCTATGTTCTGGACATCTCTGGATTTTAGTATGTGTCTCTTGTTTGATTATCTTAGGTCATTACCCATTATTTCTCCTGGACAATAATCATTCCTATTGTATATAGTTTTGTGTTAGGTTAGAACTTTCTCATTTAGACAAAAGGGGGAGATTTATTGAGTAGTTGTTTGAACCATGACCTGAAGCACTGCCCCTAGCAAGGTATCAGGTAGCTGTTACATCTGCCTATGACCTTGCAGTGCATGCTCCTGGGGCATGGCCACCAGGGACCCTTAAGACCTAGGATGCACATACTTTGTTTCATTACCTCATGGTTTTGGATGCTGGTATGGACAAGGACAGATCTCACCAGAGAACTGAGTTGGACCAAGGATCCTGTGAGAAATTCCCTTATTCTGTCTTGTGAGTTAACCCCAAAATAAATTTTTCCTGGCAGATCATTAAATAGACTCCATGAGCTAATCCCAATATAAGAGTGCAATGAGTTTTCAGAACTTCTTTGTAGATGTATTTAGAACCTACTCAGTGGAATTAGTGGTACCCACATGTACATGTGTGTCAGGTTATCTACTGTAGTATGGGAATCATACATGGATACCACTCCAATCACTTCCTGAAGGTCCTCAACTAGGAGGGGATCTTGTGAGTTCCCTCACTGTCCATGCTGTAACATTGACTAGGTCTGGTCTTCTGCAGGTCTTGTGTAGGTCTCCACAGGTGTTGAAAGTTTATCAGTCATGTCCAGAAGACACAGTTTCACAGGTGTCCTCTCTGAACTCTGGGTCTTGTGGGAAGGGATTGGGACATAAATGACCCATTTGGGGATGAGTTCTTCAGAGTCACTTTTTCTCAGCACTTTGCTCGTTTGTGCTTCTCTATGTTAAGATAAGTCCATTGCACAAGGAAGCATCTTTTTTTTCCTTTGAGGAGGGTCAAGAGATGGGCTAATCTATGGGTATAAGAATAAGTTTTTAGAAGGTAGTTAGAGACTGTATCAGTTTAGCAAAATGACAATATTCTCCCCAATGATCTATGACCTCTCCAGCCACAGGTTCATGGTCCCATTTAACAGTACTAGCAATGGGTCCCCTCTTGTTGAGTGAGCCTTAACCTAAGCAGTCAGGTATAGTTTATCTCCCCAAACATTAAAGCCATAAGTGGACAAATCTTCCTGGGTCAGTTATTTTAGTTTGCATAGCCTGGTAACACTTCATCTTTGATCTCTCAGCAGCCTTTCTAGCACTTTGTGGTTATAAAAGCTACCCATGAAGGTGAGGTATCCAGGTCAGTATTAGCTGTTTTTCTCCAAGTCTCATGAAAATTTCCAACACTGGAGAGTGCCTTCAGTGGTGTATGGTTTGAATAAGAATGACCCCATAAACTCATATATTTGAATGGTTAGTCACCATGGAGTGAAACTCTTTGAAAGGATTAGGAGGTGTAGCTGTTCTTGTTGGAGAAAGTGTGTCACTAGGGGTGGGAATTGAGGTATCAAAAGCCCATACTAGGTCACAGCCAAGAGAGGCAGGAGTAGAGAGGCTGAGGCAAGTTCCGCAGCTCCAGGACTATAGATGTTTTCATTGATCAGGCGGCATTTAAGACATAGAAGACCTTCAGTAGCTAAAAGCAGTAAGCCATCTAAACCTTTTCTGCCAACTTCTCATTCTCCCCAAGAGGGCTACTTAAAGGAGTGTGAAGACAGGCTAAGTACTGAAGAATTATGGGGGAATGTGTTTGATTATTCAAAAAGGAATGAAGATAACCATGAGCAATGCCAGTACTTTCAGGTAGATCTTGCCAGTAGCAGGGATGCTCAGAGAGAGGCTCTTTTCCAGCATTTCTACCAACTGCTCCAGAAAGCATGGGATCGGGAGAAACCTTCAGGTTGCATTATTGTCTCTATGGACACAAGTCAGAGGGATTATGTGACAGCCATGGGCCGCCGCCTACGGGATCATGGTCTTGTAGTGGAAACAATTCACCTGGCCTCGGGATCGGACCTCACTCGTGCACTGCAGGATGTTAAAGATGATTGTTCCCCCTTCTGTGTATTCTCATGGAGCAGTCTAATGTGAAATATTCCTCTTGTACCGTAATCATGCTTCATGAGTCCATCAAAATACATCGGCATATGCCCCTGGAGGATGTGCTGCTTCTGGTGGTTAAAGAATTAAAGAGGTTTTTCTCTGGACAAAGCACCAGGATTTCTCAGAGAGCTGCTGAGCTGGTGGATGACTTCCTGGGCCGCGAGTACCTGACCAGCTACTCTGTTCCATCCGACATCTGTCATCTTCTTTTCCTGTTGAGTGAGGGGAAGCTTTTGTACAGTGATGAGCTGGGCGTGCTCCTGGACTACCTGACAGTCAGGAGAGAGCAGCTGCAAGGATGCGAGGCTCTGGATCCGTCAGCCAAGAGCAGCATGCCTGCCTCGTTTCAGGGCAAGATCACCCCCATCGTGAGCCAGCCTCCTCCTCTGCTGCCAGTTTCTGGCCCCTGGCCCTTACTTGATATTCCCCCTCCCTGCTCAAGCAAGCCCCTTGTTGGAGACAGGCAGGAAGCTGGCCCGGTCCCAGCACCAGGACTGGTCAACCCCAAAGGTCTGTCCCCCACTCCCTTGCTTCAGATAGGCCCATCTAAGAGGCCTGCTCCCTCAGGATGCCGCTGCGTGGTGCCTGTCAAAAGACCAAGCCTTTTGACTCCATTGCCAGTTCTTTTAAAGTCAGTGCTACCAGGGTTGATACTCCAACCCATGTCCTTACGGAATTAAGGGATGTGCTGAGGTGTCTGAAGAACAAGGTGACTGGTTGTGGCCCAGATGGCAGCTTTACATCTTCCAAGAATCAAGGCCCCTGAACACAACTGTGGCTTTCTTTGACATATAGTCCCATGGAGACTTTCTCATGTATGCAGTGTTTTTATGTCAAACAAGATAGTTGTACAAGGTCATTGTTACATTGAACTCTAAAGTTATTCAGTTATGTTAAAATACAATAAATGTCTGATTTTTACATAAAAAAGCCCATACTAGGCCGATTTTCTGTCTCAGCCTATGAATAGGATGCAATTCTTGTTTTCTTTTTTCTTTATTAAATTTTTAAAAAATTCATTTTACATACCAACCACAGATTCCCCCCTCATCCCTCCTCCTGCTCACCCCAGTCCTCCCAACCCCACCTCAAAACACACCTCCTGCCCTCCTCCTAAAGAATAAGTTCTCCCATGGGGGGACAGCAAAGCCTGGTACATTCAGTTGAGGCAGGAAAAGTCTCTCCCCCTTCATCAAGGTTGAGCCAGGTGTCTATCCCTGGTGTATTAGCTGACTTTCTGGATCCCATTACTTATGATCAGACACCTTGCTTAGGATGTAATTCTTAGTTAGCTTCTTCTCCAGTGACATGCTTGCCTGCTGCCATGCTTGTTACAACTGTGCTTCTTACCATGTCAATAATGGAATAAACTTCTGAAACTACAAGGAAGCTCTAATTTAAATGATTATTTTTATAAGAGTTTCTTTGGTCATGGTTTCTCTTCATAGAAGTAGAATAGTCGCTAAGAATGTATTGGTACTAAGGCCCGGGCATTGCTCAGACAAGCCTAACTATACTGTTTATTGGAAGAACACTGAATACTTTGAGATTTTCACTAGAAAAGCAGTTGGGTGCTTTAAGTGGAACTTAATGAACTATCCAAGTAGTAGCATAGAAAACAGTGTGGAGGGTGGTGTGGAAGGTGGGGACCCAGCTCAAGAAGTTCCAGAAGGGAAGATTATTAACAAGTGGCCTAGAAATAATTCTTATGGTATTTTAGAGAAGAATGTGGTTGCTGTTTGTCCTTGTCCTAAAATTCTGCCTGGAGCTAAATTGAAGAGTTGTGGATTAATAGCTTTGGCAAAGGAGATTATAAGACAGCACATATGGACTGTGTCATGTGGTTATTAATCATAACTCCTATGCAGATCTACAATGATAAGGAGCAAGGAAAAAGGCTAAATAAACAGTTTGAAGGGAAAAGTAGCACCAAGAGGTGTAGTGGAACTAAGTTCTTTGCTCAAGGAGTAAAACATTTAAAGGAAAGCCTGATGCTAAGTGGAATAAAGGGAGTATGGCATCAGGCCAAGACCCCACCCAGAGAAGCTTCCAAATTGTGAGAAATAATTTAAAAAATCTTAAGCAGTGAAGGAGACCATTGATAATAGAAGGCTGATGAAAATGTTTTAGTCCTGTAAAACAGCTAAACTTGGCTACTTCAACCACTAGGTTCTGGCTTTAGAGTCAACAATACAATGAGATCCCAAGATATTGTATATGCCAGAATCATGGGACACATGCCAAGGGGAGCTGCAGAGCCAAAAAGAAGAGAAGTATGTTGCAATCAACAGAGATGAAAGGAGTCAGAGATCAGAAGACTGCTTTGACATCAGACATGGAAATGTATCCTTTGGAGTTTTCCCTGCTGGTTTTCCAACTTGCATTTGTCCAGTATTTCTTCTCTATGCTCCCTTTACCCTCCTTTGGAACAATAATGTACAATCTATGGCATTGTATGTAGTATGTGATCTGCTTCTTTAAAAAATTTATTTATTTTTATTTTATGGGCTTTGGTGTTTTGCCAAGGGTGTTTGTTCCCCTGGAACTGGTGTTATAGGGAGTTGTGAGCTGCCATGTGGGTGCTAGGAATTGAACCTGGGTCCTCTGGAAGTGCAGTCAGTGCTCTTCACTGCTGAGGCATATATCTCTAGCCTGTTTCTTAATTTTTATTTTACTAGGGTTACTCTTAAGAGATTGCCATGGGTCTCAGAAGAGAATTTGAACTTAGGACCTTTAAACAATGTTGAGACTGTGGTAGACTATGGGGACTTTGAAGCTGGACTCAATACACTTTTGCATTGTGATATGTCTACCAGCCTATTGGGTCCAGGGAATGGAATGTGGCAGTTTGAATAAGAATTTCCTCCATAGACTCACATATTTTAATTCCTAGTCTCGAGGGAGTGGCACTATTTGAAAAGAATAGAAGGATTAGGAGATGTGGCCTTGTTGAGGAAGTGTGTCATTGGGATGAGCTTTGAGGTTACAAAAGTCCATGCTAAGTCCAGTCTCTCTATTGGCCTATGGATCAGGATGTACTTAGCTACTTTTCCAGGGCCACAATCGCCTGTCACTATGCTCCTTGTCATGGTGATAATGAACTCTGTCTGTCTATCTATCTATCTATCTATCTATCTATCTATCTATCTATCTATCATCTATCTACCTATCTATTTCTGTATGTATGTATGTATGTATGTATGTATGTATGTATGTATCTGTCTGTCTGTCTATGTGTTTGTCTATCTATTTCTATCTTATAATTTTAAACACAGTGTAACCCTCTTAGAGGTTTTTTTGAATTCATCTTATGGTTTATCCCTAGAATTTCTGACCACATGAGCATTCAAGCTGCTAGGCGTGCATGGCTTGGAATAATGCTACAGCTTTGGCATTTGGCTCTGCCCCAATCCTTGGTTCCTTGAAAGGCTAGTCTCATGGCAGAGGCATGCTTACCACCAGTTCTTCAATCCATGTTTACCACTCCAACCCTGAGAGGTTTTTGGGCCCATGCTGCCAAGGAGTAGTGTACTACATGCTGCTCATAAACTCCATTTAAGTGTTTGGTTGCAGGGCCTCTTAAAAAAAACCACACAGTTTTTGCCCTAAGCTGAATCAGGAAGCCATCTCTCTTTCTCTCTCTCTTTTTCGTTTTTTAATTTAAGAATGTTTTAATTCATTTTACATACCAACAACAGATCCCCAACTCATCCCTCCTCCCCCTCCCCACAAGCCTTCCTCCCCCTGACCCACCCCTCATGCCCTCCTCCAAAAGGGTAAGAGCTCCCATGGGGAGTCAGCAAAGCCTGGTACATTCAGTTGAGGCAAAACCAAGTCCTTCTTCTCTGCATCAAGGCTGAGCAAAACCTTCTACCATAGATAATGGGCTCCAGAAATCCAGCCCATGCACCAGGAATGGACCCTGATTCTATTGCTGTGGGGCCCCTCAAACAGACTAAGCTACTCAATATTCTCCCCTATGCAGAAGGCCTAGTCCAGTCTCAAGCAGGTACCTCAACTGTTGGTCTAAAGTTCTTGAGTTTCTATGAGCTTGGTTCAGCTGTCTCTGTAGTTTCCCCATCATGATCTTGAACCCCCCTTGCTCATATAATCCCTTTTCCCTCTCTGACTGGACTTCTGAAGCTTGGCCTGCTGTTTGACTGTAAATATCTGCATCTGAGGAAGCTATCTCTTAAAGGAGCCATGCCTCTGCTCACTGCCAGCAAGCAAAGCCCATTGGAGTTTGGTATTTACCAAGAAGCTGTGTTTGACTAGTTTTTGTGTGTTTAGAATCCTTTTTTAAAGCTTTCTCAGGTTTTATGTGGAAAGTCTTTCCAAACGTTTGGGTGCCACAAGTAAGTGGAAGTTTCTCCCCTGCCTGCTTATTTCCAAATATCAAGCAGCCACTTCCCAAATAATTGACTCAGTGGCTAAATATTACTTATAAATTCTTGGCTGGTAGCTCATGCTTATTACTAACTAGCTCTTGCACTTAAATTAACCCATAACTCTTACCTATGTTTAGCCATATGACTTGGTGCCTTTTCTCAGTTCGGCATTCTCATCCTGCTTCCTCTGCATCTGGCTGGCAACTCCTGACTCTGCCATTCCTCTTCCCAGAATTCTCCTAGCCTACAAGTTTCATGATGTTATTGTTTTTTTAACAGCTGAGTAATACTCCATTGTGTATATGTATCACATTTTCTTTATCCATTCTTCATTTGAGAGGCATCTAGTTTGTTCCCTGCTTCTAATTATTATGAATAATGCTACTATGAACATAGTTGAGCAAGTGTCCTTGCAGTAAGATTGAACATCCCTTGGGTATATGACTAAGAGTGGTATTAGTGGGTCTTCAAGTATATTGATTCTCAGTTTTCTGAGAGTCACCATACTGATTTCCAAAGAGCCTGTACAAGTTTGCCCTCCCACCAACAGTAGAGGAGTGTTCCCCTTGTCCCACATCCTCTCCAACGTAAGTTGTCCTCAGTGTTTTTGATCTTAGCTATTCTAACAGCGTAAGATGGTATCTCATATAATTTTGATTTGTATTTCCCTGTCTTAATCCAGATTACTACTTAAAATAATTATAAAACCAAAAGAGGTATAGTTTTTAAGAATGCGCCGGGCGGTGGTAGCGCATGCCTTTAATCCCAGCACTCGGGAGGTAGAGGCAGGTGGATCTCTGTGAGTTCGAGGCCAGCCTGGGCTACCAAGTGAGCTCCAGGAAAGGCGCAAAGCTACACAGAGAAACCCTGTCTCGAAAAACCAAAAAAAAAAAAAAAAAAAAAAAAAAAAAAAAAAAAAAAGAATGCCTGATTTTTTTCTGAGACCCTCTTCTCTTTTTCTCTCTATCCTCTCTCTTTCTCTTTCCCTGAAACACCATCACTTTTATTTTTACCTTTTCATTTATTAAAAAATATCTTTTTGTGGTCAGGCATGGTAGCATACATCTTTAATCCCACCACTCAGGAGACAGAGGCAGGCATATCTAGTCTACATGATGAGTTCCAAGCCAGTCAGGGCTGCATAGTGAGTCCCTGTCTTAAAAATTTTGTCTGTTTGCTTTTCTGGCATTTCTCACAAATCTCACTAGCCGTTCTTCAATGAATCAGTCCTTCATATTCTTCAACAAAAGGCTCACTGTGGAGCTGACTTCACATATATAAACTGGATTTCAAGTTTTTAAAAGTGTGTATTTTTATTTTTAGAAATTAAAATGTAATTACATCACTTGCCCCTTCTGTTGCTTACCTCCAACCACTCCCATGAGCCCTCCCTTACTCTCTCTTTTTTTCTTTTCTTTTATTTTACAATACCATTCAGTTCTACATATCAGCCATGGATTCCCTTGTTCTCCCCCCATCTTGCCCCCTCCGCTTCCCCCCACAGCCCACCCCTCATTCCCACTTCCTCCAGGGCTAAGCCTCCCCCAAGGACTGAGATCAACCTGGTAGACTCAGTCCAGGCAGGTCCAGTCCCTTCCTCCCAGATTGAGCCAAGCGTCCCTGCATAAGTCCCAGGTTTCAAACAGCTAACTCATGCAATGAGCCCAGGACCTGGTACCACTGCCTAGATGCCTCCCAAACAGATCAAGCCAATCAACTGTCTCACCTATTCAGAGGGCCTGATCCAGTTGGGGGCCCCTCAGCCTTTGGTTCATAGTTGGCAATGGCCGAGAGACAGCCAGGACTGACCTACTCTGGTGATGGGATGGCCAAACACCCTAATAGTTGTGCCAGAAACCCCATCCAAGGACTGAGGAATCTGGATGCAGACATCCACGGCTAGGCCCCGAGTGGAGCGCCAGGAGTCTAATTAGCGAGAAAGAGGAGGGTTTATTATGAGCGAGAATTGATGAAACCAAGGTTGCATAAAGCACAGGGACAAATAGCCAAACGAATGGAAACACATGAACTCTCTTTATTTCTTTAATTGTTACTGCACACAACATAACCATACACACACACACATGCATGCACACACACATATTTTCCTAAATATATAAATACAACTTTCTCAGTCTGTATAGTATTACTTGTATGTATGTTGTATGTATGATATCCTGGTAGAGAATGACCAGTCTGAGGTTCTTCCTTGGAGAAGACTGTTTCTCCTGTTCCCAGCATTCCTCGTGGCCTGTAGTTCTCTGTCAAGTGTTGTGCTTTCTCCCTTATATGGGAAGAAAGACTGTAAAATCAAAATCAATGAAAAACTTTCTTATTCCAAGAGGGAATATCCAGGGCACAGTTAGTCACAAATCTGGACAAAGCAAAATCAAATTTCAAAAGTATAAAAATTGCAGTGATTGACACATGATTCTCTAGCTCCAAAGGGCTCCATTTTCCCAGTCCTGCTGTTCACAGCACACACAGTTTGTAAGCTCAGGCTTGCTGCACTCCAGAGTTGCTGCTGTGCTTGCCAGTCATTTGCTGGTACTGTGTAACACAGAATGCTAAATGGTCTTGTTAATAACAAACCTGGAGCCAGATACTGGGGTGTAAGCTGAAAGATCAGAGAAACAGCACAAGCCACAGCCAACCTGACTTGGCCAACTCCTCAGCCGATCCTGTTTCCTGGAATACTCAGTCTGAAAGCCTCTGGGTCCTCACCGCTGAGGGTCATAGTTGAACTGCTGCTAAAAAGCCTCTAGTTCCTGGTCCTCATGCCTTGTATACCTTTCTGCTTCCTGCCATCACTTCCTGGGATTAAGGCATGTGTCCTTCCCAAGCAAAGACATGAATCTCAAATCCTGAGACTAAAGGTACATGCCATTACTTTCTGGCCTCTATGTCTGATCTAGTGGCTGTCTCTGTCTTCTGATCCCCAGATAAGGTTTATTTGTTAGAACACAAATAAAATATTACCGCAATACTGCTATCTTTAAAGTGCTGTGATCTCTACTGCAGCTGGGCTGCACCTCTACCAATATAGCCTCTTCTGAGACCTCTTCAGGGTCTCAGATCCTGCCATGTGGTGTCAAGCCTCAGCTTCTCTCCATGACCCCTTTACTCCTAGGGCTTCTACTTCACCTGATAGCACACATTCACCAATGGCCTCTCCTGGCTGTCATGATGCCAAGCCTCATTTGCTCTGGATGACCCCTTTATGCTTTCAAAGCCAGTACCATCTAGGAAATTCTTATATATTACCAAGTTTGGCTTCTAGCACAAAGTTCATTCTTGGCTCCCTCTGGGTCACAGCTTCTGTGTGCTGACCCTGAGCAAATATTTACCAGACAATTTTCTCTCAATGGTGATGGTACCTTCTTAATTACAGCTAATTCTTCAGTCCTGATTCACCAGCATCAATTGTCCCAGCAAAGAAGTTTCAATTTAGTGGCTCTAACCCAAAGTATCATTGGACCAGATAGAGTCTTTAGGGCACTTTCACAATTTCCCTCTCAAACTTCACAAGCAAGGCCTCCATTTTCTGATTGATTTCATCACTATCTTCCTTTTTTTCTTTTATTTATTTTGTTTTACAATACTATTTAGTTCTACATAACAACCACATATTCCCTTGTTCTCCCCCTTCCTGCCCTCCTCCCCTTCCCCCCAGCTCACCCCCCATTCCTACCATCTCCAGATCAAGGCCACCCCCGAGGACTGAGATCGACCTGATAGACTCAGTCCAGGCAGGTCCGGTCCCCTCTGAATAGGTGATACAGTTGATTGGCTTGATCTGTTTGGGAGGCATCTAGGCAGTAGTACCAGGTCCTGAGCTCATTGCATGAGTTAGCTGTTTGAAACGTGGGACTTATACATCACTATCTTCTAAATGCCCACAATTGCTAATTAAGCTCTCAACGATTTTCCTAGCCAAAGTACGTATATCACTACACCACTCCTCAAAACAGATGGTTAGATCTGTCACAGCAATGCCTCACCACTGGGTACCAATTTCTATCTTAGTTAGCTTTCTATTGCTTTGATAAAACACCACGACCAAGAGTAACTTGAAGAGGAAAAGATTTATTTCTGTTATGCTTCTACATCCCAGTATAGCATCAAAGGAAGTTGGCAGAAACTCTGTGCAGGAACCTGGGAGGCAAGAACCTGAAGCATAGATTGTCTAGGAATGCTGCCTACTGGCTTGCTCATAGGCCATTCTGGTGGGGACATTTTCTCCACTGGGTTTTCTTCTTCCCAAATGGCTCTAGTTTATGTTGTTTATATAAAACTAGCCAACACAAGTATATTTTTCCTTCTTTTCAGAACGGAGTGTTGTTTTTGTATATTCTGCAGGGCTGGCTTGGTCGTCATATATTCCTGTAGCCTGCTTTTATCAAGAAAAGTTTTTGTTTCCCCTTAAACTATGGAAGAGAGTTTTGCTGGGCAAGCTCAAATACTGGCTGGATTTCATGCTCAGGGATTGGTTAGTTGGTTTTCCTCTCAGGGATTGGTTAGTTTTCATGCCCAGTTGGTCTTGGGCAGAGTGTATTTCTTTGGCTCTGGTTGCAGAGCCAAAGTGTATTTCTTTCTCTGGCTCTGGTTTCAGGGCCAGGTTGTGTTTCTTTGTCTGGCCTTTTTACCCTGTAACAACCAACCTAGATGGCAGTTGACAGCTGAGTGGAACAAGAAAATGTGGGGGCTGGAGAGATCACTCAGTGGTTAATAGCACTTGTTGATTTTCCAAAGGATCTAGGCTTAGTTCCCAGCACTCACGCGGTCATTTATAATCATCCACAACTTCAGTTTCAGGGAATCTGATACCTCCTTCTGATCTCAACAGACACCAGGAATGAATGCAAGCAGGTAAAGCACCCACACATAAAATAAATCTAGAAAAAAGAAAATGTGGTGTGTATATACACAATGGATATTTAGTCAGCTGTGAAGAAAATGAAATTATAATACTTGCAGAAAAACTATCACATTGATTTGATTTTTTTAGTTGACACAGAGAAATGCATCTAAGAGTTTGCACTGTATTTCATAGAAGTTTTTAAAATTGAATTTTAGAGAAATGACAGGAAAGTTAAGAGCTGTGGGGACACTGTAGTAGAACAAATACATTTAGCCTTGTGAGATGGACATTGTCTTGGTCAGAGTTTCTATAGCTGTGATGAAACACCATGACCAAAAAGCAAGTTTGGGAGGAAAGTGTTTATTTCCTTATACTTCCAGATCATAGTCCATCATTGGAGGACGTCAGAACAGGAACTCAAGCAGGGCTGGAACCTGGATTCAGGAGCTGATGCAGAGGCCATGGAGGTGTGCTGCTTACTGACTTGCTTCCTCTGACTTGCTCAGCCTACCTTTTTATAGAACCCAGGACCACCAGCCCAAGGATGGCACCATCCACAATGGGCTGGATCCCCCCCCCCCAATGATCACTAACTGAGAAAATGCCTTACAGCTGGAACTCATGGAGGCATTTTCTCAAGTGAGGCTCCCTCCCCTCTGATGACTCTAGCTTGTGTCAAGTTGACACAAGACGAGCCAGCACAGACATGCAATGGCTGCTAAGGGCCAGATTGTTACCCATCGGGTCATGCAGTTTGCTAGCAGATGGCACTTTGGGGAGGTGGTGGAAACAGGATGATGCCTTGGAGTAAATTTTGGCACTGATGTTACTGGGAACTTGGTCCCTTACTGTTTTTTATTTTGTTACAGTCATGAAGTTAGCAACTTAGCTATACCACAGACTATCTGCTCTGCTTCACGTAAGGACAAAGCAATTGACAAAGCAGTCACAGCTGGAATCTACTGAAACTCAGGCAAAATATCTGTTTCTCACTCTTAGTTTTTTACATTATTATATGTTTTTTCAATGCTGCAATACTTAGCAGTGTCTATACTATTATTACTAATTTTTATATAAACTTAAAATGTTTTTTTTGAGACAGTGTTTCTCTGTGTAGCTTTGCGCCTTTCCTGGAACTCACTTGGTAGCCCAGGCTGGCCTCGAACTCACAGAGATCCGCCTGGCTCTGCCTCCCGAGTGCTGGGATTAAAGGTATGCGCCACCACCGCCCAGCTCTTAAAATGTATTTTAAGTAATTCCCAAGTCTGGTGTTATCAATTATTCTTTTCTACCCCACCCCTATCAATTACGCTTATTTTACCAATTATTTCCCCATGAATTCTGAAAGAAGCCATACTTGTAAGCTAGTCCACTTTCCTGGTAGTGCTTAGTTCTAGAGTGTCCACCAAAGCCTCATCAGTTGAAAATGTTAGTATTATTTCAAAAGAACTAATAGTGTGCAGGAGGCTCCTTCATGGAGGGAGTGGATTAATAGGGCATGATTTGAAGGGTGTTTTGTTTGTGGAAATACCTCACTTCTTTTCTCCTTTCCACTTCTCCTCTTCTCTCTCCCCATCTCTGCCTTTCTGTCTCTCTCTGTATTCTAGGTCTCCCTGTTTCTGTCTGTCTGTCTCTCTCCCCACCCCTGTCTTCTCAGCTGCCATGAAATGGGCAGCTTCCCTTCAGCACACACTTCCCCCATCATGTGCTGCCTCCTCACACAGGCACTGAAGCAGTGGACTAAAGTGGCCATGGGAATGAAGCCTGTGACACAGGAACCACCATAAATCTTCCTTCCTTATGTTAATTTCCCTCAGATATCTCACTACAGCAATGGGAAGATGGCCAACCATTGTATGACGGACTTTTCTTAGGGAAACAAAACATATACAGTGTACTCTCCTCAGAAAGGGAACCCATGACAGAACAAAGTAGTTGCATCAAAGCCCAACCTGGTGAACCAGTAAATTTTCTTGAGGTTACTAAGAGGAATTTGGATGAGGGGTTAGTTATAGGGGCAGTGATGACTCAAAAGAGCAGCTACATCACTGAAAAGCCCCCCCCAACACCTTATAAAAATTGTTACCTGGGGCTCTCTGCACAGCTTCTAGGCAGCTCGATAGTCAAATAAGACCTCCTTTGAAGCTTGGCTGCTCAGTCTTCTTCCATAATACTATTTACTCCTTTCATAAAGCTAGATAAATGCCTTACAGAGTCTTCAAATTTTGGTTTTACCAGACATATGACCTTTTTTTCTTTTCATAACTTAGTAAGCCTTATGAGATTTCCCCTTCCCTCGTAGACTCCAAGACTCAGAGGGAAGGTTTCAATTCCATGAAAATGCGATACATCACTGATTCACATTCTATCTCAAAACTTGACCAGTATCACTGACTATAGAAATTTTGGCCCAGGAGTCCAATTGGCGAGAAAGAGGAGGGTTTGTATGAGCGAGAATTGTTGAGACCAAGGTTGGAAAAAGCACAGGGACAAAAATACAAACAAAAAGAAACACATGAACTATGAACCAATAGCTGAGGAGCCCCCAACTGGATCAGGCCCTCTGGATAAGACAGTTGATTGGCTTGATCTGCTTGGGAGGCATCCAGACAGTGGGACCAGGTCCTGTCCTCAGTGCATGAACTGGCAGTTTGGAACCTGGGGCTTATACAGGGACACTTGGCTCAGCCTGGGAGGAGGGGGCTGGACCTGCCTGGACTGAATCTACCAGGTTGAACTCAATCCTTGAGGGAGTCTTTGCCCTGGAGGAGATGGGAATGGGGGGTGGGCTGGGGTGAAGGTGGGAGTGTGGGGGGTGGGGGGGAGAACAAAGGAATCCATGGTTGATATGTAAAATTAAATTTAATAAATAAATTTAAAAAATGAAAAAAAAAGAAATTTTGGCCCAAGATTTCTTCAATATATTATGATTTTCTTCAAATTTCTTGCTGTGATTTATTATAGTTATTTTATATATAGATAACTGGTATAGTAATTTTAATTTAGCTCACTATTTTAACATATGGTTTATATGGAAAAATTTTGCTAACAGTTAAGAACAATCCTAGAGTATTGTATTGTGATGATATTTTTCTTCATTTTTTCCCTTGATCAGAGGTCAGTTGTTAGAATTCTTTAAAGTGGTGTCACTTTGGCAACAACATCCTTCTTTGCCTCTCTTGAGCTTTTCCTCCTGGAACAAATACAGCAAACAACATAAGAAAAACAAAATGGGAAAAGACACAGAGAAGAGGGATATCCTTGTGTTCTTTAGAGCGACTTCGTCCTTTACTCATCAGCTTTGGGAAAAGCCACAGTTCTTCTCAAAAGATTGGAATAAAACTTGTGAATAAAAGACTGAATTCCCTGGGAAGCTCTGTGAGGCAACTCTGATTCCTCCCACCTTGGTTATCTCTGCATTCTCAAATGGGTTTTGGGAGAAAGCATGGGAAGCATGTTTCAAAGCAAGTTTTATAATCCTTCCCTTTTCTTTTTGTGATCATTTTATTGACTATTCCATTCTTCTCTGACATGAGTTTTTTATTCCTAGTGGAACCAATACTGTCTCAGTCTCACAGCAAACACAAGAGTCCTTCCCTCAGATACACTGTCATGGGTGCCAGGTTCTTCAGTCTTGTATATAGTCTCTAAGTTAGGTAGTGACTGTCACATCCCAAGTGTGTAGAGACTGTTAACTTTAGAAAGCTTACCAGCCCTCACTGGTCTGAGGGATGAAATGCTATTTATATTTGTGTGTGACTGTGAAGTATTTTCAAAGATATGTGCTTCATAATGGGGCCAAGAAGACAGAAGGTACATGAACTTGTCAGGGTATGTGTTTCATATTGGGTCAGAGTAAAACAGAGGACACATGAACTTGTACTATTTACCATAAAATCTTCTAGCACCACCTGGTCAGAGCTGATTCTTGTGATGTAGAGTTTCAAAATACATTTGAAACCCCTATATAAAGGGACGTACAAAATGTCTCAATGCTAATGCCAATGACCATATGTGAAAATGCCTAGTTGTCAGCTTGCCAGGGAGAAACTCACCCTGAATTCCCACTCACCTTCCTCATCACAGACCACTGGCACACAAGTACCCTAAGGGAAAGGTAGAGGTGTTACTCACTCATTTTCCACATCTTGGATGGAGTCAGGCAGAGGCTGATTCTTGGTCTCAGGAAGGAGAAGGGCAACAAGGCCACCAATGATGGGGAGGACCCCATAGATGATCCAGGGCAAGGAAGCAGAGTACATGGTGAGGATCATAAAGAGGGGAGCCAGGGCTGCTCCAGCACTGCCAGCAATTCCAATGACTCCTAAAGCAGTTGCCCTTGGAGCATAAAGTATAAATCAGAAGTAATCTAGCAAATTCACACACAGAATTTATGACTTCATCTCTCACATTAACTACAATTCAATGAGCAGTGTAATTGACTTAAGGACGCTGGTAACTTTCAAATTTCTGTTTTGTTTGGTGTTATCTTTTTGTCAAGGTCAGAGTGTTAAGACACTTGTGTATCACTTACAATATAACATGCATGCTATGGAGCATAAATACTACATGTGTTCTGTCATATGTGCAAGCTACTCTTTAGTTTTCATGTATGTGTACATATGGGTGGATATCTGGGTATAGACTATGAAACTAGAAATGAATGATCATAAGTGGTCAGGAGGAGGTCTTAAGTGGAGAGAAGGATTTTTATATAGTATGTCTGTGACATGAAAGGAAAGGGGGTTACTGAGGATCGGACTGGGAGTGCAAGGGGGGATGGAGCAACAGGGGAGTTAGATAAAATGATAGTATCTGAAAATGTTATATTGGAACCCAAATTTTCTATGCTAGTTTAAAGACATGCAGCTAATAAAAAAAGACATGAGTATAGGAGGTAGAAGTGTGGAAGAAGGAGTTAGCAAGAGTGGGCAGAGAGAGGAGATTGAAGACTATGGAAAGTGAATGTCTTCATACCTGCATGAAATCATAAAAAAATTAAAACACACACAATGAAAGAGCAATCCAAAATAAAACATTAAAAGAGTTGTGTGTCTCTTGGTAGCTGCATTCTTTTAGGTGATTCCAAATTGTATAGGAGATGCTGGTTAAGGTATGTTGGACTTGAATCTATCTGACACTTTCAGGACACTGTGACCATTCCTGTTATCACAATTGGTTGCTAAAGTTACCCAGCAGTTTTTCTTTGTTCTTGTCCTTTCAGGAACAGTGAATGAACTGAGAAAACCATCTGCTCTGACCTGAGTCTTACCTGATTACAGTGGGGACTAGCTCATTTGCATGCACAAGAGTGCTCGTTATAGAGGCAGAAGAAATTGCTCCCCCCAGTGTTGTCAAAATTGTTCGCAGGGTCTGCATTTCTAGAGAGGAAGACAAGTGACAGTCGGGTGGGACAGACACATGAATCTGAGTGTAGAACTTTTCAGCTCCCCAACAAAAATGGAATATAATTTTGTTGGAAATTTGTATAGATCTAAAATTTAGTAGAGGGAGACTGCAGAGACGTGTAAATTTTCAATGGCTACAAGCTGTGAAAGGTGACTTATTTGCATATATTGGTTTACAATGAAGAAAAGCTTCTGAAAAAAGTGGATGCAGTGTCTCATATTTGCTTAAGAAGTGGAGAGCATGTAGCTGCAGAAGGAAATCACATTCACCTTTTCTCTCTAGGGCCTCAGCAATCATTCAGACAGAATGTAGGGCTGTCATGAAGAAAATTATGGAGGACTGTCAGCTCATTCAGATACACACAGTATTTAAAATCCATGGCCTGTGTGCAATTACAGAAGAGCAGAAAGACAGAAGGCCTACAGTGGTGGGCAAGCTGGGGTCTGGCTTGATTTGGAATAGTGCCTGAGGACTCAAGGATAAGGACTCTTACTAGGAAACCTGTCAAAGTTGTAATGTGGAACCAAAATAAGACCAAAATGCTTTCACCCCAAAACTAAAGGCCTAAGACTGCTCCTTTTAGCTACAGGCCAGAAGTTACTGAAACCAGTCAGTTCAGATTCCAGAAACCAGGAAGTGTAAAAGTACAGAGTCACAAGATAGTCAGGAGGTAATGGCTGCTGGACTATGGAATGTCCTCTCCCTGGCCCCCTAGGCAACTGCTTGACCATAGAATGTCCCAACCATAGTTTCCATAGTGACTGTGTAATCACCAGATCCCCCCATCTGGGGGCAGCCAATGAGAAATGGTGGCGGGCAACTACCTCCTTAGAAGGAAGATTGAATTGTGATTTCTGGAATTCCTAGACACAAGCCAATCAGAATTGTACCCATACTAGCACCCCCAAATGATGTAACCTTGTGATTTTTCCCTTTAAAAACTGGGCTTGCAGATAGGTGGGCACTTCCTCCAGCCTCCACTGCGTTGGATCTGTTGGACAAAGTCCCTGCCTAGGCTTGTATTGCATTTGGATATCCCGAAATTAAACCTTGCTTTTGCATTCCGGCTTGCTCGTCCTTGGTGGTCTCTCTGGGGGTCGAGATCTGGGCACAACAGTAAAACCATTCACAGGGTCAATTTCCACTCAATTTAAAAAGTCTCACGAGGGTTTGATTCTTAGCACCCACATGGTTTCTCACAACTATCTGTATTCCAGTTTCCAATGGATCCAATGCCCTCTCTGGCATCTGTGTACACCAGGCACACATGTGGTGCACATACATGCTTGCAGGCAAAATACTCATACACACAAAATAACTAAATTTAAAAAAAAAGGGCCATGAAAGCTTTACAAAATGGAGTGTTTCTTGAGGCAAGGAAGAAAACTGACATCACTGCTGACATTCAAGAATCACCACTGCTGTTTTGGGATTTTATGAAACATGCCAGAGTCCTGGGTTTCAGTAAAGCTTGGTGACCCCCTCAACTTCCTCCTGACATACACCTATTTAACTCAATGAAGTCAATTTCAACAGTCCTGTGGCTTAGTCCATTCCTCCTTTTTTGAACTTCAGTGCAAGTGATGTTTCTTTTCTCGAGACAACTCTCCAACCTAGGGTTGGACTCATGGTGATACAATGTGAGTTATGAGTAGATACATATATTCAGGAAATAAATTGTCATTGAAGCTAAAGTAATGAGAACCTGTGGGACAGAGGAAGGAACAGTGTGTTTTGGTCAGAATTTTAAGTTCTTAATCTACATAATTGCTATGAAGTTTTGGAATTTCCCCAGGGACCTGCCCTGAGAAATTTCTCCCCAGAGTCCTGTAGAAGACACTATGGTCAGTGATGGGATAGTCTGAGGGAAAAGAACCTAAGTACACTGGGCTCTTTTGTCTGTCCACTTTATTTCTTTAAGACAAAATTCTATCTACATAGATTCAGTTCTGTTCTGACACTTGGTTCCTCTCTGTCCCTTCTTCTTCTGTCCTCTCATAGCCCTAGTAGTAACTAAGCTCTTATGCTCTTGACCTCATCCTCCTCTGCTCCTCAGCCCTGCATTGTTCCTTTCTCTCCTCCTCTCTTGACCTGACTCAAATCCACCTACACTCCTTAAAAACTTATCCTCACTGCTTTTTCCTTGGGCCAACCCATTAACTACAGAAACTCTGCCTTGACCCTCTCTCCTCTGGCCATGTGACTCCATCCAGACCAGGAATTCTGCTCCATCTTTACTGTACCTGGTTATGCAAAACACCCTTTGTTCCTAGTCAAGTGCTTTGTAATGCCATTTGGCCAATCTGGGAAAGGAAGTTCTGAGCTTCATTTTTACAAGAAACTAAGCTATGCATCTGAATACCCACCTGTCTCCTAGATTCTGTAGGTGTGTTGATTCTGTAGTGTTACCTAGTTGAGATCAGCTGTAAGTCTGAGAAGCTTATACTTTTGCCTTTAAGGCCTACTAGTATATTAGCACACAAGAAAGTCATAGCAGAAGACAGGTGGTATATTAAAAACTGAATAACACTAAATATTCCCTGATATATGTCTTCCCTCTAGAAATATGCCTTGACCTTTCTAGGTACAGCTTTTTATACACAACTGAATCTCTATAATATATTCTTGGGGCTGGCAGCAATGAAAATTATAATTCACCAATGACTGATTCATTGTTGACCTAAACACATTTGGGAATAAATGTAGCAGACACTTATTGCATGCAATAAAGACAACTATCTGAACCTAATTTTACTGAAATTTTGGCTGTTATTCTAATATCTTAATAGAATAATGTGTTATAAATGCCTGGACTGCTTACTGCAAATCCATAGGATGCTACTATCCCCAATTTCTCATCTGACAAATCCTGAGAAAAAGGATGGCTGTATTTTCTCTGGTAATCATATGTCCTTTTCTTACCTTGAGGCAAAAATATGGTGGCCAAAATGGAGATTCCCAACAGAGACATGAAAATCATTTGGGTTGTTCTGCGGCCAATGTGGTTAATTGAAAATTTTCCAAGAACATTGGCTGGGATGGACAGCATACCATAAAGACATTGCAGTAGGAACACATTACTGCTCAGGTATTGGAAGTGGGTAAGCAGTCCCGAAACAGATATCAATGACACAAATCTGTTGAGAAAAAAAGAGGAAAGTCACATCATATGGTTTGGAGTAGTTGCTCAACACATGATAATGTAATTACCTCAGGCAACTCATTTTACTTGTTAAAATAATGAGGCATCTATTTTCTGGAAAATTTACAAGTGAGAGATAATTTTGTAATCATAAAAATATTCTATGATGAAGGAAACATATCATCACTGTTAAAATTTTTTAAGGGGTTAGGAAATCTTGGAATACAAGCTGGGTCCATCCAGGGTTTTAGAGTTTTTCTTAAAGCTTGATCTGAATGAAAGTTATAACTTTATATCTGTATATACCCATTGATATGTATACCCTCATGTAGTTGATATTTGAAGTCTTATCTCCTTTGATATAGAAACAGACAAATGAGGAAGCTTATATTCCAAGTTTTTCCAGTAGTTTCTGGTACTGAACTTGTCAGAGTGATTGGATAAACACTCCTCACAGCACAGTTAACTCTGTGTTAGCATAATCTAAACCCTTGGATCCCCCCAGTATAGAAATTCCTCATAATTTCTCTATAAGTCTGTTAATAAGAAGATAAGTGTCTGCACTGTTTTTTGAGACAGGATTCAATATGTAGCCTTGGCTGGCCTTGAACTCTGTATAAACCAGGCTAGGTTCAAATTCATAGAGATCGGCCTAAATCTGCCTCCTGAGTATGGGATTAAAAGCAGGAACCACCACTGCACCATTTTCAGAGTATCTGTGTGAAGCCTACCTCACAAAGGACAGGAGACAGATGCGCTTACGTAGGTTGGGCGTTCGGAACACATCCAGTGGGGAATGCTTTGTCTGTGCCACCTCCAGTTCCTCTTTCATGGTGTTTCTCACAACCTTCAACAACATCAACCAATGGTTGTCACAAAATGATACACACTGTGAGTGTTCTGGTAACCGACAGAAGGCTAGATTAATAATCATTGTTTCTGTCTACTGAGCAATATACAGACACCAAGAAAACAATGGCAGACATAGAAGTGCTGAAAAATGTAAGCCCAGTAGTGAAAGGAGACTCAGGCATTTCTACAGTGAGGACATGTTAAACAGGATACTATAGTTGTAAGTAGATTATTGAAAGGCAGATAAAGGTTAGAAATCCAGATTAGAAAGGAAAAAAGTGGAGAGTTATTTAGAATATGGTCCCCCATTCCACACACAGCAGATGTATTTGTATAAATTGACATCTGAGCCTGATGCTTCACTGATATTTAAAAATATTTTTTTAAATAAAAATGTAATTACATAATTTTCATCCTTTCTTTTCTTCCATCCATCTACCCTATGCCACCCACCTTGCTTTCTCTCAAATATATGGCCTCTATTTATTTAATTACTGTACACACACACACACACACACACACACACACACACTCACCCCTAAATAAAGGGATGACAACTTGGCATTAGATAACCAATTTGGGCCTCTTCCTCATGGGATCTCTGTTGCTCCCAGCCTTCCTTAATCGCTGCAATTCTTTGTCTATGGTTGGGGCTCCATGGAGTTTCCCCTTTCCATTGGTGGAAAGGTTGTAAGAACAAGAGAAACAGAAAACTTTCTGTGAGATTTTTGTCTTCTAGATATGTTAGAGAAACTACATTCATGAAGTTCCATCAACATGACTGCTTCAACAAAATATGAGCAAAAGTAACACCAATATGCATGCTAACACAGAAGGGGAAATTCTACTGATTTTTTAATGATTGAAAAAAATAGTCTTAGGCTGGGCACTGTGGTGTACTTCTTTAACCATAGCTCTTGGGAGGCAGAGGCAGTAGGGTAACATAGTTACCCCACACTCCCATACCCCCTCAAAAGAAAAAAAAAACAGTCTCAGGAGGATTAATTCTTTACAGAGAGTATTTATTTTCATTTGGGGTTCATTCTATTTTGAAGCACATCATGGCATGCTATACCCCCACAAGTAGCATGTCTAGAATGAAGTTGGAGGATTATATTACATTAAGTTGTTTGTTGGAGGGATGTGGAAGAGTGTTGACACAGGGTAAGGAAATGTTAGAATGCTAAAAACAGAGCTCAATGGATGATTCTCGTGGGAGTTCAGATTAGAATTCTGGTAAAAACATGAATAGTGAAGGGTCATGAGATTTCATGAGATTCCACTGAATATGGTGAATTCTTCTGTTCCTGTTGAGATGTGGGCCTGGCCTACCCCAACCGCACATTTCTAGAATATCATTCTGTGTGGTCCTTTGGTTCTGGTGAACCCCCCAACTCCCACACACAAGACTTTGTCTTGTGCAGCCTCACCTATAGTTATATTGCCACATAGTTCCTCTGAGCCCTGCGCATTCCTGCACTGCCACAAGATAGGCTCAAATCCAGTAAGCAGTCCTACCTTAGCACCAGCTCTTCTGGGCCATCTTCAAGTCATCAGCCCAACAACTCATCTTGAGATTTAAGCTAAAGTATCATCCCAAATCAAAAGGACCTAACAGACACCTGCAGAGCCTTCCACTTAATCACTATTGAATATCTATTCTTCACAACAGCTCTTGGAATCTTGTCCAAAATAGGCTACATGTTAGAGTCCAAAGCAAGCTGCAACAAACATAGTAACATTGAAATAATGCCCTGTATTCTATCAGACTGCAGTGTAATGAAGCTAGTTATCAGTAGCAAATACAATACACAAAACCAATATACCATGAAACTATAGAATCTAAAAAAAATAGATGAAATTGTAGATACATATGGCTTACCAAAATTAAAGGAAGTTAAAATGAACAACTTAAACAGATATATAAATTGCCAAGAGTCACTTGAATTCACTGTAGAATTCCCAACATTCAAAGAAAAACTAACACCAACATCATTCAAATTATTCCACAAAATAAAAGAGAAAGGAAGGCTTACTATCTTTTTATTGAATCAGTATGACCCTGATGCCAAAACATTCTCAACAAAACAAAAAGTTTTTAATTCTGGCCAACAGTTGGCAAGAGATTCAAGTTGGCTTCAGAGATTCAGGGATGTTCCAACATAGGTAAATTAATAAATGTAATTCCATAAATGGAATCAAGACAGAAATTACATAATTATCTTAATAGATGCAGAAAAAAATCAGCAAAACCTAATATCCCTTCAGGATGGAAGTCCTGGAGAGGCTAGGAATGGATGGGCCATATCTCCATATAGTAATGGCTACATGTTACAAACCTTTAGATGACTGTTGGTTTCCTCCCTGTCATTATGATAAATACCCTGACAACTCAAGAAAGAAAGGTTTATTTTGGATTACAGTTCCAGGGAATCAGATACCATCATGGTAAGGAAGACATATATAAGTCAAGGAAGACATAGAGGCATGAGCAGGCAACTGGGTGAGCACACTGCACCTGCACACAGGAAGCCAAGAGAGATCAGCAAGTGGGACCAATCTATAAAATCTTAAAGCCCACCACCAGTGGCTTACTTCCCTCAGTAAAACTCCACTGAATGTTTCATGAATATTGTCACCAGCTGGGGATCAAGTATTCAAACATATGAACCTATGTGGACATTTTCTATTGAAACCACAAAATGCACCTTACCTCCATAACCTCACGACCAGCTCACAATGCAAAGTGTACTTATTACAACTTCAAAAATCCCCACAGTCTTTAACAATACCAACTTTAAAATTTCCTCTGGGACTCAAGGGAATCTCTTAACTCCCTACAGAAACAAAAACACTACACCCCAGCACAATACCACATGGTATACATTCCAAAAGATAAGAATGAAGGCATAGTGAGGAAATCATTGACCAAAGCAAGACCAAAACCTAGCAGGAAAACATCAAATCCTATAGCTCCATGCCCAATGTCTGGGACTTTAGTTTTAAAGGGGTTAGATGATACCATATCTCCAACTATATATTGTTTATCACACATAACTTCTATTTAAGTTAGTTGCACTTAGTGCGTGCATGGCATTCCGGTTCAGATACAATATCTTTGCATCTCCATTCTATTTAGTTTCCCCTTTACAATTCATGCAATAGGCCTGTCAAAGTCACATTGCAGTGACTCCAACTCTGCCACACAATTATCTGGCTTCTTCCAATATCTACAACTGTGGAACAAAACTCCATGAACTCTTCTATCTTGCACACTTAATATCTGCAAAACCAACACTCTGTGGGGTCACGCTGTCAAGTAGTGTTACCAGCTAAGGATGAAGCCTGGCCTTCTGGGACCACAGCTGTATCTGCTTCCATATGTTCATCCTGGGGAAACAGTTTACAAGACAGTTGCTTTTGAGGAACAGGGAATCCTATGAATGTGTCATCAGTTCAAGCTTTTTAAATAAGTTTGCATTTTCACAAGTGGAAGTCTATGATATGTAGGTCTTGCCCCCAGGGTATGTTATCCACTGTTTCAGATACAAGAGGTTTTTTTTAACAATTTCAGCTTCTTTTTTTAGAGCATGCATAGGTGGCAAAGTTTAAGTTTCTTGATTTCTTTGCTTAACAAACTGCTCAACCTTTCTTTTTTTTCCACTGCAGACCTGTATAATTCAGTAAAGACTAGCCACACAATAGTCTGGAATGGTCTCCTGTTTTACACTTTCCCCCATCAAACACACTCATTTATTATCTTTAAGTTTCACTTAATGTAAATTCTCAAGATATGGACAGAACGGAGGCAGAGTCTTGGTAAAATTAATCACATGAGTGACAAATCTTTTTTGGATACAGTCATTGTTCACTTCTGAACCCTCATGAGTTTGAGTCCACTGTCCCTGTGTCTTTCAGTATTCTTGTTTTCCCAAGTCCTACCACAATGTCCTGTTGATGTCCTGGTGCTATTTTCTGTATTGCTTACTTGTCCTGTTGCTGTGATAAGATAATTTGACAAAAGAAACATAAGAAAATAAGGGTTTATCTTGACTCATGGCTTGAGGGTTTAGTCTTTTATGATGGGAAAATCATGGCAGCAGGAAATTGAGGAGGCGTCTGACCATATTGCATTTGCATGTGAGAAGCAGGAAGTAATGAATGTTTATGCTTGGCTAGATTTCTTCATTTTATGTAATTGGGGACCCAAGCTCAAGGAAATTTTGCTGTCAGTTTTTGGATGTTCTCCTACTTCAGTTAACCTAATCATGATAATTCCAAGCTCAATTATTCCAAGAGGCTAACCTAATCAAAATTGTCAAACACAGGCGGGTATGTTTGGGAATGTATCTCCTAGGACATTCTAGATAGTTTCAAGTTTACAATCAATAGTAACTATCACACAATTTCATTTAAATTTCCCAACAGAACCAATGCTAAGGACCTATTACTAAGTATACTACATGCTTTGGTTGCAGGACATAGAGAAATCAGCTAGAACTGATTTGCAAACTTCCTCCCTGCAGGCTGGCTTTCATAGTTCTAGAAGGTGCTATGTATGCTGGAGAATTGTCATCATAATTTACTCAGCTGTAGACATTTGTGCTGCATGACTGATCATTGCTTGGCAAGTTGTATTCACGGTGTATCTGATATCACTGTTATGGTGGTAACCAGTATTTGAGGCCTGCTCACAGGTGGGAATTTACATTGATCCTTTAAACTCCATCAAAAGCCCATGACTATGGATGTCACAGACCTTATTGGGAAACTACTGTAGTTATTTTGCTAAATAGAGATGGTTTCTAATTGAATTGCTTCCAAATTTTTATTTTTAATTTCTATAGATCAATGCTTTGGTCAGAGAAGCTACTTTTTCCATTATTGGTGTCAGTTACTGCTGGGTCATAACTGGTCAAATGCTGAGAATTCAGCCATAAATGGGATATCTATATTACTCTTTCCAAAGTTCATGGAACATTGTAAAAGTGGGGAAAGAAAGAAGGTAAAAGGCAGTGGAAAGTGTAGAGTAATGTATAGTATTGTCTTCTTGTCTTGTCATGGTCCATGAGTTTTAAACTGCAAGAGAGTGAGCCCATCAGTTTCCATTATGGAGAGTAGAGGAGTTCTTGAAGCCCTGCCTCTCCTTGAATATTTATAGGTAGTTAGCTATTGCTAATTAGGAAAGGCTCATAAATCCCTCCTGAGGATGTATAGGGAGTTCATCTGTTAATGGTTGCTGCAAGGAGAGAAATTTTCTTCAGTGATGTAGCCATATCTTGAGTTGCCCAAGCATTGTAATTAAATCTTCACAATTCACAGTGATTTTGTAAGAAACTTTAATTAAAATTACTTGTTGAGCCGGGCGGTGGTGGCGCACGCCTTTAATCCCAGCACTTGGGAGGCAGAGCCAGGCGGATCTCTGTGAGTTCGAGGCCAGCCTGGGCTACCAAGTGAGTTCCAGGAAAGGCGCAAAGCTACACAGAGAAACCCTGTCTCGAAAAAACCAAAAAAAAAAAAAAAAAAAAAATTACTTGTTGAGAGAGAGAGAGAGAGAGAGAGAGAGAGAGAGAGAGAGAGAGAGAGAGAGAGATTGAAGTGGAAGCAGGACTAATTGGGAAGGGGAAGGAATAAGCAGAAGTGTGAGGGTAAGCAAATAGAGTTGGCATGATGTAAAATGATAAAAATACACTATGGACATGTATGAAGCAGTCAAAATGAAAACCAATACAACATATAACCAATATATTCTAATAAAAAGAAAAAAAATGAAACCCCATGGAGATGGTTCTTGTGGTGATATTTTGTCCCCCAATATATTGTGCACCCTAATAAACTTATTTGGGGTCAGAGAACAGAACAGTCATTAGATAGACATAAAGGGTCAGAAAATGGTCTTGCCTTTAATCCTATCACTTGGGAAGCAGAAATCCTTCTAGATCCCCGAGTTCAAGGCCACACTGGAAACAGCTAGGCAAGGTGACACACACCTTTAATCCCAGCATTTGAGATCTCATGTCTTGTATGGGAAGGACACACGCCTTTAATACCAGGAACTGATGGCAGGAATCAAAGGTATATAAGGTATGAGGACCAGGTGCTAGAGGCTTTTGAGCTTTCAGGCTTTTAGCAGCAGTTCAGCTGAGATACATTTGGATGAGGACTCAGAAGCTTTCAGTTTGAGGAAACAGAATCGGCTGAGAAGCTGGTGAGATGAGGTTAGCTATGGCTTGTTCTGCTTCTCTGATCTTTCAGAATTCTCCCCAATACCTGCCTCTGAGTGTTTTCTATTAATAAGACTAAGATTCATGTTTAAGGTTCTGAAAATTGAATTTATCCAGTTTGCTTTTTATTGCTGTGATAAACACAGTGCCAAAAGCAACTTGGGAAGGAGAGGGTTTATTTCCTCTTTTAGCCTACAGTGTACCATGAAGGGAAGTCAGGGTGGGAACCCGAGGCAGGAACCTGAAAAAGAAAAGGCCATGAGGAATGTTGCTTACTTGCTTGCTCTCTTTGGTTCGCTCACCTTGCTTTCTTATATAACACAGAACTGCCTACTCAGGAGTGACAACCACCTACAGAGGGCTAGGCACTCCCACATCAAACAAGAGAAGGCCCTATAGGTTTGCCTATAGGCCAATCTAATGGTGGCATTTTCTCACTTCCAAGTCCCTCGTCCCAGATGACTTTAGCTTGTGTTAACAAAAAAGTGACACACACAGAATTCAAGAAACAAAATGAAAAAAACAGAAGTGATTTTAATTTTTCCTTTTTTCAAGATAGGATTTCTCTGCATAGCCCTGACCATCCTGGAACTCTCTCTGTAGACTAGGCTGGCCTCAAACACAGAGATTCTCCTGCCTCTGCCTCCCAAGTGCTGGGATTGAAGGCGTGTGCCACTGTCACTGTGATTTTAATTCTTTTTGAATGAAACATCCTTATGAAGTCTTTTTAGTGACCACACATTGTCTCTCATGCACTAACTCATGTATATGTCAAACTTGTGTTTTCTTTGTGTCATAACAAGTCCATTATACTCACCTCCATGGTTAGGATATCTCCAGAACTCTTCATCCCATTCTTGCATGCAGCTTTTCTAAGTTCCTTTAAGCCCTTTTGGAGTTTGTTGGTCACGATCAGCCACCTAGCTGATTCTGACAGCCACCTGCTCAAGATGTTGGATGTGAGATAATTCTCCAGCAGTCATTTTTAAACTACTTTATCCTTGAACCACTATGTTCTTTAATTTAATACCCACCACTCATTCAATTATATTAATAAATATAATCTTACACTGTCTAGACCTTCACAAGGACAATGGGAAATGACTCATGCATACATTATACCCACACTTTCCAGAATGCAGACCTGGAATTATGTTGGTCTGCTCATTCTTACCCAAATATGCATTTACATGGAGTTCCCAAAATGACAACATGAAGGATACTTGTATAGACATTTTCTAAATTTGCTGTTAAGGTAAACATAGGAATAAATGTTTACTTTGTTCTTTTCCTAAAAAAGAGCCACTGAATAAATTTGTTCACTAATTCCGTCATTCAAAGTGCAGTCCTATTCCTAGCAACTAATGCTTTCTGGCCACAAAAGCAAGTTAACTCTACCTCTCTACCTTCATTTCTAATCTGTAAAATGGGGACAGCAGCATCAAATTCTTTCTTGTTTGTTTTTCTTTAGACGAGGTTTCTTGGTGTATCCTTGGCTGTTCTGGAACTCACTTTGTAGACCAGGCTGACCTCAAACTCAAAGAGATCCACTTGCCTCTGCCTGCCAAGTGCTGGGATAAAAGGCATGTGCCACCACCACTGCCTGGCTAGAGCATTATCATAGTTTTGTTGGCTGTGCTATGAAGATAAAGCGATATGGAAGAGCCTGACAGAGGGTCCTCCCTCTTTTCTGTATGGACTCATCTCACTATATTTATCTATAAACATTTTGTGGTCTTTCCTGACCAAATATGCCTCCTCTGTTGATGGCATCATAGCACTTCTTAATTCTTTTTCAAATGGAAAGCAAGAAAATCCAAAGAGCCAGTGAGAGAAATGGGCCATTCTGCCTACAGCTTTAAACTGAGGACATGATTTTCCTTCATTGAACAGTTGCAAAGATAAACTTACTTTATATGCCTTTTATTAATATCAGTGTTACCACAATTTTCAAAGAATTTTTTGTTTGCAAAACTACTCATAGAAATATAAACCACAACAGAAGAAATATGATCTTTAAATGTTTATTCTGTTACTGTCTGGATAATTTAAACTTAGTAGCAGGGACAGATAGAAAGACCAAGAACGTTCTGGTAAGAATTCATTGCTAATTTCTGCTTTTGGTTTTTTTCTCTAGTAAACACAATAAATTTGTGCATGGTAAAATTTGAACATCAATCAATTATTATACATTTTTTACTGTAAATATACTACATCATTACTTTGGATATAGTTACACTGAAAGTATCTATCATTTTTAAGTAATATGAATACACTGAAATCTCATGTACTTTACCAGCTATTAAACAAAATATAGAAATAACAGTTTTCAAATAAAGAATGAGTACTTGTCAGAAAATGTGGGTCTTTTACTATGCATATGTATGATTATGATTTTATAAAAGTACTTTGTGCTCATCTTAAGTTCAAGTGAATTCAGCATCCTCAGTTTTGTCTGACAGAGTTGCTTGCCCTCATGTCACATAAGGACAAAGTGAAGTGCTCATGGTCTTGTGTAGACCAAGCACAAATGACTTTCTTATGTCCTGATTCCATGTGTATTGTCATCCCTGGATTATACAGCAGAGGAGGAATGAAATCTCATACCTTGTGGGAATAAGGAAGAAGAACAGTGGTGCAGACATTGCCAACTGGAGATGGTGCCAGTTTCGAATTGCAAAAGCCAGACCTCCCAATATTACCTGTCCAATTCCCCCAGCACAAAATGCCAGTGCCATTATCAAAGCTTGAAATTCAGGGCTTGTCCATTCTAATACTGAAAAAAAAGAAAATGATGTCTGACTTCTAAGAAAGCTGGACAGGGCGTCCATGTCAAACCCAAGGCTTGGACAATGTCCATCACAAGCTTTGACTTACTGAGCAACACACTGTTTGTCCTCATGGAAGAGGAAGAAATTCCTGCCAGGAAGCGAAACGAGCAGTAGACGAGGAAGGTGGGAGCAAAGGCCGCACCGGTTTCACTGATGGCCATTTGCAGTAAAGCACCTGTGAAAACGAACTTCCTCCCAAACCTGAGGAAAAGGAAGGAATTGATTACGGGAACAATGCGAGTTTGCCCAAACAATGAAGACAGGAAGTGCTTTGAAATGATAAATCATCAAGAAATTTAAAAGGACAGACTTCCTTTACAGCCAAGAGTGCCTTTCCAACCTCTTTCTTTTTTAGATGGCGGTCTTACTATGTAGTCCTTGCAGGCCTGGAATTTACTATGACACCAAGGCTGGTCTCAAACTCTCAGAGATCTGCCTGCCTCTGCCTTCTAAGTGCTGGGATTTAATGTGTGTGCCTCCATATCTGCTCTTCTTGATTTCCTTTCTTTTCTTTCTTTTTCCTTTTTTGGTTTTTCAAGACAGGGTTTCTCTGTGTTGCTCTGGCTGTCCTGGAACTCTCTCTGTAGACCAGGCTGGACTCAAACTCAAGAATCCACCTGCCTCTACCGACTGAGTGCTGGGATTAAAAGCATGCACCACTACTGCCTGGCTCTTCTTCATTTCATATCACTAGTTTTCCATATGAGTTAAGCCATGTATGACAGACTACCAACCTTGAACTTTAACACAAGTATGTCATACTAAATTATGTACATAACATATCTACTTGCCATTTATTGAGTCACAGTGACAAAATGTCTGACAGAAGCTACATGAGGGAAAGATTGATTTGGGCTCACAGCTTCTGAGTGTGCCATCTGCCACAGTGAGAAGCTACAGTGTCAGGAGCAGGTGACAGACTTCCTCCCTTGGAGTCTAAACCAATTAGAATTCACACAGAAACCTCAAGCAACCCAATTCTGCCAGTCGATTCCCACATCCCAAAGTCTCATAACTTTCAAAGCATTCCCTCAGCTAGGGGACCAAATAATCAAGTACATGAACCTGTGGTGTCAAAAGACTTAAATTCAAAATAGAAAATCTAAAATGAGAATGAATCACTTTTATACAATTGGTTATATACAATCTTTTGATTATTGATGTGTAGACTCTATTGATTATTCCTGTGAAGGAAGGCCTTTGTATTCACTGTCTTAGATTTTGCCTTGTTGGCTTTGAATATTGATATATTACATCAAACATATCATTATATCTTTCAAAAAGTCTGTTCCTTCCCCACTCTCTCCTCAGTCTTATACTACCATAATGCATATTTTTGGTCAGCTTCCTGACGTCCCATAAGTCCACTGAATGCTAGTTATTTGTAAATCTATCTTTTGGCTTCTTAATTTCTCTTCTCTAATTCATTATTGTATTAGTGGCACATGCTACTAAATGTTTCCAGGGAAATTTTTGATTTATTGTATTTTTAAAATCCAGTTTTCTGTTTTGTTCTTTTATATGATTTCTATTACTAATATTCCCATAGTTAAGTTTCCTAGTTGTCATTAATACTTTGTCTATGCTTGATTTCATCCTGCTGCATATACTTAAGATGGCTTTTAAAGTATTTGTCTATTGAATCTCCCACAGAGACCATTCCTAGTATGTTTCATTTTGAATAGGCCATACTTCTTTTTTCTTGTCATATTTATGACTTTATTGTTCTTGTAAAAATTTGTATTTGATTGTTATAATGTAGAAATTTGAAATTCATATTCTCACTTTTGCAAAGAATGTTCTTCATTTATTTTAGTTTTGAAGTATAATGCCCTGCAATTTTTTATGACTTTACCAAACTGTTGCAAAGATAGTCTTTTGTCCTGTGTTGTCATAGAAGTCTTAAATTTCTTTATATCATACTGCTAAAGGTTTTATGCATGTTTCTTGGAATGCCAGGATAGTTCCTGTTTTTGGTGGTAGACAGACATTTGTCAGGATACTCCTTGAAGATGAAACTAATATTGCTCTAATATTAGAACTAGTTTGATGTATAAGCTTAACATCTCCATGTTGTTTGAGGAGGTGTGTCACCTTTAGTTATATGATAATGTCCTATATTCACACACATGTCTGCTAGATTAATTAAAATTAAAATGATAGAGTAAATACAACGGCTGTGGGATGTTCTGTATGTTAAATGTGTTGCTCTGATTGGTTAATAAATAAAACACTGATTGGCCAGTAGCCAGGCAGGAAGTATAGGCAGGACAAGTAGAGAGGAGAATTCTAGGAAGTGGAAGGCTGAGGCAGGGAGATGCGGCCAGCCGCCGCCATGAGAAGATGTTAAGATACCAGTAAGCCACGAGCCATGTGGCAAATTATAGATTAATAGAAATGGGTTAATTTAAGATATAAGAACAGCTAGCTAGAAGCCTGCCACGGCCATACAGTTTGTAAGCAATATAAGTCTCTGTGTGTTTACTTGGTTGGGTCTGAGAGGCTGTGGGACTGGCAGGTGAGAGAGATTTGTCCTGACTGTGGGCCAGGCAGGAAAACTCTAGCTACATATAACCATATTAGAAAAATACCCAATGTGAAAAGGCTAAAAACATCAATGAAAAAAATAGAGATAATGACAGTGAATTAAAGATAAAGACCTAGATGTGAACTAGTTCTTTCAATAAATAAAATAATGTTGTCAACATAGTCTATGCAAGAAAGAGGTGGTTGAAGAGGCAATATTAATATTGGACAGAAATGCATTATAGAACTCTTTTCCAAGTGCAGTGGTATCCACCTGTAACTCCATAATGTGGTAAATTGAGGCACCAGGATCATGATTTGAATGGTATTCTAGCACACAAATTTTTCAAGGCCAGTTTGGACCACACAGTAAGACATTAGCAGGAGTTCTGTTTGCAGAAGTCTTGTTTCTTATGCTGCCAAGGTATAGGAATTCACACTAGTTCAGGCAGAACAATCAGCCCTAGTTTATTTTTAATCAGGAGAGTGAGCAAGAGCACAAAGTCCACTCCAGAGTAGACAGTCAAATGAGTCAAGTGATAACAATGAAGTTTTCCTCTAATATCTGACTTTGTAAGTCTGTGTCTATTAGATGTCTTCCCCTTGTTACTTCCTGGAATGGTCTGGGGCATTCTCCTCCTTAGAACAGGAGGAGGCTTCTTAGAAGCTGGTTTTAATCCACAATTCAGACTGTTGAAATTAGATACAATAATTGCATGAATATTTATGAAGTTAGGAGTGCCCATGGCTTTGAGAAATTTACTAGGGTAAAGTTGCTTTGGGCATGCCTCTCAGAGAGGGTCTCTGTGGGGGCCAGGAGAGCCTGTTGGGACGAGCTTTATTTTTCACAGAGTTCCTTTTGTCTATGTAATTTTCCATCTCATGTCAGCTGCTTGCTTTTTGATTTATATTGCCCTGTTTTCCCAAACTTTCTGTTTCAACCTCAACATCTATTTCAACCCTTGTTGTGGGATATTAATTTAAGATGTGTTACATTCATTTACATGGGGAATATTTGTTTAATGATGCAAAAATGTGTTGCTTTCTTTTATGTTGCATTTGTTCAACTCTCTAAATCTGTGTTACCTTGACTGCCTAAAATACCTGATTGGTTTAATAAAGAGCTGAACACCCAATATCTAGGCAGGAGGATAGGCAGGGCTGACAGTCAGAGAGAATAAACAGAAGGAAAGAATGAGAAGAAGGAGGAGCAATAAAAGGAGGAGAGAAGATACTGGGGTCCAGCCACCCAGCCACAAAGCCAGACATGAAATAAGAAGGAAAAAATATATACAGAAATAGAGAAATGTAAAAGCCCAGAAGCAAAAGGTAGATGTGATAATTTCAGTTAAGAAAAGTTGACTAGAAATAACCCAAGCTAAGGCTGGGCATTCATAAGTAAGAATAAGTCTCCATGTAATTATTTGGAAGCTGGATGTTGGGCCCTCAAAGAGCATAGAGTAAAAAAAAAAAAGAAAACCAACAACAAACCATAATAATCCTAAAGCTTGGCAGTTTGAGTCAAAAGAATTGTGATTTAAACACTACCTTGGGATACATGTAGAACCAACATAAGCTACATAGTGCTACATAATGAGACACAGTCATCAAAAAAGGAATAATAAATATGGAAACTAATTAAGTAGGTAATACTTTAATGGGTGTTCATTGAGATATAGAGGAGTGTATACTAAAATATTAATTTTATATTTACATAAATACAGTATTTTCAACACAGAAAATGAAAACACAAAAGTAAAGGAAGAAATAGGTCACAGAGAGACAAATTTTATCATCATTACTTCATAAATGAAAACAATAGGTAGAGAATGATCACAAGATTCAAGATTTAAGGATGGATCCCTCCCACCAATATGACCTGATTGGTATAGATACCATCCTATTCCCATGAATGGCAGAAGACACATTTGCTGTGATCTGAATGTGTTCCTCCAGGATTCACACATTTAAACTTTAGGGCCAGAACAACAGTGCTAAGAAATTGGATCTTTGAGACTTCACTAATTATGAGGGTGGTACCTTCATTCATTGGATTATGAAAGAGGAGCAAAGGAGCTGTATGCACTGTGTACTATGTGAGAGTCCCATGTTGACTTCTTCTGCTGTGTGAAGATGTAACCACTCACTTGGCAGAAATGGGTTTCTATTTAAAAGACATGTTTTCAGGCACAGAATCCAAATTCATATACCACAAATTGTGATGACCATTGTTGTTAGACGAATTACTTTGCTTGGCTGGAAGTGTGATTTTTAGAATCTGCTTTGGTACAACTTAGCTTTTCCACCTACCCTCTCAGCCTCTCCTCCCAGCCCATCTCCATTCCTTTCTGTTGCACACCAACCCTCAGAATCACTCTCTACCAAGGAACCCACAGCCACCACACTTGCCTAGCATCCATAGAGGGTGACAGCAACCAAAGAACAGAACACCCACCCAACAAAAACAAGACCAAATATCTACACTAAGAAACACCTCAAATACTACATTTCCAGATGCCTAGATCTCAGTGAAAAAGCACAAATATGAATTACCAAGACAATATGACTCCACCAGAACCCTATTACAGTAGATTCTGAAAAAAGCAATATAGCTGAAGCACAAGAAAAGGACTTCAAAATAACAATTATGAATGTATTCAAGGACCTTAAAGAGGATAAGGAATAAACACCTTAATGAAGTCTATAAAAACACAAAGGAACGGTTGAATGAAATAATGAAAACAGTATAAGATGTAAAAGGAGAATTTAACAAAGAAATAAAATCACTACAGAAAACTCAAACATGGAAATTAAAAATTTAAGATGTCAAACAAAAACCTCAGAGGTAAGCCTCATCAACAGATTACAAAACATGGAAGAGAGAATCTCAGGTTGAAGGCAAGGTAGAAGAAATGGATGGCTCAGTCAAAGGAAATGTTAAATATAAAAATACCCAGGCAATCTGGGACAAATCAACTAGGGAATCTGGGACACTATGAAAAGGCCAAATCTATTAATAATAGGGATAGAGGAAAGAGAGGAATCCCAAGTTGAAGATATAGAAAATGTTTTCAACATAATTGTAGAAGAAAATGTCCCCAACTTAAAGAAGGAGGTACCTACTAAGATTTAAGAAGCATACAGAACACTAAATACATAGGGCCAGAAAAGAAATTTCCCATGACATTTAGTCAAAACACTAAATGTATAGAATTAAGAAATGATATTAAAAGCTGTTAAGGTAAAAGACTGACATAGACAGCCAGGCCCATTAGAATAACCCCTGACTTCTCAATGGAGACTAAAAGCCAGAGGGTCTGGATGGATTTCTAAAAACTCTTAGTAACCTCAGATACCCAGCCCAGACTACTATAATCAGCAATACTATCAATCACAATTAACAGAGAAAGAAAAACATACAACAATAAGACCAAATTCAATCAATTTCTGTCTACCAATCCAGCTCTACAGAGGGTTCAAGAAGGGAAATTTCATTTTGAAGAGGTTGACCACACCCAAGAAATCACAAGGAATAAATAATTCTAGGGGGGAAAACTCTACAATGTAACAAAAAAAAATAGGAATCAATAGACACTGCTCATTGATAACTCTTAATATTAGTGGTCTCAATTCCCACAATAAAAAGATACAGACTAACATATTGGATTAGAAAACAGGATGCATCTTTTTGCAGCCCGAGAGAAACACATCTTATCACCAAGGACAAAAATCACCTCAGGGTAAAAGGATGGAAAAAGGTAATACAAGTAAATGGACCCAAGAAACAAGCAGGTGTAGAGATTTTAATATCTGACTAAATAGATTTCAAACCAAAACTAATCAGAAGAGATAGAGAAGGACATTACATATTCACCAAAGAAAAAAAATCCACCAAGAGGATATTTCAATTATAAACATTTATGCACCAAACACAAGGACACTCAAGTTCATAAAAGAAATACTACTACAGTTAAAAACACATATTGACCCTCACACACTGGTAGTAGGTGATCATAATAACCCAGTCTCACCAATAACCAGTGAATCCAAATAAAAACTAAACAGAGAAATGTTGTAGGAAAACCTATAATGAATCAAATGGATAGCTAAAGAACATATCACCCAAACAGGAACTTTACAAACTCATAGAAACTGAGCCAGTCACTTCTGAATGAACAATGGGTCAAGACAGAAATCAGTAAGGGCTCCGACAGCACAGGCACTAAGAACAACAATTAATATATGGAACCTCATGAAACTAAAAATGTTTCTGTTCAGCAAAGGATAGCAGCCTACACAATGGCAAAAGATTAAGAGGATTAATAACAAAATATGTAAAGAACTAAAAAAAACTTGAGCAACAACAAACAGAAACCCAGTTAAAAATGAGGTACAGAATTAAGGAGAGAGTTAAATCAAGAGACAAAGCACATGTGCCTGAGACACAAAGAAATGCCCAACATCCTTAGCCATCAGGAAAATGCAAATCAAAATTATTTTGAAATTTCATCTTATACCAGTCATAATGGCCAAGATCAGCAATTCATGCTGGAGAGGATGTGGAGTAAGGAGAACACTCACCCATTGCTGGTGAGACCTCAAACTTGTACAGTCACAATGGAAATTAGTGTGGTAGTTCCTCAGGAAGCTGGGAACAGATTTACTTCAAGATCCAGCTATACTACTCTGGTACATATACCCAAAGGACTCTACATCCTACTACAGAGATACTTGCTCATCCATGTTCATTGCTGCTCTATTCAAAATAGCCAGAAATTGGAAATAGCCTAGATGCCCATCAACTGAAGAATAGATAAGGAAAATGTGGTACATTGACACAATGGAATATTATTTAGCTGTCAAGTAAAATGAAATTATAAAATTCCAAGTAGATGGATGGAGCTAAAAAAATCATCTTGAGTGAAGTAACCATGAGCAAAGAGACAAATAGTATATATGTTCTTTTGTATGTGTGCCTTAGTTAATGTTCTATTGCTGTGAAGAGATGTCATGACCACAGCAACTCTTATACAGGAAAACATTTAATTTGGGCTTGCTTATAAGTTCAGATGTTTAGTCTGTGGTGGAAATCATGGCAGCACACAGGCAAACATTGTGCTCAAGAGATAGCTGAAAGTTTCACATCCAGATCGGAAGGCAACAGGAAGAGTGATAGACACTGGGCCCAGCTTGAGCATTTGAAACCTCAGAACTCACCTCCTACAACAAGACCACCCATACTCCACAAGGTAATACCTCCTTATAGTGCCACTCCCTGGTGACCAAGCATTCAAATCTATGATCCTATGGAGGCCATTCTTATTCAAACCACCATAATGTCCATGTTAGCTTTCAAGCCTTTTCATGTGTATGGAAATCTCAATAACCACAGAGTATATAGTAAGAACTAGGGATGAAGAGAGGATCTCCTAAGGCAGGGAAAATAGAATATATTGTTATGGAGAGACAAAAGGAAAACTATAATAGCAGAATTAAATAGAGAAGGTGATGAGAGAGAAGGGTGAAGGAAGGAATATGGCAAAAGACAACTAACACCTAATGACATTTGAAAATGCCTGTTACTGAAGGCTACACTTACATATATCAGTGAACATGGAGAAGTCAAACTGGTGCCTAACTAGAAGGGTTACCTCTATGGTTTAGCATTCATGGGACTAGAAGTTTCTCTGCATGTTACCCAAGGAGAAAGGCAATCATCAAAGCTCCCAGCTACAAATCCTGTAATCTGTGACAGTGATCTATCTGTCTGCGAGAAACGCTGTTGAAAGAGTGACACAAATGTTAAGGGAGTGACCAACGACTTCTGATTGGATTTAAGGCCCACCCCATGATCTGGAACCCATATCCGAGAATACTAAAGTGGCCAAGAACCCCACACTAGGGAGGTCATGGGAATAGGGGAAACCTACTACTATTTTTCTGCTAAAGGAACACAATGTTAAAATGATGCCTACTGACATACTGCTAAACCCATAGGTCAGTGCCTTGCTCAGTTATCATTATAGAGACTACTTCTTGCAATATATAGGAATTAATACAGAGACCCACAACTGGACAACATGTAGAAAGTGAGAGATTTTGGAGCACTCAGTCCTAAGTGGGATTCCTACCCTCAGGTATCAGGGAACTATGTGGAAGAGGTGGAAAGACCGTGAGATGCAGAGGGGAGGGATGCCTCCAAGGAAACTGTCTTCCAGACATGAAAGGACTGATTCACATATGAACTCCCAGAGACTGTGGTAGCACACACACGGCATGCATAGACTCAAGCCAGACAAGGTCTCAGCACTGAGAAGGGGAAGTGGACACAGGCTCCCACCTCTAATCAAGAAGCTATCTGAAAATTATACTCACTGGTGTAGGAAAAGAAAGTTTTCACCAATGGAGTCTCACTGGGCATACTAGACATACTTCAGGGTATGTACCAGGCCCAGGAGTAACTGGTCAATAAATAAATTAACTCAGTAGTATCTTTGTAGACTTTTTACCTCATTTTGCTTTGTTTGGACAAATTTTTTTTTTTGGGGGGGTGTCTCATTGGTCTTTTGCTTGTTTATTTTTAATTCCTTTTTTGTGATTTTTGGGTTTTGTTTGTGTATGTGTTTCTTGTTTTTTTTTTTAATTTTTGATTTCTTGTTTGTTTTAAAATGAGAGAGAGAAAACACAACCTGAAATTGGATGGGTAGAGTGCATCTAGGAGGAATGGGGGGAGCAAACATGATAAAAATATATTGTATGAAAAAATTTTCTTTTCAACTAAAAAAAGAGAGAAATTGTTTTGGCAGAAGCAAAAATAAAATCAACAGGCATGGCTTCCCAGCCACACCCATTGCACCTCGCACATCAAGGACATTCCACTGTCATGCTTGAGCAATTAAAGCATAGTTTCTATTCTCTTGTCACCATGGCTATTTAGGGCAATGTCTGTGAAGCCTGGAGTCTAGTGACCCAGACTAAGAGTGACAGTGGTGTTTTCCACTAAGTATTTCATTAAGATATTCAAATAGGTTTAATTCTATATGATGAAATATATTTTTCTCATTCCCATAGCTAACTCTTCTTATCTTTCTAAATCATGTTATTTCATTTCTTCTCTAAACCATATCTTGACACTTCTGTGTCCACACAATACGTGGACTTTTTAACACTTAACATTTTCATTTGTGTTCAGTGATCTCCAGGATCAAAGGTACACATAGAAGAAATATAATCTGCAATGACTACTTCTTTATGAATGAACGACTCACAGATGAATAAAATACTGACATGTAGAGAAAGCTGTAAAGCATAGTCACTCACCTGTCTGATAAATGGCCACCTATGATATGTCCTATAAAAATGCCAATCATGAATATAAATTTAGCCACTGAATTCAGTGCCTGAGATCCACAAACCAGGTCCCACTGAAAGAGAAGACAACCAGCATGGCAGCATTTCAACGTAATTTGTTCAAAATAATTCAACTTGAGATTCCAGTTATGTTGCACCAGTCCCATCTTCCTCTCCAGCTTCTATTTTCATCATCATCTGACTTCTACCATCCAGTTTCACCTTAAACAAACCCACTTTCAGGAATCTTCCTGTAACTCTGTAGGTTACATTAATGACTTGTAACTTGTGCTAAGAAGTTCTCAAATGGCGAGGCAATGGTGGGACACACCTTTAATTTTATCAGTTGGGAGGCAGAGGAAGGCAGATATCTGAGTTTGAGGCCAGCTGGGTCTACAGGGTGAGTTCCAGGACATCCAGGGCTACACAGAGAAACCCTGGCTCAAAACACATTCCTTCCCCAAGAAGTTCTCCGATGTGACCATATCCACATGCAACATGAATCATGCCATGATTTGAGACCACTGGAGAATTTATTGGCTCTTGTGTGTCATTGTACCATCTTCCCTGTGAATCCCTCAGGGGTGGAGACTGGGCACTGACTTATTTATTTATTTATTTATCAGTCTATTTTTTGCAATATTGGTGATGGATTGTAGGGCTTTTAACATTTTGGAAGGGTGCTAGCCATTAGTCACATTCTAGTCATAAAAGAAGGTAACTTTTTTTTTAGGGTGCTTGTTTTAGAGTTTGAATCCTCGACCACACACGTCCGACACATTCACTATAGCACTGGGCCACATTCCTAGCCAGCCACTGTAGTTTTGTGTAGTAATCCAGATATCTTATATTTGAAATTAAAACTAAATGACACTGACTTGTCACAATGTTTATGAGGTTCCACATGAATTATTTGATTAAACTGACTTGGCACAGAAATTACTTCTTAAATAATGTTCATCACTATAATGAAAAGATAAGGAGAATAAATCCTTAAAATTTTTATAACAATCACTAGATGCATTAAATAATGTGTCTCATAGTAAATAAAGAAATAATTACAATGGCTAAAAATAAAGGCTATTCTCAAAACATGTGCGCTCTTTAGGCTATCAGTAAAGTCCCATCATGAACTCTTGATGGGGAAAGGAATTGACTGACCTGGGTCACAGTGGTGGAGAGGAAGGTGCTTCTGTCATACACCCAACCATCCACACAGGGCTCTGTGTCTGGCTCTGTCACATTGGAGAAGGTTCCATTTAGATGAAGGAGATGCCATTGTGGTTGGACGAAGCGACGGCATTTCTCTGGCTTCAAGTTGGAGTCCAGTGGGATGGAGATCCTCAGGAGGTCATCTTGGCTCAGGGTTCCACTCTCATTGTCAGAGACAGTGACATTGTCAAGGATGTGGACCCAGCAGCGATGACCAGGGATGGCTGCTGTAAAGTTCTCCAAAAGAGTGTGAGGAAGCACCATGCCACTGCAGATCAGAAGGAAAGCCATCTGAAGGATCTGGAACTTCCCTAGGCTGCCAACATGAATAAGAAGGTCCTGAAAGGCCATTTAGGCTGAATCTCTATCTCCAATGGGAGGCAAAAATGATTATATCTAGGCTTCTAAAAGTTATTTTTCACAAAGACACACTAAAAGAGTGTTGATCCTGAACTCTTCTTCATGTGTCCCTCTTCTGAGTCAGGGTTAGGAAGAGAGTTCTTTGCTTGAGAGTCACCAAGAGAAATAGCCTGATGATTTATTTCTGTAATTGAATCGGTTAAAGATCTACTTTGTGAGAAATTTTGTCAGTGCACTGCCCCATGGTCAGCTGTGGACATTGATCTTCAAATTCCTGAAAATAGTTAAGTTAACTGTTCATTATCATCATGGCAAAGAGCATATGAGAGGCAAGTGTGGCCCTGGAAAAGTAGCTAAGAGTTACATCCTGATCCATAGGTCAGTAGAGAGACTGGACTTGGCATGGACTTTTGTAACCTCAAAGCTCATCCCAATGACACACTTCCTCAACAAGGCCACATCTCCTAATCCTTCTATCTTTTCAAATAGTGCCACTCCCTAGAGACTAGGCATTAAAATATATGAGTCTATGGAGGAAATTCTTATTCAAACTGCCACATTCCATTCCCTGGACCCAATAGGCTGGTAGTCATATCACAATGCAAAAGTGTATTGAGTCCAGCTTCAAAAGTCCCCATAGTCTACCACAGTCTCAAAATTGTTTAAAAGTCCTAAGTTCAAATTCTCTTCTGAGATCCATGGCAATCTCTTAAGAGTAAAATCAAAATTAAGAAACTGGCTGGGGAGATTCCTCAACAGTAAAGAGCACTGACTGCACTTCCAGAGGACCCAGGTTCAATTCCTAGCACCCACATGGCAGCTCACAACTCCCTATAACACCAGTTCCGGGGGAACAAACACCCATGGCAAAACACCAAAGCCCATAAAATAAAAATAAATACTTTTTTAAAGAAGCAGATCACACATTTACTAAATACAATGTCATAGATTGTAGATTATTGTTCCTAAGGAGGGTAAAGGGAGCATAGAGAGGAAATATTTGACAAATACTGGACAAATGCAAGTTGGAAAACCAGCAGGGAAAACCCCAAAGGATACATTTCCATGTCTGATGTCAAAGCAGTCTTCTGATCTCTGACTCCTTTCATCTCTGTTGATTGCAACATACTTCTCTTCTTTTTGGCTCTGCAGCTCCCCTTGGCATGTGTCCCATGATTCTGGCATATACAATATCTTGGGATCTCATTGTGTTGTTGACTCTAAAGCCAGAACCTAGTGCCTGAAGCAACAAAGTTCAGCTGCTTTACAGGACTAAAACATTTTCATCAGCCTTCTATTCACTGCTTAAGTGGTCTCCTTCACTGCTTAAGCTTCTTAAGATTATTTTTCACAAGTTGGAAGCTTCTCTGGGTGGGGTCTTGACCTGATGCCATACTCCCTTTATTCCATTTAGCATCAGGCTTTCCTTTAAATGTTTTACTCCTTGAGCACTGGACTTAGTTCCATTACAACTCCTGGTGCTACTTTTCCCTTCAAACTGTTTATTTAGCCTTTTTCCTTGCTCCTTATCATTGTAGATCTGCATAGGAGTTATGATTAATAACCACATGACACAGTCCATATGTGCTGTCTTAGAAGCCAGGCAATGGTGTTACATGCCTTTAATCCCAGCACTAGGGAGGCAGAGCCAGGCAGTTCACTGTGAGTTCAAGGCCAGCCTTGTCTACAGAAGGAGATCCAAAACAGGCACTCAAACTACACAGAGAAACGCTGTCTCAAAACAAACAAACAAACAAACAAAATGCTGTTTTATAATCTCCTCTGCCAAAGCCATTAATCCACAGTCTTCAATTTAGCCCCAGGCAGAATTTTAGGACAAGGACAAACTACAGCCACATTCTTTGCTGAAATATAAGAATGATTTATAGGCCACTTGCTAATATTCAACCCCCTTGGAACTTCTTGAGCACCACCCTCCACACAGTTTTCCATGCTACTACTTGGATGACCCATTAATTTCCACTTAAAGCGCCCAACTGCTGTTCTAGTACAAATCTCAAAGTCTTCAGTATTCTTCCATAAACAGTATAGTTAGGCTTGTCAGAGTGATGCTCAGACCATAGTACCAATACTGTCTTAGTGACTGTTCTATTGCTATAAAGAGAAACCATGAACAAAGCAGCTCATAAAAAAATCATTTAAATTAGGGCTTCCTTCCAGAAGTTTAATTCATTATTGACATGGTAAGAAGCACTGTTGTAACAAGCATGGCACCAGGCAAGCATGTTCCTGGAGAAGAAGCTAGCTAAGAATTACATCCTAAGCAAGGTGTCTGATCATAACTAATGGTATTCAGAACGCCAGCTAATACACCAGGGATAGACACCTTGCTCAACCTTGATGCAGGGGGAGGCGCTTGGTCCTGTCTCAACTGAATGTACCAGGCTTTCCATTCCCCCTCCCCACTATGGGAGAACTTATCCTTTTGGAGGAGGGGATAAGGTGTGGGTTGCAGTGGGGTTAGGTGGGACTGGGGTGGCAGGAGGAAGGATGAGAGGGGAATCTGTGATTCGTATGTAAAATAAATTAAAAAATTTTTAATAAAGAATAAAAAAGAGGAAGAATTACATCCTATTCATAGGCTGAGAGAGAAAATGGGCCTGACATGGGCTTTTTTAAATGTTTTTTTTCCTTTTATTTTATTTTACAATACCATTCAGTTCTACATATCAGCCACGGGTTCCCCTGTTCTCCCCATCCCACCCCCTCCCCTTACCCCCAGCCAACCCCCCATTCCCACCTCCTCCAGGGCAAAGCCTCCCCCTAGAACTGCGATCAACCTGGTAGACTCAGTCCAGGCAGGTCCAGTCCCCTCCTCCCAGACTGAGCCAAGCATTCCTGCATAAGTCTCAGGTTTCAAACAGCCAACTCATGCAATGAGCACAGGACCTGGTCCCACTGCCTAGATGCCTCCCAAACAGATCAAGCCAATCAACTGTCTCACCTATTCAGAGGGCCTGATCCAGCTGGGGGCCCCTCAGCCTTTGGTTCATAGTTCATGTGTTTCCATTCCTTTGGCTATTTTTTTTCAGTAATTGAGTAAAACCAAAATTTATTATAAGCCACAGTCGTCCAGGGACCTCCATGCTATATATATAGCCTCTGTGGTTCTATGGGTTGTGGTCTGATTGTTCTTTATTTTATATCTAGAATCTACTTATGAGTGAGTACATACCATGACTGTCTTTCTAGGTTTGGGGTACCTCACTCAGGATGATTTTTTCCAGTTCCATCCATTTGCCTGCAAATTTCATGCTTTCATTGTTTTTCTCTGCTGAGTAGTACTCCATTGTGTATATGTACCACATTTTTTTTCATCCATTCTTCCGTTGATGGGCATCTAGGTTGTTTCCAGGTTCTGGCTATTACAAATAGTGCTGCTATGAACATAGCTGAGCATGTATCTTTATGGTATGAGTCAGCATTCCTTGGGTATATGCCCAAGAGTGGGATGGCTGGGTCTTGAGGTAGTTCGACAAGCTTACATTCCCACCAGCAGTGGAGGAGTGTTCCCTTTGATGCACATCCTCTCCAACATTGACTGTCATTGGTGTTTTTGATCGTAGTCATTCTGACAGGTGTAAGGTGGTATCTCAGAGTCGTTTTGATTTGCATTTCTCTGATGATTAAGGATGTTGAGCATTTCTTTAAATGTCTTTCAGCCATTTGTAGTTCTTGTTTTGTGAATTCTCTGTTTAGCTCTTTAGCCCATTTTTTAATTGGACTGTTCAGTACTTTGATGTCTAGTTTCTTGAGTTCTTTATATACTGTGGAGATCAATCCTCTGTCAGATGTGGAGTAGGTGAAGATCTTTTCCCATTCTGTTGGCTGTCTTTTTGTCTTATTGACTGTGTCTTTTGCCCTGCAAAAGCTTCTCAATTTTGAGAGGTCCCATTTATTAATTGTTGTGCTCAGGGTCTGTGCTGTTGGTGTTTTATTTAGGAAATGGTGTCCGGTGCCAATGCGTTCAAGAGTGCTTCCTACTTTCTTTTCTATTAAGTTTAGTGTAACTGGATTTATGTTCAGGTCTTTGATCCACTTGGACTTGAGTTTTGTGCATGGTGACAGATATGGATCTATTTGTAATCTTTTACATATTGACATCCAGTTATGCCAGCACCATTTGTTGAAGATACTTTCTTTTTTCCATTGTATAGTTTTGGCTTCTTTGACAAAAACCAGGTGTTCAT